>NC_143259.1:90918385-92168385 GCF_984573655.1 Nuphar pumila
CCTCTGCTAATTTGGTAGGGGCAACTCATGAACATTACCAAGTTGACCCGAAGTCACCAGCTTTTGATGTGATTAGGGCTGTGAAATGAGATGATCAGCTCGCTGTTCGGTTCCACTTGGCTTGTTAAATGCTTGCTTGGCTCGTTTGGCTCGAGAACGGGGCTCAACCAGCCAAGCAACCGGGCAGCTCATTTAGGTATCCAAGCTATATATATATATATATATATATATATATATATATATATATATATATATATATATATATATATATATATATATATATATATATAGCTTCTCCTATTCATTCTCAGCTTGGATACCTAAACCGAGAATCTGAGAACTGAATATGTGAGAATTAGGAATATGGGCATTTCCAAAACTTTTTTTTTGCAAATCCAACAATGTGGATGTGCTTGGCATGGTGAATTTGTTAGGAATCAAAGATCGTGTATTTTTTATGAAAAAATATAATTTTTGAATGCTTGAATATTTATAAAGATTATGAACCATTGATTTTAAAGTCTTATAAAACCAAGCATGTAGATCACATCGGGATGGTTAGCTTCAAGAGAAAAGAAAACAAAAATTATGAAAATAACGGTTCAAACATTAGTTCTCATATATATATATATATATATATATATATAGAGAGAGAGAGAGAGAGAGAGAGAGAGAGAGAGAGACCAACAAAAGAAGGGTCCAAACTCTACACTTGCTGATGATTGGATCAAATTCCTTCTTCAACAATTTATTATTTCATCGATTGTGCTTTATATATTAGATATTTATTAATTATTTAAGAAAAAAACATATTTTGGATTATAACTTTTTGATATTTAGACATGTTTTTTACAATGCCAAAAATCAACAGTCTGCAATACTTTATTTGAATTGTAAGCCATTGGTTTAATTTTCACATTTTATAAAAACATGCTAAGATGTTGAAAATTTATAATTTAAAAAATATTTTTAATAAATTATAAAGAATGAATAATATATATATATATAGATAGATAGATAGATAGATAGAGAGAGTATATAACATCAAATGCCCAATCCATTTAACAAGCAACAGACGGTCATGGTGCATGCAATCAAGCAAAAAAATGTGCAATGGCCTTCAGTGGAACTTTACAAGACCACTAAAAGGTTTTCTTGGTCGAGAGCTGTGCATGGGTGTTTGATGATATATCTATATATATAGTGATGCAAATATGATAAATGAAACATGCTAAGTAGGTTTTTTGGGCTTTTTTGTTTTATTTTTAAATCCTGACAATACAATTGTTATCTAAGTACTTGATTTTATAGGGATCAGCTTTTGGATCATTTGATTCTAACACATGGGTAAGTTTTTATAAGGTTCAAAAAAATCAGGAGACCAAAATCTTTGTAAATTTTTTAGTCTCCTGTATCATTTTTTTTCATGGAAAGCAATGATCCGGATATTGATTCCTCGTAAATCAACCACGTCGAACATATATATGGGATCAAAATCTAAAAAAAACATCAAAAAAGCTAAAAACCTTATCTCGCATGTTTGCATTATATGTGTGTATGTGTTAAAAAATAAAGAACCAATTGAATAAAAATTAAATAAGAGATTAGGAAAGAGAAATGCAGAAATAACATACATATATGATGTTTGGCCAAAGGCCTACATCCACGAAGAAAAACTCTCATATCATCTCACTTTCTCTTTTGTTTTTCAAACTATTCAATTTCTCAACTCACACATTTATACAAGTACATGATCAAGATAAAGAATTTTTATCTACAACCAATATGAAAAGTAATCAAGATGGAATAATGATAGACAATAATTTTGAAAATTGTAGATTATCATCTTTCTTGATAAGCAATAATCTTTGTGATTGCAACTGTCCTATGAGATAAACTGGGCTGATAAACATCGAATGAAGAAGTGCCATTGATCCTGGATAATCAAAGGTCCTAATTTTTTTTTTTGTGAAAAACTACTCTTCAACAACTGTTATTGACCTTCGCAAATCCTCTTTTGTCAGACATGCAGTATGTGATGACATGGTGGCTCACTCCCCTTTTAAACAATGTTCTTAGTTACTTTCATTTCTATATATATATATATATATATATATATATATATATATATATATATATATATATATATATCAAAAGGTTGTAAAATTTTTAATGCTCCACTTCATGAATGCACCCTATTATTTGCCCATGCTTGTTCTCTAATGAAGATATTTAACCCAATTACAAAATCCTCGCTATGATTCATTTTAATTAATTTGCAAAAGTTAGTATAGATGTCTAGGGGTGACCATCGGGCTGGCCTGACCCAGTTCAACTAGGGCCCGGAACCAACCTAACTCAGATATACTCAATCTCAAGTTGGATTATATATATATATATATATATATATATATATATATATATATATATATATATATATATATATATATATATATATATATATATTCACGTGCATATGTACCCTCTCACTCACAAATACACTCATTAGCCTATGTAAGTTCTAATTTAGTTTACCCCTAAAATGTAAAATATCATGGTTGTTCAAAAGATGCCTTATATTTCTAAAGTAAAGCGAACAAGAATACCTTTTACCTTTTTTGAGAAATGCTTAATAATTGTTAATAGAGAAAATTAAATAATGCAAACCGTCTTCAAGTTTATTTAAAATGGTTGTAATGTTCTTCTAAAATGGCACATTTATGGAAATGCCTACAAATTTGTTGAAATCTTGCTCAAGTCCAAAATTTTGATTCTCGACTTTTTTAGGACAATTTTGCCATTTACACAAGCAAACTTTCTGATGTTTATGCAATAGATATGCACAACATCTAAAGGTCACAACATCTTAATAACTATTAAATTCATAAAAGAAATTGTGAATATGGCTAACTTGAATGCCAACATAGGAGATTCACATATGAAATGTGCAGATCTTCTAAGATTCACAAGCCTGATGCGAACCTTCTAAAATTTAAAAGTTTGAGTTCAGCAAGTTCACTCCATATATTTGCAAACATCTTGACTTTCATGCAAACAACATGTGAACCTCCTTTAATTAAAAAATTACATAAAGCCATGGCGTACAATCACAAATGTATGGTATGACATTAACAAAAGTCTGACATTCACAAATATTATATGTGAACCTCTTGTTAATGAAACACAAATCTATTAAACATGTGAATGGCTTAAGATTATTTTATGAATGTCCTTACCTTTACATGTTTTCTTGTTCGAGTTCAGCATGTTTGCATCATACATTTGAGGATGTCCTGACATTCATAGAAATGACTTACAAACCTCCTTTGTATATACATTTTAGACCTCAATTGAGGACCTATTGAATATTCACATATTCAGCATACAAACATGTCAAGTTTGCAAATATTCTTATTACCTTTTCACGAATCTCTTTAACTTCATGTGTTACAATTGTGAAGCTCGATATTCGCATTAAATGCAACTTTGTGTATATATAAAATATGTTTTTCATATTTGAGTATCATATTCACATAGCATTAGGGTTTCTTTGCAAGGGTTTTATGGTCTCCAACCTATTTTATGGCAAGTTTTTCTGGCAATGAAGGATTGCTCTTGTCTGAGCTCCATCATTTGTGAGATTTTTAGCGTTTGATACATCATCAGCAATAAGATTTTTCAGTAAGCACAAGTTTTGCTCATTCTAATGGTTAAATAAGTTATTTTGAAAATTAATGGCATGATAGATAGTTGTTTTTGCATATTCAATAGTCTATTCTAGTTTTTTTAATTCAATTTCATATGAACTAAATATATTGATGTATATGCAATAATGGGCCGATTATTTGTTGATGTATGTACTTGTAACTAGTAAACTATAATGAATCAATTTTAATGTTGATTTAATGATTAAATTATGATATATGAGCATGCTTGTAAAATGACTATTTGTACATTATAATTCATAATCATATATTCAATGATTTAGGTGTGCAATAGTGGATGAGTTATTTGTTGATGTACTTAGTTGTAACTAGTCTGCTATAATGAATCAATCTTAATGTTGATTTAATGATTAAATATGATATAAAACTGATTTCATGCAAATTTTATTATCATTATAGGATTCACAACTATAAATAGCATATGATCCATTGTCATTGATACATTAATTATATTGGTTCCAAGCACACGAGTGGCTTGTAACGCTATTAGATAAAAAAAAAGATTAACTGGATCATATGCACTTCCTAAGATTTATAGAGGTTGCACCATGGACTATTGGTCATAGTCTTGTAAATGTCATCATGCAATTTTGGAATCTGACTTCCAAGACTTTTTAAAATTTCAAATTTGAGTACACCATCACTTTAAAAGATGTGGTACATATCATAAAATTAAAGTGTTGCGAGAAGTTAGTAAATCCACCAAGGTTCTGAAACTTTAAGTATGCATGTCAAGTTATATTGAGAGCAACTGATGATGCATTTAAAGGTGATAGGCTCAAGTTATCATGATTGAGGAAGACATATGACAACAACAAATTGAGGAGATTGAATGAGAAGATACCTTGCATAGAAGAAAAATCCACTCGCAGACAAGACAAGGAGTTGAGGGCATTCCTATCGTATTTTCTTGGCACCTGTGCATTCATCAACATTGGTGGGAAGACCATCTATGCATCTTATATGTAACTTGTGTGAGACACGGATCTTATCGATGACTTCACATGGGAGGCATCATTACTTACACACTTATGTGCAAGTCTGTGTCACGTGAAGCAAGGTGAAAAAAATTTAGCTAGCATGTTAGTTTTGTCTTTGCTTAAGTACTTCATGTACATTAGCATAAATATACTATAATCATACTTATCACAATTGCATTGTAAAAAACATGTACATGTACATATTAATTAACAATATATGAAAATAATTACACATTATCTTGTTAAAAAATCTCTTTCATGGGCTAGATTTGCCATTTAGTATAAATGTCATAATCAAACTACTCCATAAAATAATATACATGAAACTCAACATTAATCATGCCTAATATGAGTGTGCAATGCAAAAACTAAACATTATTGAAGAAGTTAATAGTTTGTACTAGATTTGTGATGTCCTAATATGCATGCATTCTGGCCTCAATGAAGTTATATAGTCTAAACTTCTTTGCATGCATTTTCATCTCCCAAAGAACCCAGTGTTGATTGCCCCAGTTGAAAGAAATTAAAATCTACAATATAAATCAGGTTGAAGACATAAAAATAAATCATATGTAGTGTAAATATAAATGTAAGTATGCATTATAACAAAGACTCAATACATTATGACATATATCTTGTTATTTTTCATAAAAGGGTACAACATGTTATAGCCCTCTATGAAAGCACGAGCCCAACTTTTCACATCGAGTTTACTAATAATTTGTTGTGAATAATATGAATATCACTTTCAAGAGTAGATATTCACCGAGAACCACTATATACTAAGGTAAATGATCTTTGGTAACTCCTTTTATGTCGCTCATGGATGTGTTCAATTTTGGTTGTGAACATTTTGAGATGCTATATAAAAAACATTTGTAATACATTCATGTTAAATTTAAGTTAATGTATATGAACAAACAAACATGCAAACTTAACACATCACTAACCAACATTGCCTAAATGCCAGATGCATGTTTGTGCTCCAATTGTTCTGGTTGGTTCTCAACCAACTATTTTCATGGCAAATTATAATTAAATATAAACATGTTTCATTTACTACAAATAAATATATAAATACATAACTTGTTTTCTTATACATCTTACCAAAATTGATTTCTTTGTCATGTCTCCTTCTACATAGTTTATCCATGTCTTATTCACTCAATATTTTTTATCGCAAAAGATCCAAGATATACATATAAAACATAAGAGTAGTAAATCCATCAACTCTCAATAAAGACATTTGAACAATGTATTTAAAAAACTCTCAATAAATACATAAAAGTAGTTCATTCAATAATTCTTAACAAATATACATGTACAAGTACACATAAACCATACAAATTTTGCATCATGTAATCAAACATACTATTATATGTGCTTTTTCCTATTATGGCCAATCTTACCACATATACTACACTTGTATGACACATCTTTTGGTATTGTTTTTTGTCTCTTCACCTTAGGAAGTCCCGGTCTAGACATCATCTTCGATGGATAGATTTGAATAAGACTCAATGGAGGGTTGTGTATGACATTATTCCTCATTGAAAAAAATGTGAATGCATAATTTATACCTTTATATAAATCAACTTTGAAGTATTTGTTGTAGTAATCTTCTTGTAGCTTGCCCTCATATAAAATACATTCAATTATTTATTCATATGGAATCTCACTCACATGTCACTCTTTATAAGAGCATTTTATCTTCTCAATATCAATGTTTCAACCATGATATCGAGCGTGAGACTTGTACCAACGTTGATGGCAATGTATGACAACCACACGAAGTTGTGTCTTTTTTTGTATTTGTATCTTTTTTTTTACCTCAGGCACAACAATACCTAACATTTTTTGCTTGATGTCCTTTCTTTTCTCAAATAATGACATCAACATGTTAGGACGTCTCTTAAGAAGCGACACTAAGGGTTTGGCACATATGGAAAGAATTCACGAATTGAAGCTCAGAGCTATATTAGATGTTAAACACTCATATCTTTTTCTTGAAAATGAGATTTCATTCTACGTTAGTGACAATATAATCATATGTGACTTTATTTTGTACTTGGACTTTTTCAGAAATTATGTGCATTGTTTTATCGTGATTGCTTATGTTGCGCTCCACTAAAGTGCAGTGAGTGGCGAACCAATTTTTCTTGTAAAGTTCTTTATTAGGTGTTTCATGCAATATCCAATATGACAATTATGGCATATGGGGGACATCATAGAAGAGCCATGGGTGCCTACCTAAGATAACTATTAATTGTTTTCTCTATCCAAACTCATTATAGTGTCCGAGTTCTTGCTTTAGACCCTCTAAAAACCATTCATATGACTTTTGTGATAACTTATCTATAATTTTAAATGTTATTATAAACATATTACCAAAAGGTTTATTACTATGCATCGACAATAATATACTCATGTATTTTCTTTTAGAAATGTATAATCTACCATAAGAACCGGAGAACACCCTTTTAAAAAGTAATTGATGCATGAACGAAATGATAAAAAATATACTTAAATCTATTTGTTTATTAATCTTAATGGCTCTTAGAGTTTTTAGGTTTGTCTTCATCAAATTATCCAAATATGTAGGAAGCGTTTAAAAAGATTCTTCTATTGTACCATATAGCACTTCATTCATGTGTTTTTGTTCACGTCATGCTTATTTATAACCAGTCTTATCAAACAAGTGATTTTTTTATACTTTTATGAGAAATAAAGGCAAATTTAATGTTAAAATATTATTTAAACTTAAGACGAGATTTAATTGTAATTTGAGCCTTGATTTGGATTTAGAATTAATCTCAAACTGGAAATTTATTTTGATTTTTAATCGAATTTTAGTAAGATTTTTTATGTGGAAGTAATGTAAAATGCAAATTAGTCTAATTTGAATTTTAAAATGTATTTTATGAAGAATTAAAGTTGATTTTAGTGAAATTTGTATTCAAAATTGAACTTATGAAAAATAAATTTTTTATGAAATAATTGGCGAATTTTATGGAAATAAAGTTGAATGTGATTTTAGATGAATTTATGTTCAATTTGATATGAATGTAATGTAATTGTATTAAATTAGAATTGGTTCTAGATGAATTTAAAATCTAAATTCTAAAATAACATAAAATATTAAATAGGGATTTCATGGAATGAAAAACTTAAATTAATTAAGTTCTATAAATTGATAGAGGTCCATAGGGTGGGGCATCTCCCTATGTGAGCCCATACAATGTGACTCCTCATACTGAAATTAAGTTTGAAATTTGGTAAATTAAAACCCTAGAAAATGCTATTTCTAAAGTTTCCTATAAAGAAAACAAGTAAAGAAGAAAACAAAGAAAATAAATTAAAATTGTCCAAAATCAACACAAATAAAACTTTGTGTGGATTTTTGAGGTATAGAGAGGATGTTCTCTAGGGTGGGATGTCCCATCCTAGTGAACCCTCTTGGCTGGACTATTAGTCAATAAACAATAAACAAAAAAAAATAGAAGTCAAAACTTACCAAATAAATTAAGAAGGTTAGTGTAGTAGGACCCAAACTATATGGGTTTGGAAACTAGTAAGAGATCAAGAGAGGGTGTCCCATGCTTGTAGACCCCCATGTGCTTACTTGGAGTTTATTAGATACATTATATAGCTACCTAATGTGGTTATATACTATAAGATTTAATATTTAGTTATGTTAACATAGCTAAGTAGAATTTAAAAAATATAGAAGAGGTGATTTAGAAAACTTTTAAAATGCATTTAGAAAAGTTAGTGATGAAAACTTTGAGAAAATTAAAAGGTTTGAAAAGAGGAGAGATATTATTAAAAGGGCCAAAGAGGGGCTAACCGCCCCCCGTTGCCCTATTGGGTTTTTAGATTTTTTTCCTAGTCACTCTCTTCTCCTCTCTCTCTTATTTCTCTCTTGTTTTCTCTCCTTCTATTGTGTTTAGGAGGTCTAAAACTCTATTAGAGGAGTGCTTGACCAATGAGTTGAAGTCACACATTAAAGGAGTTGTACAAATTGAGTCATCAAATCAATCATTTTGGCTTTCACACCTACCAATTTTGACAAAATAAGTTAGGGGGTTCTATTTGATATTTGTAAACTGGGGCTCGTATGCACAAGCATATTTTGAGGCTGAATGGGGTTGAACCCATTCATCGATCATTACACATGAGATCGATGTCGGTTCAGACCTATTGAACATTGGATTGGTCTTCAAAATTGATTCAGGTATGGATCAGTCATGAGCACGATTTGCTATGAAATTGAGCATATAATTTATACGCACATGTGTATGTATATATATATATATATATATATATATATATATATATATATATATATATATATATATGGTCCTTGCATTGTTAAAACAAATATGATTTGATGGTGCATGATGGAGCTTAGCCGAGTATTTTTTAACATGGCCGATTGGTCAAAACCAGTCGTGTGAGGGATCAAGAATTGATCTGCTCGTGGACCAGTTATGATCAACTTAGGAACAACTTGATCAGAACTCAATGGGCTGGGTCGGTTCAGTTCCTAACAGAAAAAATAATAATAATGTTTCATATAGTATGGTAACTCCAAAAACATTTCTGAGAAACACGTTTTTGTTGATTAAAGATTTACTTGCTCATCTAAGATGTTGTGTGTGACTTATTATCTTGATTTCGACTGATGATAAGTGAATCTGAAAGGTGTAAGGATGTATGAAATCAATGATAGATTCAAACCATGACTAAGATGTGAAATTAGAGAAAAAGGTATTCAAAAATGGTTTTAGGGAAAAGCATTTTTGAAATGACCCATGTATCTTGTAAATATTAATCTTTATGCATATATGTTTTTTCCATGTTATGCACTGATGTTGTGAAACTGATATAATCATGAGAACACATGCATTCAACTAGTCATGACTGATCTAAAAAGAGAAATGAGAAAGAACACTTCCAAGTTGTTTGCTTTAGAAAAAAAATTGTTTTGTAGAAAACATAAGTGCTTTGTTGTTTCAAAACCATTGGTGACTTTGAATAAATCAAATTGGAGGTATGCCTAACCCTAACTTATAAAAAAAAGAGAATAAAAAATATATGTATTACACGTGTAAATAGGTATATATATAAACACATATATACCAACTGGTTGAGGGTTTTCCCATTAATGCCCAGTTGGCTGCCCCTATGTGTTGCATACCACACTAGTCCTGACCAACACAACACCCATAGTGGTTGTGTTGATCAGGGTGCAGGCTCAACTACACTTGATCAAGTGCAACAGACTAAGGTCAGTCAAACCCTAGCCCGCTGACTAACCCGATTGTCTAGCAAGGTGTAACCTTGCCAATTCACTCTAGTCGAACTGTAATAAGTATAGATCTGCCATGCACTTGCCACAGTTCAGTAGTGGTCCAACTATATATATATATATCATGTCACTACTGATTTAGATCATAAATGGTTTTGATGTCTGCGAAAAGAAAATAATTTATGCGTTACTAGTTTCACACGAGTATGTTATTCCCGTCTATGCGTGTAAAATCTTACCTTGGTCTGGTAAATCATTTGTTTCTCCCTTGTCATGTAACACCCCAACTTTTTATAGTAAAAATTTTGGAGTAAATTTTTTTTTTGAAATAGCAGAAGTGCAAAAAACACAAGTCGAGTGCATTACAGGTAAAACAGAGAAGTAATAAAAGCATAGCATTCATTAATTAAATGCATTAATGTCATTAATTACATCCCATGACAAAAATGTAAATCTACTAATCAGAGTTCAAACAGAAAACACTGAATAACTGAGATCTCTTGACTACTTCCATACGCGACGCCCACAATACTCCGATTAAGTTGCTTCCTGAAAAATATTTAAAGCAGAAGGGTCAGACTCCCCTGTCTGCGTAAGAAGCATTATATTCATATGTGGTGCTCAGTGTCCTGTGTACAAATATGTGCAACAACTGTAGATATAACTAGCATATAAATTTATATCATTCTAAGGAAAGGATTATGCTTTCTAATTCATGATACAATGCAAAAGATAACTGAATTAAAGATACAATTATTCACATTAACAAAATCTGTAGATTCTACAAGTTATACAAAAGTCATATCAACAGTACACCATTCTTCAAGGATGAGTATTTCATTTAACTTAAATTATTTAATGTTTATCTTACTCTTACCCTGTGGGTACGCACATGCATATACATTGTAGTAAACTGAGACCATACGATGAGATGCCTAGCTCTCACGAAAGCACGAACGTCCATGAAGCTTGTACCACCTATCCTCTCCAAGGTAGATCATGGGTCCGGTAACATACACCGTCTTTCAGATGTACCTAGAGCCCAGAGAGTCCGGTAACATATACCGCCTTTCAGGTATACCTAAAATCTCAAAAGTTTTATGTTTTATATTGCATTTTACATTTTCTTTATAACCAGGTGTGAGCTATCGCACTATGAGGGGTCCGGTAACATATATCTTCTTTCAGGTATACCCAGAGCCTCATAAATCTCATATTTTGACTTCTCAATTATTTTCCTGTGTGAGTCATTGCACCACAGAGGATTCTCAAAATCCCGAAACCGACTTGCGGTTCACACACATAGTATTCCATTTTGAGTCAGGATGCCATAAGCACCAACAAAGTAGTATTTCTCAGAACATGGCTCGACTTGAAACTCATATCTTCCAACATTTATTTTCGGCTATGGAGTATGTGTCCACGTCCACGAAACTAGGCGCTATACGTGGCACAAAGACTATTTCTTTCTTTTCAAGACATCGTGCTTACTCAATAGTTATTCATGCATCAATACAACTCGCTAAGTAATAATCGTAGCAATCTTTCGAAAGTCATTGAGCGCACTATGCTCAATTCAGGTAAAGGTCACACCATAACCTAATGGTGCAGTAACACAATCTATATACATGTTTTTTTTTTAATAAACCCAAGCGACACCACATAAGGCCGCTATCGTCAGACAATCACTATTCTAGACAACCATTGTTAGAGAATCACCACTCTAACACACCATACAGAGAATCACCACTCCAACATCGGAATAAAGAGCCATTACTCTAATGACATCGTTAGAAGATCATCATTCTAACGGCATTGCTGAAGAATCATCACCACCCTAATGGCATCGTTAGAGACTCACCACCCTAATGACATTGCTAGAGAATCACCACTCCAACAACCTTCATTAGAGAATCACCACTCTAATTGCATCGTTAGAGAATCACCACTCTAACGACATTGTTGAAGAAACACCACTTCAACAACATCATTAGGGAATCACCACCCTAATGGCATTGCTGAAGAATCATCACTCTAGCAACATCATTAGAGCATCACCACCCTAATGATATCGTTAGAGAATCACCACCCTAACGACATTGTTGAAGAATCACCACTTCAACAACATCATTAGAGAAACACCACCCTAATGGCATCGTTAGAGAATCACCACCCTAACGGCATTGCTGAAGAATCATCACTCCAGCAGCATCATTAGAGCATCACCACCCTAATAACATCGTTAGAGAATCACCACCCTAACGGCATTGTTGAAGAGTCACCAATTCAACTATTTCATTAGAGAATCACCACTCTAATGACATTGTTAGATGTCCGGGGGAGATTTTACGAACGATTTGCAACATTGAAAAGTTGACAAAATTTTGCATATTCTATAGAAGTTTGAGCTTTGTTTTTAGTCTATACACATAACATTGACTGTCAAAATAGCAAAGCAGATATGGACCTAAACGAGTCCCCAACCAGTTGTGGACCAATTAAGCAATGCATGAAATGAATGTATGATCTGAACCTATGTTTTAAATGTTAAATAAGCATATAGATGTAACATATGATGCTATGTATATGCAGGTTCTAAGTGCCTAATGGGCATGACACCGAAAAAGCTTATTACCACATGCTTATGATTGAATGCACACTGCTATTGAACCTCATATGTTGTGCATTACATTGTTTATGTGATTATGTATGGATGCATATAGTAAATCATGATCAATGCTTATAAATGAACACATAAATGAGTTTATGTGTTACAAATTATACATGTGGCATGAAAGCATCTTTGGCATTGAATTCTACATTCATGAGCCCAAACTAGAAGCCTAAATCTTAGATTAGATTTATTTTGTATGTGCATGAATAAATAATAAAATTAATGGATTAAAAGAACAATAATGTAAACATTAATTATATTGGGCTTATACTAAGAAGGTGAGCAGTACTCCAAGAATCATGGAATATGTTTTGATCACGAAAGGTTGCTCATCCTCAACCACGAAGATAGGAAAATGCCTCCACATTAGCCATAGGGTGGTAGGTCACGAAACTCATGAGTAAAGACTGATGCATTAGGATGGTGGTGTTTGAAGCTCTATTTCGACTAGGTTGTCTCTCACTCGATACTGGTGAAAGGTGTCTGACCTGAGTTAAACTACGAATTGTTTGAATATACCCCTTCTGAGTTGTGGTCCTGATCCAGATTAAGCCTGTATAGTACCCACAAGGTTAAGGTTAAAAAGTAAAAACCATAATTTGTTTATGCATTTAGTTAAGCATAACATACATCACATAAACAAAAAATTAAATAAGGACAATTAAAGTCACGCATGCATGAAAGATCGGTTGTTCTGTAATGATAAGTGCATGCATTATTTACCTCTTATGCATAAGATTCTAATTGTTTATAAATGATATTCTAGTTATGCACCACAATGTTATGCATACTTGAAATAAATAATTGCCTGAATCAATATGTTAATTTATTGAAATATGTTCATGTATATTGGTTTTAGTTTACCTGTGTTGGTATTCCCTAGAAGACTTTCACGAGTCTAACCTTTTTTATAGGTTTTTAGGTAAAGTATGATGTATAGTTACGGAGTAAATGCAGAATGCTGAAATGGTATCAAGAGCCAATCTTTTCCTTTTTTATGATAATTTTGAAAAAATATTTATTGTTATTTTAGACTGAAAATACTTTGATATGAATTTTAAATTATCGAAACTGAATTAAATTGTAACAGTGAATGTTATTTGCACTTTAATTTAGTTATAATGATTTTTGTGTTGTAACCGGCCCAGATGTTTAACAAAAAAAAAGTTGTTTTCGATGATTTTAAAAGAAAAAAATCATGAATATTTTTGGGTTAAAATTTTGGAGTGTTATAAGTCTCTGTACCTTTTTTGCAATTGATGTCATCAATGATTTTTTTTATTCATCTTCAGGTTATCATAGAAACATTTACGAATAATACTTTAAATCTACGTAGAATATACTTTTTCACTCAAAGGTTACCCAATAAACCACCACATATATGTTCTTTTTTCATAAGTTTTCAATTTAAAAATTATTGTTTTGTACACCTTTGTGCAATGGATATTTCATGGGCAATCAATCATAGTTTATGAGTTTTTTATCATGCATACAACAATCACTCTATTACTATAACTCTTCAAGAATTTTGTTTTATAGTTATACCTAATCATTTGATCTTTTAAAAAATTATGAAAATATTTTAGATAACTAAACCTTTGGTTGATAGCAATGCCTCTATCATTTAAGTATGTTGTTAGCCACTGAAAAGATTCTCTATCATTAAATTTTTTTTATTTCGTAACTCGTCAATCATTTTAGATGTCTATGCTTCAATGATTTTCAATTGCTCTTCATTGTATGAGAATAGATTGAATAAGAACCTATTCCACCATGTCTCATTAGTAGAAAAAAATAATTTTAATGCCTAATAAATGCTCATATAGCTTATACAACATACCAAGGATTGAGATTTTCAATTGTCAATCTTGCATCATTTGCATTGGCCATTAATTATCTCATGTCATCTATGCCTTGGTCCTCTCCTATCGTTTAAGAGTCGCCTTCATCTGATACACTATAGTCATTATCATCATCATGCTCTCTGTTGTTTAGAGAATCGTTGCTACCACTAATTAGTTGTTTGGGTGCACAAACTAAATCACAAGGCATCATATTATCTCTTTATTTGCTTGCATGGATGTATCATTTTTGTATTTTTAAATTTCATGATTAACTATAAAATAACATTTTTATCTCAAACATAAATTCTATAATCCAACAAATTATACCTTGTTATTCATGAATCCATAGCTAAATCATTGATTGCCTTCGAAGGATGGATGCTATCTGCATGATTACACTGAACATCATAGCATTGATTTATTGATGTACCTGCACATTTTATATATGCATCCTCTGATCATATACAACATTAATTATTTGTGCAAGGTGAACATTGTCTGCATGTATGATACCTACATCTCAAGCATAGATTCCACAATCCAATAATTGCACCGCGTTATTCATGAATCTATAGTTAAATCATTGACTACCTTCGAAGGTTGGATATTATTTGCATGATTGCACTGCATCCTCTAATCATGTACAACATTAACTGTTTATGTAAGTTGAACATTGACTGCATGTACGATATATATATATATATATATATATATATATATATATATATATATATATATATATATATATATATATATATATATATATATATATATATATATATATATATATATATATATATATATATATATATATTTGTTTAGGATAACTGCATGCCCTCTGCATGCATGAACATCTATATTGCCAATTATTTAAGAGAGTTGGATGTTTGTCGCATGATTGCCTCAACAGATATATTGCAAATTACTTGAGATAAATGCACATTCTTCACACGAATTTCATCACCGTTTGAAGCACTATTTTTTTATGGTTATTTCGTTCATCAACTGTTTCTTGAAAATCAGTTCCAACTGCTTTTTGTTTAACTTTGTCATATAGTACGATAAATATAATTAAGTAAAGATCACCACTGCATAACATAGAATCTATATCATCATCTTCTAGAACAAGTATCAATCTTTTTAGCTTTCTATGTCTTCAAAATAATTACACTGAAAGCTCAAATACTCTTCGGCATATCCAATTTTAAGATACATCAAGACCATAAAAATTTTAAAGCTACTATTTTTTACATCATTATAGATCTCCAATGAGGGACATCAATGTGACAATAGTATACTTTATCCCTTTTTTAGGCCATCATAAACTATTTACATCAATCACACAACATATCATGCATCAAAGAAAAATATCATGTAACAAAAGTCCATCCATATGGCCTACATACATTCAATAAACACACACTAACCATGTTTGTTGTCTCATACTGAAAACCAATCAGTTCAACCCTAACCTCATTATCCCAATTGAATGCTTTTAAATAAGAAATCTTAACCACATTACCGTAAAACAAACAAACCATAAACATACAATCCAGATCAAAATGTCAAATAAAATACAAGCAAACAAAAATAATTAGTCACAACAACAACCAAACACAAATACTATATATATAACTTAAAACCCTAAGAATGCAAGATAATATATGTAACTCACTTTTCGTTATAAGTTTTGGGGGTCGAAAGACGAGAAAGGTTGATCAAAAAATTGCTGCAACCTCATTAGAATGCTAAAGAAAAAAATGTTCAAGAATAACCGCAATGCGAGAGGGAAAATAGTTAGGGTTCTAAAGAAAAAAAAGGTTAAAGTTCTAAAGACAAACAAAAAATGAAAAAAGAACAATCAAAACATAATGACTTTATACAAATAAGAAATCATGTGAATGTAAGGGTGTTAGCAAAATAGCATTCACAAGTTAGAATTTTGACATTCACATGTTAAAATAGATTGACATTGCATTAACAGGAGATCTGCATACAGTATTAGCGAAAGTCATACCATACATTTGCGAATATCTTAAATCTATGCAATTTTTAAATAAATGAGGTTTGCATGGAATCTCTATGAAGGTCAAAACGTTCGCAAATATATGACACAAGCCTGCCAAGCTCGAATAAAATAATATAAGAAGGTAAGGACATTCAAAATATATATTTGCAAAGGTCATGACATACATTTGCAAACATCTTGACTTTATGTGAGTTTTTATTTAAAGGAGTTTTGCTTGTCATCTGACCTAAAGTGAGGACATCTACATCTGCAAATGTAGAGTGAGAATATGTCGAGCTCGAACTTTTAAATTCTAAAAGGTTCACACCAAACTTGTGAATATCATAAGATTCATGCATTTTACATGACAAAGATGGTGTGCTAGAGTATTTCTATGGATAGGTCATGTCATAACGAATATCCTGTGTTGGGATTCAAGATAGCTATATTCACAACTTTTTTATACGAATGTTGTCAAGTCTACGAATCTAATAGTTAGATGTTGCGACCTTCGGACAGCATACATATCTATCACGTAAACATCAGCAAGTTCGCTTCTGCAAAAGTTAAAAATGTCCTAAAAGAGTTAGACAGCGATTATTTTGGGCATGGGAAGGATTTGGTAAATTATTAGGCATTTTAGAACATGTGCCAAATTTAGAAAACCAGTACCATCAAGGCTGTTGATAGCTGCCTCCTTTTAAGTAACTTTGGCATTTGATTTAATGAATCGTGTTTTCCTTACCTTTAACAATGCCCATGTTGATCTACGAAATACCCAACTCGCCGCCTTCACCACATTTTAATTTGCCGAGGTTTTAAAAGAAACATAGTTGATGTTATAAATATTGAACAGCGCAAACCCTATTGATCAATGGACTTGCTTGGTATGAAATTGTATTGGGGAACCAGGCTTTAAATGGTATAGGCCAACGCACCATTGATCAATGCTCTCTCTCTCTCTCTCTCTCTGGTGTTGTGAATGCTGTGGAAGATCACTTTACAATATCAACAATTTTGGCACAGAAATTGGCACTTTTGGTGACCAGTACTTGAATTTGATATGTTCATGTCAGCCATCTTAAATGAAAGTCTACAATTATGATTTTTATTAATCACAGTTAGTGACCGAGCTTCTTATTGTGGAGGAAACAAAAGAACTTATAACTAGAGTGCTTTCCAACCAAAGTATCCCTCCTTTATTGCTACCAAACCAAGTGTTTATATAGGTTTGCCCAAACGTGGGCCAAGTTGATACCTGAGAATATTTCATGTTTTGATGGGTTTATCCTTGTTTTTTTTTTATGTTTTAAATAACGAGGAGAAACCACCCTTACATTTCAGATCTCCTGTTAACTTGTGAGCTGAGAGGTGCCATAGTGGTCCGATTTTGGTGTCTGTAGTGGTTACTGGTCTAATCTGCAACACCATATGAATGCAAGGTCGAAGTCAGGGCCTGTCACGGGGCGTTTGAACCATAATGGCGGTTTCTTTGTCCTACTTTTTCAAAAAAAAAATATGAACTCGTCTCAAACTCATGATACGTGTCGGTTGGTACCCGTGTCTTTGTGACAGATTTTTTATTGTGAGCTTAAGCATTCCCATACAAAAAATGCAGACGAAGGACCACATAAGAAATAGCATACTGCATCGCTTGGATGAACAATCCTGCTATGCAGTAACATCAAGCTGACAAATATGCAAACATTCATCCTCAAGACGGACTTCATGGCATATGCCAACCTCTTTTTACCAACATCTGGAATGACAACGCTGAGAGGCAACAAAAGATGATAAAAGGGGGAAAGAAAAATCTTACTCCCTTCGGAGTTAAATCTTTTCCCATCATGGAAAGGCTCAAATCTTTCATGGCATCTCCGTTTAGCACACCATCATTGATAAGCTCATCCTTGATTTCCCGCCACAAATTTGGTTTCTATAAAAGCAGAAAAGATTTTACACTGGAAACACTTCACAAACAATAATGCAATAAAACACATTTTAAATACTTCACAAGCAACAATGTAATACACAAATTCTAAATGCTGTCTCCTTCAAAAACAAAAGTTAGAAATGAATTTGAGTTAAATATGCAAAAGTTAGCAAGTTTTCACAAATAAAGCTGTGCTGTGAATATTAGAGAAACATAAATTTTCACGAATTTCAAGCACACCCACAAAATTCGCCATGATAAGTTCAGTTTCCTGGTCATTTTTTCATATTTTAAAGTGCAATATTCTATCAGATATCTACAAGGTTAACTTGGGACATGGAAGCTCTCTTTTAACAGTGTTTACCAAGGTGCTATGGACTTAAGAGAACATATCATCACCTTGTCAGCCACATGTTATAGGAGTTCAATATGCGTTGCTTGTGATGTGGGTAGTTGGAGAGATGGAATCATCTTGAGTAAGGGTGCGTTTTCATGTCACAGACCAAGGTTCTGCAGCATCACATGACACGGAGCCATCGACCGTGGAAAGCAAACCGGAAATGCAAAAACCTACTCGCTCCATTCCAAAATGGTAAATGTTACCACAAAAAGGGGTGGGGAATGACTCGTAGTTGGCGCATTTCCATGGAAAGCCCCTGCCTTGTGCAGCACACCGACACACTGTGTAGAACAGTCCTGTGTTGTCCTTTACAAGGTGAGTCGAGGTACACCTCATTTTTTTTTTCGTTTTTGGTTGTCTCAGGGGGGGCGCAATCAAACACCCCCTAGCATTTACTGTGGACCATGAGGAAACAAGATAGCCCTGCTGCTCATTATGCCCCCTTAGAATGTTCAGCATATATACAAAGAAGTAAATAAATGAACCAAAAGAGGAAAAGGATAAAACCTTCCCTTTGATCAATAAGGGCTAACAATGTGTTGGATTTCGAGGTTTAGGAGACTTACAGAGACTGACAAACTTATTAAACAGAAAACAATGAAAAATGAAGAATTCTGGCCTATGGCTTGTGGCAGTTAAAGAGAAAACAGTGTTCCAAGGGAGAGAGGGTTAAGAGGTTTGAGTTGGAGTGTGAGCAACGCCAGAGTTTCAGGTAACAGAAAATTGAAAAATTCCTCCCTCAGAAGACAATTAAAAACAGGAATTTCTCGGATCCCTGAGCTCGATTGCCTTTCTCCCAAGGGAACCAAGAGAACAACAACAAACCTCTTCTCAGCAGTGTGTTTGCCTGATCCAAGATACAGCAATAAATATGTCCGAGAGGACAGACTCTTTTTTATTGTCAATTCTGCAAAACCCATCAAGGAAATTAATTCAACTTGAAAACACAGATAAATAAAATGAAGTATTAACCATTTCCTAAAATGGTGGAACTCAAGAATTAGAGCAGACAAACTGAAAGTTTATTATAAAGTATAATGAAAAACACAAGAAAATCATATCCAGGTGCATAGGTGTCACATAACGTTGAACAATGAAATAAGTTCCTTTCCGATTTTTAAAAGAAAAAATATAATATTATTTTAAGAACAAAAGGTCTAAAGACAGATTTAACTTCTGAGATATATTTATTATAAACTATTTACAAATTTCACATGCTAACATTGAGTCGAAAATGACACGATTTGGCAATAAAAATCTTAGTTTAATACATGCCTTTGGCTCCTTTTATACCTTATTTATGTTAAGATAAATGTTGTTAAAATGTATATACATATAATATGTATACATACTTAAGTATGTATACATATTTATATTTGTATATACATATATATTATATATGTAAATATTGTAACTATTATTTTTCTTTTTTCTTTTAGTTAGGTTCTTTTTGGACCAGTCAACATAGAGTTGACTAGTCAAATATAGCTGTTGGAACAGTCCAACAGCTCTATTTATAGTTGATTGTTCCATCATCTTTATTTGGGACTACCTCTTATCTATAAATACGGGGTGTGTGTTTAAATGAGGTTGAGAGAAGTACTTTGAGTGTTCTTGAGTGTACTTTGTAGCAGAGTTGTCATAGGGAGAAGTGGGAGCGAGAAGCGATTTGGGAAGTGGAAGCGAGAAGCAAAGCACTTTAAATTTTTAGGGAGTGGGAAGCGAGAACCAAGAATCATCTCGGAAGCAAGAAAAGAAGCAAACCGAAGGTGACTTAGGAAGCAAACAGCGAACAAGGATTTGAAGGGGAAGCCAAAATGCATATTTTTCTAATTTATCAAAATATAAGATTTATATTATCATTGACAAAATAAAACATGACTAGATAACATTAGTACATAAACAAGAGTATTACTATATAACATAAAAATTAGACAATGACGGCAGAAAAAAATACAAAAAAATCACATAAATAAAACTAAAAGTTTCCCAAGATATTTATTGATATTCCCTATTCATACACGAGCTTTTGAGTTTTGACCAGCATAACCCAAAGTCCAAACAAATTGAGGAGCTCGCCATATATGCACCATTGCAGACCCCACATTTAATTCTTATGAAAGTGAATCTCAGTCCCCAACAATTATATTTAGTTCATAACTTCATATAAATAAGATCACCCATGATATTTAGTTATTTATTATATTTTCAAATAGAAAATCGAAAAAGAAAACCAAATACCAGAACCTACAAGAAAAAAAATGATCCAAATTGCTAATATGATTTGAAATCTTGAATTGTATGAAATATGAATCACGCTTCTCAATCATTATAATTGCATATATCAAATAATCAAACTACTTTTATATAAGCTAACTGATTGACAAAGCCTTATCAAAACTTTCAAATAATCAAATGTACACTTCAAAGTCTCATATCATGATATCATCAGAAGAAACAAGATCGAAAAACAGGGGAAGAAACAAAAATGGCAGAGACAGAGGGAAAGAGTGAGAGACAGAGGGGAAGAGAGTGAGAGGCAGAGAGACAAAGAGCGAGGGAGAGGAGAGTAAGAGATAGAGAGATAAAAAGAAGCAAGAGAGGGAGAGGAGAGTGAGAGACAAAGAGATGGAGAACGAGTGAGAGACAGAGGGAAAGAAAGTGAAAGGCAGTGAGACAGAGAGTGAGAGACATAGACGGAGAGAAGTGAGAGAGAGAGAAAGGAGAGTGAGAGACAGAAAGATAGAGAATTAGTGAGTGACAGAGGGAAATAGAGTGAGAGGCAGAGAGACAAAGAGCGAGGGAGAGGAGAGTCACGAGTGAGAGACGGAGAAAAGTGAGAGAGGGAGAAGAGTGAAAGAGACAAAGAGGAGAGTGAGAGAGAGACATGCGTACTTGAAGATTACACCCATGGTCTCCCATCGTCAGAGGAGGTGTAACGACCCCAACTCATCCCCATTAAAAATTGATTTTTTTTTAAACAATTGCGAAAACCATACCCAGAGATCTGGGACATTACAAACATAACACAATCCAAACCACAAGGGATCTTACATTAACCATCAACCAACTAAAATAACTTTATTTATCAATAATTCAAGTTTAAGAACATTAATCAAATAAATATCAATAAAAATGGAGTCACATTGTCCCAAAGCAAAATATCAAAGTTGTCATGCATGTCTTGTAGACTCCCTATGGCAGTCGGTCTCATCACTGGGCTTCAGAGGCTGTGAAAAACATAAATAGCACATGGTCAGAATCATATATCCTTCGTACGAATTTCTCTAACAATTCAAATAGGCAAGAAAAGTATAAATCAAATTCATGTAACATTTTTAGAGGAACATAACTACAACAACTTCATAATTCAAATAATCATTCATGCATTTGAGAACAATTATCATGCAACAATCAATATATCACATGTAAGATAACAGGTAAGGGTGCATGAACTAATGCAAAACAATTAAATATGCAGGAGTAACTTATTTCAGAGTTTTCTTTTGTATGCATATCCCTATTAAATGCACAAAAATTTAGTTCTACTTTTCATTAAAACCCGCGGATACTCAAAACGGGCACAACAAAAACATAAAGAGTACAGAGTCAGAATCATAGATCCCACATACGAATTTCTCTAACAATTCAAATATACAAGAAAATCATAAATCAAATTTATATAACATTTTTAGAGAAACATAACTACGACAACTTCATAATTCAAATAACCATTCATGCATCTAAGAACAATTATCATGCAACAATCAATATATCACATGTAAAATAACATGTAAGGATGTATGAACTAATGCAGAACAATTAATATGCATGATATCAGTGCACATGTATGAGTAACTTATTATCAGAGTTTTCTTTTATATGTATATCCCTATTAAATGCACACAAATTTAGTTTCACTTTTCATTAAAACCTGCAAATACTCAAAACGAGCACAACAAATTCTCAAAGTTCAAGTTAGGTCCCCAGTTGTAGCTTAACACACAATTTATATTTTATTACTAGATTTTACACTTGTCCCTCGACCGATATCAGGAATCAATATCATCTATCAGTACATTAGAAATCAACATCTAATGCCGAGACACCATAAAAATCAACATCCGTTGATGCTACTTTCTTGGTATACTAATAACAACAGTTGTGTCTACACACCACCCCTAGGAAAAGTGGCAGAATCTTCTTAAAACCGTGGCCGGGAGGTGAACTATCATATCGGGTTTAGCGGCACAATCGTACACGGAGTTTTAGTATCCTCACGATTCCCAAAAAATGCCATCCAAGATTCCCACATTGTGGAAGATACATCTAGGAAGAAACATTAATTATATTGTTTTGGTCTCTTTTATCTTTTTATAAAAAAAAATTATTTACACAATATTCGTTTTGCAAATCAACATGCAAAACAGAACAGGGGACCTTGGCCCATTACAATATTTAACAATGTAATTAATTTAGAAAACCAATAAGATTTTGCAATGCATTTAACAAAGCTTAGAGCAACACCTGCTCACGACCCACATGGCTTACAGTGGTTCACATTAGACCACTGAAGAACTATGTCACGTAGGTGCGGGTGCGGTACTTTAAAAAAACTTGGGTGCGGGGGTGCAAAGAGGATATATATATATTTATATAATTTTTTTAACAGTTTTAAGTTAAAACTACGTGTATTTGTGTGCATTTATGTATATATATAATATAGATAAAAATGGACTTGATTAGGGTTAACTGAATCTACTTTTGGATAGAAATGGACCTTGATGTGGTTGACTTGACCTAACACAAAGGAAGTTGTGTCCAAGTGTCTCACCTGCCTGAGTGCGGGTGAGACGTGGGTGTGGTGCCTTATTAGAAGAGTTTGTGTGACATAGTTGATGCACTTTATGCAAAAACCACAATGAGCATGCAACTTATGCAATCATTCAACATGCTCACAAATGCACATTCATGCACACAAAATAAAAATGTACATGTATAACAATTTCATATGCATATGAACACACGCTTGAAACATACATCTTGTTCTCATATTTTGTCTCATCCATATCATTCAAGCATCCACATGATTATTGATGATGCAATAGTAAGCAACTTAAAAATTCAAGTGTTCATAATATGCACATCTATGACATTATTGTGTTAAATCTCATGATCATGAATACAACTATTACTTTTGTCAAATCAGGCAACTCGGCCTATAACACACAGCTACTGAGCCCAGAGCTATGCTGCCCGCACACGGGATAGCACTGGTACTCGAGTGGCAATCTCATGTAATTTTCTGCGTACATGTGCTATTACTTAAAAAAATATGCATGGTAGTCACATGAAAATATTATTAACAATTACATGGGAAGCATGCCTAATAATCATATGAAAACATGCACAACAGTCCAGTCATAAAAATACATAATCTGGACATGGGCAGACACATAATTTTGAATTTTTCAACATGCATAAATCTGCACATTCAGCGTGTAAAAGTTGAGTATTTAACAGGTATAGATCTGAATATTTAATTTATAAAAATCTGAACATGTAACTTGTAAATCTGAATTTCGAACATGTAAAAATCTCAACATGCAATATGTAAAAATCTGAATATTTAACATATAAAAATCAGCATATGAGACGTATAAATTTGAACATTTGACATGTATAAATCTGGATTTTTAACATGTATGAATCTAAGCATCTAATCATGGGAATATATATAGTTTTCCTTTTTTTTTTACAATTTCCCACTGGGCTAAGCAGTTCGGCTGGGCTTAACATCTTTAGAATCTGCCCAGCCGACCAGTTCGGCTGGGCTTAACATCTTTAGAATCTGCCCAGCCGAGACATAGATGAATCAGCCTGACAGGATGCTGAGTGTATGTTAATTAGGAAACTGTCTAGCATTTTCTGATACATCATCAGATGTTGGTTTGGCTAAAACCAAGTTGGATGGTAAGTGGACAACATGGCCTGTGAAACCTTACTGGTTTCTGGCCAATTTGACATCATGTTGATCCCAGTCAAAGAAATGGGTTTTTCGCTCATCAAACTGAGTCTAAAATCAACACATCTATTGATACCAAGGACATCTGCGTGAATGGGCATGGTGCTGCTGGTTTCTGGCCATGCCAAGGTCAAATATTAGCAGTGGACATGAAGCCCTTTGAGATGAGATATGGTTTGATGATGATGATTTGTATCTTTGATTTTTTTTTCTGATTGAAGCTTATTATCATACTAGCGAGTTTGGCATAGAAACCGTATTTTTAATTTATTGGAATACGTTTTCACATTGTTTGTGATACTCATTGCTCACATTGTGAAGTTGGGTTTGAACTCAACTAGAACAGATAATTTTAGGGTCTGTTTTAGACCTTTGTCTTTAATTCCTTCTAAAGTACTCAATTCATTAAACCAAAAGTCTTGTTCTGAGTTTCTGCTTGCATATGTAGATCTATTGGCCTTGTGACTTCTGATGCCTAAATGCCTTGCTCCTCCTTGGATTTACTGAACCTTTTCTTTGATCATGCTACTTGTAACGCCTCAAAATCGTGGACTTGAAACTTTTTATGAAAAGGGTCGAAACCTTTGAAATCGATTACCTATCAGAGTTTGAAACAGGAGTTTAGCAGAAAATCATGTTTGAAATAGCAAGTCTCTGGACTTTGGGCGCATTACAGCGCAAACTTCCCTTTAAAAATCATTTTGCAACTCAAATATATATTTTATTGAAATGAAAAGAACAAAGTTTTGGTAATACAGTTTTAGTAATCCAGAGTTTTAATCAGAATAAATGCTTCCAAAGAAACTTTATACCACATTTACCAAAAGTGTTTTCAGGAGCGCAACGTCAGGGAAAGGGTCTCACCTTGAACGCATCACGTCATCATGTCATCGCAAGCTGTCTCGACCTGTTCACCACCTGCCCATGAAATGGGTCAGTCTCACAACAAACTAGTAGGGGTGCAAAAGACAAGAACGTACAAATGCTGCAATAAGCAAGATATTCGCTAGATCAAGCAGGAAAAAGCAAGATTAGCAGAACTAACCAAACGTACTGTAGAGTAAGCAAAACTCTAGTAAAGCAAACAACTAACTACAAAAGCAGTAAGGACCATAGTACTAAACAAGCAACTATAGCAATCCAACTGATTCTAAAAGTGAAGAGTAACTAACTCTATCCAACAGTCAAACAAGAATAAGACACGCATTCGTAACAATGCTCGCAATACATACAATTATCATTAAATGGTTCAGTTCATCGGCAAGTGACTATTAATCGTAAAGTACAAGTTGTTGCATCACAAGCAATTTATAAGCTACATATGTTAAGCAATCATACGGCAACAGTTATATCACAATGTGTAACAACTAGCATAAAGCTAGTATTATAAGCAATTGACTATTATGAGAAGCTAGTTATTACTTAGCAAAGAACTGCGTAAGCAGTTTAACCAACTAGAGTAATGCCTTGACAGGCGTGCATAGCTCAACGAGTAGCATACTGAACTACCGAGTAAGCAAGCAATCAATTCACGTCAGAGCACGCATATCTCATAATCATGTGTGTAGGTTATATCTTGTTCTCATTATGAGCAAGTCATTGTGGGTATGCACAAGGCACGAAACGCAGAAACAACCAAGATCGATTCGGGGGTTCATTATACTATGTATTTTATTATACCTCGAATGACTGACTGAGTCCGCATTTTAAGGAGACGGCCCGTGACCAAGAGAGTAAGTCCCCAAAGGCCAACAGGGCCTATGGATGCATCCAACTTCTGCAGAAATGTCAGGCGGCTACTGTAATGTCTGGAAAAAAGGAAAAAAAAAACGAGTCTGACATGTGTCGGACACGCGCCAGGCACGTGTCTTGGTCAGCTGGCGATCCTGGATCCGAGTTGGACCCGGATCTGAGCCGGACCCGGACCCGGCTTCTCGAATCTTTGAGAAGCCGGTACACCCCCCTTTTTAAAAGGGTTAGGGTGCCTCGGGTGAGGGCATTTGCCCTCGCTCGATTCTCTTTCCTCTCCCTCTCTCTCTCTCTCCCGTCCTCGGCTCTTCTCCGGCGACGCACCAACCGGCGAGGGTTCGATCAGCCTTCCGGCAGCCACCTGGGTGGTGTACCCTCCTCCATGATTGTGCTGGCCGCTGCCTTCTCCCTCTTCTTCGGCGACTTGCCGCCGGCCTGCTGTAGCTAAGCACCCTCCTCCCCCTTCCCGTAGCTCGGGTTCGTCGGTCGACAGGGGGTCTAGTCCCCTGTCGCCGACAGGGGGCTTCGCCCCCCTGCTGTTGTGCGTTCGTCGGTCGACAAGGGGTCTAGTCCCCTGTCGCCGACGGTGCGTCAGCAGGGGGCTTCGTCCCCCCTGCTGTTGTTCGTGGGTCGGCAGGGGGTTTAGCCCCCTGTCGTCGGCCGCTCTTCGGCAGGGGGCTTTGCCCCCCTGCTGCGGTCCGTTTGTCGGCAGGGGGCTTTCCCCCCTGCCACCGTCGGTGTGTCAGAAGGAGGCTTGGCCCCCTGACACCGACGTTGGGTCGGCAGAGGGTTTAGCCCCCTGTCGCCAGCGTTTTTGTCGGTAGGGGGCCTGACCCCCTGCCTTTGTTTGTGTGCTGGCAGAGGGCGGAGCCCCCTGTCGCCTCTGTTTGCCGGCAGGGGTTTTGCCCCCCTGTCGTTGTTCGGTCTGTTGACAGGGGGTCTGGCCCCCTGTCACCATCGGTTTGTCGACGGGGGGCTGGCCCCTGTCGACGTTCTGTTTTCCGACAGGGGGGCCGTGTCCCTGTCGCTTTGGTTTGCCGACAGGGGGCATAGTCCCCCTGTCATTGTTTCGGTTTGTCGACATGGGGCTGGCCCCTGTCGACGTTCTGTTTTTCGACAGGGGGCCTTGTCCCTGTCGCTTTGGTTTGCCGACAAGGGGCGTAGTTCCCCTGTCATTGTTTCTGTTTGTCGGCAGGGGGCTTCGCCCCCTGTCACTGTTTTGTTTGTCGACAGGGGGGGAGCCCCCTGTCGTTGTTTGGCATGTGTCATTGCTCTGGTTGCCGACAGGGGGCAAGTCCCCCTGTGATCTTTTCTGTTTTCTGACAGGGAGCGGGGGGCCCTGTCATCGTTTTTGTTTGCCGGTAGGGGGCAGAGGCCCCCTGTCGTCTCTTCTGTTTGTCGGCAAGGCTCATCCCCTTGCTGCCGCTTGCCGTTCAGGTTGTTTCGCTTTTGACTTGTGCTAACCTCTTTAGCGTGTGCAGGTTGCACGATAAAGCGCCCGCTTGTCTCGTGGCCTGAGACCTTTCGAACTTACGCCCGCAGGCGTGCAGGAACCCGCGACTCCCCAAGGTAGGAGAAAGTTGCGTGAAAGGACTTCAAATGAACTAAACTGAACTAACGGAAAGATAATTAAAAAATCTGCTTATATATGTATATGTATGTCTTTTTAACTCAAGAACGCGGTTTCGCGATCCTTGTCCTGTTTACTTTCCAGCATTTTACTTTCTGCTACCGCCGCGCTATATGTGCCCATGCTTTCATTTCTGTCTTTTTAACTCAAGGACGCGGTTTCGCGATCCTTGTCCTGTTTATTTTTCAGTATTTTACTTTCTGCTGCCGCCGCGCTATATGTGCCTAGGCTTTCTTTTCTGTCTTTTAAACTCAAGGACGCGGTTTCACGATCCTTGTCCTGTTTACTTTTACAGCACTTTATTTTTTGTTGCCCCGCGCTTTATGCGCCTTGGCTATTATGTTTTCGCACCTTACTTATTGCCTTGCTTACTTATGCTGACTCATTTCTTGCTTGTGTCATATAGACTTCGATTATGCTATTGTTCTGCCTTGCAGGTGCCTTTAGAAATTGCTGTTAGCACTTGAGCTCCTTTGAGTATTCTTGGTGACTTGTGGCTATAAACTTAGCTATATCTCTTGGCAGTGCTATACGATGCTATGATGCGTAGCACAAAGTGAATGGGCCTCATCTTCTGCTTTCTGAATATCTCACTAAACGATAAACATGCGCCTTCACAGGCAAGATGCTCGAGTGGGTCGAATAGACCAGGGCATATAGAGCAAGGCGATGATGATGAATAACCCTTCATCGTGCTTGTTCGGGCTGGTTCATCAAGAGAGAGGATGGATGGTACAAACCCTCCGGTGGACAGGTCATTCATGGCCATTTCGGGCAAAGGCTCGGCTTCCCCAGTCATCGGAGGTAGGGGAGATGGCGTCACCATAAGTATCCTAGGTGGTAGTCGCCCGACACTTCTGCAGAAGTTGGATGCATCCGTGGGCCCTTTCTAGCCTTTGGGGACTTGCTCTCTCGACCACAGGTCGTCCCCTTAGGAGCGGACTCAGTCAGTCCTTCAGGGTATAATAAAATACATGGCATAATGAACCCCGGGAAGGATCTCGGCATTTCTACGTTTATACATTATGCGTACCCACAATGTCCAGATAATAATCAGATCACAGTGTGGCATGCTCACAATTATTTATTCTCGTATTGCTTCTTTTACCTTACTATCCGTCTGTTGTTTACGATAGTTGGAAGGTATGCATGATAAGCCTGGTTATGATTGCTTACAGTTACATTAATATCACTCTACCACTAGTTTGCCTGAATTTATGATATATCGATTAGTCTTACTGGTTACTTGTGTAGATGGTATCTGTTTCTGCTTGCTTTTGTTCAAGCATGCTTTAGATTAGTTCATTTTATTCCTTTTGCGTACCTACCAGTTTTCAAGACTGACCCCATTCTTTATGGATGTAGGTGACAGGTAGCTCTTCTTATAGACGGTGGTGCAGATGCTACGTGGTCAAAGCTTTGCCTCTCTCGTCGACACGCTGGCTTTTTGGTTTTTTGTACCTTTTTGTTGTTTTGGGGGTGGACACCCTACTGCCTTGTATAAATTAAACTCTTTCTTTTATGAATGTACTTTTTATTCTCTGCTTACTATTTTGGCTTAGAAAGTGAACTTGTATTTGCGATGAGTCTTTTTGCTAACGTACCCAGAAGATTTGACTCGTGTTTTTAAAACCCTTTGGTATCTTTGAAAATCCTTGCTGCAAACTCTGATTTTTGAACGTATTTCTATGCAAACCTTTTTCTCTCAAGTCAAACTTTTGGGGCGTTACAACTTTTGGTATCAGAGCCAGGACGAGAACGGTTGAGCCTTGATCATCGAGCTTCCCACCGCACTGTAAGTAGACGCTTAATTTTCTTGCTTTGATAAAATTAATGCATTGCTCTTACTTTGAACAATACTTGTGTGTAATGGATCCGTCAGCTGGTCCGAGTGGCCACCACGGCAGGGGTGGGCGTAGATTGCGCACTCATTCGGTTAGAGGTAGGGGCCTCTATGTTGAGAGAGGAAGACGTATGGTGTCTTGGGAAGAGTGTTGGGCTAACCGCCCACCCCCACCGGTCTTCACAGATGAGACAGGTAGCCCACTGCCCCCAGAATTTCAGGTACCTTTGGCAGCAACCTGGTCCTCGGTATATGTTCGGATGGGAGGACATCTACCCTCGCAAGTCCAGGCAGGTCGGCAAGCTACGCCGGAATTCTCAGATGGTAGTGGTCCCACCCTTGTACCACTTGAGTGTGTCTTTTGTGGCGATTCCGGACACACCTTAGAGTTTTGTCTCCTTAAAGAGGAGCAGGATAGAGCAACTGTAGTCCAGAATTCTGCTGAAGCTGTCATCCCTGACCTTAATGTGCCAGATTTACCTTTGGCGGTCCTCGAACAACCTTTGCCCCCAGTAGTCTCTGAGGGCCCTGCTCTCCCAATTCCTGGTGTCGATTTTCCAATCAACATTTCAGATTCGTCCACTAGTGGTTCGGTTTCACTGGACTACACGCCTTCGACTCCGATGTATGATGTGGAGGTTCCCTCGGATGAGCCACTCCCTTTTGTCCCTCGACGCAGGTTTAGGCGTACGGGGAATAAGAGAGAATACCTTTGATAGTTTGAACGTCCCTAGAAGGGAGTGTTTGTAAATTTTTGTTCAATTTTTGTAAGAGAGGCTGCGAACTCTCATGCGGATAAAGTTCTTTCTTTTGGCTTGTATACCAGCATCGCTGGGATTTTTGTATATGCGGTGACTTGAAGATCTATAAAATATCTTTTGTTTCTTAATTGTCTTGGTGTATTCTGACGTATCTTATGTTTGTTTTTAAGGATGGCTCGTCGACCAGATGAGGATTTGTCAGAGGACGGGCTCGAACGCAGGGGATTCATTATGAATTCTCTAAATGCGTTAGCTGAAGCGATCCGAAATCAAGGGACTACGCAGAGAAGTCAGGCTTCGGAGCAGGGGGTCTCTTTCGAGAAATTCTTAAAGTTAGATCCTCCTGTTTTTTCCAGTGGAGCAGACCTGGATGCAGCAGAATATTGGGTTAGTGAAATCGAACGAGTCTTTGACGTCCTCACAGTTCTTGAGGAGAAAAAGACTTTATTTGGGTCCTTTCGTTTAAAGGATGAGGCTCGTATTTGGTGGGATACCACACGAAGGATTTGATTCTCAAGCATCGACACTGTGCCTTGGGAGACTTTTAGAAAGGCATTTCTCGACAATTATTTTCCCCCTCATGCAAGGGAGAAAAAGAAGATCGAGTTTTTGGAGCTGTCTCAGGGCAGCTTGACTTTGAATGAATATGCGGCCAAGTTTCAACAGTTGGAGAGGCATTGTCCCAACCTCTTCGAAGATGAGTGTGAACGGGCAAGGAAGTTTATCAGAGGCCTGAAGAAAGGACTCAAGCACCGAGTTCTTACTAGCATGTCTGCAACCTTAGCAGCGGTTGTCGAGACAACTACTTTCCTCAATGATGACTGGGAGCGTTGCAAGAGCATTCAGACCCGGAAGCCACCTTCGACAGGTGGCGATCGAAGACGGATGCAGCCACGCGGTCAGGCCAAGCAACCATTGTTGCCCGTCAAAATTGAAGAAGGTAAGCAGCCAATTCTGCCTGTGAAGATGGAAGGAGAGAAACTGTCAAGTCCCCCGGCAAAAAGGCAGTGAAACCAGTACCGCCCGCCACGACGACCTCCTAGTGGAGCTTGCGGTAAATGTGGGAGATTTCATGCGGGCCAGCCTTGTCCCCGCGAGACAAGCGGTTGTTTATATTGTGGCAAGATGGGTCATTTCATCCGCGATTGCCGCAAGAAGGCGGCAGACGAATTCAGGCAGACCACTGGTGCGTCCCAGCCTCCCCTGCAGCTGCAAGCACCACCGTCGACCCAGCCAGAGCAGCCACAGACCAGCGGCGTGAAGAAAGCTCCTGCGCGAGTCTATACAGCTACGGCCGAGCAATTAACTAGAGGAGATCTCGTGCAAGGTACGATTTTAGATGCAGATCGTGCGGCTTTTGTTCTTTTCGATTGTGGTGCCACTCACACGTTTATTTCTGCAAGTTTTGCTGCACAATTGAAATTGTCGGTATCTCGATTAGACTCTGCTTTTGATGTTTATAATCCGATCGGGAAGAATACAGTTTGCGTCACCTACTTGCCAGATTTAGATGTGGTCGTGGCTGAGCGACATATGCCAGCCTGTGCCATTTTGCTCGAGATGTCTGAATTTGATGTTGTCCTGGGCATGGATTGGTTGCACAAATACCATGCCAAGGTTTTATGCCGTGAGGGTAGAATTGTTCTGTCTCCTCCAGGCTCTTCGAAGGTGGAATTTCGGATTCCACGGTCGGTGCAGGAGACCAAGATGATTTCAGCATTTAAAGCGTAGAGCGTCTTACGGAAAGGATGTTCCGCTTTTCTCGTGAATCTTATTCAGTCAGTTGAGTCACTTATCCCCCTTGGCGAGTTGGATATAGTACGTGATTACCCCGACGTTTTTCCCCAAGAGTTGTCTAGTCTTCCTCCTCCCCGAGAGGTGGAGTTTTGTATTGATTTGTTGCCCGGCACCGCACCCGTCTCGAAGGCTCCGTACCGTATGGCGCCTGCAGAGCTTGAAGAGCTCAAAAAGCAGCTTCAGGAGCTTATGATTCAGGGGTTTATTCGCCCTAGTGTGTCACCCTGGGGAGCTCCTGTTTTGTTCGTGAAAAAGGACGGATCTTTGAGGTTGTGCATTGATTATCGAATGCTCAACCAGGTCATGATCAAGAATAAATATCTGTTACCGCGTATTGAGGATCTGTTCGATCAACTGCAAAAAGCTAGGGTCTTCTCCAAGATTGATCTTAGATCCGGATATCATCAGCTTCGGATTAAGGAAGGCGATGTTTCGAAAACAACTTTTCGTACTCGGTACGGGCATTTTGAGTTCACTGTTATGCCTTTTGGACTCACTAATGCCCCAACAGCTTTTATGGACCTTATGAACCGAGTGTTCAGGCCTTTCTTAGACACCTTCGTGATCGTATTTATCGACGATATCCCGGTCTACTCAGAGAGTTGGGAGCAGCACCGAGAGCATTTGAGCATTGTCTTGGAGACCTTGCGAATGGAGCACTTGTTTGCTAAGTTCTCCAAATGCGAATTTTGGCTCGAGGAAGTGATGTTTCTAGGGCACGTCATCTCGAAGGATGGGGTGTCCGTGGATCCTGCGAAGGTTGAGGCCGTGTTGAACTGGCAACAACCAAGAAATGTGTGTGACATTCGAAGCTTTCTGGGATTAGCTGGATACTACCGCCGGTTTATCCAGGATTTCTCCAAGATTGCTCAACCTATGACCAAGCTGCTGAAGAAAGAGACTAAGTTTGTATGGGACGATAGTTGCGAGGCAAGCTTTCAGTCTCTGAAGGAGCGACTTACCTCTGCTCCTATCCTGGCCTTGCCTTCTGGCCAGGAAGGGTTCGTGATTTATACCGATGCCTCAGGCACGGGCCTGGGCGGGGTTCTTATGCAGAATAACCGAGTGATAGCATATGCCTCTCGTCAGCTCAAACTGCACGAAAAGAATTATCCTACGCATGATCTTGAGTTAGCCGCGGTAGTCTTTGCATTAAAGGTATGGCGACATTACTTATATGGTGTGCAGTTCGAAGCTTTCACTGACCACCAGAGTCTCAAATACCTCTTTTCTCAAAAGGATTTAAATATGCGTCAGCGGCGATGGCTCGAGTTTCTTAAGGATTACAATTTTTCGCTTTCCTACCATCCAGGAAAGGCGAATGTTGTAGCAGACGCCCTTAGCCGCAAATCCTCTAGAGTTTTGGTTAGCACATTGGCTGCTGAGTGGAGGATGATCGAGGATTTTGTCTCGTGGAAACCTTTCTTTTCTTCAACAGGCTCGTTGCGTTTATCAAACCTCATAGTCTTTCCGGAGTTGTCTGCCCGAATTATTGCTGTGCAGAGGGTTGATCCACGCTATGAAGGGTTTAAGTCGAGTGCGGCTCAGGACGGTTCTTCGTTCCGTCTGAAGGAAGACGGTAGTGTTTGTTTAAAGATCGCCTTTGGATCCCTAGTGACCCTGTCCTGAAAAAGGAAATTTTGACCGAAGCGCATGGATCGAAGTATACCATCCATCCCGGGGGCACAAAGATGTTTAAAGATCTACAGAGGAGTTTTTGGTGGAGCGGCATGAAGCGTGAAGTAGCAGAGTTCGTGTCTAGATGTTTGACTTGCCAGCAGGTTAAGATCGAACACCAGCGACCGGGTGGAGTCACGCAGCTAATGGAGATCCCGCTATGGAAATGGGAGGATATCGCTATGGACTTCGTTGTCGGGTTACCTCGAACGAAGAAAAAGCACGACGCAATTTGGGTAATAGTTGATCGACTCACTAAATCCGCGCACTTCTTGCCTTTCCGTCACGGAGTCGCTCGATAGCCTTGCGGATATGTATATTCGGGAGATCGTTCGTCTGCACGTTCGTCTGCACGGAGTGCCAATTTCTATTATATCCGACCATGATCCGAGGTTCACTTCAAGATTCTGGGGGCAGCTCCAGCAAGCCTTGGGAACTAAACTAAAGTTTAGCACAACTTTCCACCCCCAGACTGATGGGCAGTCGGAACGCACTATTCAGACCCTGGAAGATATGCTACGTGCTTGTATGATCGATTGGCATGGAGAGTGGGACTCTCACGTTTGCTTGGCCAAATTTGCCTACAACAATAGCTACCACGCAAGTATCGGCATGGCCCCGTACGAAGCTTTATATACCGTGTCGAGCACCGGTTTATTGGGAAGAGGTAGGTGAGCGAAGGCTTGAGTCACCCATCGTACTCCAGCACTATACCCAACAAGTGCAACGTATTCGGGAGCGTCTTCGTACTGCTCAGAGTCGGCAAAAGAGTTATGCCGATCGCCGTCGTCGAGAGCTTTCCTTCGCAGTTGGAGATATGGTGTTTGTTAAGATATCTCCGACAAAAGGTGTCTTCCGTTTCGGAAAGAAAGGGAAATTGAGTCCCAGATATATTGGACCTTTCGAGGTTTTGGAGCGGATAGGTGGGACGGCCTATCAGGTGGCGTTACCTCCGCAATATACTCAAATTCACAACGTTTTTCATGTGTCTATGTTGCGGAAGTACGTCCACGATCCATCCCATGTTATTTGCTTTGGCGACGTGGATGTTCGAGATGACCTAACCTTCGAGGAAAAACCAGTGGAGATTGTTGATCGTTGCGAGCGAGTAACGAGATCCAGGACGATACCTTTGGTTAAGGTTCGATAGCGACACCATGGCTTCGATGAGTGTACTTGGGAGCCAGAGGCTGATGTAAGGGATAAATACCCTGAATTGTATGCTTGAGTCTTTTCGCAATAAAATTTCGCGGACGAAATTCTTTTAAGGAGGGAAGGATGTAATGTCTGGAAAAAAAAACGAGTCTGGCACGTGTCGGGCACGCGCCAGGCACGTGTCAGACACGTGTCTTGGTCAGCTGGCGATCCTGGATCCGAGCTGGACCCGGACCCAGCTTCTCGAATCTTCGAGAAGCCGGTACAGCCCCCTTTTTAAAAGGGTTAGGGTGCCTCGGACGAGGGCATTTGCCCTCGCTCGATTCTCCTTCCTCTCCCTCTCTCTCTCTCTCCCGTCCTCGGCTCTTCTCCGGCGATGCACCGACCGACGAGGGTTCGATCGGCCTTCCGGCAGCCACCTGGGTGGTGTCCCCTCCTCCGTGCTTGTGTTGGCCGCTGCCTTCTCCCTCTTCTCTGGCGACTTGCCGCTGGACTGCTGCAGGTAAGCGCCCTCCTCCCCCTTCCCGTAGCTCGGGTTCGTCGGTCGGCAGGGGGTCTAGTCTCCTGTCGCCGACGGTGCGTCGACAGGGGGCTTCGCCCCACTGCTGTTGTGCGTTCGTCGGTCGACAGGGGGTCTAGTCCCCTGTCGCCGACGGTGCGTCGGCAGGGGGCTTCGTCCCCCCCTGCTGTTGTTCGTGGGTCGGCAGGGGGTTTAGCCCCCTGTCGTCGGCCGCTCGTCGGCAGGGGGCTTCGCCCCCCTGCAGCGGTCCGTTTGTCGGCAGGGGGCTTTCCCCCGTGCCACCGTCGGTGTGTCAGGAGGAGGCTTGGCCCCCTGACACCGACGTTGGGTCGGCAGAGGGTTTAGCCCCCTGTCGCCAGCGTTTTTGTCGATAGGGGGTCTGGCCCCCTGCCTTTGTTTGTGTGCTGTCAGGGGGCGGAGCCCCCTGTCACCTCCGTGTGCTGGCAGGGGGCGGAGCCCCCTGTCGCCTCTGTTTGTCGGCAGGGGGCTTTGCCCCCCTGTCGTTGTTCGGTCGGTTGACAGGGGGCCAGGCCCCCTGTCACCATCGGTTTGTCGACGGGGGGCTGGCCCCTGTCGACGTTCTGTTTTCCGACAGGGGGGTCGTGTCCCTGTAGCTCTGGTTTGCCAACAGGGGGCATAGTCCCCTTGTCATTGTTTGGGTTTGTCTACGGGGGGCTGGCCCCTGTCGACGTTCTGTTTTCCGACAGGGGGGCCGTGTCCCTGTCGCTTTGGTTTGCCGACAGGGGGCGTAGTTCCACTGTCATTGTTTTTGTTTGTCGGCAGGGGGCTTCGCCCCCTGTCACTGTTTTGTTTGCCGACAGAGGGGGGGGGGGAGCCCCTTGTCGTTGTTTGGCATGTCGGCAGGGGGCTTCGCCCCCTGTCATTGCTCTGGTTGCCGACAGGGGGCAAGTCCCCCTGTGATCTTTTCTGTTTTCTGACAGGGGGCGGGGCCCCCTGTCATCGTTTTTCTTTGCCGATAGGGGGCAGAGGCCCCCTGTCGTCTCTTATGTTTTTCGGCAAGGCTCAGCCCCTTGTTGTCGCTTGCCGTTCAGGTTGTTTCGCTTTTGACTTGTGCTAACCTCTTTAGCGTGTGCAGGTTGCACGACGGAGCGCCCGCGTGTCTCGTGGCCTGAGACCCTTCGAACTTACGCCCGCAGGCGTGCAGGAACCCGCGACTCCCCAAGGTAGGGGAAAGTTGCTTGAAAGGACTTCAAATGAACTAAACTGAACTAAAGGAAAGATAATTAAACAATCTGCTTATATATGTATATGTATGTCTTTTTAACTCAAGGACGCGGTTTCGCGATCCTTGTCATGAATACTTTCCAGCATTTTACTTTCTGCTGCCGCCGCGCTATATGTGCCCAGGCTTTCATTTCTGTCTTTTTAACTCAAGGACGCGGTTTCGCGATCCTTGTCCTGTTTATTTTTCAGTATTTTACTTTCTGCTGCCGCCGCGCTATATGTGCCTAGGCTTTCTTTTCTGTCTTTTAAACTCAAGGACGCGGTTTCGCGATCCTTATCCTGTTTACTTTTACAGCACTTTATTTTTTATTGCCCCGCGCTTTATGCGCCTTGGCTATTATGTTTTCGCACCTTACTTATTGCCTTGCTTACTTATGCTGACTCATTTCTTGCTTGTGTCATATAGACTTCGATTATGCTATTGTTCTGCCTTGCAGGTGCCTTTAGAAATTGCTGTTAGCACTTGAGCTCCTTTGAGTATTCTTGGTGACTTGTGGCTATAAACTTAGCTATATCTCTTGGCAGTGCTATACGATGCTATGATGCGTAGCACAAAGTGAATGGGCCTCATCTTCTGCTTTCTGAATATCTCACTAAACGATAAACATGCGCCTTCACAGGCAAGATGCTCGAGTGGGTCGAATAGACCAGGGCATATAGAGCAAGGCGATGATGATGAATAACCCTTCATCGTGCTTGTTCGGGCTGGTTCATCAAGAGAGAGGATGGATGGTACAAACCCTCCGGTGGACAGGTCATTCATGGCCATTTCGGGCAAAGGCTCGGCTTCCCCAGTCATCGGAGGTAGGGGAGATGGCGTCACCATAAGTATCCTAGGTGGTAGTCGCCCGACACTTCTGCAGAAGTTGGATGCATCCGTGGGCCCTTTCTAGCCTTTGGGGACTTGCTCTCTCGACCACAGGTCGTCCCCTTAGGAGCGGACTCAGTCAGTCCTTCAGGGTATAATAAAATACATGGCATAATGAACCCCGGGAAGGATCTCGGCATTTCTACGTTTATACATTATGCGTACCCACAATGTCCAGATAATAATCAGATCACAGTGTGGCATGCTCACAATTATTTATTCTCGTACTGTTTGCTTTTACCTTACTATCCGTCTGTTGTTTACGATAGTTGGAAGGTATGCATGATAAGCCTGGTTATGATTGCTTACAGTTACATTAATATCACTCTACCACTAGTTTGCCTGAATTTATGATATATCGATTAGTCTTACTGGTTACTTGTGTAGATGGTATTTGTTTCTGCTTGCTTTTGTTCAAGCATGCTTTAGATTAGTTCATTTTATTCCTTTTGCGTACCTACCAGTTTTCAAGACTGACCCCATTCTTTATGGATGTAGGTGACAGGTAGCTCTTCTTATAGACGGTGGTGCAGATGCTACGTGGTCAAAGCTTTGCCTCTCTCGTCGACACGCTGGCTTTTTGGTTTTTTGTACCTTTTTGTTGTTTTGGGGGTGGACACACTACTGCCTTGTATAAATTAAACTCTTTCTTTTATGAATGTACTTTTTATTCTCTGCTTACTATTTTGGCTTAGAAAGTGAACTTGTATTTGCGATGAATCTTTTTGCTAATGTACCCAGAAAATTTGACTCGTGTTTTTAAAACCCTTTGGTATCTTTGAAAATCCTTGCTGCAAACTCTGATTTTTTAATGTATTTCTATGCAAACCTTTTTCTCTCAAGTCAAACTTTTGGGGCGTTACAGCTACCACCTAGGATACTTATGGTAGCCCCCATTTTTCTCTACCTCTGATGACTGGGAAAGCCAGACCTTTGCTCGTAATAGCCATTAATGGCTTGACCATCAGAGTTTTATACCATTCATCCTCTCTCTTGATGAATCATCCCAAATGGGCACGACGGGGATTTCTTAACCGCCGTCCCATTCTACATGCTCTGGTCTTTCGACCCAATCGAGCATCTTGCCTGTGAAGGCAAATAATTATTATTATGTGAATTATTATTATTTTGTTGAGTATGGACTGAATCGAGTTGGGGTTGGGTCAGTCCAGGGAAACCTCGATCATGGGTGCACGTATGAGTTTTCCAAGCTGTTATTGGTTGCCGAAAAATCTAACGATGTGTCTTGGGGTTACCGGTAAGGGTAACGATAGCATTGAGAAGGGAAGATGCTTTCGTGTCTAACCCTAAACCATAAATCCCCAAATCAAATTGATTTGGGGGTTTTATTTCTAAACCATAAATCCCCAAATCAAATCGATTTGGGGGTTTACTTGATAGACCGTAAATCCCCAAATCAAAACGATTTGGGGGTTTTCTTGATAAACCCTAAATCTTGAAATCGGAACGGTTTGGGGGTCATTTCTTTCCTGATTTGATTCATTCTCTGCAAAACATTGATTTCCTTGATAGTATATGTTTTAATCAGATGGGTTTCGGAATTGTTTTGTTTTTCTCTTAAGCGTAATGGTTCTTGATCATATATGATGTTGGTTAGATTGATTTCTTTTAACCTATTGCGTTGGATTCTAATTAATATGTGAAACAGGGTGTCTTGATTCTATCGGTTGATGATTTTCATTCAATATGAACCACCTAACATAGATTCATTTAATTTTTGTAACTTCTTGAATAAACCTGGGTTCTTGTTGATGGCGTCGGATTCTAGATTAACTTAAATTTGTGTATGTTGTATCAGATTCCATTTTTGTTTTATAAGCCAACATTTTATGGATTGCTGTAGATTTTGGATTTTTCTTTTACAACAACTATGCCTTCATCCCAAAACAATTAGGGTCGGCGATATGAACCAAAAAAGAAAATCATTTTGGGTCTTCCACATGAATCCTTCTTCTCCAATCATTTCTATCCAATGTCATGTCCTCGGTGAGGTTCAAAGCATTCATATCCTTTCCTATCACCTCCATCCATGTCTTCCTAGGCCTACCCCGACCTCTTTTAACTAATATATTTTTCCATTTCTCCATCCTTCTAACTGGAGCATCATTAGGCCTTCGCCGAATATGTCCAAACCACTGTAAACAATTCTCTCTCATCTTATTTTCAATGGGTGCAACACCTACCTTCTTACGTATCTCCTCGTTCCGAATGTTATCTTTTATTGTATTCCCACACATCCATCTCAGCATACGCATCTCAGCTACACTCATTTTTTGAAAAAAAAAATGAAAGGGATACAGTAGTAGACCCATTTTCATTAAGGGACTATATCTTGCTTTAACAGGATTACGTATTCCATACTGAGTGATCCATACAACACATTAAAATTGTATATTATTTCACACTACATGCAAGGTTATCTTTAGGACTAGTGGTTTCTGATCATGCTTGACTTCCACTCATATTGTCAATGGTATATTGTCTTTCTGTGCATGAACTGTCTTGTTTCTTTTACACCACATCAATGTATTTTTTCTCCTCCCACCTAATTGCAATCTATATTGGACGATTGTCTGTTAAAAAAATTGTTTAACACAAACTTCAGGATAACTGATTTGTTATATTTGCAGAAATCTCACCCGAGTCCTAGAGAGAGAAGAGAGAGAGAGAGAGAGGAAGAGAGAGAGACGGCTGCACAGAAAACCTCAAAAAACTTATTCGATATTAGGGTCTCTCTCTATGTTAAATAGAGAGAGGCTTAAAGACATAATTACAATAAAGCCCCATTCTAAAACTAAATTACAAATAGCATCTTAATGTAAAATAACTTTACTTAAAACCACCTATTCTCAACACTCCCCCTCAAGCTGGAGCATAGATATCAATCATGCTCAGCTTGTCACAACATTTTGAAAAATTTGGTCTGGCAAGAGGTTTTGTGAACATATCTGCAACTTGGTCTTCCGACTTTAGATATTGGGTAGTGATATGACCCGCTTGAACCATATCCCTTACATAGTGGCAATCAACCTCAATGTGCTTTGTTCTCTCATGAAATACAGGATTGTTCGCTATATATGTTGCAGCTTTGTTATCGCACATCATGGTCATGGGAGAGGAAACCTTCACCTGGAGATCAAGAAGAACAGTACGAACCCACATCAATTCAGCAGCTGTTTGGGCCATAGCCCGATATTCTGATTCTGCACTCGACCTAGAAACTACATTTTGCTTCTTACTTCTCCAAGAGATCAAGTTGTCTCCCAGGAACACACAAAATCCTGTGGTAGATTTTCTATCTACTACAGATCCTGCATAGTCAGCATCAGAATAGGCCACTATATCCAGAGTTTCACCTTTCTTGAACAATAACCCCTTTCCAGGAGAAGATTTTAGATATCTGAGAATCATAATAGTTGCATTCCAGTGTACCTCAGTTGGTTTGTCCATAAACTGACTGGCTTTACTTACTGCTAAAGCAATATCAGGCCTGGTCACAGTTACATATAGTAGTTTCCCAACTAGGGAGCGATAGCTTTTGCTATCAACCAGTTTTGACCCTTCTCCAAACAACTGAACTTTATGGTCCATGGGAATATTTGCTGGTTTAGCTCCCAACATTCCTGTTTCCTTTAATAAGTCAAGAACATACTTCTGTTGAGACAAAACCATCCCTTCACTGCTCCTGGCAACTTCTATACCCAGAAAATACCTGAGTGAACCAAGGTCTTTTGTAACAAAGTGTTTTTGAAGATGAGCCTTTGTGGCTTCAATAGCTTTCACATCATCACCTGTAAGAATGATGTCATACACATACCACCATAACGACTATGCCAGAGCTAGTTTTCTTTATGAATAGTGTATGATCTGCTGCTGACCTATTAAAGCCAAAACCTGACATCACTTCAAACAACTTCTGAAACCATGCACGAGGACTTTGTTTCAAGCCATAAATTGCCTTTTTCAATCTACACACCTTCTGACACTCCCCCTCAACCTCGAATCCTGGAGGTTGTTGCATGTAAACAGTCTCAGATAGGTCCCCATATAGAAATGCATTTTTCACATCTAATTGGTACAGGTTCCAACCATGTTGCACAGCTACTGAGAGAACAAGACGAATGGTACCCATCCGTGCAACAGGAGAAAAAGTTTCAAAGAAATCAATACCATATGTCTGAGTATACCCTTTGGCTACTAATCTGGCCTTGTACCGTTCAATTGAACCATCAGATTTGTACTTTATCGTATATACCCATTTACATCCAACAATGTCAGCATCTGCTGGGGAATCAACTAGATCCCAAGTATGCTGAGATATTAAGGCATCCATTTCTTCTTGCATAGCCATCTTCCAGCGAGTATCAAGCTTTGCCTGCTGATAGTTCAGAGGAATAACTTCAGCACATAAAGCTGAAATAAAAGATTTCAACTGATTTCCAATTCTGGCTTCTGAGACAAAATGAGACATAGGATATAAAGTACATTGTCGTGTCCCCTTTCGTAGAGCAATCAGCCTGTTATCATCATCATGAAGATCAATATTGTCAGTAGAACTTACCTCAGGGGAAGAGGAAGATGGAGGCACTTGCGGAGGTGGATCTCTACGCACATATACCAATGGAGGATTATGAAATCTGGAAGAGGATGAAGTGTGGTTCGGGAATGAGGGCACGGATTCCAAGGGAAAAGGAGGTATAGGTAATGGACATGACTCAGCTGGATCAACCTGCAGCGGGGAATCGGTATTAGAGTAATATGGAGTGGATTCCAAGAAAGATACATCTGCACTGACATACTCTCGGCGAGAAGTAGGATCATAACATCGATATCCCTTTTGATTTTTGGGGTAACCAATAAATATGCATTTTGTAGCTTGAGCAGCTAATTTATCATGGTCAGGGCCAAGTTTGTGTACAAAACAAACACATCCAAACACTTTGGGCGAGAGGGAGAAGAGAGGGGTATTTGGTTTTAGGATATGAATTGGAATTTGATCACCCACAGAAGAGGAAGGCATGCGGTTGATCAGATAGCAAGCAGTTGTAATTGCATCTCCTCAGTATAACGCAGGAACATTTGATTGGATCATAATGGTCCTGGCAACATCAAGTAGGTGACGATGTTTTCGCTCAGCCACCCCATTTTGTTGAGATGAATAGGCACAGGAAGTTTGTGGTTGGATGCCATTATCTTGGTAAAATTGTAACAGACTTTTTGATTTAAACTCGAGAGCATTATCAGTGCGAACAATCTTGACACTAGATTCAAACTGAGTTTTTATTTCAAGAATTAAAGATTTGATAATATTTGGAACATCCGATCGTTCCTTTATTAAAAACACCCATGATAACTTAGAGAAATCATCAACAATAACTAAATAGTATCGACACTGAGTCCTAGTAGGAATCTTACTAGGACCCCATACATCTGCATGAAGAAGTTCAAAGACTTTATTACTAGACTGACTCTGACTCGAAGGAAACGAACTTCGATGATGCTTGCCCAGCTGACATGCTTCACACTGAAATGATGTGGTGGAGGGAATCTGAGGAAAGACCGAACGAAGCTTTGACAATGAAGGATGACCAAGACGACGATGCCACTGAACAGGACTAAATGAATGTTCCACTGTAGCATGAACAGTACCCATTGGATGATGTAAGTAGTAGATTCCTTTTTCTTCATAGCCTCCACCAATCTTCTTCCCCGTCAGCAAATCCTGAAAATGACAACCCATTGGATCAAATATTACTCTACAGTTTTGTTCTTTACAAGACAACTAACAGAAAGTAAACTTTGAGGAAATTTTGGAGCATAAAGAGCATTTTTCAACTGTAATGAGGAGGATATAGAAATATTTCCCTGACCAACAACCGGGGAGGTACTCCCATCGGCTAATGAGACTCCAAGCTGAGCCTTAATATCCTTTAGATCTGAAAAAGCAAGTGAATTTCCACACAAATGTCTAGATGCACCGGAATCAATAATCCACTTACTGTCAGTCGGATGAAGAAGATTTCCGGTTGAATAGGCAACACCAGCAACAGGAGAGGTAGAACTCAAAGGACGAAGAGCTATCAGCTCATCATATTCAGCACGACTGAGGGTTATACTACTGTCACTTGCAGAGATATTTTCTTGTGCCTTTGTTGCCTCGAGAGAAGTAGTATTAGCTCTAGGAGCATATGACTTTGATGAAGAGGAGGTTGGTCGGCCATGCTTATCCCAGCAACGATCTTCTAAATGTCCAGATTTTCCACAGAATGTACATTGAAGCTTTCCTCTGCCTCTCACACCTCGTCCGCGACCTCGTCCTCTGATGTTCTGAAGATTTTCATGTCCATAACCAGATGAGACAACTAAGGCAGATGACTGAGTCACAGGCTGAGAATGTGGAAGAGATATCGCAAGTCTGCTTAGACGGTTATATGCCTCAGCAAGAGTAGGTACATCCGAACCAGTCAACATTTGGACTTTTGCAACAGAAAATTCTGAAGATAAACCTGTAAGAAACCTAGCAACCATAGTTTGTTCTTGATGATCTTTTTGTTTCGAACAACAAAGAGGTCTGTGAGCATTAAGTCTTTCAAACGCAGCTTTTACGGAGGCATAGTACTGGGCCAAGGTTTGATCTCCCTGCTGTAAATTGTATATTTCTTGTTCGACTTGTAGGATACGACTCACATTAGTCTCTTGTGAGTATGTATCTCGAAGATTGTCCCACATCTGTTTGGTTGTATTATAATAAATTAAACCATCTGCAATATGGGGTTCGACACTATTCATAATCCATGACATAACTATGTCATTATCTTCATCCCAGGTAACATATTTTCCCACCTTTTCAGTGGGTTCATCTTCCAACAAGATATGTTTTCTACGATGTCCAGATACCGACATCATAAATGTTCTGGATCACCTGGCATAGTTAGTTTCATTTAGCCTTACAGACGAACCGTACGAAAATGGATTGGCAAATGCCTTATATTCTCCAATATGTTCCAATTTTGAATCACATTTCGAAGTTTCAGCCATACTTCTGGTTAAAGAAAAACTGGACAATGTCCAAACTAAACAGGGGAAACAATCGTGTTACACTCACACGCCAACTGAAATTCCAAGAAAAACAGGACAATCTCCAAACTAAACAGGGAAAACAACCGTGTGTTACACTCACACGCCAACTGAAATTCCAATCAGCAGTTGTTCACTCACGAACAACAAAAAAAACCCCACGACAGTAGTGAGCAGCAGCCCACAAACAGAAAAATGATTCAGCACTTCAGTGACTCACTACTAACATGACTTCTGCATATGCAGCAGTAACTTTTTTTCATAACAGGGGCAGCTCCCCAGACATATACAGTTCGGCACTAAGTCATTCATTTTTTTTTTCGAGCAACACCACCACGTGTTGGATTGCTACCCAAAATAAGCAGGAAGCCACGACCTTTTTCAGTGGAAATTGTACCAACAGCAGTCATTCTCCCCACAGCAACTATATCAAAATAACCAAAACAGGGCCCCAACCATATGTAGACTTACCAACAGCAATCACATTCTCAACAGATAGTCACGAGACTGACGGCAGGAACTACCACCGAGGCAGTAGGTAGTCACGAAACAATAAAACACGAGGCGACGAACCCACAGCAAGCATCCACGAACCCACAACACGACCAGATCTGTCATCAGATCAAAAAAAAATTACATCGCTGACCTGATCGCTCTATTGATTTCTTTTACTCATTGGATCGGAGTTTGATCACGATCACGATGGCCTCCACGATCGTGGGAGCCTTGATCAGACTCGATCACACTCCCACGTAACAGTCGATCACGCTCCCACGCCGAGCTTTGATCACACTCGATCACGCTCCCACGATCGACGATGGCTTTGATACCATGCAGAAATCTCACCCGAGTCCTAGAGAGAGAAGAGAGAGAGAGAGAGAGAGAGGAAGAGAGAGATAATGTAAAATAACTTTACTTAAAACCACCTATTCTCAACAATATTGTTGGTGAAAAGACCATCTAGTTGGGACAATTTAGTTAGAACAACAAGTGGGAGTATGTGATACCTTTAGTAGCAGAGCAGTTGGGTTATATTTAACAGATAGATACCTATGATGGGTTTTCATGTTTAGTTTATGGTAAACAAGGAACATAACTTGTGACAAAGGAAAGTTGAGACTCAATGTTTGAGGGTGTGTGTATTACTAAGAACGGGGTTTACTGATATGGCAGTGATTAGAAGTTTGAGGAGAGACTCTAAACTTAGGGAATACTAAATTAATGAAAACCAATTACTCAGTTGAGACCTACCTTTGAGAGGGTGGGTGGTACAAGACTTCGAAGACTTGCGTTTGGTGTCGAGCGTGAAGCGACTCGTGGGTCCCCGTCCTCGGAGTTAGGGACCATGACTACCTATGTGTCCTAGGTGGTAGTTTCACATCTTCTGCAGAAGTTAGAGATGCATCATGATTTGAGTTGAGCCCTTGGGAGATTCTCTCGGCTATTGGTCGCTCCCTTGGGGATTCAGTCTCCGTTAGAATGTTTGGGTTAATAAATTACCTGGAATAATATACCCCCGAACGTTCTCTTCTGAGATGGTCACTTGTGCCCGTGTGTACCCACGGGATAAGATAATTAAACATCATTTAGAAGAGTTAGGTTCACAACTAGTGGAGACACTAGAGAGATATATGTAAGTTGTATTTCAGATGCTTCATATTATCAACTTGTAAATTAGTAAAATTCTTAACTTGGTGGATACGAGGTAATTAAATTGTTATCCGAAAGGGTACATGTGAATACATTGACTCTGGCATACCTCACCTGCTTATCAATGTTGCATATTTGTTATTGTTGAATCACTGCTCACCTGCACATTAATGTAGCATCATTGTTATTGTTATATAACCGCTCACCTGCTCATGTACATGAATTTAGATCTTTGTTACATAGTGCTTACCTGTCTTGATATACACTAAAGATCAACCATGACACTCATACCACACACTCGATTCACGATATACTTGCACTATCAGTATAGAATTTCTGCTTAGACGTGGTAGTCTAATTCCTATTCTATTTTAACATTTTCAGGTCAAGAGTAGTCACCACAAGCGGTTACAGGAGAGGTTGCGACATCTGTTTGATCTACTGGATCCCTGACCAACTTGTAACGGATATGTCATCAGTGATTTGTTCTTTGTAAACAGACTTTTGTAAAAGTTCATGAACTGAAGTGAAATAAAGAATGTGTTGATTGTTTGAAGATCTTTTTACCTGTATCTCTCTATTCATTTAACCATGATTTATAAAATGATTCCGCTGTATAAAAAAAAAATCTGGTGTTTCTGGGGTAAGTTTTTGGGGCGTTACACCTGTGGTGTTTACCCAACTGACAGGCTTCACACTGAAATGAGGCAGAAGGAGAAATTTGAGGAAGAATTCGACAAAGTTTTGGCAATGGCACATGACCAAGACAAATGTGTCATTGATAAGAACTTGAGGATGTCTCAGACACGGCATGCACGGCTCCCAATGGTTGATGAAGATAGTAGACTCCGTCATAGCCTTCACCAATCCTCTTCCCCGTCAGCAAATTCTGAAACATACAACACAAAGGATCAAAAATCACTCTACAATTATGCTCTTTTGCAATACGACTAACCGACAATAAATTTTGAGGAAAGAAAGGAGCATGAAGCACATCTGTCAACTGAAGAGACAGAGAGATGGAAACATTTCCTTGTCCCACAATAGGAGATGAACTCCCATCGACAAGGACAACTTTGTGATGTTCACCCATGGGGTCTAGCTTGGAAATTTGTTTTGAAGACCCACATAGGTGACTAGAGGCCCCTGAATCAATAATCCATCTACTACCTTGGTGATTTAATCCTTCACCTGCGAAGCAAGCAACATCAGCAATAGGAGTAACTGTGTTCGAACTAGAAGGGCAGTGAGACATCAATTCTTCATACTTTGCACGTCTAAGAGTGACTGAGTCATTGGAGGAGCTAGTGGGAATCTCTATGTTAAGCTTTGCAATTTGGGCCTTGGACACATTTGATGTCTGAGAGGAAGCAGGGGGTCTACCATTTTTATCCCAACACCTGTCCTCAAGATGCCCCAATTTGCCACAGTAGGTACACTGAAATCTACCTCTTCCTCTAGTACCTCTGCCTCTACCACGTGTATTCAGGAAATTTCCTCTTCCCCGGCCTGGGTTGACTACAAGAGCAGATGTTTGAGAGTCAGAATGAGTCTGCGGAAGGGTGATAGCTAGTCTGCTTAGGCAATTGTAGGCTTCGGAAGAGTTGGGACATCTGAACCTTCGCAACTGCGAAATCAGATGATAGTCCAGTCAGGAATCTTGCAACCATGGTTTGCTCCTGATGGGACTTCTGTGTAGTACAACAAAGGGGCCTATGTGCATTCAACCTTTCAAACGCAGATTTTACAGATGCATAATATTGGGCCAACGACTAATTTCCTTATTGCAATTGATAAATTTCTTGCTCGACTTGTAAGATGTGACTCACATTGGTCTCGTGAGAATACGTATCTCGAAGGTTGTCTCGCATTTCTTTCGCAGTGTTGTAGTAAATAAGACCATCAACGATACGAGGCAATACGTTGTTTATCATCCACGATATAACGATGTCGTTATCTTCATCCCATGTGTTGTATTTTCCAGTTTTATCGGGTGGTTCTGGTTCTAACAGAACATGTTTTTTTCGATGACCAGAAACGGACATCATAAAAGTCCAGGACCACCTCGCATAGTTCGAGTCATCTAGCTTGACAGAGGACCCATATGAAAAAGGGTTCGCAAATGCTTTATACTCTCCAATCAGCTCCCTTTCTTGATCACCATCTTTAGACAGTTGATGTGTCATCTTGGTTGAATCACAAACAGTTACCAAACCTGACTGATCAGATATGCGACACTACAGTAGCAGGAAAAAAAACACGTCAGATCTGATTCCAGATCAGCGTCTGACACACACACAACAGATCCCTTACGGCCTTCAATGGATCAGATCTCTGCTTGATCTGATTCTTCACTGCCTTCAACAGACCCGATCTCCACTTGATCTGATGTCACGACTTCTCTGCATCAGATCTCCACTCGATCCGAACTTCTCCACCATCCACATGTCACGATCATCTGTTTTGAAGCCCGCAGCATCCAATCGATTTACACTGATCAGATCAGCTTCCCACCTGATCTGATTGCTTCTATGTTTCACGACACTTGTTGCAGCTTTCCACAATCAGCCACAGCAGCATACCACGACCCACGATCAGAAATAGTATCCCAGGAGGGAATGTAACTTTGATACCATGTTGAAACAGGCCTGATGATCCTAGTCGCTAGATCAAGATCTAGGGACCAGATGACACCCACACACACACAGCAGCAGGAAACCCGAGAAAAGAAAAGAGGGAAAAGAGAGAGGAGAGAGAAGAGGGAAACTCGTCATCCACTAATTAGATCCTAATCCCTCCTTAAAAAGGAATTAGTAAATAATGGGTTACAAAAAGAGTCCCTCTACTTTTCACTAATTACATACTACTACCAAAACTAAAAGTATATTTCCTTTTTAACAAAAATAATTATTTATTAATTAGTAATTATCCAAAAAATTCCAATGAGAGTCTCTTTAACTTTAAATTTCCTTAATTTAAACCTGTATTTTAAATTTACAACTTTAATTTTGCTGGTCCTGAATTTTGGATATGGATTTAGATCCCAAGATCCAAATCCATATAGATCTTGAACTGAGTCCAAATCCATATTAAGTCGGACCATACGGATCAGATCTAGTCCGGCCCAACCCAGACCCGATCTCGTCGAGACGGGCCTTTTTTGAGAAAATGCAATTTTTGAGTGAACTGTAGCCCAAATTCAAAAAAAAATAAAATATCGTTGAACTCAGAATTTCAAGGCGCATCTATTGATATATAACTTAAATTTTGCCTAAATTTAACCCAAATTTTGTTTGATTTTAAAGGTTGAAAATAAAAGTTTTTATCACATTTCAGTTGGCTTGTAACTCGTTTAGGTCTTGTCTATGAGACCTGGGCCAAGCCCAGACTCAAATATCATCACCTAACAACGAGTATTTTACCGATGTCTCTACAACAACCAAATTTTCTGAAATCCAAAATTTAACGAAGTGTAAAAACACACGATATTACATTCCTACCCTCTTAAAAGAATTTCGTCCACGAAATTAGAACGTACCGAAGAGGTGTGGGTAGTGCTCACGCATGTCGACCTCAGGCTCCCAAGTGCACTCGTCCAGTCCGTGATGCTGCCAACGCACTTTCACGAACGAGATTGTCCTACTGCGTAGTGTCCTTTCCTGGTGATCCACAATCTTCACTGGCCTCTCCTCTGTGGTAAAGTCAAGTTGCACCTCAACCGCCTCGCAGTAGATCACATGTGAAGGGTCAGGTACATACTTCCTCAACATCAAGACGTGAAAGATGTGAATAAGAGAAAACTGAAGAAGAAGTACCACACGGTACGCGGTCTCCCCAACACACTCAAGGATCTCGAAGGGTCCAACGTACTGAGGACTCAGCTTCCCCTTCTTCCCAAATCGGAATACACTCTTTGTAGGCAAGATCCGTACAAACACGTGATCACCCACAGCAAAGTTGAGCTCCCTACGCCATTGATCGGCATAGCTCTTCTGCCTGCTTTGTGCTGCGACCAACCTCTGCTGGATCAACTGCACCTAGTCTGAGTAGTATTGGATGGCCTCTGAAGACTCTACAACTCTCATTCCAACTTCATCCAGCACACCAGAGATCTGCATGGTCTACCATATAGAGCTTCGTACGGGGTCATGCCAATATTGGCATAGTAATTGTTGTTGTACGAGGCCTTGCAAACTTCACATGCCTATCTCACTCTCCAGCCCATTCCAATGTGCATGCTCTAAGCATATCCTCGAGTGTCTGTATCTTGCGCTCTGTTTGCCCATCTATCTGTGGGTAGAAAGCCATGTTAAACTTCAACATGGTACCAAGGACCTTCTGCAATTGACACTAGAATCGAGATATAAAACGAAGGTCTTGATTTGACACGATCGAACGTGGTACCTCGTGAAGTCAAACTATCTCATCCACATAGAGGTCTGCTAGACTCTCCAAACTCTGACTGATCCTGATCGGCAGAAAATAAGCAATCTTCGTCAACCTGTCCACTATCACCCAGATGGCATCGTGCTGACGACGGATCCTCGGCAACCCAACGATGAAGTTCATCGAGATATCATCTCACTTCCACTCTGGAATGTTTAGTGGCTGAAGAAGTCCACCGGACATCTGATGCTCGATCTTCAGACACCGAGACACGAACTCAGATATGTCTCGCTTCATCCTGTTCCACCAATACGTCCACTAGAGGTCCTTGAACATCTTAGTAGAACCAGGGTGAACGGAATACCTCGACCTGTGGGCCTCACTCATCAGCTCCTCCCGCAGTGCCTTCAGAACCCACCATCTGTCTCCGAACATGATGGTTTTGTCCTCCTCATGGCGAAACTGCGCATCAGGCTTCTGGGCACTCACGCACAACCTCTCAAACTTCAGATCGGCTGACAACAACTTCTCGATACGGTCTATAATCTCACCTTTTTAAAGGAAAAAAAAATTGTATATGCTAAAACAGAATTTTTATTTGTAATAAAAGCGTTATTTAAAGCTTGCTTTTCGATGAATATTGATTTCCATGGATGATCCATGTTATGGATCGTTAGATGCATTTAAGCATGTGATGAAATATTTTGTACGCATGCATTATTCATTAAAAGTCTGCATAATGGTGGGTTATTAGCGTATGAACTTACACAAATCTGAATATGCATGTGTTCTTGAATAGGCATATGCATGTAAACTAAATGTTCATGTTATGTTTCTAAACAAGCATGTGTTTTTTATTTGTTTTTGGGAGCATACGTAAATATAACTGTGTAAGTATGTGCATGTGAGCCATGATGCTTGTGAATGCAGGTATGTACAGGTCCAAATATGTTATGATACTTCCTATTCATCTACTTATGATATGCATACTTTGTTTTCAAAAAAACATATAAATAAAGACAGATTTGGGGTTTTTAGAGGTCTGGCCGGAAAACCAGCTGAGCTCGGCTCTGCTGGCCAGACCTGGCAATGCCTTGACTGGCCTATCAGGTCTGGCTGGACTTAGTACAGCCGGCTTGGCTTGGCTTGGCTTGCCAGGCCCGCCGACCCGCAGGGCCCAGCCGAGCCACCTTTAAAAAAAATTGTAATATTTTTTTAGTGATCCTTTTAGGGTCAGCGGTCTGGACAGTAGACCAGCCGAACTTGGCTCGGTTGGTCAGGCTGACAGGCCCAGATTGCCAGGCATGCCGAGCCTGCTGGGCCTAGCCGAGTGGGCCCGACTGGGCAAGTGGGTTGTTACAAAAAAAAAAGGTTTCTATTTATTTAGAGCCCCAACCAACTAGAAGTCGGCTGGGTATAGACTTAGTTGTAGCCCCAGCCGACTGTCAGTCGGCAGGGCCTGTTTTGGGTTATGACAGTTTCAAAAAAAAATGTGTATATTTTCGTGGGTTGAATTTACAACCTCTCTGGACCTGAATATTGAAGTTATGTGTGCAACAAAATATTCAGATTTCATGTATAGGGTTGTGTGCTCAGTTTATGCATAAGGGCTAACTTAAAATACTTAAACTTTCAGTTATGCTCATAATTATGGGAATTTGGAACCAAATCCAAATAAGCATGTAAATTTCCAAATTTCTCTAAGTGTGGTGGTTTGATTTTTATGCATGCTAATAATGGTACTTATCACATGCCTACTTGACATACCCTGCTTGCTTTAGTTTTAAATGCAAATTGGCTATCACATGCATACACAAAATTCAAATGCGGAATGTTTATAGTATGTGTTTACGTGAGAGTGTTCTTATACTTGCTTGATAAATGAAAGCATGTAAATGGCATAGTGGGGTAAGCCCATGCATATGAATGTTGTAGATCACGCACATGTTAAATTGACATATATGAATGTGCATTGGAAGTATGTTGACATTATTGCATATATGGCGTGTTGTTATGATTTTTGCACATGATACATCAATGGTCAAATAATTGATTATTGTGGGATGTGTGAGCCTTAAGCTTGGGTTGCTCCTTATTTACGTGTTTTAATGCACCACAAAAGTCACATTGATATTGTTTCACTGTATTGTATTGTTCTATGTTTTTTGCGGGCTATGGTCTCTGAGCCTCGCATTTGGATATATGAATTTGTGTTACTAATTTGGCATACTGAATTGCAAATTAATGTAATGGCTATTAATAAAAAGATAAAGAAAGATAACAGTGTAATATACGTTCTGAGATATCTCGTCGTTAGAATGAGACTCTTAGAGTTGCGGTTTTAAAGAATCGTGAGGATACAAAAACTTTGTGTGCATTGTTGTTAACCTTGAACCCGATATTGAGATTATTTCTTCTGACCACGGTTTTAAGGAGAATCTGTCACTTTACCTGGGGGTGGTGTGTAGACACAGCTGCTGTTTTGGTATACCAAGAAAGTGGCACTTGTAAATGTGGAGGTCCTTAGTGTCCCGACATTAGATGTGGAGGTCCTTAGTGTCCCGACATTAGATGTGGAGGTTTAATGCTCCAAAGGTTGATTCGGTTGAGGGCTAAGTTTGAAATCCAGTTATAAAATACAATTTGTGTGCTAAGTTACCCTGAGAACCCTACTTAACCTCAAGAATTCTTACCCGTTTGGTGTATCCGTGGGCAACGGTAATAAAAAAAGAAACTTAAATGTGTGCATCCTAATAGGAATATGCATATAATAAGAGGACTTGATAAAGATAATAATTTATTCATGCATATGCATTGACATCATGCATTTTCCTATTATGCATTAGATCATGCATATTTACTTGTTTTCTTACTTATGATGCACAATTGATATTATGATATTGAATATTTTTACTGCTTAAATGAAATTATGAAAATTTTTCTAGTAATGTCTCTCTAAATTGTTGCATGAATCTTATCTGTATTCTTTATGCATATTTGTTTCATTAGAGAGATTCGTACAAAAAATTCTTTGGATTTTTTATACCCCCTACTTTTGTATTTTTTTCACAACCTCAGATGCCCAGTAAGACAACTTGTTCATAAGAGGAGCTACGAGAGGACTGCATGACTACTTGACAGACTCTTTGGACATCGTAGCTCTTTTCTTTTCATTTGATTTTTATGCACTCTAATATTTTGCAATTGTCTCGTGACTATTATTTCTTAATTAATAAAGTTGGTTTGTCATGGTTTGGAAGATGGGTCTAAGATCTCTTGTGCTTCTTCAAGTTTTCTTGTTGTGTTTGGAACTGTAAAGACCCCGGGTTTCTGGAAAGATTTTCGCAATGGTTTTTAAAAAAAAAAATCCACACTTTTTCTTGGGTATGAGTTGGGGTCGTTGATGTTACTATTATTGAAATTCAAATTGTTGTGAACATTTTTGTATGAAATGTCTATCTAAACAAACTATTGTTGCATAGTATCATTTCTCTTGATTTTATTGTATATGAGATTTTGAATTTCCTCATTGTTTTCATTGTACATTTATAAGAAAAATTATTATTCTTTGAAAAACCTTTTCCATGAATATTGCATTCCTCCTGTGGATTTAACTCCATGGTGAGTTGTCTTGTTTAATTGTTCTCTTTAGATCTTGTTCTTGATAGTTAAAGATTTATATTCATGTGTTAAATATAACTATATGTTGGATATGTGTAAATTTAGTCTTCTCTTGTGGGTTGTGTTTAAAGTTTAAAACATTTTGTATGAATGATTGTTGAATTTGCTTAGTATGATAGATGATTTATTTTCTTAAAACCTTGGAATGTTATGCATGCATGATTATCTAAATACATGTGCTTGTTTGAATTTTTGTGGACAAAATCTCTAATTAGGATTTATGTTTTCTTGAAATGTATATATGTTTTTGTGACTATCTTTGAGGTATGTTCCTTTTATCTATGATTTTGTTTGTCTAAAATTATTTTTTAAACATTTTTTATGTTTAATGCTTTTGAAGAAAAAAAATTGACTCGCCTTATTCTCTATATATTGTATTTTTTTGGTGTGTTTGACTATCCTCTCTCCATAATATATAACTAATAAATCTATAGTTATTTTTGAAATTTTCTTTTATATTTTATGATATATATCCTTGTGTATAGTTGGGTTGTTTTGTTAACTCTATTTACAAGTTCTCAAGTGTTGATGATATTGAAGATCCTAAGTCTCTTTGTATAATAGAGCATATGATTGAAGATCAAAAGCACCGTTCAAGGAAACATCCTATAGAAAAAATTGGAGTCAATGAAGACATTTTATGTAAATGGTTCTTTTGTAATTGCAAGCTTACAGTGAGGCACCGTAAGTTTGAGGGAGAGTGTTAAGATAAATGTTAAAATGTATATACATAAAATATGTATATGTATAATATATATACATGTATCTATATATATACATACTTAAGTATGTATACATACATATTACATATGTAAATATTGTAACTAGTTGTAACTATTATTTTTCTTTTTTCTTTTTTCTTTTTTCTTTTTTCTTTCTTCTTTTTCCTTTTAGCTAGGTTCTTTTTGGACTAGTCAACATAGAGTTGACTACTCAAATATAGCTTTTGGAACAGTCCAACAACTCTATTTATAGTTGTTTCTCTATTTATAGCCGTTAGACCGTTCCAACAACTTCATTTGGGACTAACTCTTATATGGGTGTGTGTGCTTAAATGAGGTTGAGAGAGTGATAGATAGTTCTAGGTATTTTGAGTATTCTTGAGTTTACTTTGTAATGAGGTTTTTATGTATTTATTTTTTATTTTTTTGTATTTTATTATTCATTATGAATAAAATCATTTATTCATAAAACTTATATTAGCTTGTATCTTGTTAGTATTCAAATGCATTTTGATTTGGCATTTGGATTACAATTTGGAATGTCTTGGGTTCTGCACCATTTCGTGACAATTCAAAACAGAATATTACATTACAACCATAGTCACCAGTATCGTTCTCGGCAAGATTTTTCTCAAGAGTTTTTTTTCAAAAAGTTGTTTTTCTTGAAAAAATCTTGGAAAGATATCAGAAGTTTTAAATTTTGAAAATATATAATGAATGATAAAAGAGATAGAAATAATAGGTTTTATAGTATTTTTCTTGCAAAAATATAAAGAAACAATTAGAAAAAATTACAATATAAAAGAAATAAAAATACTTAAAACATATAAAAAAAGATGTTTTCTGAAAATCTCAAGAAAATATTGCCATATTTTTTATTTTGGTGATATTTTGAAAATCTCGGGAAAATATCATTTGTTCTTGAAATAACGATAATATTGCAATATTTTCAAAATATTGCCCATATCGGTGACTATGATTACAACCAGTTAGCTTAGCTACCATGTGTCAAATGTGGTAGCTGGACTAGTAGAACACTATCTTAACCAAAGGGTATGCCCCCATCTTGGGTATCAATAAAAGGAAAAAATTGTTAACTATCATCCATCTTCCTCAATAGTAAATAGCCCATGCCAAACCAAACATTATCAAAGTGGGTAGATATGCTTTTCAAGATCAAATCTAGGCAAACTAAAAGTGCACAACTATAAGACATCATGGTTCAATCAAGAAACAATGCTTTCTCACATGCAAACGCACCAGCCAGAGCTAGAAGATCAAGAATTGATTTTATGCATTTATGTTTCGTATGCTTGCAAATTGAGCCAGCATTATTGGCCCATAGATGTGCAGAATATCTAAAAGCATCTTGGACACATTCAGACAATGACTATTTTTGCACACTAAAGTTGAGTCATATGACAGTTTGGGTGCTTGGCTCTGACTCATGCTGTAACATTGTCATTTCACTCTCTTATAATGAATCTATTATATGATAAAAGATAATATCTGTAGTTTTTTTTGGGTGACCCAAGACTCTTTAATAATTCTTTGATCATTTAGATCAACTCTAAACATCTATTTCTGCAACAGAAAAAAGGCAGAGCAGATTTGCAATGGCTACAGTCAAGCATGCTGTCCATAAATAAAATATCCAAACATATCCTAAGGGTTAGATCAAGCTTCCTATCAGTGGTTTTATGCATACCAAAAGGGTGTATCATGACAAGGTGTCATGGCAATGGCAAATACAAACACACCGTGTAACACACATACTTCTAGAAGGCTGCCATACCCATGTTGGCACAGTGCAACACTCACATTGGTAAAGGACACACCAGGCCACAAGTCAGGTGTGGTAAACAAGCATTTGAGCATTCAAAGCCATTTTTTAGACTTGATCAACATTAACTGAGTTATTTTTTTCCCTTTTCATTAATGCTTATAACATTGTTGTGCGTGTGTGTGTGTGTTTTATATACTCACCCGCATCCAATCTTTTCAGAAATTCTTGTGGGATACCTCATACCAATACCCGTAGCTATGTGCCATTGCAAACGCATGTATTCAGACCAACACATGCAAACACACACACATGTTTTTGAGAAAACAAAATCAGATTTTTATATTATTACCTGCACCAGATCTTACAGAAGTGACTAATCATGGTCTGTATAACACCAGACATAACTTCACATCAAGTAATTTGGATGTTAACTATGAATCTATACAACATACAGTCACATCAATCAACTGTCGGTTCTCATAAAGGCTTTGTAATAAAATGAATATCGTGATCTAAAGCATGTCTTGTATCAAATGGACCATGACTATCACACTTGTTTCATCGAATCAATGTAACATCCCTCTCTCTGTAGGTACATACATGCACACCAATATATAGTGAACAATTTTTAAGAAGCTTACCATACCTGTTTACTCTCATGGACAGCAGCACCAAAGCCACACAAAACAATGAGTAACACAATTCATCATGAGAATAATCTGTCAAATTATTTGGGCTGCCAACTCTTCCCTCATTGAGACAACCTACACCATATACAACATAAAGAGTCAAAATAATCTGTAAAGCAATAGAAAAGAACTATTATCAACCGAAAAAGATTAAAAAAAAAAGGAAAGAAAAATAAGCATACCATACATCTTTTGATTCCTTGTGCCTTCAATCAATGGCATTGCCATACAAATTCATCTCATGTACCAACCACTATAGACAAAGGTTGGTATAATTCAAGCAATAAATTTTTCAGCAATGCCATCATTTCTCCTGTTTAGTGCTTTTACCATAGCTAATGTGCAAGAAGCACTCATTGATCAACTAACTCAATCGAACCCATATAACTCCACCCATGCAAAACCAACTATGCAATCTACCTCCTAGAAGCCAAAACATAAGGTTTAGGATGTGTTTCTCAATAATTCCAAAAGATTTGGTTGCTTCTGTATATTTTTCTACGATAAATAGAAATCAATTTTGAATATGTCCATTCCTTTTTCTGCCTAGACTCCAACAATATCTCAGAAAACGAATGAAAGTCACCTTTCCCAAATACTTCGTATACAATTGGATCTGTCAGAACATGAGGAGAACTATCTACATTCATGTTTCTCAGAGCAAATGGCAAGTTTCTTCCAAGTCTTCTATTCATGTACGTGTCAACAATGCACCCATATGTGACCAGATCAGGATCAACATTTTTATGTTTCATGTGCTCAATAGTAAGATGGAGATCCCAGAACATGCACATCCTTGAAAAAGCCAAAGCACGGATATTGAAAGTGGTAATATCAGGAGAAAACCCAGTCCCAATCATGTTCAGAAACTCCCTTTGTAAACTTTTCATTTTGAAGTTAGCAGCATATGACAATAAAAGCAGGTTCCAGAGTAGGTTCTGTGAGTTCCGTCTCCTGAGACCAACATCCCTCAAAAACTCTCCTAATTTGTAGAATTGCCTTTTCTGAATATAAGCAAGTGACATTGCTCTAATTGCTTCTTTCTCAATGAGGAGTCGAGATCCTTTCAAGCGACCATATGCATTTTCCATTTCCACGAGAGAACCAAACACACTATAATATATGACATAAGCATTACCAGTTTCCGAACTGACTTTAAAACCTCCGGATACCATTTCTTTTAATGTTTTCTCCATCATTTCAAGCTGCCCTTCCCTGCCAAAAGAATGTATAGCAGAGGTGTAGAGCTCAGAAAAGAGCTCAGGGTCCCTAGAAGTCACTTCATGCAGTAGTCTATCAACTTCATTGAAATGTCCCATCTTTCCATATGCATCCATTAGTCCAGAGACCACATCTAGATTGGGTTTGTACGAACTATTTATGATTTCATCCCAGATGGTTTGTGCTTGGGATAAAAAGCCATTATCAGCAAAACTCAACATTAAAGCTGACAAGGTAGCACAACTGGGTTCAAAGCCATTAGCTTTCATCTCAAAGAAAAGTAGCTCAGCTACATCAGGCATTCCCTTTTGCCCCAATACACGGATTAAAGAAATGTAATTGTCCTCTAGATATGTGTCTTTTGATTGAATATTCCAAGATTGGGTTATCTGCTTGTAGATGGAAAAAAAAAGCATACTAAGCATTCTGAAATATTAACTAGAAAAAAGTAACAAACATGGAACATACACAAAATCAATGTCCATGACCAATCAGCTTAAAACCATTGACCATAATTTTGGGAGAAAATGTTGAATAATAAGAATGTCCAAGACAGAAAAAGGTGCTACCAGAGTTGTCACATTGTTCACAAGTTTGATATATGCTCAAAACAGCAAGCATTGAATTAAGTTAATTAATATGCTGAGCTATTTCGAATTTATGCAGGTCAGAATGAAATGAAGTATTTAATGGCAGTAAGAGGAAGAGGAAATTGGAGGCCATTAAAAGGAGAAACAATACAAGCTGAACTATAGGCTTTTATGACATGAGTGCCAAAATGATGGAAATACCTTCACTTCTTGTTTGTGGAAAGTATCATTTTGTGGGATTGGATTTGTGAAACAAATTAGAGGAGAATTCATGAAATATTCTTCTAATGATGAATAAAATAACAAAAATTGTGAATTTCTCTTATAAGAATCAATAATGGTATTTCTCTTATGAAAATCAAAAACTCACCTTTGTGGTAAGTTAAGCATGACCTGTTCATTATTATGGTATATTTGATCAAACCCAACAGACTGTAAGAACCAAATTTAAAATGTACAAAAACCAATTATCCAAACTGTACTAACAAAACCTTAGACAAACAGTATCCCTTAACTGTCCATCCATTCAATCTTAAAGTACCCAAGGACAGATATGTTGTGCTAAGCATATTTAACATGTGCATGAAAATGTGTCATGCATATAATGAGTCCTCAACATCCACGGCTTATGGGTCAAATGTGACACCCTTGATTTTTGGAATCACTGTCTTATCAGAGTCTTAATAGAGGAGTCTCAGCTTAGAAACCAGGCAGGACAAACCACCATCCCTGATAGAAGAGGATGTCCAGGGTGTTTATAGTGGATGTAACAAGTTCACCAATTCTTGTCACCTCTAGTCAAAATTTGAGATGATAATCTTGCTTTGTCTAAGATAGCATCTCTGATGATACTTTACAGGTATGAGTGTGTAGCTCATAATCCTGTAAGAAGAATAATTGTGTTTAGCAATACTCTTTCAAGACTAGGAGTCCCTTCATAAAATTAATGGTTATGGTGCAAAGTTATAAACCCTAAACCCTAATTCTTTTCATAAATTAATGGTTATGTTGCAAAGTTATAAACATATCCTTGTTGATGCCATTGAAGACAAAGCACTACAATCAAATTGGCGAGGTAAGATTATTGTCCATGATCTTGTAATATCACGTTACCGCTTGCTGGTGCTGCCCATGGGCATAACCCCTTGTGGGTCAACCACATAAATCGTTTATGTTCTGGTGTGTGTGTGTGTGTGCGCGCGCACGAGCTTGTGCTTTTGTTTTATTTTTTGCTATTTCCTTATTACTACTTGCGTGCATTACATCTCAAGAGATTGCACGTGTTTCTTGAACCGATTCGTTATTTCTTGAATTGACCTTAATAATGGGATTGGTTGTGGTTTCGCCACAATAAATGAAACCAGAGATTTAGATATCAGGCTACTTATGAAATCACACAAACCAACCACAATTGCCAGGGTGAAGCTACACCACAATGTTCAGTTATATAGATGACATAATCACTGTTTCTTCCAATGACGTATCATTACACTATAGGAAAACTAGCAACTACACCACATTGCTCACAGGTAAAGAAAGGGGGAAAAAAGAACTGTCGTTTTGCAGTAGACAGGAAAAAATTAAAAGAACAACAAAAAATCTCCCACATATCTTGTTTTCCAAACGACCAACAAAACTTAACATCCAATTCCGCTCATTCGGGTTATAAAGATGAACAAACAGACTAATGAGACTCCACCATCCTTCAAAAATTCCGCAATCACGTCATCAAAAGCAAAACACTGATAAAGGGAAGAAGGGGACGAAGAAAACAAAAGAGTTGAACGTATTAGTTACCACAGAGGCATCGTTGAATCTGCGATTGAGCTTCAAATGAGTGACCACGTTACGAACCGGAGCGGGATATTCACGTTCAGAAAGGCTGGATGAACAGACGCTTGGGAGGCGCAAACAGGCCGCAGCAAGATGGGTGGCCGTCGTCTTCGTCATCATCGAGGAGAAAGGGACACGAGGCGGTGAGTTGGTGTCGACGAGGAGCGGTGAATGAAGGGGCTCTCTGTGGGAAGGAAGCACAGCAGTAGATGGAGAGCTCCCCAAAAGTCTAGAAAGAGACACGGAGAACGCCACCATCTCCCTTTGCCTTGTTTAGGCTTCCTTCACACATGCTTCCCGCCCATCTTGCCTCTGGTTCGGCCACTACCATCTCTCTCTCTCTCTCTCTCTCTCTCTCTCTCTCTCTCTCTCTCTCTCTTACACAACCACAAACTGATACATGAAGGGGAACGGGATAAGTTCTATCAATGTCACAAAGACACTTGGACACGAAGGCGCTTGACGCTAGTTCGACTCTGGTTCGACTCATAAGTTCAAAAACATTTTGAAAATAGGACACGAGGATGCAAAATTTTCTATTTTTGTAGTCAATAAAAATTTAATATTTTAATCTTTAAAAATTATTTGGATTTTCCTGACCAAAGAAAAAATCCAAGAAAATCTATAAATAAATTCAAAGATGTTTTGTTAAAATTATTAGTATATTTGAATTTTAGAAACATTTAAAATATATAAAAACCTTTAAAATATAAAAATACAAATATTGCATTAATAAAGTGTTAACATCACAATAAAAACATAATATTTTCAAAATAAAATGATTTGAAAATATCTTATTTTTATTGTAATTATATTTGTTTTTGAAAATCTTGCAATAAAATTGAGAAAATTTTAAAAAGATGGCGGATAATTCCACCACCTATTTTGCTCTTCAAGTATCTCCTTAGTGTATCAAAATGCTTTTACACCTTTTTGACAAAGTATGTTAGTACAAGTGATACGTGCTGAGTTTTCAAGGTTTTTTTTGTTTTATTTTTAAATGCTAACCGTATAGATGTGATCTATGTAGTTGATTTTATAGGGATCTTGAAGTGTTCGATTCAGACACATGGGTGGGTTTTTATAAGGTTCAAAAATTCAAAGGTAAGGTTAATGTGTTGGGCATGGTCAATTTATAAGGAATCCACACCTGAATCATGTGTTTTCTATGAAAAAAATGATATTTGGAGCATCCAAATTTTACAAAGATTTTGGACCATTGATTTTTTAAATCTTATAAAAACCCACCCATGAACACTTCAAGAGCAACTACATAGATCACATCTGTACAGCCAGAATTTAAAAATACAATAAAATAAACTTTGAAAAAATCATGTAGCATGCATCATTTTACACCTACAAATTACTTTATATATATATATATATATATATATAGTGCTAAATGAGTTTTTTAGTTTTTTTTTTCATTTCATTTATAAATTTGGACCGTACAGATGTGATCTATGTACTCGATTTTACAGGGATCAGCTCTTGAAGCATTCTATTAAGACACGTGGGTGGGTTTTTATAAGGTTAAAAAAATCAACGGTCCAAAATTTACAAGTCCAAAATATTTGTTAATTTTTTAGTCTCCAAATATCATTCTTTTCATCAAAAACACATGATCCAAGTGTGGATCCCTCGTAAATCGATAATGCCCAATACATTTGTGGGATCAGAACTGCCAAAAAAACACTAGAAAGGCATAAAAAACTATTTAACACCTATCATTTAACACTTGTGAGTAGCTACCAAAATATATATATATATATATGGGTTAATCTATCATTAAACCAGTAACTTACTTTCTAAGAACCTGATAACTATCATGTAAATCATAATTTTAATAGATTTTTTATTTGTTTCTCTTGAATCTAGCCGTGTGGATGTGATCTACATGTGGTTTTATAAGGATCAGCTATTGAATCATCTGATTATGATTTCAAAGTTTTAACATCAATGACTTATAATCTTCATAAATCTTTATATAAACAACACCAATAGAATTGTACTTGGAGGATGAGACATGCCCTTAAAATGAATAATTTATGTAAAGCTACTTGTTAACTATTTAGAAAAAGCCCACCCATCATTTTGGTTATGATATATAGCCCTCTACTTTTATAATTCACGTTTCAAAGAGAGGCTTGGTATTAAAATCATTCAATTGACCTTTATTTACTCAAACAAAGTGACTAACAACAGGGTTGTTGGTTTATTTAACAAATGTCAAAGATTAGTAATTTTGTAAAAACACAAAAAATGTCATTTTATACCTTAGGCATTTTGGATGCTCAAATGTAATTCACTCAAATGTTGAACCTCTTTTTTGTAAATGGCTGACAAGTTGAACAACTTTTCATAAATCTGTGGTTTAAAATGAGATAAAAAAATGAAAAATGATTGTACTGTATAATTTGATCCAATTTTCTAAAAAACCTATAATTTCTAATATTCTTTTGATGTCTAAAATTATAAATATCTGACATTGTTAGGACCTTTTTACCCTTCTCAACTATGAACTGAGGCCTTATTGCCATAAAATTGTGCCACCGATTGGCTAGGTTCAACTCACACTTAAATATAAAATCAGAGGGTTTTTTTATGCGAAACTCCTGAACTCAGATAAATTTATTTATGAATTTTTTGTGAAACTAAAACCACCAAAATTGCAAATATCCTACACTTTTGCATATACATCAATATTTTCCATAAATATATTTATGAAACACCTCTCACAAATATCTTACTTTTTCACATTTACTTCTCAAAATCGCATAAAGTGATATGTGAAACTTCACTTAAAGGGAAACAATAAAATCGCAAATCTCATACTTAAATATTGTGAAAGTTTTATTATATGTTTTTTTTTCTTAATATTTGTGATTTTGTTGAATCATATATATAATATATACTTAATTTTTATTTGAGGGTTTCTTCTTCTCATTTGTATTTATAAAGAACTTCTCTGTAAAACTTTTGCGGCGATTCCTGCATTCCGAGGAGGTTGCAATATCATTATTGTGATCGACTTTCCCATCTACAGGTTTAAAAGGTGAGTTTCATACAATATATACATGTATATCCCCATGCATATTTCTTTTTAATATGCCAGCTTGCAATCAGAGATGTGGACAGATTTAGCTTGCAATCATTAAATGTCCCCATCGTATTTATGTTTGGTTGTTGCTATGGATGTTTTTTTTTATGTTTTCTTGTGTTATCATTGACTTCCCTAGCCTTCAGATTTATCATTTAGGGTTTACTATGTTTATAATTTTTTACATAAATATATATATATATATTATAGATGATTTATGATTGTTTGTTTGTCTTTTAGTTAATATTTGTTATTCTTGTGTTGGTGTAATGGGACTAGGGTTTATTGTGCATAAGCATTAAAAGGGCTAAAGTACATATTGTAGGTCTTATTACACTAATTGAAAATTTATAGTAGTCTCTAATAATAGTACCTTTAAGGAATTTACAGTTTTAATGTCTCATAAAATCGAATATGCAACAAACTTATTGAGTCTTCAGTATACTTATTATCTAAACTTAAACAAGCAAGAAATATGAATAAATGTTGAGGAGGAGGAGGAGGATTTAGCATTGATTATGAATGAGCAATTAAACAAAGAGTAGTTGATAAATGAAATGTTGTGAATCCTATGAAGAGTGTGCATGTATCTCAAGCATCATCTATCGAGTTGTGTTCTTTGCCAATTATTTAATTGTCTTAAATAGTGGACAATATTGATATTGTACAAGAACAACAAATCATTGCAAAGGATATAAAACTATGTGGGCAAAGAAGCACCAATGATCTTCATTGTAATAATTTGAATGACATGCATCCTTCCTGGGCATATGACAGTGTTAGGTAAAAGTTGTATTGTAATTTATGGTTAAGATATAGGTGTGATGATGAATGTGATATTTTGATGGTTAATCTTAATGGCATACGATCACATGTTCACAATAATTTGAATATGTAATTTATCCTTGCGAATATGCAATCACATGCATTTTGTATGAGGGCAACTTACTAGAGGATTACTGTGACACGTTATTTACAGTTGAATCATATCGAGTTGCATATAATCAATATTCATTCTTTCTTATGGTGAATAATATGTCACACATTGCTCCACCTACTCTTATAGCTATCTATCCACCAAAAGTAGTTCACAAAGCAGGGCGACCTAAGGTTAATAGACGGAGAACATAATACAAAGATGTTGTGTCATACAAGTGCAATGTATATGATGAGGTTGACCACAATAGGCAGAAGCATGAATAAAAGTGTGTATATGTATGTAGTGTTGTTTAATTAATTACTTTTTTGTTTGTATATTGAGTATTGTTTAATTAATTGCTTCTTTATATATAGATTCAATATTTTTTAATTAATTGCTTCTTTTTGTGTATATCTAGGTAGTTTGAAATGCATAATCGTACGCGTTCTTACACTACGAAGGAATTCAAATTGCCCAAAAGTTCGAACAACAATGAACAATTGGTCGTACATCAGGTATAAGCAATAGCTAGAGTTTATATGAGTATATTTGATATTAATTATATACTTTGTATTTTGTTGTTAAGAATATGCTAATAAGAAAGAAAAACTATAAAAAGAATACCCTAGAGCTGAAAGAGTACAAGTTTGGCAAAAAAATATCTTGGCAAGTAATTCAAATATCTTTTGTTATATTTACATATTATTTTGTTATCACACTGAATTTCCTATATAGCATCTAGCAAGATTCGTAGAAAGACTTCAACTGGCTCACAATAAGGATAGAGAAAAAATTGACTTGTCGAAGGCTTTTTACCTCACTTCATATTTCTCTGTGAGTTTAAAAAATGAGGTTTATATTGTTTACTACTAATTAATACAAACTCATTGGTAAACCTTGTCTATTCACAATAAATGGCTGCAACTAAAGGGCAGCAAGGTGGGGCAGCTGACTGTTTGGAGAGCAATGACTTATCATATCATTTTATTGATGCTGACAAGGTATATTTTTATACAACTTTGCACAATGACTTACAAATAAATTTTTATATGCGCAATGACATTACACCAGATTTATATTGCAATTTTAATTTCTTTCAACTGGGCAACGAGTACTATGTACTTTGAGAAATGGACATGAAGGAAAAGGACTTTAGGTTGTACAATTTTGTGTTGAACACATATTTAGCAAATAAAAACTTTAAGTAAAAAATATGATAACCTAACTTACCCAATAATGTACTGACTTTTTGTGTATTTTTGTTATCTCCTTTGTGTGCATATGTATTGCAAGTTTATTTTTTTAGTATAATTTGGATTTGACTATTACAAAGATTGAACGAAGCAGACCATGGAGGGTATTCTTCAACAAGAGAATCTTATTATCATATCTTATTGTTAGTTATTGTTAATAAATGGTTATTTTCAGTAAGATGTCACAGATATAAGGAATCTTATTGTAATATCTTATAAAATTGTCAGTCTTAAAATTTAATAAATGAAATTTTTTACTTAAAATAAATATATTTTTGCTGATTGGATTGATATAATATATATATATTAGGGGTTGACACACTTTGGATCCCAATATGGATCTTGGACTCGTTGGCCGAGATCCATGATCGATATATGTTAGGATAAATGAGTTTTAAAAATAAATTATAATACTAATAATAAGATAAAATAAATATGTTATATATATTTTTAATATTTTATTAGGAAGGGAGGTTCCTCCCTTAATGAAATAGAAGACTTTCTATTTCAGAAAAAAAGAATGTCTCCTTCATAGGGGAAATCGTTTTTGTTTTATAAAAGTTGGGGCGTGAGCCTTTTTCTCTCAATCACAACTTTGAGAAAGAGGGAGAGAGATGGGTCAACCGAGAGATAGAGAGAGGCATGAGGTCAGCAGGCAAGCGTGTTCACCTTCATTGTTCCTCCTCCTTCATAGTATCTTTCTCCTTTGAACCAACCTGCAAAACAATGTACACGTCTTTTTTTCTTAGGATTCAATAGATGAGGGATTTAGTTTAGGTTGAATCAAGCATGAGTTAAAGAAAGATCAAATCTGTGTTTCCATGCACATATTTTTTATTTCTTGAATCTTGAATTTTTGTTGTTGTTTCAAATATCGATCTTGATTAGGATTTTGACGGGCTTGAACAGTCAAATCTTTGGCTCATCCTTAATCTGCCTTTTTCATTGATTTGAAGACACGATGGGTGCTTTGCTTTGAAAACCTTTATTTTTATGGGATGAAAATCTGTATTCTAGATGAATACAAATTTGTGTTTGATGGATGAAAGATGATATTTTTGGTTGATGCAAATTTTTTTTTCTTGTATTTGCCTTGTTGAGTTGTTAGATTTGCCATAGGTTGGGAATTTGCTGGTTTGATAATGATGTTTCTTGAGTTTCGAGTTGACTTGTTTTTTTCTTGGATGGTGGAGTTGTTTTAATAGCCCTCAAGGTCATGATAACTGAAAGTTGAAAATATGTTTGGGGGATTACACAAAAAAAAATGGACTCAATTGGTCATCCTTTGGATTCGTCTTACTTTTAGCTCATACTTCTATAATGCAAAGTTAGCAATCTGGAACTATATATTTTATGGATATTTGAGCATACTTTCTCGTGTATGTCTTGTATTAATGGTTGTATATGGGAACACAATGTAGTCTTCTTAGTTATATGTTGAGATGGATGATATTGGGACACCTTTTTATCCCTGAGATGATCATGTAATCCACATTATTTTCTATTATGCCCTATTGTTTTGTTCACACATGTTTAGAGATTTTTGTGTTGCAAGGAGCTATTTTTGTCGGCATGTGCACTGTTACACATATATCTTTATGGTTAAGGTATGGCTGCCAAATCAAAAAAGCTCATGCGGTTCGATACTCTGACTATGCAAGTTATTTTCATTTCATTGTCTGGTATTTATTTGATTTTTATGAACATTTTTTTTTGTTTATTTGTGATTATACTTTCCGCCACTTCTAGCTTGCTCTGCAAACAATGATTGTTACTATATATGTTTTCATCAATGTCAACTCGAACTTATTTGTAGGTTGATGTTTGTTGTGCAAATAGAGAATGAAATATATGTAAAAATCATTCTTGTGCTTTGGACTCTCATGTGATTGTGCTTTGGCTTAATGATTATTAAGCCAAAAAAATGATGTTATCATCATGTAACTATTGATTGAAGATGATTGCACTAGTCATGGGGTACAATCTGGAATGTAGAATGCTATCATTCTATTAGTCAATTCTCTATGCTTTCAGTACTGGGAACTGGTGTCTATGTTTAAATAGTTTTAAAGCATAAACATGTCATCGAGTGTTGTTTTTTTATAAAAAAAATCTCGTGTTCTTGTTATGGTTTGTGTTCGAATCTAAGTCCTTGATGAAAGCTCTCCTACCGCAACTAATGTGCAAGCTATGTTCAGATGAATTGTTTGATTTCTTTTCTTTGGATGGGAACCTGAAAATAAAACCACGAGTACAATTTTATGTTTGTGCTAGATTTGAATTGAATAGTGGTTATGGTTGAACCACTTATGGGATCATATGCTTGTGCGTTATTCTTAACTTAATAAATTGTGAGTTGCATTGTTATGATGCGGTACAATGCATGGTGTTGCATGATATTCTTTTGGAAAGAACCGTTGACAATTTAAAAGCTTATAAGGAATTGAATAATTAATAGATTGATCTCTTGGTTACCCTATGTGGATTTTGGGGGGGACCCTAAGTTGTCTCCTCTTGGTATACCGAGCAATGCTGTCTAGGGTGAGGATGTTCTGACGATGGCTATTCAAGGTGAGGATGGTATGAGGGTGGTTGGCTAGAGTGAGGATGCCCGATGATGTCAGTATGACAGTTTAGGTTGAGGATGCCCTTGTTGTCCCGACATTGGGTGAAGATGTAACAGAAAAAAAAATTGTTTGGTTCAGGCCGGATCCGGACCCGACCCGGACCACCGCCTCTCGCTGTCTTTTAAGACAGCGAGGCAGGTGGGAGGAGGGTTACGAAACCCCCTCACCGCCTCTCGCCCTCTCGTCTCTTCCCGACTCTCTCTCTCTCTCTCTCTCGCTCATCCACCGTCAATGACGCCGACGACTCTCTACAGCCCGCCGCCACCGATATCGGTGACCTCCCCTTTCTTTCCGGCGAGCTTCCTCTGAAAACCCCCTGGTACGTCACTGCTTCCTTTCTTCCCCTCTTTTCCCTCTTAGTCTCTTCTCTTTCTCTCCCTCACCTCTCTGTGTGGCCACGGGAGGGGTCAAACCCCCTCCCTGTGCCCCTTTTTTAGCAGGGGAGGGGCACGACACCCCTCCCTGCTCTCTGTTATGGTAGGGGAGGGGGTTGAGCCTCCTCCCTTCTTTCGTTACGGCAGGGGAGGGGCTGAGCCCCCTCCTTGCTTCCGTTACGGTAGGGGAGGGGCCGAGCCCTTCATCCCTATTCTTTGCTATGGCACGAGAGGAGCTGAGCCCCTCCTCCCTGCCCCTTTTAGTTGCGTAGGGGCCTATGGCCCCTGCCTTTCCGTTTGCCAGCAGGGGACTATGGCCCCTGCCTTTCTGTTTGCCAGCAGGGGCAATAGGCCTCTGCCTTCCTTTTTGCCAGCCAGCAGGGGCCTATGGCCCATGCCATTCTGTTTGCCAGCAGGGGCCATCGGCCCATGCCTTTTTGCCAGCAGGGGCCATAGGCCCCTGCCTTCCTTTTTGCCAGCAGGGGCCATCGGCCTCTGCCTTTCTTTTTGTTGCCAGCAGGGGCCAATGGCCCCCTGCCCTTTGTGCGCGAGCCTATACCCTTGGTCGACAGGCCCGGGAAATCTTTGGAAGCTACATCGTGATGGGGATAGATCATTACAATTGTTGGTCTCCAACGAGGAATTCCTAGTAAATGTGAGTCATCTGCTCACATTGACTACATTCCTCTTTTGGCAGCAGGGTCATTTGGCCCTGCACCATCCTTTTTTTTTCGAGTTAATTGGGACGGTTGGCCCCAGTCCTATGTATCGAAGAAGTCAAGTCTTTGCCTTGCCTTTGCTTTTTGTCTGGGTTTGCATGTTAATATCGCATATTTGCAGCTACGACGAATCCCACTCGCGCTCCGCGACCCGAGCCGTCAATCGTGTATGTCGACAGACGTCAGCAAGCTCGTAACCCTCCAAGGTAGAGGAAGATTGCATGGAAGACTTGAATAATTGAATTAAGTTCAATTAAACTAAAAACGACCATTAAATGAATATATATATATATATACAAATATATATATTTATATACGAGTATGCACTTCACTCAAGGATGCGGTTTCACAATCCTTCCTCTTTACCTTCTATCAGTTTTTACTTGCCGTCACGCATCGCGTCGAGATTTAGCGTTGCACTTCTGCTTACTGCCTTTACCTTGTCGTCGTGCTCTGTGCCTAGGCTCTTGCTTTTGCATATGTGTTGGTATTGCCTTGCTATTGCAGATGACACGCAAGTTCTTGCTCTTTGCGTATGCCTTAAAGGCATCCTCGTGGAAGATGTAAGGAGCATTTACCACTCTCCCTCTTGCGACAAGAGTTTTGTTGGGAGCGAGCGAACTTCTTAGCGGGTGTTTTGTTGAGAAACTTGTATTCCGTCTATCAAGGCCGATATCGAGTCATGCGAGACATGTAGATACCCCGATAGCAGATGTGATTCGAGATAATCACATGCATAATGTTGGCACAAGGTATCGTTGTTTCAAAATATAAAGTAAAGTAGATAAACTTTACATCTTTGTAAAACACTCCTGTCGAGGCTTCTATTGAGGAGCTATACCCCATTCATCCTAGAGTACTTGTAGTCGTGCACAACACGTCTAGTACTGCGATGATTGGATGAGACGGTCGTGCGACCTCGAACAGTGCTAAAGGCACAATGCTGTAATCACATAAATGGCCTCACATTCGCTTTCACAGGCAAGATGCTCGAGTGGTTTGAAGACCACAGCATAGGATGTGTCGTTAGTTAAGCAACCCCTAACGCACCCATTCGCTTCTGGTTGTTCTGTCAAGGGAGAGGACAGAGCGGTACAAAAACTCCAATGGACAGGTTGTTAACAACCACCCTATGGGCAATGATCTGGCTTCCCCAGTCATTGGAGTTAGAGGAAAGGGGCTACAATAGTTAGCTCAACACTTCTGCAGAAGTTGGATGCATCCATGACACTGCTTTTCAGCCTTTGGGGAATCCTCTCTCGGCTAAAGTCGTCCCCTTTGGAGCGGACTCAACTAGCTATTCGGGTTATTGAAAATACATAGAATAACAGACGCTCAAACTAGTCTCAGTTGTTTCTACATTTTTCCTACGCGTACCCGCATACCAGTAATATTAGAACATAAAGTCTGTTCACATTGGTTGTTGGGTCGTGAGACTCGCTTGCACTACTGATTCGCTTGCACTACTGATTCACTTGCACTACTGATTCGCTTGCACTACCGATTCGCTTGCACTATCGATTCACTTGCACTACTGACTCGTTTGCACTACTGACTCACTTGCACTACTAACTCGCTTGCACTACTTATTCGCTTACACTACTTGTTTGCTTGCACTACTTGTTCGATTGCACTATTTACGTGTTTGCACTAGTTATCTGCGTGCATTGCTTACCTGTTTAATTGCATATCTGCTTTAAACTGTGTAACCTACTGAATTAAATTTACATAATTCAGTTCCTTGTAGTCTCTCTTGTGCACCTACTAGTTTTTCGCGAAACTAACCCATTCTATGGGTACAAGTGATGATTAGGTACACCACAAGCGATGACGTGATGACAAGATGGCTCCAAGACGTCATTCTTCCTGCTCTTAGCTCGCGTCCTGTTGTTTGGGGTTTTGTAACAGATTTTTCTTGGGATATCCGAATTTTATACTATTTAGAGAACTTGTTAAATGAAAGTGGTTTTTTCCAAGTGTTTGCAAGTAGCATGGGTTGTGCGTTTTGGTTCTTTTAGCTAACACGCCCAAAGTTGTTAGCTTGCTTTTCTGAAATTAACAAAAGTATAGTCTTTCGCTGATTTCGTAAGCCATCTCTGAGATGAAGAGATTCCTTTTTAGTCTCTTGTCTGTTTTTCTGAAAGGTTTGCAAGTTTGGAATTTTGGGGCTTTACAACTTGGTATCAGAGCTAAGGGAAGCAAGGATTCTTGACCATTGAGCATCTGCATCGCGCTGTGAGTATACTTTCCTCTTGCTTAGTAGGTGCACATTGCATTGTTAAGTTAAGTGGCTTGACACGTTTTTCTTATGTACCACCATTGTTGGGGTTACATAAACTACTCATGTTAAACATGAATAGTACTTATGTTTTTGCTTGTTTCGAGCTTCCTAAAATTTCTAATTTTGGTATTCCTTGTTTACTCCAAGGATGACAAGGAACTCGAACGAAGGGTCGGTTGACGAATGATCAGATCAGCGAGGATTCGTGATGGATTCCCTAGGTTCCCTGGCAGCGACTATGTGAGACCAGATTCATTCCCAAAGGGAACCAACGCCCGTTCCTGAGTCGATCCCGCATACCACAGTGACGTATGAGAAATTTCTAAAGCTTGACCCCCTGACCTTCGACGGCAAGCCCAACCCAGACATGGTTGATAACTAGGTGAAGGAGGTGGAACGAGTGTTCGAGGTCTTGTCAGTGCCTGATGACAAGAAGACGCTATTCGGGACCTTCAGGCTGAAAGGGAATGCCCGCAGTTGGTGGGACATGGCCCGGGGTGTGCAGTTTTCGGGAATTTCGCCCATTCCTTGGGAAGCTTTTAGAAAGACTTTCTTGGAAAACTACTTCCCGCCTCACGCGAGGGAGAAGAAGAAGGTGGAGTTCTTGGAGCTCTGCCAGGGCAATTCAAGTTTGACGGATTACATCGCCAAATTCCAGAGTTTGGAACCCTACTGCCCCAACCTGTTCGCGGATGATCGTGAGCGAGCATGAAAGTTTGTTCGGGGGCTGAAGGAGGGACTCATGCACCGCGTCCTAACGAGCATGCCCTCGACCTTCTCTGCGGCAGTTGCTACCGCCACCATTCTGAGTGAAGCCTGGGAGCGCACTAAGAGTACTCAGAGCAGGAGGCCACCCGTTACGGGTGGTGAGCCGAAGACACCTTCCGGCGACCCAGGCAAACGACTGTTCCTTCCTGTAAAGAGCGAAGGAGGAAGAAAACGATATCCTCCTTCGAAGCGTCAGCGGCCACAAGGCAACCCTCTAGCCAGGCAGCAGACTGGCAGCGTATGCCCCAGATGCCAGCGATCTCACTTTGGGCAAACGTGCCCGCTTGATACAGGCGGATGCCTGTATTGTGGCAAGATGGGCCACTACGTCCGCGATTGCTGCAAAAAGGCGGTTGATGATTCCAGGCAGACTAACGGAGCACCTTTGCTCCCTCGGCCACCACAGCCGCAACAACAGTATCAGACGCTACAACCGCAGGCGAGCGGTCAAAGGAGGGCGCTGAGACGCGTCTACTCAGCCAAGGCCGAGCAGTTGACCAAGGGAGACCTAGTGCAAGGTACCCTTTTTGTCGCTAACCAAGCGATTTTGTGCTTTTTGATTGTGGTGACACACACTCTTTTATTTCGATAAATTTTGCTGAGTTTTTGCACATACCTGTAAAACCCTTGCATAATACCCTTGAAGTGTATAACCAGATTGGGAAAAACACCATTTGTGCGGCCTACGTACCAGAGTTGGACATAGTCTTGGCAGATCGGCATTTACCGGCTTGTGTTATTCTGCTAGTGATGCCAGAATTTGACGTCATCCTAGGCATGGATTGGCTGCACAAGTATCATGCCAAGATTTTCTGCCAAGATAGCAGGGTTATCTTATCTCCACCAGGAATGCCCAAGATGGAAGTCAAGATCGTGAAACCCGTTCGGGCGAGCAAGTTGATTTCGTCGTTGAAGGCGCAGAGCTACCTGAGAAAGGGATGCACTGCCTTTTTGGTCAGTGTCATCCAGTCCGAGCCGACGCGAGTCTCGATGGAAGACTTGGAGATTGTTCGAGATTTTTCAGACGTCTTCCCGGAGGAACTGCCAGGCCTTCCTCCACCTCGCGAAGTGCAATTCAGCATCGAGTTGTTGCCGGGTACTACGCCAATTTCTAAGGCTCCATATCGGATGGCGCTAGCCGAGCTCAAAGAGCTCAAGAAGCAGTTGCAGGAGTTGATGGATCAGGGATTCATTTGCCCCAGTGTCTCCCTCTGGGGCACTCCGATCTTGTTCGTGAAAAAGAAGGACGGATCATTGTGGTTGTGCATCGATTATCGGATGCTTAACCAGGCGACAATAAAGAATAAGTACACGTTGCCACGCATCGAGGATTTGTTCAATCAGTTGCAGAGGGCCAAGATCTTCTTAAAGATCGACCTTAGATCTGGGTACCATCAACTCAGAATTAAGGGAGATGATATCTCCAAGACGGCCTTCCGGACCAGGTATGGGCATTACAAATTTATGGTCATGCCCTATGGACTCACTAACGCTCCTGCAACGTTCATAGATCTCATGAATAGGGTGTTCAAACCCTTCTTGGACACCTTCGTGATCGTGTTCATCGACGACATCTTGGTGTATTCAGATAGCTGGGAGCAACATCGTGAGCACTTGAGAGTTATTCTCGAAACCTTGTGAAAGGAGCGGTTGTTCGCTAAGTACTCTAAGTGCGAGTTTTGGCTCGAGGATATCATGTTTTTGGGACATGTCATCTCCAAGGAAGGTGTGTCCGTGGATCCAGCGAAAGTCGAGGTTGTACTCAGTTGGCAGCAACCAAGGAATGTTCGTGACATTCAGAGTTTTCTTGGATTAGCTGGGTATTACCGAAGATTTATCCAGGACTTTTCTAAGATCTCTCTACCCTTGACACAGCACCTGAAGAAAGAAGCTAAGTTCGTGTGGGATGACATGTGCGAGAGCAATTTTCAGATGTTGAAGGAACATCTTACGACTGCTCCTATTTTGGCCTTACCTTCGGGTCAAGACGGCTTCGTGATTTACACCGACGCTTCCGGGACAGGTTTGGGTTGCGTCTTAATGCAGAACGATAGAGTGATCACCTATGCATCGCGCCAACTTAAAATACATGAGAAGAATTATCTGACTCATGATTTGGAGTTAGCAGCGGTGGTCTTCGCATTGAAGATATGGCGACACTATTTGTATGGGGAGCAGTTCGAGGCTTTTACAGATCATAAGAGCCTAAAATATTAGTTCTCGCAGGAGCTGAATATGAGACAACGATGTTGGCTGGAATTCCTCAAAGATTACGACTTTACCTTGTCCTACCACCCAGGAAAAGCGAACGTTGTGGCCGACGCTCTGAGCCGCAAGTCTCCCAGCGTTTCCGTTAATTTGTTATTTGCGGGGTGGAAGCTGATCGAGGATCTGATATCGTGAGAACCGTTTGCGATCACTCTAGTTTTTCCAGCATGGTAGCTCAGCTTGAGCTATTGTCAAAGATCTTTGTCAGTTAAAAGATCGATACGCAGTACGAAAAGCTGAAGGCTCTAGCGCAGCGGGCCGATACCCCCTTTCGACTGAGTGAGGAACGAGGTGTATGGCGTAAGGACCGTCTCTGGGTGCCAGAAGATCCTATTTTGAGAGATGAGATTCTTGTTGAGGCCCACAAGTCCAAGTACACGATTCACCTAGGCGGCACAAAGATGTTCAAAGATTTGCAGCGCAGATATTGGTGGAGTGGAATGAAGCGGGACGTAGCCGAGTACGTTCGAAGTGCTTGACTTGCCAATAGGTTAAGATCGAGCACCAACGACCAGGCGGAGTGATGCAGCAGATGGAGATTCCACAATGGAAGTGGGAGGACATCACGATGGACTTCATCGTTGGTTTGCCGAGGACACAGAGGAAACACAATGTGATTTGGGTGATCGTGGATCGACTCACTAAATCAGCGCATTTCCTCCCTATACGGCTCAGTCAGTCGCTGGACAGCTTGGCAGACCTCTATGTCAGGAAGATTGTGAGATTGCACGGTGTCCCTGTGTCAATCATCTCCGATCGTGACCCGAGGTTTACCTCCAGGTTTTGGGGGCAGCTGCAGTTGGCCTTGGGCACAAAGCTAAAATTCAGCACTGCCTTCCACCCTTAGACCGATGGACAATCTGAACGCACGTCTCAGACTTTGGAGGACATGCTGCGAGCGTGCATGTTAGACTGGAAGAGAGAATGAGACTCTCATACCGGGTTGACAGAATTCACGTACAATAATAGTTATCATGCGAGTATCGACATGTGTTATCGTCGCAAAATTTTCCCCCGTCTTCCCTTCCTTGCGAAAGAGAGAGGGAAATGCTTTCGCGATTCAAACTTGACCGGATTTTGGAAATTGTTTTGAAATACTCGCCTCCATTTTGAAAATTGCAGGAAAATCCATGGGATGGGGCTCGACCTGTCGGTACGAGGTTCGACCATTCCTGCCGCCTTTAACAGGGGTAATCGAACCAAGGACCAAAATTATGCTTGACTTAGTGAAATTATCGAAATTATGTTCTATCCTAAATGCATAGAGAATTCAGGCATGTGCTATGAGATTTTGGAAAATGTAAATTTGAAAATATGATGTATGCTTAGAAAACATTTGGAGTTGAAAAGCATTTCTCAGGAAAAAGATGGAGATCAATCTCTCAAGAAACTCAGACGAAGAAGGTTTGAAATCTCGAGAAAGTTTATAAAGATTTGGAAAAAAGTGAGAATCTTAAGAAAGTTTATAAGGACTTGGAAAACCATGAGGAAATAAGAATCTCAGGAAAATTTTAAGAAAGTTTAGAAAGACTTGGAAAACCATGAAGAAATGAGAATCTCAGGAAAACTGAAGGAATTCTTGAGAAAAGATGAACATTTGAAAAGGAAAGCACTTGTTGGGAAAACTCAGACTTTGAGAATTTTCTTAAGAAAAGGATAGAAAATTTCTAGAAAAAATTCATTGGATGAGGAAATTTAGAACTTAGGAAATTGAAATCCTGAGAATCTTGTCTTTGAAATGTCTGAAAATCAACTTTGATTCTTGAGAAATTCCTTTTGAAAAGAATCTTAAGAAAATAACATTTTCAAGGAAAATCACGGGAAAACTTTGATTTGGGAAATCCAACTCCGAATATCATCATAGTTTCTTGAGAAATCGATTCCATGAAGTGAAAGTTTCTTGAAAAAATCATGAGAAAAACAAATGATGCAGATGATTTGAATGAATGAATGCACTTTTGAAAAGATTTCTGAAAAATTTGTTGGAAAAATGTGGATTAAGCCAAAGTAAATCCTTCACATATTCTGACTGTGGCCATGAATATATTCAGGGTTTATTTGAGTTAATTCACAATATTTTGAAAACATTGGAAATATGAGGTGCATTTTCAAGATAGCCTAAGAGTGTAGGCTCAATGTGACTGTTAGAAAGATGATGGATCTGGGTCTCATCCATATTTCGACTAGGGCCGTAAATATGGACTCCACCGAGTTCATCAACTCTCTAAGAGTTGGTGTACATGCCCATTCGTGTTCATCCACGGTGAATTTTGAAAAATTGAGATATATGCATCATAGAATGAGGATATTACTGAAATCAAACTATATGAGATGCAACCTAATCTAAGCAGTAAAAGTAAATCTTATTCCAAGGTTTTCATTGGATTGTTACATTGCATAACATAAAGTAAAAAAAAAATTGAAATGGAGCCAAGGAATCAGCATCTTCTAGATTTTCCTGCAAAATGAGAGTTAGTACAGGATAACCAAGAAAATGGGTCTATATATATAATATATACAAAGAAGAGATGTGCATATATATCAAAATTGGTAAATTGATGCTAAATGATATGTAACAATGGAGACGTATTTATATGAGAACATAGATACATGAATGCTCATATATGGAAATAAGTGCACATGGAGGGATATATATATATACAAGTATATATATATGTACATAACACACACACACACACACACACACATATATATATATATATATATATATATATATATATATATATATATATATATATATATATATATATATGTATACATATAGGCAGATATACAATAGATATACATATATATGCATGTAATGAGAAAATATACATATTAATGGAAAATCCATATAATGGGTAAAATCAGAAAATACAGGTATATACAGTTTCTGTAGAGGATTTTGCACAGCTGTATTTCTCAAATTACAAGATAATTTTCAATAAAAATGGGTATGGAGCTTCCCTATATATCAATAACGAAGCCTGTAAAAGATGGCATACAGATCATGAACAGATATGGATATATTCGTTCATGAACATAGCCGATTATCAAGACTGCACACCTGTAGCAGAAAATGGATATGTGCAGGAAATGGCTAATGATGTGGGTGTTAATGATATGTAAAGAAACGAGGCTGTTGTTTGCTAAATGTATTTTAGATTCTATAACACTCGTCTTAAAGCAATAATCTGATCCAGTGATAGGATTGAAGATACATTGGTATAACCTGACAAGTTCAATTTGTCATAAAAATGACAGTTCATCAGTTTATTTTTACAGGAATAGTCCAACTTTACCTGTTCATATGGATTAGCTTGCTCTCTTGACTGTATGGCGCTGCTGGAATACACCCATTCCCATATCAGTGTCTACTGCCATCCAATGAACGTAGGTTGATATTTGCAGATCCCACGATTACATCCATTCTCATGTCCTTAAAGTGCACACAGATCCTTCATCAACATCAACATTTTGGTACACCATCTCTTGAATGCTTGCTACAGCTGCACTTGCATAAGAAGAAACTTTTAGTTTATCACCTCAAGATTACCAAGGCAAAAGAAAAAAAAACCAGAAAAGCCAAATTGAATCAAGCTACATATGCACTTTGCCTATCTTCTAAAGCCTTGCAGAAAATTGCATAGTTTCATGCTGTCAAAAGAGAATCCACTGCACATAAATATCTTTTGGTTTACCATCAAACCACATTGGAATAACAACATATGATGCAAATCTTTAGTTTAATTCAATTTTGCTTGCTATTTTAAGAGTCATAGCTATTAGCTTAAAGGCATCTTATGGATCCCCTGTACCAATTGAATCAATAACCAGCAAAAGAGATAATCTTCTCCTATTGGACTTGTAGGTCAACGTCCTGATTTTGTAGAGATTGGAAGGAGAAGCCCTCTGAATGTTATATTTGCAATAGCTGTTTGGGGTTTTTCTGCACCAATGGATCTGCTGGATCCTCTGCGGCTGGTGGGCTGAAGAAGGAGATGGCAGCCTGTTGGTGAGTTGAAGAAGGATGGCAGCAGTTGGATCTTCTACACCATCAAGGAAGGGGCGATTTCCTGCAGCTGGCGTGCTGAAGAAGATGGGGATGGATGATGGGCTGCGGATGGGCTGAAGTAGAGGTCCACACCCTGGCTGGACCTATGCTGGTGAGGTGAAGACAATCTTCAGCAAGCTGCTGGAGGTGCCCTGCGGCTGGCTTGATCTTCTGCTGGTGGGGAAGGAAAGATGGCAACCTGTTGGGTTGAAGGAAAGGTGGGCAGCTGCTGTTGGAGGTCATGTGGTGGCTGGAATGAAGAAGGGGAAGGCAGTTGCTGGGCTGAAGAAGGTGGACAGCTGTTGTTGGAGGTCCTGTGGTGGCTGGAATGAAGAAGGGGAAGGCAACAACACATTGAGGAGGAGATCCCCTGTAGAAAATCCAAAACAAAAACCGTAAATCCCCTTTAATCGGCCAGGCTTCCTCCCTTCTTAAAGAATTTTTGAATGTCCTCTTGAAGAAAACCGCAGCCCTCCATTTATGAGGTTCCGTTACCTCATTTTTGAAATTTTTTTCTTTGAAATAGCCGTTTCAAGAGGGGCGCATTCCCTTTTTTTTTTCAAAATTTGGTTTCATTTCCCTAAGTTTTAGGCAAAATCAAATTTATGACTTTAGGTAAATTCGGCTGTGCCATTTAAGGCTGCCTCCTTCTAAAAAATTTTTTTTATTTAAACAAATCAATAAAAAGAAATAAAATAAAAAGTGAGTATTGAAATAAATGAGAGGCTTTTATGGAAATGCCACCTCAACCCACTTTTAAAATCCTTTTGAAAATAAAGTTTTTGTTTTGTTTTTGAAAGTCTTTTATTTTCAATTGGGGTGCCACATGTGTGTGGGCCCACTAACTAAAAATAAATAAATAAATAAGTATTGAGAAATTAAAAAGAAAATTTTGCAAATTGGTACGAACTCCGGGTGGGTCCCGCTTGAGAATAAACAACTTACCTGAGAGTCTGAGTATGATGTTAGTTCAAAGGCGGGTCCCGCTCCATTTATTTGAAAATATGAGATAAAACAGTATTTGTTTTCAAAAATTTGGAAAAATTGGTTTTTCAGAGCAAAATATGGATAAAGTAAATATAAAAAATTTTGTAAAGAGATTTAGAATCCTTTTTGCAAAAAGTTTTGAGATAAAATCTTTAAAATCAATATCCAAATATCCAGATTGTTTTTTTCTTGAGAAAATTTTTGTAATTCAAAGTCCTGGGGGTAAAATGGGAAAATTTGGTAATTTTGAATACCCAGGGTTTTAAAAATTAATTTGAAAAGGTTTCAAAATAAAATCTGGATGGACAATTTTGAAAATAAGGAGTTCTGGATCTCAAACTGACATGCTATGCAGTGAAATGATGCAATGCTATGCAAAGACATGTTCTATAAAATGTCACTTTGAGCCTCGACTTGGAAATTCTAACTTTTTGTCCAGAAAGAGGATTTTGAAATTTTGCAATTTGAAGATGTCTCTGAACCTAAATATAGAAATTTTGAGACTCAAGAATGAAATTTTAGACTTTCTGCAAGATCTAAACTCAGAAATTGACCATTTTGCCCTTTATTGATTCTGGAGAACTGAAATGTGCCGATTGAGGGCGATGTCAAGAAGGTGAGTGAAAATTTGGGGTGTTTACAGCATGGCCCCGTACGAAGCCTTGTACGGGAAGCCTTGTCGATCACCTGTTTACTGGGATGAGGTTGGTGAACGGATGCTAGATGCACCTATAATGCTACAACACTATACTCAGCAAGTGCAGATGATCAGGGAACGTCTGCATACCGCGCAAAGTCGGCAGAAGTGTTACGCTGATCGTCAACGTAGAGAGCTCGTGTTCTCAACGGGAGATATGGTTTTTGTTAAGGTATCTCCTACAAAGAGTGTTTTCCAGTTCAAAAAAAAGGAAAAACTGAGTCCGCGATTCGCCGGACCTTTTGAGATCCTGGATTGGATCGGCGAGGCGGCTTACCCCATTGCACTGCCTCCTCAATATGCTCAGATCCACGACGTCTTTCACGTATCTATGCTGAGAAGATACGTTCACGACCCATCGCACATCATTCATTATGATGATGTGGATATCCAAAAAGACTTGACGTTCGAGGAAAGACCAGTTGCAATCGTTGATCGTCGAGACCAAGTGCTCAGATCGAAGATGATTTCTCTTGTGAAAGTACATTGGCAACACCATGAAATTAATGAATGTACATGGGAGCCTGAGTCTGATATCAGGGACAAATACCCTGACTTGTATTTTGACCAATTTATGCAATAGAAATTTCACGAACGAAATTATTTTAAGGAGGGTAGGATGTAACAGAACAAAAAAAAAATTGTTTGGTTCAGGCCGAATCCGGACCCGACCCAGACCACCGCCTCTCACTGTCTTTTAAGACAGCGAGGCAGGCAGGAGGAGGGTTACGAAACCCCCTCACCGCCTCTCGCCCTCCCGTCTCTCTCTCTCTCTCTCTCTCTCTCTCTCTCTCTCTCTCTCTCTCTCTCGCGCGCGCGCGCGCGCTCATCTACCGTCACCGACGCCGGCGACTCTCGACAGCCCATCGCCACCGATATCGGCGACCTCTTCTTTCTTTCCGGCGAGCTTCCAACGAAAACCCCCTGGTACGCCACTGCTTCCTTTTTTCCCCTCTTTTCCCTCTCAGTCTCTTCTTTTTCTCTCCCTCACCTCTCTGTGTGGCCACGGGAGGGGTCAAACCCCCTCCCTGTGCCCCCTTTTTAGCAGAGGAGGGGCACGACACCCCTCCTTGCTCTCTGTTATGGTAGGGGAGGGGGCTGAGTCCCCTCCTTGCTTCTGTTACGGTAGGGGAGGGGCCGAGCCCCCTCCTCCCTGTCCCTTTAGTTGCGCCAGTAGGGGCCATCAGCCCCTGCCTTTTTGTGTGCCAGCAGGGGCCTATGGCCCCTGCCTTTCTGTTTGCCAGCAGGGGCCATAGGCTCCTACCTTCCTTTTTGCCAGCCAGTAGGGGCCTATGGCCCCTGCCTTTCTGTTTGCCAGCAGGGGCAATAGGCCCCTGCCTTCCTTTTTGCCAGCAGGCGCCATCGGCCTCTGCCTTTCTTTTTGCCAGCAGGGGCCATCGGCCCCTGCCTTTCTTTTTGTTGCTAGTAGGGGTCGATGGCCCCCTGCCCTTTGTGCGCAAGCCTATACCCTTGGCCGACAGGCCCAGTAAATCTTTGGAAGCTACATCGTGATGGGGACAGATCATTACAATTGTTGGTCTCCAATGAGAAATTCCTAGTAAATGCGAGTCATCTGCTCGCATTGACTACATTCTTCTTTTGGCAGCAGGGTCATTTGGCCCTGCCCCATCCTTTTTTTTTTCGAGTTAATTGGGACGGTTGGCCCCAGTCCTATGTATGGGAGAAGTTGAGTCTTTGCCTTGCTTTTACTTTTTGTCTGGGTTTGCATGTTAATATCGCATACTTGCAGCTACGACGGATCCCACTCGCGCTCCGCGCTCCGAGCCGTCAATCGTGTATGTTCGCAGACGTCAGCAAGCTCGTAACCCTCCAAGGTAGGGGAAGATTGCATGGAAGACTTGGATAATTGAATTAAGTTCAATTAAACTAAAAACGACCATTAAATGAATATATATATACAAATATATATATTTATATACGAGTATGCACTTCACTCAAGGATGCGGTTTCGCAATCCTTGCTCTTTACCTTCTATCAGTTTTTACTTGCCGTCACGCATCACGTCGAGATTTAGCGTTGCACTTCTGCTTACTGCATTTACCTTGCCGTCGCGTTCTGCGCCTAGGCTCTTGCTTTTGCATATGTGTTGATATTGCCTTGCTATTGCCGATGACGCGCAAATTCTTGCTCTTTGCGTATGCCTTAAAGGCATCCTCGTGGAGGATGTAAGGAGCATTTACCAATCTCCCTCTTGCGACAAGAGTTTAGTCGGGAGCGAGCGAACTTCTTAGCGGGTGTTTTGTTGAGAAACTTGTATCCCGTCTATCGAGTCATGCGAGACATGTAGATACCCCGATAGCGGATGTGATTCGAGATAATCACATGCATAATGTTGGTACAAGGTACTGTTGTTTCAAAAGATAAAGTAAAGTAGATAAACTTTACATCTTTGTGAAACACTCATGTTGAGGCTTCTATTGAGGAGCTATACCCCATTCATCCTATAGTACTTGTAGTCGTGCATGACACGTCTAGTACTGCGATGATCGGATGAGACGGTCGTGCGACCTCGAACAGTGCTAAAGGCACAATGCTGTAATCACATAAATGACCTCATATTCGCCTTCACAGGCAAGATGTTCGAGTGGTTTGAAGACCACAACATAGGATGGGTCGTTAGTTAAGCAACCCCTAACACACCCATTTGCTTCTGCTAGTTCTGTCAAGGGAGAGGACAAAGCGGTACAAAAACTCCAATGGACAGGTTGTTAACAACCACCCTACAGGCAATGATCCCGCTTCCCCAATCATTGGAGTTAGGAGAAAGGGGCTACCATAGTTAGCTCAACACTTCTGCAGAAGTTGGATGCATCCGTGGCACTGCTTTTCAGCCTCTGGGAAATCCTCTCTCGGCTAAAGCCGTCCCCTATGGAGCGGACTCAACTAGCTATTCGGGTTATTGAAAATACATAGAATAACAGACACTCGAACTAGTCTCAGTTGTTTCTACGTTTTGCCTGCGCGTACCCGCAGGCCAGTAATATCGGAACATAAAGTCTGTTCACATTGGTTGTTGGGTCGTGAGACTCGCTTGCACTACTGATTCGCTTGCACTACCGATTCGTTTGCACTATCGATTCGCTTGCACTATCGATTCGCTTGCATTACTGATTCGCTTGTACTACTGACTCGTTTGCACTACTGACTCGCTTGCACTACTGACTCGCTTGCACTACTTATTCGCTTGCACTGCTTGTTTGCTTGCACTACTTGTTCGATTGCACTACTTAAGCGTTTGCACTAGTTATCTGCGTGCATTGCTTACCTGTTTAACTGCATATCTGCTTTAAACTGCGTAACCTACTGAATTAAATTTACATAATTCAGTTCCTTGTAGTCTCTCTTGTGCACCTACTAGTTTTTCGTGAAACTAACCCATTCTATGGGTACAATTGATGATTAGGTACACCACAAGCGATGGCGTGATGACAAGATGGCTCCAAGACGTCCTTCTTTCTGCTCTTAGCTCACGTCCTGTTGTTTGGGGTTTTGTAACGGATTTTCCTTGGGATATCCGAATTTTGTACTATTTGGAAAACTTTTTAATGAAAGTGGTTTTTTTCAAGTGTTTGCAAGTAGCATGGGTTGTGCGTTTTGGTTCTTTTAGCTAACACGCCCAAAGTTGTCAGCTTGCCTTTCTAAAATTAACAAAAGTATAGTCTTCCACTGATTTCGTAAGTCATCTCTGAGATGAAGAGATTCCTTTTTAGTCTCTTGTTTGTTTTTCTGAAAGGTTTGCAAGTTTAAAATTTTGGGGCGTTACAGAAGATGGCTGATGTTGTAGCCTAGGGTGAGGATGTCAGACGTCAGTCGAGAAACATGTGTGATGCCTAGTTAATAAAATACAAATTGTGTATTTAAAATACAACTAGGGACTGTCTTGGACCTCAAGTATTTGACATGTTTTTAGTAACCACGAGTCTCATAAAAGTTAAAATTTAATTGTATTGCATTAGTTCATGCATCCCTAAAAGTTTATTTTAGGAGGTGATTTTTATTGTTTTTAATTAAACTGTCTGTATTATAAGATTCTTTTGATTGTGAATTGTTGGTTAGAGCCCTTTTAAACTCATGTTTGGTTTGCTTTATGGTATCTTTATTTCTTTTGGATTTTGAGAGAGTTTCATGTAAGAACTTTGATTCTTATCTCATTTTTTTAAAACCCTTTTCAGGCACTAAAGCTCAGTGATGATGGGACCGACTTGCTGGAGGGAGCAAGGGTTATGATATGGTGGCCTAGATTACCACACTTTTAATAGGTTGTGGTTTTAGGGGAATTCATTGAACCCTAAATGTGGACTATTCTATTAAATTTAATTCAATTTAAATTAATGGTTTGAATTATTTTATGTTGGAATGTATGTTGGGTTGTTTATATTAAATCTGTAATGTGCACTCGGTCCCTGAGATATCTTCTCGCAAGATTTTAAAATAGTTTATTCATCTTAAAAAAAAAAAAATTCTGTAAAATTTTCAATCGTCAGTTTGGGATCGTTATACTTATGATCAAGTTCTACAAGCACATAACGAAAAGGGCTTCTAAGCGTATGAAAGACAATGAAAAGGTGGAGACATCAGTTAGAGACATGCCAGAAGAGTTTGTCCAGTTAGCTGAGTTGTGAACAATTATGCACCTTTGTGATAGATCAAGTTACATTTGTAATTGAATGTATCAAGTTAAACTTTGTAATTAAATGAATCAAGTTAAACTTTGTAATGAAGCCCATGTACTGAATGTAACTTTGTAATTGTTAGACTTTAAGTTATTTGATTTCTTGTAAACCAACTGTATTTAGTTCTATATTAATCATATTGACTTGTCTATACATGGAACAACAATTTTGCAAAACTGTTAGATTTTGCTGATTAGTAGGATTTTTGAAAATATACTTCACAAGATTTCAGAACTTATATGCAAAAAAGTATGATATATGCAAATGAGTTGAAAATAGTTGCCAAAAGAGAAATAAGTTAGGGACAAAAGACAAAAAAAGCTCTACATTCTGCGAAAATAAACAGGTTGGGAACCCCAATGGGTTTATATATAATTCAAGAAATCTATACAAAATAAGAAATATTACATATTTATTATAATTTTGCAAATATTTAAGTATGATATTTGTGATAAAAGGAAATTCACAAATAACTTTATGCGAGATCATCCAGTATATATGAATAGTAAGATATTTATAAATTTAGTAGTAAGTGGTAAGTGAAGTTTCACAAATAAATTTATGCAATTTCTGAAAGTATATGCGAAAAATGGATATTTGCGAATTTAGTAATAAGTTTCGCATATAATATGTGATTTCTGAAAGTATATGCGAAAAAGTAGGATATTTGAGAATATAGTGGTAAGTGAAGTTTCACACATAAATTTGTGTGATTTCGTGACAGATATGCGAAAGCATAGGATATTTGTGGTTTTGGTGATTTCAGTTTCACCAAAAATTTACAAATAAATTTATGTAAGTTCGTAAGTTTCACATAAAAAAATGTGATTCTGGATTAAGTGGGAGTTGGATCTAGCCGACGAGTGGTACAATTTTATCGCAATAAGGCCTCAATTCATAATTGCAAAGGGTAAAAAGAGTCCTAACGATGTCAAATATTTGTGATTTTGAACATCAAGAAAGTATAAAAAATTATAGGGTTTTTAGAGAATCGGGTCAAATTATCCATACAGTGCGATCATTTTTCATAAAAAAAGGTGGTTAACCAAAATGTTAGGTGGCCTTCCTAATTACTCAAAATTGGGAGGGTTAGTTGTAACTTAGCTGGTGTGAGTTTTATGAAAACAATTTTTAAAACAATATTTTTAATAAAAATAAGTGTGAAAGCCAGACACCAAATAATAAAAACCGGCTCACACAAGTGGTGGAGTCCGGGTTGATCTCAGGGAACGAAAAATACTTCGTATTCAAACACACAATCTAAACTACTCTTTATTGCCAAAATAAAAAGAATTATTTAACTAATTAACTAACTAAGGGAGTACGACCCTACGCAGAGGGCTTAAACAAAATAAATGGTTTTATTACAGACCCAATTAATAAAATGAAATAAACCCTAATCTAAAAAGAAAAGCAAAAGTGTCTTCAGTGCTTGAGTCATTGTTCCCTTTGAATTGATTTGCTTCTCTTTGTCCTTCCCTCTTTTTGTTTCCTCAATGAAACAGGTAATGCATGTTTTCTTTTGCCCTCTGAGGGCTCCCTGAGGGCACCTTTGAGGGCTTGAGGGGACCTCAGAGGGTACTTTTAGGGCACGAAAAAGGCTCTACCGCACTTTACAACGCTTTCCTGCAAAAAATGAAGACAAAAAAAAAACGCAGCAAAACGAATAGAACTAAACAAAATCTAAGACTTAAAAATCAATAAAAAGAATTGAACTAAACTAACTATTACACTAGAAGACAAAATAATGAAACTAACTTTCCAACAAACACGTAACTAATTGAATCAACTAATCTATATTAAAGCAAGAAATAAACTAACTAGAATAAATGAACTAAGAACATGAACTTAGACTGAATCAATTTAATGCAGAAAATTACTAACAAGAATTGTAAATCTAAAACTAACTACATAAAATCTAACTAATGCTAATTTAAACTAAAACATGAAGGTAAAAACTATATTAGCAGATAAACTATGTTGCACTAATGATTAATTGACTTAACTATGTAAAACATTCTAGTGAGCCAAACAAATTAACACAACGTGGGTATGGAACAGTTAATGAAACTATTAATCAAAATACAACAAAACAAAATGCTAACTCTAATGTTAATCTAACTAATGCCTACCTATCAATTAATTTCCAGATTATACTAACCTAAGCTACCAAACAGCCAACATTAACTTAACCAAAACACAAAATGTCAAAACTTAATATCTAAAATCAATGAAACACGTGAATACCTAGTATGAATTAATGTTCCTACTTACCACTAATTTATGTTAACCTAAGATAACAAGATCCTAAGCAAACTAAGATACGGTGTTAACTGCCATCAATGACTAATGAACTAATACAACAATGAGTTAATGTAATAAATAAAATAAACAACCAATACAATGTTTAAAACAACTAATAGCTAATGCAATTAACGTCTATGCAATGAATAAACAATGCAACTAACTACCTAATGCAGCACATAACTAAAGCATCTAATATAATGAACAATTAATGAAATAAAATATTGAACTATTAAACCAAATGTAACGCCTGAATCAATAAGTGGCTAATTAACAAAGAAATAACTAAAGCAACAGATTAAACCGAATGAACACACAAAATAAAATGCAGTGAGGAAAGATCGACTAAAAAAAATTATTAACGTGCTGTATGCAAATTGCTGTGAGCTATTCAAAGTACATGACTGCAATATAAAACATTCCAAGTGAACGGCTGCAACTGGAGTATGCCCAACAACATTAATTTTTTTCTTCACAGCGTGAAACGCTGTGTATTTTTTTCTTTAAAAAAAAACTAAACTAAACTAATGTCAGACAACGATAACAACAATCAAAGCAACTAACTGAACCAAACAAAGATCAAAACAAGAAACATGGTTAAGGAAATCTACTCTTTGCAAAAACAAATAAAGAGAAGGGGAAGAAGAGACTTACCGAGATCGGCTGGATGGGTTGAGGAAAGAGCGGCCTCCCACAATCTATGTTCATCACGCTGCACCCGTTGACGATAGACAATGAAGAAGATGTCGGTGAAGGGAAAGGGTAGAGGAAGGAAAGAAAAAGAGAAAAAGGAGTAGAATAAAGAAGAAGAAGTTGGCTGGAGAGAGAGAGAGAGAGAGAGAGAGAGAGAGAGAGAGAGAGAGAGAGAGAGAGAGCTTCAAAGTGGGCTGCGTGAATTCCAAAGAGAGAGACCCCTCATCTTTGCTGAGTTATGATATTTATAATACAATATTAGGTTAAATAAAATTTTCAAAACAAGTCCCAAAAGTTTAGCAATTTTCAAAAGAGGCTTTGCTTGAAAAAATAATTTTCCTAAATATGCCTATTCCTAAATTTACTAACTTAGCTATTTAGAACCTAATATAATCAAAGTATAACTAAAAGAAACTTCCTAAACCACTAAAACACTAAAAACGCAGGAAAAGCTTTGAAGAATACGATTTTCTGATAAAATTCAATTCAATGCGGTTTCTCAAAACTAACGATAAAAATGGGTTTTTATAGTAATTTTAATCATGGATCATGCATAAATAATGATTATTAAATTGCAAATATTATACATGATCAAATACCCCCATGCTTATCGTTTGCTAGTCCTCGAGCAAACTGAAGCAAAAACAAAAATGATAAACTAATCAAAACAAAAACCTAACTCACTTTCGTAGGAATCACGGTTGCATTTAGCACATGCAACAAGCCCTTTAAACCCCTGGGTTACCCCAGTGGACAAGTAAGGTCTCGTGAGGGTTTGCAGTGATGCTACCCACAAACATCTCTATCAAGTATGCATAAAAATTTTAAAGCACAAAGCATTAGACAGTTAAGGAGTTCGTTTTCACAAATATTTCATGTCATTGCATTATCAAAACATGATTAGAGTCTTCTACCTGCCACCACAGAATAAAACCTTTTCTTTCACTTTTCTAAATAGCATAATCATTTATGGTTCAGTCTCAGAAATTCACACACATACATGTTATTATTTACTTATCCTCACTCATATGTGTTCTGCACAGGTTTTCTCAATATTTGCTTCTAAGCAATGAACTTTTCTCTTTTACGCTCTTTTCTTTTTCTTAATTTTCATCATTTTTTTTTCATATATATTTTTTTTATTGAGCACTATATCAAATTTTCAGTTTTCGTGACCCGTGTAACGAGCTTTGGGTCAGTGACTCCCAGTCAGACGACCTTAGGGCACCAGATACAAAGTATCCCTCAGACTTAATTGCTCGAGTCACTAGACTTTCAATTTTTTATAGTTTACGTATAGTCTACTTCTCTGTCATGTGCAATGTCAATATCTATTAGGCTCTCTATAAAGTCCATGTAACGGGCTTTCGGGCCGGTGGCTCCCAAACCAGATGGCTTTAGGGCACCAGGTGTAAACACCCCTCAGGCTCTACTTGCTCGAACAAAATAGGCCACAGATATCAACGTAGACAAAGAATTGACTTCCTTCGTTATCCTTTTCAACATGGACTCAAACACTTCAACTTGTGTCTAAGCCCAGTTACTAGGGAGTACGAAGATATCAAACAACTAAACGTATGCTCGTTTCACCTTTTGAGCTCTTAAATGCAATATTGTTCATTTGCTTAGTTTTTCAAAAATAAAACTGTGCATATTCATACTTGTGATTCAAAATAAACTCTAACATGCATCCATAATCATTTCTTTGAAATTCTCATAAATAACCATGATTTTCTAGATTTGTGTCAGAAAAACGTTTTTCGTGGGGCTTAAAAATTCTCTAAAAATGTTAGATGTTGCAAAGCAGTCATATAAGTTCAAACTCGTTCCCTAAAAGCCTAATTTTTATGAGTTGACATAAAAATGCAAGTACAAAGACATGAAAAAAAAAATGGTGTGCAAACTACACCCTCCCCCATGCTTGAATGACACTGTCCTCAGTGGCACTCCCCCATGCTTGCATGAAACTAAGGGAATGCATATGAAAACAAAAATAAATGAGAGCAAAAGGAGTAGAAGTCACCTGATCCACACTGTGAAACCTTACCTGATACGACATGTGAATAGCTCTGCATAGGTTTCACCTGTCTCACAGTTACAACTCATAGAGATATGCAAAAGAATGCAATGCATACATGATCTAGGCTTGACGCTCATGAAGAAAAACTACCTAAAAACAAAAAATATTAAAGCTACTAATGGTACATCAAAAATATGGGTTGCCTCCCATAAAGCGCTAAGTTTTACGTCCCCAGCCAGGCGGATCTCTGGAAAAAAACCTTCATCGTCCATGAGATCAATGGACATGAAGTCTCGCTCAATCGGGCTCAATGAAGAAAAGAGTGTCATCTGTGACACTACGCACTGTGTTTCCGCCCACTCGACCCCTAAAAGTAATATCATGACTCTCGCTACAGGAAGAACAAAGGTTAGTCTCCTCTGGGAGACTACTCTCAAAAGGTGAGTCTAGGACCAATCGACTATCGATATATGCAACCTCAAACAAGTGGTGGTCCTGATCCTGCTTGACTAGGTCAAGCATCTTTTGCATCTGCACCTCTTGCTTGCTAAAAGCAATCGGCGATCTGAATGCCTGGGAGACTGAGGCTCGATGAATATATGATGACTGTAGAAGCTGTGGGCCTTGCCCCTTCTCCTGGGGCCTAATGGAGGAGATCGACTCATCAGTGAGTATGACATTGGGTTCATGAATCGATTCCTGAATGGGGTGACACGCCTTCCCATTCTTAAGGGATGTAACAGATTTGACCTGCGCAGGATGTGAATCTGTGGGGTGCAGGTCAAATGACATGGGATCCTTTTCCTTTGGGTTGACAACAGAGTGACTAGATAGGCTCCCCTGGCTTTGTCTACTCAGTGTTAGAGCTAACTGTCCCATTTGGGTCTCTAGCTTAGCTATTGACTGTGCATGGGAGCAAAGAGTGACCTTGATATCAGAAAAAGCCTCTAACATCTTCTCCTGGAATAATGGACTCGAAGTGGGCTCTTGAGGAGGAGGTAGACTAGACTGGGGATGAACCTGTGCGAAAATGGGAAGCGAGTAACCTTGTGAAGGGTTACTGTGTCCATACTGTGTCTGGGATGGCTGATGGGATGGAGAAATGGAATGGTTTCGCCAACCTGGGTTATATGATGGTGTAAATGAATCAGGCATGGGTCTAGCGAAACCTTGGGCAGCATTCACCTGCTCCTGAACGAATTCAGGATATAGCGGCACTGTCGGACAATCAAAAGCACAGTGTGCAGGGCTAGCACAAAGCTCGCACACTTTTCCTACTGGAATTCTCGAAGAGTTTGCTAGGAATTGATCTAACTTCCTATTCAACTGGTCAACCTTGGTACGCAAATCTAACTCAGACCCAACTTCGAAAATTCTAACTTTCCTAGGACCACTAGACATAGATGTAGTCCTATCGAGCTGTGAAGACAAAGCATGATGCATCGCGTTTTCACTCAAGGTCTCAAATAGAGACCATGCCTCGACCTCACTCTTGAGCATAAAAGTGCCCCCACACGATGAATCAACCATTTGACGGTTCTTCTCAGTAAGACCATCATAGAAATATTGCACCAGTTGCCAACGAGGCACCTGGTGGTGGGGACACTTGAGAAGAAGATCCTTCATCCTCTCCCAAGTCTCGTGAAACGTTTCCCCCTCTATTTGCGAAAAGTTGGTAATGGCCTTTCGATACTGGTTCGTCTTACCAATTGGGAAATATTTTTTTAAAAACTCTCTTTGCATCTTTTCCCACGTGGTAATTTTAACTGTATCTAATGCTTTCAACCAATGCTTGGCTTTATCCTTCAAAGAGAAGGGAAACAGGGTCAACCTCATAGCGTCGTCTCCAAAGTTATTGATTCGCACTGTCGAGCAAATCTCGAGAAATTCATCGAGGTGACAATATGGGTCCTCATTGCTAAGGCCATAAAACGAAGGTAACATTTGAATCACACTGGCCTTAATCTCAAAATGGCTCGCTCCTACATCAGGTCTCGTGATGCAGGAGGTGGGAATATATGTATTTGGCATGAAGTACTCCCTCAAAGGACGGATCAAATGATGATCGTCAGCCATTGCGTATACCTTGGATTAGACCGGTATAGCACACGTCCTAACTTTGGGTTTTCTACCTAACTAACGCACTTAGCGGCCAAACCACGCAAACCACAAAGCGAGTAAAAAGAAGAACTAAAAAAACATGTACAAACACCACACACTTGCACTCAGCAGGGATTTTGCAAAAAGCAAACTATGAGCACGGTACCAATCGTGTGCAGTCACCTCTAAGGGAATCCTATTGGTGGGTTGTGCAGGAAAAATAAGATGGTCTCTACGTTGTGCAAACACGTGGTTCTAACCTAAATATGAAAAACAACTAGCAACCTAAAAATACGAGAACAAACAAAGACAATAAAGTGAATACTAGTATTTCGCCGTTCCCCGGCAACAACGCCAAAATTTGGTGTGAGTTTTATGAAAACAATTTTTAAAACAATATTTTTAATAAAAATAAGTGTGAAAGCCAGACACCAAATAATAAAAACCGGCTCACACAAGTGGTGGAGTCCGGGTTGATCTCAGGGAACGAAAAATACTTCGTATTCAAACACACAATCTAAACTACTCTTTATTGCCAAAATAAAAAGAATTATTTAACTAATTAACTAACTAAGGGAGTACGATCCTACACAGAGGGCTTAAACAAAATAAATGGTTTTATTACAGACCCAATTAATAAAATGAAATAAACCCTAATCTAAAAAGAAAAGCAAAAGTGTCTTCAGTGCTTGAGTCATTGTTCCCTTTGAATTGATTTGCTTCTCTTTGTCCTTCCCTCTTTTTGTTTCCTCAATGAAACAGGTAATGCATGTTTTCTTTTGCCCTCTGAGGGCTCCCTGAGGGCACCTTTGAGGGCTTGAAGGGACCTCAGAGGGTACTTTTAGGGCACGAAAAAGGCTCTACCGCACTTTACAACGCTTTCCTGCAAAAAATGAAGACAAAAAAAAAACGCAGCAAAACGAATAGAACTAAACAAAATCTAAGACTTAAAAATCAATAAAAAGAATTGAACTAAACTAACTATTACACTAGAAGACAAAATAATGAAACTAACTTTCCAACAAACACGTAACTAATTGAATCAACTAATCTATATTAAAGCAAGAAATAAACTAACTAGAATAAATGAACTAAGAACATGAACTTAGACTGAATCAATTTAATGCAGAAAATTACTAACAAGAATTGTAAATCTAAAACTAACTACATAAAATCTAACTAATGCTAATTTAAACTAAAACATGAAGGTAAAAACTATATTAGCAGATAAACTATGTTGCACTAATGATTAATTGACTTAACTATGTAAAACATTCTAGTGAGCCAAACAAATTAACACAACGTGGGTATGGAACAGTTAATGAAACTATTAATCAAAATACAACAAAACAAAATGCTAACTCTAATGTTAATCTAACTAATGCCTACCTATCAATTAATTTCCAGATTATACTAACCTAAGCTACCAAACAGCCAACATTAACTTAACCAAAACACAAAATGTCAAAACTTAATATCTAAAATCAATGAAACACGTGAATACCTAGTATGAATTAATGTTCCTACTTACCACTAATTTATGTTAACCTAAGATAACAAGATCCTAAGCAAACTAAGATACGGTGTTAACTGCCATCAATGACTAATGAACTAATACAACAATGAGTTAATGTAATAAATAAAATAAACAACCAATACAATGTTTAAAACAACTAATAGCTAATGCAATTAACGTCTATGCAATGAATAAACAATGCAACTAACTACCTAATGCAGCACATAACTAAAGCATCTAATATAATGAACAATTAATGAAATAAAATATTGAACTATTAAACCAAATGTAACGCCTGAATCAATAAGTGGCTAATTAACAAAGAAATAACTAAAGCAACAGATTAAACCGAATGAACACACAAAATAAAATGCAGTGAGGAAAGATCGACTGAAAAAAATTATTAACATGCTGTATGCAAATTGCTGTGAGCTATTCAAAGTACATGACTGCAATATAAAACATTCCAAGTGAACGGCTGCAACTGGAGTATGCCCAACAACATTAATTTTTTTCTTCACAGCGTGAAACGCTGTGTATTTTTTTCTTTAAAAAAAAACTAAACTAAACTAATGTCAGACAACGATAACAACAATCAAAGCAATTAACTGAACCAAACAAAGATCAAAACAAGAAACATGGTTAAGGAAATCTACTCTTTGCAAAAACAAATAAAGAGAAGGGGAATAAGAGACTTACCGAGATCGGCTGGATGGGTTGAGGAAAGAGCGGCCTCCCACGATCTATGCTCATCACGCTGCACCCGTTGACGATAGACAATGAAGAATATGTCGGTGAAGGGAAAGGGTAGAGGAAGGAAAGAAAAAGAGAAAAAGGAGTAGAATAAAGAAGAAGAAGTTGGCTGGAGAGAGAGAGAGAGAGAGAGAGAGAGAGAGAGAGAGAGAGAGAGCTTCAAAGTGGGCTGCGTGAATTCCAAAGAGAGAGACCCCTCATCTTTGCTGAGTTATGATATTTATAATACAATATTAGGTTAAATAAAATTTTCAAAACAAGTCCCAAAAGTTTAGCAATTTTCAAAAGAGGCTTTGCTTGAAAAAACAATTTTCCTAAATATGCCTATTCCTAAATTTACTAACTTAGCTATTTAGAACCTAATATAATCAAAGTATAACTAAAAGAAACTTCCTAAACCACTAAAACACTAAAAACGCAGGAAAAGCTTTGAAGAATACGATTTTCTGATAAAATTCAATTCAATGCGGTTTCTCAAAACTAACGATAAAAATGGGTTTTTATAGTAATTTTAATCATAGATCAAGCATAAATAATGATTATTAAAATGCAAATATTATGCATGATCATTAGCCATCCTTGTTCATTCTTATATAGTCATGTAACCAATCGTTGAGTTTAAGTTAAAAAGGAATCGCCCCAAAGGGGTTTGACATAGTGAGATGGGACCTAGGCTTCTAGGCAGCTGGTCTAGGTTCGAATCTCACGAGCATCACCCTTTGCACAAGCTGAAGCATGGCTACTCCGTGGGGGAAAGGGGTAAGCCCCACAAAGTTTTACGCTGTCAGGACAATGATTGTAAGTACCGCAAGCAAAACTAGGGCATGGTGCATTTTTCCATGTAAATATAAAAAAAAAAGTTAAAAAAGAATCATGCTTTCAGCATGGTGTATTTTAGATTAGTCAGGTAAGTCAGTAATTAAAAAAAATAAAATAATAAATGAACCTAGAACATGGTATTTGAGTAATTCGTTCGAAGATGAACATGGATTAACCTTCCAAGTAATTGCTTCCTTTGAAAGCAGACATGAATCTTCTACTTGAAAGTAGTATCAGTACCGTTTCACAAGAAATTTACTACCCAAATGAGAGAAAATAATCAGCTAGACGAAAGGTCGGTTTGAATATATTCACTTATCCAACTGGTGAGTTTGGGGGTAGAGATTTTGTCATTATAGTTGCTTTTAAGGATTGTAGATCAAGCCCACAAGGACTCTTCTCATCTCATCTAGGAGCCAACTTGTGAATGTCACAGAGTTGACCGAACAATCACAAGTTCAAAACCCACAGGTGGTGTCCCTTGATGAAAGGCCGAAGTTGGATGTACTCCTTGGTGGGGAAGACCTTAAAGATTTTTGAGATAGTGTGCAATTCATGATAGGGTGGGATGGGGTGGAGTGGGGGGTTGTTTCCTTTAGATTATCCAAAAAAAAGTGTGCAGATCAAGTCAAGAGCATCATCCACATCATTGATCTCAACAATGAATGGCATCCATAAATTAAGCCATCCATCGAGAAGCATGGATGGCGTCAGAAAAAGAAAAAGAAAAAGAAAAAGAATCCGCCTCTAAGTTGAATGTCGTTTATTTCAAGATGAAAGGCATGCAAACTGCAAAGTACTCTAATGGTAAGACTCCCAAGGAATCCCTTTACTAGTTTTTTTATTTATTTTCATAATTAATGGTCCAAACCACCTTGCTTGTCAAATTTATTGGCACAAAACCATCTCTTTTTTTTTAAAAGGCAAGCTGGGATTAGTGTGACCCCTACCAGTTATACAACTATACCAGATTTTGAACCTGCAACGTCCCAACACAAAGTAACGTGCACTAGTTGCTCCTACCAGACAAGCCGAGCCCCAGTTGGCACAAAAACGCCTCTTTTACCCATCGGAAATTTCACTCAGCTTCAGACTCATGGTAAAGGATATACATCCCTCAACGTAATCCAGTCAGTCTGAAAAAGGACTTGTAGGGTAGTGCTGGTAAATGAGTCTAATGGACTTAACAAAGGATGTTCAAGCTCGATCCATTTTTTTGAGATAATGACCTGAGTTAAACAAGCCAAACTCGAGCTGGCTTATTAAGATAAGTATAACAGAAATGGTCTCTAAACCCATTGTGCTAAGCTCAAATTGGCTCACTTATAAAATAAATACATTGTTTTAATTTTGTAAACAATAGGATTTGAGTTATAAACTTACTCCTTGCAAGCCAAACATTTCATCCATTACACTCTAAGATATAAAATATATGTAAAAAGTATTATTATTTGTTGATGAGCTTATATAAGCTGAAGCTAGCCCAACAACACTCATTGTTTATGACTTTATGTTAACTTTGTCAAGCATACTTTAGGATTCAATTAATCACTTTGTGATCACATCCAGGAGGGGTTTGTCTGAGGTGAAACTCCTTTCTAAAGGGTTGGAAGAGGGTGATTATAATATCTTGTAGTTTTTTATGATTTTTAGATTCAAAAAATATAATTGTAAATTAAATATTTATATTTAATATGACAAAATTATGGAAAAAAATATTTGATATGGGTTTACGTCAACTTGGGTCTGGACATGGTCCAGAGCACACTGACAAGATCTAAATATGTTAAAAAAATCTATGAATTTATTTGTTTTTAACCTTTAAATTCGGAAGTTAAATTTATCTAAGACCATAGTTAGATCTGTTTTAGAACGTAGATATCGTAGGCGATCTATTTTATCGAAATCAGATAACGGTTGGTTTAAAAAATGTATTTTACTAAATTGACCAGCCTCTATTTTTTAGTGTTTTTTTATTTGAATCAAACTCGACCCACTTTGTTGAGCAATGTTAATATGGATCTGAACCCAATCCAAGATCCATATTAACTAGGACTCAGTCTGGGTTGAGATTCAATTGAGTTTGGATATAGATTTGAATCATGGATCCAACTCAGATCCATAATCCATCCATGCCATTTTAAAAATAAAATGAATTTAAAACTTTAAAAACAAATACATAATTTTTAAAGAGTAAGGACGAGGTAGAGCTCTACTTGGGGTAGAACTCTACCCCACTTGGCCTTCTAGAAGGAGGTGTCCCCCTTAAATGTAGATTATTCTATAGGATAATAAAAAACTAAAATATATAAAGTATATACTAGATAATGTTTGTTAGAAAACTTTACCCCTAAAGGTCTATAAGGGGGTGTCACCCCCTCTAGAGCCCTTTCTAAACTATAAAAGAGGTTAAGAACCTCTTTCTCTTTAGAGGATGACTTTTAGAGAGAGAAAATGATGAGTTAAAGAAGAGAGAAGAAAAGAGAGGAAAAAAAGAAGAGAGAAGAAAAAACATCTTTCAATGAGTTTTTCTTCCTTCCTCTAAGTTTTTCATAAGATCAAGAATCAAGGTATGAGTTTCTCTCCAAATATGGATGTAGAGGGAGTTAGTGTAAGTTGGTTTAAGCATAGGTTTAGTGAAAAAGAAATCTGGTTGCCTTAACATGTACACTTTTTTAGTATATTGTGATTTTTAAAAAACAGAACTTGTGTTTCTTTCTTGCAAAACTAGATTTGGGATCTATGTTTTGAATAAGATTATATATATATATATATATATATATATATATATATATATATATATATATTCCAGACTGTCGATCATGTGTGAAACTAATATATATTTATTTTGCAGATAGGTCATTCATGTGCATGAATTTGATCATATATTTTTTTAGTTAGCTGATTCATGTGCATGAATCTACTCATACATTTTTGTTGTTAGCCAGTTCATGTGCATGAATCTGGTCATATATTTTTTGCAGTCAGTCGATTATGTACATGAATCTGATTTTAAATATATATTTATGACCAATCGATCATGTACATGAATTAATTTCGTATATGTATCTTTGGAAGCAGTCGATCATATATATGAATCTGATTTCATATATGTATCTTTGAAGCTAGTTGATTATATACATGAATCTAGCCATAGACATATATATTTTGTTGTTAGTTGATTTTGTGTATGAATCAGATCATAACATATGTATTTTTTAGTTCATCGATCATGCACATGAATCTGATCATAAGTAGTTGATTATTTTATCAACCGATTATATATATGAATTTGATCACAGTTTGATGATCATATACATCAAACCGGCTATAAATAGATGTTTGCATGATTGTTGATCATAAGCCTAAATATGATCTTGAGTAAATCGTTTGCATATTTGTTGATTATATACATCAATCTGATTAGAAATAGATAAGTCTCCAAGCTTTCTATATGCATTTGTATGTGTTGTGAATGTACATTGTGAACATAAATTATGTATCAGTGTGTGTGTGTTATGTTTACTGAAATCTTGCAATGACATGAATCATTTTTTAGATTATGTTAGTGGTTGTATTTGAACTACTATGGGGCCTATGTAGGCCAGAGCATGTATTGCTCATGTGCTATTGAAATTGTTTATACATTGCAAAATAATTTTTGAAAATTATTAGTTTTCTAAAATTAATTATATTGTTAAATTGTTAGGGTAAGGGCACAAAATTATTATTGTATGTGGATTTTCATAACTGTTCTTGTATAAAGAACTTGTAATTGATTAAAATGGTAAAAGAAACTAAAACAGTGTAATAATGCTCTTCATTGATGTCCTTTTTATAGTGTAATAATATTGGATGATGGTCGTGAGAAACTGTGAGGATACTAAAACTCTGTGTGCAATTGTGTCTCCAAAAACTCGATGTGAGGCTCATGTTTTCGACCATGGTTTTATGGCGCTTTTAGCCACTTTGCCTGGGGTGTTGTTGTTGACTCAACTGTAGTTATTGATACAACAAGAAAGTAAAGTCAATGGTTGATGATTTTCATTGATATCCCGACATTAAGTGAGGACTCTTAATATTTTGATAGAAGGTGAGGATTTCTGATATCGGTCAGAGAACAAGTGTGAAATCCAATAATTAAAATACAAATTGTTTGATAAGCTATAACTGGGAACTACCTTGAACCTCAAAACCTTTATTCATTTTGAGTATTCATTTGTTTATAAAAAAGTAAAAATTAAATTTGTGAACATTTAATAGGGACATGCATGCAAAAGTAACTCTAATAAATAACTTAAGAAGTTATTCATGTATATGCATTGAATCATGCATCCTTTACTGTTCAGCATTATTTACATGTATATCTGAATGTTTGATATGACATGATATTGTTGAATGCTTGAATGATAAGTTAGTTCTGGTAAATTATTACTTGTGATTTTCTCTTAAATTTATGCATGATTTAATTTATGTTATTTCTTTTACTATTGGATTTTTAAAAGAATTCGTACAATGACTTCGGTTCTTACCCGTTTTATAAAATTGTTTTTCAAGCACACGAACTCAGTGATGCGTGAGACTAACTGGCTAGAGGACTCGAGGCTTTGTGACTTAGTAGCTTGGGTTCTGACCTGTGTGGAGAATTAAATTGAGTTGATCTTATATTTTGAACCTTTTGACTTTATTAATTACTTAAATGAAGTTCAATTTATTATTTTTATTTGACTCTATACTTGGAATGGTTTATGAAATTGATATATTAAATCTGTGATGTAATTAGGTTCTTAAGAGGTTTTCTGCAATTGTTTTAAAAAAAAATCACAATTTTTTCTAAGATCAATTGAAGTCATTACAATGATGGTTCTTGATGATCTATCAAATCTCTCGCTCTAAGAAAGTGATATACATTTTGACGGTCCATTACTTATATCATCATCGGCCGTCACTGACCACTTCAATGGACGATCGTGATGCCAAATCATTTTCCCAAAGTGATTTGGCAGATCACTTGATCTGAACTCATTAAATGGGGCCCACAGTAGTTATAAAGTATAGCATATTTCACATATTGGCAAATCTTGACCTTTGGATTTTCATGATGGGCGGCCCACTGCACATCCGCATGCAAAGGTGCGTCACAAACCCAATAAACGATGAAATAAGAGGGGCACGAGCATAAGTGTTTCTTCACTTGCACGTTTACGATCTCCCAAAGTGTCAAATAAAAAAAGAAAAAAAAAACATTTTAGACCAATCTTTAATCTTTAGTCATAAATTGGCTTTATGTTTTTGAAATTTCAAATATAAGCCTATATTTTCCTGAAAACTACCAAACAAAAACGTGTATACAATGTTGTTTGTTGTTATTTTAACTCAGGTTAAAAGACAACAATGAATCATATTTTTCAAGATGATAGATGTTGGACTCATCAATATTGTCAGTATTGTTGTGAATTGGCACCAACCCGGACCCGCTTGTATGGTAGAAGCAGCTTGTGTTGGGACGTTGCAAATTCTAATCCCAATGGTATCACTGTATAACTGGTTGGAGTCTGGCTAGTCACTAACCCCAGCTTGCTTATAAAAAAAATTTGTTGTGAATCAGCCAATTCCTATTGTATCGGGTCAAAATGAATATGAAACAAGTTTGATTTTGTTTATTTTTTAAAAAATACTAAAAAATCATTAATTATTTTTTAATATTTTACTGACAAGGGGCATTCCTTAGTTGAAGATTAACTGATTCAAATCGATTCACGTAAGAATCCGAATCGGCCGATTCCTTCAATCATTTTGAAAATCAATTCAAGGCCGATACCGATACTGACAACGTTGGACCTAAGGTCTCTAATTGGACTGTTTTAAGAAAAAGTTTTATTTGTATCTGAAATTTCAGAAAATTCTAATGCATTTCTGAAATTATAAGCAAAAAGTTGGTAGCGTTCAAGAGAATTGAGAATCAAGAGACTAAACGTCCAACAAAAATGAGCAGCATTTGACTCTCTCTCTCTCTCTCTAAAATATGAACAGACTCTACTCCAACGTCTCTCTCACTTTCTCTCTTTATAAATGGAAATATAGGAACCTGACTTCTACCCCCATCATCTCGTCTCTCGTTCCCTTCTCTCTCTCTCTCTCTCTCTCTCTCTCTCTCAAATGGAAATGGGCGACCACCTCTCATTCCTCTCTTCACCCACGAGCAACACTGACTCTGCAGTGGAGAACCTCCTCGCCGAGATCCTCGACCTCACAGCCCTCGATCAAATACACAAGCTCCCATCTCCCTATTCCAACTCCTTTCTGCCCATCGAGCTAGAGACCAGATTCCAGAGGCTCAAATCCTCAAACCCAAACCCCACCACCAACAACAACCTCTCTTCTTCCCCTCCTCCTCCTCCCAATCCCAATCCCAATCCCTCCCAAACAAAAGCCCCACAAAACTCCAAATCGGGAAACGCGCTTCCGCCCTTGGATTCTCCAAGAAAACCACTCGAGAAATCGCCCTCCGAGCGAGAATTCGACGATTTCTGGGATTCTTCCTCGAAGGGTTCGTCGTCGTCGCCTCCGCCCAAGCAGGGCTGCTGTTTCTGGCCTTCGCCGAAGAAATCGGGTCGGAAGAAGAGCCGGAGCGAGAGGGGGGAGGTTGTAGTTTGGGGGAAGGACGAGGATATTTTATGGGGTTTGAGTACGTTCTCGGTAAGGAGTCAGAAGGAGAGGATGAAGAAGGCGTTGAAGGAGCAGGAGCAGGTCAGTAAGGAGGCAGAGAAGATGATCAAGTGGGTGAAGCAGGCATCGGCCCGGATGAGTGTTGATCACCTTGATGATGAACTGCGCTGTGATAAAGATAAAGATGGGTCCAAGTGATGCGTTTGCAGTTTTTTCTTTCTGCAAATATGGTTTTTTTTCTTTTGGGTGCCCCAGTATATACTGCTTCTCTACAGCCTACACTGTTTGTATTCTGTGATAATATATATATACAGAGAGAGAGAGAGAGAGAGAGAGTTGGCAGTGATAGAATTACAGAAGAAGATTGCTTTCTAATGGGATGACTGGATGAGTCAAAAACGCTGTTGCTATCCAGGAAGCTTTTTACGGCCCTTGTATGTTTTTGACTTGTGTGTGTGTGAGAGAGAGAGGGGGGACACCCATAGTATCAGCCAGATGACACGTATTTTTACTGTTATAAAAACACATTTAGGATTAGGAATAATAAATAATAATAATAAAGTAATTTATAAACGGTCATATGCATAATGTTTGAACTGTGTCGTGTCATTGTCCTCTAGACACGGGATCCCCCAATAGCTTGTCCCCACATGAGAGGTGAGTTCTGCTGTAAAACCGTATTTTAAGGGCGAATAAGCGAAGTTGATTGGGCTCTACACTTGGGTTGGAAAGTTCCTGCTACCAAAAAGAACTTGCTGCCGTAGTCCAAACTCCAATCTATGGGTCCTCACTGGATTTGGATCCTTGTCAAATGCCAGATCCAATCCAGTTCAGGTCCTAATCAGATTTGGATCTTTTTCAAATGCCAGATCCAATCTGGTTCAGTTAGTCCTCGCTATCTATCTATATCCAATCTGGTTCAGTCAGTCCTCTCTCTCTCTCTCTCTCACACACACACACACACACACACACGCCCACCCACATTGAATCGACATATCAGTTGCACTGGTATCGGGGATGTGATAGGTAGGATTCAACTTTGTAGGTGCCTCAAAGGTAACTCAGCCTCCAGCTATCTGCAAAGACCAAAGAAATTATTGTGCAACTGAGCCCACAAGGGCTCCACATTGACTTAGGTCTTGTTTGGAAACTAGGAGCTGGGATAGGAGTTAATGCATTTGGCAAAAACTTGGTCAAACTACCTTGTGGGAGTCGTTAAAGGAGGTTAGGAGTTTGATACCCAGAGTGTGCATCTTTTGTTGCAAGATTTAAGCTAAATGAGAAACCATCCCGGGTGGGCAGGGGGGGGGGGGGTCACGGAAACGTGACATTTCTTGGCTACTAATGGAGTATTCAAACCATACCAGTGGTTTCTTCATGCTAAAAAAAAAGATTAAGATGTAACTGGATGTAATTGTTTAGCTCCATTGACTCGGCTCCTTAACCAACCTGGCTTTTTTAATAACTGTTCAACAAATAGTTGAACTTCTCACCCACTGTTTTTAGAGAAATGACATGTCCATTGTGATCAAGCTAGACTATCACTAGTGATGTAATCGCGGTCTACTAATCATGCCACTTCTCCACTTGATGTTCCTAATGAAAGAACCTGTCTATTCTGACCAAGTTAGGCCATACTAGTAGCAATAAAAAAAATATACTTTGATCATGTGTGCTTCCATTTCAATTATGATCATTGAAGCATACTGTGGTGATTTATCATTTAGCAAAACTAGGGCTCGGTTGCTGCTACATGACACAGATGATTTAAATTGATTCCAAGAGAAGCTTATCAATATTTGCTATGGAATGCAACATCAACTCAAATGTCCATAGGCATCCCTGTTTCTTACTAGGCTCAACACTTCAGAGCGAGCAACTGCTATGAAAAGCTACACAGGCTTGGTTTGCTACTCTAAGAGTCCGGATGCATTCATGCCAAAACCCAATCCAGTATGACAAGTTTCCAGTAAGCACTGTCATTGCTACTACTTGAAAGAATGACTCGCTTCCCAAAAAATAGCTCCATGTTGATATTTTCTGAAAAATGATAAAATCGAACTGTAAAAAGCCCTACAGCAAACTTCCCCAATAAGCAATAGCAATTGCAGTAGATTTAATATGTTATTCTCCTAAATTACAATTGCAGCATGCCGTTCAGTCTTCTGTCAAGAAAAAAACAGCAAAGAGAGAAAATTTCCCTTGATTTCAAAGTTACATTATGACAAGATGAGCATTATAAATCTTGCACTGCCAGTGGACCCTGATGTTCTTTGCTTGACATCAACAGAATCCCTACATAGAGGTCTTGTGCTGAATGCGATGCCCAGAAATTAAGTCCCTTAATGACAAGGCAGGAGAACTGTACCCATAGACCTTGGTGTCTTTCCAGAACGTCATCCCTGAATCAGAGGGAAAAAAAGTTTTGAACTAAAACCAAATTATGCTAAAACTCTACCTAAAACTAATTCACATGTTTATAACTCATTTATATGGGGAAACTCTAGGAATCAATCTCCTAAGAATTGAGGGAAAAAATAAGAGATCTGGATTACAAAACAATATATGGCAATCTCAAATCTCTCATTGTAGGAATTTTCTTGATTGTTGGAAGTATGCAATTGAGATAGCCAGTGCACGGGAACCTGAGGAACAAACACCAGGTTCTGGACCAAGTATTTCATCCTGTGGAATGTGAGCGATGGTTGTTGGTCCAAGGAGATATAACTAGTTCAACTCTCCAACATGTCAATGTTAAATTATGTACCTTTAAATGAATTGTTTTAATCAAACAAAACCCCCAACTTCATTCCTAATTTTGTGATTAGAACATACATGTATTAATAGCTTGATTAACTAACCAGTTCGGGGTTAAATTATATTGACTTGAAGGACATGGTCGATAGGTTTAGTTCAAAATGATTTGCCCAAGAAAAATCAAGATATAGTTTGATTTTCAGGTGCAACAGCATCAAATATGAGTCATGAATACGAAACATTGCCCTCCATTAATCAATGAGAATCCTTTAAAAAAATTATGAAGTGCCAGGGCTCATTCTATTTCTCTGCAATAAATGAGGAGAGGAAACAACATTTACTTTGAACAGAACCCTAAACACTACATAGGTTTCTCTGCAAATTGGCTATTCTTGAACAATTGAGAATTCAGATGACAAATTTTTGAAATTTGAAAAATAAAAGTAGAAGAATTACCTATCCATGCGAATAAACCAAGCGTAGCAGCATAAAAAAATTTCCAGCTGATGCTTTTGAACCTGCAATCATGGTGTGTGGATAAAGGTGAAATGGAGGAACCGCATCATGCAGAAAATTCAAGTGAGAATCCATTCAGATATTGGTAAAGGGTCTTACCAGTACATGCATATCAAGTTACCCCACCCATACAAGAGAGAAGCCCAAGCTGAGCCAGTAAACCTGGAAGCCATGTTGTGGACAAATAAAGAGCTTTCAGATACATTAGGATATAACCTCCATGACTTTAAAATGAGTACTTGAGTAGCAAGCTAAAAGCACCATAGGTGAAGAAAATCTAGTCAGGGTCCAATTAAATGGACTGTGAAGAAATGTTTCATATCTCTTGGTTCATGGTTGTGTATGTAGAATGATACATGTTAGTGGGTATTATGCCAAAAGCTATTCTCATGATTTGGGACAAGTTGGTAGCTAGAAACAACTAGTGACTGGGTCATTAATAGGGTAAATCTGTAATATTGTAAATCAGTAACAATTCCGTCTTGTGCAGAGATATGCTAAAAAGGGTAAGTTGGATCACAGCAAAATATTCTTGGTTGGGTACGAAAATAACATTGAAAATTCATGTGCAATGAAAAACGCCAGGTTACAGTTGCATAAGAAGTTCCATTGAAAACAATCACCACCAATCTCTTTGGTATATAAGGCATCGTTACCAGAGTAAGAAGTGGGTGCAGAGGCGATGTGCAAAGAGTGAAATGAGTGCTTGGAAGACGCTTTTATGTGTGAAGCATGTGATTAGGAAGCATAAAGGGGAAGCACGTAAGATGCAACAATTGTGATGAGTAGGAAATGACAGAAAAAGGTAGATAGAATATATGCCATTAATTAAATGCATCTTTCAAACCTTTTGCCCAAAATATCCATACTATATGTGTAGATATAATAGAAACATAATCCTTTAAAAGAAAATATAATTCTTCCAGTATGAAATTAAACTCTATATTTGGAAAAGCAAGCTTTTCATTCTCTCAAAGTGAGATCCGAATAAAGTTTTAGAAGAGCGAAAGAAGGGAGTTGTGCACTTCAGAAACGAGCTTCCAAGATTTTTAGAAGCTTACAGTAACTGTGGTACAAAATTTTCATTTTCATTGTACACGAAAAACATTGTCTACATGACTATGAATTTACCTTTTTGAAATTTGGAGGAAAATTAGAAGTCCCCAACTTCAAGTGTTGTCTAGCATTTTGCAACGTAATAAAGATCACTCTTCATGTAAATAAGATACAATGAATTAGAAATTACCACATGAAATCACGTATAAGAAGTGCACGTGGAATCATAAGCCCATTTCCAAACATGGCCAGCAGCATTGTGAATGCAGATAAGCCTCTGATATTTTCTGGATTGAGATAATTTGTCCACTGCAAGGTGATATAATTAATACTATAAAAAATTTCCAAGAAATTCTCAAATAGAATACTATTTGCTTCAGGAACATTATTCTTTTATATGTTAAAAGAAAACTCACACACCATTTGTGCAATGGGCATCCACATGAAAAGCAAAGTAGCAGTCCAACCAGAAATAGAACTGACAAAACTCACACTGGCGTTAGAAAGTTTTCCGGTATGTGCCTGCGAATTTGAACAGGTGCATGAAAAAAATCAGAGGCTCAAAGCAACTGTAGAAAAGAAAACATTAAAAAATAATAGGTTCTATTTGTATTAGAGCAGTGTGGGGCATTACAAGATAAATAACTAGTGATTGTCATCCAATCCTTAGAAAGAACCAAAAGGACATATAGGTGCACTGCATGCATCACTTCTTGAGTTGCCTTGAAAGCCAAATATTTGTCGTAAGGGCTATCCAGGTACCTGCTTGGTTAAATAGGCTAAGCTATTGACTCTGAACTCAGACAAGCAGTTGCAGGAATCATTAGAAGAACTTTTTTGAACAGACAACTGCTTTAGATGGGAAGTGGTCGTTTCTGTTGTAAAATTAGGTATGAAAATGGTGTAATTGTGGGGATTCAATTTCCAACGGTGAGACTGACATTAGGCACGTTACATCAATCACTTTCTTTAAGGTAGTTTTCATCCTCCACAATGGTGCAAGCTGTTCAGACGTCTACATTAAGGACACAACTGTTAAAATGTATACTCAAGAACATTATTGTAAGTATAAATATATATACTTATATACATAGAGATACGTATGCATATGTTATATGTATACGTATCTCTATATATAAGTATATATATTTATACATCTTTCTCTTTTTACCCGAAAAGGGTATTTTAGTCCTTTTACATTTTGCACATATTCCATTTTGAATATGCTGTAATTTTTCCTTTATTTTTAAATTTCTTTTATTTTTTATTTTTCCTTTTTGTATTTCCAAAAAGGTGCATTGGGGGTCTCCCCAATAGAGTCATTGGGAGCTCCCCAATGACTCCTTTGGGGAGCCCCCTTGCACCCCTCCTTTCTTGTATAAATAGGGGTGTTCCCCCTTGTTGTAAGATAAGCTTGAGAGTCTCAAGCATTTACTTTTATTTATGAAATACATGCATTATTGCATGTTTATTATTTATACGCTTTTTGCGTATTTTGTTCAAGTGTTGTGAGAGTGCTTTCGTGCACCTCTTTTATAAAGTATTTGTGCTTATATGTGTATTGTCTCTTCGTAGACAATTTTACATGGTATCAGAGCACAGTTGGTGATTGAAGATCGTGGGATCCTCCTTTGTTCGAGTGCCTCGAAAACCGTGCCTTCGGATCTTTAGAGATTGAAGTGGTGGATCTTGCTTCTCAAATATTTTAGAAGGATCTTGTGCAAAGTAGAAGTTGAAACATTGTATTGGTACATTTTTTTTCTCCTCTTTACGCCTTAATGGGTGAGAAAGAGTCTCACTTTGCCCTTGGCTTCAAGTTGAATGGGTCCAACTATCATATTTGGGTCAGGAATATGGAGGCCCACATAAAAGAAAAAGGATTGTGGGGTTATGTGCAAGGAACAATTCCGGAACCGGAACCCAAGATAACCGTAATGGACGGAAGTGAAATCAAGATTCTTGAGGGAGAGGAAATGATCAAAGCTCTTGAAGAATACTCCAAGAAACACGACGAATGGGAAATGAAGAACTTCAAGATTCTTTCTTGGTTCTTCGCATCCGTCGAAACAAAGATTAATGCCAACATTATCGAATTCAAAAAAACATCAGAAGCTTGGCATTATCTCGAGAAAATGTATACATCAAGAGATCTATCCCATAAGTACTACCTTCAAAAGAAGGCCCTCTCCCTTACTCAAGGTGAAATGTCTATTAGGGAATATTTTGCCGATCTTTCCTCTATTTGGGAGGAGCTCTCTATGCTTGAACCAAAATGGAGTGGAGAGGCAATTGAACTCCGCCACAAGCAACTTGAAGAAGATCGTTTCTTCAATTTTTTGAATGGGTTGAGACCGGAATTTGAGCAAATAAGGTCATCACTTCTATCCTCATTTACTCCTCCCTCTCTTGAAGAAGTTCTCACCAAATTAAGTGGTGAGGAGACTCGTATGAGTTTGTGTAAACAAGGATCAAGTGTTCTTATGGTTCCTTGTAATCATGAAGAAAACAATGAGGTTAATGCCGTATCAAGACCCAGAAATAATGTAAAGACCTATCGTCCTCCTCATTTTAAATTCCAAAATCAAGGAGGAGATGGTGGACAAAGAGGAAAGAGGGACTATAGCAAGACTATATGTCATTTTTGTAAAGAACCGGAGCATATCAAGCCCGTATGTCCCAAATGGAAGAAGCCGCTCGCTATGGCCACCACCAGTGCACCACAAAAGGAAGAGGCATCATCAAGTGGGTCACTCTCGTTGAACCAAATAATGAAAGCCCTTCAACCTCTTCTCAAGGGAGCTACATCCGGTGCCGCCGTGTCTACTTCTTCCATTCCAGGTAAAGTCTCTTGGCTTTTGGACTCAGGTGCATCTTTTCATATGTCCCCAAACATGTTTTCACTTTCCGATTATTCAAAAAATGTTTCTCCATCCTTTGTTTCCACTGCGGATGGAACCTCTCTTGAAATTAAAGGAATAGGTAATTTTGAAACTCAAGATTTTTTTATTCCAAAAATTAGATTTATACCTAAACTTAACTTAAATCTTCTCTCTGTTTCTCAACTCTCGGACCATGGTTATGATATTAAATTTTCATGTGATAAATGTTTAATACAGGATCGTCTGTCCGGGAAATTGATTGGGGAAGGCTTTAGAAAAGGCGATTTATACTATATAGAATCTCTTCAAGTTCCAAAATCTTTTTGTAATGTTGCCCGAAACAAAGATATAAATGTGTGGCACAAAAGACTTGGTCATCCCAATATCACCAAGTTATCTTATTTACATTTTGCAAAGGACCTATGTAAAAGTTCTTTTTCTTGTAATGACTGTATTCTCGGAAAAATGCAAAGTTTACCTTTTGAGTAAAGAACTATGTTCTCATCTAAACCCTTTGAAATTGTTCATTCCGATGTTTGGGGACCCGCACCTGTTGTCTCAAAAGGAGGTTTTTCTTATTATGTTATTTTTGTGGATGATTTCTCTAGATATTCATGGATCTTTTTTCTTAAATTCAAACATGAAGTTTTTTCGTGCTTTAGAACCTTCCATTCAATGACCAAGAATCAATTTAATAGTAACATAAAGATTTTTAGAAGTGATTCTGGAGGAGAATATCTCTCCAACCAATTTAAAATATATCTTGAAGATCAATGAATCATTCACCAAAGATCTTGTCCTAAAACCCCTCAACAAAATGGGTTGGCCGAAAGAAAACATAGGCATATCATTGAGACCACTAGAACCCTTCTTATTTCCCAAAACATCCCAATTTTTTTTTGGGCTGAAGCAGCTCTTGCTTCTGTTTATCTGATAAATCGCTTGCCTTCTAGAATATTAGGGAAAATATCCCCTTTTGAGATTTTATATAAAACCGAACCAGATTATAATAGGTTACGAGTCTTCGGGTGTAAGTGTTTCATACTTACGGATAAGAATGACAAACTCTCTCCCAAGGCTATCCCCTGCGCTTTTCTTGGATATTCTGAAACTCAAAAGGGATTTCGATGCTATGATCTTCGAGAAGATAAGTTATATGTCTCTAGAAATGTAACTTTCTTGGAAAATGAAAGTGGATTTGAAAAAAATGTTTCTCAACAAGAAAATTTTGATTATTCCTTCCTTTTTGACTTATTGTCTAGTAATGATGATACATCTAGTGATGATGATGTATCATCAAACCATGATGAGAACATTGAGAGTAATGTCGAAGAGCATAACCAACAAGAAGGCAGGATTTCAAGTGATCCTATAACATACTCTCGTAGAAACCAAGACACCTTTAGAAGTGCTATTGATCAATATAGTGAACTTGTTCCTGTTCTCGATCACCGAAGATCTGAGAGGAATAGGAGACCTCCCACTCGTTTTGTCTCATTTGATTCCTTTTCACCCCGATATAGGGCTTGTCTTAGTGCCATTCATTCTTATTTTGAACCAAGAATTTTTGAAGAAGCAAAAAAATGTATAGAATGGCAAGAAGCTATGCAAAATGAACTTAATGCTCTTAAAAAGGCTGAAACTTGGGATTTCCAAACTCTACCCATAGGAAAGAAAACTATAGGCTGTCGATGGGTTTTTAAAGTTAAAACTAAGAGCGACGGATCCCTTGAAAGGTATAAGGCTCGCTTAGTTGCAAAAGGATATGGGCAAGAGTATGAAATTGATTATGAAGAAACTTTTGCTCCTGTAGCCCGAATGGTTACAGTTAGATGTCTTATCACTATTGCATCTATTAAAAATTGGAATATCTTTCAAATGGATGTGAAAAATGCCTTTTTAAATGGTGATCTTAATGAAGAAGTGTATATGGATGCTCCACCAGGCATGGAGATTCCTAAAGATAAAGTCCTTCATCTTCGAAAGGCCCTTTATGGTTTGAAATAGGCCCCCAAAGCCTGGTATGACATATTTACCAGTGTAATGCTGGAAAATTGTTTCTCCTCATGTTATACTGACACTGCTCTATTTACTAGAAAATCTAAGGCAGGGATTGTAATATTATTACTATATGTTGATGACATGTTAATTACAGGTGATGATGTTCAAGGAGTCAAGGGTATTAAGTCCGTCTTGACTTCAAAATTTGAGATGTCAGACTTGGGTTTTCTGACATATTTTCTTGGAATTGAGGTTGCCTATTCGCAACGTGGTTATTTTTTATCTCAGTCTAAGCTTGCTTGTGAGATTATTGACAGATCAGGAATTTCTGATGACAAAGTATGTGAAACCCCTGAAGTTGTGGGAGCAAAAATGAAGATTGACGACGGTGTTCCTCTAATCGATCTTACTCCTTACAGACAGTTGGTAGGTTCTTTAATGTATCTCAGCATTACTCGACCCGATTTGTCACATGCTATACACATCGCCAGCCAGTTTCAGCATGCTCCTACAACCGTTCATATGAGTGTTGTGCTTCGCATCATCAGATATTTGAAGGGAACGGTGAATAAGGGAGTATTCCTATCCTCTTCTTCTGAATTAAAATTGCTTGCTTATACTGACTCAGATTGGGGAGGTGACCCTAGTAACCGTCACTCCACCACTGGTTTTTGTATTTTCTTAGGAGAATCTTTGATCTCGTGGCGATGTAAAAAGCAACAGGTCTCCTTATCATCCACCGAAGCCGAATACAGAGCCATGGCATCTACCACCATGGAAATAGTATGGATTCGACGTCTTTTGGAAGATATGGGAGTAGTTGTCAAAGAACCAACAAAGCTTTGCTGTGACAATAAAAGTGCAATCTACATTGCCAAGAACCATACATTTCACGAGCGAACAAAGCATATAGAGATGGACTGCCATTATGTCAGGGAAGAATACTTGAAGAAAGTCATTGATCTACCATACGTGACGTCTGAGTATCAACTTGCGGACTTCTTCACAAAAGCTCTTTGTTCGCCTAGATTTCATTTCCTTCTTGACAAACTTGCGGTTATCACATCGTAAGTTTGAGGGGGGGTGTTAAAATGTATACTCAAGAACATTATTGTAAGTATAAATATATATACTTATATACATAGAGATACGTATACATATGTTATATGTATACGTATCTCTATATATAAGTATATATATTTATACATCTTTCTCTTTTTACCCGAAAATGGTATTTTAGTCCTTTTACATTTTGCGCATATTCCATTTTGAATATGCTGTAATTTTTCCTTTATTTTTAAATTTCTTTTATTTTTTATTTTTTTTTTTTGTATTTCCAAAAAGGTGCATTGGGGGTCTCCCCAATAGAGTCGTTGGGAAGCCCCCTGTAACAACCCGTTAAAAAAAAAAAATGGTTAGGATTCGGGTCGGATCCGGACCCGGACCCGACCCGGACCCAATGGAGGCACCGCCTCCCTCGTGCCTTTAAAAAGATAAGGCAGGGGGGGTTTCAAATACGAAACCCTCCCCCTCGCTGTCTCTTCTCCCTCACCGCCTCCCGACTCTCCCTCGCTCGTCTGCTGCCGCCATTTGCGACCTCTCTCCGCCGCCGCCGCCGACCACCAGGTACGTTCTCCCTCCTCTTCTTCTCCCTTTTTTTTCCGTCTCTCTCTCTCTCTCTCTCTCTCTCTCTCCCATTCCTCCCCCCCCCTCGGTTCTTCGTTGCACAGGGAGGGGAGGGCTGAGCCTCCTCCCTGCTTTCGTACGGCAGGCGAGGGGCGGAGCCCCCTCCCTACTTCCGTACGGCAGGGGAGGGGCTGGGCCCCTCTTCCCTGCTCTCTGCTACGGCAGGGGAGGGGTCGAGCCCTTCCTCCCTGCCCCTTTTTGTTGCGCCAGCAGGGGCCATCGGCCCCTGCCTTTCATTTGCCAGCAGGGGCCCATGGCCCCTGCCTTTCTTTTGCACCAGCAGGGGGCCATCGGCCCCTGCCTTTCATTTGCCAGCAGGGGCCTATGGCCCCTGCCTTTCTTTCGTCAGCAGGGGCATAGGCCCCTGCCTTTTGTTTGCCAGCAGGGGCCTATGGCCCCTGCCTTTCTTTGGTCAGCAGGGGCATAGGCCCCTGCCTTTCATTTGCCAGCAGGGGCCTATGGCCCCTGCCTTTCTTTCGTCAGCAGGGGCATAGGCCCCTGCCTTTTGTTTGCCAGCAGGGGCCTATGGCCCCTGCCTTTCTTTGGTCAGCAGGGGCATAGGCCCCTGCCTTTCGTTTGCCAGCAGGGGCCATCGGCCTTTGCCTTTCTGTGTGCCAGCAGGGGCCATTGGCCCCTGCCTTTCTGTTTGCTAACAGGGGCCATCGGCCCCTGCCTTTTTGTTTGCCAGTAGGGGCCGATCCCCTGCCCCTTTTGTGCGCAAGCCTATACCCTTGGTCGACAGACCCGGGGAATCTTTGGAAGCTACATCGTAATGGGGACAGATTATTACAATTGTTGATCTCCAGCGAGGAATTCCTAGTGAACGTGAGTCATCTGCTCACATTGACTACATCCCTCTTTGGGCGGCAAGGCTCATTTGGCCCTGCCCCATCCTTTTTGGTTTTGAGTCATTTGGGACCGTTGGCCCCAACTCTATGTATTGGAGAAGTTGAGTCTTTGCCTTGCTTTTGCTTTGTCTGGGCTTGCATGTTAATATCGCATATTCGCAGCTACGACGGATCTCATTCGCGCTCCGCGACCCGAGCCGTCAATTGTGTACGTCCGCAGACGTCGGCAAGCTCGTAACCCTCCAAGGTAGGGGAAGATTGTACGAAAGACTTGGATAATTGAATTAAGTTCAATTAAACTAAAAACGATCAATAAAATGAATATATATATATATATATATAAATATATATATATATATATATATATATATATATTTATACGAGTATGCACTTAACTCAAGGACGCGGTTTCACGATCCTTGCCCTTTACCTTATGTCAGTCTATACTTGCCATCGTGTATCACGTCGAGATCTCGTGTTGCATTCTTCCTTATGGTTTGTATGTGCCGTCACGCATCGTGGCGAGGTTCAGTGTCGCACTTCTGCTTACCGCCTTTACCTTGTCGCCGCGCTTTGCGCCTAGGCTCTTGTTTTTGTATGTATTATTACTGCTTTGCTATTGCAGATGCCGCACAGGTTTTTGCTCTTTGCATATGCCTTAAAGGCATCCTCAGGCATTCACCTCTCTCTCTTGCGACGAGAGTTGAGATGGGAGCTAGCGTTACATCCTCGTCTAAGGAGGGGGATACCTTGCAAGGATCCTGACTCCTTAAGTATGCAGTCCTGCAGACGAGTTGGAGGTTCTGTTGAGAAACATGTATCCCGTCTATCGAGGCCGGTGTCGAGTCATGCGAGGCATGTAGATACCCCGATAGCGGATGAGGTTCTAGAAAATCGCAGGCATAATGTTGGCACAAGGTACTGCTGTTTCAAAGGATATAGTAAAGTTGATAAACTTTACATCCTTGTGAAACACTCCTGTTGAGGCTTCTTTTGAGGAGCTATACCCCCTTCATCCTAGAGTACTTGTAGTCGTGCACGACACGTCTAGTACTGCGATGATCGGATGAGACGGTCGTGCGACCACGAACAGTGCGAAATGCACAATGCTGAAATCACATAAATGGCCTCACATTCGCCTTCACAGGCAAGATGCTTGAGTGGTTTAAAGACTACAGCATAGAGTGGGTCGTTAGTTAAGCAACCCCTAACGTACCTGTTCGTTTCAAGTGGTCTGTCAAGGGAGAGGACAGGACGGTACAAACTCCAATGGACAGGTTGTTAACAACCACCCTACGGGCAATGATCCGGCCTCCCCAGTCATTGGAGTTAGGGGAAAGGGGCTACAATAGTTAGCTCAAAACTTCTGCAGAAGTTGGATGCATCCGTGGCACTGCCTCCTTCGGGGAATCCTCTCTCGGCTAAAGCCGTCCCTCTGGAGCGGACTCAACTAGCTTTTCGGGTTATTCAAATACATAGAATAACAGACGCCCGCACTAGTCTCAGTTGTTTCTACGTTTTGCCTGCGCGTACCCGCGGGCCAGTAATATCGAAACATAAAGTCTGTTCACACTGGTTGTTGAGTAGTGAGACTCACTTGCACTCGCTTGCACTACTGACTCACTTGGACTCACTTGCACTCGCTTGCACTACTGACTCACTTGGACTCGCTTGCACTATTGACTCGCTTGCACTACTGATTCGCTTGCACTACATACGCGTTTGCACTATTTATCTGCTTGCATTGCTTACCTGTTTAACTGCTTATCTACTTTAAACTGCGTAACCTACTGAATGAAATGTACATAATTCAGTTTCCTTGTAGTCTATCTTGTGCACCTACTAGTTTCTTTAGCGAAACTAACCCAGTCTATGGGTACAGGTGATGAATAGGCACTTCACGGGCGATGGCGCGATGGCAAGATGGTTTCAAGACTCTCTTCTTCCTGCTCTTAGCTCGCGTCCTGATGTTTTTGGGTCTTGTAATGGATTTTCCTTGGGACATCCGAATTTTGTACTTTTGGAACCTTCTTTTAATGAAAGTGCCTTTTTCAAGTAGCATGGGTTGTATGTTTTGGTTCTTCAGCTAACGTGCCCAAAGTGGTCAACTTGCCTTTCTAAAATTAACAAAAGGATGGGCTTCCGCTTATTTCTTAAACCAACTCTGAAATAAAGAGATTCTTTTAGTCTCTTGCCTGTTTTATGAAAGGTTTGAAAGTTGAAATTTTGGGGCGTTACATCTTGGTATCAGAGCTAAGGGAAGTAAGGATTCTTGACCATTGAGCATCCGCATCGCGCTGTGAGTATACCTTTCTTTTTGCTTAGTAGGTGTTTTTTTGGATTGTTAAGCTAAGAGGCTTGACGCGTTCTGCTTATGTACCAGCATTGCTGGGTTTTCCTAAACTACTCATGTTAAACATGAATAGTACTTATGTTTCTGGCTTATTTCGAGCCTCCTGAAAATTCTAATTATTGGTATTCCTTGTTTACTCCAAGGATGGCAAGAAACTCGAATGAAGGGTCTGCTGACGATTGGTCAGATCAGCGGGGATTCGTGTTGGATTCCATAAGTTCCCTAGCAGCGGCTATGCGAGACCAGATTCGTTCTCAAAGGGAACCAGCGCCCGTTTCTGAGCCGAAGCCGCATACCGCAGTGACGTATGAGAAATTCCTGAAGCTTGACCCCCCGACCTTCGATGGCAAGCCCGACCCAGACATGGCCGATCACTGGGTGAAGGAGGTGGAACGAGTGTTCGAGGTCTTGTCAGTGCCCGATGACAAGAAGACGTTATTCGGGACCTTTAGGCTGAAGGAGAATGCCCGCAGTTGGTGGGACATGGCCCGGAGTATGCAGTTTTCGGGAATTTCGCCCATTCCTTGGGAAGCTTTTAGAAAGGCTTTCTTGGGGAACTACTTCCCGCCTCATGCGAGGGAGAAGAAGAAGGTGGAGTTCTTGGAGCTCAGCCAAGGCAATTCGAGTTTGACGGATTATATCGCCAAATTCCAGCGCTTAGAACCCTATTGTCCCAACCTGTTCGCGAATGATCGCGAGCGAGCAGGAAAGTTTGTTCGGGGGCTAAAGGAGGGGCTCATGCATCGGGTCCTAACCAGCATGCCCTCGACCTTCTCTGCGGCAGTTGCTGCTGCCACCCTCCTGAGTGAGGCCTGGGAGCGCACTAAGAGTACACAGGGCAGGAGGCCACCCGCTACGGGTGGTGAGCCGAAGACACCTTCCGGTGACCCAGGCAAACGATCGTTCCTTCCTGTGAAGAGCGAAGGAGGAAGGAGACGATATCCTCCTTCGAAGCGTCAGCGGCCTCAGGGCAACCCTCCAGCCAGGCAGCAGACGAGCAATGTGTGCCCCAGGTGCGGTCGATCCCACATCGGGCAGGCGTGCCCGCTCGACACAGGCGGATGCCTGTATTGTGGCAAGATGGGCCACTACGCCCGCGACTGTCGCAAAAAGGCGGCTGACGACGCCAGGCAGACCAGCGGAGCACCTCTGCTCCCTCGGCCACCACAGTCCCAACAGCAGTATCAGACGCCGCAACCGCAGGCGAGCGGTCAAAGGAGGGCACCGGGACGCGTCTACTCAGCCAAGGCCGAGCAGCTGACCAAGGGCGACCTAGTGCAAGGTACCCTTTTTGTCGCTAACCAAGCGGCTTTTGTGCTTTTTGATTGTGGTGCCACGCACTCTTTTATTTCGGTAAATTTTGCCGAGTTTTTGCGCGTACCTGTAAAACCCTTACATAATACCCTTGAAGTGTATAACCCGATTGGAAAAAATACTGTTTGTGCGACCTACGTACCAGAGTTGGACGTAGTCCTGGCAGATTGGCATTTACCGGTTTGTGCTATCCTGCTAGTGATGACGGAATTTGACGTCATCCTAGGCATGGATTGGCTGCACAAGTATCATGCCAAGATTTTTTGCAGAGATAGCAAGATTGTTTTGTCTCCCCCGGGAATGCCCAAGGTGGAATTCAAGATCGTGAAACCTGTTCGGGCAAGCAAGTTGATTTCGTCGCTGAAGGCGCAAAGCTACCTCAGGAAGGGATGCACTGCCTTTCTGGTTAGTGTCGTCCAGTCCGAGCCGACGCGAGTCTCGATGGGAGACTTGGAGGTTGTGCGAGATTTTCCAGACGTCTTCCCGGAGGAACTGCCAGGCCTTCCTCCACCTCGTGAGGTGCAGTTCAACATCGAGTTGCTGCCGGGTACTGCGCCAATTTCTAAGGCTCCATATCGGATGGCACCAGCCGAGCTCGAAGAGCTCAAGAAGCAGTTGCAGGAGTTGATGGATCAGGGATTCATCCGCCCCAGCGTCTCGCCTTGGGGAGCTCCTGTCTTGTTTGTGAAGAAGAAAGACGGATCTTTGCGATTGTGCATCGACTATCGGATGCTCAACCAGGCGACAATAAAGAATAAGTACCCGTTGCCACGCATCGAGGATCTGTTCGATCAGTTGCAGAGGGCCAAGATCTTCTCAAAGATCGACCTTAGATCTGGGTATCATCAACTCAGAATTAAGGGAGATGATATCTCCAAGACGGCCTTCCGGACCAGGTATGGGCATTACGAATTTACGGTCATGCCCTTCGGACTCACTAACGCTCCTGCAGCGTTCATGGATCTCATGAATAGGGTGTTCAAACCCTTCTTGGACACCTTCGTGATCGTGTTCATTGACGACATCTTGGTGTATTCCGATAGCTGGGAGCAACATCGTGAGCACTTGAGGGTTATTCTCGAAACTTTGCGAAAGGAGCGTTTGTACGCTAAGTACTCTAAGTGCGAGTTTTGGCTCGAGGAGATCATGTTTTTGGGACATGTCATCTCCAAGGAAGGTGTGTCCGTGGATCCAGCGAAAGTCGAGGCTGTACTCAGTTGGCAGCAACCGAGGAATGTTCGTGACATTCGGAGTTTTCTTGGATTAGCTGGGTATTATCGAAGATTTATCCAGGACTTTTCTAAGATCTCTCTACCCTTGACGCAACTCCTGAAGAAAGAAGCTAGGTTCGTGTGGGACGACATGTGCGAGAACAGTTTTCTGATGTTGAAGGAACGTCTTACGACTGCTCCTATTTTGGCCTTACCTTCGGGTCAAGGCGGCTTCGTGATTTACACCGACGCTTCCGGGTCAGGCTTGGGTTGCGTCTTAATGCAGAACGATAGAGTGATCGCCTATGCATCGCGCCAACTTAAAATACATGAGAAGAATTATCCGACTCATGATTTGGAGTTAGCAGCGGTGGTCTTCGCATTGAAGATATGGCGGCACTATTTGTATGGGGAGCGGTTCGAGGCTTTTACAGATCATAAGAGCCTAAAATATTTGTTCTCACAGAAGGAGCTGAATATGAGGCAGCGGCGTTGGCTGGAATTCCTCAAGGATTACGACTTTACCTTGTCCTACCACCCGGGAAAAGCGAACGTTGTGGCCGACGCTCTGAGCCGCAAGTCTCCCAGCGTTTCCGTTAATTTGTTATTTGCGGGGTGGAAGCTGATCGAGGATTTGATATCGTGGGAACCGTTTGCAGTCACTCCAGTTTCGATCAGTCTTTCCAGCATGGTAGCTCAACCTGAGCTATTATCTAGGATCTTTGTTAGTCAAAAGAGCGATGAGCAGTACGAAAAGCTGAAGGCTCTAGCGCAGCGGGCCGATACCCCCTTTCGTCTGAGTGAGGAAGGAGGTGTATGGCGTAAGGATCGTCTCTGGGTGCCAAAAGACCCTATTTTGAGAGATGAGATTCTCGCTGAAGCCCACAAGTCCAGGTACACGATTCACCCGGGCGGCACAAAGATGTTCAAAGATTTGCAGCGCAGATATTGGTGGAGTGGAATGAAGCGGGACGTAGCCGAATACGTTTCGAAGTGTTTGACTTGCCAACAGGTTAAGATCGAGCACCAGCGACCAGGCGGAGTGATGCAGCAGATGGAGATTCCACAATGGAAGTGGGAGGACATCACGATGGACTTCATCGTCGGTTTGCCAAGGACGCGGAGGAAACACGATGCGATTTGGGTGATCGTGGATCGACTCACTAAATCGGCGCATTTCCTCCCTTTTCGGCTCAGTCAGTCCCTGGACAGCTTGGCAGATCTCTATGTCAGGGAGATTGTGAGATTGCACGGTGTTCCTGTGTCAATCATCTCCGATCGTGACCCGAGGTTCACCTCCAGGTTTTGGGGACAACTGCAGTTGGCCTTGGGCACGAAACTGAAATTCAGCACCGCTTTCCACCCTCAGACCGACGGACAATCTGAATGCACGATTCAGACTTTGGAGGACATGCTGCGAGCGTGCATGTTAGACTGGAAGGGAGAATGAGACTCTCATACCGGGTTGGCAGAATTCGCGTACAATAATAGTTATCATGCGAGTATCGGTATGGCCCCGTACGAAGCTTTGTACGGGAAGCCTTGTCGATCACCTGTTTACTGGGATGAGGTTGGTGAGCGGATGTTAGATTCACCTATAGTGCTACAGCACTATACTCAGCAAGTGCAGATGATCAGGGAACGTTTGCGTACCGCGCAGAGTCGGCAGAAGTGTTACGTTGATCGTCGACGTAGAGAGCTGGAGTTCTCAACAGGAGATATGGTTTTTGTTAAGGTATCTCCTACAAAGAGCGTTTTCCGTTTTGGGAAGAAAGGAAAGCTGAGTCCCCGGTTCGTCGGACCTTTTGAGATCCTGGATCGGATCGGTGAGGCGGCTTATCGTGTTGCACTGCCTCCTCAGTACGCTCAGATCCACGACGTCTTCCACGTATCTATGCTGAGAAGATACGTTCACGACCCATCACACATCATTCATTATGATGATGTGGATATCCAAAAGGACTTGACGTTCGAGGAAAGACCAGTGGCAATCGTTGACCGTCGAGACCAAGTGCTCAGATCGAAGACGATTTCTCTTGTAAAAGTACGTTGGCAACACCATGGAATAAATGAATGTACATGGGAGCCCGAGTCGGATATCAGGGAAAAATACCCTGACTTGTATTTTGACCAGTGTAAGGAATAAAAATTTCGCGGACGAAATTATTTTTAAGGAGGGTAGGATGTAACAACCCGTTAAAAAAAAAAAAAATGGTTAGGATTCGGGTCGGATCCGGACCCGACCCGGACCCAATGGAGGCACCGCCTCCCTCGTGCCTTTAAAAAGATAAGGCAGGGGGGGGTTTCAAATACGAAACCCTCCCCCTCGCTGTCTCTTCTCCCTCACCGCCTCCCGACTCTCCCTCGCTCGTCTGCTGCCGCCATTTGCGACCTCTCTCCGCCGCCGCCGCCGACCACCAGGTACGTTCTCCCTCCTCTTCTTCTCCCTTTTTTTTCCGTCTCTCTCTCTCTCTCTCTCTCTCTCTCTCCCATTCCTCCCCCCCCTCGGTTCTTCGTTGCACAGGGAGGGGAGGGCTGAGCCTCCTCCCTGCTTTCGTACGGCAGGCGAGGGGCGGTGCCTCCTCCCTGCTTTCGTACGGCAGGCGAGGGGCGGAGCCCCCTCCCTACTTCCGTACGGCAGGGGAGGGGCTGGGCCCCTCTTCCCTGCTCTCTGCTACGGCAGGGGAGGGGTCGAGCCCTTCCTCCCTGCCCCTTTTTGTTGCGCCAGCAGGGGCCATCGGCCCCTGCCTTTCATTTGCCAGCAGGGGCCCATGGCCCCTGCCTTTCTTTTGCACCAGCAGGGGGCCATCGGCCCCTGCCTTTCATTTGCCAGCAGGGGCCTATGGCCCCTGCCTTTCTTTCGTCAGCAGGGGCATAGGCCCCTGCCTTTTGTTTGCCAGCAGGGGCCTATGGCCCCTGCCTTTCTTTGGTCAGCAGGGGCATAGGCCCCTGCCTTTCATTTGCCAGCAGGGGCCTATGGCCCCTGCCTTTCTTTCGTCAGCAGGGGCATAGGCCCCTGCCTTTTGTTTGCCAGCAGGGGCCTATGGCCCCTGCCTTTCTTTGGTCAGTAGGGGCATAGGCCCCTGCCTTTTGTTTGCCAGCAGGGGCCTATGGCCCCTGCCTTTCTTTGGTCAGCAGGGGCATAGGCCCCTGCCTTTCGTTTGCCAGCAGGGGCCATCGGCCTTTGCCTTTCTGTGTGCCAGCAGGGGCCGATCCCCTGCCCCTTTTGTGCGCAAGCCTATACCCTTGGTCGACAGACCCGGGGAATCTTTGGAAGCTACATCGTAATGGGGACAGATTATTACAATTGTTGATCTCCAGCGAGGAATTCCTAGTGAACGTGAGTCATCTGCTCACATTGACTACATCCCTCTTTGGGCGGCAAGGCTCATTTGGCCCTGCCCCATCCTTTTTGGTTTTGAGTCATTTGGGACCGTTGGCCCCAACTCTATGTATTGGAGAAGTTGAGTCTTTGCCTTGCTTTTGCTTTGTCTGGGCTTGCATGTTAATATCGCATATTCGCAGCTACGACGGATCTCATTCGCGCTCCGCGACCCGAGCCGTCAATTGTGTACGTCCGCAGACGTCGGCAAGCTCGTAACCCTCCAAGGTAGGGGAAGATTGTACGAAAGACTTGGATAATTGAATTAAGTTCAATTAAACTAAAAACGATCAATAAAATGAATATATATATATATATAAATATATATATATATATATATATATATATATATATATATATATATATATATTTATACGAGTATGCACTTAACTCAAGGACGCGGTTTCACGATCCTTGCCCTTTACCTTATGTCAGTCTATACTTGCCATCGTGTATCACGTCGAGATCTCGTGTTGCATTCTTCCTTATGGTTTGTATGTGCCGTCACGCATCGTGGCGAGGTTCAGTGTCGCACTTCTGCTTACCGCCTTTACCTTGTCGCCGCGCTTTGCGCCTAGGCTCTTGTTTTTGTATGTATTATTACTGCTTTGCTATTGCAGATGCCGCACAGGTTTTTGCTCTTTGCATATGCCTTAAAGGCATCCTCAGGCATTCACCTCTCTCTCTTGCGACGAGAGTTGAGATGGGAGCTAGCGTTACATCCTCGTCTAAGGAGGGGGATACCTTGCAAGGATCCTGACTCCTTAAGTATGCAGTCCTGCAGACGAGTTGGAGGTTCTGTTGAGAAACATGTATCCCGTCTATCGAGGCCGGTGTCGAGTCATGCGAGGCATGTAGATACCCCGATAGCGGATGAGGTTCTAGAAAATCGCAGGCATAATGTTGGCACAAGGTACTGCTGTTTCAAAGGATATAGTAAAGTTGATAAACTTTACATCCTTGTGAAACACTCCTGTTGAGGCTTCTTTTGAGGAGCTATACCCCCTTCATCCTAGAGTACTTGTAGTCGTGCACGACACGTCTAGTACTGCGATGATCGGATGAGACGGTCGTGCGACCACGAACAGTGCGAAATGCACAATGCTGAAATCACATAAATGGCCTCACATTCGCCTTCACAGGCAAGATGCTTGAGTGGTTTAAAGACTACAGCATAGAGTGGGTCGTTAGTTAAGCAACCCCTAACGTACCTGTTCGTTTCAAGTGGTCTGTCAAGGGAGAGGACAGGACGGTACAAACTCCAATGGACAGGTTGTTAACAACCACCCTACGGGCAATGATCCGGCCTCCCCAGTCATTGGAGTTAGGGGAAAGGGGCTACAATAGTTAGCTCAAAACTTCTGCAGAAGTTGGATGCATCCGTGGCACTGCCTCCTTCGGGGAATCCTCTCTCGGCTAAAGCCGTCCCTCTGGAGCGGACTCAACTAGCTTTTCGGGTTATTCAAATACATAGAATAACAGACGCCCGCACTAGTCTCAGTTGTTTCTACGTTTTGCCTGCGCGTACCCGCGGGCCAGTAATATCGAAACATAAAGTCTGTTCACACTGGTTGTTGAGTAGTGAGACTCACTTGCACTCGCTTGCACTACTGACTCACTTGGACTCACTTGCACTCGCTTGCACTACTGACTCACTTGGACTCGCTTGCACTATTGACTCGCTTGCACTACTGATTCGCTTGCACTACATACGCGTTTGCACTATTTATCTGCTTGCATTGCTTACCTGTTTAACTGCTTATCTACTTTAAACTGCGTAACCTACTGAATGAAATGTACATAATTCAGTTTCCTTGTAGTCTATCTTGTGCACCTACTAGTTTCTTTAGCGAAACTAACCCAGTCTATGGGTACAGGTGATGAATAGGCACTTCACGGGCGATGGCGCGATGGCAAGATGGTTTCAAGACTCTCTTCTTCCTGCTCTTAGCTCGCGTCCTGATGTTTTTGGGTCTTGTAATGGATTTTCCTTGGGACATCCGAATTTTGTACTTTTGGAACCTTCTTTTAATGAAAGTGCCTTTTTCAAGTAGCATGGGTTGTATGTTTTGGTTCTTCAGCTAACGTGCCCAAAGTGGTCAACTTGCCTTTCTAAAATTAACAAAAGGATGGGCTTTCGCTTATTTCTTAAACCAACTCTGAAATAAAGAGATTCTTTTAGTCTCTTGCCTGTTTTATGAAAGGTTTGAAAGTTGAAATTTTGGGGCGTTACACCCCCAACGGTCACAATTGTGACCGTTGGGAGCTCCCCAACGACTCCTTTGGGGAGCCCCCTTGCACCCCTCCTTTCTTGTATAAATAGGGGTGTTCCCCCTTGTTGTAAGATAAGCTTGAGAGTCTCAAGCATTTGCTTTTATTTATGAAATACATGCATTATTGCATGTTTATTATTTATACGCTTTTTGCGTATTTTGTTCAAGTGTTGTGAGAGTGCTTTCGTGCACCTCTTTTATAAAGTATTTGTGCTTGTATGTGTATTGTCTCTTCGTAGACAATTTCACAACAACGAGTCAGCCACCACCGCTGCACTTGTATTTAGCTTGCACGACCTTTCAAAGTGTAAATGAGTACGCTAAGAAAGCACTTGATGAGCCTTAAATTCAATAGAAAATTAGGATACACAAACACTATCTCTCTACTGCAGATAAGAGACAATGTTCCCAACAACCCAATGCAAAAAACAAAATTGAAAAATGTTAATAAATGAGAGAGTTAGAGAGAAAACAAGTAAGAAAATTTCCATGTGTTTTGTCCATTCCGGTGACCTTTAATAATAGAGCAAGGAAAAATTTGTCAACAGTCTCCACTATTCAAGACGCACCCTTTGAAAGTAACAAGTAGTGCTTGATTTGAATGACCTCAACGGTCAACCCATTCAAACGATCAAACTCATCCACTAAACTGGACGATCTTGACCCTCCTTCATAAGAGTCATACCCCTTGGTCCCATTTGACCTTCAACAGTCAAGACCGTAAAACCCAAAACCGAACCCAAGCCAAAGCCAATGCCTAAACTTGGAAAAGACAAATTCAAATGCGCCATAAGAATTTATCTCTCTTCAATATAGGGCTAAACTTTTTAGATTGTCAAATAATTTAATGTAAGTCCCCAAAGCCATTTTAGCTAAGTTTTTGAAATCATAGGTATGAAATGGGGATTATAAAGAGGAAAACAAAGTCAACAATGGACACACGAAAAGGCAAGACAGAAGATGGAGCTATGAAAACATTGGATATTTACAAACAACCTCAAAAAATATCAAAACAACCCGTAAAGATTTTAAATATTATTTTAAAGCCACTTTTACAACATTCTCCCCTAGTTTAAAATAATTGAAATATGAAATTCAAAGCTCATCGAGAAATAATATGCATAATTGAAGGTACCTTGTGAGTTTGAACCTTCATTTAGTGTAAATACATCAAAGTTCATCAAGGCACTAGAGTGAAATTAGACCTTGAACTTAGGACCTTTAATTGATGAACCAAATATATCACACACACACACTATCTCAAATGCTTATGTAGGTGTTTGTTAAACTCAACACATTACGGCCTTGTGCTTATTCCCACGTAGTAGATGCTCTAAGGATTGCTTAATTCCCATAGGAGGTGGCCCCACTTCAACATCCACATAGGTAAGTCCATCAAAATAACCTTGTAACTAAAGTTTTTCAATCTTATAGGCCTATGGACTTATTAAGAGATTAAATCTCATCTTACTAATCGTTACAAACAATCACAAGTAGCACTTACTTTTATAAATAAGGCTAAAAATTCCCTAGAAAATTCCCGTTAATTTCTTTATATTAAGTGCTATTAATTTTTCAATCACCTAAGAACTTGTTGGTTCCTTGAACCTAGGCTTTGAAATCTCTAAGAACTCTAGGTAGGATTTTCGTTATTGATGATTTATGGCATTATAGGTTTTAGTCCCTCTAGAAGTTTGATATATTATATTTCTTGTAAGGCCTTTTGCAAATGGATCAACCAAATTTTGGCCAGATTTGTCATAACTCATAGTAATTACTCCTCTCTTGAGTAATTATTTTATATAGTTATATTTAAGACTAATTTGTCTTGATTTTTCACCATAAACCTTACTCCCTGCCTTTAATATCACCAACAAACAACCTCAATACATGCATATTGAAGGTAGAGGTTTTTCAATTAATAGGATATTAACAAGTTTCAAAGCCATTCGACTTCCTTACATGTTTTTGCCAAAATAATAAATTCTGCCTCCATGGTGAAATGTAAGATACATGTTTGCTTTTTAGACCCCATGCAACACCTCCACCAATAGTGAAAACAAATCCACTAGTGACTTTGGATTCATTAAAATTAGTAACCTAGTTAGAATCAGTAAATCATTCCAACATTGTTGGATATTCACTAAAGTAAATTCCATAATCTAGTGTTCTTAGATATTTAAAAACTCTAGATATTGCATTCCAATGCACATCTCTTGGGTTATGAGTAAATTTACATAACTTACACACAATATATACAATGTCAAGTCTAATAAATTTCATAGCAACATCAACTTACCAATAATGCTAGCATATTCCAATTGAAAAACACATCTACCTTTATTAGGCTCTAGTTTCATATTAGTATTATAGGATGTAGATACATATTTGCAATCATAATGATTATATTTTCTAAGAATCTTTTCTATATAATGAGATTTAGATAACACAAACTCATTACTAGTTTTAACGAGTTTAATTCTTAGAATCATATCCGCAACACTCATGTCTTTTATGTCAAAATTAGAAGACAAAGTCTTTTTTGTCTTCTCAATATGCTTCATGCTAGAACCAAATATTAACATATCATCACATATAAAGACAAATGATAACACCATCACCATTATGCATCTCAATATAAACACATTTATCGGTATCACTAATTACAAAATCATTAGCAAGTAAAACTCTATCAAATTTCTCATGTCATTGCTTAGGAGCTTGTTCAATTCCATACAAAGATTTAGTTAGTTTACACACTTTATGTTCTTGTCTTTTTAAGGACAAATCATTCGAGTTGTTCCATGTAAATTTCTTCATCTAATTCACCATTTAGAAAAACCGTTTTAACATCCATTTGATGAATTTCTAAATGATGTACCGAAGCAAGAGCAATTAACAATCTAATTATTGTAATGTGAGTAACCGGTGCATGTGTTAAAAAAGTTTATGCTTTCTTTTTGTTTATATCTTTTTGCAACCAATCTTGCTTTAAACTTTTCAATAGTTTTATTCGATTTCATTTTATTCTTAAAATCCATTTACAATCTATAGGTTTAGTACCATGAGGTAAATCAACTAATGTTCATGTATTATTATGCATAATGGAATCTATTTCATCATTAATAGCTTATTTCCAAAAGGATGCATCATGTAATGACATAGCTTCTTGATAGGTTGTAGGATCATCTTCAATTAAATAAGTGAAGAAATCAGGTCCAAAACTTTTCTCAACCGTAACTCTCTTACTTCTCCTAGGTTCTATATGTTCTTCATTGATTATATGGTTCTACATGTACTTCATTGATTATATTTATATTATGTGAAGTAAAATCATTATCATTATTAACACTTGATACATTATTCATTCTAGTTTTGAAAGACATGATATTCTCAAAAATTGTGTTTGTCTCTAAAATAAGAAGCTCATATGCTTTGCTATTAAGAGCATATCTCAAAAATGCACTTGTAATAGACTTAGATTCCAAGTTAAGTATTAAATTATCAATTATTCTAACTTCCACAAGGCAATCCCCAAACTCTAAAATAACCAAAGTTAGGCTTTTTATTTTTCCACAAATCATAGGCTGAGATTTTGATTCTTGAATTCAGAATTCTATTTAATATGTAACATGTTAAAAGAGTTCCCCCCTATAAATTAAATGGTGCCCCTGAATTAAGAATTAAAACATTAACCATTTCATCAATGTTATATGTTTGCGTTCTGCTACATTTTGTTGAGGTGTACTAGGTGCGGTGTTTTGATGAATTATACCATGATTATGACAAAATTCTAGTCATTAGCAGTATATTCTCCTCCTCTATCACTCCTAATGTGAACAATTTTTTCATTTAAAAGATTTTCAATTTCATTTTTGAAAATTATAAATTTGATAAATGATTCATCTTTTCTTTTTAATAAATATACATATGTATATCTAGAGTAGTCAACTATGAAGGTAATAAAATAATTATTACCTCTACTCTTAAGATCACATATGTCACTATGAATAAAATATAAAAGCGCATTACATCTAAATAATATAGGGAAAGGTGTTTAGCAAATTTAGATTGAACATATATTTGGCAATTTTCATAATTAAAAAAACTAACATTACCATGCAACAAACCATCTTTCACTAGTCTGTGAATAGAACCATAATGCGCATGTCCTAATCTATCATGCCATAAAGATAAATTATCACACATCATATAAGTCAAATGGTTATTCTCATTCATAACATTACGCTTAAACATCCCATTGGTGACATATCCTTTGCCTACAAAATTTTCATTCTCGAAAGTACAAATTGATATGATTCAAATACAAGTTTGAAGCTGGCGTTGATTCCCCAGGAAGGATCGACATTAAGTTTGTTCCAGCACTGATTAGGGGGGATTAATTTATGTTAGGTTGAGAGGCAGTTGGCGTTGATTCAGGATGGATGCACACTGCCACAAGAAACTTCTCAAATTGGTTTGGTCGCTCATAAGTCATAACTATGGAACCATCAACCTGGATTTGGATTAGTAGTCTCAATCGCAAGTCTGGGATAAATACTTTTGTCTATAGAACCATCACAAGAAGCACCATATGAGGAAAACTCACCGTTATAACCACTATGACTGCAACAGAAAAAGCAACAGTTCCAGGCAGGATGCTGTGTGGAACATAAGGAACAAAGGTCGACCACATAACCTGATTGATAGATAAACATTTTAAAATAGAAGAAAGAGAATAAGAAATGGAATAAGACAAACAGAATGAAAGCATAAAATTCAAAATCAAAGCATAATGTGTATATAAATTATCAGTTCTCAAATGGCTCCTCACCATTGCCCAGGTTACTACAGAATTCTTTATTTTTAGGGTCATGGTTGGAATATTATTATATGATTATCATTAGATCCTGTACATTTTATCTGTCATAAACATATGATACAATAAAACTGCCCTTTTAAACAAAATTTGTACATTTAATCTGTCACTTATATCACTATAATTTGAATTTTTTGCAATAAACTCATAAAATAATAAAATCATGACAAAGTCGAAATATCACCTATTTTAATACATCATGTTTATCATAATTTTTCTGGAGCTTAAATATTTTTAAATTTATAGTTTTGTATTTTCTTTATTTTTCATATATTTCCTGATTTGCTTATGGCTTAGTAATTAAAATTTATTTGGATTGTCTCTCTCTTGCTACTCCATGGATAAAGTTTACTCACTTGAACATCAAATTGAGTTTCTTTCAAACATTTAATTTCTATTTTCATAACTAAGGAATGGCTCAAGAAAACTCATTTCCAAAATGAATCAAAGGAATGCGATATTTACAGCAAAAACTACAGATTTTAGATCAACATTGGCAACAAGAATAATTTAATAACAAAGAAAATTTCATTACTTAATGATGTACCTGTGGAAGAACTGAAAGGCCACCAATGGTGATGAAATCCTCCCAAAAACTCCAAATAACAGGAGAGAGAAGGCTGAAGTAATTTAAGAAATTAAGAAACAGTCCGCATGCTACCACAGTTGAAGTGGCTATGAAGTGAGGCAAAGGCATGGCTTCTGCTAAAGCAAGTTGAACTATAACTCCATAGGTTGAGACAACACCCAATGTCTGAATCAGAACAGCCTCTGTCTCCTTTTTCTTTGCAAAATAAGAAAGCAAAGACAGGTTTCCCAGCAACCCAGTTAACATACCCTGCAATCCATGATGTATTCAACTACTTAAAGCACTGTTTGAATAATGCTGCTAGGATGAAAAGCTAGGCATGGGTAATCAAAATGAAGATATGAATGAAGTGCAAAGGTTTAAGAAAAGTTTTTACCAAAGCATTAAAAAAACAATGTTACTGCATAGAAAGAAAGTCATAGATTGTGCTTACGGAATCCCGGAATAGGGAATCCATTGGCCAGGAAACATTTGAAAGAATCAAGTGTTTTGACTCATTAGGATTTCAGAACAATTGGTTCAACACTTGATGATGACAAGCCAATACTTGAGGGTTTGGGACATGGGTAATTCAGGTCATAGTTCTGTGGCTGCTTGTCGGACCTGTTATCAATGTAAATTGAGAAAAGACAGTCCATGTGTTACCCAAACTCATGGAACCAGGTCTGCACTCACATCTGTTCCAAGCCCTGGGCCGACCTGCTGGAACTTGAGGACTTGATGGGAGTCATGATATTGAAAGTGCAGGTATAGTGCCTATTGAGAGTACCATTACCTCAGATTACAATTCATGGCACTTGATGACAACTGCATGATTCTAACTTGGGTCCAAGACTCTACCACAAAACAAGCTGGTGTTAAATCTCACAAGTTCTTCGTACCTTGATCAAGAAAATAGAAGCTTAAAATGGAAAGAATGGAAAATTATAGAAAGCCATAGAACCAGGTATTAAGATGTCATGAAGAACTAAGGACCAGCTCCAATGTGGCTTGAGTTTTTTTCCATGAGGAATGGGGAAACCAACCCCGAGATCAGAGACCTAGTCATGCTGGCTATGCCTGTCGTACTTACGGTCGCTTTAACAACAGTGTAAACCCATGGCACACCCCTTGCCCCCAAGGAGTTGCCTTTGGCACGAGCAAGGGACTATTAAGATGTACATGTTTATATATATGTATGTATTGTCATACATATATATATATATATATATTTGTTTCATATTGTACATATATATATTCATATACATATATGTATATATATTATTTATAATAATGTAATAGGCAAATATCCTCTAGGGGTATTTTCATCATTTTACTCATGTAATAGGGACTGTTCATTAGGAACATTTTTTCCTTTTTTATTTATTTTTTATTTTTTGTAATTTGTCGTTTTAAGCAAGGGCTCTATGGTCTTTTGACCATAGAGCCCTTAGAGGTTCTCCAACGGTCATAAATAAGACAGTTGGGAGCTCCCAACGACTTTGTTGGGAGCTCCCAATTGTCTCCCTCTCCTTTGTAATGTGTATATAAAGGGGCTTTGTTCCCCCTCATTTGTGTTTTCTATTTAGTTCCTTAATGTTTTATATGCATCTGGTGCTTGTGTTGTTGCCCTTTGTTGGCTATTGTTTTGTCCTATAGTGGACTTGTGTTTGTGCACATTGTGATTGCAAACTTGTAAGCCCTTAATGGCATTGGTTTGTGCCTATGCACTTTTATGATCGTAATCTTGTAAAGCCCTTAGTGACATTGTTTTTGTATTTTTCGCTATTTCATTACATAGTATCAGAGCCAAGAAATTCTTCTTGGCATTTTGCCTGTTTGGGTCTTGGGATTCTTTGGTTTGAGTTCGTGCTTCGTGAAGGATTCATGATAGTTGTGTGGCTTTGATTCAAGGGAAATATAGACTCGGTATGTATCTTATATTTAAGTATTTCTTTGTTATCTATTTCATGCATTATGCATGAGAAAACACTTATTTTCTTTATCGTTAAATATATATATATATATTTTTTAATATTATTAAAAAAAATTCTTTAAATGGTTTTTTAATCGTTGGATTTGTTTTTTATTAAATATCTTATAAGATTTGTTTTTTTATTTTTAAGAAATTAGATATATGTATGCTTTAAAATCATGTTTGAATTTTAATTTTTCAAAACCTGCTTTATTTGATATATATGTATACAATCGTGTATGATTGAGCATGTATTGTTGGCATTTAGATGCTTTATTTGAACAAGTCATGATGATAAAATCATGTTCGTATTATTAAACTTGGTTTTGTTTTGTTTTGATAAATTATTATATATTTTAAAATAATTTAAAATATTTCAAAATAATGACGTTGTGTGTATTTCCCAAGTATAATTTTATGAAATTTTGCTTGAACTTGTGTTTAATATTTCTCTTGGTGTATTAAAAGTAGCATATGAAATGTTGAAAATTATGATCTAGCTTATAAAATAATTTTTAATGATATTTGATCCTTATGCACTTATGATTGCCTTACATGAATAAAATTGTTTGTTCATGCATAAGGTATTGAGCATAATTTCTTATGGGAAGTCATTCACTTTAATAAATGTCTTTAATGGGTCTTTTGTGGGACAATAGATATGATATTAGGTGTTTATATTGTTGATTTTTTTTGTGGTAATTATGATTATGTTATTAGTCTCATGGCATTATTTTACATGCATGTGATTTAAATATTGTGTTGCATACTTAGTTTTTAATAAAATATTAAGTTGAGAATCATAAGAAAATTCTTCGTATTTTTATGAGTTCTCAGTTTTTCTCATGGTTCACTTTAGTACTTGTCCATTATTGATGCAGAGCAAACTGTACCAGAGCAGGTTGAACCGTGCGACCCTGGCACGGCCAAGGAACCCGACCCATCACAGAGAATAGACGATCGGATCCAGCAGCAGGATCCGATCACAGGTGAGGGGACCCGATGCAGGGATGTAATACGCACCTATTCCAGAAGAGGGAAGACCCGGTTCCAAATTGAAACGGTCTTGAGTCTGGATCCAGACCTGAGAACCGAATCCGGTGATCATCTTTAAAAACCCTGTCTAGGGTTGCATGAGGGGACCTTTTTGAAGAATAACCGCAGTTTCTTTTCAGCAGCATTCCTTTTTCTTTTCAGTCATTTTCTTTGCTTCCCTGTTACTGTCAGTATTTGTCTTTACCTTTCATTTTATTAAGAACCTTGTTCATTGTTATTGAGATTGAAATAAAAGGAATCCAGCCTCGCCGTCGTGGTTGGGCATTGTTACTCCAGCCTGTCCAGTGTACAATCGTGTGGGTATTACCTTTCATAGCCACCATTTGGAAACATGAGGGCTGAAGACTGCATCACGTGGTTGTGCCTTCACTGCCTTCGGCAAAACGCGTGAAGGTTGCATCAAAGTGGTATCAGAGCGGGCATCCTCCTTCGGCAACGGGATGGCTCATGATGCGAGGCACGATTCTACCGGTGAGAAAGAGCGAGAGGAAACTGCCGTTGACGATCCGATGTTGCAGGTGCTTGACGCCGTAACCCAAATTCAAGAAAATCTACAGCGCATCAGCAAAGAGGTTGCGGGTTTGTCGAGACGCGTGGACGGGATCGACGAATGGCTCGGGGCCGTTGAGTCATCCGGAGGTACGCGCACAGCTTCGATGTTGAAAGCGGAGGCGGGCGTGGGCGACAACGCGAAGAGTCATGTACCCGTTGCACCAACTGCCTCAGTTCAACTGATCCTTCATGGTCGCGCCCAGAGTTACCAGTCGAGGAAGCGAGAGCGGGAAGTGGGGCACTTTCAAAAAGTTAGGAAGCGGGGAAGCGTGGGACCACTTAGAAGAAAATTCCAAACCGTCTCGGAAGCGACCTAGGAAGCGAACCAGAAGCGACCTAGGATAAGAGGGGGAAGCGAAAAAAATGGAGGAAGCGTGAGGAAAACGTGGGGGAAGTGCGCTTCCCATAAAAGGGAAGCGCGTTTCCCATAAAAGGGAAGCGCACTTCTCAAAAAAGGGGGACGCTTCGGAAGCGCGACGTTTCGCGCTTCCGAAGCGCGCTTCGGGAAAGCGCGCTTCCCCTTTTACCTAGGCGCTTCCGGTAACTCTGGTCGCGCCATCGATCCTCATCAGGTACCTGTTCCGACTACCAGCATGATCGTTGGTGTCTGTCAGTCCAAACAAGGGAGCCTGGCCGTGTACCCCAACAACATTATCGGTGCACAGGCCTGGCCACACACCCCGGTATCTGTGCAGCAACTTGGGCCCAGGTCGCAAGCCCCCAGCGTGATGCTGGGCCAGGTTGTTGGCACCACATCGTTAGCCGGACCCGAGACCCCTTTCCCTGAACCTGCGCGTGGGAGCGTTATTGCAGCCCACTTGCGCGCTGGGGTCCCGGATCCATGTGGGTGGGTCCGGACTGGACCCGATTACTACCGGACCCAGGCCTGGGTCTCGGGGACCATCCTTTGGGTCCCCTGGAGCGGGCCCGAGCTCCGAAAACCCCTACCCAGCCTACCTAGTAGGGGTCGGTTCGCGGTTCGTTCTGAATCCGACCCGACCCTTTTCTTTTGAACCCCAAATTGGATCTCATACCAACCCAAGCCCATATCAGACCCGGACGGAGCTCCAGTTTGAATTTGAGCCGGGTCACAGCCAGGCCCATAATCATATGGATCATGGATCGAGTTCAAACCAAGCCTTTTATCTTCACAACTCGATCCCCGATCCAACCTATCCAAATCTAGGTCCGACAAGTAGTTTAGGAATAGACCCGATCCACATCCAATCGGGCGAATCAACCCAATATTATACAAATCCGACCCAATTCCCGAACCAGGGCCAACCCGTCCCCGATCCAAAACCCAATACCGTATCCAGCTCAACCCCACTATCCTCACCCGACCCATAACCCAAACCCTTATTATCCCATTCCTACCCACCTAGAGCCCGAGACCCGGCAGCCCCATCCCCCTTACTTTGGACCTCCTGTCATACCGGTGCCACAACGCCGACCACAGATGGCTCCCGCCCACGGGCCAGCCAGACCGAGGCAGATTCAGCAAAGACCGGCGCGACCAGAGCGCCGACAACAGGTCGTCGGCATTTGTCAACCCCAGCAGCCAGGCGAACAGGACCGCAGAGATGAAGCAGTGTGGGATGATAACAACTTCTGAAACGAGCATCCTGCAGGAATGGTGGAGGCCCGAAAACAGAGAGCACCAGAGCGCCCCTCCACGTATGGGGTGAAGTTGGAGCTTCCAGAGTTCGCAGGTCGGATCGATGCAGAGCAGTTCTTCGATTGGTCATATGTCGTCCAGTTCTTCTTCGACTACCACGATGGCCTCTACTCGGTTGAGAGGCCTAGCACATACATGGTGGGTTGAGTTGCAGAGGACGAGGGAGCGGTAGAGATTAGAGCGTGTACAGACTTGGGAAGAGATGCAGCGGTTGATGCAGTCTAAGTTTGTGCCGTCAGATCACGCCGAGAGAGCATACAAGGAGTACCTAACCCTGCGTCAAGGCACCAATACCGTGGCGGATTACACTGCCGAGTTCCATCGTTTTTTCCTACGAGTGCAGATCGAGGAGACCGCCCGCCAACAGGTCACGAGGTATATTTCTGGTCTCCGTCCTGCCATTTCTGACGACTTCGGTTGTATCACAGTCGAGTCCTTGGATAAAGCCAATAGTTATGCCATGAATGTGGAGGAGAAACTGAAAAGGAGGCAAGAACATAAGATATCCCGTAGTGATCAGTCCAGTCAATCCAAGTCGAGTTTCCCAACCAGAGGAGCGAGCTCCCCTAGGAAAGAAGACTCAAAGTCCACCCCTAGAGTCGACCCTAACAAACCCGATCAGTCTAGACCCGCGTACCACACCCGATCCAAAGGTAAGCCCGGTGAGCCCACCGTTCGTTGTTTTAGGTGTCAAGAGTTAGGTCATATTGCATCGAAGTCTCCCACCATGAGTAAGAACACCCATCTAGTAGAGGGCATTGTTGAGTCTGCGTCTGATAGTGAGAGCGAGGGTGAGTCGCCTATTGAGGGAGATAACGATATGAAAGTCATAGAGTTCGACTGCAGCATCAAAAATTTGTTAACCATTCGTCATGTTTTGACCACATCCCGTGAGTCGACCCCGACAAAATGGTTGCTGAATAATATTTTTAGAACCCGGTGCAACTGTGAGGGGGCGTGTGTGTGATGTTATCCTTGATACCGGGGCGTGCGAAAATATGGTGTCCGAGAATGTCGTGTCCACCTTGAGCCTAAAAATGGAAAAATTGTCTCAACCCTATAAGATGGCATGGTTCAAGAAAGGGGACGAGGTACCTATCACCCTGCGTTGTCTAGTTCGGTTCTCCATGGGAGAGCATTACCACGATGAAGTGTGGTGTGATGTGGCCCCTATGAGTGCGTGTCACATCCTTCTGGGACGTCCTTGGCAGTTTGACCGTAAGACCATCCATGATGGCTGTAGGAACACATACACATTTATTTTTATGGGTCATAAGATAGTTTTTCTTCCCACCAAGGAGACCGGGATTCCCCGGCTCGCGGGCCTATTTGACTGGTCTTACCTCCTTGAGCTCCTCGAAGATTGGCACCTTTCTCCTATATTTAATGTGTTTGATCTAAATGCTTAATGTGGAGACAACAAGTCATCAGAGTTGACTTCTTCCCAACCAGGGGAGAATGATGCAGAGCATACTGTACCAGAGCAGGTTGAACTGCGCAACCCTGGCACGGCCAGGGAACCCGACCCATCACAGGAAATAGACGATCGGATCCAGCAGCAGGATACGATCACAGGTGAGGGGACCCGATGCAGGGATGTAATACGCACCTATTCCAGAAGAGAGAAGACCCGGTTCCAAATTGAAACGGTCTCGAGTCTGGATCCATACCCGAATCCGGTGATCAGCTTTAAAAACCCTGTCTAGGGTTGCGTGAGGGGACCTTTTTGAAGAATAACCGCAGTTTCTTTTCAGCAGCATTCCTTTTTCTTTTCAGTCATTTTCTTTGCTTCCCTGTTACTGTCAGTATTTGTCTTTACCTTTCATTTTATTAAGTACCTTGTTCATTGTTATTGAGATTGAAATAAAAGAAATCCAGCCTCGTCGTCGTGGTTGGGCATTGTTACTCCAGCCTGTTCAGTGTACAATCGTGTAGGTATTACCTTTCACAACCACCATCTGGAAACGTGAGGGCTGAAAACTGCATCACGTGGTTGTGCCTTCACTGCCTTCGGCAAAACGCGTGAAGGCTGCATCAATTATTGATGGACGTGTTTGTCCACTTAGATCTTTGGTGAACATGTGTGTTCTTGATTAAAGACTCTTGATTCATTGCATACTTGTTATTTATAAAATATAAGTTTTTATATTGTGCCCTTAGTGCCTTAAATCTATGACTTGCATATATGCTTAAATTTGTTCTTATGCATGTCTTTTATATAAGATATATAACTTTAAGTTATTTAGATTATTGCATATATATGAGTTCTTTTGATCTTTTTGTGAGAATCCATGATTAGTTGTACTTGTGTATGCACTTAGCTTTTTATGTGGTTCTTTGAGAATCTGCATATATATTTTGGTTTTCTTTAATAGCATTGATCGTCTCTGTAACGCCCCAAAATTCAAACTTGCTACCCTTTTCAGAAAAACAGGCAAGAGACTAGAAATATCTCTTTCCTTCAGAGTTTGATTATGAAATCAGCGAAAGATTTTTCTTTGATAAATCATAAGGCAAGCTGACAACTTTGGGCACGTTAGCTAAAAGAACCAAAATTCACAAGGTTCGGATATCTTAAGGGAAATCCGACACAAACCCAAGCGTCCAGGACGTGAGCTAAGAGCAGGAATAAGAAGTCTTGAAGCCATCTTGCTATCGCGCCATCGCCTGTAGTGTACCTAATCATCACCTGTACCCATAGAATGGGTTAGTTTCGCGAAAAACTAGTAGGTGCACAAGAAAGACTACAAGGAACTGAATTAACTACATTTAATTCAGTAGGCTACGCAGTTTAAAGCAGATATGCAGTTAAACAGGTAAGCAATGCAAGCAAGTGAATAGTGCAAACACGTAAGCAGTACAAGCGAATAAGGCATGCGAGCGAGTAAGTAGTGCAAACGAGTAAGCAGTGCAAATGCGTAAGTAGTGCAAACAGTAAGCAGTTTAACGCAGGTAAGCAGTTCAAAGCAAGTAAGCAGTGCAACTGACCAACGCAGCATACGATCCATTTGATCGTAAGCTGAGAACTACGCAACAAGCTTGTCCTCGTTCCTAGAACGAGGTCTCTGCATCTAATCACCATCAGGACATCGTTTGTCGCTCACTACGTCTAACAAACGCATTGTCCTGAACAACCTTAATCTATCCTCATCTCTCAAAGTCTTACGCGGCTAACTGTCACCGGTTATGACGCACTAAGGCGTCATACCTTCTCAGAGAAGCTCACCCTTTCGTAGAAGGTCCAAAACATGATCACTAACTCAAATCACTAACGATCTGATTCTCACATCTGAGTCATGCATGTAATCATGCTAAAACAGAAAGCCGAAACTATGAATTCATAGTTGGCTATCACAAACAATCTCAGAAGATCGTCACAGCTCACCATAACTTTTTATGGTAAGCGAAAACATAAGATCCACGTCGGATCGTTCGGTCCGAGAGATATACGACCGGACAAGGAATTACCGCCCTAGAGGGTATACCTGATCTTGGACCCTACACTTCCTCACAGGAGTTCACCGTCTTTGCAGCTACCCGTTCGTGGACAGTGTACATTCTCATAGAGATCTCCCACTCTAGCCGGGTCACCCGATCTGGAAAATGTATAACCTCACAGCAAAACCTTTGGGAAACCGATCCCCAACATATGCCATATCCAATGAAAATCATTGCGATACATGCATCAACACAAAAGACCGCTCTTGGGGTCGATAGCTACTAATACCAACAACAAGATTAACGCCGGATCACCTGGTCTGGGAAATGTATAACCTCACAAGGAATTCCGCTCTAGATGGTATACCTGATCTTGGACCATACACTTCCTCACAGGAGTTCACCGTCCTTGCGGCTACCCGTTCGTGGACAGTGTACATCCTCACAGAGAATCCACCACTCTAGCCGGGTACCTGGTCTTGATCATACACGCCCTCGCAGATAATCCTTTGGAGATCAGGTGCTCGTCAGACACCCTACTCGGTGATACACACATCTATACAATCGACTGCTCTCGAGGTCAGTAGCCGCAATATGTAAGCAGCTTATAAGACAAGCGACCACATCAATCCTAGTTGCCACCAGTTCGTAGATTACGAGCTGTATGCAATCACATGAATCATAAGAGATGCAAGCCAACAAGTGCTACGCTACAATAAGCACCAAACAGTTCGACCAAGGGATAAAGCAAGTCACATGCTAATATGTAGCAACTGGCATAATGCTACTATTATAAGCATTTAACTAGTATGAGAAACTCCTTATTACTCCGCAAAGAACTGCGTAAGCAGTTTAACCAACTAGAGTAACGCCTTGACAGACGTACACAACTCAACGAGTAGCATATTGAACTATCGAGCAAGCAGGCGAATTAGTAGTGCAGGCGAAGCAGTAGTGCAAGCGAATCAGTAGTGCAAGAGAAGCAGTAGTGCAAGCGAAGCTCACAACTCAACGACCAGTGTGAACAAACCTTATGTTTCGATAATTACGAACCTAGGGGTACGCGCAGGCAAAACGTAGACCCAACTAAAACTAGTTCGGGCGTCTGTTATTCTATGTATTTTCAATAACCCGAATAGCTAGTTGAGTTCGCTCCAAAGGGACGGCTTTAGCCGAGAGAGGATTCCCCAAAGGAGGTTGTGCCACGGACGCATCCAACTTCTGCAGAAGTGTTGAGGTAACTAATGTAGCCCCTTTCCCCTAACTCCAATGACTGGGGAGGCCGGATCGTTGCCTGTAGGGTGGTTGTTAACAACCTGTCCATTGGAGTTTGTACCGCTCTGTCCTCTCCCTTGACAGACAACCAGAAGCGAATAGGTACGTTAGGGGTTGCTTAACTAACGACCCATTCTATGCTGTGGTATTTAAACCACTCGAGCATCTTGCCCGTGAAGGCGAATGTGAGGCCATTTATGTGATTACAACATTTTGCATTTAGCGTTGTTTGAGGTCACACGACCGTCTCATCCGATCATCGCAGTACTAGACGTGTCGTGCACAACTACAAGTACTCTAAGATGAAGGGGTATAGCTCCTCAATAGAAGCCTCAACAGGAGTGTTTCACAAAGATGTAAAGTTTATCTACTTTACTTTATCTTTTGAAACAACAGGACCTTGTGCCAACATTATGCATGTGATTATCCCGAATCACATCCGCTATCGGGGTATCTACATGTCTCGCATGACTCGATACCGGCCTCGATAAACGGGATACGGGTTTCTCAACAGAACACCCGCTAAGAAGTTCGCTTGAACCCCCAATTCGGGATCACCCGAGATATGCCAAAAAAGGCGAGCAGAACCAGCCAGTCACATCCTTCCAAATGCTTCGATTTGGAGCAGTCTTTGATGCTTTTGCGCAGCTCCCTGAAACCTCAAGTCGACTCTACAGGACTGCACGCACGAAGAGCCAGGATCCTTGCGAGGTATCCCTCTCCTTGGACGAGGATGTATCGCCAGCTCCCAACTGAACTCTTGTCGCAAGAGTGAGTGATAAATGTCTCTTGCATCCTCCACGAGGATGCCTTTAAGGCATACGCAAAGAGCAAGAACCTGCTGCAAAAGCAAGGCAATACCAACACATATGCAAAAGCAAGAGCCTAGGCGCAACGGCAAAGTAAAGGCAGTAAGCAGAAGTGCAACGAAAACCCTCGCACAATGCGCGATGGCAAGTAAAGACTGTAAGCAGGAGTGCAACGCAGAACCTTTGCACGATGCACAACAACAAAGTAAAGGAACTGTAAACGGGAGTGCAACACAATACCTGTGCGCGATGCGCAATGGCAAAGTAAAGGACAAGGATCGTGAAACTGCGTCCTTGAGTTAAATGTGTACTCGTATAAATATATATGATATATATATATATGCATATATATTTATTTAATTGTCCTTTTTAGTTAATTGAACTTAATTCAATTGTCCAAGTCTTCTGTGCAATCTTCCCCTACCTTTGAGAGTTGCAAGCTTGTTGTCGTCCGCGGATGTACGCGAATGGCGGCTCGGGTCGCAGAGCGCGAGCAGGATCCGTCGTACGAGCTGCAAAAGTAACGATCTTAGCAAGCTAATACCAAAATAGAAAGTCAGGGGCACTATCACCGTCCTGACGTAAGGAAAACAGAGGTAGGGCATTGTGCACATGTGCACCTGCTATAAGCGCAAGAAGCAGGGGCAGGGCCACGAGCCCCTGCTGACATGCTGTCAGCGACCAACGGGGAGGCAGGAGGTCACACCCTTGCCCGAAGAAGACAACGAGAGAGGCTTCGCCCTGCCAGCCAAAAGAGCAAGGAAGCGAGGCCCTTCCCTGCAAGCCACTAAGGGGGAAGCAGGAGGCCGCACCTTGCCTTTCAACAACGAACGGAGGCCCGCCTGATGCCAGGGAAAAACAAGGCAAGGGGGCTTGCCCCAGCCTACCGAAAAAACAGCGAAGGCAGGGGCGATGCCCCTGCCTAACGAGAAAAGAGGCACTGGGAGGGCTCGGCCCCCTCCCTTGCCGAAACAAAGAGCAGGGAGGGGCTCAACCCCCTCTCCTGTCAAAACAAAAAGCAGGGAGGGGGCTCAGCCCCTCCCCTACCGTATCACGAAGCAGGGAGGGGGCTCAGCCCCTCCCCTGCCGAACGAAAGGGCAGGGAGGGGGATCAACCCCTCCCCTGCCAAACGAAAGGGCAGGGAGGGGGCTCAGCCCCTCCCCTGCCATAACAGAGAGCAAGGAGGGGGCTCAGCCCCTCCCCTGCCTAAAAGGGAGCAGAGAGGAGGGGCTCGGCCCCTCCCCTGCCATGACAGAGGGGGTTGAGCCCCTCCTCTGCCGTAACAGGAGGCAGGGAGGAGAGGCTCGACCCCTCCCCTGCCTGGACAGAGGGCACAGAGAGGAGGGGGTTGAGCCCCTCCTCTGTCGTAACAGAAGGCAGAGAGGAGGGGCTCGGCCCCTCCCCTGCCGTGATAGAAGGAGCAGAGAGGAGGGGGCCGAGCCCCTCCTCTGCCGTAACAGGAGGCAGGGAGGAGGGGCTCGGCCCCTCCCCTGCCGTGACAGAGGGAGCAGAGAGGAGGGGGCCGAGCCCCTCCTCTGCCGTCACAGGAGGCAGGGAGGAGGGGCTCGGCCCCTCCCCTGCCGTGATAGAGGGAGCAAAGAGGAGGGGGAAAAATGAGGGGAGGTGCGCAGCACCTCCCTCCCTGGCAGACCCAGAGCCACCACGATTTGTGGCTCTGGTTCACCGACCCTTGAAGAGTAGGGTCGGGGAAGACGAAGAGGAGAGAAAAAGAAAAAGAAGCGTACCTGAGGAGTCGCCGCCGGCGGCATCGGCGGCATCGGAAGGAGGTCGCAGGTGGTGGCAGGTCGACCGGGGTCTCCAGCGAGAGAGAGGGCGTAGAGACGAGTCGGGGGGAAGACCGAGAGACGAGAGGGGGAAGGAGGTTTCGAGAACCTCCTCCCTCAATCGCTGCGTGCTTTTAAAAGCACGCAACCGACTGATTTACCCGGGTCGGATCCGGGTCGGACCCGGATCCAAACAAATTTTTTTTTTTTGAGTTCTTACATCCAACCCTCCTTAAAAATAATTTCGTCCGCGAAATTTCTATTGCATTCATTGGTCAAAATACAAGTTAGGGCATTTTTCCCTAATATTTGACCATTCATAAGCCAAAACTTAGTTCGAGTCATTTACCATCCTTGATGTAAACAAGGGATACCAAAGATCAAAAACTGAGGAAACTCGAAAAAGAAGCCAAAAACATTCGTACTATTCATGCGTAACATGAGTAGTTCACAAAAACCCCAGCAATGCTGGTACATAAGCATAGCATGTCAAGCCATTTAGCTTAACAACGCTAAAAACATTTATAAAATGAGAAAAATTGTATACTTACAGCGCGATGCGGATGCTCAATGGTCAAGAATCCTTACTTCCATTGGCTCTGATACCAAGTTGTAATGCCCCAAAATTCAAACTTGCTACCCTTTTCAGAAAAACAGGCAAGAGACTAGAAATATCTCTTTCCTTCAGAGTTTGATTATGAAATCAGCGGAAGATTTTTCTTTGATAAATCATAAGGCAAGCTGACAACTTTGGGCACGTTAGCTAAAAGAACCAAATTTCATAAGGTTCGGATATCCTAAGGGAAATCCGACACAAACCCAAGCGTCCAGGACGTGAGCTAAGAGCAGGAAGAAAAAGTCTTAAAGCCATCTTGCTATCGCGCCATCGCCTGTAATGTACCTAATCATCACCTGTACCCATAGAATGGGTTAGTTTCACGAAAAACTAGTAGGTGCACAAGAAAGACTACAAGGAACTGAATTAAGTACATTTAACTCAGTAGGCTACGCAGTTTAAAGCAGATATGCAGTTAAACAGGTAAGCAATGCAAGCAGGTGAATAGTGCAAACACGTAAGCAGTACAAGCGAATAAGGCGTGCGAGCGAGTAAGTAGTGCAAACGAGTAAGCAGTGCAAATGCGTAAGTAGTGCAAACAGTAAGCAGTTTAACGCAGGTAAGCAGTTCAAAGCAAGTAAGCAGTGCAACTGACCAACGCAGCATACGATCCATTTGATCGTAAGCTGAGAACTACGCAACAAGCTTGTCCTCGTTCCTAGAACGAGGTCTCTGCATCTAATCACCATCAGGACATCGTTTGTCGCTCACTACGTCTAACAAACGCATTGTCCTGAACAACCTTAATCTATCCTCATCTCTCAAAGTCTTACGCGGCTAACTGTCACCGGTTATGACGCACTAAGGCGTCATACCTTCTCAGAGAAGCTCACCCTTCCGTAGAAGGTCCAAAACATGATCACTAACTCAAATCACTAACGATCTGATTCTCACATCTGAGTCATGCATGTAATCATGCTAAAACAGAAAGCCGAAACTATGAATTCATAGTTGGCTATCACAAACAATCTCAGAAGATCGTCACAGCTCACCATAACTTTTTATGGTAAGCGAAAACACAAGATCCACATCGGATCGTTCGGTCCGAGAGATATACGACCGGACAAGGAATTACCGCCCTAGAGGGTATACCTGATCTTGGACCCTACACTTCCTCACAGGAGTTCACCGTCTTTGCAGCTACCCGTTCGTGGACAGTGTACATTCTCATAGAGATCTCCCATTCTAGCCGGGTCACCCGATCCCCAACATATGCCATATCCAATGAAAATCATTGCGATACACGCATCAACACAAAAGACCGCTCTTGGGGTCGATAGCTACTAATACCAACAACAAGATTAACGTCGGATCACCTGGTCTGGGAAATGTATAACCTCACAAGGAATTCCGCTCTAGATGGTATACCTGATCTTGGACCATACACTTCCTCACAGGAGTTCACCGTCCATGCGGCTACCCGTTCGTGGACAGTGTACATCCTCACAGAAAATCTACCACTCTAGCCGGGTACCTGGTCTTGATCATACACGCCCTCGCAGATAATCCTTTGGAGATTAGGTGCTCGTCAGACACCCTACTCGGTGATACACGCATCTATACAATCGACTGCTCCGAACAGTTGACTGCTCTCGAGGTCAGTAGCCGCAATATGGGCACAAGCATGTATATCAGCAATATGCATTGTATCACTCCGCGCATAAGCATATAATCCTACGCATCGTATGATTGCCACGAGGAATATTGCAATCCTCAAATAGGCCCTCAAAGCATGTGTAAACGACACATGAGAACGCGCAGATATGACAATTCAGTTGATTCTATGGGCGAAGGGTAACTAACTCTACCCGTCAGCCAAACAAAACAACTGAATAAGACAAGCACTCATAACAATGCTCGTAAAACATATAATTACCATAAAATGGCGCAGTCCATGAACAAGTAATTAAATTAATTGTAAGGCATAAACCATTACATCACAAGCCATTCATAAGCAATCATACGACAACAATTATATCACAATATGTAAGCAGCTTATAAGACAAGCGACCACATCAATCCTAGTTGCCACCAGTTCGTAGATTACGAGCTGTATGCAATCACATGAATCATAAGAGATGCAAGCCAACAAGTGCTACGCTACAATAAGCACCAAACAGTTCGACCAAGGGATAAAGCAAGTCACATGCTAATATGTAGCAACTGGCATAATGCTACTATTATAAGCATTTAACTAGTATGAGAAACTCCTTATTACTCCGCAAAGAACAGCGTAAGCAGTTTAACCAACTAGAGTAACGCCTTGACAGGCGTACACAGCTCAACGAGTAGCATATTGAACTATCGAGCAAGCAAGCGAATTAGTAGTGCAGGCGAAGCAGTAGTGCAAGCGAATCAGTAGTGCAAGCGAATCAGTAGTGCAAGAGAAGCAGTAGTGCAAGAGAAGCAGTAGTGCAAGCGAAGCGCACGACTCAACGACCAGTGTGAACAAACCTTATGTTTCGATAATTACGAACCTGCGGGTACGCGCAGGCAAAACGTAGACCCAACTGAAACTAGTTCGGGCGTCTGTTATTCTATGTATTTTTAATAACCCGAATAGCTAGTTGAGTTCACTCCAAAGGGACGGCTTTAGCCGAGAGAGGATTCCCCAAAGGAGGTTGTGCCACAGACGAATCCAACTTCTGCAGAAGTGTTGAGGTAACTAATGTAGCCCCTTTCCCCTAACTCCAATGACTGGGGAGGCCGGATCGTTGCCCGTAGGGTGGTTGTTAACAACCTGTCCATTGGAGTTTGTACCGCTCTGTCCTCTCCCTTGACAGACACAAAGAAGCGAATAGGTACGTTAGGGGTTGCTTAACTAACGACCCATTCTATGTTGTGGTATTTAAACCACCCGAGCATCTTGCCTGTGAAGGCGAATGTGAGGCCATTTATGTGATTACAACATTTTGCATTTAGCGTTGTTCGAGGTCGCACGACCGTCTCATCCGATCATCGCAGTACTAGACGTGTCGTGCACGACTACAAGTACTCTAGGATGAAGGGGGTATAGCTCCTCAATAGAAGCCTCAACAGGAGTGTTTCACAAAGATGTAAAGTTTATCTACTTTACTTTATCTTTTGAAACAACAGTACCTTGTGCCAACATTATGCATGTGATTATCTCGAATCACATCCGCTATCGGGGTATCTACATGTCTCGCATGACTCGATACCGGCCTCGATAAATGGGATACGGGTTTCTCAACAGAACACCCGCTAAGAAGTTCGCTTGAACCCCCAATTCGGGATCACCCGAGATATGCCAAAAAAGGCGAGCAGAACCAGCAAGTCACATCCTTCCAAATGCTTCGATTTGGAGCAGTCTTTGATGCTTTTGCGCAGCTCCCTGAAACCTCAAGTCGACTCTACAGGACTGCACGCACGAAGAGCCAGGATCCTTGCGAGGTATCCCTCTCCTTGGACGAGGATGTATCGCCAGCTTCCAACTGAACTCTTGTCGCAAGAGTGAGTGATAAATGTCTCTTGCATCCTCCACGAGGATGCCTTTAAGGCATACGCAAAGAGCAAGAACCTGCTGCAAAAGCAAGGCAATACCAACACATATGCAAAAGGAAGAGCCTAGGCGCAACGGCAAAGTAAAGGCAGTAAGCAGAAGTGCAACGCAAACCCTCGCACAACGCGCGATGGCAAGTAAAGACTGTAAGCAGGAGTGCAACGCAGAACCTTTGCACGATGCGCAACATCAAAGTAAAGGAACTGTAAACGGGAGTGCAACACAATACCTGTGCGCGATGCGCAACGGCAAAGTAAAGGACAAGGATCGTGAAACTGCGTCCTTGAGTTAAATGTGTACTCGTATAAATATATATGATATATATATATGCATATATATTTATTTAATTGTCCATTTTAGTTAATTGAACTCAATTCAATTGTCCAAGTCTTTTGTGCAATCTTTCCCTACCTTTGAGAGTTGCAAGCTTGTTGTCGTCCGCAGATGTACGCGATTGGCGGCTCGGGTCGCAGAGCGCGAGCAGGATCCGTCGTACGAGCTGCAAAAGTAACGATCTTAGAAAGCTAATACCAAAATAGAAAGTCAGGGGCACTATCACCGTCCTGACGTAAGGAAAACAGAGGCAGGGCATCGTGCACATGCGCACCTGCTATAAGCGCAAGAAGCAGGGGCAGGGGCAGGGCCACGAGCCCCTGCTGACATGCTGTCAGCGACCAACGGGAAGGCAGGGGGTCACACCCTTGCCCGAAGAAGACAACGAAGGAGGCTTCGCCCTGCCAGCCAAGAGAGCAAGGAAGCGAGGCCCTTCCCTGCAAGCCACTAAGGGGGAAGCAGGAGGCCGCACCTTGCCTTTCAACAACGAACGGAGGCCCGCCTGATGCCAGGGAAAAACAAGGCGAGGGGGCTTGCCCCAGCCTGCCGAAAAAACAGCGAAGGAAGGGGCGATGCCCCTGCCTAACGAGAAAAGAGGCACAGGGAGGGCTCGGCCCCCTCCCTTGCCGTAACAAATAGCAGGGAGGGGCTCAACCCCCTCTCCTGTCAAAACAAAAAGCAAGGAGGGGGCTCAGCCCCTCCCCTACCGTATCACAAAGCAGGGAGGGGGCTCAGCCCCTCCCCTGCCATAACAGAGAGCAAGGAAGGGGCTCAGCCCCTCCCCTGCCTAAAAGGGAGCAAGGAGGGGGCTCAGCCCCTCCCCTGCCTAAAAGGGAGCAGAGAGGAGGGGCTTGGCCCCTCCCCTGCCATGACAGAGGGGGCAGAGAGGAGGGGGCCGAGCCCCTCCTCTGCCGTAACAGGAGGCAGGGAGGAGAGGCTCGGCCCCTCCCCTGCCTGGACAGAGGGCACAGAGAGGAGGGGGTTGAGCCCCTCCTCTGTCGTAACAGGAGGCAGAGAGGAGGGGCTCGGCCCCTCCCCTGCCGTGACTGAGGGAGCAGAGAGGAGGGGGCCGAGCCCCTCCTCTGCCGTAACAGGAGGCATGGAGGAGGGGCTCGGCCCCTCCCCTGCCATGACAGAGGGAGCAAAGAGGGGGCCGAGTCCCTCCTCTGTCGTAACAGGAGGCAGGGAGGAGGGGCTCGGCCCCTCCCCTGCCGTGACAGAGGGAGCAGAGAGGAGGGGGCCGAGCCCCTCCTCTGCCGTAACAGGAGGCAGGGAGGAGGGGCTCGGCCCCTCCCCTGCCGTGACAGAGGGAGCAGAGAGGAGGGGGAAAAATGAGGGGAGGTGCGCAGCACCTCCCTCCCTGGCAGACCCAGAGCCACCACGATTGGTGGCTCTGGTTCACCGACCCTTGAAGAGGAGGGTCGGGGAAGACAAAGAGGAGAGAAGAAGAAAAAGAAGCGTACCTGAGGAGTCGCCGCCGGCGGCAGCGGCGGCATCGGAAGGAGGTCGCAGGTGGCGGCAGGTCGACCGGGGTCTCCAGCGAGAGAGAGGGCGTAGAGACGAGTCGGGGGGAAGACCGAGAGACGAGAGGGGGAAGGAGGTTTCGAGAACCTCCTCCCTCAGTCGCTGCGTGCTTTTAAAAGCACGCAGCCGACTGATTTACCCGGGTCGGATCCGGGTCCGGCCCGGATCCAAACAAATTTTTTTTTTTGAGCTCTTACAGTCTCATAGTAGACTTGTAATCTAGATTGAGCTATCTTTCTATATAGCTTTCTTGTATTAACAATGCTTATGAATACATGTGCATATGATTGCACTATATTCAGTCCAAAATTTTCATCTATTGTTATTGGATTTGATTTGAAACTTTGTTTTCTCAAATCGGTTCTCATATTTGAACTCACTTGTTTGTAAAATGATTTTCGTGAGTATTTATTGCCTTTTTTATGGCATTTGTTGTGTTCATCACAAAATTTTATATGATTCATCATTTCTCTGGGCCTTGTTATTTTTTATTCAGAGTTATTGCTGAGGTGAGTTGTGTGCACCTCGTTTTATGTCAGTTTAGATTGTCAACTTATAGTTTGACTCTAACTGACAGTTGTTTGATCTTTGGATCTGAGTGTGTTGTAATGACCATTGTTATTATGGATGCTTGTAACTCTATTTATCGTGATGACTATCTATTTTTGAAATCATGGTGTTTTGAAAGATGACTAAAATTGATATTTTTATTGATAACATTAGTGCGTTTTCATTTCAAGCTCTCTTAACTTTTGTGTTTTCTCCTATTATGCCTCTCATCTAAGTGTTATTATATGTAGTCAAGAGATGTTTGTTCACACCTTCGTGTGAGTTTTTAGTCCATTGTTGGCATTGTGATTATACTCTAGATCTAGTAACTGATACACTTGATTTTTTAGTATCATTATATTTAGACAAGAGATGTTTTTTCACACCTTCGTGTGTGATTTTAGCCCTTTGTTGGCATTATACTCTTGATTTAGTCGCTGGTATACTTGATTTTTAAGTGTCATTATATGTAGACACGAGTTGTTTATTCACATTCTTGTGTGATTTTAGCCCATCGTTGGCATTATGCTCTTGTTCTAGTCGCTGATGAGATGTTTATACACATCTTTGTGTGCATCTTTGGCCCTTTAGTGGCATGATGATTATGCTCATGTTCTAGTCGTTGATACACTTGATGTTTAAGGTTTAGAGACCTAGTGAGGTGATTGCTTGTGGTGGTCAAACTATTATTGAAATTTGCAAAATATCACTTATTGATATTTGTGAGAATTTAAATCTCTTCATATTTTTCACAAATTAGTACTGATTTGCAAATATTATTCTCTTTGTTATGTGTTTTTTCAAATTTTTCCTTCAAATTTTTAATCTTTTGCTACTTATTTTTCCTTGTACGGAAGAAGTTTATAGATAAAAATTTCAAGCATTTTTTGCATACTTGTGATGTTTAATAAAATCTTATTATTTATATTGTGAGCCTTCTTACGTGTGCTGTTGATAGTGTGTTCCTTACGAAAACACTTGTGTTGTCCACTTGGTATTGGTGGATTGTTTGTAATTAAAGGCTATTTGATTCTTTACATTAAAATCATGTATTTTATGTGCATTTTATTGATAAAAATAGCTACTTTTATTATTGTTTTATGTGCATTAAATATGCTTTAATTGCATGTTGGATATATATGTGTATTTCTTAAACAACCCCAAATGACCCTCGTAAAAATAGTGGATTTTTTTTAAACAATTACGAAAACTAACCTAAGGATTCGAGGCCTCACAGATTTAATATACCAAACCACAATCCAGACTGCGCATTCAATCAATAGAAAAATAAATCAAACTTTATTAATTCAACAAATAATGTCAAAATATACTAAGACGAAAAATCTGTAATGAAAAGAGGCGGAAGCACCAATAGAGCAAAAAATCACTCTTTAAGAGTGACTACTAGAGCCAAGAACACAAACACCAAATGTGCACACACAAAACTCTCAAATATAGAAAATGACTTAAAGTCATAAGTTGGATTTATTGAAGAAAGGAAGAGAAGGGTGTAAAACCCCATGCTTACAAGAGGGGAACACCTCCTCTATTTATAGAGGAGGAGGGCACTAAGAAGGGACCACAAGGGGGCTCCCTTGTAGTCGTTGGGAGCCCCCAACGGTCAGAAATCTGACAGTTGGGGCCCCAACGACTACAAGAGTGGGGCCCCTTGTGGTTCAAACAAAAAGTAAAAAGAAAAAAAGAAAAAGGTAAAAAGGAAAAAGAAAAAGTAAAAAAATAAAAAGTACATTTTGCAGATTTACAAGAATACCCCTATCGGGTATTTCACTAAAAAGAATATGTATATATATACATATATGTATATATATACATATATGTATATATATACTTATATATATATGAATGTATATATATAAGTATATATATATATATATATATATATATATATATATATTAACACGCCCCCTCAAACTTTACGGGGAGAAGACCGAAAGTTTGCTAAGGAGAAACATAAATCGTGGAGTTGGGAGCGCTTTGGTGAAGAAGTCAGCTAGTTGATACTCTGAAGTAACATATGGCAATGAGATAGTCTCTCTGAGGTATTCGTCTCGAACATAATGGCAATCCATTTCGATATGCTTTGTCCGCTCATGAAAGGTGTGATTGCTGGCAATGTGTATTGCACTTTTGTTATCACAGCAGAGCTTGGTAGGAGTGGAAATGAGGACGCCCATGTCAGCAAGGAGACTTCTGAGCCATACGATTTCCATAGTTGTCATCGCCATAGCCCGATATTCAGCTTCAGTAGATGATAAGGAGACCTTTTGCTGCTTCTTGCATCTCCATGAGATGAGAGATTCACCTAAAAAAATACAAAGACCCGTAATTGAGATACGATCATTGGGATTTCCTCCTCAGTCAGCATCAGCAAAAACAGTCAATTCAAGAGATGAGGAAGAGGATAAGAAGAGTCCCTTGGAGATGGTATTTTTGATATATCGCACAATTCTCATTACGGCCGCCATATGAACCGTGGTAGGTGCGTGCTGAAACTGGCTCGCTGCATGAACCGCATGAGCTATGTCAGGACGGGTGATGGATAGATAGGTGAGGGATCCAATTAATTGACGGTAGGGAGTTGGATCTTCAAGAAGAACACCATCTTCAAGTCTTAGTTTCGCATTGATAACTTCGGGAGTCTCAACTTTCTTTTCATCAGATATTCCTGATTTGGTACAAATTTCTGCAGCTAACTTCATTTGAGATAAGATGTATCCTCGTGCGGAATAAGCCACTTCAATTCCTAAAAAATATCTTAAATAACCAAGGTTAGACATATCAAAAGTATCTTTTAGCATAGACTTAACATCATTTACTCCCTTTTTATCATTCCCAGTGATGATCATATCATCAACATACAGCAGAAGCATAATAATGGAGTCACCTGTCCTTTTAACAAAAAGAGCAGTGTCAGTATAGCAAGAAAAAAAACCTAAATTGATTAATACATTACTAAACCTGTCATACCAAGCTTTAGGAGCTTGCTCAAGTCCATATAAAGCCTTTTTTAATTTTAAAACTTTTCCATTTAAATTCATACCTAGAGGTGGTTCCATATAAACTTCTTCATTTAAATTGCCATTTAAGAAGGCATTTTTAACATCAAGTTGAAAGATAGGCCATTTTTTAACAGAAGCTATAACAATAAGGGCTCGAACACTAGTCATTCGAGCAACTGAGGCAAAAGTTTCATCATAGTCTACCCCATACTCTTGGACATATCCTTTGGCTACCAACCTAGCCTTATATCTTTCTAATGAACCATCACTCTTAGTTTTTACTTTAAACACCCATCTACATCCAATGGGTTTCTTGCCATTAGGAGGATCAATGATTTCCCAAGTTTGCGCCCTTTTAAGGGCATTAAGTTCAAGTTCCATAGCTTCATTCCAATGAGCATATTGTTTAGCATCATTGTAATGAGATGGTTCGTGAAAGGAGTGAAGAGCAAGTAGACATGCTCGATAATTAGGAGAAAAAGAGTCATAAGAAACAAATCTATTTGGTATCTTGGGAATGCAATTTGATCTTCTTTGAGAGGTTTCTTCTATCGACTCACTTTGAGAAAATCTTTCAAGAGCACACGGAGGATTTCTTTCATTCCTTCTAGAGTAGACTTGTATTTGTCTTGAAACATTTTCTTCTAAGTTTTGATCATTATTTGAATGTTCAACAAGATCATCATTAAGAGATTCACTAGGATCAACATGATCATCTATGATGTTTTCTTGAGGTAACAAGTCAAATAAAAAGGAATAGTCAATATTTTCATTTGGTTGATGCGAAAAAACATTTTCTTCTTCGAGGAATGTGACATCTTTTGAGATATAAAGTTTATTCTTAAGAATGTCAAAACATCGATATCCTTTTGTTTTTCGCCATATCCCAAGAAAATACATTCAATAGCCCTAGAAGAAAGTTTATCATTTTTGCGAGTTAAAACAAAGCATTTACATCCAAAAATTCTTAATCTTTTATAATCGGGAGACATATTGTAAAGTTTTTCAAATGGAGAAAGATTTTTCAAAGAGGATGAAGGGATTCTATTGATGAGATATGCTGAGGTTAGAACCGCTTCGGCCCAAAAGGATTTTGGGATATTTTTTGAAATCAATAATGTTCTTGTAGTTTCTATTATGTGCCTATGCTTTCTTTCTGCAAGACCATTTTGTTGCGAAGTGTTGGGACAAGAACGTTGATGACAAATTCCATTTTCTTTTAAGTAACTTTGAAAATCATTAGACATATATTCACCTCTCGAATCGGACCTAAGAATAAATAGATTTCCCAAAAATTGATTTTTAACCATTGCATGAAATTCTTTAAAGGAGAAGACTTCGGATTTGCGACTTAGGAAGTATATCCACGTAAATCTAGTGAAGTCATCAATAAAGACCACATAATACGAAAAAACTCCTTTAGACAAAATTGGGGAGGGTCCCCACACATCGAAATGAACAAGTTCAAATGGCCGAGTGGTAAAGTAACTTCTTTGAGGAAACGGAATAGCTTTAGATTTCCCAAAAATGCAATCTTTACAAGTCATGTGATTGTCTTTACAAGTATTGTTCAAAAAAGAGAAAAGAGACATTTTTACAAAATTTGGATGACCAAGTCTCTCATGCCAAATTCCAATACTTTTGTCTTTAACAAGATTGCAAGATGACTTATATGAAAGCGTCAAAAAGTCCATAAAATAGAGATCACCCCTTCTATGGCCTTGCCCAATCAGCTTCCTTGACTGGAGATCCTGCACGGTGAAATCTTTAGGTGAGAAAGAGACTTGGCATCCATGGTCGGTGATTTGAGAAACGGAAAAGAGATTTAAATTAATTTTTGGGACGACTCTTACTTTAGGAACAAAAAAGTTTTGAGATTTTTTGAAGTCGTGTTCTAATACTTTCAATTTTCAATGGCGTTCCATCGGCCGTTGAAACATAGGAGGACGGGTTCGGAAAAAACATTTGAAAGAGAGTTTTTATGAGATGTCATATGAAAAGAAGCACCAGAGTCTAGTATCCACATACCTGGAGGTGATGAAGAGTAGGCGATGGCGGCTCCGGACGTTGAAGGAACGAATTTTTTTCTTGACAAAAAAATTGCCGAGCAAGATCCTTTTGGGTATACATACCCTTAAGGAAAAACCAAGCCTCATTGGCCCTTCTAAATTTGGCAATATTGGCACAATTTTTAAGGTCTACATTGTTCATAAACCATGCCAAAATTTTGGCATGGTTACTTTCCCAATCCTCAATTTTGGATTGATGTTCATTAATGGCTTTTATGCGCTCATCGCCATCTAAAGCCTTTTTAACTTCATTTTCAATTTTGGTAAGAACAAGAGAGGGTTCGGGAGTAGTTCCCATAACAAAGCCCCAAAGTTTCTTACCTCTTAGATGATTTTCCATAGCGGAGGCCCACATGAGATAGTTGGACCCATTTAGCTTGAAAGAAAGCTCCACTTTAGAGTCACGTTCCATCGGCACCAAATATTCTTCCTTTCTTCAAAACTTTGAGAGGCACGCGTTCCAAGATGACAAAGGAAAAGCCCAATCACCAACCGAGCTCTGATACCATGTAATGAAAAGAGGCGGAAGCACCAATAGAGCAAAAAATCACTCTTTAAGAGTGACTACTAGAGCCAAGAACACAAACACCAAATGTGCACACACAAAACTCTCAAATATAGAAAATGACTTAAAGTCATAAGTTGGATTTATTGAAGAAAGGAAGAGAAGGGTGTAAAAACCCATGCTTACAAGAGGAGAACACCTCCTCTATTTATAGAGGAGGAGGGCACTAAGAAGGGACCACAAGGGGGCTCCCTTGTAGTCGTTGGGAGTCCCCAACGGTCAGAAATCTGACAGTTGGGGGCTCCCAACGACTACAAGAGTGGGGCCCCTTGTGGTTCAAACAAAAAGTAAAAAAGAAAAAAAGAAAAAGGTAAAAAGGAAAAAGAAAAAAGAAAAAGTAAAAAAAATAAAAAGTACATTTTGCAGATTTACAAGAATACCCCTATCGGGTATTTCACTAAAAAGAATATGTATATATATATATATTTTAACAAAATCGTCTATATCATAATTGAGTCACTCTGTGAGAGAACTAGAAACTAGTCACACAAGGCTCGCAGTCTCCAGCCAGCTAGTCAGGACATCACTGAGCATCCGTGTTTGTAAAACAATTATAAGAAAACGGGTAAGAACCAAAGTCCTTTGTACGAATTTCTCTAAAAATTCAAAAGTAAAGGAAATAGCATAAACCAAATTCATGCATAAATTTAAGAAGAATATCACAATTACCGACTTACCATTCAAGTATTTAAACAAAATATCATGCAGTAACAAATATTATGCAAAGTCAAATATGCATAAATGCATGAACTAATGTTGAACAATAAATGTGCATGATTCAATGCACATGCATGAATAACTTATTAAGTTATTTATCAGAGTTGTTTTTGCATGTATATCCCTATTAAATGAACACAAGTTTAATTTTCACTTTTCTTTAAACCCGCGGATACTCAAAACGGGCACAAATTCCTAAAGTCTAAGTTAGGTTACCAATTATAGCTTAATACACAATTTGTATTTTATTACTGGGTTTCACACTTGTTCATCGACCGATATCAGGAATCAACACTATCTATCAAAACATTAAAAATCAACATCTAATGTTGGGACATCAAAGAAATCAACATCCACTAATGCCACTTTCTTGGTATACCAATAACTACAGCAGAGTCAACAACAACACCCTCAGACAAAGTGGCTGAATCTCCCTAAAACCGTGGCCGGGAGGTGAACCACCATATCGAGTTCAGAGGCACAATCGCACACGAAGTTTTAGTATTCTCACGGTCCCCAAAGACCGCCATCCAAGATTCTCACACTGTTGAAGAGACATCAAAGAAGATATTAATTACACTCTTTGGTCTCTTTTACCTTTTTCAAATGAATTTCAAGTTCTTTATACAAGAACCATTTTGTAAATCAACATGCAAAAATTTAACAGTGCAATTAATTTTGAAAAACTATTAACTTTTCATAAAATAAATTTTGCAATGCATAAATAAAATCAATATTAAATGGAACAACACATGCTCCTGACCTACACGACCCGCAATGATTCACATATGACCACTAACACATCTCACAGGTGATTTATGCATCTTTTGCAAAATCTCAGTAAACATGCAACACACCTTGTTTCAAAACATGTTCACAATGCACATTCAGACACACAAATGAATGCACATGAAACCAAATGCATACGCATGCCAATCGATGCTCGCAAAACACATTAACATAATCAATTTCATGCATAAACATTTAAACATGCATATGATCATATTTATGATAACCAAAAACTGAAACAAATTTAATGTTTTTCTTAAATCTGGATTGAACTTTTCAAGAAACTCAAAAAATCTTGAAAAATCACCAAAAATACAAAACAACTCCAAATCCAATGGGGTTTGATTTGTAAATCTTCTAAAATCAAACCCTAGCAAATAGAGGAATCAAACTAACCAAAACTGGTTTGAACAAACCAGTTGTTCCTCTCTAAATGACGCCAGCTAATGTCGACCCTGTTATGATCTTCTTGTAAAAGTATCTTCAACAAGATACTTTAGTTGATAATGCAACAACCTTGAGAACAAATGTGTGAACATACACACCCAAGAACACTTGTACACAACAAGCACAACACACCGAATCACAAATGTGCAAAAGCACTCATAAGTTTCATAAACAACTAAAGAGGTTGGGCTATAATCCCAAATCCCTTAAGGAAATACAAGAGGAGCTGCCCATATATATAGGGCTTGGAAGAGGCCTTGGGAGGGGCTCCACATAGTCGTTGGAGCCCCTCCAACAGTCACAAATGTGACCGTTGGACATAGTCGTTGGAGCCCCTCCAACAGTCACAAATGTGACCGTTGGAGGGGTCCAACGACTAGTGGGTTGGGCCCCTCCCAATGCAAGTACAATGCATTAAATGCAAAAAAAGAAAAAGAAATAAAGAAAAAGAAAAAGAAAATAAATACAAAAACATATTCTCGAAAAAGAATATGTGTAAAATTCCTAAACTACCCTTACTAGGAATATATATATATATATATTTTATATATATAATTGGTAAATACATATACATATATTATATATATGTATATGTATTACCTTATATATATAAAATATATATGCGAAATTACAAGTTTGATTATATAATTTAACACCCCCCCTCAAACTTAGGGCAAGATGACCGAAAGTTTGTCAAGAAGGAAGTTGAACCGCGGAGCGCACAAGGCTTTAGTAAAGAAATCTGCCAACTGATATTCGGACGTGACATAAGGGAGATCAATAACTCCTCGGAGATATGCTTCACGAACATAGTGACAGTCCATTTCGATGTGTTTAGTCCGCTCATGAAAGGTGTGATTCTTTGCAATGTAGATTGCACTCTTGTTGTCGCAGCATAGCTTGGTGAGTCCTTCAATTTTGATCCCCATGTCTTCTAGCAGTTGGTGAATCCAAACAATCTCCATGGTAGTAGTTGCCATGGCACGATATTCAGCTTCAGTTGAGGAGAGCGACACCTTTTGTTGCTTCTTGCATCTCCACGAAATTAGTGAGTCTCCTAAGAACACACAAAAGGCAGTGGTGGAGTGACGGTTATTTGGGTCACCTCCCCAATCCGAGTCAGTATAAGCAATCAATTTTAAGTCAGAAGAAGAGGACAGAAAAACTCCCTTATTTAGAGTACCCTTTATGTATCTTACGACCCATAAGATGGCACTCATGTGGACGGATGTAGGCGCATGCTGAAATTGACTTGCAGTATGGACTGCATGGGATATATCTGGTCTGGTAATACTCAGATACATCAGAGATCCTACAAGCTGTCTGTAGGGTGTAGGATCCAAAAGGGGAACCCCATCATCAATTTTCATCTTTGCTCCAACTACCGCAGGAGTTTCACAAAGCTTCTCATCTGTAATACCTGACCTGTCAATGATCTCAGAAGCAAGCTTAGTTTGAGATAAGAAATATCCTCTAAGAGAGTATGCTACTTCAATTCCCAAAAAATAAGTTAGAAAACCCAAGTCAGACATTTCAAATTTATCTTTTAAGATAGATTTTATACTCTTAACCCCGTTAGAATCACTCCCAGTGATGAGCATGTCATCAACATACAGAAGTAAAATTACAATCCCTGCATTGGATTTTCTAACAAATAGAGCAGTGTCAGTAAAACAAGAGGAAAAACCATTCTCAATCATAACAGAATTAAATCTATCATACCAAGCCTTAGGAGCTTGTTTTAGGCCATAGAGTCCTTTCTGAAGGCGAAACACCTTTCCCTTAGGAGTCTCCATTCCAGGAGGGGCATCCATGTAAACTTCTTCGCTTAAGTCGCCATTTAAAAAGGCATTTTTCACATCCATTTGATAGATGTTCCATTTGTTGATAGAGGCAACAGTTATAAGACATCGAACAGTGACCATACGAGCTACAGGAGCAAAAGTTTCTTCATAGTCAATACCATATTCTTGACTATATCCTTTTGCAACCAAGCGAGCTTTATACCTTTCAAGGGATCCATCACTTTTAGTTTTTACTTTGAAAACCCATCTGCACCCTATTGTTTTCTTGCCTACAGGAAGATTTTGAAATTCCCAGGTTTTGGCTCTTCTTAGAGCCTCAAGTTCATTGTCCATGGCATTAATCTATTCAGGGCACTTTCGTGCTTCTTCAAAATTTCTAGGTTCTATATAAGAGTGGATGGCACTAAGGCAGGCTCTATATCTTGGTGAAAAAGAGTCATAGGAGATGAACCTAGAAGGAGGCCTTCTACTTCTCTCAGTTCTGCGAGGGATCACTTCATTCTGAGAGGCACTGGAACTGGCATCATTATATCTGTCAAGAGCACTCCTAAAGTTGTTTTGATCTCTATGAGAGTAGGTGATAGGGTCTCTAGGTAATTCAATAGATTGATGTGACGAAGGAGGCAAGGAGATGTTTTCCTCGGTTTCAAATTCATTTGGGTTACTTTGATCTGACTCATTATCACTAGTATCATCGTCCTTATTTAGTAAATCAAATAGAAAGGAATAATCCATATTTTCATTATGGAGGTCACAACGTTCAAATCCACTAATATTTTCCAAAAAACTCACATTTCTGGAAACATACAATTTGTCACTTTTGATATCATAACAACGAAACCCTTTTTGGGTTTCAGAATAGCCAATAAAGGCACATGGAATGGCTTTAGGAGAAAGTTTGTCATTCTTATCAGTGAGAACAAAACATTTACACCCAAAGACCCTTAACCTGCTATAATCAGGTTCCTTATCATACAGTTTTTCAAAGGGAGAAATTTTGTTTAAATTTTTCGATGGGAGACGGTTTATGAGATAGACAGAAGTAAGGGCTGCCTCAGCCCAAAGATTTTTTTGAATGTTTTGAGAAATGAGCAAAGTCCTAGTTGTTTCAATAATGTGCCTGTGCTTTCGTTCGGCTAACCCATTTTGTTGAGGAGTTTTCGGACAAGATTTTTGGTGAAGAATACCAAAATTTTCAAGATAACTCTTAAATTCATTTGAGAGATATTCTCCTCCAGAGTCAGACCTAAAGATTTTTAAACTTCCATTGAATTGATTTGAAATTATCGTGTGAAAATTTTTAAAGGTTAAAAAAACTTCATGTTTATGTTTAAGGAAATAGATCCAACAAAACCTAGTATAGTCATCCACAAAGATCACATAATATGAAAATCCTCCTTTTGACATTACCGGAGCCGGTCCCCATACATCGGAATGGACAATTTCAAATGGTTTTGTCGTAAACATGGATCTTTGAGAAAAAGGTAAACATTTCATTTTCCCAAGAATGCATTCATTACACAAAAAGTCACTTTTACAAAGATGTTTAACAAAGGGCAAATAGGAGATTTTAACAATATTGGGATGACCCAATCTCTTATGCCATACATGAATATCTTTGTTTTGGACGACGTTGCAAAATTGACAGTTGGGAACTTGAAGAAAATCTACGTAGTAGAGGTCTCCTCTTCTAGAGCCTTCCCCAATCAATCGCACGGACTGGCGATCCTGTATCCAACATTTATTAGAAGAAAATTTTATATCGCAACCATGGTCCGCGAGTTGGGAAACGGAAAGAAGATTTAGATTAAGGTTTGGGATAAAACGAATTTTTGGAACAAAGAAGTCTTGTTTTTCAAAATTACCTATTCCTTTAATCTCAAGAGATGTTCCGTCCGCGGTTGATACAAAGGATGGAAAGGAATTTTTAGAAAAATTTGAAAGAGAGCAATAGCTAGGGGTCATGTGAAAGGATGCCCCGGAATCTAAAAGCCAAGATGACTTACCGGGGGAAGAGGATGACATAGTGGCTCCGGAAGTACCTCCCTTGAGAAGAGGTTGTAGTGCTTCTACGATTTGTTGAAGTGAAAAGGACTCACTTGATGAAGAAGGTTGTTCTTCAACTTGAGATGTCATAGCCGTTGCAATCAATTTCTTCCATTTAGGACACAAGGGTTTGATATGTCCGGGTTCTTTACAATGATAGCAAGTCACTTTGCTATAGTCTCTTTTGCCATACCGATCATTTCCTCCTTGCCCTTGATTCTTGAAATGAGGAGGTCTATAGGTCCTCATGTTATTTCCCGGTCTTGACACGGCATTAGCCATTTCACCATCTTCTTGAGTAGAGGAAGCAACAAAAATGCTAGGATTATTTTTGCCAATCCCCATACGGGTTTCTTCACCACTTAGCTTGGTGATAACATCTTCAAGTGAGGGGGATGTGAAGGCGAAGAGAAGAGAGGACCGAACTTGTTCAAATTCGGGTCTAAGGCCATTTAAAAAATTGAAGAACCGGTCTTCTTCAAGTTGTTTGTGCCTTAATTCGATTGCCTCACCACTCCATTTAGGTTCAAGGATTGTGAGCTCGTCCCAAATAGAAGATAATTCGACAAAGTACTCCCGAATGGTCATGTCATTTTGTTGGAGAGTCAAAGCCCTCTTTTGGAGAAAGTACTTGTGGGATAGATCTCTTGAGGTGTACATTTTCTCAAGATATACCCAAGCTTCGGAAGCCCTTTTGAATTTGATGATATTGGCGTTTATCTTGGTCTCAACGGATGAAAAAATCCAAGATAAGATATTGAAGTTCTTCATTTCCCAATCATCATGTTTCTTAGAATACTCTTCAAGGGCCTTTTGTCTATCATCCCCTTCAAGGATCTTGATATCCCCTCCTTCAATAATGGTAATTTTGGGTTCCGGTTCCGGTATGGATCCATGAACGTAACCCCAAAGCCCCTTTCCTTTAATATGGGCTTCCATATTACCGGCCCAAACATGATAGTTTGAGCCATTAAGCTTAAACCCAAGAGAAAAATGGGAGTCTTTTTCGCCCATTAGAGAGGAAAGAATGCAATGGATAGTACGTACCTTAATTACTTTTTGCGTCTTTCTTGACAAGAGAGGCTCCTAAAATATTGCTCGAAGAAGGTGATCCTCTTTGATTTTAAAAAACTTGAAGGCACGCTTTTCGAGGAATGCACGGGAAGGCGAATCGCAATTCTTCTTCTTCAACGAGGCTCTGATACCAAAAAGTATCTTCAACAAGATACTTTAGTTGATAACGCAACAACCTTGAGAACAAATGTGTGAACATACACACCCAAGAACACTTGTGCACAACAAGCACAACACACCGAATCACAAATGTGCAAAAGCACTCATAAGTTTCATAAACAACTAAAGAGGTTGGGCTATAATCCCAAATCCCTTAAGGAAATACAAGAGGAGCTGCCCATATATATAGGGCTTGGAGGAGGCCTTGGGAGGGGCTCCACATAGTCGTTGGAGCTCCTCCAACGGTCACAAATGTGACCGTTGGAGGGGTCCAACGACTAGTGGGTTGGGCCCCTCCCAATGCAAGTACAATGCATTAAATGCAAAAAAAGAAAAAGAAATAAAGAAAAAGAAAATAAATACAAAAACATATTCTCGAAAAAGAATATGTGTAAAATTCCTAAACTACCCTTACTAGGAATATATATATTTTATATATATAATTGGTAAATACACATACATATATTATATATATATGTATATGTATTACCTTATATATATAAAATATATATGCGAAATTACAAGTTTGATTACATAATTTAACACTTCTTTCTTCTCATCCTTTCAGAATCAATTGCTCCTCTTCCCTGCACCCTCTAGCTCTGATACCATGTTAGAAAATATGAAAAAAGAGAGGGAAAGGAACTAAGTTTACAAGTAGTTCAAAATGGAGAGAAGAAACAAAATTTCATTCTAATGCAAAACATAAAAAGGATCAACCCCTTTAGTGTACAACATAAAGAAGAAACAAAAAGTCTAATATACCCCCTTTGATAGGGTATTTACAATAAGACCTAATAAAGTGATATTACACAAAACTGTAATACATTATATTACATAGACTTTCAATAGGTTTCTTTTTTGAAGGTAACACAACTACTTCCCAAGTTTTTGTTTTTCTAGTTCTATGTTCATAGTTTCAATCCAATGAGAAACATTTTTAGCTTTATTATAATGTGAAGGCTCATGGAATGAATGTAATGCTATTAGAAAGTCCTATAATTAGGAGATAATGACTCATAAGAAACAAACCTATTTGATGGAATAGATTCTCTACTAAATCTTCTAAAAGGAGTTTCTTATGTAGGCTCACTATATTGAGAAAATTTTTCTAAGGCACTAGTAAGATTATTTTGCTCACGCCGGACATAAACTTGAATATTTTTAGGAGATCTATTAATGATGTCATCACTACTCGGTGGTGTCTCAATATTAGGGTATCCATGATTTATATCATCTATAATTTCATGATGATTCAAAGAATAATCATTAGTATATATATCTTCTCTTAGAGAGAGATCATATAAAAACATATAGTTTATTTCCTCCTTTTTATCATGCTCTTCAAAACCATTTTCATCCTCTAATAATGTCACATCTTTGGAAACATAAAGTTTATTATTTTTTAAATCAAAGCATTTATATCCTTTTTTATTTTCACCGTATCCGATGAAAACACATTCAATTGCTTTTGGTGATAACTTATCTCTTTTGTGTAAAAGCACAAACATTTACAACCAAAAATCCGTAAACGATTGAAATAAGGTGTTATTTTGAGAAGCTTTTCATAAGGAAAAACAAATTTTAAAGTGGATGATGACATTCTATTTATCAAATAAGTGAAAGTTAAAAGCCCAAAAACTTTTGAAAATATTTTTTAAAATAAGTAGAGTTCAAGCAGTTTCTATTATATGCATATGTTTTATTTTTGCTAGTCCATTTTGTTGATGTGTCTTATGGCAAGATCTTTGATGACAAATCCTATTTTGTTTTAGATAGTTTTGAAATTCAATGGATAGATATTCTCCACCTGAATCTGATCTAAGAATAGATATATTGCTTTGAAATTGATTTTTAACTTTAATGTGAAATTCTTTAAAGAAGGAAAATACTTTTGATTTAAAAATAAGAAAGTAAACCCACACATATCTAGTAAAATCATCAATAAAAGTGATATAATACGAGTAATCACCTTTAGATACTACCGGAGAAGGACTCTATACATCTGAGTGCACCAATTCAAAAGGTCTCGTTAAAACAAAGGTTCTCTTTGGAAATGGGATATATTTCATTTTTCAATAATACAATCTTTGAAAGTCATATCTTTTTCATTACAATTTTTTTCTCCAAAAAAGAAAAAGATACATTTTAGAATAGCTTGAATGTCTAAATCTTTTATGTGAAGTTTCAACACCCTATCTTGGACATAGTTACAGAAAAATTTTAGAGGAAGAGACAATGAGTCCATAAAGTAAAGATCTTCCTTACTATGGCCTTACTCAATCCGCTTCTCAGACCGTAGATCCTGCACAAAGCAACTCTTAGATGAAAAAGATATTTCACATCCATGGTCAGCAATTTGAGAAACTGAAAACATATTTAAATTTAGTTTGTAAACAACTTTAATTTTGAGACAGTTTTTTTGAAAATCTTTAGAAACTAATGTTCCTATACTCTTAATTTTTAAAATGGTTCCATCAGTCGTAGAAACACAAGACAAGTTTGAGTTGGTGAATATATTGAATAAGGTATTCTCATTAAGGGTCATATGAAAAGATGCTCTCGAATCTAGAATCCAAGAATACATACCGAGTGAAGATGAGGAGGCGATGGCAGCACCTGATGTAGATGAAGTTGCTTTAGAATTTGTTGAAGTACCATGGATATTTGCCTTCTTCTTCCTTCTTGGGTGTAGATTCTTCAACGAAAGTAACATTATACTTGAAGGTTTCATTCAACTTAAGGCAAGCGAGTTTAATGTGACCCGACTCATTACAATGATGACAAATAATCATTTTTCTTTCACCACTATAGTTATTATTATTACTATAGTTATTTTGCCTCCCAAAGTGTGGAGGCTTATTGGTCTTAACATGGTTGTCGGGTTTAGATACTGCCAATACTTCATCACAAATTTTACTCATACCAAGACGAGTTTCTTCTTAAACAATTTTGGCAATTGCATCTTCAAGAAGAAGAGGAGTATATCGATGTAGGAGAGAAGATCAAACTTGCTCAAATTTGGGACAGAGCTTATACAAGAATTGAAAAAATGTCTCTTGTTTCATTTGTTTTTGTCTAAGTTCTGCATCTTCAATGGCAACCCACTTAGGCTCCAAAAGTGATAGTTCATTCCATAGGGGATTCAAAGCACTAAAAAAATCTTGAAAACTTAAGTCTCCTTGCTTGGTGGTTCTAGCTTTTTTTTGCAAAAAATATGCTCTTGCAAGATCTTTTTGGGTATCAATACCCTTCATAAAAAACCAAGCTTATCTTTCACTTGCTTATGATAATCCTCAATAGCCTTGGCACGAGCATCTCTCTCTAAGGCCTTTTCTTGACCCTCTTCTAGTTTTATGAGCTTAAGTTGGAGTTTGGGGATAGTGCCCATCACATACCTCCAAAGTTTTTTTTCATTGAGATTGTTTTTCATTGCGAAAGCCCACATCATGTAGTTTTTTCCATTGAGCTTGAATGAAAGGTCAATTTTGGTTTCTATTCTGTGAGCAAGAGAGGAAGAGGAAGATAGTGGAAATGAGAAGAGGAGAGCATGATCCCTTAGGAGACTTTGTCACGAACACGATCACTTAATGGGAACGTTCCACAAGTCCAAGAGCACTATGGCTTTGATACCATGTAACAAAATATGCATAAGCACAAAACACAAGTCACTAAGAGCTTACACGATAATAATCATACAAGTTCACATGCACAAGTCCATTATGGGATACAATACAAAAGCCTAACAAGGCAACAATAATAAGAACAAAATAAAAAATATAATCCTTTTATTGATCAAATGCTTAACACAAGTATTAAAGAAACAAACGGGGTTCAACCCTTATAAATATACAAAAACCCCTTTAAAGGGGAGACCATTGGGAGCTCCAAAGAAAGGTTGGGAGCAAGGTTGTAAGTAGTGTATCGTTACCCGTATTGGTCAGGCCAATATTAACACCATATCGTATCGTATTGTAAACATATCCTAAATTTTTAATAAAAAATTTCAAAAAATCTAAAAAAATAGTAAAAATTATAAAAAATTCTATCACATGAAATAATGTTGAATTGCACAAAATAAAACCATAAAATCACAAATGAAGCACTTATGTCTCTATGAGCTGCATAAGACATTATCAAACATCAACTATCTTACATGCAAAATATTAAATATCTTGCAATTAAGAACATGTCACAAGACTCATACTTTCATACTATATAAACAAAAATATTATGGCAATAGTTGCACTCGATTTTCACTCATTACTTGAGTACCCCATGCTATGTCGTATCATCCGATGTCATCTTTGTTGGAGGAGTATGGTGTTAAAATATATGTATACATATATGTATATATCTATATATACACATATATATAGTTATATAGGTAAATGCCCTATAAAGGCATTTTAGTCGTTTCATATAATGTAATAAAACTTTTTTTTTAACAGTTTCTTTTTCTTTTTATTTTCTTGTATTTTTGGAGAACCATTGGGGGCTCTATGGTCAAAATGGACATAGAGTCGTTGACCGTTGGGAGCTCTCAACAACTCCACCGGGAGCTCCCAATGGTCCCTCTCCTTCCCTTGAGTTGTATATACAGGGGTGTTCCCTCCTAATCTTTTATACTTTTTATCCATTGATTGTAATGAAGTATGCGGAAAAATAAAGAATGCAAAGAGCATTCACAATGTTCAACAATAGACAAAATACAAAAGAGATAATAGCGAGTCCACTATGAGACAATACACACAAGCTTTAAGAAAAGCACAAACTAAAATATAAAATCTCTTTATTGAGAGAGAGAGCACTAAAGCTTAACGAATACAAAGGAGTTCACCCCTATTTATACAAAAAGAATGGCCTCAAAAGAGGAGCCAAAAGGAGGGCCAAAAAGGGGGCTCCCATAGTGTCGTTGGGAGCCCCCAACAGTTACATTTGTGACCATTGAGGGGCCCAACGACTCTATGGTGGAGCCCCTTTTTGGCATGTGTTGAATAAAATAAAAAAGAAAAAAAATATGAAAAAATAAAGAAAAAAGAAAATCTAATCTAATAAAATAGTTGTTTATTAAAAGAATAATGTGAAAAGACATAAATACCCCTATCGGGTATTATACATTATATATATATATAATGGATACATATTTTAACACCTCCCCCTCAAACTTTATGAGAAGATGATCGAAAGTTTGCCAAAAAGAAACATGAAGCGAGGAGCAGGAATGACTTTAGTAAAGAAGTCCACCAACTGATATTCTGAAGTGACATATGGTAGAGTAATTGTTCCTCATAGGTATTCATTACGAACATAATGACAATCCATCTCTATATGTTTGGTGCGCTCATGGAAGGTGTGAATGTTGGCAATATAGATGGCACTTTTGTTGTCACAACATAGCTTTGAAGCTCCAGTAATGTCAACCCCCATATCTTTGAGAAGGCTTCAAAGCCAAACAAGTTCCATTGTAGTAGTCGTCATAGCCTGGTATTCAGCTTCAGTAGAAGATAGCGAGACTTTCTATTGCTTCTTATATCTCCAAGCAATTAAGGAATCTCCTAAAAAGACACAAAATCTAGTAATTGAGATTTTATCATTAAGGTTACCTCCCCAATCTGCATCAGTATAAGCAAGTAAATTTAACGAAGAAGATGAGGATAAAAATAGCCCTTTTATGGTGTTTTTGATGTATCGGATGACCCGGAGCACGACACTCATATGCACAGTTGTAGGGGCATGCTGAAATTGGCAAGCAGAGTGAATAGCATGAGCGATGTCTGGTTTGGTGATAGTCAGATATGTGAGACATCCAATGAGTTGTCTGTAGAGTTGGGATCTGCTAGAAGAACCCCATCCTCCAACCTTAATTTTGCATTAATTACCTCTAGAGTCTCTACCTTTTTATCATCTGAAATGTCAGATTTAGTACATATATCTGCAGTAAGCTTCATATGTGATAAAATATATCCTCGAGGAGAATATGCAACTTCAATGCCAAGAAAATATCTAAAGAAGCCTAAATCAGACATGTCAAAGTTATTTTTAACATATTTTTAACATTAACAATACTATTTTGATCATTTCCTGTGATAATCATGTCATCAACATAAAGTAATAAGATAACAATACTAGTACCTGTACTTTTAACAAAGAGAGCAGTGTCAGTATAACAGGAATGAAATCTCAATTTAATCATGATATCACTAAACTGATCATACCAAGGGGGCTTATTTAAGACCATATAAGGCTTTTAAAAGTTTAAGGGTTTGACCTTGTCCAATATTAACTCCGGGTGGTGGATCCATATATACTTCTTCGTTTAGATTCCCATTTAGAAATGCATTTTTCACATCGAGTTGATATATAGGTCATTTTTTGGTTGATGCGACAACTATTAAAGTTCTAACACTAGTCATTTGGGCTACAAGGGCGAATGTTTCCTCAAAGTCAATTTCATATTCTTGCGAATATCCCTTAGCCACTAATCTGGCTTTATATCTAAGGATCCATCGCTTTTGGTTTCAACCTTAAAGACCCATCGACATCCAATAAGTTTTTTATGTGGAGGGAGTTTGACTATTTCCCAAGTATTAGCCTTTTTTAATGCATCTAATTCTATCTTCATTGCTTCAACCCAATCTGGTAGAGTTTTGGCTTAATTATAATGAGCGGGTTTATAATATGAATGTAAGGTTATTAAACATGCCCAATAATTGAGTGCTAGGGACTCATAGGTCACAAACCTATTAGGTGGTATTGATTCTCTAGAAGATCGCCTAACGGGAGTTTTTTTTTAAGATTCGGTAATTTGAGAAAATTTCTCTAAAGCACTAATAGGCCTTTCTTGATCTCTTCGGGTGTAAACATTAATATTTTCATTACTAATATCCCCATTTTGTGGTGGTATGTCAATATTGGATACATCACAAGTATCCTCTATACTTTCAAGATGATTCAAAGAATCATCACATACATCATCCATAAGATCATGCAAAAACATATAGTCGATTTCATTTGCTTTATCGAGTTTTTCAAATCCATTCTCATCTTCTAAGAAAGTCATGTCTTTTGAAACATAAAGTTTGTTATTTTTTAAATCAAAACACCTATAGCCTTTTTTATTTTCCCCGTAACCTAGAAAAACACATTCAATTGCTTTTGGTGACAATTTATCTCTCTTATATAAGAGAACAAAGCATTTACAACAAAAAATGCGAAGGCGATTGAAGTCGGGTGAAAATTTGAAGAGTTTTTCATAAGGAGAGGCATTCTTTAATTTAGAAGGCATTTTATCGATTAAATACGTTGCGGTTAAGACGACTTCGGCCCAATTTTTTTTGGAATATCTTTAGAGACAAGCAATGTTCTAGTGGTTTCGATAATATGCCTATGTTTTCTTTCCACTAGTCCATTTTGTTGTGGAGTTCTAGAACACGATTTTTTATGACAAATTCCATTTTGTTTTAAATAATTTTGAAATTCGGTAGACAAATACTCTCCACCGAAATCGGATCTAAGAATGGATATATTACTTTGAAATTGATTTTGTATTTTCATATGAAACTCTTTAAAGAAGGAAAACGCTTCGATTTATGACTAAGAAAATAGATCCAAACATATCTAGTGAAGTCATCGATGAAAGTGACATAGTAAGAGTAACCACCTTTAGACATAACCGAAGATGGACCCCAAACATCCGAGTGCACCAATTCAAAAGATCTTATAGAAAGAAAAGTTCTACTTGGAAATGGAATACATTTTATTTTCCCCAAAATGCAATCTTTGAAATTAATATCTTTTTCCTTACAAAATTTGTTTTCAAATGGAAAAAGATACATTTTTGAATAACTTGGATGTCCAAATCTTTTATGCCAAGTTTCAATGCTTTTATCTTGGACATAAATACAAAAAGAGTTTGTAGGAAGGTTTAGATGATCCATATAGTAGAGATCTCCCTTTCTATGGCTTTGCCCAATCCGCTTCTCAGACTGGAGATCCTGCACAAAGCAACCATTAGATGAGAATGACATTTCACATCCATGGTCGGCAATTTGGGAAACCGAAAAAAGATTCAAATTTAGATTTGGAATAACTCTTACTTTTGGAACAAAAAGGTTTTGAGAATTTTTAGAGTTAAGTGTTCCAATACTTGTGATTTTTAAAAAAGTCACATCGGCCGTAGAAACACATGAACCTTTTGAATTTGTGCATACATCGGTTAAGGCATTTTCATGAGGGGTCATATGAAAGGATGCTCCGGAGTCTAAGATCCAAGAATACGTATCGGGTGATGATGTAGATGCAATGGCCGCACCCGATGTGGAGGAAGTGGTTTTGAGAATTTGTTGTAGAGCCATAGATATTTGGCCAAGTGTTTCTTTGAGGTCTCCACTCTTGACTTCATCTTCTTTGTTGGTGGTAGATTTTTCAAGAGAAGTCACCTTAGACTTGAATGTTCCATTTAGCTTTGGGCAAGCAGGTTTGATGTGACCCGACTCATAACAATGATGACATACAATCATCTTTCTTCCTCCACTATAGTTTTCTTGTTTTCCAAAGTGTAGTGGTTTATAGGTTTTGACATTGCTACCGGGTTTGGATACGGCAAGCACTTTATCAATGTGCTTACTCATGCCAAGCCTAGTTTCCTTTTGTGTGATTTTGGCTATGCATCTTCTATTGGAGGAAAAATAGATCTATGAAGAAGTGATGACCTCACTAGATCAAATTCGGGACGTAGTCCAAACAAAAATTGAAACAATCGATCTTGTTCCATTTGTTTTTGTCTTAATTCAACATCTTCCATAGCTACCCATTTTGGCTCTAAAAGAGCCAACTCAACCCATAGTGGGTTTAAAGCACTATAGTAATCTTGTATACTTAAATCACCTTGTTTGGTGGTTCTAATTTTTTTTTTTGTAAAAAGTACGTTCTTGCAAGGTCTTTTTGGGTATACATACCCTTCATAAAGAACCAAACCACATTGGCTCGACAAAATTTAACTATGTTAGCACATACCTTGAATTCAACATTGTTCATGAACCAAACAAGAATTTTGGCGTGATTGTTTTTTCAATCTTCAACTTTCTTTTGGTGGTCTTCAATGGCTTTGAGGTGAGCATCTCCCACAAGAGCATTTTCTTAGCCTCCTTCAATCTTGGTGAGCTCCAATTGAGGTTTCAGAATAAAACCCATAACATAACCCCAAAGTTTCTTACCTTTGAGATTGTTCTCCATCGCTTGAAGGATAGGTCAATTTTGGATTCTGTGGTGTCACCAAAAGTGTATGAAGGATAGAGACAATATATGTGAAAATGAATATCACGCTTCTTCCTCTAAGAACTGAATAGCTTTGATACCATGTAATGAAGTATCCGAAAAAATAAAGAATGCAAAGAGCATTCACAATGTCTAATAATGTACAAAATACAAAAGAGATAATAGCGGAGTCTACCATGGGACAATACAGACAAGCTTTAAGAAAATCACAAACTAAAATATAAAATCTCTTTATTGAGAGGGAGAGAACACTAAAGCTTAAAGAATACAAAGGGGTTCACCCCTATTTATACAAAAAGAATGGCCTCAGAGGAGCCAAAAGGAGGGCAAAAAAGGGTCACAAGTGGGGCCCCTTCTTTGAGAATAAAAGAAAAAAGAAAAAAAAACATGAAAAAATAAAGAAAAAAGAAAACCTAATCTAATAAAATAGTTGTTTATTAAAACAACTATATGAAAAGACATAAATACCTCTCTCTGGTATATATATATTGACATACCTACAAGTACGTACTGACCCATCTCAGCCCTATATATATATATATATTGACATACCTACAAGTACGTACTGACCCATCTCAGCCCTACCATTATTGTCAAAAAGAAAAAACAGGGAAAAACAAATACCACACTTACTAACTGCTACAGATACGGTATACCCCAAAAAGAGGGGAATAAAAAAAACAGAAGTTTTGAGTTGAACGCGATCTAACGGGGATCATCCGTCATGTTCAATCCCCACCGCACACTTGCTTGGGGAAACGTGAGCGTGGGGCCCAATGCACAGTCCGATGTGCGGTAAAGAATGATCGGTCAGATTCAATACGACCTGATCTGTGCACTCTGCGTTGGATATAAAAAAAAAAAAACAGCAAAAAGATTGGGACTCCAAAGTTACAGAGACAAAACCAAAGCGGAGAAACAAACAAAAGAGATAAAAAGCAATAGGGAGCGAAAAACTCACGATCCACGGGACGGCAAAGAGAGCGCGCTTGTTTCCGGCCATAAGGTTCCGGCAATTCAGCACGATTTGCGGCATCTGCAGCAGCAGGAACGGCAGGTTCGCCGCCCCGGCGAACCTCGCCGTCATCGCATCCCATCGCTCGAACTCGTCGTCGCTCTTCCCCAATCCGCCCTCTTCCTCGCCCTCCCTCGGTTCCTGTTCTCCATCCGATCAGCACCGTACTCATTGACAAAAAAGAACAAATCAAGCATGATGCATCAGTCAAAGTTTCCGACCTTGCTTCGAGAATGATCCAGAAACGGGCTCCCAGAACCAGCGGCGGCATTGATTCTCCGGGAAGAGAGCGCCGAATTTAAGGGAAAAGGGATGCCGATTCTCCGGGAAGGGTGCGATGGACGGCGATCGGTGGTTCTCAGGTGAAGTGGGAAGAAAGGTCTGAGGAGGTGGGAGTTCGTGGGGCACCCGGGCGCTCGAGCCAAGGGCAGGCACCCTGACTCCATTTGGCTTTTACAAGAGCGAGCCTGGACTAGGACAAACGGGGTATGATGATTCCTTTGCAGTACGTTAAGTGGTGCCATTCACTCCCCTGCCACGTGGCATGTCGTCCAGTAAAAAGTGCCTCGAACGAGCATGTCAGGTTCAGCCAAAGAGCTTCCATCTATGGGTGTCCAACGGGTCGGGTTTGGTATCGGGTCCGGACCTGAGTTTAATCAGACTCAAACCCGACAAGAACTACATGAATCAAACACAGGTCATATCCGGTAAAACAATATTTTTTTTTTATCATTTTTACATTGAAAAATTATGGGTCTTAATCCAAACTCAGATCGGACCTGAGTTTGGTATAAAATTTCACAAACTGTACCAGAGTTCATGTATTAATCAGACCTTCGAGTCTTAATCAGATCTTCTTATTTATAACCGTATCTGAACCCTATAGGGTTTGGTTTGGGTCAGGTCCAAGTGAACCTAGCTTTTTTTTATGATGAAAAAAACCCCAATCTACCCTGGCTTACGGGGCCCACCTTTGAAAGGTACGGACACCTGTGCGCCAGTGAGTTTGGCCCGCTGCCTTCATCTCAGCACCCTCACAATTCCCAACCACCCCGTTTGCCTAGCAACCTTGCCGTGGTTTCTAAGACAGAGACAGAATATATTGTCTTTGTCCGGCGTTTGCTTTGACTGAACAAGCACGATGCATTCATTGTGTACCACGTTTGGAAGGTTTGCGCAGAGCGTTTGCTTTAACCAACCAATAAGCATGTCATCCATATCAAATAAACTTTAAAAAAAAAAAAAAACATTTCAAAGAGAGGAGAATGGGTTATTCACATTATTTGATGGTTAGAGGTAAAAATCCTTAATTCTAAAACCTTAAAATAAATAAAAATCAGGCCACAATTAAACGAGACACAATGATATTCAACCAATAAGCATGCTAATTGGCATCAAATAAACCTTAAAATCATAGACAAAAACTAATCATGCAAAAACCTTAATTTTAAAACCTTAAAATGAATAAAAATCTGGCCACATTCAACCAATAAGCATGCTATTCACATCAAATAATCCTTACAATTAAAGACAAAAACTATTCATGCAAAAACCTACTTTTAAAACCCTAAAATGAGTAAAATATCTCACTAGATTTGATTGGCTACCAGTGATATTTTAACCAAAATTCATGCCATTTATATCAAATAAACATTCAAATTCAATACAAAAATTAATCATGGAAAAGCCCTAATTTTAAAACCCTAAATCTGTTCATATGTGGTGCATGCGGTTGGCTACACTCCTACAACACACACAGGTCATCGGCAATAGGAGCTCTCAAGGCAGTAAGGTTTTTTCATGACCCACGGGGCACACGCGTGTTCACACGATTGGCATTAAAACACACCCCAAGGGGGGTGTTTGCATGTCACGAAAAATAGAGGCTTTCCACAGATACATGTGCAATCCCATGTATTTTCATGGGCCCCACCACCATGATGCAAACATGAGTTCATTTTCCTCGTTTTCAATGTTTTCACCCATAAATAGAGATGATTTGTACAAGATGTTCAATTTGGTTTAATAGACCCAAACATATTGAATGTGTTGTCAGATAGAATAAAACTTGGCATACCCATTAATCTTTTGGTTTTGTCAAGAGCTACAAATTCTTATAGAGAAGTTGTTAACATCTATACTTATCGAGTGACAATGGCACAGTATCTTCAATCATCGAAGTTAGGAAACTCGGTTACCAAATATTTGTTGGATTAACCACCATGATTGACGTGGTGGTTATCCACGATGTGGATACATCCCCACATCAGGGATGATCCATCGGATAAATGAGCATACGATAAGGGGGAACGGTTACACAAACTATTCCCACTGTATGCTTTATAAAGATTGGGTATCATGAGCGACCCAAGTGAAGAGTGCAGAAGGGAAATACGGGTCTACTCACCGACTGCATCCGAAAGCCTGGGCTCGTGGAGGGCAGCAGTCCGGCTGAGCAGAGAATCTCCGGCAACGTCCTCCGCACTTCGGCAATGGCTGCCTCAGGTATGCTCCTGCATTCTGTATGTTTTGTTTTTTGCAGGGGCTTCGCCGGATCTGGTGATTGCTGAGTCGTCGGCACACAAGACCGGTGGTGGAAATCCCCCGATCGACCCAACATTGGGTTATGGGCTCACACCCCGCTTTCGCTGCGGGGTGTGCTCTGGGTCGACCAGCAAAGCAGGTCACCGTGGGGTGACGCTGCTGCTGGTCGCCGGAAGCCGGCGACTGTCGCCGTTGGGCGACAGACATAAAAAAAATTTGTTACCTCTGTTTTTGGGGGTTTTCCGTCGGCGAGGACAACACCGGCATTTTCACTCCATCCGCCATTAAAACACTGCTGGAACCGTCACCGACGACTATTGAGTCGCCGAATTTCTGAAAAGGCTTCTGTGGTTTCAAGTTTTCGCCGGCAGATAGACCGTTGTTTTTGCCGGAGAAGAAACGCCATCAGGAGCGGCGGCGTTTGTCGTCAGCAAGGGGCCTCACCGGCGGGCGACATTGGTCGCCGGCAATGAAAATGGGGAAAACCCCTCTTTTCTGAAAGATCAGGGTTTTCTGCCCCTTTTTCGTTTTTTTCTAAACAGTTGGAACCGGATCGGGTCCGGTATTCGGTTCGGACCGGATCTGGTTAATATCGGATCCGGTATGTGCCAGGTCTGACCCGGATCTTTGAGCCCCTGGGTCAGACCCGGATATGGTAGCAACCGGGTCAGACCCGGATCCGGTTAAAACCCGGGTCAGACCCGGATCTGGTTAAAACCCGGGTCAGACCCGGATCTGGTAGCTACCGGGTCCGACCCGGATGCAGTATTACCGGGTCCGACCCGGATCTGATAGCAATCGGGTTAGATCCAGATCCAGTTATTACCGGGTCCTACCCTTGTCCGGTTCTTACCAGGTCCGACTTGAATCCAAGTATTAACTGGGTTTGACCCGGATCTAGATAACCCCGGGTCCGACCCGGATTCAGATCTTATCGGGTATGACCTGGATCCAGATAACCCTGGGTCCGACCTGGATCCAGTTTATACCAGGTCTGACCCAGATCCGATTACAGTCGGATCTGACCCAGATCCAGAAGGGTCCATGCACTATTTAGCCTGAACCGGACCAGGGACTGATTCATCCCCCTTCGGGGACCGGTTCAAAGCCATTTTTGGTCGGTTCCTTCCAGTTTCTCACCGGTTCCGAGATGCTAAGACCCTATTTCCTTAAATATAAGAAAATACAGGGATTTTGGCATACTGTTATAGGGTTTTAATGAACTTTTGTTTATACTTGACCCGGTTCATAAGGTTCAGAACCGGTTCGAACCCTTGGATGACCGGTTCAGGGTTGTTTCAGACCGGTTCAGAGTACTTTAAGACCGGTTCGTGAAACATATGACAGATTCATTCAGTTTTAGAACCATTTTGAGGGTCATATGTCTGGTCCATTCGGTTTACGGACTATTTTAAGATATTATGTTGTATATAATATCGGCATTAAGGATAGTTAGATAACTTAGTATATTCATGTCACCAAAGTGACTGAATACACGTGTGTTATCAAAAATGTTGTATTATCATATGGTTTTAGCCAATATTGTTGTTATACTTATATTCATGAAACGATAAACGACCCAAATGTAGTTTTATCGTGTTTGGAATTTAAGTAGGGTAAAATAAGGTAAATGTGTCGAGATACATCACACATGAGTATCCAAAGGTACCTTGTGTTGATGGTCTATTTTATAAGAACCTTAGTTTTACCGAATATGGTCGGTAGGCGAAGTGGTTTCGCGTGTCGGAGCTCTTACCAAAGTAGGACTCTGATGACCCCCTTCACTCGCCTGGAAAGAAGCATATCAAGGGCCTTTATTATTTTGCTTTTTTCACTAAAGTTTTAGTCTCGTACGAATGTTTCTTGATACATGTCTTTTGTCATGCAGTTTCTAGTTTTGTGATTTTAGATGGCTCTAGCTCTATACCTTTTCTAGATGGATCTAATTTTAATGATTGGAAAGAAACTGTTCTTTTTGCATTAGGGTATATAAATCTAGATCTGGCCCTAAGGATAGATGAACCCGCTGCCCTCACTGATTAGAGCACTGTTGATCAAAAGATTGCTTTTGAGAAGTGGGAGCGCTCGAATAGGCTTAGCTTGTTACTTTTGCAATCTAAAGTAGCAAAGAACATTCGTAGTGTTATTCCACAATGCAGAACAGTGAGAAAATTCATGAATGCCATTGAGGCACAGTTTGTGAGTTCAAACAAGGCCAGAGCCAGTACCCTGATGTCAAAACTCATATCTATGAAATATACTGGAGGGGAAAACATTCACCAACACATTTTGGAGATGAGAAACATAACATTTCAGCTGAATGACATGAAGCTCACTATCTCTGATTCTTTCCTTGTGCATTTAGTCCTAACATCCTTACCCTTGGAATACAGACCTTTCAATATCTCGTACAACACACATAATGATGAATGGACATTTAATGAACTCATGTCCAAGTATGTTGAAGAAGAAGAGAGGATGAAAGGTGAGAAGGTGCAGAGTGCACATATAGCTTCTCATACGTCCAAGGTAGGACCAAGGAAGAATGCATTTAAGAGAAATGTTAGAAAGAAGCCAACTGGGCATAAGTCATCCCAAGACAAGCAATCCAATACTGCTCCCATAAAGTGCTTTTTTTGCAAGAAGAAATGACACATAAAGGCAGATTGCATCAAGTACAAAAAGTGGTTGGAAAAGTGATGTAATTTGTCATTAGTTTCTCATGAATGTAATTTATTACACATTCCTGAAAATAGCTGGTAGATTGATTCTGGTGCTACTGTTCATATTTCCAACTGTCTACAGTTGTTCCTGAGCAGAAGGGAACCAACAATGCATGAGAAAAGCATCTATTCGGGAAACAAGATGAGTTCACATGTGAAGGGTGTTGGAACCTGCAGGATTACTTTGGATACGGGCGATCTTAGATCTTCATGATGTCTTTTATATTCCATCATATAGTAGAAACTTAATTTCAATTTCAAAGTTGGATAAATTTGGATATTATTTTAAGTTTGAAAATTTCAAATTGTTCATATTAAGAAATTCAATTGAAATTGGTTCTGCATCAGTTTATGATGGTTTATATAGATTGAATGTGAAGATCCAAACTCAGGAGTCTCTGACTTCTGAATACACATTGGTTGGAAATAAACGGAGCATGACAGATGATAAATCTTAGATGATTTGGCATCGAAGGTTGGGTCATATCTCTGAAAAGAGAATAAAGAGACTTGTAAATGAAGGGATCTTGCAATCTCTAGATTTTACTGACAATGACTCATGTGTTGATTGCATAAAGGCTAAGCATACAAACACATATAAAGAGGGTGTCAAACACAATAGTGAGATATTAGAAATAGTTCATACGGATGTATGTGGACCGTTTTCCCTCTGTTATACAGGCGAAAAATATTTCGTCACCTTTATTGATGACTATTCTCGGTATATGTATCTCTACTTGATTTTCAAAAAATCTGATATTTTTCAGATGTTTAAAGAATTTAAGAAAGAAATAGAGAAACAAACCAATAAAGTTATTAAGATAGTCAGGTATGATAGAGGTGGCGAATATTATGGTAGATTTACTAAGATGGGGCAAAGGGAAGGATCATTAGCACAATTTCTTAAAGAGGAAGGCATTGTGCCTCAATATACCATGCCTGGTAGTGCCTATCAGAATAGTGTAGCTGAAAGGAGAAATCGTATGCTTAAGAAAATGGTCAGAGCTATGTTGAATTATTCAACACTTCCCATAAAGTTGTGGGGTGAAGCCTTAAGGACTGTTGTGCATATTTTGAATAAGGTTCCTACGAAATCTGTGCCTAAAACTCCTTACGAGCTGTGGACAGGTAGGAAACCATCAGTGTCTTATATGCACATATGGGGATGTCCTGCAAAGGCTAAATTGTACAACCTCCACATTAAAGCCTTTGATCCAAGAACAACCAGTGGATATTTCATTGGTTATCCAGAAAGATCAAAAGGGTACAAGTTTTATTGCCCATCTCACTCACCACAGATTGTTGAAACGGATAAGGCTAAATTCTTAGAAGATGGTTCAGTAGGATTGAGTGCACTTCAAAGCCTTGGTTTTGAGGAAGTACAGGATCCAGTTTTGTCACTTGTTAAGGAAAACATCGAAAGATACCACATTGTTATTCCTAATGATGGTGTGGTTGATCATTCGATTGTTAATGCACAAATCCAAAGTGAACCTATTGTGGACAATGCGGAAGAGCACGAACAGGATGATCAGGTTCAATCTGAGCCTGAAGAACGACCTGTTTGGAGATCCACAAGGATTAGGAGATTTGTCATACATCCTGATTATGTGGTGTACCTTCAGGAGCCTAGTGATTTCAGAGATATGGATGATGACCCATTGACTTTTATGGAAGCTGTTGAAAGCAAACAATCTTCGCACTGAATAGAAGCCATGAAAGAAGAGTTAGACTCTATGGCTAAAAATCAAGTGTGGGATCTTGTCACGTTACCTAAAGGAGTAAAGCCCGTAGGGTGTAAATGGGTCTTTAAGACCAAGAAGGACTCCAAAGGTAACATAGAGAGACATAAAGCAAGATTGGTTGCTAAAGGATTCACCCAGATGGAGGGCATTGACTATAATAAGACATTTTCTTCTGTCTCAACTAAGGAGTCAATGAGGATAATTTTGGCCCTTGTAGCTCATTATGACTTAGAGCTACATCAGATGGATGTGAAAACAACGTTCCTCAACAGAGATCTGAATGAAGAGGTATACATGGAACAACCTCTTGGTTTCTCTGAAAATGATCGTTTGGTTTGCAAGCTTAACAAATCAATATATGGACTTAAACAGGCCTCCCCACAGTGGTATATTAAATTTTTCCAAGTCATTGTGACTTTCGGGTTTACAGAAAACATTATTGATCAATGTATATACCTTAAGGAAAGTGAGAGTAAGTTCATTATATTGATGTTGTATGTGGATGACATTTTACTTGCAACCAACGATATAAAGTTGCTTTCAAAGACAAAACAGTTTCTTGCATCACATTTTGATATGAAAGATATGGGTGAGGCTGCTTACGTTTTTGGCATTGAGATTCGTCGAGACCGAGCAAAAGGTTTTCTAGGCCTCTCCCAAAGATCCTATATAGAAAAGGTGTTAAAGCGATATGGGATGGAGAATTGTTCTCCTAGTTCTACACCCATATCAAAAGGTGACAAGCTGAGCCTAAAGGATTGTCCACAGAACGATATTGACAAAGCACAAATGTGTGCTTATTCATATGTATCAGTTGTTGGCAGCTTGCAGTACGCGCAGACATGTTCTCGACCAGATATTTCTTTTGCAGTAGGGGTACTTGGCAGATTTCAGTCTAACCCAGGTTTACCCCATTGGAAGGCTGCCAAGAAAGTCTTGCGGTACTTGCAAGAGACAAAAGACTATATGTTAACGTATCAAAAAGTTGATCACCTCGAGGTCATTGGCTACTCAGATGCGAATTTAGGAGGATGCCTTGATAGTAGAAAGTCTACTACTGGGTATGTCTTCTTACTTGCTGGGGGCGCGATCTCTTGGAGGAGTGGAAAGCAGACGACCACTGCTACCTACACCATGGAAGCAGAATTCATAGCATTGTACGATACTACTTCGCATGCTATATGGTTAAAGAACTTCATATCACAGTTAAAGGTGGTCGATTCCATTGGGAAGCCACTGAAGGTCTACTGTGATAATGAAGCTGCGGTGTCCTTTTTGAACAACAACAAAAGTACTACATCATGCAAGCATATGGAATTGAAGTATTTTATTGTTAAAGAAAGGACAAAGAATCATTTAGTACATATTGTCAATATTGGTACCAAAGAGATGATCGTTGATCCTCTTACTAAAGGGCTAGCACCGAGATTATATTCCGAACATGTAATGAGGATGTGATTGTTAAACTCTTTTTTGACATATGCATATAAATAAAGTGATCACTTTCAGTTTTTTGATTCTCATTATGGTTGTTGTTAATCTCATAAGGATTAGAGATTCAACTAAGGACCTTTAGAATAGATTATAAAGGCCATTCTATTCATCAAGTTATTTTTATAAGGTTTTCTGGTTAAAAGATTTATCGTTGGATCAAGTGGGAGAATGTTGGATTAACCACCACGATTGACGTGGTGGTTATCCACGATGTGGATACATCCCCACATCAGGGATGATCCATCCGATAAATGAGCATACGATAAGGGGGAACGGTTACGCAAACCATTCCCACTGTATGCTTTATAAAGACTGGGTATCATGAGCGACCCAAGTGAAGAGTGCAGAAGAGAAATACGGGTCTACTCACCGACTGCATCCGGAAGCCTGGGCTCATGGAGAGCAGCAGTCCGGCTGAGCAGAGAATCTCTGGCAACGTCCTCTGCACTTCGGCAATGGCCGCCTCAGGTATGCTCCTGCATTCTGTATGTTTTGTTTTTTGCAGGGGCTTCACCGGATCTGGTGGTTGCTGAGTCGTCGACACACAAGACCGGTGGTGAAAATCCCCCGGTCGACCCAACAATATTATCCTAGGTGATAGATCTCATTGACTTCTGTAGAAGTTTGGATGCATCTCTCGGTTATAAGTGTTATCTAAAAAATTCTCTCGATAATTAGACTGTCCTTTTTGAAACAAATTAGTCTGTCCTCTTTAAAACAGATTCAGCTAATCGTTCAGAGTATCAAAATACATGAAATAATAAACACCTGAATGACCCCAGTTGTTTCTACGTATTGTTTTTTGAGTACATGTAGATCGTAATTATTGAAACAAGATTATCATGTTCCTTTTCGCCGTAATGGTTTCCATGAGGGCGGTGGGGGGTTGGACTCCTCTTCAGTGGAGAGAGCTCCACAGTAAAAGCTACCTCTGGAGCTCTCTTCCATGACACAAACTGCCTCTTAATTGTACTAAAATCCTAAAAACACCCTCTATCCTTTTTTTCTTCCCCATTCTCATCTGTCATCCACATCCCATGCAACCCTCTTTCTTGGTCTCCAAGCAACTTACTCTGTTATATACCATTGTCAACTGATTCTAGAGTCCTCACTGTTTCCCTCTTTTTTCCCATGGTTCTCATTGTTGTCTCTTCTTTTTCCCAAAGGTCTACGCTGTTTCCCCATCTTTAGAACTAGAAATCTGCTCTTCTTTTTTTGTCAATGGGGCATCCTTTTGAAACATCTTATGGCTGGTTCTGTTGGGTGGAGTTACCAGTTTCATGTAAATTTGTTATAACTGTGATATGTTTGTACAATTGGAAATTAACGTTTCAGTTAATTCTTTGTCTGTGTATTTTCTGAAGGTCTTTAATTTATTTAGTACAAATACAATATTGGACCACTAAAAAAGGAGTTAAACTTGTTGAATTTCAAGTAAAAAATGGGGTCTCATTAGACCTAATTCTAACCCAAACTCGACTTCAGTGCTTATTCAATTCTAACTTGGATCTGAATAAGCCCAAGAATATTCGTTATCAAACTCAAATGTTTATTATAAAACATCTAGCACAAAAGTATGAATCAAATCTAGTTTGACTTGTTTTTTAATCATTGGTTCTAATTTCAGACCTGGATCCAATTCGGGTCTCACGATAAAGTGTTGAATCTGGATAGAAAATGAGAACATATGACACGAGATCCACTCAAACAAGTTAAACCCATTGAATTTTATGTGAAAAACGGGTTGGGTAAAATTGATTTTAATTCTTATTTGGTTCTAACCTCAACCAAAGTAAACCTAAATATATTTATCCTGGCTGAAAAACCCAAATTCAGACATATCGAAAACAAAAAATATAGACCGGTTCTATTTCAGACCTGAGTCCAAACTGGATTGATTCCTCACTGGTACGCTCCTAACAAGATCTAAGGGTGGGTGGATGTCATAATTAAGTAATTTTGTGTTTTAAAAGGGCAATCAAGTATTTTTAGTGATAAAGGTAAAATAGAAATTCTAAGAGTACGTTTGGAAGCAAGAAAGATGTAGGAAAAGTGATGCAAAATGGAATATCCTGACAGGTTTTTCACCCTTTCAAACAAGAGAGACTTTTTGGTTTAAAGAGTTTTTTAAAAAAGTACATTTTTTTACAGGAAACATTCCTCCAAATGTTTCTTACCATGAAAAAATTTATTTCTCACCACCACCACCTATCTCACCGTCACCACCACCCACCACCATCGCCACCCTCCTCTCTCTCTCATTTTTTTACATTTTTCCACTTTGTTTTTCTCATGCTACACAAACAAGCGAAAAAACTTCTTTTGAAAAACTTCACATCAAAAACTCTCATAGGCAAAAATTTCTTTCCCTATGAGAGTTTTTCTCTCTTACAAAATTTATGTAAGGATGCAAATGAGATGGATCTAGAACAAGAGTTTTTGCAATGATTAACTGTTCCGGATTCAATTCCAATCCAATTCACTATGTATTTAGTCGTTTCAAATTCAAACCATATGGGAAACCACCATTGGGATCAGAGACCTAGTCGCACTGGCTAAGCCTACAATACTTATGGCAACTTTACGGTGTAAACCCGTGGCACACCCCACTTCCCTTTCTAAATTATTTTCCATGGTTCTCATGCAACCCAACTCCCCTTTCCTCGATTGTCTTCTTTCTCCCTTATTTTTCTGATAGATTAATTTGCTATTGTTTGGTTTGTTTGGCTTGTATATGATTTTCTACTTTCTCTAGAAACTTGACTTAACTAAGGATGAAAAAGGGTCAGATCCAGGAAGTAGGTTTTGTAATTTTTAGTTGTTCTGGATCTGAGACTGATCTAAATCCCCATGTATTTAGCTATTTCGGATCTGGACCGTTTGCATCCCTAAACGTAATCAACCCACATATGTTTAATATCGACTTGATCATCTTCAAGAATTTAGGATAGAGATGCATTATCGCATGCAAGAGACATCTTTCCTTGATCAACATAAACATATTTGCCAGAATTTGATTTAGACCTACACCTTTGGATCTGATCCAAAACCAAATTATGTTATCTGATATAGAAAAATATGGGTCTGATCTAGTTTTGGATCCAATTTTTAATGATTGGTTCTAGTTTCATATTCAAAATTCAGAGGTAGATTTTACAATAAATTTATGAATCTAGTTTGAAAATGAGAACTTATAATAATGGATTTGCTGATCATGAGCTAACGGTTGATTTTCAAGTAAAAAAAGAAGGACCAAGTTAGACCCAATTCGACAATATAATGCTTATCCTATTCGAATCTAGAAGCTGACAAACTCAAATATATTTGTTATGGATCTGATTCAAAATTGTGCATGTGCCATCCATTATAAAAAAATAAATATATGCCACATATGTTTTTGGATTTGATGTTTGTTTTTATTTATTTTAGCTTTGGATCCAGATCCGACTCAAAACTCAAAACAAAGTACTGAATCCTGTTAGCGAATGAGACCTCTATAATATCGAATCCAATGAAAATGAGTTAAATTAAAAAAAAACACATTTGACCCAATTCTGACCCAAACCTCGACTTTAATCCATTTCTAACCTAAACCCTAGTAAAACCAAATATATTTGTTAACAATCCAACCCATCTTCATAAAAAGAAAGAATGAAAGTACTTTATGGATAATTTGACACTATTCCCTAAAACCCCTATCATTTTTTTATATTCTTCTAATGTCCAAACTCAAAAATATTCAACATCGTTAGGATCCTTTTACCCTTCTCAATTATGAATTGATGCCTTATTGCGATAGAATTGTACTGTGCGTCGGTTAGTGCAAATACACACTTAAATTCAAAATCATACATTTTTTTTATGCGGGACTGACAAACTTTCATAAATTTATTTGTGATTTTCCAGTGAAATTGAAACCACCAAAATCGCAAATATCCTACCTTTTCACGTATACATCAATATTTTGCATAAATAAATTTGTGAAACTCCAATAAGAAATATCCTATCTTTTCATATATACTTCACGAATTCGTATAAATATATGTGTGAAACTCCAATCACAAATATCCTATTTTTTCGCATATAATTAACGAATTCACATAAATATATGAAGGAAACAATAAAACCACAAATATCTTAATTATGCGCATATACTTCATGATCTCGCATAAATGTATTTGTGAATCTTCTTATGTTGCAAATATCATACTTATGTACTTGTAAATTTATGATAAATATGCAATATTACTTATTTTTTGTGGATTTATTGAATCATATATAAACCTGCTGTGTTCTTCAACCTGATTATTTTTTGCATAATCTAGGGTTTTTTTTGTCTTTTGTTCCCAACCAGTGGTCCTCAACCTGCTTTCCTTCCAACAACTATTTTTGATAAATATTTTTAACAACTATAGGCGGCTTTATCACTGCTGAACCATCGATTGCATATTTTTTTGGTAAGCACAGTGTTCTCTTTTGTTTAATCATCACGTGACATGTGAGAACCAACCAATCTTCGATCACATCCCTCTTTGTTGTATGACCGACTCTATATTGCGGAATATGAAAATTCATGGGCAACGTAACACATTTATGACTGTTAAACAAAATGAAACATTGTGCTTACTAGAAAACATTTTATCGATGGTTCAATATTGATGAAGTACCACTTATGAATAGTTGCTGAAAATAGTTGTTGAAAGGAAAACAAGTTGGGGACCACTGATTGGAGACAAAAGATAACAAAAAAGCTCTAGATTATATGAAAATAAGTGAGTTGGAGACCACAACGGGTTTATATATGATTTGATAAATCTTTAAAAAATAAGCAATATCACATATTTATCATAAATTCATAAATTCATAAATACGTAAGTACAATATTTTCGACATAAGGAGATTTCTAAATACATTTATGCGAGATTGTGAAGTATATATGAATAAATAAGATATTTATGATTTTGTTGTTTCTCTTTTAAGTAGAGTTTCACACATATATTTTTGTGAATTCATGAAGTATATGCGAAAAAATAAGATATTTGTGATTGGAATTTCACACACACACACACACACACACACACACACACACACACACACACATATATATATATATATATATATATATATATATATATATATATATTTATGCAATTTTGTAAAGTACATGCGAAAAGGTAAGATATTTGTGATTAGAGTTTTGCAAATATATTTATGCAAATTCTATCAATACATACAAAAAGGTAGGATATTTACGATTTTGGTGGTTTTAGTTTCACCAAAAATGTGCAAATAAATGTATGCGAGTTTATGAGTTCTGCATAAAAAACTATGCGATTTTGGATTTAAGTGTATGTTTGCACCAACCGACGGGCGGTAAAATTCTATCACAATAAAGCATCAATTAACGGTTGCAAAGGGTACAAGGGTCTTAATGATGTTGGATACTTGCAAGTTTGGACATAAGGAGAAATATCAAAAATTATAGGGTTTTCAAGAAATCATGTCAAATTAGCCATACAATATATGGTTATTTTTCAAAAATTCTATCTAGTTGATCTTATATTGAGTCTTTTCAGAACTCAATTTGGTCATGGATGTGTCAATTAGACCTCAAGCAATTTCTTTCATAAAGAATTTCAATTTTTTTTTGCCAATTTGTCATTAAATATTTGTTGATTTCAAAATCTTTATTGCACAAAAATATTACCTCAGAATACCTTCAGTATTACTTTCGAAAGGACAAAGCTTTCACGAAAAAAAGATTCAAAATTCAAAATCTTTCTATTGGCCAACCAAAAGGATGAAGAATAGATCCTCGATATGGCCAACAAAGAAAATTCAATATTGTTGCAAAGCTATAAGTGATCAGTATTGATCACAGTCAATGGCACATTTTTAAAGATCATTCTTGAAAAACAAGGCAGTCAAAATATCCTGGGAGACACAAAAAAATCATTCAATTTCCATATATCCTCAATCGTTTAAGCTGTAATTAAATATCTGTAAAAGGGATCTCTGAATTGTCGTCAAGTTGAAGACGAATTATGCGAGTTAGACCCCCGGGGTCAAAGAAGATTTGGATCATCTCCAAGATGAAGGAGTTTGTGACGAATCCTTCCATGAAAAGTTCAGATCACCGTCAAGATGATATGAGCCTGATTTAGTTTTAGTTTTGGATTCTTTTTTTAACGATAGGCTCTAGTTTTAGATCTAAAACTATAATAACGTTTTGAATCAGGTTAGAAAATGAGACCTTGTGATATGAGATCCACTTAGAAAGAGTTACACCTATTGATTTTCATATGAAAAATGGGTCAGGATTAAAATAAGTTTTAAGCCAACTATAATGCTATTTGGTTCCAATCTTGACCTGGATAAGTCCAAATGCATCTATCATGGATCAGACCCAAACACGAATATACGCTAAATCCAAAATAAAAAATATGGGTCGGTAAAGTCCTTTGAACTTGACTCGAAGCCCGTTCAGCCGTTCACTAGGCCGTCACAATCACGTTCATCGGTGATATAAGGGTAAAATAGGAACTTTTGAACATTTTTAAAGGTTACACACGGTTGCGTGGGATTGGGGTTAACATAGATTAGTGAATATTAGGGCATGTTTGCAATGCCATGGGATAATGGATTTTCTCAAGATTATGTGATTGTCATTTACAATCACAACACTTTCTCAAGGTTAGTGAAAATTGCGAAAAATATGACTTGTGATTGTGACTGTGATTGTTCTTGCCTTGAATCTTGTGAAAGTTGATCAAACTTTTAACATTTTAGTTGTGATTATTCATCTGCAACTGTGATCGAAACCAACATGCTTCTAGTCAACAATTTTCTTAGTTGGGATTGTTCATTCCCCAACTCTGATCAAAGCAAACATGCTTTTAACCAACAAGGGCAAAATAGAAACAACACACGTTTAAATGGTTGCCCTCCATTTGTGTGTGCTGACAGGGTTACCCAAGTTTTTTTTTAAAGGCAAGCTGGGATTAGGCAGACCCTACCAGTTATACAACTATACCATTGGCTTTTGAACCCTAACCTGCAACTATTATTAGCAAAACTTAACGCTATATCAAAAATTTCAGAAAAATGATATCAGACATGAAATACCAGGTAAAAGTTGGGTCTGCATCAGAAAAACTTAGGGCAAATCCTTATTTGACCATTGTAAAAAACATATTGCTATATCAGGAAAAAGTTGTACCCGACATGAAGTATCAGGTAAAAGGTAGGTCGGTAGCATAAAATTACCCTAATCTTTAGTAAGAGAGCGGCTCGTCTTTCGTATATGAAAAAGTTGCACCAGTGGTTGCTACCAAGGTCAGTAAGGCCTAAACAACTGTGAGCAAAAGTTCAAATTGGATAATAGAAGTCAAATTTTTTCCTAGTGATGTATGGTTTTCTCGTTTTATTATATGGAACTTTCAACTTTTACCTCAAAGATTCACACACACATGCACACCTCTCTCTCTCTCTCTCTCTCTCTCTCTCTCTCTCTCTCTCTCTATACCCCACGGCCCACACCGGGCCAAAATGCTATGGGTGACATCAACCTGATTATCATGTTTGTCCTCTCTCTCTCTCTCTCTCTCTCTCTCTCACCTTTCACACCCGGCCAAAATGCTATGGGTGACATCAACCTGATTATCATGTTTTTCTTCTCTCTCTCTCTTAGGTAGGTGGGAAATGCGCTTCTCAAAAACTTGCTTCGAAAGCATGATACTCTTCGCTTCCAAAATTTTATGGGAATCTCGATTCCCTAATACTTCTTCTATGCTTCTCACACACATGGTATATGTTTTCTACATACTTTTCTCATATATTTTTTTATGTTTTCATGTATTTTTTCTTACACTTTCACTTACTTCTCATATACTTTCTTTAAATTGGTAATCATCATTTGTTAGATTTTAACAAAAAATTAACTTTTTTTTACTGAAAATCATAAAATATAAGAACAATTAAATTTTATTTTAGGTTTTATTTGTTTCTTATTCGATTCCTATTCAGTTACCATATTGCTTAATTTTTAATTTATATTTCGCTCTCAAATTGATAGTTCGCTTCCCGCTTTCAAAATGCCTCTCTTTTCACCTCTACTTACAGTATCATTTCCCCTTTAGCTTCCTAGTTTGGCAACCTCTCTCTCTCTCTCTCTCTGCCCTAATCAGAAGAATGCAATACCCTAAAGTAGCTTCATTTGGTTGGTGTGAGCTATAGTTAGGAAATGGTTAATGTACTTTATATTAATCTTTGTAACTGCTTTGCTGCCTATGGTGGAGCAGTATTGAAAATGTTGGCGTCATTAATTCCTACTCCAACCACTCCCCCCCTTTTTGTTGAAATGGGAAACCGTGAGAAAAAAGATTCCTCCTCCATGGACCATGAATGGAGAATGACCTCATCAGCCTCTACCTTTGAAAATTAGCACACCTTAATCTTGTTATGCACACTGCTTTTGGGTACGAGAGCCCAGGTGAAAATGGATCTGATATGGGCAAGAACACACCAGATATGTATCCAAATGTGACTTTTGTGTACAAGATGTCAACCCAAATCCATATCCAAAATTTGATAAAGGTAGAGTTTAATATGGATCCAAAACATGCATGATAATTCTGGAACTTCTGAAATAAGACCAAAATTTATTGTTTTTTACGTGAAAGCTACTAATGGATCAGATTAGACCCAAAAGTGAAAACATATTGGATCGAATCCAAATTTAATCAGAATATACTTTTGGATAACAAAGTAATGAACTATTACATTGGATCTCTCATTTATCAGGACCCATAGGATGAGATTCTGGATCAGCCAGGTTCAGGGTAAATTATAGAAGATCTCCACCATGACAGAGAATCACACACAGAATAGTTGTTAGAAAGATCTCCACTCCACATATACATACTCAGTGGTATGGATCCAATATCTAACTCTCATCTTATACAAACATGATAGAGAATTTACACTCTCCATAAGGGTGTGTATGGATTATAGGATATCAGTGGAATTTGAATCCATATCCACTTAATTCCTCTTTGTGGCTAGAATGAAGGATTTAGTAGAATTGGATTACAATTCCACTAAATTCCCTAAATCCAAACACGGATCCTAAGGGAGCCAATATGGTGCAAGAAGAGAAATGTAACTTAAGTGCACGCCATAGTCACAAATACCGGCCATTTTTTTTTAATATCGTGATTTTATTGTGAGATTTTGAAAAACTAACATAATCTCGAGAAAAATGTGATATTTCAAAATATCACCAATTTTTGAAAATATCAATTCTTTTATCACAATATTTTCATGTTATCTTCACATTTTTATATTTTTTGCCTATATTTTTCTACATACTTTATCTTATACATACATATATATATATATACATATATATATATATATATATTAAAATTTTAAATATACCAATACTTTTCGAGATTTTCCTAAGGAAAATAAATTTTACAGATTATCATGATATTTTCCTTTGTCAAGAAAATCGATAATTAGATTTATGACAATGGAATACACACGCATCCAGACGGGTGCATGCTAGCATATCGGTAATCAAGTACACTTTCTTCTTTTTATTATATTTCAGGTGACGTCACATGGATATGTATACAAACATGGATGTGATATGGATTCGAGACATGAGTACATGATATGATTTTTATACAAGGTCAAACACAGTGATGACACATATTTCTTAAATTTAATCTATAACTTTTGATCTTTTTTATTATGAAAATATACTAAAACATTATACATAGTGTCTCTGCATGCCTTGTCATGTCTTCTAGACACGCTATCATCGTGTCCATATGACATAGGATTCTCAAAGTATTAGGAGGTCATAAAAGTCATCTTATGAACAAATGAAATATAAAAAGGCTAAAAGAAATATCAATGATTCTTTAAAGGAAGGGAAGAAAACACGAGGTAGTGGAGTGGTTAGGAGAAAGCAGTATTGAGATGAGAGAATTCTACATAAGAAAGTTGGCTAACATGCTCATTGAGCTCGTCTTGGAGGCTTTTCTGTTTCTTGGTTTTCTCTCTTTTCTTGTTTTCTTGGGTTTTTAGAATGGCCAAGAGTTGGAGACCTTTGGCCACTAAGTGCTGCCCGGCCGGCGACATGACTGTGATCAGGAGCCTGAGCCTGAGCCGGTGCAGGCCAACTAAGTCCGAATTCGTGAAGAAGGTCGTGGAGTTGTCGTCTTTTGGGCGACTCTCTTTCTCCGATCTTAGTAGCTCGTCGTCAACCCGTTTCGGTGACGAGTTATCGTTCGGATCGGGCCTCTACGCCTTCCAACTGAGCGAACTCCGGGCCATCACTCAGAACTTCTGCAGCAGCTTCTTGTTGGGGGAAGGAGGGTTCGGGACGGTCCACAAGGGCTACGTTGATAGCAACCTACGCCCAGCCTTGAAGGCTCAGGCAGTGGCTGTCAAACTGTTGGACGTTGAAGGACTTCAGGGTCACCGAGAATGGCTGGTAAGAAATTTTCCTGTTTCCCAAGGGCTGGCATGAAATTATTATTATTATTTTTTTGGTTTTCTTCATAAATATCCAAACCCAATCCTGTGGTCAGATTTAGTAATAAAGAAAAAAGTCCAATTAACTATTTGGGTCAGTGTTATAAGGTCTAATAAGCATATGGCCCCACTTTCACGGTTTCCATATGAGATGCGTGATAGGAATTGAATATAACCGGTGATTGATCAGGCAGAGCCAGTGTGGCTAGGTCTCCTTTTCTGGGGTGCGGTTTCTCAGTGTAAATAAAAAGAAAAGATGCAGCTTCTTGTAAAAGAATCTATATGTTGATATTAGCTGTTTAATTGATGTGTCTGTATGGCTAAGATTAATCCATATCTAGGTGAGAATGTGGACTAATCATAGCTGTTGGTTGGATGGCTAAGATTCAGCGTAAACGTAGGATGAAACTCATCATATATACCAGGTGTTGTACAGATTGCAGTGAAAGAATTGTTATCATGTAATCTCATCTTTTTTTTCATAAATTTTGATGGATCTCATCATATGTTAGTTTCATTTTTTTTTTCATTATTTTTGTATCGAAGGCAGAGGTGATATTTCTGGGGCAGCTAAGGCATCCTCATCTTGTAAAACTGATCGGCTACTGTTGTGAAGATGAAGAAAGGCTTTTGGTGTATGAGTTCATGCCTCGAGGCAGTTTGGAGAACCATCTTTTCAAGAGTAACATTTCTATATATCTCTCTCTCTCTCTCTCTCTCTCTTCTTGCATGCTGCTTGATTTTGAACATGGATTCAGTGATGAGGGCAATCACCTTTTTGATGTGACAGTGCCTTTCATAGACTAACACATGTTTCCTTCTTGAAAGTGGTTAATAACATTGCCATTATTGAACGACATCAATTTTTTTTTTATGAGTAACACTCCAAAACCCTAGATGGGACCTCACAACCACCTTGCCTTAGACTGATGAAAAGAGAGAAAATAACAAGTTAGACAGAGATAATTTTCAATTATGAATCACTCATCTGGCTAGTGAGTTTTGTAGACCCAAAGTTAATTAGGTGCAGCAGCACACTCAAAGTATGCAAATATGATTGCACACGGCACGGCCCCGAAGTTTGGGTGGGCTCGCGTGGGCACTTTCAGATGAAGTAGCTCCGTTCTGTGATCTGACTTCACGAACACATTTTCCATGTATGATTGTCGACCGCATTTACGGACTTGAAGTTGAGACGGGCCGTGGGTACGGATAGCTAGCTATACTTTTAAGTAGGGGACACTTATTTATAAAAAGGCTGAATACTGGATCCAATTGTTTCGTTGTATTTATGCTAGAAAAGAAAATTCCTTTCAAGAACTAGATAATGTGACCTAAGTAAAGCATTAGAGCTTCAATCCCTAGGATTAGGTAAAGAAACATAGTAAATGGACTTGATGGAAATATAATAGAAAAAATGATATAATTACCAGAAAATATAAAAAGAAAAAAGAAAACTGGTTCATGCTGATTTTCTATAAATCGGTGAATTGCAATTTAATTCGAATCAATTGATTGAGGTCGATTAGATTTGGTTTTGACAACATTAATTATTTCATCTTCAAGTGTTTGAAGGGCACATATTTCCATTTTAGTTAAACTGATAGAGTGAGGGAGCAAAGCGAGCGAGCCCTAAAGATTAAACTCAATAGGAAGCCCTAAAATATTAGCATCTTTTAATCTTTTAACAAAAGTCTCAATTTAGCTTTAATTCCGAGAATCAACAAATAAAAATTATAATTATATATTCTGGTTGGCATGGACAAAAAAAAAAGAGTGAATCTTTTAAAAATTACCACTAAATTTTATATCTATGTTGCCACTAGGTTTCAATCAATGTAGTTGAAATCGGTTCACTTGGTGGATCAGTTTCTTAAAAAAAACCAAAGAATCAAATCGAATAATTTTTGAATTGGAATATCTAAAAATTATTTTTCTATTCCAACATTCAGAAAAAATAAAAAAAAGAAACAGAATTTTGTATATATATATATATATATATATATATATATATATATATATATATATATATATATATATGAAAAGATAACAAAATAATAGATGCCAATATAAAATTAAAAAACATTCATAACAATGATATTTTTAAAAGAATGTTCATAAAGTAGCAGCACAACCCATTAAAGAAAATGCATGTTACACTTTACACGTTTATTTATTTTTTTTAATCAGAACCAGTTTAATGAAAATTCGACTGATTTGGCCAATTCAGGTGATTTGGGCCAAAATCAGAAAATTTTGGAGGGGGTGAACCGACCCCTGTTTTTGAATCGTCTCTCCCCCATCACCGGCGGCATATTGTCTAGTCTCTGGTTGGTAAAACCCTTGAGGTCCTCTTACTACTGGTTAGAGTGTATACCGAGCTTTGCCTTTGCAGCAAAGGACACTGCTCATTACCTTTTTTTTTTCTCGAAGAAACTACCCAAGGCGCAGAGACCTAGCGGCGCTGGTTCAGCCTGCAGTAATTACAATCACTGTCCTGTCAGCGTAAAACTCCAAGGGCTTACTCTTCGATCCCAGGAAGTCACCAAGCTTCGGTGCTTACGCAGAGTGTGACGTCCATGGGATTTGAACCTAGACTACCCGTGACAAACGATCTGACACTGCCCATTACTTCTCACTGTAGCATCCATTCATAAAACTCATCTGTAATTGCATTTGCTCCTCTTTTTTTTTTTTCTCAAAAGTTGGTGCAGTTACCGTTTAAATCTATTATATAATTGCATACTGTGCTTTCATTTTTCTAATGGGCCGAAGGTACACAATTTCGGTTATTACTCGTAGGACATTCGGCATTGGCTTGGGGAACAAGACTGAAGATTGCAATTGGAGCGGCCAAAGGTCTTGCCTTCCTGCACGGCGCTGTGACTCCTGTCATTTATCGCGATTTTAAAACCTCCAACATCTTGCTCGACTCCGTAAGCTTGTACACTTGTTGTCCATCTCTCTCTCTCTCTCTCTCTCTTTTCTTTGGCATCTTTCCATTCTAAAAGATGGTTTCAAGTGAGACACTAAGTACATGTTTCCACATTCAGCAAAATGGGTCAGATTCACAAGAAAAAATTGTAAAATTTGGCTGCCCTTCATCCAAACCAGAGTTACAGGAAGCGAAGAAGCACGCTTCCAAAGCTCCTACTTTCAAGACTCACAACTCTAATCCAATCTGACATAACTTTTCCATCTATTTTAAGATCCTGAAAACCAGACCCGTTTGCATCCCTAATGTGAAAACCTAACCAGTTTAATCATTAATGGCCTCTGAAGCTTGCAGTTAGCTTCCCACAGGACACACACCATGTTATTTATTTTTTCTCCTGTGTTGGCAGGACTTCACAGCAAAGCTATCGGATTTCGGCCTGGCGACGATGGGACCTGAAGGGGAAGAAACCCACGTCTCCACGCGCGTCATGGGTACTCAGGGTTACGCTGCTCCCGAGTATGTAATGACCGGTAAGGATGAGCAAAACCAATGTTGTCAGTATCGGAATTGGACCTGAACCGTTTGGCCAACTGTTTAGGTGAATCCACTGATACGGATTCTCAAGTGAATCGTTATTAATCTGCCAAAAAGTAATTTTAAAAAAATATTATGTGTCAATCAGAACATTGCACGTGTTAAAGTCATTAAAATAATAGCTCAAATTTTAATTTTAAGTTATTTTTTACATTTATTAAAAAATAACCGATTCTTTTTCAGTCTCGTATCGATTTTCTGGCGATACGAATACGTATCAGCCGATTCAGGCTGATACTGACAACACTGAGCAAAACATTTATGAACACCCCCCCACTACTTTTCTACTGCTAGAGCAGTTACCATCGCATCGTGTATAATCAATCGTCAGTTACATTCAATATCCACCACACATCTCACTTGAAAACAGTCGCAAATATGTGAGCAACTATCAAGTGAGATGTGCGGTGTCGATGGTATGTATGTAACCAATAATTTGGTTCTGTACAATATGATCATAATAATGAGCAATCGCATTGCACACTTTAGTGTGCCGTCTGCACCCAATTTTTTTATTGGGGCCAGGCCAAGGTGGTCAGGTGCAGTGGCACGCTCAAAGTATGCAATGTGATTGCACCTGGATCATTCATAACTGCTGCTGTGTAGTTTCAAATCATAACCAGCCTTGTGCCACATCCAGGGCACCTAACCACAAGGAGCGACGTGTACAGCTTTGGAGTTGTGCTGCTGGAGTTACTGACAGGGAGAAGATCGATGGACAAAACCAAGCCCAAGAGAGAACAAAACCTGGTGGACTGGGTTAAGCCATACCTGACCAGCGGCAGGAAGGTGGGTTACATCATGGACCCGAAGCTGGCAGGGCAGTACTCAGTCAAGGGTGCCAGGGAGGCTGCGGCGCTGGCACTGAGGTGTGTGAGCTCGAACCTGAAGGATCGGCCGTGCATGACGACCGTGGTCGAGACCCTGGAGTCGCTGCAGAACCTCAAAGACATGGCGGCCTTCCACAGCGCACGGCCGCCGGCAACCATTCCATCGGCTGAGAGTAAGGCCAATGGCAAAGTAATTAAGAGAGAGAATTGTGGTGTTTTAGCTCCACGGAACCAGTCCCCCATTGCTGGTAATGGAGAGCAAGCGATGGTTGCTTGCTCTTAGACTTAGTGAGCCTGTTATGAGCTAAGTTGCCACGGTTTTTTTTTTTTAAATCTAATGATGAGTGGCTTAGTGATCCCTGTTTCTAGACAGGTTCTTTGTAGATATGGTGTTACATTTTTATTGCTTTATAGCATGATGAGATATGTTTAAAAGAACAAGTTAATGTATATAATTGGATGCAGCAATTCCTTATTAGGTGAAGTTATTCATATTATTTACATGCAATGAAAATGGATTCAACAACACAATGACTAAAATCCCAAAAAGGCTTCATCAGGTTATTCCCATATATGGAGGGCATAATTTGAAAATACCCAAATTTATCATGATGTTTTCATACAGTGATAAAATTCTCCTGATATTGTCATAAGATGATAAAGTATAGTTAAAATAGTGAGATTTTTTTAAAAGATTGCCTATTTTTCAAAACCATCATGATTTTATTGTGGTCAGTGCTAAGCCCATTTGGTGCTAAATGGGTTATGCGGTTCCGGCCCGATCGATTTACTAAGAATCCACACATGGATGGTGTGTTTTTTGATGAAAAAAAAATGATGTTTGGAGTCTCAAATATTTTGGACCGTTAATTTTTTGAACTTTATAAAAAACTCACCCAGGAGTCAAAAGCTTCCAGAGCTGATCTCTATAAAATTCGATCACATTTGTACGGTCAGAATTTAAAAAAAAAATACAAAAATCAGATAAACCTATTTAGCACTAAATGGGTTTAGCACCGACCCATTACTAGTCTTTTTAATATTTTTGTAATTTTCAAGTTTTATATTCTCTAAGCAATTTTAAGGCTTATTTAGCCCGATATTTTCCCGAGATCTTTCAACAAAGAGTTACTCTCGAGGAAACAAGAAACTTATGAACGACGCAAGAAAACCCTTCACGTCCCCATTTTTAAACAAGAATTACACACACCACCCGCCATTTCAACCTCTCTCTCTCCTCATTCTTGGCCATCATCGTCTCCCTCTCGTTCCTCCGCCCGGAGGGCTCCGCCACCCCGAACTCCGCCGTCACTGCCGTCACTGCCGCCACCACCGTCCTCCGCTCTCACGGATACACGGCCTTCGCCGGAGCCATCGATGCCGCGGCCGGAGCAGGACTCCTTCCCAAATTCACCGGCACCGTCTTCGCCCCTGCAGACGCCAACTTCGCCAGAAAGCCCACGTTCGGCGGCCCGCCACCCACCAGCCTCCTCCTCTACCACACTATCACCCAACCCCTCGGCTACAACGATCTCGCCTCCCTCCCGGTGGGCACCGGCCTGCGGACCTTCCTCGGTCTCCGGTGCGCCTTCCTCTGCAGAACTCCGGCCGGCGAACTCTGCCTCTCCCCCACCAAGAACCCGACCCCCCCGTTCGTCAGGATCCGACAGCCTAATCTCTACTCCGACCGCGACCTGACCGTCCACGGCATTGACGGCGTCCTCAACCCCGCCGACGCCTCCGGCTGCGCCACTGCAGCGGAACTCCGACTTTCGCCGACGATCTTTCCGGCGGCGTACCTCGACCACGCGATCCGCACGCTGAGGGGCATCGGGTTCGCGAACCTCGCGGCGGCGATGACGGCCAGCTGGGCGGAGCTGACGTGGCTTCCGGGAATGACGGTCTTCTCGCCGAACGATACCGATATTCGAACCGGATCTTCCGGTTCTTGGTTCGAGTTCCGGTACCACGCGGTGCCGCACCGGTTCCTCTTGCCGGACCTGGCCCGTCTCCCTCCCGGTACGCGGATCGATACGCTGCTCGAGGGCGAGTCGATCGCCGTGGGATCGGATCTCGGGGACGTCACCGTCGACGGCGTCTTGATCCGGCCGCCGGAGGTCTACCACAACGCCTGGATGTCCGTCATGGCCATACCGACGCCGCTGCGGGTTCCGGTTGCCGGAGATCAAGAACCCGACAGGGTTTCCGACGGCGCCACCGGAGAGCTCGGCCGGGTGGGGACCACCGCACCGGAGTTTAGTTGGCCGGTTTGGGCCAGATGGCAGCCCTACGACGGGACCCTGGACTCCTGTGGGGCCCACTCAACACAAGGCGGTGCAAGAGGCGGAGGGTTCGAAGGAACGGCCGGCGGAATGCCTGTGCCTGCGCCTGCACCGGCGGCGTCCTGAGGCATCTTTACAAGGCTCTCTTCCCTCTTTCTTCCTTTCTAGAAGTTTCTGTCTTCTTGTTCAGGGATATCTGCCCCAATTGAACATGAGGGTTTTACTAGCTAGGTGATGAGAGGGTTTTTTCTTGGAGTATCCAAAAAAAAAAAATATATATATATATATATATATAGTGTTGTTTTTTTCTTTTTCTAAAAACATTTGCATTAAAGCCTAAGTTGCCTTATTTAAAACATACTCTGCACAATGAGCTTCAATCATCATTTCTCTTCCCAATACAATTGAAACTAAGGATGTCAACGGGCCTTGTTTGGTTCGGATCCAGGTGAAATCAGACTTGGCCCAGATTTTCGGGTAGGGTATCAGGTCCAGGGATAAATTTAATCAGATCCACCGTAAGAACTACATGAACCACACTCAGGCTGTACCTGGTAAAATAAATTTTTTTATATCGTTTTTACATGGTCTTAACCGGAACTCAGGTCAGGGCCTGGTCTGGTACAAAATTTCACAAACTATACCTGGATCCATGTATTAATCAGACCTTTGAGTCTTAATCTGGTCTTCTTATTGATCACCATACCTGGTCCCTATAGGGTTTGGTATGGGTCGGGTCTGGATAAACCCAACCCATTGACACCCCTAATTGAAACATACAAAACTCCCAAGCCTTCGAACCATTTCAGGCACTAGCTGAGGCTGAATGATCGATAGTCACCCTTGAATAGCTCCTAAAAAAATTAAGAAGCAACTAGGAGAAAAAATTGGTTGAAAGTTCGAGAAAACAAAGACTGATGGTTGCTCATCGCCAAGATGAACGGCACCTAGAAGCCCATGAAACAATAGGTGCTTTGACTAAATAGGAAATTTACATTGCATTGTTCATCCAGAAATAAATGAACAACATTTAAAATGTGATAGTTTTTGGGTCTCATTCATTTTGGATATCTAAGATTTCTTAGATGATGTTCAATACAAGGTTCATTAAACCTGATCTGCTCTTGTAGAAAAGAGAGAGAGCTTGAATTTATATCAGGGGTGGCAAAATCTGACCCGACCCACCAACCCGCTTCTTAGCCGGGTTAGGGTTTGGCTTAAACAGGTTCGTGTTGTAAACGGGTTGACCCGCCTAACCCGTTTATTAAACGGGTCGTGTTCGTGTTAGGGGTATGCCAACCCGTTTAATAAATGGGTTAGGCGGGGATGATTAAATCCGCAACCCATTTGTAATCCAAACTGATAATCGTGTCAACCTGTTCTAAATATACACAACACTTTTAAATATTTAAAACCCGCCTTGCAGAGGTGACAAGACTTCAGAGCAATAACATTAAATATGAGAGAGAGAAAGAGGTGAAAAGTTAATCAGTAGACTCCCGCTACCGAGGTGACAAGACTTGAGAGCAATAACATTAAATGTTCTCATCTGAAAAAAGCATTAATTTTTTTAACATCAAATCAAGCTAAAAATATAACTCTTTTTAATTTCTTCTTACTTAAAATAACTCCCCCTTCTTATTTCTTGCTTGCAACATCTTTTAACGAAGAGATATAATCTTGTCGTATTGACCCGACCCGTTTATTAAACGAGTTAACCTTGTCATGTCGGGCTACCCGTTTAATAAATGGGTCATGTTCGTGTTTGCCACATCCGACCCGTTTAATAAACGGGTCATGTTTGTGTTTGTGTTGAGGTATTCTGACCCGCCAACCCGACCCGATTGCCACCCCTAATTTATATAGACCCAAGCTCAATGATTAAGAAACAGTGCAGAACGGTTGGGACACCAAGAAAAGGTCACTTTGTCATGCAGAGTCAATTGTTCAAAGCCATTCAAGACCAATCAAAACTGACCCTTATCAAGGTGAAATGTGTTTTAATATTAAATATGAATGGGTGCTAATCCTCAATGAATTGAGATGTGATTGCGAGCTTTAAGCAGGTGATTAGGCACCACAACACACTAAAAGTATGCAATTACATTGCACCTGAACAGTGGTGGAACTAAAAATCTAAATTAGGATGTCTACAAATGTAAAATGAAAAAAAAAATTGTTAATAAATTATTCTAACAATATGTTAGAAAACCCTAAAATCATAATTAAATATTCATGCCAGTTAAAAAAAATCAAAACCCTAATTCTTACAAACATTATAAATTATGGATTTAGGTTAATTGATAAAAAAACAAAACACTTATATTCTACTAAAAACAAGCATTTATTATTCATGGATTCATGTTTAATGGTAATTAAAAAAATATACAAAAATTCATAAAACCAAAACTAAACACCTATGTCATTATAAAAAAAACTAAATCAAAGCCCTAAATCGTAACAAACACGATTCATAGATATCCTAATTGAAAAAACAAAATCCTAAAATTCTAACAAAAGCCAAGCATTCATTGATGGAATCATTCTTAATGATAATTGAAAAGAAAAAAAATACAAATAAAACTAAAACCCTAATTAAAACATTCATGCCATTTGGATAAAATCCAAAACCAATACCCTAAATCTTAAAAAATGCATATAGTTATTCTAATTGAAAAGAAAAAAAAAACCTAATATTCTAACCAAAATCAAGCATTAATTGCATGCCTAATGCTTATTAAAAAAACCTAAAATGCTAATTAAACATTTATGGTATTTAAAATATATGAATTAAATAGAAAACCTAAACCCTAACAAACAAAATACATTATGATAAGATTTGGGGTTTCTTAACCAACTAAAATTGGAAAGATGGAATTATGAAAAACTCTTCTCCATCCTAAATATGCTTGGAACATCACCATAAAAGCACACGTGCGTACATGCACAAGTTTGAAATATATGATCAACCAACATTTATTGAATGTGAAAAAGAGCCAGAAGAAATGGTTTAATCCTCTTATTTCTCGAACCGAGAGATCCATGAATCGGGATTCTAATGCATATAGATGCAAATGGTCCAATGGGAGAAAGAATTTTTAGGAGCATTTGGAGTATTTAGTTTCTGAATAGAAGAACCGTTTTCAAGTAGTGTTCGATCAATTAAGTATTAATCAACATTTGATTGATTGGTCCAAGGTTATCGACAAACAAGATTTGTCTAAGTCAATTCACTTCTTTTTGTCCAAGTCACTTCTCTTTTTGTCTAATTCACTTACTTTTTTCTTTATGAGTATCGAGAATATCCCCATTCATAGGTACGAGATCCACATCTATGAATTAAAAGGTCTGAATGAACTCTGTAATAAGTTGTTAAAATAAATAGATGTTCAAATCACTCATTTGAATAAATTAAAACCTTTTTTATTAGATGATCATGATACTTTTCAAAGATCAAAAGCGCTCATGCAGACACTCGTGCACACACACTCTCTTACACTATCAAAATTTTCCATCTAATATTTTTCAACGCACGCAAATATGTGCACAATCATAGAAGCACACATCCACCTGCACAAATGCACACATAAAATATCAAAAATTTCCTCTAATCTCCTTCTTACAAGCTTGTGCGTGTGGACAGACACACATTCTTAAACATTATTATCCTTGTCCCAGACCAAGCCTTCAAAATGGGGCATGTGCAGAGCAGACCTCTATTGAGTAGAAAATGCATCAAGTGTAGGAACGTGCAGTATGCGTTGACTTGATCAGTGATGTGAGGTGGTAGCATAGCATACAATAGACAATAATATTGTCATTGGTACAATGGTGTATGGTGGCACAAACATAAAGCATTTTTTGGTTAAGCAGTGCCAATGGATCAAAATATATTGCTTTCAAAGATTTGGTTAAAGACCTCTTGACTTGGATGATTTTTTCACACGTAGCGTTTGGATGCACGGGGGTGCATGTGAGTTAAAGGCTAATTCTTCCAGGGATCACCTTAGGTGGTTTCAACCGAGTATGGTGACTCAGGACTAAGCGAATGAATGCCTAGGAGCTGACGAACGAGTCTGGGTGATAATCTTTGCTATGACATGCAATTATCAACCGATCTTCGGATTGAGGAGACGTAAGGCTTTGTCCATTCTGTGGTGAGGTTATTCTTGGGCGTGCCTATAGAGTCACGATATGCTTCATGGCATGCGAGGCTAAGGCATCTGTGCGCTTGCTAGTCGATATGAGATGACTATGCACGTAAATGATATATACCAAATAAAATATGCATTTGGAGATGCGCTTGATCAATTTTTGCTAGGCAAATGTGCGCGAGATGGTGCGCAGGGCTAATGAAATAATTCAACACATGAAAAAGTGTTGGGGCACGATGTTTGGACATTAGGCAATCTAGCGCATCGTGTGTTTGCAAAATTTTTTATGCCTGTGAAAATTTAGCATCATAACAGAAAGATTCACGGAGACCTTGTTGTTCAGTAGGTGTGACACTGAAGTAGGCAGTGATGGTTTGTCAAGTTTACACGAATTTGCACAGCAGAAGTGTGGTTGACCGAACACAGAAGCAAGTTGTTGGCAGGGTGGTATGGGTCATCTTGTCAATGATAAGCAGAAGTGTAAGGTTGTTGTTTAGTTAGCTAAGGTCACGTTGATAAGCCAAAGATAACTATTAGTTATACATCCGGCTCGCAGGTGGAGCATGCTGTTTGCCTTGTGCATGCAGAAAATGCACGTTGGATTCAACTCGATGAATTTGCACTTTTGAGATGTGAGACTCAATTAAAAGTTTAATATTCTCTCCATAGATTATGGGTTAGTAGAGTGCCCATCTTACGTAAAATGTTCATTGTTTTTGTCCATTGAGTTTGGCAGTTCCTCAGTGGATTGTGTGTGTGAAAAAAGTCATGGTTCGTCGGTTTGGTTCATGCGAGAACATGTTTGCAGGCTCTAGATGAGAGTTATAGCATGCTGGCTCCAGATGTGAGTTACAACATTGGGTTATGAGTTGTTCTTTGTATGGATGAGTGATGAGGAAGACAGTTTAAAGGACCACTTTGGGGTGATACACAAGTAGGTATCCTCCACTTGAGGACTAGGTTAGACCATTGAAAAACTACAAGTTAGTGCTTTAAGAGAGTTGATATCCTTATGGCACACGTTGATGCTCATTTTTCTCTGTGAGGACCATGATTCATGGTCTGAAAATTGCCCTTGTTGGGGTCGGAAGATACCTCAGACATGAGCATGAAGACGACAAGTTTGTCGTGCGTGTGAGGATGATCCGCTTGTGTATGAGATTGCAGTGGGTCCCATGAGCGAAGAGTGCTTGATGTTGATAGAGTGAAAGATCATCGTCTAAGTGATTTGAGGCACATTAAAGAATGAGACTTGGCATGCTAATGGTTGTAGCGATGGCGGATGGAAACCAGAACAAGTTGAGTAGAGTGAAGAAAAGAAGACCAAAAATATGTGTAAAGGAAAACTAGTATAAGTAAAGATTGTGTTTTTACCTACATCGACATTTTCAAGGACGACAATGGTTTGGGTGGAGGAAAATGTTTTTTACCAAGACTTCGAAATGTGCAGAGCCCTACTAAGTGGAAAATGCATCGCATGTAGAAACATGCGGTATGTGTTGGCTTGATCGGTGACGTGCGATGGTTGCATGACATGTGATAGGCAACAATATCATCGTTGGTGTGACGGTATATGGCAGCATAAATATGAAGCATTGTTTGGTTAAGCAGTGCCAACAGATAAAAGGATATTGCCTTTGGGGGTTTGGTTAAGGACCTCTCGACTTGGATGATTTTTTCGCGCATAGTGTTTGAATGCACAAGGTGCGTGTGAGTTAAGGCTAATTTTTTTAGGTATCACCTTAGGTTGTTTCAACGGAGTATGGTGACTCGGGATTAGGCGAGTGAATGCTTAGGAGCCGGCGAACGAGTATAGGTGGTACTCTTCGCTATGGCATGCAATCATCAATTGATATTCGGACTGAGGGGTCACAAGGCCTTATCCCTTTTGTGGTAAGGTTATACTTGGGCGTACCCATGGAGTGACGATACGCTCTATGGCATGCGAGGCTAAGGTATCCATGCACTTGCTAGTCGATATGGGACAACTATGCACATAAGTGGCATGTACTAGATAAAATACGCTTTTGAAGATGCACTCTGATAGCCAGTTGTGCACGAGGCAGTGCGCAGGGCCAATGAAATGATTCAGCACATGAAAAAGTGTTGGTACGTGACCTTTGTTCGTTAAGTTGGTCAGACTGGGCTGTCTGGCACATCCTACTCCATGGTCTTTAATTTTTTGTGGTTTTCTTTACCTTAAGAGACATAAATTTTAATCTCTTATTTTCAAAGTTATAGTGAATAAGCATTCATTGTCTGAATAATGGGTCCACGCATGCTAAATCACATGCTAAATAAGGTTTTTGAGTTTTTTTTTTAATTTTATTTTTAAATTCTAACTGTACAGAGATTTGATAGGGATCAACTCTTGAAGCATTTGATTCCAACACATGAGTGGGTTTTTATAAAGTTCAAAAAATCAACAGTCCAAAATCTTTCTAAATTTTTGAGGCTCCAAACATAAATTTTTTTCATCAATCAAGGTGTGGATTCTTAGTAAATCGACCATGCCCAAAAGCCACATAAAAAATAATGGAGAAGCTGAAAAACCCATTTAGCATGCGGTTTAGCACCAAATGGGTTTAGCACGGACCTATTACTCTTCATTGTCTATTTTCATCTTCAATGATTTTTCCAAGGCGAAACAAAACGATGAGAGGTCACCTATTTTAGACTATGCATTTTATTCCTCTTCTTGCTTTCTTTATCGGCATTTTATATTTTATAGTTTGCATCTTTTCTACTGTGTATACATGTGTAATGATTACTTATTTGAATTCACCCTTTGCATAAGTTGAAGAAAGTATAGGTTCTGGGGTCAAGGGTACTAGCCTTGGAGTTTCCTGCAGCGAGACTGAGACTATATCTCCATGCCGGTGGGGGTTTTCCATAGGTTAAATATGAAAAAAAATACTTATTTGAATTTGCTTTTTTTTTTTTTTCATTTTTCTTAATTTGGTGCCCACGCTGGCCCTGATGTGGCTCCGCCACTGCACCTAATCCTCCTTTTCAATGAATATCGAAGCCAATCACATGACGATATCCAATCACAGGACTAATAAGTTGAGATCAAAGGAGCGGCTAAGTACGATAGCTATGTGACAACAGCCAATCACATGACAGCATTGCATGGGCCCCATAGATACATAGTGCAGGCCACACATGAATGTGATTGGCTGCATCAAATAGCCATGGCACTTAGACTCTCTTTCTATCCATGTTCTAGACTGATCCGCCAATCTTTAAAAGGATCACTAGATTCATTAGGATATGAAAATTATTGAAACCATCTTAAAAGGTGGTCGCAAACCAGATCAAGTCTATTCATGCACGACTGTGGGCATGAGGGAGGATCAGGTGTAATGTGATTGCACACTTTCAGTGTTTCACTGCACCTGATCGCCCTCTATAATTTCTTGGGCTGCACAACTGAGAGGCTCGTATCCCCAAGATGAAAGCAACACAATAAAAGTGTGCATTCATATTGCAGCTGATCTTTTTTACTGTGCACACACATATGAGCTAGATCAGGATCAAGACTAAGTTTCAAAACCAAACCCACTCTCTTCTCTCCTTGAGGAATGTACCCTGTACTCCCCATATAGGTTCTCATCAATCCTCTTACTTGTTTCACAGAAAATTAAGAACACGAGATCCCATTCTTGGGTCTCACACTGTTAACAAGGATGAAGGATGAGAAAAGATGAGGCTCACACCTGCTAGCGTAGACTTTTCCTTCCCCATTGCATGTTGTTTGTTCCATCAATGGTTGGGAAAAGGCTAGCTACTTTGTCACCGGCTCAACATTTTTCCATGTCAATGCCCTAAAACAAACGACCTCCAAAGAGGGTGAACTCAGGATAAAGCAGATTGCTCATTTTACTAGGAGGTTTTCTAGCTATGATTTTGAAATGGGTGACCACACTTTTGAGGGGAAGAGGCATCTAGATGGAACTTGTGAAAGTGTTGGGGCTAAAATGAGACTGTATCAAGTTGGAGGCATCCTCAGAGGTGCATCGAATGTCGTTCATCCATAAAAATGAAAGGCAACCCAAACACTACAGCCCCAAGGGGGTGGTGCAGTGAGATGGGGCCTTGGTTGCCAGACAAGCAATCAATGTTCGATTCTCATGGGTGTCACCCCTCCTCTACGCAAGCTAATGTATAGCATAAGCCCTGGGGTCAGGGGTCCTAGCCTCAAATTTTTACATTGTGGGCACGACAACTGTAGGTATGGCAGACTGAGCCAATGCGATCAAGTCTTCATGTCGGGTGTGGTTTCTTTGGGTTACAAATTCAATAATAAAAAACACCACATTTTTTTCCTTGTTTTCAGCCTTTTATTTTTTGTGCTTTAGATGTCATTAATCACGGCATCTACAAGATGAATGGCTTTAAAAAAAATTGTGAGACCCATCTGAGAGAGGTAAACTATCTAACCATGGTGTTTAGGTTGCAGTCCATCACATGGATGAACAACATCCACTATACTAAAATAGCCCAAAACTGTTAGAGAATTTGGATACAATCTACATCAAGATGGATTAGGTCCACACGTCGGGAGATACCTCTACCACAATAGAACTTGTTTGTATGTTTAGAAAGTCTTCTCTCATAAAGAATCTAATCAAGAAGAGGTAAAAGAAAGAAAGAAGACATATATGGAAACAAAGCAATTAGCAAATTTTTAAATAATGAAGAATCCTTAATTGTCAAGGAATCTTTAGGTGAAAAAGATTCCAACAAAGAAAGTTTACTAAACCAACATGTGCACAATGCCTATTTACTGGAAACTCCTCTTTGAAAATCGATGAGAGAGGAGAAAAACCTTACTGTGGTCGTAGGCCTGACTAGTCGAACCACATTAACAGTGTTCTTTTTTTTTTGTGTGTGTGTGCTCTTTCATGGTATTAGAGCCACACGTGGGTGACTCATCTTTCTTGCGCTAAGTGGTGTTCTATATCACTGTTGACTGCAACGTCTACTCTTGCATAGATCAGGCAACACCCATTGGATCAGTGGTGTTCTGCATCATCAATTATCAATTTCTCCCCGAACAACCTCACATCCATACTCAGTTCGTGCAACATTCTTCGTTGCCCTAGGTGTTGTTCATTTGTTAATGCAAGACCACATTAGTCAATGATGATTGTGTAGATCGTGTGACTTTTTATAGTTCAATGGAGGGTGCCCAGAAAAATGATAAGAGTGAAGGAAGTGATATGTCCCTTTGTTATCCCTTTTGCTTCTAATATGTAATATGTTCTGTCAACTAAGTTGTCAAGTGACAACTATATGCTATGAGAATCACAATTCATTCATCTCTTTAATACCTATGATCTGATAGGATATGTCGATGGTTCTAAACCCATGCTTACAAAGTTTAAAGATAAATCCAATGAGGTTTTGAATCTGGACCATGTTAAAAGGCTCAAGCAAGATCAACTCCTTTAGATTTTGTTGATCTCTTCCTTAACTTAGTCGATGCATTATCAAGTGGCTGGTTTAAGAACTTCTTTTAAGTATAGAATACTTTGAAAAAATCATATGCAGCTCACTCTCGAGCCAAAATTCTGCAACTCAAAGGGTAGTCACAGGACCTTAAAAAAGAAAACAGTAGTATAGATGAATATTTTCAGCGAGAAAAATTAATTGCTCACCACCAACTTGTTGTTGCCTCTTGACCTGTTTCTGCAGAGGAGATGATTATGTACTTTGCTTAGAGGTCTTCCAAGTAAATATGCAACTTTTAAAACCTCTGTTTTCCTTGGGTCAAATCCCATAATTGTACCCGAGTTATATAGTTTATTGTTTAGTGAAGGGGTTCAAGTGAAAGATCGAGAGATCAAATAAATTATAAACCCTTTAGCTAACCTCACCCAATTTAAAAAAAAAAAAAAAAAACTATTGATCTAGAGGTCGTGGTAGGTCCCAAGGCCAGTCCAATTATCAACAGATATTTAGAAATTTCCAGTGCCATAATGAAGGTGGTCGTTCCTCAGACAAGGTGGTGTGTGAAGCGTGTGACACACTTGGCCATAGTGCGAGACAATGCTATCAGTATGCTATATGCTCTTCTAAGGTGGTCTTCAAGCATATCATATAGGGACAACTACCTTTAGTGATGAAGACTGGTATCTAAACTCTGGTGAAACATACCATGTTACCAACGACTTGGGTAATTTATCGTAGAATTCAAAATACCAGGGTCGTGATGGGGGTGAAATTCGAAAATTAAACAAGTTTGCAAATTTCTCACATTGGATCCTCTATTGTTTGTTTGTCAGATTCCTCTTTCAATTTGGATAATATTTTGCATGTTGCCAAAATAACTTAGAATTTACTTACTGTGGATAACAATGTTTTCTTTGAATTTCATCCTAACAATTGTTATGTGAAGGGTCAAACTACAAAGAGAGCTCTGATCACATGCAAAATTGATCAAGGGCTCTATAGGAACAATCTTGACATCAAACTTAAAGAAGCGTTGGTTGGAGAAAGGTTCACAGTGGATCGATGAAATAAGCATTTTGGTCACCCTTCCTTTCTTTTAGTTAGACATATTTTGAATAAGCATGGTCTGCCTTATGAAAATAAAATTTTACATAATATTTGTGTGACTTGTCAGCAAGGGAAAAGTCATAATTTTTCCTTTGCTACCTTATCTATTGTTATTTCAGGACCATTATATGTGATTTATTATGATGTTTGGGGTTCATCCCCAATCGTTTCTCATAGTAGATATCGCTATTATGTGCACTTTATGGATGCACACACAAAATATGTATGGATATATATGCTTACACATAAATCTGAAATTTTGAGAATTTTTCAAAAATTTAAGGTCTTGTTGAAAAGTTTCGTTTGTAGAAAAATTAAGTTTTTGCATTTTGATTGGGGTAGTTTGTGTCAAGATACTTGGATTCATGTGGCATTGGTCATTAGATTGTGTTTCCTCATATACATAAACAAAATGGGGTTACTGAGAGAAAGCATCGACACATTATTAATACCAGTATGTCTCTTTTGGCTCATGCCAATGTTCTTCAAAACTATTGGCCTTACGCTTTTGCCACAGTTGTTTATTTAATCAATCATGTGTCTTTCTTTGTGATATACTCTAAAGCTCAAATATAGTTATTGTTTCACACCAAACTTGATTATAAAGAACTTGGAGTTTTTGGGTGTTCATGTTTTTCATATTTGAGGCTTTATCGTTATCACCGGCCAACATAGAGGTTTCTATTGCCTAAATCTTGCTACCAAGATTTTTTTTATTAATCGGCATGTTGTCTTTGATGATAGCCATTTTCCATGTAAGCACCACTCTTTGGTTAGCACTCCTGCACGACCATCTACCATGCCCACCCCTAGTTTTCCCTTGTTGCCCTCTGTCTTCTTTCCTGCGGCTTCTCCTATTCAGGTACTTGTCCCCCACACCACATGCCTCTCTCTTGGCCATATTGGAACCACAAAGTCCTCTCTCTTTGTTCAGCCTGATTAATTTGTCCTCCTCTGCGAGGCCCTCCCAGGACAGGACAAAGATAATGTGTCGGTGCTACCCTCATTGGCTCCCCCCCCCCCCCCCCCCCCCCCCCCACCCTTCCTTCCTATGATGTCATACAAACCCAAGACCTGGTACCCCTTGCCTACCTCACTAAACTTTCTTTCGATATTGAACCTCGGTCACATTAGGGATGGCTAAATACATGGGGATTTGGATTGGAATCAGATCCGGAACACCCAAAAATTGCAAAGCCTGCATCCTGGATCTAACCCATTTGCAAAGGCGTGGGACTCACACTTTGGTCTACGTGTCCGTGGATCTCCTGAGATCCATAGCACTCAAAACACATCCCAAAATTGGGAATTTGAATGCCTTGGTTTCCAGAACTGTGTATTTGATCTTTGTGTGGGGTCCACGCTTTTGAAGTTTTTAATCCCAAAAGCCACCTCTCAACGCATAACATCTCCCCATACCCATCAGGTTGCACCCAAACCGGTCCAAATAACAATTGGTTGGGTTTGGATTTTGGTTGGTCGAGGAAATTGAAGCCCAAATACGACCCTTATGATTTAAAGAATATTTAGAGCATATACTAAAAAACAAACTCAACTTGGGTCATGCTGAATTAAGTATCTGACAAAAATCATAGCTCAAACCCGGCCCACATATTACTGGGAACAGGTTCATATAAACCCAAATAATTAACAATCAAGACACTACTTTCATGCTCATATTCAGATAACTCTGTTCGGGTTCGGTACGCGAAACAAACCCGACCGATTGATGGTTCTATCTACAACTTGCTTGCAGGCCTTCTGTTGGTAAAACCCTTGAGGTCTCCCTGGCTCACAAGAACAAGAAAATACACCCAGCTTCGACCTTGCGGCAAGAGACACTCCCCCAATGCCTCCTAACCCGGATTTTAAAACATCCAAAGTTGTTTGCAGCAATAACTGCAAAGAGCACAATGAACAATGTGATCATTATATAAGGTGCGCCAATGCCTGGGCTTGGCAAATTGAGCCCCACCATGACCTGACCCATCACAGACTAACATCCAGTCAAAACTCCGATTCAATACCATGTCGTGTCTTCTCAAAGCTGTCATACGCCAGCTTGGTTCTCAAGAAGAGCAAGGCATTACATAGCAGCCCAAACAGGGACACGCACCCCCACAACACAAACGATGCGGCGTAGCACTCGCGACCCATGCAGACAGTGGCTCCATCTTTCTCAATGCCGTTCGAGTCGTACACTAGCGCCGCCACCGATCCGTACAGCACCGAGCCCACGGGGATGTTGGAGATGAGGATGTTGTGGTTGACGCCAAACCTGTTAACGCCGAACAGCTCGGAGGTCACCGACACGGCGGCAGCAAAGATGAAGCCGGAGCTCGAACCGATCAGTGCTGTCGCAACGTAGACGGACGAGATGCTCGGCGACATGGCCAGCAGGAAGAAGGCAACCGGCGTGGGGGTGAGCGCCAGCGCGATCCAGCCGGTCCGCGCCAAGTACACCCGCCTGCACCGTGGGCTGATTGAAAATTAGGAAGGTTTTTGTTTTAAAAAAAAATGGAAGGGTTTTGTATGGATAATGCATGAAATGAGAAAGGGGTGGCCTGGCCCATTTTTTGACTGGAACCAGTTGAACCGTCACTGGGCCATGACTCAGTTTATGAAACCTTGGCACAGGCAAGTCACTCCTCAGCCCAGCCCGACTTGGCACCGGTCTAGTTTGGGCACCGGGCTGTCAACCAGCCCATGGCTGGTCAACAAAGCCGGGCCAAGGTCCAATACTGCTTGCTCAAGCCCCGTGTGTTTACTGGTGTATATATAGGGTAACTAAAACATGTTTACCAACCAAATATGTTAATTGGTATGAACTAAGATTTTTTATAATTTTTTTTTTTACCGTATGAATGTATTCTAGATGCTCCGTTTTTATAGAAATAGACTTTTGGATCCTCCAATTACGATGTATAAGAAGAATCCTTAAGCATTGAAAATCAATGGTTTAAAACTTTCATAAATATTCATGCATAAAAAATTTGTATTTCTTGATCTGATTATGATGATCCAGCAATCGATTCCTAGCAAATGGACTATGCCCAATGCATCTATAGGTTTAGATTTGCAAAAAAAACTCAATTGACACCAGCAAACATATTCGGTTGGTAATTCAGTTTCTTTATATATATATATATATATGGGAAAATGTTTTGTACACTTGAGTGTATATGAATGGTGATGCACTCACCATGCTGAAGGATGCAAGTCCAGGAGGGTCCAACCATACTATAGTAGTAAAGGGCATTTATGATACTAAACATTTTATGGCCAATGACGGGTTGTGATAAGATAGAATATGAATAGAAGGGCATCACACCCTTTAAAATGACATCGACTTGCCACTTTTTAGTAATGACCGAAAAATGATGTACAGGGTTGCCTATACACGAGCGTACAAAATCACTTCTCTCTCTCATATATATATATATATATATATATATAGAGAGAGAGAGAGAGAGAGAGAGAGATAGAGAGAGAGAGAGAGAGGGGATTACTTGGTACCAATGTTGTGAAAAGTGTTGGCTGCTTTACCAAAAACTAAAGCAAAGCTTAAAATGTAAGCCTTAATTTAAAAAAAAAAAAAACTTAAAAATTCTTTAAAAAATAAGTAAAAATAAAAATAAAATTAATAAATAAAAGAAATACAACGTACTAATATTTCACAATTGAAAAAATCATGCTTTTACATCTTGATCCAAATTGTGATTTCCTAAAAATACCTTATTGAATACATCCATGGAATCAAATTGATTAGATAAAAGCTCACAAGATGAGGGAGACAACGAGAGAGGGAGAGACAGGAAGAGAGGGAGAAAAGGGGGCAAGGAGGGAGACACAGAGAGAGGAAGAGATAGAGAAAGAGAAAGGGGGAGCGAGACTGAGAAACAGAGGAAGGGAAGGAGGGAGACAACGAGAGAGGGAGAAACAAAGAGAGGGAGGGAGAGAGAGGGTGATGCCACCTTCTTCTTCTTCTTTTCGACAAAGAAAGAGAGGGAGCAGGGTGAGAAACGAGATAGGGCGAGAGATAACAGTGAGAGACGAGAGGGGGAAGGCCCTAATCAGTCAAAGCCTCTCCCATTTTTTGTTAAACGGGGCTTTTGATCATCATTTGACTTGTAGAAAATGAGGCTCACGCCTCAGGATGAGGCGTGCACACCTCATAGCTTATAGCTTACGAGGCGTGCACCTCACTAACTTTACATATAAACTTTATATGTGTGTCTCAAGGTACAAAGGGCTTCACGTCAAGGTGAGACACACTTTTTGTGCAGTAATTAACAACTCTGGTTGGTACAAATCATTTGTGGTACAAAGTAGGCATTTTCTATACTCTTTTGCAAATTTGACCTATGGATGTGTAGAGCATGATCTATTTGCTAGAAATTGATACTTGGATCATGTTTTTTAACAAAAAAAAAAATGGTTTTTTGGGCTGTCAAATTCCCATTAGTTCTCTGACAATGAGAGTCGGCTCCCAAATGTCTGAAAAAATAATCTCAAGTGGTTCAAGAAATTTTTAAAAATAGTAACATTCAGCCCAATCAACATCAGACAATTTTAATGAACTCCATTTTAGATATTTTCAAACCAAAATAGAGTGACAAAAATTATGAGCTTTTGATTTAAAGAACCAAAAAAAAAAAACTAATGACATATCACAATCACACAATCCAATCGCTGGTTCCTAAACATATAGACCACATCTATACAGTCAGCTAGAGACTGAGCGACCAATTTACCGTTAATTCTTTCAAACCATCCTAGCCTCTAATCCGGATTGTAGATATGTTTATCATTACTTAATTTAAAAAGAATTTTAGACTTTTAATTAATCAAGTTTTATGGTGTATTGCCTGGCCCAAATACTGCTTGGGCCCGAACAGACGAGAGGATGAAGTCTGTGCTCTCTTCAAGTGGACTGAACCAATGCTCTCTGCTTAAGCAAGGAGAAAGAAAAGGGGCAAGAGAGTTTTTGGTGGTGACGTACCCGCGGAAGAAGTCGGGAGAGGCGGAGAGCAGGCGGCCGAAGAAGGAACAGATGGAATAGAGCGACACCAAGCCGGCGGTGTTCGTCCCACCACCCAGCGACTCCATGATCTGGCCCACGTTGTTGCTGTACACCAGCCCCACCGTGCCACCACAGAAGTAACCCAGATAGTACAACCAGAAATCCACCCTCCTCAACAGCCTCCACGCCCCATGCTCCTCCCCCAGTATCACCAACCTATCCCACCACCACCATCCTCTTCCCTTCGCGTCACCTGAGTCTTCTTTCTCCAAGGGAATCGCTGCAGCGGCGGCGCCACCCTCGCCGTCAGCACCACCAGAGAGCAGCGCCTTGTGCAGCTCCAGCTCCTCCACGCCCACGAGGTTGAATCCAGAGGCCGTGATCCTGAAGCTCCGGTGGATGCTGTGGTGCGCCCATTCCCTCGCGTAGACGACTCCCGGCACGCCGAGCGGCACGGCGAGAAGGAAGGCGGCGACGAGGAAGAGGGCGCGGTAGGCGGCGACGGTGGAGAAGGAGAGGTAGTCCGCGAGCACGAGGTAGGCGCCGATGAGGATGGCGAGGAGGTTGAGGGCGAGGAAGACGAGGGAGTCGGCGAGCGTGGAGGCGGACGACGACGGAGGCGGCGAGGAGTGGCGGACGATGGGGAGGACGGTGGCGAGGGAGACGGCGAGGGGGAGGAGGGCGTTGAGGAGGAGGTAGAGGGAGGGGAGGGTGTATGTGGAGAGGGTGAAGGAGTGGGCGGCCAGGTCGTAGAGGGCGGGGCTGAGGCCGTTGAAGCTGACGGTCAGGGCGAGGGCGAGGGATCGGTTGGTTGGGAAGCAGCGTATGCACAGCACGAAGCATACGGTGTTGAACCAGCAGATGCTCAGCCCTGCCAGCAAGCACATCAGGAAAACCTGCACACGTTGTCATTGAAAAACAAAATGTAACCCCAGTTTTAACTTAGTCTCATCAACTATTTGGGACTCACAGCTCTCTTTGGGAAGAAATCACACACATTTAGGCTCTATTTGTGAGCCTAAGATTGGAGGAAAGACGGAATTTTAATGAGAGTTTAATTAATACTATCTACCCCCAACAAGTGTTTGGGAAACCCTGTTTTGAGAGATGAGAATGGTGGTCAGAGATGAGTTATTTTCAGCTACATCCTCACAAAGACTAAGACTGTAGTTGACAACTTCAGCCTCATCTCCCATTTTCTTCTCTACTCCCAATCACCCTTCTCATCTTCTCTCCAACACCCACTCTCAAAGAGATCCCAAGGGGGATCTGTCATTCAATTACCACCTCAAAGGCCCGTTTCTTTCATTTTCATGAAAGAGAAGGATTCTTTTCCATGGAAAGGGTGCAGACTTTTAAAAAAAATCTCATTAGCTCAATTTGTTTGTGAGATTTTTTTCATATTAGAGGCATGGAAGAATTTGCTCATGAAAAGTGGTAGGTGTTGAGAAGAATTGAGGCTCGCTTGTACCAAGATTTGATGTTTGTTTTTCATTTATAGTGGGAAAGAGAGCTCCAAGGATGTAAGTTCAGCAATTTCTAGTGAAAATTGTATGAACCAACTAAAAGCAGACCAGCCAACTGGGACAGTCTAAGAGTGCAAGTGTATATTATTCTCTATGATGATTTTTTGTGTAACCTCTTTACAGTTGTATATAGTTTTCTAATAAAGGGTCGGGAGCCCTCTCTCCCAGCTGCTTCATCGAAAACAAAAAACCCAAGAACTGGCTTTTGAATCATGTTTTTTGTTTTTTTTACCAGATTTTATGACCCAAGAAAGTTTGACACATTGTAGGCTATTGATTTTTAAAACCTTATGAAATCATACCTATTGTTGTAATTGGACCATTCAAAAGCTGATTCACACTAAGCAAATTTCATGAAAAACAATCAAGAAAAAATGAAAAAAAGGTGTTTATACCTAATGGTGATATTACCAAATATTATATATATATATATATATATATATATATATATATATATATATATATATATATATATATATATATTTGCTACTAATGAAGGTACTCAACTAATGAGCTAGAAATCATACGCTGCAAGTTGTATCGACGCAATCTAACCACATAAATGTGTTCAGCATGATTTGTTTACTAAGAATCAAGCCTTAATCATGCTTTCTTGATGTAAAGATAATGAAATTTTGACACATTGTGGACCATTGATTTTTAGACTCCATTAAAAACCTAATTATTTGTCATAATCACATGATTCAAAACAAGTTTCCTACTAAGCAAATGGTGTCACAAAAATATTAAAGAATATTTAAAAAATAGGCTTAATCAGACCTATATCACACATAAGATACAAATAGGACGATTCATGCCAAATTAGCAACGATATTGACAACATTGTTCGGTATAGTTGGGAAAGATAAATTGATCAGAACCTGCTAATTTCCCTATCCACATCTAAAGAGAAACAATCAAGATGAGTCTAGATCCACATTTGATTGAAAGGCAAGTTGGGGTTAGGCAGACCCCACCAACATACGACTGGGTTTTGAACCTTTATACACATCTAATTAGAGATCCATGGGATCAGGTCAGAGAGTATTCCCTCAGGTAAACATGAATGATATCCAAAACCCATACTAATGGGATACCCATAATTTGGATGGGCCCCACTTTTTCTTTTCGATCTGGTTATTCGTATTTTGGATGAACGGCATCAGAATGACTTAAAATGAATGGCTCACAATGAGCTTGTTCATTGTTTTGATGAGTGAGACTCATTTGAAAAAAATGTGTCTCATGACCTACTTTTTCTTATGCATCGCATTTGTGTCCATTTACTGGTCTTTATCAGACTAAAATTAGGTTTTACATTAGTGTGCCACCAAAAAGTTTTGGCATGACTAATGAGAAGGTGAAGCACAAACAAATTTAATAAATATAAAAAATACTTAACATTAATTTTTTATATTAAATTAATATTAATTAATGATTTTAACATGTGCCATTCTTATTGACACATTTTTTTAATTATGTTTTAGCCAATTCACTTGAGAATCGGTATTTGCCGATTCACCTGAATCGTTGGCTAAACGATACAACATTGGTGTCAACCGCAAGCCTCCGGTTCAGTAAGACCTGTGTATTGGACTCTCTTAATCTACGTGGATCCCCCTAGTTGGGCACAATCTTGTCAGTATAAACCTGAATCGTCCTAAATATATCATATCGGCAAAAAATCAATACCAAACAGACTTGAAACGTTTAATTTTCAAATAAATAGAAAATCATTCAAAATAATTTTTTGTTATTTTTTCTGAAACGTCATTCTCTGATTAAGAAATTGGCAGATGCTTGAGCTCCGAACGATTCACCTGAAAACCGATTCACGACCCCAGACGATTCTTACAACATTGGTTTGCCCAGAAACTTATGTGTTCGAACCGGAACACTTGATAAGTTCAAAGAGCCTGGATAAAGGTAGATCACATGGCACACTTTGAGTTTGTGTCTCTGCACGCTGCCCTCCATTTGCTTTTGGGTCTCACAAGTGACAGACTGTCAGCCAAAGATGGAGGGCATCAGGTGCAGCGCCACACTTCAAAGTGTGCCATCTTGATCCTGGCTCGAGTGCAAACAGCGTTTGCTGCTGCACTTGACTACCACTCATTTTTCTGACACAGCCTGTGAGCAGCAGGGCCTAACAAGTGATGTAGGGATGGCAGTGGGGCGGGGCTGGGCGGGGGACAAGGTCTCCACCCCCGCTCCGCCTCAAGATTTTATCCTCCACCCCTGCCCCGCCTCCCTGGCGGGGATGGATTTTATCCTCAACCCCCGCCTTCATCCCCGTTTCATGTCCTCCATCCCCGGTTCAATCGGGGATGAGGCAGGGACGGGGCGGGGCGGGGAAAAGTGCACGTCCATATGGATTTTAACCTTCGTCCCCGCCTCCATCCCCGTTTCATACCCTTCATCCCCGGTCCAAACGGGGCGAGGCGGGGCGGGGCCCGCTTTCCCCCGGTCCACTGCCATCCCTAAAGTGATGGGTGGTGGAGGTGAAGTGGCACGTGTATTTTGTGCAATGTGATATCAAATTTTAGTTGTCTTGTGTAACTTGAAATAAATAAATAAATAAATAGAGAGAGATTTTTTGAAACCAAGCTTACCGGTTTTGAGTTTGGGTTTAGTAACCAAAGCTACTCGATTTTTTATTTATAGAAATAGTATTACACGATTGATGTTTTTAAAAAAAAAAAACTCGTTATGAATTTGGTTTGTTTTGATATATATATATATATATATGTTTCATTTTTAGAAACCCAACTACTTAGCTTTGATTTTTGAAACCTGTTTTTAGTTTTGATTATTTTAGAAACAAGTTTTAGAGTTTTTATTTTAGTTTTTTTTTTGTGAGGTCTAAAAACAATATACAGAATGAATATAAATCACTAATTCTTAGTTACAGTGAGCAACGCGGGCCCCAATTTTGGCGGGCCATATGCATAGTTTTCAAACCAAGGGCCTCTCATAAAAGGCGGACCAAGTCTCGGAAAAAAAAATCAAACTCCTTTTGGATAAAAAAGGGAGACAACCAATCATTTTAGTGGATACGGTTTTTGCTTTATGACCATCATATTTAAGATCTCCCTTGCAGGCCACGATCGAAACCAAGACACGTAATTCATCTACCACCTCAATCAAGAATTCTAACACCAAAGCCAACTAACCACATTCACAACTTAACCATTTAAAAAAAAACTTCCAAACTCCCCGCCCCCCAAACCAACCTCACTTCGAGAAACGTAAAGTCGAGTGTTTTTTTATGAAGGATCAAAAAAATAAATAATTAATGAGAAATTTAAAAACCAACAGAACACTCGATTTTCACCGTTCATCTGAATCATCAATGGCTCTAAAAAAACGTGGATCCTGGATCCATTCCTTGCATGGATGAATGGTATCATAGCAAAAAGCGAGCTCTGACAGATTACCGACTGAGCGCGTACTTGATACAGGGGGATTATTATGATATAAAGGATGTAAAATGTCTCGAAGAACGGGATCTTATTTGGATTATGACTCGTGAACGCTACTACTGGCAACAACAAACAACAGTACGTAGTAATAATACCAATTAATTAAGAAGAAGAAGAAGCAAAACCAAGTGAAGAAAGAAAGCAGAGGAAGGGAAAGAGGTGCACCAGAAAGTAGGGGAGGGTGAGGAAGCGTTGGATGAGGAGCCACTGGATGCCGTAGCCGGAGAGGCCGAGGAAGGCAGCGACGAAGAGGGCGGCCCATAGTGGAATGTGGAGGAGGGCGAGGCCGGAGGACCAGCCCAAGGCCTTGCCGAGGTCGGAGGCCACGGCCAGGTAGTTGAGGAGGAACTGGGAGATGCCCAGCACCGACTTGAGCTGCGACGAATAGGCCGAGAAGTCGAAGTTGGTGCCCGTGAACGCCTGAATCCACACCGTCGCCACCAGCACCACCCACTTCCTCGACTCCCCAACCATTCTCTCTCTCTCTCTCACCTGTACAACCAAGGCGTCGGATAAGTCGACAATGGTTGCCCCTTCATAATGGGAGTACCCACCCATTGATTTGAACGGTAGCTAATTCTGAACGTTAGATCATGCTACCTACCTACCCAAGTTAATGTGGGGCCCGCAATAGAACGTTTTTTTCTCTGATTTTTTTCCGTATATTATTTTCCACGCGCAGCTACTAAGGGAGTGGGACCTCGTATAGAAAGAATGATCCATTGATTTTGATTTTGTCAGATACCTGAACCAGATTCTTTCAAAGAAAAAAAAAAGGATATCTGAAGAAAAAAATAGCCGATGTCGCGTTTTAGGGAAATTATAAAAAAAAAAAACAAAAATCTTGTGGTATTTTTTGAAAAATCTGGTTTTCTTGGGAAAATATCCGTGTGCAAAAATATAAAAATATAATGTGAAACAAAAATATAGGTAACATAAAAAAACTCAGCAAAAAAGTGTTTAAATTATATATTTTTGGGGTATAATATCAGCCTTTGAAAGTACCACAATAAACTTATGATATTTTCAAAATATCAACTATATGATTGTACTGAACAACAAAAATGATGCCTTTTTTTTTTAAAAACCTTACAATTTTTTATGATTCTCTAGTGCCCCAAATCACAACTTTTCTGCAGTAAAAGGATCTTTTCACCCTTCCCACTCAGGTATGCCAACTTCCCTCACATATATAAAAATATGCGAATTTTTTCTCATACATTTGTGAACGTCCTCATCCTGACCTTTGCACGCGAATGTCTTCACACATTTGAGAACATCTTTTTGATTGTGTGATTTTTAATAAAAGAAGTTTGGTGAAAAAAACACTACTTCAAAAGCGCAATGGCATTTAGGGACACTTCAAAAGCACCACTAAATCCTTTAGCGACACTTTGAAAGTGTGATGAACATTTAGCAACACTTTCAAAGTACGCTAAAGCCTTTAATGTCACTTTGAAAGCGTGCATTTGAGAGGAAAATTGAAAAATACAGCACCATATTTGCATATTTGGAGAAAAAAATGCATATTTGAGAGAAAATTTGTATATTTGAGAGAAAATTTGCAAATAAAGAAGGAAGTTTGCATATTTGGAGGAGATTTTCATGTGCGAAGGATTAAAATATTTTTTTATAGTCGAAAAGTTGCAATTTTGGATACAGACGGATCTTCGATAATTGTAAGGTTTTTCGAAAAACTTATCATTTTTGTTGCAGTCATTTTTCATTTATGATAGGGATGTAATTACTATGTCCTAAAGAAGCAAGGAGGTCACATGTGTTTGGGTCAAGCTTGACCTAGATCCAAATTTCAAAAAGTAGGTCCATTCTAAATCTAGCTCACATATCATAGTGGAGTTCCAAATCTGGATGTGATCTGATGCCTTATGATACTGAATCACCCTGAAACCGTGCCAAACATGTTAATTTTCAGGTCGAATATGTAAAATCGGGTGGGTTGGACCTGGTCCCGATTTGGTTATGAACATATTTATTTACCTGAAACTGACTAGAGCTGATCACATTTTGTTCTGAATCCAACCTGGATGCTGGTTCATCATCTAATACTATGAGTTGGATCCAGTATTGAACCGGGTCAGACCGTTCGCATCCTTACTACAATCATTAGCAACAAATGGATCCAGCATGTATGAAAAGGGCAAAATAATTATTGACATACTCATTTTCTTTGCAGAAAATAATGATTTGGACAAGCAATAAGATTGTATCACCATAATGTCACAGAAGCCAGAGGAGGCTGAATGGTAAAGGCATGCATAACTGGATCCAGGTCTATGATTCTATACCGTTGACTGTCCTTCACCTGACTCCTTTCAGCTTGTCTTCTAACCTAACATTAATGAGAAATATGATTTGGTGCTCTGGCAGCACCTACTCCCACTAACCAGAAATCATAGTTGCATCTTCTCAATCAGTCTTTATATTTATAGATGTACTTAACACAGTTTATTTGGTAAGAATCAAGTTTTTTCGATACTAAAATAGGTTTTTTTAAGTCATAAAATTTTGGTACATCACGATTTTTGAAGATCTTAAAAACCTACATGTCACATGACCCAAAACTTGTTTTCACTAAATAATGATTGTAGATCATGTCTAGGTTCAGATCAATGAAAAAAGTACTCAAATTTTGGAAATTTGAAGCGTTTAATTGGTGGAGTTAGGTGCTCCAGGATCACCCTATCATTACTAAACACTAATTATGTTAAGCCATATATATATATATATATATATATATATATATATATATATATATATATATATATCATGCATTCAAAAATTATAGTTTTAAGTATTTTTTCTAACACCGTAGATGTGACCTATAGGTTTTGTTTAGTGGGAACCGGCTTTTGGATCGCCGAAATCTGACTTGTATACAGGTTTTTCCAGTGATCCAAACTCAATGGCTACGAGGGCACCATTTTTTTCTGGCACATAAAAATATATATTTTTTATAAAAAAAACATGATCCAAGAGTCAATTCCCACTAAATCGAGCATGCTAAACACATCTAATGGTTCAGCATAAAACACTTAAAACCTATGGGGCAAAATGAGAAATGCAGCTTAATATGTTCAGTTATATATATATATATATATATATATATATATATAAAGAGAGTAGATTGTAGGTGCTTGAACATTAGGTGGTTGTGATACGAGGTTGATGGGTTTTTCAGGGTTTTTTTGGTGTATAACATGTCAGCTGTGGGGCCCAACAGAAGATGGAGGGTGCAGCAGCACACTCAAGTGAGCAATACAATAGTACCTGATCTGCTACCCTCTGAAGCAACGATCTGTCGTTATTATGTCAAAAAGAAGGCTAGCACTTGAATCCAATTTAAATGAAATGGGGCTTGAGCATGGTGTGGGTCCAAGAATGGGATCTGATACGTTGAACAGGATCTGGTCGAGTTGGACTTGGATTCAACTCAATCTCATTTTTCCGCAAGGTTGAAGCCAATGGGAAACTCCCACAGTTGCATGAGGGGAATGCAACAGGTCCAATGTTGTCAGTATCATCCAACACCTATCGACGATACGATACTAACCTCAATCAGCTATTTTTTAATAAATGTAAAAGATGCTTAAAATTGATTTTTTTAATATTATTTTAATTGTTTTAACATGTGTCACTTTTTGATTGACACAAAAAAAAATTAATTGTTTTTTAGCCAGAACGATTCACTTGAGAATCTCGATTCACCTGAATCGTTGGCCAAACTATTAACCCACTTCCTTCCGCCAATAAGTATAAATTATTATAGTGATAACAAGTTAATAAATGTTATTTTGAAAAAGGAAATATTGTTAAAATAGGTTACAAAATTGGCTGAGAGATTCTCTTTATTTTAATCCTACCTATTAACAACGCCCTTAGTTGCAATATGCAACAAGATTACATTTTAAAGCTTCGTCCACTATTAGTACTATTTTTTCATTCTTATTTTAAATTATAATTTTTTTAAAATCCCTTTATAATCTGCTATATCTCCTATTACAACTTATATCTTTTAAGTTTGCAATAGTTTTTATCTTTTATAAATCCTTGCGATTGTGTGTTTGTGAACATTTCTCGTTGATGTTGCTATACATCTCCAAACAAAACTTAGATGAGATTTACTTAGTTTTTATTTTATAACCAATAATTAATTAAATGTCTCAATATAATCAACTTAAATATGATCCATCTTTGTTATTTCATACATCCATTCTGCCACACATTATCTCCACCACTTGTACTCTTCTTTTATTGACTTTTAGTTGCTTAATGATCAACGCCATATAGGAGTGATAATCTTGTATCAGCCTTATAGCAACGTCTTTTTAATCTTAGAAACGCACATTTGTCATATAAAATCACACTAGCTTATCATTACTCACTTCTAAGATGTATCTCCTTCCTTGCTAAGGGCAACCATGGTTTGTTGCTTGACATGGAACCACCACAGTACAAAACCCATGAGGCGTGTCACTTGCCTGAAGGTCAAAGTTAACTGTACTCTTTGGGTTCCCTTGGCCTATATATATATATATATATATATATATATATATATATATATATATATATATATAGAGAGAGAGAGAGAGAGAGAGAGAGAGAGAGAGGTCTTAGCAACAGCCAACCATCAGATTTAAGAACAGGTTCAAGTGTAAAAGATCATCATCCATGAACATTGTTTGAAATGCGATATTGAAAATTACATGTTTATGGATACGGATTCCCAAATAAGACTTGCCACAAAACTGAATCTAACAGTCCATTTATTTGAATGATCTATCATTTTGAGAAAATCTGTGATAAGCGACGAAGGAAAAATGTAAGGATGATATAATATGAACAATCCTGATGCCATAAATGAGTAATAATTTTATATAATTCAAATTCATACTAAAAAATGCTGAAAACACTGTTTGAGAAAAAAAAAGATTGCGACGCTAATAGACATTATAGTGGCGAAAGTAAATGAAAAGCTAGAGAAATTATAAAAAAAACACAATAAATACGTGTGCAAGTAGTGCCTGGCCTCCAACAACAGTATAAAACCCGCAACTGATCTCATGGTTATAGTGTTTCTTAAGAAAACGCTTGTACTCTTATGAAGAATGACAAATTAGCGGGTTTTTCTTGCGAATATGCGATCATATGCATTTTGTACAAGGGCAACTTACCAGAGCATTACTGCGACTAGTTTACAGTTAAATCGTATTGAGCTGTATATAATCAATATTCATTATTCTCAATGACAAATAATGTTTCACACATCGCTCCACCCACTCATAGTTATCTATCTACCAAAAGTGGTTCATAAAGCAGAGTGACCTGAGTTTAATAGACGAAGAACATAACATAGGGATGTTGTGCCATACAAGTTCAGTGTATTTGATGCGGTTGGCTACAACAGGTGGCACCACGAATAACAATATGTATTTATTTTCAGTGTTTAATGAATTGCTTCTTTGTGTGTGTATCCAGTGTTGTTTAATGATTTTTTTTTTGTGTATCCAATGTTGTTTAATGAATTGCTTTTTTATGTATATTCAATATTTTTTAATGAATTTTTTTTATGTGTATATATAGGTAGTTCGACATTTATGACCACATACGTTCTTACAAAAAAAATGGATTTAATGGGCCCTGAGTTTTGAAGAATAAGAAACAGTCAAGCAATATCCTGAATCATGAATGTATATTTAATATTAATCGTATACAATTTATTTTGTTGTTAATAACAGGTTAAAAGAAAAGTTATAGAAGAGAACACCCTTGAGTCGAAAGAGTATAAGTTTGGCAAAAAAAAACTCTTAGCAAGTGACATAAGTGTTAGTTTTGCACGTTTATTTATTTATTTTTTTGATACGTTTTCATGTAATTTTGTTTGTTCTTTTGTTACCACACTGGATTTACTACGTAGCATCTAGCAAGATTCGTAGAAAGACTTCAAGTGGCTCACAACGAGGATAGTGAGAGAGACAACTTGTCGAAGACTCTTTACCTTACCATGCATTTCTCTGTGAGTTATAAAAGTGATGTTTATATTGTTTTACTACCGATTAAGAAAAACTAACTGGTAAACATTGTCTTTTCACAACAAATAATCGCAACTAAAGGACAACTAGGAGAGCAACGACTTGCCATATCATTTTTTTGATGCCAACAAGGTATGTTTTAAAACTTTGATACATACAAATAAATTTTCACGTGCACAATCTGGTTACACTAGATTTATATTGCAACTCTTAATTTCTTTCAATTGGGGCAACGAGCACTGTGTTCTTTGATAAATGAACATGAAGAAAAGAGACTTCAAACTGTACAATTTCATGTTGAACACATATTTAATAGATAAAAACCTCAAAAAAACAATATAATTACATAACTTACTCAATAATGTACTCTCTTTTTTTGTATGTTTGTTATCTCTTTTTTTATGTAGATTTATTATCTCCTTTTCGTACATGTGTAGCAATTTTTTTTAATGTAATTGGGGTTCTATTGTTACAAAAATTAGACGGCGCAAAGGATGGAGGGTATTTTTCAACAAGAAAATGAGTAATTACTTTACATATGTTTGCTAACTCATTTTGTACATGTACATGTTTTTCACTTTATATTTCCTCATTTTACAGGTATCATTGTCATATATTTGTCATACAGTATATGCAGTACTTAGGCAAAATTTAAATATTAAACTTCATGCAGGTATGTGTTTATATGTCAATTGTTCACTGGTTTGAGATGTACGTTGTAATTAATTGTTTGCTAATAAAAGATTATTTTCCACAAGATGGAACAAATATAAGAAATCATATGATCAAGTTCTATAAGCACATGAAAGAAAGAGCTTCCAAGATTGCAAAAGACAATAAAAAAGTAAAGACCGGTTATAAAGGTGTCAAAAGAGTCAGTCAAGCTAGCTGAGTTGTGGACAATTATGCATTTTTGTAATAGATCAAGTTAAACTTACATTTGTAATTGGATGGATCAAGTTAAACTTTGACTATAACTTTGTAATGAAGCCTATGTATTGAATGTAACTTTGTAATTATTAAACTTCAAGTTATCTGAATTCATCCAAACCAACTGTATTTAGTTTTATATTAATCATATTGACTTGTCTATACATGAAAAAACAATTTTGCAAAACTGTCTGATTTTTGCTAAACAATAAGATTTTCGCAAATATACTTATTGAGATTTCAAAACGTATATGTGAACAAGTATGATATATGCAAATGAGTTAAAAATTGCCAAAAATAGTTGTCAGAAGGAAAGCATATTAGAGAGTATTGGTTGGGGAGAAAAGACAAAAAAAAACCATAAATTATGCAAAAATAAGAAGGTTGGAGACAACGGCGAGTTTATATATGATTCAAATAATTCATAAAAAATAAGAAATATTGCATATTTATCATAATTTTACAAATATTTAATTACGATATTTGTGATATCTAGATATTTGCAAATAATTTCGTGCAATAACGTACAATATGTGAGAAAAAATAAGTTATTTGCGAAATTAGTGTGTTTATATATTATTCAAGAAATTCACAAAAAATAAAAAATATCGCATATTTGTCATAATTTTGCAAATATTCAAGTGTGATAATTGTGATATCTAAAATTTTGCACATAAATTTATGCGATTTCAAAAAGTATACGAGCAAAAATAGGATATTTGCAAGAGTGAGACAATGTGTTTGGCAAATATTTTTATGCAAATTTTTTTATTATGTGAAAGAGTAGGATATTTGCAATTTTGGTGGTTTCACTCTCACCGAAATTTTGCAAATAAATTTATGTGAGTTCGTGAATTTCTGCATAAAAAAAACTGTGATTCTGAATTTAAGTAGGTGTTAGACAAATCCGACGAGCGGTACAATTTTATCGCAAAAAGGCATAAATTCGCAATTGTGAAAGGTAAAAGGGCCCTAACTATTTGCGATTTTGATCAGGAAAATATCGAAAATTGTAAAGTTTTTAGGAAATCAGGTCAAATTACCTGTACAGTAGTCATTTTCCAAACAAATATCCTACACAGATCTATTTTGCATCTACAGTCAAGAAATCAAAACAAATGAATATATGGTTCCTTTGTGGACATTTAGGTTCATAACACGTCTATTTTAACCATTGCAAATTCTATGTAAACACAATCAGCCATGAAAAATAGCAAGATTATCCAAGACAACCGGAGTAATTATAATGTGATCAGGAATGACACTAATAGACTGCAAGAAATCAGGTGGGTAAACTTGCCTACCTTGGAAACCCCCAGCTATGCCTTCAATGGTGCTGGTCGGGAACATAAAGGACTGTTGAGTGACAGACTCGGACAACTTACTGCTCCATTGACTTCTTAATCTACCATTGGTTATCTGAAAATTGACTGCTTCACCTGGATCCATATATACTCTTCCTGTTAGTGACACAACGATTATTAAATGAAACAGATCCCATGCTTACCAGGCACATCTGACTACTGTAACAGGCCAGATTAATGTGACCTTGAAACAGATCCCATGCTTACCAGGCACCTCACTGCTGTAACAGGCCAGCTTAATGTGACCTTGGACCTCAAAGAAACTTGAACTGCAGCAGGGCCAGATCCAGGTGGTTTACTGTTAAGTGAAACAATAACTAGTTAAAACTGACCAGTGATGTAGTATATACGGAAGGACCCTGTATGCAATCATGCATGTGTATAAAGCCAAGGACATCTTGATAAGGGCACCATCCCCAAGATAGGAACTCTTGTAAATTTGGAAATGAGAGCGCTAAGATCTTTCTATTGAAATTGCTTCTCTTGGAACAAAATTCTGACTACGAGTCTGGTCATAAGGTGTTCCCTGATGCTTCAAACCACCTCATCAATGCTTTTTTTCCCATTTTCCTTCACGCCTTCCATCCCGCTCTCTACGTTCCACAATTTGCCTAGGCTTGCTACCCCGTGAACCTTGCCTATGTGATGATCCAAACCCAACGCTTGTTCCATCTATGGATGCAGAATCTGGATCTCCAATACTTCCAGCATCTCCTGAGTCTCTGCTTCCATCAAAATTGTCATCATATATACGTTCTTCAAGCCGTTCTCGTGAGTGAAGTATCATGGGCGGTTGAACAGCATAAGACCGAGAGCCACTAAGCACCAATGCGTTAGTGGCTGAAGTGGTGCTCGTCCCACCAGTTGGAGGTGGGGTTGTGGCTCCCTCACGGCTGCCACTGCCTGCACTGTTTGGCCTCAAGCTGCCTTCCTGAGCTGGCCGTCCACTGTCGCGCTCACGATACCTCTCCCTTGGCCGACTGCCAACATGAAAAAAAAAGGCAACAGCAGAAAAAGAACATCAGTAGAAATGACAAAAATAATAAAGCAGGACCATGTCACACAAAGCACTAAACCAGTATCAGCCTAATGTTTGAATCTACTACTGGCAGAGAATCATATTACTCACCAGGGATGAATTTGACATGCATGAAGTGATCTTTGAATGGAAACACTTCACAATAAATAGTTAGACGTATCCCAGAAAGGACTAGTTTCAAATCTACAGGTGCCAAGTTAAAAAACTACAGGACCAGCCAATCTAGAAGCCATTTTCTAAATGGCAAGACAGACATTCTGCCTAAATCAAGTTTGAGCAATTCTAAAGGGGGCTAATATTGGGAGTTCGGGGAGATTTTAGCTCCTTTATTTTTTCTGCATAGGGTTAAGGTCAGTTTGTACAGTGACAAGAAATCCTCAGATTTGTCAATAAGGGTATGTGAATCTTTCTAAAACATGTTAATTCCTAGCCACTCTGCCTCGGTCTGTAACATGTTTCAATTGGTCAACCCGAATAAAGAAAAGAACCAGGGTCCTTGAGATCCAGGTATAATATGTCCCAGAGGAAATGAGAAGACCTAAATAAAACAAAAACATTTTAAGGATGATTTAGGAGCAAACCTATTGGTCGCTGACGATGAGAACTCCCTACGAGATCGTGGGCCAGAATCTCTTTGTTCCAACTCCCGTTGAAGTTCTCTCTACAAAAGTCAATCCAAAAACAAAAGTTAGGCAGTGACACTAAAGCAACTCTGATTGCTCATAAAAATCATTATGGGGAATACCCACAACATATAAAGGGACAATATTTAGTACAAACATTTGTAGGTACAAATGCCCACTTTTTTTATTTTTTTCTATTTGTTTTGTTTTGTTTCATGAAACTAACCTTACAGTTGTGATCTACACGTTTTTCTTAGTTGGAATCCGCTCTTAGATCATCTAATTATGACACGTAAGCAGGTTTTTTTAAGGCTTAAAAAATCAACGGCCTACAATGTGTGATACTTTCCCAGGTCTTAAAATCATTTCTTTTTTATTCAAAAGTCATTCTCCACTATTTTGGACATGTTGAATCCATCTATCAGGTCTGATTGGATAAAAAAAAACTGAACCATGGAGATCTAGAGGCGTGTACCTACAATCATTTGTAACAATACATTACCACATATAAAATACTTGTAATGTTGAAAACTAAAAAAGCTTGGTAAGCACCAAACACATGCAACATAAAATGTAAAACTGCATGACATTAACATCCTCAATGATTTCCTGATTCCAAATATAAGGCCAAGAATCTGGGAGACTAATACTAGACCAAAAATGTGAATCTTATGCAACATGGGTAACTTCCAAATGTGCAGAAACACTGTCACCACTGGCACTGGCACCACTGGCACTTCAGGGTGCTGGCACTTGGTGTTTCTGGGTGCTACCAATCTTAGTTGTCAAAGGCGGTGCCTAGGTGGCCTAGGCGCAGTCCCACTGCCTGGGTGACTAGGTTTGGGTGGTGGGGCCCTACTTTACCGCCTAGGCTGTGCCTAGGCTGGGGACCACCTAGGCGACAAGCTTAGTTTTTGTCCATTATTTTTTTTGTTGACCATGATGGACCCTATAAAAAGGGGAAAGAGGGTTTTTTTCACCCTCTCCCGTTGTCTCCTTTTCCTTTTCCCTCTCTATCTCCGCCTCTTGTTTTTTTGCAAGAAGTAGAGGTAAGTGCTCCTCTTTCTCTCACTCTCTCTTTGTCTCACTCTCTTTCTCTGTCTTTTGCAACAAGAAGAAGAAGAGGTACTCTCTCTCTCTCTTATTTGCAGCAAGAAGAAAAAGACGACTTAGCTCATGGCTCACCTACAGGTACTCTCTCTCTCTTCTTCTTCCTCTCCTTTCTCCCTCTCTTCATTTTTCTCTTCTCCTTCCTCCGCCTCTTCTTCCCCCACTATTTCTTCCTCTTCTCCCGTGTTCTCCCTTGTTTTTCCTCCCTTCTGCTCACTTCTCCTCCTCCTCCCATGTTCATCCTCCCTTCCTCTCTCTTCTTCTTCCTCCGCCTCTTTGCCGATGACTTGTTGGTTTTCGGGGAGGCTACCAAAGAGAATATGTGGTCTCTATGGATTATTCTTAGATGCTTTGCCGAAGTATCGGGCTTGCATATGAATGGGGAGAAAAGTCAAATCTTTGTATTGAACGACCCCACTAGTCAATTGCCACGGTTGACATTAATCATCTTTGGATGAGAAGGTGGCTCCCTTCCTATGAAGTACCTAGGTTTGCCTCTACACTTGGGTGTTTCAAGGGAGTCGCATTGGAGTGCATTGGAGGACCATGTGAGGGCGAAGACCCAGTCCTGTGTTGCTAGCTTCTTATCTTGGGCAGGCCGCATAAACCTAGTAAGGTTCAGCCTATCCCCTATGGTGCTCCACTTCTTGCTAATTTTCAAATTACCCAAGGTGGAAAAGCATCTTACCAATATTTTTCAGTGATTTATTTGGTCTGGTAAATTTGAGAGCAAATTCACTTCTTTAGTGAGTTGGTCTACTATTTCCAAGCTTCGTGATTTAGGGGGTTTGGGAATTCATAATTTGCATATTTGGAACAAGGCCTTGTGAAATGGTTGTAGGCGATTTGTAACAAAGAGGGTCGGATTGCGACTATTTACATTGAAAAATTATGGTCATTGTGGATGGCCTTCCAGCTGGTCCAAAAATCAGAAGTGGAAGAAGAGTTCGAGGATTTGGAAGGGTTGGGTTTCGGTTCTAGCCGACTTTTGTCATGGTGTCCGATTGGTCATTGGGGATGGCTGACACACACTGTTTTGGCAAGACAGATGGTAGGGTGTTGGAAGCCTTCGAGAAGCTTTCCCTAACCTTCATGATGTGACCAGCGGGAAGTACTCTATGGTTAGGGATGTATGGTCGCCTTAAGAAGGAACCTGAGACACTAGCCATCTCTCTACTTTTTCAGTCAGGCAACGTGAGGACCAGCCTAGGTGGACATTTTCTAGTGATGGTTTTTATGGTGCTTCATCATTCTATAGAGCTTTGGGTGCACCAAATGCCCAATGGCTTCCCAGAAAGGCATTTGCGTGTACAGTTGCTTATGACGTGGCAACTTATTTGGAAGGAACGAAATCAGCGTATTTTCAGGCAGCTGAGCAGTGATTGGGCTGCCTCTATGGATTGACTACGATGGGAAATTCCGGACAGGGCACGCTCTAAATGGCCTAGACGTCCGATTGAATGGATCGGGAGGAATCGGGCGATCTTTTGATTGGTCCTCGATCACGTGTTCTTGTCCTCTATTTCTATTAGGATTCCGGGTTTGTCGGGACTGGTTTTCTTGGACAGACTTGTGTTCCTCTGTTTCTTTGATATAGCGGGTGTGACATCTCATCACACTCATCTATGCATCAGCTGTAAACTCTATCAATATATATTTATACCTTCTTTCAAAAAAAAACATTGTGCTTTATGAAAATTCAACCATTGATAGGTTTTCATGCAAAAAGAACAAACAACTTTTAGGACAATTTTTTATAATAATCATCACTTTGTAAAAAGAAAGTTTAGAGAAAAAATAAAGAGTTTTTGTGAGCATAAAACATAAACTAGCAATATTTTTCCAAAAAGGTAACAGAGATAGTTTATAATATTCTATCCAATGGAGACAAGTTGTATCTGTCAAAACAAGATATATAACTTAAGGAATGAGAAGTACCATTTTTCTAGGGCAAACTTGAACTTTTTTGTATTTTAGTATCAAATTATATTCAGATGGTAATTTTGCATACTTGTAATATATCAAGTTTTAGTGACCATTTATAATTAATCTTTGTTAAGATTGATGCCATTTACATATAAACAAAATGTATGTGTGCCTCCCTTCACACAGGAGGTCACTAATGGGGCTGTAAGAAGATGAGCCGAGCCTGAACTTGGATGTTCAAGCTCAACATGTGAAGCCTTAACCAGGCTCAAGGTCAATGCACTTGAATGGAGGTCTTCAAGCTTGTGTCCATCAAGTTTGATTAAGCTTAGTTCTGCTCATGTGCAACTGAGTTCTATTGGCGTACCAAATATTTAACTTTTTAAGCAATGATTATGAAGGGCGCAAAATTCGTATCTATCAACTCACTGAAACATTATATATATATATATATATATATATATATATATATATATATATATATATATATATATATATATAGAGAGAGAGAGAGAGAGAGAGAGAGAGAGAGAGAGAGATGGATAGGGTATATATTTGCTACAACCAATTGTACATACAGTTGACCTGGAAACCCATAGGTTAACCACAGCAAGCTAACTGGAAATATGTTTTGTTTTATTCAGAAAATCTGATAAGGCCAACCTGGCTATGCAATTTGAAGCTCCATAATTTTGCAGAGCTCTTGTACAACAGTTTTAATAATAGTAGCATAAAACTCTTGGAAAACAACGAAAAGCTCTTAGTTTGGGGTGCAATCATGCAAAAGAATTAGTTTGTTAGAGGTGAATTGATCTAGGAAGTTGGAAGTAGATCCAATATCCATCCAGTACAGGATGGATTATGGGAGACACTTCTCGTCTCTGACACCTACAGTGTGAGAAATTCTACTGGAAGCAGAACAGACCCATGGTGATGAACTGTGAGAGATCCATGAGCCGCTCTGCTAGAGCAACAAAATGCTAAAGTAGAGCATACGATAAGATTTGTCTATTAAAAGGAAAATGGAGCAGAATCGAAATATTGAGCAATGGGACAACAATTTAAGATCAATGATTGGTATAACTCAAGGTTGCCAGACTAGGAAGTGGAAGCGGAAGCGAGAAGCGAAATATCAATTTCAAAGCGAAACAAGAATAAAAAAGGAAGCAATATGAGAACTGAATAGGAATCGAACAAGAAGAATATAAAAACTAAAATAAAATTGATTATTCTTATATTTTATGATTTTTCAGAAGAAGAATAAATTTGTTGTTAAAATCTAACAATTGTTACCAATTTAGATAAAGCATATGGGAAGTGAGTGGAAGCGTGAGAGGAAGCACATGGAAAACATGAAAAGAGACGTGAGAAAAGCATATAGGAAGAATGGACAATGTGTGTGGGAAACATAGAAGTCGGGGAGTCGAGATTCCCATGAAATTTCGGAAGGAGTTTCGCACTTCCGAAGCAAGTCTCTGGGAAGCGCACTTCCCACCTACCTAAGAAATTTCCAGTAACTCTGGTATAACCATATAATACCAATAAAAGTAATAGATGATTATGGTGGACGACGGATGAAATCAAAGGTCATCAAACAGGGTTATTGGTGAGCAGTTGGTGACGGATGATCCATGACAACTAGATGACACTTATGGATTCTGGCAGCAAGATAACCTTTATTCGCTTAAACCTATTTTGTATTTGTGTTTGTGTCCGGCTTATTCACTGAAATGGTTAACTACTTAACTTCTTTTGTGATGCATGCTTATTTAATCAGAAACAGGAAATGTTAATAAAAGAAAAGGAAATAGTATGTGAAAAGATTTTGACACTGCAAATAAATGACGATTATACAATGCTTACAAGCACAAGAATAAATACAATGTCAGAAAAAGTTCAAGTTGCTGAACAACATAGGAGAAAGTGTGAAATACAGCTCCAAAAATATAATCAAAATTTTAAGCCAGCTTTTCAACTCTATAAATTGCCAAACAGGATCCCATACTATGTAGTCAAAAGCCTCGACTAGGCACCGACTAGTCTGGCTAGTCGATCTAGGCGTAAGTAAAACACCTAAGCTTTGCAATTCCTAGGTGGTTACCTTAAAAGGTATCAATTTTGCCGACTAGGCACCGACTAAGGTGCCCCTACCTAGACACGAGGACAGTTGTCATTTATTATTATTATTATATATATGTGTGTGTGTTTGTGTGATTTGTTATGTGCTATGTCACATGGGTGCGGGTGCGGGGGTGCGGCACTTTCAAAAACCTTGGGTGCGGGGGTGCGGCAAAAAAATTAATATATATATGTATATATGTATATATATATATATATATAGAGAGAGAGAGAGAGAAGGGGGGTCCGGGGGTTCCCCCCGGCGCGGGTCCCGACTTCGCTGTGTATTTTTTACTAAAATAAAATACAAGTAGACACGACACGGGAGGTAAGTTTGTTTCGGACCCGACTTTGGTTTGGACACAGAAGCGTACGGACCGTCCGACGGGTAGTAGCCGAGTGGCGCCGAGCGGGAAGGAAGGATAGCAGGCGGTCACATGACTCAGCAGTCACATCAACAGCCACAGTCCCTTTAATTTCCGAATGCGCCAAAATCCCCCCCCCTCGCAACCTCGCCTCTTTGTTTCTCAATACTCAATAGTTACTATTCTAGTTTCAAGTTAGAAACGCCATTTCTTGAACAATTCACTGACTTCCGCTGACATCCATTACCATTTAAAAGTTAAGTCACTGCTCTGAAGCAAAAATCGAATGGCCAGATTTATTTCGAAAAGGACTTTTATACCAAATTTACCAATTCAGTAAAGGTGGCAGTTTACGGATTAAAGTCTTGACTTTTATGTCCAATCGTTGTTTACCGCATCACTTACTCGACGCCATAAAAAAAACCCTCGGTCACAGTGCCTCCCTGACCCCCATATAATGAAGAGAGCGCGACCTCTTAAATTTCCCTCCAAGCCCTAATTCTCTCTCTCTCTCTCTCTCTCTCTCTCTCTCTCTCTCTCTCTCTCTCTCTCTCTCTCTCTCTCTCTCTCTCTCTCTCCTGCCATTCTTTTGTTGGGGGTTAGGGCGATGGCGGATTTTGCTCCTAATGTGGAGGACGGAGAGCTTTGGCTGTCGTCCAATGTGTTCCCGGACGAAAATCTACTGTCTGAACCGTCACCCTCCCTCCAAATTCGAACCGGAGTTCTGCGAGCTCACGTCCTCCATGGAGAAGCTTGCCCACCAACTTGCGTTTGCCATTCTGGACGATTCCCACCACCATTCTCCCCACCCTCTTCCCCACATCAACCCCTTATCTCAAGTAAAATCCCAACGTCCTCTCTCTCTCTCTCACTACCGTTTTTGTTGTTTGAAGGTACTGATCTCTCTCTCCCTCTGGGTTCAGGTGAAGCCCCAAAGGAGCAATGAAGGGTACGCGCATTTTGGCTACTCCGGTTTTCAGGTAACTGGTTTTGCCAACAAACCGGTTCAGCAGAGTATCTCGAGGCCGGTTCTCGGTTCTACTCAGCTTCTGATCAAACCGAGCCATAACCAGGTAAAAGAAAATGGATTGTTTCGGTACATCCTCTTCGCATATTCTCATCTCTTTATCTCGACTCAGTTTTGATGGGTAACCGGTTATTCTTCTGTTTATGCAGTGTCTGATGGTTTCGAGGCCCAAGAGCCAAAGCCGGGAGTTGCCGTTCCGGGTGGTCGATTCGGGTGCGAACAGTCTGCTTTTTTTTTTTAAATTCCGCAGCCCATTTCATAGGGCAAAATTTAAAAAAAAAAATCCAAAAATGGACGAAAATGACCCTAGGTGCGTTGACCGCACCCAGGGTCGGGTTGACCACACCGGGTGCCGCACCCGCATCGCGTCGCATCGACGCGGGTGAGGCACCTGTCTGGCCGAATCTCTGTGACATAGGTTCTGTGAAATGATGAAAACATGCTTATTATATATATATGTATATATTGTGTGTGTGTTACTTTGATTTTGGGATTTTTTCTGCGAAACATTGATAGCATGCACAATTAATTTTAATTGATTATGTTTTTTTATATGTGTGTGTTACTTTGTTTCTGATGAATTTTTCTATAAAAGCCTGAAAGCATGTTTAGTATTATGGATTATGTAATATGTTATTTATATATGTATGTGTATTGTGCTTACATGAAAGGCTGAAAGCATATTTTGTTGATTATATTGAATATGTTATGAATAATTGAATATATACATATATATATATATATATATATTTGTGTGTGTACAATTATATATTATATTTTGGTGATGTATATTAATATATTTTGTGAAAGCATGTGTAATTTTGTACTTATGTGATGAAAACATCTTATGAGTAAAAGAATTAAACATATTTTTATGTATATTTCATATACTTTTTTATATTCTAAATGGGGTACCGACTGGTCTGACTAGTCTCGCCTAGTACTCGACAAGTCTTTTTAGGGGTCTACCGACTAGGCACCGCCTAGTGCTTTTGACTATATAGATCCCATAAGAGTCCTTTCTTAACTAATGGAAGGTCACTTCATTGGACACTGACACTAAGATAATTGCATATATGGATACACAACAACAAACTAAATCATTTCATTTAGTTCTAGTTCTCAGGTAAACAACAAAAACATAAAGCTTGCCTGAGTTCTTCTCTCAATGTCCATCTCAAGATTATGCCGCAACTCCCTAGTTTTTGCACGTTCTTGCTCCAATAGTCGCTGCCGCTCAATTTCTCGCTCTGCTTCCCTGGTCCTCTCCCTAAAAATAAAATGGTGGGAATTGAAATAATAGCACTGGATTAACAGTGTCCTATTTTGTAATTGATTGAGATATAATCAATACCCTGCAAAAGGTATTGGAACATATATTATACATTATAAAAATTAGCAAGATTCAGCAGGAGAAAAAAAAGAAAAACCTATCAAGCTCTTGAACAAGATCCAACTCCCGCAACATAGCAGCTTCAAGAAATTTCTGACGGGCATGCCATGCAAGGAGCTTCTTTTGCCTACGAGCTGCAACTTCTTCTCTAAGTTTTGTCTTCTCCCTAGCAAAATGCAATGAAGATATAGTAATCACCAAATAACTGCCAAACTAACACAGACACATTCTTTCAATCTTATAAGAGAGAAGGTGGTGTGACTTTCTAAGATAAACCCAGTGGCTTCATATAAATGAACCTACTTTATTATTAAATGATCATCAAATGCACATATGCCACAAAGGTATTTTGCACATAAAAGAATCTCATGGACTTCAATTACATCTATAGACAGTTATACTACTTCAAGTATGTCCAAATTTTTTCGGTAAACTTTCCAACAAAAACTAAATATACAAAGTCTACAAGTCACACTTAATCTAGGATACATACAGTTTCTGAATGTCAGCTTTAAGTTGCTCCAGGCGATCATTGCGGCTTGTGCACATTGCTGAATGCAGTCAGTACAAAAAAACTACTTGAATTAGTAGTCTCACAAGAATGAATCTGATATGCTTGAATTTGTCAAAAAAGGAGAAAATCATGACAAAAAAGGTATTAATCATAAGCCCTAAGACTTACTTTCTGAAAGAGGTAATGCATTAGTTTCTTCTCTTGTATTTTCAGAAACTTCTTTAAGCACAGTTTCTTTCTTCAGAAGTTCAATTTCTATTTCAGTTTCTTCAAGCTCCTACAAACATTAAGAGATGGCTTCAATTAGTTCAAGAATGTTATAGACAAAGCTAAGAGCAGGTATTGTGGCATCATATTACATACCATATCCTTCAGACTTATTCTGTTTGAGAAGAAATCAAAGTAGGACTGAACAGAAGTCAGAGAAGCAAGGACCTATAACAAGAAAATAACATCAGCATACATCAAACACAGCCACAATGCTAACAAAAAACGAATAGTTGGTATTGCAATGAGACACTGAAAATAGCGAGCCAGTAAAAGCATATACTGGAAAAGAGTACAACACTATGTCACATGGGTGCGGGTGCGGGTGCGACACGGGTGCAGCGCAATTTCAAAAGTTTTGGACACGGGGACTCGGCTATATATATATATATATATATATATATATATATATATATATATATATATATATATATATATATATATACATATATATATATACATATATATATATATAAGACTCGGTCAAAGTTATGCCCATTAGGGGACAGATGATGAGTTGTGAAGCCTGATTCAGGGTTTTTTTGCTTACAGAAGGGGGGGGGGCAGCCCCCCCCCCCCCAAGAATTTTTTTTTTTAAATTTTGTAGCCCAATTTTTTTTTTTTTAAATTCGAAAAAATGGACCAAAATGACCCCTGGGTGCATTGACCGCACTCAGGGTCGGGTTGACCGAGTCCGAGCCGCACCCATGTCCGTGCGTGTCGACGCGGGTGCGGCGACCTTGGAGCTGAGTTCGTGTGACATAGGTACAACAACAACAACAACTACGCCTTCATCCCAAAACAATTGGGGTCGGCGATATGAACCAAAAAAGAAAATCATTATGGGTCTTCCACATGAATCCTCCTCCAACAATCATTTCTATCCAATGCCATGTCTTCGGTGAGGTTCAAAGCATTCATATCCTTTCCTATCATCTCCATCCATATCTTCCTAGGCCTACCCCGACCTCTTTTAACTAATATATTTTCTCATTTCTCCATCCTTCTAACTGGAGCATCATTAGGCCTTCGCCGAATATGTCCAAACCACCGTAAACGATTCTCTCTCATCTTATTTTCAATGGGTGCAACGCCTACCTTCTTACGTATCTCGTTCCGAATCTTATCTTTTATTGTATTTCCACACATCCATCTCAGCATACGCATCTCAGCTACACTCATTTTTTGAATATGATGTCTCTTGGCAGCCCAACATTTCGTACCATATAGTAAAGCGGGCCTAATAGTCGTCCTATAAAACTTTCCCTTCAACCGCAATGGCATTCTACGATCGCACAACACTCCAGTTGCACTTTTCCATTTCATCCACCCAACCTTTATCCTATGATTTACATCTCCATTCATTTCTCCATACTTTTGAATGATAGATCCCAAATATTTGAAACAATTCAAATCATTGTCCCACAGCCATTTCTCTTCCTGCCACACACGCATGTGCATGTCAAATGACACACATTACCTAAGAACCACATGAAAAATGACATATTTCACAATGATGCCATGCAACAGTTGATTTAAAAAAGAGGACACCTGGGCGACAATTCTTATTGAATTAAGTCAGCATGTGCATCATGCCATTCAGCTAAAAATATTTTTGTACAAGTCAACATGTGGAAGAAGACATTAAAACATGAAAAAATAAATTCTGGCATATCCAGAAAACCCATCAACCTGAATGCTATGTCACATGGGTGCGGGTGTGCAGCACTTTCAAAAAACCTGGGTGCAGGGGTGCGGCAAATATATATGTATATATATATATATATAAAGTTGGACATAAATGACCCTGGGTGCGTTGACTGCATCCAGGGTCAGGTTGACCGCATAGGGTGCGGGTGCGACACGGGTGCGGCACCTAGTTGGAGAATCCCTGTGACATGTAGGGCAAAAAAAAATTTCTTGGCAATTTTTTTTTAAGTCCGAAAATTGGACCAAAATCGGGTTGATCACACCCTGTGCCGCACCCGCATCGCGTCGACGCAGGTGCGACACCCTGCTAGCCGAATCCCTGTGACATAGCCTGAATGACTGTTTGATGGGTACCCTCAAAGTAAGGATCAACTAGTTTGTTTCACACACGCATGCACACATGCACGCACACGTCAAATAACACATTAACTAAGAACCACATGAAAAATGGCATATTTCACAATGATTCCATGCAATGGTCTATTTAGAAAAGAGGACACCTGGGCAACAGTTCTTATTGAATTAAGTCAGCATGTGCATCATACCAATCAAATAAAAAAATTTTGTACAAGTCAACACGCAGAAGAAGGCATTAAAAAATGAAAAAATAAAAGCTGGCATATCCAGAAAACCCACCAACCTGAATGATTGTCTGACGGGTACCCTCAAAGTCAGGATCAACTGGTTGTTTCACGTAACTTGTGGTAAGCACCTGTTTCAGGACCTGCACAAAGGAAAAACAAGCTCTATGAAGACTAGAGAAGGTGAACAGTAAGCTACACAAACCCAAGAGTCATAAACATATTAGAACAAGGGTTCTTGTTGAGCAAAGAATCATAGGATAGGATAGGCGCAGAAATAAAAGTCAATAAGGAATTAAACTATTATCTTAAGGTGATGCATAAAACAAACTCCCAAACTAGAATAACTATCTTATACCTCTTTTGCTTGCTCCCCTTCATTTTTAAGTTTACATAAAGCTTGGCAAGCCACTCTCTCCACATCACCAACACGTCCATCTAGAACACCAATTATAAGGTCAAGCATATAAAATCAGTAGTTAAGCCTCATCATTTAGCACATGTTTCAGAAACAGCATTCTCACTATCGCTTCCCAAATGACTGTCAACCAAATTGAGAAAATGGGAAACAGTGCGCCAAAAGGAGATGCATGGGTTCAATGAAATACAAATTAACCTGGTAGACAAAAATAAAACCCAGAAAGATAAGTATCAAGAATACCAGCTTTTGAAGTTCCTAACACTGTCAAGCTTCTCCATATGTTTTGAGGTAACAGGAGAATATCATCCATTGGACAGTATAGGCATGCAGTAGCAAGAAGTGTTAATGAAAGTGTCACTGATGGACCCTCACATAGTGAGTGAGCAAGCCTGCCGAGTATAGGAAGAACAACATCGGCAGCCCCAAGAAAAGACTGCAGCTGGCCCCGTTCAGTAAATGGAATATAGGCTGTCAATAATGCCACTGCGTGAGACCTCAAAATCATTGATGGGTCTGAGGAAGCTAAAACTGCCACTCTATCCCATGTCTTAGCAACTACCAATGTAATGATTGATTCTGGAATAGAAACACCTGCATCAGATGGCTTAGTTCCTGCATATGATGACACCTCAACCCCACCAAGTCTCGCTTGTCCAACAAGTCTTTGCAAGTGCTTAAGTGCAACACATTGTTGCTCAGGCTCAGAATGTTCAAGCATCATACACAGCAAATCAACTAAAGAAGAAGCAGCATCACTTTGAATACCAGCAAGACCCCTCAAAAATAAATTTGATAACCATTTGTCTGTCTGCAGTCGCCAAGAAATTTTAGGTGCATGGCAAAAGAAATGCTTGATGACTAAGCATAATGAAGAGAGCACGTGGTCCAGACTAAACATAGAAGGCAATCCAAGAAGATGATCAAGCATCACAGATGCCCCTTGCCAGCAGTGGTTTTGCGCAAGTGCAAATGCACCCTTAGCAAAAGATTCAAGGGCATTTTTCCAATGGATAGGACTTTGTTCTAAGGCGACATGAAAAGGCACACGGTTCCCACTATCATCTTCACTACTGGTAATAGTTGACTGACAAACAGACAGCAGGCAAGTCGAGTACAGATAACAGTTTGCAGTAGTCAGAGAAAGCCGCTTTGCCAGTTGATAATGAAGTTTCCAGCACAGCTCAATGGCTGGGTATAACTTAAAAATCAATTGCTCCAAATCTTTAGAAAAATCAACAATTTCTTCAGATGATGAGAAATATTTCAAACCACGATAGTGATGCTTTGATGACCCAGTTTCATCATGAAGACAGTTGGGTGGAGCACCTTCAGAACCATCATTACCATGAACTAAACTGCCACTCAAGCATGAAGCAGTAGATTTGTCAGACAAACAAGGCTGAGTTGCAGCAGGAATACCAAACTCACCTAAGCTTTCAACTAATATAAAGCTACAGCTTTTCATAACATTCTCAAATGCACGAAGATAATCATAAAAGGTAGATGTAGGTTCAAAATTGACAAACTCTGTCCATGACACTAAAGATTGCAAAATATCGTTTCTCTTCATTACTGACAGATCAGTAAATACAGCGCCCAAAAGAAATATCATGAGGGCCCCATGATAAAGTTTATTGTCTGCACTCCTGTGGCATTCTGTTCCACACTTGAAATTATTAAATAGAGTGTCAAAACATAACGACTCAAAATCCAAACAAGATGAGTCATCTACTGAGTTCATTTCATTGCTAGAAACTTTTGCTAGACCATATGAGATGAGTGGCTTCAATAAATGTAAAATCGAGTCTAGGAAATCCACACCACAGTAAGAGGTCCTACATAAAGACACCAAAACTTGAACCACTCTTGGTATTTCAGGTACCATAGCCTCCATGTGTTCAGAGACAATTGCTTCAAGTAAGTACAAAGTAATGGCCTTCACGTTTTTAGCAGCATATCCTTTCAAATGATCAGTTTGATTGACATACTGTTGCTCCCTTTCTGGACTGACAAACTGCCACAGACAAAGATCTGAAAACCAACATAATACATCCGGAATGAAGCTGGAAGGAAAAGACCTCAATTGTAATCGAACAGCCTCCAATACATTCCCCGCAAAAGTTTCAAATTGCTTTTTCATGTTTGGGAAATATATAGAAAATTCAGGATAAAACACACGAAGGAATCCTTCAGTACCTGAATGGTCAGATGGATTAAATCCTTTATTATCAGAAAAATCTCTCCGACAACCTAATGACTCATGAATAAACGGCTGTGTCTTTTGGTCAGCCGTACTATTCACAGAAGCAAGTTCATCTACAAAAATGGACAGTAAAGTTGTAAGCTGTGGCAAGTCGAGCGCAAGGAACAGCCCGTCTTTTATATAATGCTTTGCATAACGTGATACACCCATCCACCCAATGAATCGCACAAGCGGTAATGGGCATGAAGAGAAGTTTGGAATTCGCTCCATCCATGAAGAAGGTGGAATTAGACATCTATATCGGGATCCACCTCCACTGTCAATCATGAAACATGCACCATCATCACCACCACTAGAAGCAATGACTAACCGCTGAAGTAGCATCCACCGTCGTTTTGCTTCATGTACTTTCTCAGGATCTAACTGCATTTTACCATCTTTCAAGTGATAATAGAATGATGTAAGTAGTTTGTTAAGATGCTCAGCAGATTCTAGTATAATGTCAATAATGCTCTCAGGAGAGCAAAAAAGTTCTGTTGCAGAATTTAACAGAAACAAAAGGCTTTGCATAAGAATTTCATGCATTGCATGTTGATCCTTCTTTAGACGGTATACCAGGAACTGGCACAGTAATCCTTGATTCTGTCGAACAAGGGTCACTGCATCAGCAGAATCGAAATCCAATGAAGATACCACCACGCTCTGTTTAAAATCTCTGTGATCATATGGGAACTGCTCTTCATTAGATACAGAACTATGATATTGGCGGTCCAATTCAGCAGCTTCAAGTAGTATCTGGAGAACTGTTTTATCACGCTTTCTTTCAAGTTTTGACACAGTTTCCAAGTTGCAGCCCTTCTGAAGATATCTTCTCATTCCACTTGCATCCTCATCTTGATTAGGAGACCTCATATTAATATCAATGTTGTTAATATACTTCAGACGTGGCCTAAGAGCCTTCAAGAAAAAAGGATTAACATAGCACTCAGCAGATAAAAGAAGAGAATTTATAGCTGCATCGTGAGACTCTGGTGTGATATCAAGCTTAGAATGTAATTGCAGTGCTAAAAGACGAAATTCAGAAGCCCTGAGCTCACAAACTTGATGATTCACTAGTTGAACATAATCTGCTTCCAGTTGTAAGTACTCATCAGCCAAACCAACATCAAGGACAAAATTATTTTCCAATTGATTATTCAGGCTCCCCTGAATCAGAATCTTTTCTTGTGAGCTCAACCCACTCTCAGTAGTACATTGTTTCCCCTGCATACTCGCTTCAGATTGGCGCATAGTGCCTCTGAAATTAGCATTTTTCAAGTCTGGTGGAGCAAACAAAAAGTTAGAATCCTCACTGACATCTTTTCTCACATTTATATCAGATGTCTCAGCTTTCTTCCCAATGTCATCTGGGGTATGGGGTTTGCGATAGGTTCCATCATGTTGGATAGAGGAACCGTGTGATTTAGTTGAATATTCTTCCTCAGCACCTCTACCAACTGAGATCTTACAAAAATCAATGTCATGAGGCAGCTGCATGTGTGGTCCCAAGACTGCAAGAAGTACACTGGATTTGTCAAGAGAAACAGGAATTTGTTAAAATCCAATATTTATCACAAAATATAGAATATGTGAACACCATAACAAATTTACCTAGGAGCAACAGATCCACGCCTCCACTCTGATTCCAAGGATGGGAGGACGGCAGGCCTCCATACTGCTGTACGGATAATATTTAGTGCCATGGCACAATTTTGTTCCTGCTTTTCTACTGCCAGTGTCGAAACATCTCCAAAAACAGTTGTATCTCCAAAAACAGTTGTATCGTCTACTGCAGCTATGGCAGGTTCAATGAATGGACCAAGCATTTCCACTAGAAACAGCAATTTATGCTTAACTTCCTGAATATGGCAGATAGAAAGATGAACGAGATCGGCACAAGTTTCAGCTGCTAAGCTATAGAACCTCTTATTATATGCTAAAGATTTAATTGAGAGAAAAAGCCAGCAGAATTAAATTAAAATACCTTGTACTTTGCTAGTATGTCATCCACACTCCCAGATAAAGCCAACATTATATATTTCAAAGCAGCACATGCACGTTCTACAGACTCATGACTATCCTGAAAGACCTCATATTGCTCAAATTAAGGAATCAAAACTGAAGGAGCTATCTAGAAGGCAGGAAAAAGTTTAACTACAATTAATAATGGTGGTAACTACTACAATACTATAATGAACAAAAAACTAAATAGGAATATAGCTGCAGCTGCAAAAATACACAGGCACCGTGTCACATCAAAATCATATCTACAGTAAAAAGGAGAAGAACATCAAAGCTGAGGAGTGTATTAGGTAAGCTAAAAGCATCTATAGAAATGTAACACTCTGCTCATGTGTTGCACTAAGGTCAAACCCATATGGTATTGCCCATCATACAAGAAGAATATTTCAGGGTTTCTTTTTTCTGTTTTTTGTCTTAACAGGTGACAGAAAGGATCATAAGACCATCACAGTTAATAAAGAACAGCAATACACTGTTATTATGTACAACGAGGAGTTATCATATATCATGAGGCATTTTTATCTGTGCTACTGGCAGTGCTTTGGCAACAAACAGTTATCATTCACTTGGCATGCCTTACAAAGAGTTACTGCCATATACACTGAGTAGGGATGTCAATGGGTTCGGTTTACCCGGACCCGACCCGGACCAAACCCTATAGGGTCCAGGTATGATGACAAATAAGAAGACCTGATTAGGACGGGTCTGGACCTGAAGGTCCGATTAATACATGGACCCAGGTATAGTTTGTGAAATTTTATACCAGACCTGGACCCGACCTGAGTTCCGATTAAGACCCGCAATTTTTCAATGTAAAAATAATAAAAAATATTATTTTACAGGGTATGGTCCAGGTCTGGTTCATGTAGTTCTTATCGGGTCTGGGTATGGTTTCTCTTATAGTAGACCCAATTAGACTCGGGTCCCGACCCGAAAATCTGGTCCAAGTCTGGTTCCACCTGGGTCGGAACCAAATCCGACCCGTTGACACCCTTAACGCTGAGGCATTTTTAATGTACTCCTGATGGTGCATTGACAACAAAAAAATGTCCTTTGCCCACTAAACTATGTTCAAAAACATGGCTAAGGAATGAAAACACAGATACATCTAAAACCATAAAAAGATATACCTGAATCACTGGAAGAAGATCCTCAAGAAGTTCCATTGTGAGGTCTACCTGCATCATTGACAGGCAAAAAGCTTGTAGCAGATAAAAATAGTACAGTTATCAGGTTCAGTAAAAGCATACTTTGGCAACTACTCTTGGTATCCATGGTGCAAGAGGTCCTGAACAAAGATCAATTAGCACGCATGCTGCTTTTACCTGAAAATTAGTTTTCGTAAAGCTGTTAAAATGTTCTTGTTGCACATATCGTCAAACAGAGACCAATATTTACTTGGTAGCTAAACAACAACAACAACAATAATAATAATAAAGAAAGTCATTTTCTACAAACCAAAAAGAGCAAGGTTACAAACATGTGATGGTGAATGTGATGCTAAATAGCTAGCACATCCGCCAAGGAGAGGGTGGTATATAGATGATGATGAAAGTGTCACAATCTGGCAAAAACAGTTGTCTGATTAGCAGCAAGTCAACATCAACTGTACCAATGGTTATGGCAGTAAGCCTGGACGGATAAAACCATGTTTTTATCACATCACCAACCTGTGCTAGAGCACGTTGAACAATAGGCTGTCTCCAATGCATAAAACTTTCATCAACCTGATCCATAGGACTGCCAAGAGAGGGACGAAGTGCTAAAGAAAGAAAGATAAAGTATTAGGTCTTATCTAGACTAATGAATTGTTTTTAATTAAAAAACACTAAACAATCAAGGAACAAATCATGACCTGGCAGAAGTGCCTGAACAAGTGGTAGCAAAAACCAAAATTCTGATCTACAGTCATGCAACTTGGAACAGAGAAGAGGCTACACAGCAAAGATAAATCATGAAAAAACATACTCTGGCATTCCAGCATAAAAGCACTGTTTTGCTTCAGTAATATCCGAAGAGGAAAAGAAAACTGCCTACATAATAACACACCTCTGCAGCACAAGCATAGAGAACATGCAGGATTCCTTCTTCCACTAATGTAGAATCCAAGAAGCTCAAACTACAGGAATTGGGAAAATCACCATCAATTTTGAACTCTTCACCAAACAAACAAGAATAGTCACTGAAGCATTCTACGTCATGTGACTCTATCTTTGCCACTTCATCAGAAAAACTATTCATTGCTTCAGTGGAAGAAATTGCTGCCTCAGGTGATAAATCAGGGACCATAATCTTCTGAAGTACTCTAGCTGCCTAAATAACAGCAACAAGCACATGGATTCAGCAATCATGCAAAAAAAATATAAACAAATAAACTGCCTGATTCCAGATTTTAGCCCATACCAATCGTGCAATAGTTCCAAGATTTATATCTTTGTACGCCTTTTTAAGCAGCATTAGAACTGCATTTGGACGAAATGCAATGGAACAAGAAGCAGGCTGGAAAAAAGATGAAGGGCTGTGTACTCTCCTTGGCTGGACCTGAAATGCAATAGGTATTGGTTTCCGGGAAAATAACAAAAAAGATATAAACAATATCTGGTGCCAAACTACTCCATGCATTCTCTCCTCTTTGTTATGCTGTTCACTTCATGGTGTTTACGTTGCTAATAAATTGGTACAGAATCTACAGATATTTTAAATGTCTTTACCACTGCGGGGGTCTCCCGCGTGGTCGGAGGGGTGGTTGTGAGGGTGCTGAGATGAAGGCGCCGGATCAACCCCCGCTGGCATACGGTTGTATCCATGGCTTTCATAGGTGGGCCACGTAAGGCAGGGTGGTCATGGGGCCCCACCCGGGGTTTGCCTCGCTTCGACAAGGGTTCCTCGTCATAAAAAAGGATATTTTAAATGTCTTTGTAGTGTTTTGTTCGATATTCTCTCCATGTATATTCAAATGCAGGAGATGCAAGAGAAATGATTATTAAGCCCAATAATGAACCTGTTCTTTCATCATGTCATCAAAGCAAGTCAACAATGGTAAGTAAAACTTCACAATGTCACCTTTTCCACCATGTACACAAAAAAATCTCAAAAAAGGAGCATTTTGAACAATAGGCACTGGAGAAGAACTATAATAGGAAAACAGGAAATGGGTTATGCATTGCAATATCAGAAAGTACAAGTAAATTAGCATAAAATACCAATGTCTGTAACATAGCATAATATGCCACACAACATGTTGGCACATGTGCAGTTAGTTCTGCTACAACAAGGATTTGTCAACTTAAAAGTTATTAGCCTTCTAGGATAGAAACTGAATGCATACTATGCCACTTCGGATTAAAATCCTAACTTTTTTTATTTTGAGTTTACTTCTTAATTTTTAGTTCATATATGCACAACTTCAAGCAGTAATTGCAAAAGGTGCCTTCAAAAATACCTGGCTATACCATTAGATGGGAGATGATCTCATGTTCAAGAGGGGGAAATGAGGAAAATATAGGCAGTAGATACCATGGATACTTACACAGATTCAGCAAGTATTGCCTCAGTAACCATCTGAGGTTTATTTAAAGATAAATTAAGATCCACGGTAGATGAGTTACACCTTTGACAACATAAGTTGTCAAGAAGTTGAAATCTCATTCCCAGCGAATCATGTTTAATGAAAAAGAAATATCATTTGATTTGATATGCAAACGCACTTGCATTTATAAACGTACCTATGTTCCATCCTGGCCCAATGTTAGCCTATTTTCAAGTTTATTTGAATTCACAATGTATCTTTAGTTCCATATTAGACTAAGATTTTTGATAAGAGGTTAACTATGTAACATGTGTATATCGACAAACCCAGGGTACCGATGTCGACATGGATACTGGGCATGACTCCGATCAAACCCAACTCAAACCCAATACCTTAAACCTTTTTGTTTCAATTTTGCACTAGTCAAAGAGACGAGTATTTGGTCCCACCCATGGACAGACCTAACAAATACCCTTCCCCCCCCCCCTCGACCCACCTTGGCAGCAATATGTCTCCCTCTCTTCCTCTTTCCTGCAGAGAACGAGCCAATTGCAGTTTCCAGCAACTGGGAGGGGGGAGGAGGAGAGGGCGGCAACAAGTGCGCTGCCATCACTGTCGTACTTCTTGTGAACTATCTGAGCCACACTGAAAGAGAGAGAGAGTCAATAAATCTATGTATATATATATGGAATATGTTTGTTGTAAACGTTTGTAGGTACAAACATCTCTGGATCTCCATGGGACAGGTTGTTTTGATCCAATCAGACCTCATAGATGGATTCAGCATGTCTAAAATGGTGAGGATCGGCTTTTGAATCATTTTTTTTACAAAAAAACATGATTTTACGACCTGGGAGAGCATCACATTATACACCACGTTCAGATATATGTATTGTATATAGGGGCATCAACGGGTCGGATTTACCCGGACCAAACCCTATAGGGTCCGGGTATGGTGACAAATAAGAAGACCCAATTAAAACTCGGGTCCAGACCCGAAGGTCCGATTAATACATGGACCCAGGCTATGTCACATGGGTGCGGGTGCGGATGCGGGGATGTGGCACTTCCAAAAAACCCGGGAGCGGGGGTGCGGCAAAAAAAAATTATATATATATAGGACTTATAACCAGTTTTTTTTTTTGCTGGTGTGTTTGTTTGAAGACTTGTTACCCACGTTCTGCTTGTTGTGTACTTTGGCGCAACGGGACAAAATTGATGAACCGAAAGGATTGGCAATCTGATCGACCCAGCCTGCTGCGTTCTGCTGACTGTCATGATTCAATCATGTCTGAAACTCCCTGGTCTTCACGAAAAAAAATATAAGCGAAAAGTTTGATGTGGTTTGTTGGAGAGAGAGTCTTCACGAGGCCTACGGCTCCACCGCCACTGCCACGCCACTGCCTAGGGTTCTTCAAATTTCATTTTATATACAGTTGCACACAGATCTTCGGTCTGGACTCTGGATGACAGATAAAAGAAATTTATTAGATTTGACATGTGGAATAAAGAGGTCTACACCAGGCTACAGCTAGAGCACCCATCTCGTCAGGAGAAAAGTGAATACTAATAGCCACCAAGGCTACCACCACCATTATCATTTATTATGGAGAGAGAAAATCCTTGACGAAGAAAGATCTGGATGGTTGAAGGATAAAGACTTCAAAAGGCTCTTGAATTTTGGTTTTAATTTTTGAGGAAGATGGATCATCATTTCCAAGTTAACAGTATGTTTTCCAACGCTGCGAATTCATTGTTTGGAGGCAGGAATAACATGGGATGCCAACAAAGCTCGTCAGATGTTGTTGACACAAGTGCCCCTTTATAAAACAAGAGCAGCAACAGCAAGCAGGCATCCACACTTCGGTTGTTCCGTCCTTTCATTCTCTCATCACTACCTGCAGGGATCCAGCAAGGGGTGGGGAGAGGTGAAGAATCTGGAAGTCCTCGTCAGGGAATAGGCAACTCTAAAGAGACCGAAACTATGGGTTGACCGCACCCGCATCGCGTCGCGTCGACGCGGGTGCGGCACCTGTCTGGCCGAATCCCTGTGACATAGGACCCAGGTATAATTTGTGAAATTTTATACCAGAGCTGGCCCAACCCGAGTTCCGATTAAGACACACAATTTTTCAATGTAAAAATGATAAAAAAAATATTATTTTACCGGGTCAGGTTCATGTAGTTTTTATCGGGTCCGGGTATGATTTCTCCTATAGTAGACCCGATTAGACCCGGGTTCGGACCCCATACCATACCCAAAAATCTGGCCCAAGTCTGGTTCCACCTAGGTCCGAACCAAACCCGACCTATTGACACCCCTAATTGTATAGGTTATACACACCTAAATATACTAAGGCATACTTATAGGTATTTCTTTTTATTTTATTTATTCTTGTACCAAGGTATACAAAGGTATACTTTTTGTGTATTTAATCATTAATTTAGGTATATTCTATATGTACTTTTTAAGATTTAGGTTAAGTGTAATTAATGTACGTTTTTTTTATTTCCCTTTTTGGTCATTATTAAAATGACTGAATATTTTGTTTTTGATTTTTTTGTTATCTTTTGAATGACCTACTAGCCATTGGGCTCTCTTTAATGTTGTGGACAGCTCAGCATGCCCATAAATAGCAAAACCCATTTTAATGTTATGGATGACCCAGCCTGACTCCCATAAATAGCCCCTCTACCTTATCTCAACGTAAAAGTAGTAAAACATAAAATGGTTTATGGATAAACCCATATGGATCAGGCATGGGGAATGACCCCGCCTTTCACGCCTATTAAAAAAACCAATACCCTCCCTTACTTCACACCAAGCAAAGGCCTTGAAAAATAAAAATTCAGACCTGAAAATTTTAAGATTTTTTGTGTGTATTTATCGCACTATATTGAAGAACTCATGAGAAAAATGCAAGAATTTCAATACAGATATTTTTTGAAAATTTTGTGTTTAAAACATGACAAGTGCAAGTATAAATTTCACATTTTTTCGGTACGACTATGCTTCCACTATATATTGCTCAATGTTTTTATGGTATAGTTTAGGGAGTAATGGGTGCATTTAAGTGCATGTATGTATATTATGTGAATATTTTTTATTAATAAAAATATTTATTTTTTATCTCTTGTTTTTGTTCTTTGTATTGTTTGTTGGGTTTTGGATATCATTTGTTTTAATGAAATTACTATTATAATTGTTTTTGTGTCTTGGATTACATGCCATTTCGTGACAAGCCGTTGATTTTTGAAACCTTATAAAAACATGCTTGCATGTCTCAATTAGAAGATCTATGAGTCGATTCTCACTAAGAGCATTTAGATCACATTTGTAAGATTTGTTTCATGAAAAACAACCAGAAACTGAAAAAAAATAAAAAAAGGAGCCACTTATACCTACAAATGTTTATAGCAAATATGGTCTCCCCCAACACACACACACATGTATATATATATATATATATATATATATATATATATATATATATATATATAAAATTTAGACGAAACTGGAAAGATCCAGTTTCAGACAGAAATGAACTTGCGTGTGGTTGACCACGCCCAACATTATCAAAGTTATGTTCAAGTGTCGCACTCACACCGACACGAGTGCGGCATAGATGTATTGCCCTTTTAGAAGTGTCTGTTAAATATACGTACATAAATCATAGCCACAAATATCGGTATTGGCTATATCTCGACGAGGCTTTTTCTCGCGATATTATAGATTTGGTGATAAATCTAGGGAAAATCTCAGGGCTTAAAAAATATAAAAAATAACAAAAATAAGTAAGAACATACCATGTTTAGAACAAAAATACATAAATAATGAAAGAAATAAGTAAAAAATGTAAAAGAAAGAAAAAAACATCTAAAATGTAAAAAATAAATAAAAACCTACGTCACAGGGATTCGGCTAGCAGGGTGCCGCACCCGCGTCGACGCGACTCAACGCGGGTGCGGTCAACATTTTTGTCCTTTTTTTTGGATTTTTTTTTTTTAAAAAAAAATTGCCCTATGAAATGGGCTGCGGAATTTTAAAAAAATTCTGGTGTGTGTGTGGGGGGGGGGGGCGCTGCCCCCCTATAACCCCCTGCCTGCTGACCGTGCAGCGGGACCCGTGCCAGGGGGAGCCCCCGGACCCCCCTTCCTGCAAGGGCAAAAACAATGAATCAGGCTCCACAACTCATCACTTTCATCTTTGGGGACAACCATATAAGATAAAAAAATGGTAAAAAGCAAGTTGGACACACATTCAGATATACATCTAAAAAAAATCAATGCCTCTGCAAACATAAAACAAAAGGCTTCTCATAAAGAGGGATCAGTCTAGGAAGTTAATAAGTGTGTTGACTTCCATAGCCATCTGCAGGTGTTAACACATGACCATAAAATACATCCTTGAAGTTTAAAAATGACTTGGCAGTTCCATGCATTAATGGACACCAGTAGCTATTTTTGCAATTTTGTGTAAAAATAAGTTACACACTTATTAGATGTGCATTCAAAATGCACAATTATTAATATGTTTTCCTAATAAAAATTACTAAGATGTCCATAATTGTGACAATTAATACACCTAATCACCATATCAATTTTTAAATTTGTTAGGGGCATAAAATTGTGGTGAACGTGCTAACATGCATAAATGTTATGGACCTTAACAGCTACCATACATTCATACATATACACTATACATGAAATATATGTTTTACATTTTTGCCCCTGCCGCACCCTCGCACCCGGGTTTTTTGGAAGTGTTGAATCCCCGCACCCGCACCCGCACCCGCACCCATGTGACATAGATAAAAACAGTAAAACTAATTGATATATTATCGTGATAATATCACGATATTATCAAATTGACAATATTTTTGAAATATCATGAGATTTTACCTATATTATCGTTTGTTGAATTTACAATGAAATTATCGCGATATTTTGAAAATATCACCAACATAGATATGAATTTCACTTTTTGTAATAGGTCATGCACTCTAGGAGCATTTTGGTCTTTTTTACCAATTGTAATAGGTCATGCCCTTTAGGGGAATTTTTGTTTTTTTTATTGTTTCTAGCTGTTGGGACTAGCCCAATGACTAGCCGTTGGACCAACCCCTCTACCTCATTCTTCTATTATTGATAGTGGATTTGTTTCATGCTATACTGTCACTGCTCTTTTTGTTAGAAATGCAGGAACAAGTATAATTGTTTTAATTATTGTATGTTCATTATATGATTATCACTGGAAGTGATAAAAAGGGTATTGATGAGGTTAAAAGTATTCTTAAGAGGAATTTTGATGTCTGACCTTGGATTTTTGAGATATTTCCTAGCTATCAAGGTTACATTCTCCCTGAGAGGATATGTTATTTCTCAAATTAAACTGATATCTGAAATAATTGCTAGATAAGTCTAACAAATGAAAAGGTAGCAGATACTCTGGAGGTGCTCAACGCAAAACTGAGGGCCAATGATGGCATTCCACTAGAGGATCCTACTTCCTACTGACAATTGATTTAGTCTCTCACAAATTTATCTGTCACTCGACTCGACCTGATATAGTACATCTATGTCACAGGGATTCGGCTAGCAGGGTGCCGCACCTGCGTCGACGCGACTCGACGCGGGTGCGGCACCGGGTGCGGTCAACCCAATCATGGGTGCGTTGACCGCACCCAGGGTCATTTCGGTCCATTTTTTTTAAAAATTGCCCTATGAAATGGGCTGCGGAATTTAAAAAAAAACTGATGACAGTTGCTTGCTGCTGCTCTTGTTTTATAAAGGGGCACTTGTGTCCACAACATCTGACGAGCTTTGTTGGCATCCCATGCTATTCCTGCCTCCAAACAATTAATTTGCAGCGTTGGAAAACATACTGTTAACTTGGAAATGATGATCCATCTTCCTCAAAAATTAAAACCAAAATTCAAGAGCCTTTTGAAGTCTTTATCCTTCAACCATCCAGATCCTTCTTCGTCAGGGATTTTCTCTCCCCATAATAAATGATAATGGTGGTGGTAGCCTTGGTGGCCATTAGTATTCACTTTTCTCCTGACGAGATGGGTGCTCTAGCCGTAGCCTTGTGTAGACCTCTCTTTTCCACATGTCAAATCCAATAAATTTCTTTTAGCTGTCATCTGTATGCAACTGTATATAAAATGAAATTTGAAGAACCCTAGGCAGTGGCGTGGCAGTGAAGTCGTAGGCCTCGTGAAGACTCTCTCTCCAACAAACCACATCAAACCTTTCGCTTATATTTTTTTTCGTGAAGACCAGGAAGTTTCAGACATGATTGAATCATGACAGTCAGCAGAACGCAGCAGGCTGGGTCGATCAGATTGCCAATCCTTTCGGTTCATCAATTTTGTCCCGTTGTGCCAATGTACACAAGCAGAACATGGGTAACAAGTCTTCAAACAAACACACCAGCAAAAAAAAAGTGGACCCCCGACCCGCGTCGGGGGAACCCCCGGACCCCCTTTATATATATATATATATATATATATATATATATATATATATATATATATATATATATATATATATATATATATATATATATATATATATATATATATATTTTTTGCCCCTGCCGCACCCCCACCCAGGTTTTTTGGAAGTGCCGAATCCCCGCACCCGCACCCGCACCCATGTGACATGCAGTTAACAGTACAAGCCGGTTTCAACATGAGCCCACTTTAGTACACATGATAGCAGTTATGAGAATTATCAGATATTTAAAGGGCACTATAACTAAAGAGTTTTTTTATCCTCTTCCCAAACTCTTAATTAAATTGCTTATACTGATTCAAATTGGGGAGGCGATCATAACGATCACATTTTCACAAAAGATTATTGTGTGTTTCTAGGCACTCGCTTATACTTTGAAAGTATAAGAACCAACAGAAGGTGTCGCTTTCCTCCACCGAAGCTAGTATCGGCAATGATGACTACCGGCACTAAGATTGTTTGGCTGAGAAACCTATTAAGAGATATGGGCATCACAATCTCCACTTCATCGAAGATGTGTTCCGGCAACAAGAGTGCTATCTACGTCACTAGCAATCACACATTCCATGAACGGGCCAAGCACATAGGGATGAATTGCCACTATATTCGAGAGGAGTTTCTTAGGGGCACTATTAAACTCCCTTATGTTACATCTGAATACTATATTACGGACTTCTTCACCAAGGAGTTGTTGACGCCTCGCTTTTCTTTCCTCCTTAGCAAACTTTGGGTTATCTCACTATTAGTTTGAGGGGGTGTTCAATATATATATATATATATATATATATATATATATATATATATATATATATATATATATATATATATATATATATATATATATATATATATATATATATATATCAATGTCATCGATATCATCGATATATTAAAAATATCATGATATTATCGGTTATTTCAAGGCAGCCGATAATATCGGGAATATATCATGATATTTTCAATATATCAGCAAATTATATTTCTCACAATAATATTGCAATATTATCGAGATAAATATTGCTAAAAAAAGGGAAGGAAAGAAAAATAATAAAGGGAAGAACGAAATGAAGGAAAGGAAAGAAAGAAGAGAATAAGGAAAAGGAAGGAAAGGAAAGGAAGCGAGAAATGAAATAAGGAAAGGAAAGAAGGAAGAGAAGAAATGAAGGAAGGGAGGGGGAGAAGGAAAGGAAAGGAAAAGAAGAAAGGGGAGGAAGGGAAGAAAGGATTGTTTCTTTCATTTTTCTATTTTCTTTATTTTTACTTATTTTTTAGAATTTTTATTTAATTTTTTATATATTCTCGAGTTTTATCAACTTTTGAAAATCTCTCCAAGGAATAACCTCGCCAAGAAATTACATTAACAATACAAGTGACTATGATATATATATATATATATATATATATATATATATATATATATATATATTATGTGTATATATGTATATATATACTAGAGTTACCAGTCAAGGAAGCGGGAAGCGGGAAGCGAGGCACTTTCAAAAATTTAGGAAGCGGGGAAGCGGGGGACCACTTAGAAGAAAATTACGAACCGTCTCGGAAGCGAACCGGAAGCGACCTAGAAAGCGAACCGGAAGCGAGGGGGAAGCGGGAAAAATGAAAAAAATGGGGAAGCAAGAGGGAAGCGTGTTTCCCATAAAAGGGAAACGCGCTTCCCAAAAAAGGGGGACACTTCCCCACGCGTTTCGGAAGCGCGACGTTTCACGCTTCTGAAGCGCGCTTCCCCTTTTACGTAGGCGCTTCCGATAACTCTAATATATACACAGACATGTATTTCTCTTTTTTTAATAGGCCATTGTAATAGACCATAACCTCTAGGGGTATTTTGGTCTTTATACCAATTGTAATAGGTCATGCCCTCTAAGGGCATTTTTGTATTTTTTTTGTCCCTCTACCTCATTCTTCTCTAGCCCCTCTACCTCATTCTTCTCCTATTTAAATGGCAGGAAGACAGAAATATTACCGAAATGAATTAAAGAAAACAAGAAAAAAAGGAATCACACACCTCAAAATTTGATGATACTGTGAGAGTGGAAATCTGGTTGTTTCTCAAACCATCAGAATCAAGGATTTCACCTGAGGCTTTTACAATTTCCCTAAATAAAAAATGGAATGAAATGTTGGTCCAAACTGAGAAACATAAACCATCTCTCAACAAAATCAACTTGTGAAAACATTCAAAGCAATAAGATTATAAGAGAGATAAAAGATCAGAATGAAATTTTAAGAGAAGTGAAATCAAGTAAAGAAGAAAAGTCCCAAGTTTTTCATTCAAGCAAGCAGTATGTGGTTACAACAAAGAGTTGCAACATATTTAAGCAAGATATAAAAGTACGTGAGGAACTTATATCAAATTTTAGGAACGTATGTACAAATGAAGGAAAGGGACCTCTTTCACATTACCATAGTCAACCACGTTTTAGCAAGTATTAGTCAATGATCAGTCATAATATATCTTGATTCCATGAACCATTCTGTAGCAAAATTATGAAATTAATCCAATCACAATTTAACTTCAACAATTGCTTAAAAAAATGCACGATACAAATAATTGGTGAAATGAGATGCTATAAAAACATAAAATATGTTTAATTCATAGGAAAGGGAAACAAATGCCCAAGAAGAAAAAACACCACACAAAAAAGTTACATAGTAATACCTATAAATAAACACAACAAAACCTCCACATAGCAACTCCATATGCAGCCAAAACTTTAATAATAAGGGTGTACTTTATTTTTGTGTTGTCCAGCTCATTAAATAATATGGTATATGTGTCCGTCCATTCATACATATATGTCACATGCATAGATGTTTGTGTACCTATACACATACATACAAAATGTTTTATCGATTTATTATTTTGTTTATTTTTTGCTCATTTAATACATATCTCATATGTCGCACTAATTTCCTAGAAATGTATATCTCCCAAATGTCTTTCCTTCATGAACTAATTTAAGAAAAAAGTTGTAGAAGAAATTGTTACGGTCCAAGATCCAGGGATGACGTTAAATCCATTGCTCTAGGATCCAGTTGCCAACTGAAGTCAAGGGGCTTCCCAAGTCAAAGCGGAGCCAAGGAGGTGATGTGACTCCTTCCCAAGATGAAAAGTCAATAGACAAATGTCCACACCAAAGTGAAGGAGAAGGTAAGCAGGTGGGGCCCATAGGAGGCCACAACTTGGAAAGACGTGAAGAAAGGAAAGTTGAGGGGTGTCCCCCCATTTCCAAAAAAGGCATCTCCCCCTCTTTCCTACTTTCTGAAATGTGAAAAAGGGTCCAGCAAGTTAATATTTCCTTTTCTTAAATTGTTATTTAGGTAAGAGTTAGGATCTAGTTAGGGAGAGAGTATAGTCAGTCCAACTAACCTCCTTCCTAGTCTAGTTATGACTACAAGTTAGGACCTCATTTTAGCAGTTAGAGGGTGCATGCGTTAAATTGGTTAGTTTTTATTTTTAAATTGGAACTGGACTCAAACTTGGGCCAAATACTATAAATAGAGGCCTGGGGACCCCTTTTGAGATTTATGCAATTTGGTATTCAAATTCTTTCTCTCTAGAGCTAGTCCCCCTCTCTTCCTATCTTCTCTCTCTCTACTTTCTCCTCTCTCTGGTTCACGTGAAGACCAGGCCTTCAAGCTAGCCAGTCACCCTTTCCCGAAGAGCCCAAGCTCTTTCGGCACCCCAAACCATGCCGTCTTGCTTCCTCGGCAAATCAGTCGGTGTTTCCTAGTTGTGAATCTAGCACCAACACTTCAAAATGTGTGAGTCACTTCCCCAACCGCTACAGACTTGAAAGTGAACCATAAACCCTAATCACAGCCTTAACCAAGCCCTCACCTATTTTTCGGGACCGAAAACCCGAAATTGCATCCCACCGTTAGACTGACCTACCCGATTGAACTGTTCTGGTAACCCAAGACTGACAACAGCCTTCCCCACAAACCAGTACTTATCCCAAACCTCTTCACATGTCCCTAGACGTTCCTAAATCCCCTAGATCATGTTCTACAAGTTTTGAACCTAGATCCTTACCTGAACAACTCACCAAGCCCAAACTGCACCTACCCGGGTAGTCGTTTTACTAAGTCCTTAAGTTCCCCGTTGTTCGCCACAACGAAGAACCTCTTACCACTTCCCCACCATGTCGGCAACGATTCTGACCCTAGGACACATAACCCACAAGCCCCAAGGCCTAAGTCCAACAGGTTCGATCCGCTTGAGTCTGTCGAATTTTGTTTGACGTACTAGTCTGTTGCAAATTCGGATCTTCCAATCGGGCCCTCTTCCGGTTCAACCAATATGAACCCCTAAAATCCAGAGGGTACAACATATTGGTATAAGAGCGAACATAATCAAATGGAGGGATCTCAACCCTCTCATGTTGATAAGAACGAGGAAGTTCATCGGCATGCCGAACACGCTCGATCGATCGCTGAGCAAACCCAAGCCGAACTTTTTCGGCAATAGCAAGAGAACATGGAACAAAACAACTGCCTAGAGTGCATGGAGGCTCTCAACACATCGAGACACACTGTCAACCAGACCTAAACGGCTCAATCCTCGAGGAGTCAACCCATGAATATGCATGAGGCATAGGCAAAAGCCTCATTTTGATATTCCTCCTTTTTCAGTGAGAACATGTGTGAGTGGTTGTTCAAATTCAAGCACTTCTTCACCTACGTGCCACATGAGGCACAAGTTGCCGAAGCGGTCGCCCACCTAGAGGGTGGCATTCTTCGATAGTACGAGTGGTTGGACATCATTCACGGTAATGAAATAAACAAGAAAAAGATAATATGTCACAATTGTAGAGAATCAAGGCACATCAAGCCCTACTGCCCCCAAATTCAAAGAAAGAGAAGACAAAAAGGTGGCATCTGTGGGGACTTCTCACAAAGATAGAAGTGGAACTGATGGAGACTCTAAATTCATTGGAACCATGCTCTCTGAAATCTTGGAGGCCCTTCAACCACTTGTTAAGAACTCCTGAACTCCTCTTCCTCTCATTCAGGAGTCGTGGTCTCTACGTCTTCACCACCTAGTAAGGTTTCTTAGCTTCTAGACTCCAAGGCTTCATTTCATATGACTCCAAATGTTTTTTTACTTTCTGATTGTTACATTAATTCAACAAAAATTCATGTTTTTAGTGTTGATAGGCCCTCCCTTGATAAAAAAAAAGGTATTGGGAATTTCAAAAATATTTCAAAATTTTCTATTCTGAAAATCAAATTTGTTCCAAAACTGAATTTAAACCTTCTTTCCGTATCTCAAATTGTCGACCATGGGTGTAGTGTCTCCTCATTTAAGCAATGTTTGGTGCAGGATATTCAGTCCGGGAAGCGGATTGGGAAAGGCCATAGAGAGGGAGATCTATACTATATGAATTGTCTTTTCCTATCAAAAGACACTTTTTGTTACAATGTTCAAAATGTTCACATGGTTTTGTGGCAGCAAAGACTAGGACATCCTAGTTTATCTAAATTACCTCAAGTACCACATTTGAAAAAAATTTGCAATAAAAATTTTCATTATGTTGATTGTGTTCTTGGCAAAATGAAATCACTTTATTTTCCCAATAGGACCTTCTTTTCTTCTAAACCGTCTGAATTAGTGTACTCGGATGTATGGGTCCCGCTCCTATATGATCTAAAGGTGGTTATAACGATAGTTATTCTTACTATGTGATCTTTGTTGATGATTATTCTAGATTTTCTTGGATATATTTTCTTAGGCACAAATATAAATTTTTTGAAATATTTAAAAAATATTACAATTTTGTCAAAAATCAATCTAAGACTGAAATTTCCATCTTTCACTCTAACTCAAGGGAAAATATATGTCAAATGATTTCAAAACTTACCTTGAATCAAATAGGATATTTCACCAAAGATCATGTATCTATACTCCTCAACAAAATGGTTTAACAAAAAGAAAACATAGGCACATAATTGAGACCACTAGAACTCTTAATTTCAAAGAATGTTCCAAAAGAATTTTGGGTCGAGGCTTGTTTGGTTGTTGTTTATCTTATTAACAGACTTCCCTCGTCCAAGCTTCAAAACATTTCTCCCTATGAAAAGCTTTTCAAACTCTCACTTGATTATCTTAAACTAAGGAATTTTGGATGTAAATTTTTGTTCACTAACAAAATTGATAAACTCTCTCTAAAACTATACCTTGTGTATTCTTTGGATACGGGGAAAACCACAAGGGATTTAGGTAATGATTTTGAAAAGGACAAACTTTATGTTTCCATATTTTATTGAAAATGAATGTTTCTTTAATCAAAGTGTGAGTATTCTTTTTTTATTGAATTATTGCTTAAAAGTAATGATGATTGTTTGATTGATAATGAAGAGCCTCAACTCAATATCCAGGTTGGTGAAAATATGGAACCAAGTGAATCCATAGTAGTTCAATATAGAAGACGTGGGAATGACAAGCAACTTAATGCTTTAGAAAAATACTCTAACTTAGAAAATCAACAGTTAGAGAAGGTAAGAAGATCTGATAGGGATTCTAGACCTCCTGGTAGGTTTGTTTCATATGAGTCATTTTCTCTATAATATAGAGCTTGCCTAACTAAGATTTTGTCCTACTTTAAACCAACAACCTATAATCAAGCAAAAGAATATACTAATTGAATAGAAGCTATAAACGAGGAATTAGGAGCACTTGAAAAATCCAAAACATGGGAAATATCTGATTTACCTAAAGATAATAAAACCATAGGTTGCAGATGAGTTTATAAAGTCAAAACTAAAAGTGATGGGAGCTTAGAAAGGTATAAGGCTAGGTTAGTTGCTAAGAGTTTCTCACAAGAGTATGGAATAAATTACGATGAAACTTTTGCACATGTAGCTAGGATGACTTCCGTAAGGACCTTCATAGTTGTTGTCAAAGGTTGGGCTATCTACTAAATTGATGTAAAAAAATGTACTAAATGGAGATTTAAAAGAAGAGGTTTATATGGATTCACCTCCTAGATATGGAGTTCCTCATAAAAAGGTGCTTTGCTTGAAGTCTTTATATGGTTTAAAACATACATCTAAAACCTGGTATGATCATTTTAGTTTTGTTATGCTCAAACTTGGATTTAAATTTTGCTATATTGACACTGCTATGTTTACTAAGAAATCTGATGCAAGGATTGTAATTCTTCTTTTTTATGTTGATATGATCATCACAGGTGAAGACAAACAGAGGGTAAATCACATTAAATATGTTCTCAAAAATTATTTTGAAATGACAGATCTTGGGTTTCATAGATTTTTCCTAGGAATTGAGGTTGCTTATTCTCCTCGACAATATTTTCTCAAACCAAGTTTACTAATGATATTATTGATAGGTCAAGAATTACAGATGAGAAAAGAGTGGATACTCTAGAAGTCATTAATGCTAAAGTGGAGATAGATGATGGGACACCTCTGAAAAATCCTAGCTCCTATCTCCAGATGATTGATGCCTTGACCTACTTAACTATTACTAGGCCTAATATTGTGCACACAGTCCATACTGCTAGCCAATTACAATACTCTCCCACCACAATTCGCATGAGTGTTGTGATGAGCATTGTTAGATACTTGCAGACCTCTACTTCTAGAGGTCTTTTGTTATCATCCTCCTCTCTTGAGTTGCTTGCTTATTCTGACTCATATTGGGAAGGAGGTTCTAATGACAGGCACTCAACTACTGGTTTCTGTGTATTTTTAGGTGATTTGCTGGTATCATGGAAGTGCAAAAAGCAACAGAAAGTATCCTATCATCAATTAAGGTTGAATATCGTGCGATGACTACTACAACATCAGAGATTGCTTGGCTGCGAAAATTGATTGAAAATATAGGCATTTATCTACAAACACCCTCCAAACTATGTTGTGACAACAAGAGTGTGATATAGATATCTGGCAACCATACATTTCATGAAATGATCAAACATATAGAAATTGATTGCCACTATGTACGTGAAGAGTTCTTGAAAAAGATGATCATCTTGCCCTATGTCACTTCCAAGTATCAATAGGTCGATTTCTTCACCAAGGCCCTTTTGTCACTTCATTTTCATTTTTTTCTTGACAAACTTTCGGTGATCATAGGATAAAGGTTGGGTGGATGAAATGGAAAAGTGCAACTGGAGTGTTGTGCGATCGTAGAATGCCATTGCGGTTGAAGGGAAAGTTTTATAGGACGACTATTAGGCCCGCTTTACTATATAGTACGGAATGTTGGGCTGCCAAGAGACATCATATTCAAAAAATGAGTGTAGCTGAGATGCGTATGCTGAGATGGATGTGTGGAAATACAATAAAAGATAAGATTCGGAACGAGGAGATACGTAAGAAGGTAGGCGTTGCACCCATTGAAAATAAGATGAGAGAGAATCATTTACGGTGGTTTGGACATATTCGACGAAGGCCTAATGATGCTCCAGTTAGAAGGATGGAGAAATGGGAAAATATATTAGTTAAAAGAGGTCAGGGTAGGCCTAGGAAGACATGGATGGAGGTGATAAGAAAGGATATGAATGCTTTGAACCTCACCGAGGACATGGCATTGGATAGAAATGAATGGAGGAGAAGGATTCATGTGGAAGACCCATAATGATTTTCTTTGTTGGTTCATATCGCCGACCCCAATTGTTTTGGGATGAAGGCGTAGTTGTTGTTGTTGTAAACTTTCAGTGATCACACCGTAAGTTTGAGGGGGTGTTGAACTATGTTGTATATATATTCAAATCATAGTCACCTGTATCGTTAAAGGTAATTTCTCGACGACAGTATTTCTCGGAGAGATTTTCAAAAGTTGATAAATCTCGAGAATATCTCGGCAATATATAAAAAATTAAATAAATTTTTTTAAAAATAAGTAAAAAATGCATAAAATAAAAAATAAAAGAAAATTAAGATAAAGGCCTTAAAATAGACAAGATAAATAGATAAATGAGCAACTAAGTTAGCAGCTAACAACTAACAAACAATAAATTAGTAACTACATAACTAACAAATACCAACATAACAAATAATTATAGCATCCATCTAACAATAGGAAAAGGAGAACAATTTAGAACTTAGAAGTAAACATGAAATGACTAGCAAGTAACACGTAAACAACTCCAAAAAAGAAGTCATAACTCATGACCAACACGTAAACAACTCCAAAAAAGAAGTCATAACTCATGACCCTTAACTCCATAAGTCATAGCCCATACAACGCAAAAATAAGGTTCAAGGTTCATCATAATTTCTCAAAAAAAAAAAAAAGAACAGTCATCATCTGATGATGCAGAAGCCAGATCAACTGCTCTAAGGCTTTCACAAATATCTTCTTCTTCACTATCTTCTAAAGGTGGATTTTCCTCTATGCCATTATCAGCAAATGGATCCACGTGATTGATGTAGATTGGATTTGCATTCTTTGTCTCTATTTGTTGAGTCATCTTTTTCATAAGCATATTCATCCTAATAAACACCAAATCAGATAGCCTTGCGGGTCCAAGATTTGATCTCCTCTTGGTATTAACTACATCAAATGCACTCCAAATCCTCTCACAAGCCGAAGCACTGCATGGTTGACTTAAGATTTTGATTGCTACTTCAAACATCTCCCACCAAACCCCTATTGTTAAAAAGTAAAAACAATATATAATAAATCAACAGTAGAGAATGAAATAAGAAACCATAGAGTAAGCGATAAAACTTAAAAAAAATCAGCAAAAAGAATACTTACGTGGATGTGCAGAGTGAATCAGATTCATGGCTAACCCCTCGTGATACAAAGAAGGATCTCTGACATGATATTTCAGAAGATCTTTGGCCATTATCTTCCCATCTTCATAAGAAAGAAGCTTCTTTTTCACTACATCTAAGCCTTTACGAACTTCATCATCCATCTTTATCATTTTTCCCAAAACAAATGGAGATTTAGGTAAGCAATTGTTGCATGTATTGGGTTATGCAAATTATGGTTTCATCTCTTATCAATGATATTCCAATATGGCATACATTTTTTCTTCCTTATCCCTATTAACACGCTTAATGGCCTCTTTAGCTCTAACAAGTGCCTCATACAAATATTACATGGTAGCCTCATCTCCATCTACCATTTTTAAAACTTTTACCAATGGCTCAATGGACATGATTACTTCTTTTCCACCCTTTCAAAAAAATCACCCTGAATAATGTCAGTTACCTCTTTTCCTTTTTTGTGTTTTAAATTCTTTTAATTGCCTCCATTTATTGGAAGCAACCATAAACCTAAGGTACTCTTCTTGCTTCAAAATGGACTCTAAACAAATAAATTGAGTTGCAAATCTTGTTACTTATTATATAAAAATTTTGCAATCCACCTTGCATTGTTTATAATAGGTGATACATGTTCCAAACAATCAATATCTTCAAGCATTAAATCAACGCAATGAGCAGCACATGTAGTAAAAATATTTTGATAGCGCTCTTCAAGAATAATTTTTTATCTTCTATAATTGCTTTCATCGTCAGTTACAATTTGAACAATATTTTCAGGTCCAATCTCCTCTTATTACAAAAGAAAGAAACCCAACTACAAAGTCTGCATCCATACGGGTACGTTCAACATTCTCTGCTTTCCAAGCTATAGTGCCTTTTGGGGGAGCTCACTATCAAATTTATATATGGTCTATTTCTAGTTGTATTTTTCCAAATATCAGACATAATGGTACATCCGGTTTGAGACCATGTACATTTCATTTCATCAACATATGCTCTGATTTTATTTTTTGCATCATCAAATAATCTTGTTCTTGCCAATTCACTATCTGGAGGAAACTATCCTAGACCATAATTTGAAATGGCAATAACAAAATTCTTTAATTCTTCAGACCGGAGCAAATTAAAGGACAAATTGTTTATTACAATACAATAAAAAAAGAAGAGAATCAATGTACTCTTTTTCTTGCTTTCTAAATATCCCAGGAACTGTTTGTTGTTTTGTTTGAGTCCCTTGAAATGAACCAATAGAAGAAAAAGGAGCGTTACTTGAAGATGTACTACCTTGTATACTAGAAGTGCGAAAGTAGTTATGGATTTTCCCCTTAGGAAACCGATTATCAAGCTCTTGAATTGCTTTCAATGTCATTTCTTTCACAATAGGTGGCACTTGCTTGCTTGGTGCAGCATCCTTGCATGTTATGCCTGCTAAATGATATTTGAAGCGTGTGATTCCTCCACAATATTCTTTTTCACAATAGTGGCAAAATGTTTTCCCACCTTCATGTTCATATCCATGCCTCCAAAAAGGATTTTTTTTCCTTAGGCATCTTCTCTTTTTCCCTTCCTTTTTTCCCTTTCTTTCTTTCCTTCTTTCTTTTTCTTCCTTCCTTCCTTTCCTTCTTCCCTACTTCCCTTTCTTCTTTTCCTTTCCTTCCTTCCTTCCTTCTTCTCTTTCTTCTTTTCATTTCCTTTCTTCCTTTTCTTTCCTTCTTCCCCTCCCTTCCTTCCTTTCTTTTCTTCTTTTTTTCCTTTCCTTCCTTCCCTTCTTTCCCTTTCCTCTCCTTTTCTTCCTTCCTTCCCTTCTTCCTTTCCTTCTCTTGCTGCAGTCGACCGTAACTCACCCAATACCGAGCTAGTCGAGGTCCTCATATGCCTCTTAAAAAGCCTGTTAAAACCCTTAAAACATGTTTCTACTTTTATTTCCTATTTTACCCTTCAAAACTTTTTAAAACCCCACGTTTTAATGTTTTGAATAATCTCCAAAATGCCCTATTTCAAAAACAACCCCTCATGACACTTGATTTGAGAATTTTCTCAAATCCCACCCAATACTCGAGATTTTTTGCAAATCAGTCCATTTTTATTAATAGAAATTAATAGTAAATTTTTTTGTTTTTAAAATCCTCTATTTTTCATATTTTTTGAAAACAAAAACTTTTGGAAAAAAAAACGAGATGAGCAAAACACATCGATTTTATTTGGTTTTTGAACCAAATCAAACCAAATTTTGAGGCCAAGGTCGTTTTTTTTTTAATTATAGTGATTTTTCCAAAATTGTATCTATAATAAATTTGGGGCTTTTTTAAAAAATCAGAATCTGAAAATCATGCAGTTTTCTGTAGCGATAATATCACGATATTATCACGAGATATATGATTAGCCGATATATTTATTATATATCATGATATATTCCCGATATTATCGTTTAGCTTGAAATAGTCAATAATATTGCAATATATTCTGATTCAAATATATATGTATACAACTATTTTCTGTGTTATGTAAATTGGGCTGATTATCAGGGGTATTTTGGTCTTTTTTGTTCTTGTAAGTATACTGTCCACTGGGGACAGTTTAATCTTTTGTTTTATTAGGCTGACTTCTTTTGTTTTATTAGGCTGACCTTTTATGTAAACTAAGTGTTTTTCCTTTGTAATAGGAGTCATCCCACTACGGGCTGACTTTATGTTTTTTGTTTTATTAGGCTAGCCTTTTGTTTGTTTTTTTATCCTATGTGACTGTTGGGACAGCCCAACTAGTTGTTGGGCTAGTCCCAATGGTCATATTTATGATCGTTGAGGGCTAGCCCAACCACTAGTTGGGCTGCCCCCTTTGCTCTCTCTTTTGCTTGTAAATAGGGGTCTTCCCTATAATGTAACTTATGTTTTCTAAGCATTCCTAATACCATTCTTATTTATTTTTATTGTGCACTTGCTCCTATTTGTGAGTGTGGTATATTAGCACTTAGTGGCTTGTTGTATTTGTGATTGTGCACTCTTTGTAGCCCTTTAATGGCATTGTGTTTGTGCACTTGTGGTTTCATTTCACTAACATAGCTCATAAATTTAGCCAAACCAAAACAAACAATGTTAGACTAGAAGAAAAAATTCACTATTTTCACATCATTGAGGGGCATTCTGGTAATTTTCTTAGAAAAGAGAGCATTTGCAGTCGTAATGTTAAAAAGAGAGTTCTACAGACTACAGTATTATGACACCAACATACACATAATTTTTATTGCTCTGTTCACTTGTAAAGTTTTAATGTACTCTACAAGTTACCATTCAAGAATTATACCATGCATCACTTTCTGTGTATGTATATATAATTCATAAACAACATATAGGCAATTCTGCAACAACATGAAGGCCCTCTGTATAGACTACGAGAAACTAACTAAACAATAGATTCATGAGAGACAAAGAAATATCATAATAATGAAGCCACAAAAAAATGGCTAGTTAGTAAGCGAAAATTATGCAAAATAAAGCTGTTATCCCTGCACACATCCCAGAAACTAACCTCTCATTAACAATAAAAAGAATGGGATAAAATGGCCCAGCCAGCATTGCAAGAAACCGTGTATTAGATTCTGCAGCTTCAGAAAAAAGAGAAAGATCTGCCTGCATTTCTCACCAATTAATCATGCCATCAATAACAAGCCAAAGAACTTCAAACTTGTACAGCAAAACTAAATGTGTAGCTAGAACTCAATATGCACACCTCAAGCTGAGGAAGAAATGGCAGCAGACGTTTGGTGATGTCTTGAAGCAACTGACACACAATAACAATGGGAAAATATTTCACTATCATGATTTTTGTGCGGGAGGGAGATGGGAGATAGTGATGGCAACAGTGCAGCAAGAAACAAAAATAAAGGATTAAGCAGTAGTCTACTGAAATTCGTGAAGAATACCTGAAGATAAATATTATGGCTATCTTGTTTGTGTGAGATAACATTTGGCAACAAATGATCGACGACAGGTTGAAACTCTGGCTCCAATCCATTTACAGATATTCCAATCAGCTGCAAATCAAAATTTGACCAACCAATACTAGTCAGACCAGTGTTGTTAAAAACGCGCCCCAAGGCGCAAAAGGCATGCCACACCACAAGGCAAGGTCCCTTTTGCCTTGAGGCGCACATAAAAAGTGCAAATCATATGAGGTGCACGCCTCATGGTGAGGCGCATCTCATTTTTGTTTGGGTCAAATGGTGGGCTTTGGGCCTCATATCGTATGAGGCGCGCCTCATTTTTGTGAGGGTCAAATGGGGTCAAAGCCCCCATTTGACCCAAAAAAGAGGAGGCCCGACTGATTAGGGCCTCCACCCTCTCGTCTCTCGCTCATCTCTCGCCCTCCCTCTGTCGTCTCTCGCCCTCCTCCCTCTCTCTCTTTGCCGAAAGAAAGAAGAAGAAGGAAGAGGAGGAGGTCTCTCTCTCTCTCTCTCTCTCTCTCTCTCTCTCTCTTTGTTTCTCCCTCTCGCTCTCTCTCTCTCTGTCTCCCTCTCGTTGTATCTCGACTCTCCCTCATCTCGCTTGTTGCATCTCTCTCTCTCTCTGTTCGCTGCCAGTGAGAAGGACCCTGTCACCTCGAGGTACGCAATTTTTTTTCTTTTTTCCTCTTTATTTTCTCTATTGTCTTCTTCTACTTCTCTTTTTTCCCCTTTTTCCTTTTTTCCTCTTTTTCACTATTGTCTCTTATTCTCTTTTCCCCCATTTTTCCTTCCCCTTCCCTTTTCTTTTTTTCATGTAATTTTTTCTCCTCCTCTAAGCTCTCGCCCACCACTCTCTTTGTTGTTCTTCTTCTTCATCGTTTTCCTTCCTTTTTCTTTTTTTTCATTTTCAGTTTCTGTTTTTCAGTTATATACATATATATTTTGTGTTTGGGCAAGAGTATATATTACATATATATTATATAATTCATGTATAATCTATTTCTAAGTTATATAATTAGTTTCTCAATTATATAATTGGTTTTGAAGTTATATATATGTTATATATTTAATTAATTATATAAATCTATGTGTATTTGTGTGGAAAACAGATATACATACACCTTAGGATGTTATATTTTGCAGTCAAGCCTATCATGCTGTGTAGTTTTCTTTGCAGCTATATATATATATGTGTGTGTGTGTGTGTGTGTGTGTGTGTGTGTGTGTTTTCTTATCTTTTTTCACACAGCAGGTATTGGCCCTTGCTTTGCTGTTTCAACGTGGAATTCCTGTGTAATATATGTTGAATATTATTGAGTATGAATCTGAATTTCAGTAAGTTGTTGCATTAATGTTACTTTACATGTTAATCTCACATTTTTCAATATTTATTTGAGATTTTCTATTTCTTATTGGTTGTTGCTTCATCAATAAAGCATTTATTTTATTTATTTGTATTTTTAGATATTTTTTAAAGTTTTCAAAAAAAATTTGAGGCTTACGCTTTACGCCTCGCCTCAATTTTTTGTGGAGCACTATGCTACGCCTTAACGCTTTTCACAACATTGAGTCAGACTATCAAATTCAACAGCAATGTGAGGATGGTTATTCTAAAATGTTGTTAATTTCACAGTGGAAACACGTATTATCCTTTCAGAAAGGGTACCTGTAGATTTATGTTTCAGAAATGCATTATAAAACAAAATCCTTATTCTTCCAATGCAGCACCATGAAAGAAGTGTGTACTTTCGTGCATGATAAGAACAGTAAAATCAACACTTTAAGTAGTATGGTTGTGATATATCTGCAAATTAATGTATTAACATATATATCATATGCAGCATTCTTTCTAATCATGCAATAAAGATGAATGCACATATACAAACATGGACACATGTAAATACATGTACATGTGCGTGCATCATCCCAATTCCAATCAATGTTGTGAAAAGTGTTGTGGCATAGTGCAGCACTCCACCAAAAGCTGAAGCGAGGTGTAAGCCTCAAGGCATAAGGCATAAGCCTCAGATTTTTTTTTTAACTTTAAAAATATCTACAAATACAAATAAATAATAGAAATGCTTTATTGATAAAGTAACAATCAATAAGAAACAGAAAATTGCAAATAAATAGCGAAATTAACAATTTTTTTTTCTTCTTCTACAGAAAATTGCAAATATAAATAGTTTTCTTTCTTTTGTTCTTTCTTTTTGTCTCTTTCTCTCTGTTGAGAATAGGTGGTTCTTTGTTTAAGTTCTTTTATATTAGAGGTTTTCTGAAATTTTTTTCTCATAAGGACGTAGATGTAATTTCTCTTTTTGCCTCTCTCTATTTAATATAGAGAGAAGCCCTAATCAATTGAGTTAACGAGTTCTATTGTGCAGCCGTCTCTCTCTCTCTCTTCTCTCTCTCTACACACACAGGTGGCTGTAGATCCCATCTTATTCTACATGGTATCAGAGCCCTCGATCTTGGGAGCGTGATCAACAGGGACTGATCTTCATCAACAAGGAGCAATAACCTACGACTTCTTAAAATCAGGTTTGATGGTGGTTGATTGGAGAAGATCTGATAACAGATCTGGGATGTTACCCAGATCTGTCGTCAGATCTAAGGAGAAGATTTAGATCTGTTCTCCTCATCTGGATCTCTTGTTGCGACCTATTGTTGCTGAGTCCTGTTCTTGCTATGACGTGACTTTTTTTTTTGGGTTCGTGAGTTGTCGAGGTGTGTTCCTGTTGTTTGGGAGCAGCAGAAATCTTCTTTTTTCTGTGTTGCCGTGATTGTTGAGTTCTTGTCGAGAATTTTGCTAAGTTCTTTCCTGTGCTGATTGCGTGTGATCAGAATTCTGCCGTGAATACAGATTTCTTTTCTGTGCTGATTGCTTGTGATCGAAATATAATTGATCTGTCTAACTGTGCCCTGAAGACTTACTGGATGTCGTGCCTTATATGTTGGAGACCAGCAGGTGTAGTGAATATTTGTTTTGCGACTGCATTCTATCATTGGTCGACCTTAGCTCAGTTGGTAGAGCGGAGGACTGTAGTTGGTTGACTGTCATCCTTAGGTCGCTGGTTCGAATCCGGCAGGTCGGATATGCTCATTTTTTTAACTCCGCCTGTGTAGTTATACACTGTCGGTCCCAAGCCCGGATAAAGGAGGAGGGTTGCGGTAGGCCTGTGACAGCCAGCATAAAAACTGTCATATCCTATGAAAATGAACCAATATGAGAATTTCGTTGGGGCGTTCCCTACTGAGCGACGCGTTGTACTCTCTAGGCCCGGAGGCAGTGATAAATGTGCAAGGGTTGCTAGGTCGTCGCCCAGAAGCGACGCGTCACACCGGCGCCCGGGTGTGGTGTCAAATAGGCAAGGGTTCCCTCACTTTGTTGGACGGGTGGGGGTAAAGAAGTTAGTCCAAGACCATAAAATTAGGTTAGCCACTTGGAACATAGGGTCTTTAACTGGTAAGTTGGTAGAGTTAGTAGATGTTATGTGTAGGAGAAAGATTGATATTTTATGTCTTCAAGAGACCAAATGGGTAGGTGAGAAAGCTAAAGTGATAGAACCTTGGGGATATAAGATTTGGTATACAGGAATAAATAGGAATAGGAATGGAGTAGGGATTGTTATGAGTCGTCAGTTTATAGATAATGTAGTTGAGGTCCGTAGGAAGGGTGATAGAATTTTACTTATTAAATTAGTATTAGGTACGGATATTATTAATATTATTAGTGTTTATGCACCTCAAGTAGGTTTAGATGATTCCATTAAGCATCAATTTTGGGAAGATTTAGATGGAGTAGTACAAGAGACATCTTATGGAGAAAAGCTTTTCATCGGCGGTGACCTTAATGGACATGTAGGCATTAGTAGGGATGGATTTGAGAATATCCATGGAGGCTATGGTATAGGAGAAAGAAATGAAAGTGGAGAAAGGATTTTAGATTTTTGTTTGTCCTATGATATGATCTTAGCAAACACTTGGTTTAGGAAGAGGGAGTCTCACCTAGTAACATTTAAAAGTGGGGTTAATACGAGTCAGATAGATTTTTTCCTACTTAGAAAGAGAGATAGGGGTTGTTGCATCGATTGTAAGGTTATACCAGGAGAAAGTGTAGCTACACAACATAGAGTCTTAATTTTAGATCTTAGAATTAGACAATGCCGCAAAAGGGATAGACATAGGATAGATCCTAGAATTAAGTGGTGGGCACTGAAAGGAGCTAAACAAGGAATGTTTGTAGAGCAGGTAGTTAAGGAAGTTGATTGGTGTCTCGAGGAGGATTCAGAATCAATGTGGAATAAGATAGCGGGTGGTATGAGAAAAGTAGCTAAGGAGGTATTGGGTGAGTCTAAAGGCGGTGCACCACTAGGTAAGGATACATCATGGTGGAACGAGGATGTCAAATTAGCTATTAAGGTTAAAAGAGAGTGTTATAGAAATCTAAGTAAGAGTCGTGATAGTGAGAATTTGGAGAAGTATATGATAGCAAAGAAGGAAGCCAAAAAAAGTTGTTCGAAACGCGAGGGCTAAGGTATATAAGGAGGTTTATGACAAGTTGGATACCAAAGAAGGCGAGAAGGATATTTATAGGCTGGCAAAGATGAGAGATAGGAAATCGAAGGATTTGGGTATGGTTAGATGTATCAAAGATGAAACGCAAAGGGTTTTAGTCAAAGATGAGGAGATTAAGGAGAGATGGAAAGATTATTTTGATAAGCTATTTAATGATAGTCATGCTCAAGATCTTGGAGACTTCTTCATTCCTTTTCATGAGATAAATCGTGACTTCATGCGCAAGATTCAAAAGAAAGAAATTGCAGAGGCTTTGAAGAAAATGAAATCAAGAAGGGCAGTTGGCCCAGATGGTATACCTATCGAGGCTTGGAAATGCTTGGGAGAGAAAGGTTTAGAATGGTTGACAAATCTTTTTAACTTGATTTGGCGAACAAATAAGATGCCTAATGAGTGGAGGAAGAGTACTTTGGTGCCTTTATATAAGAATAAGGGTGATATACAAGATTGCACAAACTATCGTGGTATAAAACTCATGAGTCATACTATGAAACTTTGGGAGAGGGTGATTGAGTCTAGGTTGAGGAAGGTTGTCATGATATCGGAGAATCAATTTGGTTTTATGCCTGGAAGATCAACTATGGAAGCTATACATCTTCTTAGACAACTTATTGAAAGATATAGAGAGAGGAACAAAGATTTGCATATGGTTTTTATTGATTTAGAGAAGGCATACGATAGAGTACCTAGGGACGTTCTCTGGTGGACAATGATGAAGAAAGGTGTTTCTCTCAAGTACATTAGTATAATTAAAGATATGTATGAAGGAGTAGTAACCAATGTCCGCACTTGTGGAGGGGTGACAACCAATTTTCCGATAACGGTTGGGTTACATCAAGGATCTGCTTTAAGCCCTTTCCTATTTGCGATAGTGATGGATGAGCTTACGAGATCAATTCAAGAAAATGTACCGCGGTGTATGTTGTTTGCTGATGATATTGTTTTGATTGATGAGTCTAGAGCTGGGGTTAATGCTAAGTTAGAATTATGGAGACAGACATTGGAAGCTAGAGGTTTTAAGTTGAGTAAGAGTAAGACTGAATATATGGAATGTCGGTTTAGTAAGCAACGAAGTAGTGATGGGAGTGTAGTGAAGCTTGGTGAGCAAGATATACCGGTGAATGATTATTTCAAATATTTGGGATCCTTCATTCAAAAGTATGGAGAAATTGATGGAGATGTAAATCATAGGATAAAGGTTGGGTGGATGAAATGGAAAAGTGCTACTGGAGTGCTGTGCGATCGTAGAATGCCATTGCGGTTGAAGGGAAAGTTTTATAGGACGACTATTAGACCCGCTTTACTATATGGTACAGAATGTTGGGCTGCCAAGAGACATCATATTCAAAAAATGAGTGTAGCTGAGATGCGGATGCTTAGATGGATGTGTGGAAATACAATAAAAGATAAGATTCGGAACGAAGAGATACGTAAGAAGGTAGGTGTTGCACCCATTGAAAATAAGATGCGAGAGAATCGTTTACGGTGGTTTGGACATATTCGGCGAAGGCCTAATGATGCTCCAGTTAGAAGGTTGGAGAAATGGGAAAATATATTAGTTAAAAGAGGTCGGGGTAGGCCTAGGAAGACTTGGATGGAGATGATAGGAAAGGATATGAATGCTTTGAACCTCACCAAGGACATGGCGTTGGATAGAAATGATTGGACGAAAAGGATTCATGTGGAAGACCCAAAATGAATTTCTTTTTTGGTTCATATCGCTGACCCCAATTGTTTTGGGATGAAGGCGTAGTTGTTGTTGTTGTTGTTTGTTGTATTCTATCATTGGTCGTGATATGTTTGGGTGCAGCAATGTTCGTGATTCCTGTGGTATCAACAGCAAGTGAACTTTAGTTGTTTTTAGTGGGTTGGTTTATTTCAGAATGTGGTTTTCAGCAGTTGTGACTCCCTGCTGTGTCGACTTTTTTTTGAAGGAAGCATGGTAGCTTAAGTTACTCTTCTGTCGTGGAAAATAGCAGGTGTGATTTCCTGCTGTGTTGAATTTTGTTTTGTGTGTGGGCTGCTGTTTGTTGTGGAAACAACAGGTGTGACTTCCTGCTGAGTTGAAAATTCCTCTTGAACACTTGTTGTTCAAGTGAGGTACTTTTTTTTTATTTTGGATCACATCTTCAGTATGGCTGAAACTTCGAAATGTGATTCCAAAATGGAACATATTGGGGAGTATAAGGCTTTTGCCAACCCCTTCTCGTATGGCTCTTCCGTAAGGTTGAATGAAACCAACTATGCCAGGTGGTCCAGAACTTTTATGATGTCAGTATCTGGACATCGTCGCAAACATATTTTGTTGGAAGGCGAACCCACTGAGAAATTGGGAAAATATGTTACTTGGGATGAAGATAATGACATAGTTATGTCATGGATCATGAATAGTGTCGAACCCCATATTGCAGATGGATTGATCTACTATAATACAGCCAAACTGATGTGGGACAATCTTCGTGATACATACTCACAAGAAACGAATGTGAGTCGTATCCTGCAAGTCGAACAGGAAATATATAACTTGCAACAGGGAGATCAGACCTTGGCCCAGTACTATGCCTCTGTAAAAGCTGCGTTTGAAAGACTTAATGCTCACAGGCCTCTTTGTTGCTCGAAGCAAAAGGATCATCAAGAACAAACCATGGTTGCTCGTTTTCTTACAGGTCTTTCTTCAGATTTTTCTGTTGCAAAAGTTCAAATGTTGACTGGATCAGATGTTCTCACTCTTGCTGATGCTTACAATCGTCTGAGTAGACTTGCGATCTCTCTGCCACAATCTCAGCCTGTGACTCAGTCATCTGCTCTTGTTGTCCCATCTAGTTATGGGCGTGGAAATATTCAGAATATCAGAGGACGAGGACGTGGACGTGATATGGGAGGCAGAGGAAAGCTTCAATGTACATTCTGTGGAAAATCTGGACATTTAGAAGATCGTTGCTGGGATAAGCATGGTCGGCCTACCTCTTCTTCATCAAAGTCATATACTCCTAAAGCTATGTCACATGGGTGCGGGTGCGGGTGCGGGTGCGACACGGGTGCGGCGCAATTTCAAAAATTTTGGACACGGGGACTCAGCTATATATATATATTAAAATATATATATATATATATAAGACTCGGTCAAAGTTGTGCCCATTAGGGGATAGGTGATGAGTTGTGAAGGCATTCTGTACACTTTCTTCATACAGGAATAATTCACTTTTGGGCACTTTCTTCCTACACTGTAATAATTCACTTTCTTCATACAGGAAAAAACCACAAAAACTTGAGTTGTGCCCATTCTGTACTTAAAACTTGAAAGTGTACAGGTTTTTTAGTTGTGATGGGTTTTTTTCCTTACAGCTGTAGCCCAGAAAATTTCAAAAAAAAAATTTCAAAAAAAAAAAATTCCAAAAAATGGACCAAAATGACCCTGGGTGCGTTGACCACACTCAGGGTCGGGTTGACCGAGTCCGAGCCGCACCCGTGTCCGCACCCGTGTCGGTGCGTGTCGACGCGGGTGCGGCGACCTTGGAGCCGAGTCCGTGTGACATAGTCCTAAAGCAAATGTTACTACTATCGAGGCAACAAATGTACAAGAGAATATCACTGCAAATGAAAGTTGTATCACCCTTAGTCGTGCGGAATATGATGAGTTGATCGCTCTTCGACCTTTGAGTTCCACCCCTCCTGTCGCTGGTGTTGCCTATTCAACCGAAAATCATCTTCATCCGACTGATAGTAAGTGGGTTATTGACTCTGGTGCATCCAGACATTTGTGTGGAAATTCACGTGTTTTTTCAGATCTAAAGGATATTAAGGCTCAGCTTGGAGTCTCATTAGCCGATGGGAGCTCCTCTCCGGTTGTTGGTCAGGGAAATATTTCTATATCCTCCTCATTACAGTTGAAAAATGCTCTTCATGCTCCAAACTTTCCTCAAAGTTTACTTTCTGTTAGTTGCCTTATAAAAGAACAAAATTGTAGAGTAATATTTGATCCAATGGGTTGTTATTTTCAGGATTTGCTAACGGGGAAGAAGATTGGTGGAGGCTATGAAGAAAATGGAATTTACTACCTACATCATCCAATGGGTTATGTTCATGCTGCAGTGGAACATTCATTCAGTCATGTTCAGTGGCATCGTCGTCTTGGTCATCCTTCATTGTCAAAGCTTCGGTCGGTCTTTCCTCAGATTCCTTCCACCACATCATTTCAGTGTGAAGCATGTCAGTTGGGCAAGCATCATCGAAGTTTGTTCCCTTCGAGTCAGAGTCAGTCTAGTAATAAAGTTTTTGAACTTCTTCATGCAGATGTATGGGGTCCTAGTAAGATTCTTACTAGGACTCAATGTCGTTATTATCTTGTTATTGTTGATGATTTCTCTAAGTTATCATGGGTATTTTTAATAAAAGAACGATCTGAAGTTCCTAGTCTTATCAAATCCCTAATTCTTGAAATAAAAACTCAGTTTGAATCTATTGTCAAGATTGTTCGCACTGATAATGCTCTCGAGTTTAAATCAAAAGGTCTGTTACAATTTTACCAAGATCATGGCATCCAACCCCAAACTTCATGTGCCTATTCATCTCAACAAAATGGGGTGGCTGAGCGAAAACATCGGCACCTCCTTGATGTTGCCAAGACCATTATGATTCAATCCAATGTTCCTGCGTTATACTGGGGTGATGCGATTACCACTGCTTGCTATTTGATCAACCGCATGCCTTCGTCTTCTGTGGGTGATCAAATTCCATTACATATCCTAAAACCTAATGCCCCACTTTTTTCTTTCTCACCAAAAATATTTGGATGTGTTTTTTTTGTACACAAACTTGGCCCTGACCGTGATAAATTAGCCGCTCAAGCTACAAAATGCATATTTATCGGTTATCCAAAAAATCAAAAGGGCTATCGATGTTATGATCCTATTTCTCGCCGAGAGTATGTCAGTGTGGATGTATCTTTCCTGGAATCCTCTCCATATTACTCTAGTTCTGGTTCCCCGCTGCAGGTTGATCCAGTTGAGTCTTTTCCATTACCTCTACCTCCTTTTCCTTTGGAATCTGTGCCCTCATTACCGAACCAAACTTCATCCTCTTCCAGATTTAATAATCCTCCATTGGTATATGTGCGTAGAGCTCCACTTCCGCAAGAGCCTTCATCTTCTTCTTCTCCTGAGGTAAGTTCTACTGACAATAGTGATCTTCAAGATGATGATAACATGCCTATTGCTCTACGAAAGAGGACAAGACAATGTACCTTATATCCCATATCTCATTTTGTCTCCCATGCCAGAATTGGACATCAGATGAAGTCTTTTATTTCAGCCTTGTCTGCTGAAACTATTCCTCTGAACTATCAACAGGCAGCACTTGATAATCGCTGGAAGTTGGCTATGCAAAAAGAAATGACAGCTTTAGTATCTCAGCATACCTGGGATCTAGTTGATTCCCCAGCAGCTGCTGACATTGTTGGATGTAAATGGGTATATACAATAAAGTACAAATCTGATGGTTCTATTGAAAGGTACAAGGCCAGATTAGTCGCGAAAGGGTATACTCAGACATATGGAATTGACTTCTTTGAAACTTTTTCTCCTGTTGCACGGATGGGTACCATCTGTCTTGTTCTCTCAGTAGTTGTTCAGCATGGTTGGAGCTTGTGCCAATTAGATGTGAAAAATGCATTTCTATATGGGGATCTATCTGAGACCGTTTACATGCAACAACCTCCGGGCTTCGAGGTTGAGGGGGAGTGTCAGAAGGTGTGTAGATTGAGAAAGGCGATTTATGGCTTGAAACAAAGTCCGCGTGCATGGTTTCAAAAGTTGTTTGAAGTAATGTCAAGCTTTGGCTTTAATAAATCAGCAGCAGATCATACTCTTTTTATAAAGAAAACTAGCTCTGGCATAGTTGTTATGGTGGTATATGTGGATGACATCATTCTTACAGGAGATGAAGTGAAAGCTATTGAAACCACAAAGGCTCATCTTCAAAAACACTTTGTTACAAAAGACCTTGGTTCACTTAGGTATTTTCTGGGTATAGAAGTTGCTAGGAGCCGTGAAGGGATGGTTTTGTCTCAACGGAAGTATGTTCTTGACTTATTAAAGGAAACGGGCATGTTGGGAGCTAAACCAGCAAATATTCCCATGGACCATAAAGTTCAGTTGTTTGAAGAAGGGTCAAAACCAGTTGATAGCAAAAGCTATCGCTCCCTAGTAGGGAAGTTATTATATGTAACTGTGACCAGGCCGAATATTGCTTTAGCAATAAGCAAAGTTAGCCAGTTTATGGACAAACCAACTGAGATACACTGAAATGCAGCCATAATGATATCTACCACAGGATTCTGTGTGTTTTTGGGAGACAACTTGATTTCATGGAGAAGTAAGAAACAAAATGTGGTTTCCAGGTCGAGTGCAGAATCAGAATATCGAGCTATGGCCCAAACAGCTGCTGAATTGATGTGGGTTTGCACTGTTCTTCATGATCTCCAGGTGAAGGTTCCCTCTCCAATGACCATGATGTGCGATAACAAAGCGGCAACATATATAGCAAACAATCTTGTCTTTCATGAGAGAACAAAGCACATTGAGGTTGATTGTCACTATGTAAGAGATATGATTCAAGCTGGTCATATCACTACCAAATACCTAAAGTCGGAAGACCAAGTTGCAGATATGTTTACAAAGCCTCTTGCTAGGCCAAATTTTTCAAAATGTTGTGACAAGCTGAGCATGATTGATATCTATACTCCAGCTTGAGGGGGAGTGTAGAGAATAGGTGGTTCTTTGTTTAAGTTCTTTTATATTAGAGGTTTTCTGAAATTTTGTCCTCATAAGGACTTAGATGTAATTTCTCTTTTTGCCTCTCTCTATTTAATATAGAGAGAAGCCCTAATCAATTGAGTTAACGAGTTCTATTGTGCAGCCGTCTCTCTCTCTCTCTTCTCTCTCTCTCTCTACACACAGGTGGCTGTACATCCCATCTTATTCTACACTTTCTCTCTCTTTCTTTCTTTCTCTTTTTCTTTCTTTATTCCGTTCTTCCGTCCTTTCTTTCTTTATCTTTCTTTCTTCCTGCCTTCCTTTTCTTTCTTCCTTCCTTTCTTTCTTTCCTTTCTTTTCTTTTCTTTTCTTTCTTTCTTTCTTTTCTTTCTTTTTTTTTTCTTTGTTGCGCTATTTACCTGCGCCTCAAGGCGCAGAAGTCCTTACCTCAAGGCCAGGCACACTATTCGTGCCTTGACGCATGTTTTTGATAACTATGATTCCAATACATGCATTTGGTGCTACTGGCATGGTGCCAGTAAATCTACTACCAGAAAGTTACATGCATGTGTCTACATGCGTCTGCATGTGGGCATGATCATATCCATATGTGTGAGATGATATGGCACTGCTTACGCCAAATAATAGATTTATAACCTTTTTAAAGCTAACATTTTACATGATCGACTTGCTCTGTCTTATTGATGAAAGGTGACTTTACAAGGCAGACAAATTGTTAGCTACTTCAGTTGCTTAATTTCAAATTGAGTTTCTCCATCATAAATCATTTCAATGATAAATGCAAGTTCAACAGAAACCATGAGCTTTTGGTGTGTTGACTGTCAGCCAAAGGGAAGACCAGATTGCCAAGGCCAATGAAACATTACTTCTCTATTATTATACCAAACCATTGTTGTTAACATGCCTCAAGGTGCAAAAGGCGTGCCTTGCCACAAGGTGAGGGTCATTTTGCCTTGAAGCACACAAAAAAAGCACAAATCATATGAGGCGCACGCCTCACGGTGAGGTGCGCCTAATTTTTTGTTTGGGTCAAATGGGGTCAAAGCCCCCATTTAACCCAAAAAAAGGGAGGCCCGACTAACTAGGGCTTACACCCTCTCGTCTCTCACTCTCATCTCTCGCCCTCCTCCTTCTCGTTGTCTCCCTTTTTCTCTCTGCCGAAAGGAAGAAGAAGAAGAAATCTCTCTCTCTCTCTCTCTCTCTCTCTCTCTCTCTCTCTCTCTCTCTCTCTCTCTCTCTCTCTCGACTCTGACCCCATGACCGTGAGGTACGCAATTGTTTTTCCTTTTTTTATCTCTTCCTCTTTATTTTCTCTACCGTCTTCTTCTTCTCTTTTTTTCGCTATTTCCTTTTTCTCTCCTCTTTTTCACTACTCTCTTCTCTTTTTCCCCCTTTTTCCTTCCCCTTCCCTTTTCTTTTTTTCTTTTTTTTTTGCTTGTTATTTTTTCTCCTCCTCTGAACTCGTGCTCGCCACTCTCTTTGTTTTTCTTCTTCTTCTTTTTCCTTCCTTTTTTCTTTTTTTCCATTTTCAGTTTCTGTTTTTCAGCTATATACATATATATTCTGTGTTTGGACAGGTGTATATATTACATATATATTATATAATTCATGTATAATCTATTTATAAGTTATATAATTAGTTTCTCAATTATATAATCAGTTTCTCAATTATATATATGTTATATATTTAATTAATTATATAAATCTGTGTATTTGTGTGGAAAACAAATATACATACACGATGTTATATTTTGCAATCAAGCCTATCATGCTGTGTAGTTTTTTTCACAGCTATATATATGTGTGTGTATGTTTTCTTAGCTTTTTTCACACAGCAGGTATTGGCTCTTGTTTTGCTATTTCAACATGGAATTCCTGGGTAATATATGTTGATTCTTATTGAGTATGAATCTGAATTTCAGCAGGTATTGGCTCTTAATTTTTTTATTGAAGGTTCATATTTTATTTCTTAGATACTTACATAGATCAAGTTGTTGCATTAATCTTACTTTTACATGTTAATCTCACATTTTTTGTATTTATTAGAGATTTTCTATTTCTTATTGGTTGTTGCTTCATCAATAAAGCATTTATTTTATTTATTTATACTTTTAGATATTTTTTTAAAGTTTTTTTTAAGTTTTCAAAAAAAATTGAGGCTTACACTTTACGCCTTGCCTCAGTTTTTTGTGGAGCGCTAGGCTACGCCTCAATGCTTTTCACAACATTGTACCAAAAGGATATCCCTTATCTTGAAGGGCGACTTTACAAGGCAGACAAATTGTAAGCTATTTCAGTTGCTTAATTTCAAATTGAGTTTCTCCATCATAAATCATTTCAATGATAAATGCAAGTTCAACAGAAACCATTGGCTTTCGGTGCATTGACTGTCAGCCAAAGGGAGGACCAGATTGCCAAGGCCCATGAAACACTGCTTCTTCTCTATAATTATACCAAACCGATATCTTGTTAAGCCTTACAACACAATACATACGTGTGCAATGTGCATGTATGTTTGTGTACATAAATATATATTTGTATACATATATAAATATAAATATATAAACATTTATGTATGTATGTATGTATGTATCCATAGTATATCAATCGAATGAAAATAAATAAAGTCACCTGGATGAAAAATATCGCAATTGGATTGCCACGCAAACACGAAATTCTCACATATCGGCATGGTACATAGTTCATGGGGTACATCATATCACGGCGAGGAGCTTCACAACGTGGTCGAACTTTCATGAATGCCTCAGGCTGAAAAATACATTTATTACCAATAAGCACATTAGATGAAAATTGATACTAAAAAGGAAATGAAACACCACATACAAAAAAGGTTGCATATGCATTGAATGAATCAGAATTACTACTTGACACCTTCAGTAAGTTCTAGATACAATTGTATCCATAATAGGTGATGAAACTGAAAAGAAAAATAATTTTTCTAAGGTTTTCAAATTGTGAAGATGATTCTGGTGCAAGATATAAGCATTTTTTTATTCTTCAAAACAAACTATTGCTAAAAAAAGAAAATAGAAATGGTTAGAAATATCTATGCCTAATAAAGTCATAATAGGCTACTTAAGGTAGATAAATGGTAAGCAAGTCCTCTTAGCCAGCTAAAGCCACACATGTCCATGTAAATTTTATGGGATTTATCCTGCCCGCATAAATATGGAACATGATTTCTGGAATACAACTATATCCATAATCACATAATCATTCTAATTTGTACCTTGTAGCGAAGGCCAACCGCAATCTCCCATTCAAGCACAGATTTATTATGGACCCGTATGTGTGATAACAGGCAAGGTTCCTGCAGATGATCAGTAAACTAACAACTTTAAAAAGGGAAAAATAGAAGAATAATTTTCAAAAGAGGTCTGAAAATTCCAGGAGTAAAAGCTAGGTTCAGTTTGTTAACATAAGTCCTGAAGTACCAGATTCATAACTTCATCGCTGAGTCGTATGCCTATGGGATGCACATGGAATCAAGATTTAGAAAGCTATTTTTTCAATATTCACAGCATCAATGATCATTTTTAATAATTATTGATATTTCCAAGGTGGTTTATCATTTTATTTGTTTTATAACTTTGAGGTTACAAAGATATTCAGATTCAGTATTACTAACTGATTTTCTGGACTGATTCTGCATTCCTTGGGTTTCATTTGAGGGTTATGCATTTGTTACTCTCCAGCTTATTGGAGCATTATCATGTGAATTTCACAATTATAAAGAGTCCTTCCCCTGTCATGCATTTTGGATCAATGCTGGCTCTTGAGAATATCCAGCATAATTGAAAGTTGTGTGCAGAATGACTTTTGTAAAGTTGAATGATCATAATTATGTTGTGTGAGCTTTGGCATGTGAACGACATCACATGGGTATGGAATCTATGGATGCAGGCACACAGACATGCTGCAGACATGCTTGGTGTAGACGACAGTTCTCAAAAATTAGGATACAGAGACATCCCCCACCCCACACACCCCCACACACACAGTGTAATGAATCAATGATGCACAAATAGAGAGTCAAAAGACTTGTGCAAACACACGAATCATAGTATCTAATGGACCGATTATAATCTCATAAGAGATGAAATAAAAACACAGCAATAAGGCATAAAAGCCTATTGAAAAACAAAGAAAGGCTTTAGAATATCACAGCAAACGCTTTATAAAAAGCATACTTACAAGGTAGGTCTCCCAACAGTCAAAAATACTGGCAGGAAAACAGAAAAAAGACAGAAAACAGAAAAGAAAAAAAGAAAAAGAAAAAGAAAAAGTTACATTTCAGTCCCTAGTGGACTGTTCTAAATATAAAAGACAAAAATACCCTTGTCGGGTATTGGTATACATTTAATTTTAACACTCCCCCTCAAACTTACGGTGAAATCACCAAAAGTTTGTCAAGAAGATACAAAAATCTAGGCAAAGGAAGAACTTTGGTAAAAAAGTCTGCGATCTGAAATTCAGACTGAACATATGGCAACATATAATAGTCTCCTTCAAATATTCTTCGCGAACATAGTGACAATCTGTTAAAATGTAAAACTGTACATATATATATAATAATATTATATTATTATATATATAAATATATTTTTCATTTCTTTCTTTTTTGTAAATTTTTTCCTTTATTTTTATTTTTTGTCTTTATGTCATCTAGTTCAGTTTGAACTAGAATGACTATTGCTAGTCAAGTCCTGTCCAGACTTGACTAGCAATAGAGTTGTTGGACCGCTATTTTGAGCTCTCTTTCAGCTGTGTATATAAAGGGGTGCAGCGCCTCTTGTATTTTATCCCCAATGCTTCTTAAGCAATTGGTTTTTCATATCAATAAAGAATACATTTTTATTTTTATTTTGTTTTCAGTTGTACCCTTTTCAAGGGTTATGCTTTAGTGTCATTCTTAAGACTTGCCCTTGTGAATCTAAGCTTGTGTTTTGAAGATCCCCATTTCATTTCATGGTATCAGAGCTGCGGAAGTACTAAATCTTGAGGAAAAGCTGCCTCGGTTTTTTTGCATGTTTGCAAAAGTGTTCGCCACTTGAAGAGAAGTGTTTTATCACTTCATTGGGAAAGATTTCACATCTTGTTGTATTGTTTTTTTTCTTTCTTTTTCATTTTCCTTCTTGTTTCTCTTATATCCCTATTCTTTCTCTCCTTGTAATCGATGGATGACAATGATAAAGTCACTGTCATGCCTATGAAACTAAGCGATACGAACTATGTAACATGGGCTTCAATCATGAAACACCATATATGGGGAAAAGGCCTATGGGGGATTGTGGATGGTTCTGATTCAGAACCTAAACTATCTCTTACTAAAAAGGAGGGAGATAAAGAGGTCCCTCTATCGGAAGAAGAGAAAATCAAGGCTATTGCCTCATACGAGAAGAAATGGAAAGAATGGAGAATATCTCATGTGAAGATAATGTTATGGCTTATCAATAGCGTTGACATTAAAAAATGCTCAAGTCTTGCCAAATTTGATCATGCCGATAAGGCATGGGAATACCTTAAGAATATGTATTCCCTTAAAGATATTGCACACGTGTGCAACCTCCAAAAAAAAGTTCGAATGATGACACAAGGAGACAAAACTATTCGTGAATATTACAATGGGTTGTCCGAACTTTGGGAAGAACTTTCCCTTTTAGAACCAAAGTGGCATTGTGCCGAAGACATCGAGCTTCGTCAGAAACAGCTCGATGTTGAACATTTTTACCAGTTTATCATTGGATTAAGGCCGAAATTTGAAACCACTAAATCGGCCTTACTTCACCGGGGAAAATTCCTTATATTGTTGAAACTATTGAAGAGTTAACAATGGAAGAAAATCGTCTCCGAAAAGGTTCTTCAAAAATTGAAGATGATTCTGTTTTAGCCGTGTCTAGACCAGGGAATCATGTTTCGATCATATAGGCATCCTCACTTTAACCGACAAAATGGTGACTATGATAAGAAGAAAGTTATTTGTAATCATTGTCATGAACCGGGACACTACAGGCCACAATGTCCCAAACTTAAGGAGCTGAGAGAAAAAAGAGCTGCAATTGCTGGATCGAAGCCTAAAAATCAAGATACACCAGTTTCCCTGGCCCAACTAATGGAGATTCTTCAGCCTCTCATCAAAGGTGCCTCTTCCTCATTTGAAGCTTCAACCGGCGCAGCAGCCTCATATTTTCTGATCCAGGTAAAATTTCTTGGCTCCTTGACTCTGGTGCATCTTTTCATATGACCCCAAATAATCAAAGTCTATCCAAATGTGTTAAAAATAAAACAAGTGTGTCAAAGGCCTTTACTGTTGATGGGACTTCTCTTGAAATAGAAGGAATAGGAAATTTTGAAAAAATTTATAAAACAAAGAAATTTTCTATTTCAGAAATTAGACATGTTCCCAAATTAAATTTAAATCTTTTATCTGTATCTCAAATTTCTGATTATGGGTGTAATATTTCATTTTCTTCTCATGGTTGTTGGGTACAGGATCGCCAGTCAGGCAAGCTGATTGGGGAAGGCCCTAGAGAAGGAGGACTCCATTACATGGATTTTTTGGAAATGTCAAAGAAAGCTTTTTGTTATAATATTCAAAAAATAGAGTTAGAATTGTGGCATAAGAGACTTAGTCACCCACATATAGCCAAAATCCAACATTTTTCAAATCTAGGGAAATTTTGTAACTCTGAATCATTTGATTGTAAAGATTGTATTCTCGGCAAAATGAAAAGATTACTATTTCAGAACAGAACCTTTTTCTCTTCAAGACCACTTGAATTAATATACTCGGATGTTTGGGGTCCTGCACCAGTAATTTCTAAAGGAGGATTTGTTTACTATATTATTTTTGTCGATGATTTCTCCCGACATACGTGGATTTACTTTCTCAAACATAAGTCTGAAGTATTTTCATACTTTCAAACTTTTTATAATATGGTTAAAAACAAGTTTCAAAATGATATTACTATTTTTCGCACAGATTCAGGGGAAGAGTTTTTATCCACAAATTTTTAAAATTATCTTAAATTACATGGCATCACACATCAAAAATCTTGTCCTTATACACCTCAACAAAATGGACTGGCAGAACGAAAACATCGTCATATTATAGAAACCACTAGGACTTTATTAATAGCAAATCAAGTCCCGAAAGACTTTTGGGCAGAAGCTGTCTTAACTGTCACCTATCTCATTAATAGGATGTCATCTTCTTCATTACAAAATATCACTCTCATTGAAAAACTTATGAATATTTCTCCAGACTACTCTAGACTAAGAATATTTGGGTGCAAATGTTTCATATTTACTGACAAAAATGATAAATTTTCCCCTCGTGCGATTCCTTGTGCCTTTTTAGGATATGTTGAAAAACAGAAAGGTTATAGATGTTTTGACTTCAAAAATAATAGAATATATGTGTCTAGAAATGTTTTCTTTCTTGAAAAAGAGAGTTTTTTTATTTTAGAAAATTAAAAGACGTCACTGAGTACTCCTTTTTGCTAGATCTAACATCAACATCTGATGAATATGACCTTGACTGTAACTTTGATGATGATCAAAGAATTATTGATCTTAATGTTGAAAATGAAGAAGTTCATAGAGATACTAGTATTCAATATTCCAGGCGACAAGAGTCTAATCCTCCATGTGCACTTGAAAAATATTCTAACATTCCAACTAGACAATCATCCCGAGTCTCGAGGCCTCCAGGAAAGTTTGTATCATACGAGTTTTTTTCACCCACATATAGGGCAGTTATTGTATTAATTCACTCATATAAAGAACCATCAACATATTTTCAAGCAAAAAATGATATCAAATGGATAGAAGCCATAAAAGCTGAATTAGATGCACTTGAAAAGGCTTCTACATGAAATATTCAAGATCTTCCTCCAGGGAAGAAAACTATAGGATGTCGATGGGTTTATAAAATTAAAACCTAGAGTGATGGTACTCTTGAAAGATATAAAGCTCGTTTAGTAGCCAAAGGTTATGCCCAAGAATATAGGATTGATTATGAAGAAACCTTTGCTCTGGTGGCTCGTATGACAACTGTCCGAACCTTAATTGCCTTAGCTTCTATCAAAAAATGTATATTTTTCAAATGGATATCAAAAATGTTTTTTTAAATGGAAAGCTAGTTGAAAAAGTATACATGGAACCCCCTCCTGGACTAAGTATTCCTAAGGGTAAAGTCTTTCGCTTAGAAAAAACTCTTTATGGACTTAAACAAGCACCAAAAGCTTGGTATGATAGGTTTAGTCGTGTTATGATTGATATTGGTTTTCAATTCTGTTTAACTGACACTGCTTTATTTATTAAGAATTCTGATGCAGGGATCATTGTGCTTCTTCTCTATGTGGATGATATGATCATCACCGGAAGCGATAAACAGGGAGTTGAAACAATCAAAACACTTCTTAAATCTCATTTTGAAATGACTGATTTGGGCTTGTTGAGATATTTTTTAGGCATTGAAGTTGCTTATTCTCCTAGAGGATATTTATTATCTCAGACTAAATTTGTTTTTGATATTGTTTTCAGGTCTGGTATTACTGATGATAAGAAAGTTGACACTCCAGAAGTTGTTAATGTTAAAATGAAGATTGATGATGGAGAACTTCTTGCAGACAGCTTGTTGGGGCACTTTCCTATCTATCAATTACCAGACCAGATATAGCACATGTTGTTCACACAGCAAGTCAATTTCAACATGCTCCTACTTCTGTTCATATGGGAGCAGTCGTGTGTATTATCAGATACATCAAGTCCTCTCTTTCACGAGGATTTTTCTTATCTTCCTCCTCTTCTCTTGATTTAATTGCATATACTGATGTTGATTGGGGAGGTGATCCCAATAACAGACACTGAAACACTGGCTTTTGTGTCTTTTTAGGGAAATCATTGATCTCGTAGAGGTGTAAAAAGCAGCAGAAGGTATCTCTCTCATCCACCGAAGCTGAATACAGAGTCATGGCAACCACGACCATGGAAGTAGTTTGGCTCCGACGACTGCTTGCTGACATGGGAGCTCAAGCAACAAAGGCTTCACAAATGTGTTGTAACAATAAAAGTGCGATCTACATTGCCAGTAACAGAACATTTCATAAACGCACCAAACACATCGAAATGGATTGTCACTACGTCAGAGAGGAATATCTATGCGGGATAATTGATCTGCCATATATCACTTCAGAATATCAGTTAGCAGACTTCTTTACAAAGCCTCTCGTTGCTCCCCGATTTCACTTTCTCTTAGACAAACTTTCGTTCATTGTACCGTAAGTTTGAGGGGGAGTGTTAAAATGTAAAACTATACATATATATATAATAATATTATATTATTATATATATAAATATATTTTTCATTTCTTTCTTTTCTGTAAATTTTTTCCTTTATTTTTATTTTTTGTCTTTATGTCATCTAGTTCAGTTTGAACTAGAATGACTATTGCTAGTCAAGTCTTGTCCAGACTTGACTAGCCATAGAGCAGTTGGACTGACACAGTCCAACAGCTCTAAATAGAGTTGTTGGACTGACAGTCCAACAGCTCTATTGAGCTCTCTTTCAGTTGTGTATATAAAGGGGTGCAGACCAGAGTTACCGAAAGCGCCTAGGGTAAAGGGGAAGCGCGCTTCGGAAGCGCAAAACGTCGCGCTTTCGAAGCGTGAGGGGAAGCGCCCCCCTTTTTTGGGAAGCGCGCTTCCCTACAGCCCCCTTTTTTGGGAAGCGTGCTTCCCTTTTATGAGAAACGTGCTTCCCATTTATGGGAAGCACGCTTCCCCCATGCTTCCCCCGCGCTTCCCCATTTTTTCATTTTTTTCGCTTCCCCCTCGCTTCCCCATTTTTTCATTTTTTCGCTTCCCCCTCGCTTCCGGTTCGCTTCCTAGGTCGCTTCCGAGACGGTTCATAATTTTCTTCTAAGCGGTCCCACGCTTCCCCGCTTCCTACATTTTTGAAAGTGCCTCGCTTCCCGCTCCCGCTTCCCGTATCGCTTCCCGCTCTCGCTTCCTCAACTGGCAACTCTGGTGCAGACCCTCTTGTATTTTATCCTCAATGCTTCTTAAGCAATTGGTTTTTCATATCAATAAAGAATACATTTTTTTTATTTTGTTTCCAATTATACCCTTTTTAAGGGTTATGCTTTAGTGTCATTCTTGACACTTGCCCTTGTGAATCTAAGCTCGTGTTTTGAAGATCCCCATTTCATTTCACAATCCATCTCAATGTTTTTTGTTCGCTCATGAAAGGTATGATTGTTGGCAATGTATATGGCACTTTTGTTGTCGCAGCATAATTTTGAAGCCTCTGAAATATCAACTCTCATATTTGAAAGTAATGCGCGCATCCACACAACTTTAGTGGTTGTTGTAGCCATTGCCCTATACTCAGCTTCGGTGGAGGATAAGAACACCTTTTGTTGTTTCTTGCATCGCCAAGAAATGAGAGAATCACCTAAAAAGACACAAAAACCAGTAGTTGAGTGACGATTATTGAGATCTCCTCCCCAGTCAGAATCAGTATAAGCAATAAGATTTAAAGATGAGAAAAATGATAAGAATAGCCCTTTAGAAATAGTTTTCTAGATGTATCGAACTATTCTCAACACGGCACTCATGTGAACTGATGTGGGCGCATGTTGAAACTGGTTGGCATTGTGTACAGCATGCGCAATATCAGGTCTAGAAATAGAAAGGTACATTAGTGATCAGATAAGTTGCCTCTAAGGTGTTGGATCATCTAATAGTACTCCATCTTCAGCTCTTGCATTTATCATCCCAGGCGTGTTCGCACACTTTATGTCAATGATTCCCGAACGTGCAACAATATCTGCTACAAACTTGATTTGAAATAAAATATATCCGCTTGATGAGTAATTCACTTTAATGCCTAGAAAATATCTCAAAAAACCAAGATCAGTCATATCAAAATATTTTTTAAGCATAACTTTAATTTCTTCAATTTCCTTTTGATCATTGCCGATGATCATGTCATCAACATACAAGAGAAGAATAATAATAGAGGTACTTGTAGATCTTATAAACAAAGCAATGTCAGTTTAACAGGATTTAAAACCAAATTTGAATATGGTATTATTAAACCAATCATACCATGCTTTAGGGGCTTGCTTAAGCCCATACAAAGTCTTTTGAAGCCGAAGAACCATACCATTTTCAATAGTCAAACCGGGAGAAGGATCCGTGCACACTTCTTCATTTAAATTTCCATTTATAAATGCATTTTTAACATCTAGTTGATAAATAGGCCATTTTATAATGGATGTTACTGCAACTAAAGTCCTAACTGTGATCATACGAGCTACCGGGGCAAATGTCTCCTTATAATCTATTTCATATTCCTGGGAGTATCCTTTTGCAACTAATTGTGCTTTATGTCTTTCTAGGGACCCATCACTTTTTGTTTTGATTTTAAATACCCATCTACACCCTATAGTCTTCTTTCCCTTGAGAAGAGGTTGAATTGTTCAGGTATGAGCTTTATCCAGTGTATTTAATTCTATCTTCATGGCTTTTACCCACTCATCTATGTTTTTAACTTCACTGTAGTCAGATGGTTCATGATATGAATGGATAGCTAGAAGGCAAGCCCTATAGTTTGGAGTAAAAAATTCATATGACACAAATCTAGTTGGTGGTCTATGAATTCGTTCAGATCTCCTAACTCTAGTTTCCTTAATATTTGTTGATTGATTATACCTTACAAAGGCACATGGATGCTCCCCAGTATCTCGTCTGGAATACTGTAAGAGATTTTTGGGATGGTTCTTTTTCTTCACGAAAGTCGTTAATAGACTCAAAATTTTCAATGTCATTAACAATTTCATTATTTGATTTAGGTAATAAATTAAATAAAAAAGCATACTCGGTTTCTTTCTTGGGATTTTCAAAATCAAATTTGTTTTCCTTTTCAAGAAAAGTAACATTCCTATAAACATAAAGTTTGTCATTTGTTTGATCGTAGCATCGATAGTCTTTTTTATTCTCGGCATATCCAAGAAAGACATATTTTATGGCTTTCGAAGAGAGTTTGTTATATTTTTCAAAAAGCACAAAACATTTACATCCAAATACCCTTAGTCTTTTCAAGTCAGGAGAAATTTCAAAAAGTTTTTCAATTGAAGATTTGTTTTCCAAGACTTGAGAAGGCATTCTATTTATTAGATACACTGCGGCGGTAAGTGCAACTTCGGCCCAAAATTGTTTTGGAGCATTCTTTGAGATAAGAAAGGTTCTAGCAGTCTCAATAATGTGACAATGTTTTCTTTCAGAAATATCATTTTGTTGATGAGTCCTTGGACAAGATCGTTGGTGTAAAATTCCATGAGTTTTTAGATATGATTGAAATTCATTTGAGAGAAACTCTCCCCCTGAGTCGGAGCGGAAGACTTTAATATTTGTTTTAAATTGGTTTACAAGGTTATGAAAATTTTTAAAACATGAAAAAACATCTGATTTAGGCTTAAGGAAGAAAATCCAAGTATGTTTACTGAAATCATTTATGAATGTAACATAATATGAATATCCTCCCTTTGACATAACAGAAGCGGGACCCCATACATCTGAGTGCACCAATTCAAAGATTTCACTATATTAGGAAGTTCTTGATCCAAAAGGTATCATTTGCATTTTTCCAAGTATACAATCTTCACATACAAAATCTTTATCTTTACAAAAAAAATTCAAAAATGAAAAATGAGATAATTTGGATATACTTGGATGTCCTAATCTTTTATGCCAAAGATCTAAATCCATGTCTTTGACATGATTACAAAAAGAGTTTTTGGGTAGACATAAAAAATCCATATAATAGAGATCTCCTCTTCTATGGCCTTGCCCAATCAGCTTCTCTGACCGGAGATCTTGCACCCAACATGCCTTAGATAAGAAGAAGACTTTACATCCATTATCGAAAATTTGAGAAACTAAAAAAAGGTTTAAATCTAATTTGAAATAACCTTTACGTTTGGAACAAAAAAATTCTTTGAAGTGTCTAATATTTCCTATACTTTTGACTTTTAATGAAGTGCCATCGACGGTTGACACACATGAAAAGTATGAATTGGTGCAATCGGATAGTAGGGATTCATTATATGTTATATGAAAAGATGCTCTCGAATCCAAAATCCAAGTGGACTTACCTGGAGAAGAAGAGGAAGAGGTGGCGGCACCCGATATAGAAGGAGTAGCCTTAAGGATATTTGAAACGGACTCCGCTATTTGGGCAATTGTCAAATCATTGAAATTGTCTTCTTTCTTGATATCTTGAGTTTCTTCACTTAGAGCGGCTACCTTCTTGAATTTGGGGCAATCCGGTCTTATGTGTCCCGGTTCCTTACAATGATGACAAATGATTTTGTCATTTTATCCACCCTTGTATCCTCCATGATGTCCTCCATTGTTTTTCTTTTCAAAATGAGGGGGTTTATAGGTTTTCACAAAGTTTTCGGGTCTTGCCATGGCAAGAACCGAAATCATTTGACTTGTGCATGTCAAGTCTTGTTTCCTCTTGGCAAATTTGTGCAAGAGCATCACTTATAGAAGGAATTGAGGTCCTATGAAATAAAAAGGACCTAACTTGTTCAAATTTCGGTCATAGGCCATAAAGGAAAGAGAAAAGATTTTCTCTTTCTATTTGAGCTTTTCTCATTTCAATAGCCGAACCTTCTCATTTAGGTTCTAACATGGCTAATTCATCTCAAATAGGAGACAAAACCTCATAGAAATCTCTCACACTTTTGTCTCCTTATTTAGCATTACGTACCTTGTTTTGAATATAGTCTAGCCATATCCTTTTGAATAAATGAATTCTTTAAGAAGATCCATGCATCACATGCCTTCTTGGACTTGATGATGTTGGTGGCAATCTTAAATTCCATGGTATTCATAAACCATGAGAGAATTTGAGCATTGCTTGCTTCCCAATCTTCCAACTTATCTTGGTATTCTTGTAAAGCATTTTCCTTTTCTTCTTCGGACAACACTTTGACTTGATCTCCTTCTTTTCTAGTCAATTTGAGTTGGGATTCATTAGTAGAACCACTAACAAAACCCCATAGCTTTTTGCCTTTGATGTGATTCTCCATTGTCACCACCCACATCAAATAGTTGTTCTAATTTAGCTTGTATGTGACGACGGAGGCAAAATCTCTTTCTCCTATAGTGACTTGCGAAAATTTGAATAGAGGAATGACTAACACAAGCGTGAAGAGCAGTACCACAAGAGGATCACTAAAGAAGCTTTTTTAAACGACCTTTGCTTTGATACCATGTAATGAATCAAGGATGCACAAATAGAAAGTCAAAAGACTTGTGCAAACACACGAATCGTAGTCTCTAATGGACCGATTATAATCTCATAAGAGATGAAATACAAACATAGCAATAAGTCATAAAAGCCTATTGAAAAACAAAGAAAGACTTTATAATATCACAGCAAATGATTTATAAAAAACATACAAGGTAGAAGTGAGGCTCTATTTATAGAGCCTCACCTTAATGAATGGGAGGCAGTCCAACAGCCGTTGGACTGCCTCCCAACTGTCATACAGTCCAACGTCTAGTTGGACTGTCTCCCAACAGTCAAAAATACTGACAGGAAAACAGAAAAAAGACAGAAAACAGAAAAGAAAAAAATAAAAAGTTACATTTTAGTCCCTAGTGGACAGTTCTAAATATAAAAGACAAAAATACCCTTATCGGGTATTGGTATACATTTAATTTTAACACACACAACACGAATACCATCTTAAGTGAAATCTCTTTGAACAGCAATTCTAAATCAGTGTAATTAAAAATATCAAATAACAAACCTAAGTTGAAATTAAAATGTCATGTAATTGGTGACAAATTTTAAAGATAAAGAATGCAAGAAAACACAAAATAAGTAATCGAGATCAAAAAAGAAAAATAGATAAAGTTAATGGCACAATGTTGACTGTTCCTAACACTGGTTTAACAGCACCCATGAAGTGTCCTGGTGTGTGTCTGAGTGTTGTGTGACATCCACATGGGATATGCATGCTAAATGAAATGGCAGTGTGACATAGCATGCGATTAAAAGCATTTCTCAGTCAATTCCTGCATCCTTTTTTTGATATTTACACGGAGAAACTGCCCCCAGGATCAGAGACTTAGCCGTGCGCTGGCTTTGCCTGCCGTACTTACAGTCGCTATCCTGGCAGTGAAAAATTCCGTGGGCTTACCACTTGCTCCCAGGGAGTCTCCACGCTTCGGCTTGCGCAAGGGGTGACACCCATAGAATTTGAACCTAGACCACCTGCCGACTGGCCTAGGTCCCATCCCACTATGCCAAACCCCATCCTTGACATGGAAAACTCAATCATGATTTAACATGTTCATTTTTCTTTTTTTCTTCCTTTAAAAAAATTTAATTTTTTTAGGGGAAACTCAATGAGTTTCTTTTATTAAAAGAAATTCAAGTAAACCAAAATGAAGGAAAGTTTATGACAAACAGGAAAAGCAAAATAAAAAACAAAGCTACAAACAACATAAATTAGTAAGTTTTTGCTAGTGTAACATAATTCAAACCCTCATGGTCGGTACAAATCTATATTCCTAGAATCTTACAATAATAGGATAAGCAAATGATTAGTTATATATAGTCATAAGAATAATGAGTTTTGGCATTAAAATTTTCAATTCTGTTTTTATTTCACAAGTAGCATGATAAACTGAAAATTCAATAAATTGAAAACATCACATTCTTCTAATTTATTTGCCTTTCAGTTAAAATATCATAAAAAGGCACAATAACCGAATTCATTTGCGGCGTTTATTGAGGATCTATTAAAAAATGAATTAAAATAAAATCAGTTACAGAGACTAAACTAAGAATTTAATAATATACATATCATTTTTAAAGGCAGTTGCTTTATTGAGATGCTCCAGACTCCAGAGCTAAAAATATCTCCTAGGGCAATCTGCAGTTTTGTTTGCCATACTTCAGCATGTGATGAATAACATCTTTGATCAGGTATTCGCATCTATTTTTCCATTTATTTTCACTTAAAATAGTGTCATAAGTCAAAAATCATCATACATTACAACAAATGCAATTACAAACTCAGAATCAATATGTTTTACCTTATAAACTTGACACGGGGATGTATCTTATACATCATTCTATATGTAAGTGCATCCTATCATCCTAATATGGCCACAATTGGAGTCACAATCCAGCAATTCTTTTTTCTGTTTATGTTTTAACCACAGTTTTGGCCTTTTAGTTCAATTGAATCTCTTGCAGCCCCTTATACTATCATACCTTTGTATGCATGTTTTCCAAAAAGATTTATAGGTTTCCAAGAATGAAGGATTTAGAGATTTTCAGTAATAACCCTTTTCTTCCGTCTGACTAAGAATGATTTGATATCAAAAGATGACCTTGTTCACTTGATTTTGGTGAGGGAAGGTTGTTTCTTAACCTAGTTGCACTCCCTCTTATTAAAAAAAACTTGAGGGATCTACAAGGTCCTTTTATGAACATGTCCTGATGGAAGTGAAACATAAATGTTGTAATAAGATCTCTGTAGAGAAGGCATCCTAACTAAAGGATCACTTAGCGAGAGAAAACAACAATTATTCCCCCTTTTACCTTAAAATCCATTTCAAAAATGGTGAAACAACAATACTAACAAATAGCTAACAATTTAAAAAATCAAAAATTTGTAAAAGGAGCTAGTAAGTGTAATTTGGTACTCACAGCCATGGGCTACTTGGTTTTTTTTTGTGTGTGTGTGTGTGTGGTTTGGGGGGGGGGGGGGGGAGGGATGGATGAGTGGGGGGCTATGTCACCAGGGTACGGGTGCAGAGGGTACGACATGGCAAGTTCAAAAAATGTGGGTACGGGGACACAGCTATATATATTTATACAGTAACATTTTTGAATAAAAGAAAATAATAATAACATTTTAAATGTAAAAGAGGAAGAAGGGGTAAAATGAAAAGGAAGAAGGGGTAAAAATATATTTTCAATAGGAGGTGTTTTAAAAATATGTGTGTGTGTGTTTGAAAAAATATAAAAGGGAAGGGTTATTTAACCCCATTCCCACCGCCTCGCTCTCTCTCGATCGAGATACAAAGAAGAAGGACCCCATACGAGGCAGGTACTCTCTCTCTCTCTCTCTCTCTCTCTCTCTCTCTCTCTCTCTCTCTCTCTCTCTCTCTCTCTCTCTCAAGTGACCTTGTAGTCACCAAGAGTGAGAGACAGAGAGAAGGGGGAAACGAGAGAGAGGAGAAGAGCGAAATCAGAGAGAGAGAGTCGAGGGTTTCGGGAGCAAGACCAAGGGGATAGAGAGTCGAGGGTTTCGGGGGGTGATTTTGCTTTTTTTTTTTTCCTGAGGTTCGAGTCTGCATTAGACCCGACCTGCAACGTACCCGCACTGCGCCCGTTACCCGTACCCGGCAGCCGAATTGCCATGTCGCGGTTACATAGGTGGGGAGCTGGTCCTTGAGGCAAAATCCAGAATCCCCTCTACTATGACCGTAAAACATGTAAATCAACAAGCAAATATTGCATTTGGTGATGATTCCTCATAAGCCACTACATTATGCCCTCTCAAAAGTATTAGAAAATCTTTCTTAGGAAAACTTAAAAAGAATTTTTTTGTATGGAAAATATTGGAAATTTAAAAATTTGATTAATAAAAAGCAAATTGAAAATCTTAAAATAATTGAAGTTCTCAAAAGTATTGCATAGTACATGCATGCCTAAGTACACATGAAACTATAATATTGTTACTCTATATCAATCCTACTATTCATAAGTTTAGAGATGTATAAATATATGGATGGTGTACAGTATATAACAGAGAAGTTAAAACACTATTTTCTTTTGTTCCTTGTTCTAAGGACTCAGTTGTAGAAAACTCTGTTTGCTGATTTCAGTAAACTGGGCAGCTAACAGCATAATTTAGATGAACTAGTCCAAAGTATGCTGGCTTGTCCAGATTATCCTCTGACTGATTAGGTTCTATCATGGCATGTATCTCAGGATCCATGGAAGCAAAAGCTAATTAAGCCCAAGTTGGAGCCACCACAATTACATTTTTTATCCATTATTGGAACACCTATGATAACATCATTTCTAGGAATTACACATGGAAAGCTTAGGTGACTAGAAATGCATTGGACTGAGCAGTACATCAAGCTTGAGGCCATGGTTATCCCTACAGTCAATAGTCAAAGCAAGCTCATTATAATAATCCAAGAAGGATCTAGAATTGGTTGACTGCTGGTTTAATTACAACTAATGGTTTGCTTGCTTATGATCACTATATGAAGAGTTGATATGTTCTAGTCCACTGAGATCATGACCATGCTCTCTAGTCTTTCATGAACGCACTACTTATTCTCACTCCTTTTCTTTTCAACACAAGTGCATTTGCTCCATCACCAACTGCAACATGAGTATGATCCCATATTGCTCCTAAACCACCAAGAGGGAATGTGACAGGGCAGCCTAACCAATTCTATCAAAAGGACTCCTTAGACCTAGACATTTTGAGTGATGCCAACCTTAGCCAGAAACCCCTTTGATCATCCATTTGTCTTCAGATGTGCAGTCCTCTAAGAGAAAATTGAGAAACAATACATGGAGGACAGACAGATATATAGATGTTTCATAGTAAATGGTAGAATTTAACAATACCAAGAAGAGCATGATGCCTAAAGTAACGTATGTGTATGACATTCCTCACTGATTTGTAAACTAAACGCCGTATTTGAACCTATTAGGCAGTGCAGATTGGTTGTGGTCATCATCCCATAAAGCTTATTCATGTTTTATGATAATCCACAAGAATCTGGACCAACAAGATATACTTGGTCAACGAGCATTTGAATCCAGTAAGCACACTCACTGAGAGAGTATAGGAAGAAATTCTACTTCTGGCACTAAAGAATAATAATGATATTTAAACACATACTTGGGCATCTTCATCGTCTACAAAATACGCGCTTTAACGCTCATGACACATAAATTATCTATAACACAAATACCTTTTTCTCAGAGCGATTTCAAAACCAAGAAAATTCCAACACTGAGCATCTGTTGTAGTAGTTTCATCATTCAAGATATTAGTCATCGATGGACAAAACATACAACCTTAAAATTGCAAATACTTTCTCCCACCTTAAGAAAAATATCAACTTCGTTAGTAATATTAGTTTTATGCTTTATCAAATGAAACATATCCTGGTATCACGCACATGAGCAAGTCACTGTAAATCCCCAAAAATCTACAACTTCCATCTAAATCTTTCTGACAGAAAGGACTAAGAATGCGAAATTGAATCCATTAAAACCATCATGAGAAAGAATCTTAGGGCTATTTTTGTTAAATTTCCACTTTACAGTTGAATTTTTTCCCTTCTTCCCATTGAATTCCGAGCTTAAAACCCCAAACCTTCGATCGACACGGAAAATCCACGGAGGAAACCGCGTTGGGAGGCTGGATCTAACAAAGGGGAGAGAAGAAAGCGATGAGGGCAGGATGGTACCTCCAACTCGAGAAGAATCCACTCTTTGGTGTTGGTTCCGGCGGACCAGTGGGTGCGGAGGTCGGTGTCGAGGACGTGGGCGGCCTTCTGCGAGGGAGATTCCCGCGACACGCTCCTGATTTTGTACGCCAATGGCTTCACCGCGGGTTCCAGCTCGGCCTCCATTTCCCCAACTTCTGCTCTATGCCCTTCTTTTTTTCTATTCACAGGCTTTTTCTGCTTCTTTCTTCTAAGCCCATGGGAGAACTAATTGTCTCACCATAACCAGACTTGGGAAGGCGAAGAAGAAGAAGAGGAAGAGAAAGTTTCCTCTTTCGCTAGCAACTACTGAGGATGAATGCAGCGAGAGGAGGGGAGACTCGCGCGTTCGACGAGAGAGAGAGAGAGAGCGAAGCCCTTTCGCCGCTTTTTACTTGAAAGATGGACGGGACGATTCACCGAGTCAACGAGACAAAGTGCCTCGACTCAACTCGGAACTTTAGTATCGGATAAGTTTGACTTGACCTGGAGATTTGGGCGAAATGAGTCGGTGACTCGGACAAGTCGGTGATTTTTTTTTCTTTGTTTTTTCTATCAACTCGTGTGCCAACGGGGTTCGATCCATTACCTTCATCTCAACACCCTCGCAGCCACCCCGCTGTCCACGGGGACTTCCTTGTTTACTTTAGACAACTACCAGTGTGATCTATATGTTTGGTTTTTCTAACGTGTATATATGAATTTTCAAAGAATTTTTAACTTTTAAAAAAGTCCTACTTTATATTAAAAAGTGTAATCAAATGGTCAATTTATACTATTTTGTAGGGTTGGAAACTGTATCTTGTTTTTCTAACGTGTATATATGAATTTTCAAAGAATTTTTAACTTTTAAAAAAGTTCTACTTTACTTTAAAAACTGTAATCAAATGGTCAATTTATACTATTTCGTAGGGTTGGAAACCAAACAAGCATGCTCGTTGTTTGGCTCGTGAAAAAGCTCGGTGCAGCTCAAGAATTGAGCTCGACAACCAAGCTTACTAACATGGCAAGCTCGGCTTAGCTTGCATATGTTCGTTTTGCGTATTATATATTTATATATTTTATATAATATATATTATTCATAACATGCATATTGTACATGTTTTGTGCATGTATTATACATATATTTTATATATTATCAACCTTTAAAATTACTTAAAAACAAATGGTTTACAAAATGAGACAGCTCTTAACAAGCTCAGGCTTGGCTTAGTTCGTGAGCTAAGCCCCATCCAGGGTGTAAACTTAAGAAGCCATGCCCATGAAGCCCAAACTTAGCTTTGTCGAAAACTTTACATTAACTTTAGTGGGTCAGGCAACTGAGATTGAACCAATGAGCTCGAAGGCACGCATAAATGCATTGTCTTTCAAGTGATAGTTGCCACACGTAGGATCAAGTCCTCGATGTAATGGATACTCGTGCAACTATGCTCTCAGGATATAACTGAGCTTTCGCCTACTCGCGAAATTCGGTTCACGCCCTACATTGCGTGAGAATGATAACCTTGACACAAACCACCTTGAACAACGTCTTGACTAGGATAAGAAGATCTAGGTTCGAATTGGATATATATATATATATATCCTAGGTTTGAATATGGGTATGGATCCAAACTGCAAGTGGGTATGAATCCAAACAGAACTGGATCAAGATCTTAGTAACGAATCTAAATATCAACTCAATCTCGATAGTAGACAGATCTAGATCTGAATAATAACTAAATATGGATCCAAACTAGATATAAATCTAAACTAGATCTAGATTTGAACTAGACCTGGATCCAAAGAACAACTGGACCTAGATTCAAACTGAATTTGGATCTGAATTGGACCTGGATCTGGATCTAAACAACTGAATCTGAATCTAAATCTAAATTGGATATAGATCTGAGCTAGATATGGATCTAGATCCAAACAACTATATATGGATCTAAACTGAACCTCGATCTGAACAACTAGATCAGTATATGAACTGGATCTACAACTGAATCTGAATTTGAACTAAATTTGGATATGAATTAAGCCTGGATTCAAACTGAATCTAGATCTAGATCCAAGTTGGATCTGGATCTAAACAACAACTGAATCTCAATCTGAACTAGATTTAGATCCAAATAGCAACTGGATCTAGAACAACAAGATATGGATCAAGGACAAATATCTGAATAAGAACCGAATATGAATCTTGGATAGCGATCCGAACAAAATCTGGATCCTTAATAAGGATCTGAATAAGAATCGGATCTAGATCTTGGATAACGATCTAAATTGCAACTCTGAAACCAAAGAGAGAAAAAACATGAGAGAGCACTTGATAGAAAGAGAGAGCGAAGACGAGAGAGCTGAGGATGGGATGAGAAGAATGAGAGAGGGTTGGGGTTTATATAGGCCCCAACCCAAGGCCACCCATAAAGCCCCCCCTTAAGAGGCCCAAACAGCCGACAATTATGGTACATGGCTGGCCAAAATGATCAGCCATAAAGGCTCAAACTGTTACGTAAATAGGGGCACAAAAAATGGTCAAAATTGACCCTGAAAGGTCCATGAACAACCTTGATCGAGTAAAGTCAAGGATAATGTAATGCTTGTAATTTTTTATAATTGTTAAATTGTTATTTATACCTTAAATTGATCAAATTAAAAAATTATCTGATTTTTAACTTAAAATTAAAATTTATAAATTGAATCGAGTCAATAGTTGAAATGAAATTTAATATTAAATTTAATTAAGTGTGAAATTGGAATTTAATCATATATAAGAATTTAATTTAATTTTATAAAAATTTAAGATGAATTTGGACCCTCATTGAGCTGTGAGCTTTATTAATTAAATATAGATATGGATCTGATATGGTTTACTCTTATTGGATTGGATCTTAATTGGATTTAAAATCTAGTAAAAAAAACCAATAAAATATCCAATTAAGTATAAAACATGAATTTTAATTAAAAATAAAATTGCTATTAATTATCGGTATGGAGTCCCATGGGCTGGACGTCCATTGTGGACCTCATATATGGTCACGCCACTTGGAAGAAATATAAATTATTAAATAAAAGAATAAATAAAGAAAGAAAAAGAAAATTAAGATTTTTAAGCTAATAGAAGATAAAGAAAGGAAGAAGATCAAATAGATTAGACTCTTGAGAGGCTTATCCATAAGGAAGACGTCCCTTATAGTGGGCCCTCTTGTGTAGACTTTAATATAAAGTCAAATTAAGTATACATGTTATATATATTAAAGATGAAATAATTTATGATATATATATATATATTAAATTATTAAAAAAATAATTAAAATAGATAATGTCTAGAAGGTAGTATAGAGTCCTACACAAAGTAAAACTCTATCTACCTAAGGTCTTTTAGAGGGGACGTCACCCTCCTTCTAGATCAAATTAAATTAGAAAATATATACAAAATAAAATATTAATAAATTATATTATAAAAGGAGACTAGTCTCTCCCTCTCTCTAGAACTCATGTTCTAGAGAGAGAGAGAGAGAGTTAGAGAGGACTAGAAAGAGGTTCACGACCCCCCCCCCCCTTGTTACCTATTCTAACAAAAAAAAAGAAAGTGAAAAAGAAAAGAAAAGAAAAGAAAAGAGAGAACTTACCTTATTTCATTCTTCTTCTTCGTATCTCCTTCTTTCTACTAACCCTAAAGGTAGTTCAAATCTCCATTAAAGACCTGGTGATGGTCTAAACCAGCCCGGATCGAGGTGTGTGTAGAAGAAAAAGTGATGATATCATTGCAAAAAAAATATTTTCAGTAGAAAATTTCTACTTTCATGGTGTTCAATTTCGAGATACAATAGCATGCCCTCTTTTTGATCTAGGGTTTGGATCTACATATAGACTATGCTTAGAACATCTATGGCTATTATATCTACATGAAAAACAATTTTGAAAAAACAAAACGGTGTTTTGGAAGATCAATTTTGAGAAAATGATTTGAAAAAGACTAGTTTTGAAATCCTAAAAAACAAAAATCGTGTAAATAGTTAGATTTGTATTTTATTGGTTTATTTAACATGTATAATGAATTTAGAAAGATGTTTTAGAGTGTTTCTCCATAAATCTTGATGATGTAAATTTGTCTCTTACCTAGATCTTGGTTAAATATATACCAAAATCGTTTTGAAGAAGGTCTTGGCAAAAATGTTTTAGGGTTTTAATGTTTTATGTTTCTCCAAAAATGTTCTTACTTAATGGATCTTGCATGAGTATGAATATTTGTTATTATGTATTCATTTTTTGTTTCAACTTATTTCAGAAAAAAATGATATCTTTATGAAAACAAAGTCAATAAATTTTTAAAAAAATAATAGAGTGTTCTACACATCTAAGGCTTGAATTTAAAATCTTGTTTCGTTCTGTTTGAGTCAATTTTAAGGCCAAAACGTCCATTACAATAAAGCACAAGAATTCTGCCCTATTAGCAGGACTCTTCCGACCAGAGAATTTAAAAGTTCTAAAACCCCAATCAAAACTGATCAAAATAAATTATGAAAAATCTAGGTGAAAGAAAATATGTATAAAAAGATTCTGTAAAAGGAATTTTGTCAAAAAAGTTTTCTGTAAGACTTGGGAAATTCCCCAATCCAGGATACATTTTTGTAGTTAACAGGATCTATCTTATATTTTTCCTTAACATGGTTCAATCCCAGATTTTTTTGGATTTTATTATGACTGATTTTGTTGTTGTTGTTTTTATTGTGTTCCTAAGATATTGGGGCAGTTTCAGTAAAATTTTGAGAGTGAAATTCGATCTCTATGATTTTTTGGTAGATTTTTCAAAATCAGGTTAACAGGTATCCGAATTGCACAATATGACATGTGTTGGTGCTTGATTGTGTTTTACTTCATGCAATATGTTTATTTATGCTTAAATGAGATATTGGACCGATATGCATGTTAACTGAATGCATTTCATTCTTGATTGAATTATGCATACATAAATATGAATGATTTGTCGACTTTGACCATGTAAATGCATAATGATTTTGAAAGCATGCATTGAGTGCTATGAATATTATTGGATCTAAACCCTTAATGTAGTTGCATGTTTGTATTGACATGATTAACAAGCGAGTTGATTGAGAAATCAAAATAAAGTTAATTCTCTTGTGGCTTATTAAGAGAATAAGCATGGTACTAATGGTTCTGTGTGGATATTGTTTAATACAAAAGGTTGCTTTGACCCTTATCCACAAAGCCTATAATTGGAGAAACTACCATGATTTATTTGCGGTGTAGTAGGTAAGACTCGTGAGCAAAATATGATATATCAGGTTGCAAGAGGTTAGAAACTCTCGCTAAAAATTATATTTTTTGTTTCAAACTAGTTACAATTGGGGTGTCTCGCAGGTTAATAAGACATAATTGATTGGAAATACAAACCTATGTTGTACTTTCATACTGAGAGTGTATGCGTCGTACCCACAGACAAATATTGACAAGTGAACCAAGAATATGAATTGCATGTAGATAGAACATTAAATGCATCATTTAAGCAAGAAAACATTAATTGAAGATAAGAACTTATTCATGCTTGAAGGACTTGTAGTACTGAAATGGTAAGTTCATACATCATGTATATGTTCATGCATGTGCATGATTTATTGTATTGATGTAAATCTTAGCATAAATGAATGTGCATTAAATCGACCTATTATTTTGTTGTTGGCATGATTTTATGTTATTGTCTGCTAAAATATGTGTTACATGATTGATATATGCGGTTGTGTTTGAATGTATCATAATATCGTGCATTATGTAAGTATGTGATTGTCTACTCAGACTCGGATTGTCTGATTCCTTTACTTGTAAAATTTTTAGGTTATGAGAAAGCTGAGTGATCCTACTATGTTCGACTGTTCTTAGACTTTGCACGTTAGGTGGTGGTTTTAGTTCATCGTGTTTAAAGAGTTTGGTTGGCTTTGACATTAGGTTTAGGAATGATTCTGTAATTGAATGATTGTGAATAATTTGAACTTTATTCAATTTATATTGATGTACTCTAATTTATGCATTTTAGTTAGTGTATGGGTTGATACGGTAACTGTGACAATCCCAGTTTGTATATTCTATTTTTTTTTTTAAATTATGAGAAAAATCAAGGTTTTGTAGAAAACCCATTACTCACAAACTTAAAAATAAGAGAGAAAACTTATGGATAGTTTTGAGTCAAACGCTTAAAGCCCAATGGTCAAAGAACCTTCTATGTGAGACTAAATTTTTGTAGAAAACCCATTACCCACGAACTTGAAAACAAGAGGGAAAATTTAGGAATAGTTTTGATCCAAATGCCCAAAACCCAAGTCCAAGCCCAAGGGTCAAGGATCAAGGTCAAGATCAAGATCTAATGCCCTTGAGGGCTTTTCCCTTTAAGGCACCACCCCTTTATATAAAGACAAAAGTTTTTCCAAAAACCTTCAATATAAGACTAAACTTTTATAGAGAACCCATTACACACAAACTTAGGAAAAAATGTAAATAAGAGGAAAAACTTAGAAATAATTTTAAGCCAAATTTCAACATGTCCTCACATGTTCAACCACACCACCTAAGTGGCTTATATATATATATATATATATATATATATATATATATATATATATATATATATATATATATATATATATATATATATATATATATATATATATATATATATATATATATATATATATATATATAAAGAGAGATAATTGGGTAGGTGTTTAATGAAATATGCCTAATGATACATGCTTAATGGGTTTTCTTGCTCTTTCGGTGTTTTTTTTCACAGTTTCAATCCTATAAATGTGCTAGGCATGTTCAATTTACGAGGAATCCACACCTGGATCATGTGTTTTCAATGAAAGAATGATATTTTGAGCCTAAAATTTTTACAAAGAGTTTGGACCGTTGATCTTTCGAACCTTATTAAAACCCACAAATGTGTCGGAATCAAACACTTCAAGATCCCAATAAAATCGCGTACATAGATCACATTTGTACTGTTAGAATTTAAAAACAAAATGAAAAAATCTTGTAAAACCCACTAAGCACCACCTACCTCTCTCTCTCTCTCTCTCTCTCTATATATATATATATATATATATATATATATATATATGAGTGATTGATAACTGTGAAATCCATAGGTATTAAATCTGTAGTCAAATGCGTTGACCATCCATCGTGCGTGTTGATCGACGGTTAGCGCAAAACAAAATAAAAATTCACTTTTTTGATGAGTTTTTTGGCCAAAGGGGCATTAGCAGCAACAAAATTGTCGCCGCCTCCAGGCAAAAAATGAGTATTAGAAGCAACAAAAATCGCCGCTAATGACCTTTAGCGGCAATGATTTTGTTGCAATGCACCTTTGGTCGGAAAACTCATAATTTTGATGCTAATATTTTTTTTTTGCATGACCGTCCATCAACGTGCGTGAAGGACGGCCAGCGCGATTGACCACTGATTTAGTACCTAAGCATTTCGCAGCTACCAACATTTTCTCTCTCTCTCTCTCTATATATATATATTGCTTTATAACAATTTGTAAATTGTAACTTTGCATAATACAAATGAATAGACCAATTAAATTTAAGAATAAAATCACCTTAATTTATTTATATCAACTTTTTCATTTTAAGATGTAGTATGCAAACCAAAACGGGGGCTCTGATTGTTTTGTAGGAGCTGTTAGTGCACGTCACCTTGTGTTGGGACGTCGCAAGTTCAAATCCGATTGGTACGTTGTATATATAACTGGTGGGGTATGCCTATAAAAGAAAATATGTAGTATGCAAATAAAGCCAACAAAACCGAGTTATCTTTACCTTTCGACTTGGTCGAGCTAAACAAGTGAACACGGAAAACTTGGATGAGTTTTTTTTTTTTTCATATGTTTTCTTGATAGGCCTGCTTAGAAAATAGGGATAACCCGAGTTTGGTATGAACCGATCTAGAACTGGACTAAGTATTAGTAAGGTCTAGATTTGGTTACTAAGAAAGAGGTCCGATTAACTTTCAAGCCAAACCCATGAGGTCTAATTAGCTTATAGAGCTAGGCTTAGACCCCTTGTGCAAGCCGATGCATGGCGACTCTCTGGAGGCAAGGGGGAAGTTTATGGAGTTTTACTCTGTCAGGACAGCGACCGTGAGTATGTCAGGCAGAGCGAGTGCAGCTAGGTCTTTGATCCTGGGGTGGTTTCTCCGTGTAAATATTTAAATAAATAAATAAATATAGAGCTGGGCATTTATTATGAAATTATATACCAGACCGGAGTCTCAATTAAGATCTGCAAATTTTTAATTTAAATGTATAACAATTTAGTATTTTATCCAGTCTGGTTTACATTATCCTCATAGGACCCAGGTATCAGACGCAAACTAGGATACCATTACTAGTACCTCAGAGTTAGATACGGGTCTGAACCCACTTGACACCCCCAACTGGCTATGATTAGACCTGTCAACAATTCGGGTATGACCCTATTCTGACCCGAATGGGCATCTGGTAGGACCCAAGTTTAGTAATAATGAAGTGTGTCTCACCTGTTATTCAAGCCGAACTCGTATAGTCTGAATAGTATATGGACCTAGGTATGGTTTATGATGTTTCATATTAAACTCAGGCCAGCCTTGGGTTTTGTCTAAAATCTGTATTTTTAAATGTAAAAAATAAAAATTAACCTACCAATACTACTAAGGGTGTGTGAAATCGGCTGGGTTGACTTTTTTGGCGTCTCTTGCTGGCACGTTTGGAAGTGAGAAAAATTATCATTGGAAGAGAAAATTTTGCCTGTCAGAAGTTTTGGTACGATAATTTTCTAAATTGAAAATTTTTCACTTGTTTGTATGCATGAAGAGGAGGATGAGGCAAAAGAGAGAGAGAGAGAGAGAAGAAGAGGAGGGTGAGGAGGAAGGAAAGACGGATGGGGGGTGCTCACAAGTTCACCCGATTGAAGGCGTGGTCATAGAACTCGATGGTGCCGCAGGCGACGAGGTCCTCCAGCTCGCCGACACAATAGCTCAGCTTGGAGAAGGTGGAGAAGGGGATCTGGTCCAGCATCATCCACTCTCTCTGGATGTCGACGGAAGGCTTGAAGATGGCAGCCTCGCGGCGGTGCGACAGGCCAGCACAACTCTGCTTGTATAGGCGGTCGCAGCTTTGGCTGTAAAGGCGATCGTCGACGAGGCAGGAGGAGTTGGCGAGGGAGTCATCGCCAATTGTGAGGTCGAAGATGTAGGCATTCTGTGGGCAATGCCGGTGGAGCGGGAGGGGAAGGGGTTGCAAGTCCAGTAAAAAATCCAGCTGAGCTTCTCCGCCTTGGACCATGGTGGGTGGTGGTGGTAGGGAGTGTGTGTGTATGGTGAGATGAGTGGTCATGAGTGAACATCACCATTTTCTTTTTGGTAGGAAACATTCCTTCACCTCCTTCCCTCAGAACTGCTTCTTATAAAAAAATACACTTTTTAGAAAAACTCTCTTAGAGATAAATTTTCAAAAAACCTGTATGGATTTTTTTCACTTTTCTTACATCTTTCTCACTTCCAAACGGGAGTGCTGCTTGGTTCGTTTGTGTTAGCATTTTTTAAGGTTTGTATTAGCATTTTTCAAAGCAGGTTATATGTCCCCCCCCCAAGACACATTGTTTGCTACAATGCGTGTTTGAAAGTCCGATTGAGCGCCACGTATATAAGCTCGTGGGGCTCATACCCTTGTGTGTGTTGGCATCACTTAGCATCAGAGTCCGGTGCGGTTGTAAAAACTTAAATACCTTTTCCCGCCATTCTCGCCAAGAAACGACGGTTCAAAAAAAAGACAAAAATGTCCTTCATCTAGAAAAGTGAAACGACGGTTCGAGATCCTCCATCTAGAAAAGTGAAACACTGGTTCCAGAATGATGTTAACTCTTCAAAGTCCAAACGTTTTGTTTTCGCCTTAAGTAGTAAACTTTTGCACCATCTACTGTAACAAGAGCTTCCTTTGCCGTCATCTGCTCCTATCGAACCCTCCTTTACCGTCATCTGCTTTTCCCAGAGCACTCTTTGCCGTCATCTGCTGCTGCCGGAGCACCCTTTGCGGTCGTCTGCTGCCGTCAGAGCAACCTTTGCCTTCGTCTGCTACCGCCAGAGCACCTTTTGCCGTCGTCTGCTGTCGTCGGAGCATCCTTTGCCGTCGTCTGTATAGTGGCAGCATCGTTGCCACCATCGACTGTATGTACCTTCTAGGTGTTTCTCCTTCACTATCAAATTACCAAAACTCGTATCGTTTTGATGAGTTTCGTGTAAGGTTTCGTTATGCAAACAAATCGATTTATAAATCTGAATGCTAAATCTTACAACTGGCTTTACTATTCATGCTAAATAACACATATTTTCATACTGAAATAAATCGATTTGTACCTATCCACCTTCTGGGCATCGAAAAACAGTTAACACGATTTGTTCTTATGAAGCAACAACGATTTATATGTTTGAAGCAATAACGATTTAATGAAATTATCATGATTTGTACTTAAGTTTGATAAATTGTACAATAATGTTTACGTATAAAGCCCAAATGTTATAACGATATGTACTTATGAAGGTTGCGATTTCTACAATGATTTGTAAGTTTGAGGCAACAACGATTTATACATTTAAAGCAGTAGCGATGTGTATTTATGAAGTTACATCGATTTGTACTTAAGTTTGTTAAATCTTACAACGATGTTTACTTATAAAGCCAAATATTACGATAATTTGTAATGTTGGTGATTGTTTAACGAATGGGATAATTTATAATATTATATAATTGGGGAGGCGATTGTAACATATAATGATGCGGTTAAATTTATGTGTTGTGCAGGTTAGCAATATCTAAAGCTCGTCAGACAAGAAATCCCCTACCGTTAGATTTCATAAGAGTTACTGAAATGATCTGTCAGTCCCATCTATATGAGTGTTATGAAAGGTACCAAAATATAATGAAGATTGAGAATAATAAGGAAAGGGACAAAGTGTTGAAATTATATTATGCAAAGCAATATCCATCAGATATTGAGGCTGAAGATCAAAGGAAGCATGAGGAAGAACTAAAGATGAAGAAGAAAGACGATGAAGAGAAGGAAAAGCAAAGGAAGGAGAAGGAGAATGAAAAGCAAAGGCAAATGAAGAAGGATGAGGAGAGGGAGAGGGAAAGGCAAAGAAAGAAAAAGGAGAAGGAGGAGAAAGAAAGGCAAAGGAAGAAGGAGGAGGAGGAGGAAGAAAAAGAAAGACAATTAAAGAAGAAGAAGGAGGAGGAAGAGAAGGAAAGGCGAAGGAAGGAGAAGGAGAAGAAGGACAAGAAAGAGAAGGAAAGGCAAAGGAAGGAGAAGGAGGACGAGAAGGAAATGCAAAGAAATGAGGAGGACGAGAAAGATAAGGAAAGAGAAAAGAAGAAGCAGGAGGAGGAAGAGAAGGAAAGGGAAAGCAAAAAGCAGAAGGAAGAGAAGGAAATGAAAAGTGAGGAAGAAATTAAAATGCAGAGTAGGGAGCCGAAGGAGCAAAGGAAGGAAGAAGAAAGACAGAGGATAGAGGGAGGGGATGAAGAGGAAAAAAGTGTGACCAAAGTACATAAATCGATCATATCTGTCATGATTTACTGTGATAGTTATTACTATGTATAACGATTAATGTGATAGCGATTACTGTGAATGATTTACTGTTATAGGTATGATTATGTATAGCGATTACTGTGAATGATTTACTGAGATAATGATTACTGTGAACGATTTACTGTTATAGGTATGATTATGAATAGTGATTATTGTGATAACAATTACTATGTATAGCGAGTATGCAACGATTATTATTTCTAGCGATTACTGTGTACAATGATGTGTAGAAGTACAAATGAGACTAATTTTGATTTGATACGAATAATATGCTATTTTGTGTTACAAGGAGGTTACAAGAGAAGTAGATAACCATGTGAAAAGCTCAGAGGGCATTGTCAGTGGCCTGTAGTTCTGTCGTGGTATGGACAACTGAGTGAATATCAGAAGAATCGATTGCGAAATATGCATTTCGACAACTTTCTGGGCCAACATTCTTTTGAAAAATGCTGGAACACCATGACCCACCTGGTGAATAAGTGAAATAATAAGACAAATACATTCCAGTTTGATTCGTTTAAGATCACCGTGACCCTAGAAGATGTGGCACGAATTATGGGCCTTAAGTGCCATGGAAGTGCTATCATATTACGGGATTCAAACTATATCGCAAGGGACAAGTGCATGGCCCTTCTAGAAATGTCGATGGAGGATGGAGGCAATGTATTTCTGGTGGAAGCAATTTCACATCGATGAAAGTTTATTCTTTTCATAATAAATGGGAACGCCGGTCTGCTACATGTGCATCTGAAAGAGCTGACCAAGAATTACGCAGCTTCCTTTTTTATTTTTTTGGACTTACTTTATTTTTTGATTTGTCTGGTTCGAGAATAAGTTACCTGTGGCTGCAATTCTTGGAAGACTTAGATAAAATCGACAACTATGCATAGGGTGTTGCTATGCTTGCACACTTGTACAATCAACTTTACCGTGCGAGTAATGATACAAAAACCCTCCCAGGGTTTTTACCATTTGTCCAGGTAATTCTTTATTACATATTTTGTAGTTGTAGATAAAATAGTTGAAGGTTATAGTCTTACTAATATATATGATTTTGTAGGCCTGGTTGTGGGAGCATATTGTCGCCTTGCGTCCTTAGTGTGGCCCTGCGATTTGTGGTTTTTCAAAGATCAGCCGATGAGCTAGAATAAATGTAAAGCAAGATAATGCTAAGTTCATTTTAGATGGTCTGCAATTAAATGAGGTAAATGGTTTAAAATCGTTTATAATTGTTTCAATATTTATCATTCATTAGTATAAATCATTGAAATGTTTAACATTTTTAAGTAATCATCGCTGTAGGATTTTTACTTCGTTAGTACAAATCGTTCTAATGTTTAACATTCTTAAGTAATGATCGTTGCAGGATTTTGTATTTCTTAGTACAAATCGTTTTCGCTTTAGCATTTAACTTTCATTAGTGTAAATCATTGTAATCGTTAGCATTCTTAAGTAATGATCGTTGCATGATTTTGTATTCTTTAGTACAAATCGTTATCGCATGTAAATCGTTGTAATCGTTAGCTTTCTTAAGTAATGATCGTTGCAGGATTATTTCTTCGTTAGTACAAAGCGTTATCGTTTTAGCATTTAGCATTCATTTTTGTAAATCGTTGTAATATGTAGCATCCATTAGTGTAAATCATTTTAATACAAAGCTCTCATTAATAACAGTCGTTGTAATATATTTAGCACTAGTTATTATAAATCATTTTTATATTTAGCATTCATTAGCATGAATAATTATGTCTATACCTAAACCATAATCTTCAATGTACAGGTTCTGTGAAGACCGTATAGAGATGGGGAGGACAAGGACCAAGAGATTGTTGCTCAGGCTGCGAGATTGTCTGACTCCGATATTTGGCTGTTTAGCAATTATGAAGCCGAGTTGCAACATTGTAGTCAAGTTTTTCTACAAGCTGGCTTAAGACAGTCTATCCCAAAGCAGCCTGTGGAAGTGAGAAGGAAGATGAAAAGTGGTGGGGCCAGGAACGTGAATTGGCATGATCGCTTCAGAGAATAATTGGATAGCTGGAACAAAGGAGGTGTTCGTGCCATAGCGTATGATTATAAAGAACGACAATATGACCCCAACTATTTCAAAAAATATTGAGAACCCATGCGTCGAAATCTGGAGATTGAGAATAAGGAACATGGAAATGTTGGGAACCCATGTGTCCCTCCTGTCCCCCATCATGTCATCTCCCAACATAGAAAACATGTCCATCGTGTCCCTCCGGCTACAACAACGGCTCCCTCAGTTGCAGTACACGATAAAGAGCAAACACAACTCACAAAAAAGAAGGTAGTCTCCGCCACATGGTTTGACATGCTGGAGAGGGAGAATAAGGAGTTACGAAAGCAGATGAGGAATTTGGAGAGACAAATGCGATCACTGGTAGAGCTGATTACCAGTGGTTTTAATAAGATTGCAAGAACCAAGAGGCCACCGAGGAAAGAGAGTCCACCAAGAAAAAGAAAAAGATGATTTATATATCAAAGTCCATCTGAGTCATCAAGTGTCACTGAATAAACATTATATGATTTTTTTATCCTGATATTTATTTATTGTAATTCTATAATTCTTTGTTTTAATTCTATAATTCTTTTTTGTAAAGTGACATTCTATAAATGTATAATTCTTTTTTTAATAAGCGTAACAAACAAGTGCCACTAAACAAATCGTTGTAATGTTCAACCTTCATAAAAAAAATTGAAGAAGCATTTAGCGTTGTGCACTACACAAATTATGAATTGCTTTTATGAGTTGTCTTCATATCGCGATTTATACAAACATTGATAAAAGGATGAAACAATTTGTATGTATAAAGATCACGTACTATCATAATTTGCTACATCATGATCTGTACAACCATGCCACCAAAACCCATCAAATAATCGAACCAAATCTGTTTGAATATCCTATTATAATTTGCCTTTGTGAGCTTTGTCTAAGCGAACGATACGTTCCATCACGATTTACACAATGACATTCATATATGGCAAAAAAGAAAACTAAACAAATCGACACAATGTTTAGACTTAGTAAAGAACAAATCGAGTTAACTTTAAAGATACAAATCCACTTAGAACCACAATTCTTTAAGTATCATAATATAATAATATTTTCATCTAGCGATTTGCTTTTACGAGCTATGTCTATGTGAACGATATGTCCATCGCGATTTACACAATGATTGATTCATAAAAGGCAGAAAAGAAAAACAATAAACAAATCGACACGATGTTTAGACTTAGTAAACTATAAATCCTGAAATAGTAGCAAATCGATTTCACTGTAACGATACTTGCTATAGCGATTTGCTTGATACCGATTGCTTTGCTTGATATCGATTTCACTGTAACGATGCTTGCTTCACTGTGCGCATAAAATCCAGCTTGCTTTCAGGCATAACTGAAGTATATCGAAGGTATGAATTGCAACAAGCAGAGAAGATGTAGCCCGCATGACTAGCACCTTCAGTTTAATGAGTGGCCTTCGCTAGTCACTAGGAATGATAGAAGGCAAATCTATCTACCAATGGAGGTCTTTATCTCTTTGCAAGTTTTTTTTGCAGCACATTTGTACCTCTTGATTATGCATAGACTTGTTCCCATGTGTTCCTCCTAACGTATAAGAGCTACTTGACTTTTCCCATGCATAGACTTTTACCAAGATATGCAGCTGCCCTTTGACATCCACTTCTACCAAATATCTTGACATCAAAATCCAAATTACCATTATACTTGAACACCAAAAATTCTCCAAATTGCAAGGAATGACATGCGACAAATGCTGGCCAACCATTCTTGAGAAACATGGCATCATATTTAGCGTGCACTTTCACATGCCAAGGGCTGTCTGTATGGTTGTTTAAGGTGACATTAGCACATTTATCTAACTTGATACGCCTTGCAAAGGCTGGAGAAATGTACTGCAAAAGCAAATGGTCTTTCAGGTCATGCATTTATCACTAGCCAGGGAGGGATTTAACACTTAATCAAATGATTCTAAAAGTTCTCAAATTCTCATCTCAGATAGAACCCCACATAGAACAATCAAAACAAATGAGTATTTAGTTATAATATATCATGGAAAGCTATTTATTGGAGGACATTTTTGTCAAACACATATCTATCTTTTAGAGACTCCCATTTTTATAGAAGAGATCACCAAAACATCCATATCGTTCATCGTCGAGTTCATTTTCTATTGCAAAATGATTTATGTGCAGTTGAGGATACATCATCTCCAAGAAAATGAGCTCATTAGTAATGACAACCCACTGCACCATTTTGTCATCAAGTACATCGAAGATTAGGCAGATATTTTTTCAGTTGCAAAGTATGGTTTGCGAACAATGGAGGGACTGATAGTAAGAATAGATCAAATAGATGGACATCAACATATATCTGTGCTTGCTCTGGTATGACAGTAACGATTGAAGATGATTATGGTCGTTATATTCTACCTAAGCTTCGATATACTTTACGACAAATACGCCAGAGTCATATGTGTCATGAATATATTGATGTATACATAAAAGATAACAACCATAGTCATCATCAAAGATTATACAGATCTTTCCTCGCAGCATGAAACAACTACGTTATCAGCATCAAACCCCATCTATCAAGCACAAGTAGAAGGAACACAGAAGAAAAAAGAAGAAAGAAAAATACAAAGAAGAAGAAGAAGAAGGAGAAAAAGAAGAACAAGAAGAAGACAAAGGCGGAGGAGAAAAAAGAAGAAGAAGAAGAAGCTGCGCTGCCGTAGAAAAGAGGAAGAGAGGTTAAATAGATTAGGGTTTTAGACCTGGACAATGGGTCGGGTAGGGTTTTACATAGAATAGGGTTTTGCACAGATCTATATTAAGGTTTTACATAGAATAGGACTTTTACCCACGTGTACACAAATTGAGACAACGTTTAGACTTAGTAAAGTATAAATCAATTTACAACTTGATATAACTTTTTAAGTAAAAGTTGCAAATCACTATCACTGTTTTATAGAAGGTGTTCTATCACCATCTGTACATCAACGGACATAAAGCGGAAATGATGTCCTATCGCGATTTACACAATGCTATATTAGTAAGAACCCGTTATTATAAATTGTCATCTCACGTTTAACACTCATAAATAAAAATCATGATTTACACAATAATGCTATATTAGTAAGAATCAAGATTAGGGTTTGTTGTCCTATCACGATTTGCTTTTACGAGCATTTTCTATGTGAACGATATGTCGTATCACGATTTACATAATGACAGATTCATAAAAGGTAGAAAGGAAAAACAATAAACAAATTGACACAATGTTTAGACTTAATAAACTATAAATCAAGGTAACTTCATAAATACAAATTGACGTAACTTCATAAATACAAATCGACATCGTTCACAAAGACATATCGTTGTCATGATAACTTCATAACTACAAATCGACATGATTTACAACCACATTCATTTACAAAATATATGAGTATTTAGTTACAATACATCATAACCAATGGTTTGGCTTAGATACAATACATGACTATCATCATAAAAAAAACATGCATCAACATATGCTCAATCATGATTAGGGTTTAGGATTTTAGGGGTTTAGGATTTTAGGTGTTTAGGCTTTAGGGTTCGGGATTGAGGGATTGGGGTTTGCAGTTTAGGGTTTAGGGTTTTAAGGGTTTAGGGTTTTAGGGGTTTAGGGTTTAGGTTTTTGGGTTTTATGTTATAGGGATTGGGGTTTAGGGTTTAGGGTTTTAGTGTTTAGGGTTTTGGGGGTTTAGGATTTAGGGTTTAGGTTTAGGTTTAGGGTTTTAGGGGTTTAGGGTTTAGGGTTTTGGGTTTTATGTTTTAGGGATTGGGGTTACACTACAAAAAAATGTTATTTAGCGATGGAAATAATCCGTCGCAACATTGTGACAGATTAGCGAGAGAAAACTATCCATCTCCAAAATTGGAATTAGTTGCAGAATTTACGACAGAAAATTTCCGTCGCAAACTCCATCATAAATTTATGACAGATTACCGATGAAAAAATTTTGTCTCACTCCGTCGCAACTTCGCGATGGATGAGCGGCACCAATTTTTTGTCGTTACTCCACAAATTTGCGATGGCGTTTGCGATAAAAATTTTTCGTCGCTAAGCTATCGCCAAATTTCTCATAAAACTCTAATGTGAGCCCCTTTCTTTGTCCTTTCTGTTTCATTTGATCGCCTGTCGTCCATCGCCCATCACCCGTCATCCGTCACCCACCGCCCTCTCCTTCACCTCCTCCTTCTTCCCTCACTCCATCTCTTGCCGCCGTCGACCCCGAGCACCGACGCCGCTGTGTGTCGTCTGCCACCACCGCCAACCCTCGAGCACCAATGCCGCTGTGTGCCACCACCGACGACCCTCGAGCACCGACAATGCTGTGTGCCGACGACCCCCAAACAACCTGACTCATTGATAGCGCCTCGTGGTGCAACAGAGTTTGGACACGATTGGGCTCTAACCCTCTCTAGCGCCCCCTTCTAGGGAACTTGGGTCCAGTCCGTTAGTGAAGATGCTTCTACATACTACAATTCAGTAGGCAAAGCCTACCAATTCTCTACCTGGGCTATTCTCGGTTCTCTCACAGTTACTAGGGGAATTCTTGTAAGTTTCTTTTCCTCCGCTTATTGATATGCTTAAACTCAACGGGTGGCCTCACCTGACCTGAGGTCGCTAAGCTGAGATGAGAAATCGCCTTTAGAGTTCTAGCAAACTTTCGACGCTTCATGCGAGCTGCGGCAATCCACCGCACACAGAGTGCACGGCTATGGTAATCCCCCACCTGCCTCACCGCATCATGCCGTGAGCCAATATTTCAGCCGATGACACACCCATAAAAAAGGCACCGCAGACCAATCCTCCATTTGTATATTTGTGCTTTGCAGGTGCGTAGCTGAGCTAATTGTGCGATGCTTAGTGATAAGCATTGCATGAGGCTAAAAATGTCATGCAAAAGAAATAAAAAAAATGCAAAGGCAAAAGCATGCAAATCGGGTAAATACCCGTGGTGAGTAAGTGATGCAGGCGCATCATAGGTTATTTAATTTCTTGGATGCAACACTTTTCTGTTCACACACTCACTTAGTTGTGGATATCTAGGACAACTTTGCTAGAGTTTGGAGATCATGCTGAGTATGATTTGAATGTATGAAAATAGAAGTGCTCTTACTTTAAGAGTTCAGATTCTATGCTAGTTATGGTAGTAGTTAGAGAGATATTGGAGTGTGTTTGCTGCATGTATATGTTTGACATTGTTGTGGTATGAATGAGTGATTGTATTGTCATGTTTGATGTGATTGTATCTATGCTTGCATGAAGTTATTTTCAATTTGATTATGCCTTTCATGTAAAATTGTATCATGAAAACATGCTTCAAATGAATGTATCACGCTGATGAATGTGATTTCATCATTCTAAATATCCTTGTGATGAGTATACATATGATGTGATGATTTTGCACATGAAAATATTAAGTTATTAATGCATGCATCAAAGTTCTTGTGATTGAATGACTATATATATATATATATATATATATATATATATATATATATATATATATGTGTGTGTGTGTGTGTGTGTGTGTGTGTGTGTGTGATATCAAATCATTACATCCACCATCAGTCCATGCTAAATTAGATATTTTCTTCATCATAATATTCTTATGATTATCTTTTAACTAGTTAGGATAATATCCGTAATATCATATGACAAAATGGCTGCAAACCATGAATGGATGTACCGTAGGATAGTTGACAATGAGGTATCACTTGAATATATAGATGGTGTTGACAGTTTTATTGAATTTGCAATTGCAAGTGTCAGTACAGTGGATCCCACTGGTTGGATCAGGTGCCCCTGCATGATATGTAAGAAAAATCGATTTGTAGAACCTCATGGCGTTAGACATCACCTATATAGGAAGGGTTTTGTGAGTGATTATCAGAATTGGATGTTTCATGGTAAAGAATTTTAGAACAATTTTGACGAACGCGTGGATGTGGTGCACGATAATCTATATGTGGATTTGATATTTGATGTCGCAGGACCGGAACTGGGTTCTGTTATGGGTCCTAGTGATGTACCAACTTGGGTAGAGGAAAAAACATCAAATGATGCAGCTAGTAGATTTTATGACTTACTTAAAGATGCTGATAAGCCACTTTGAAATAGTTGTGAGAGTCACACTATCTTGTATGCAGTTCTTCAACTACTGAATTTGAAGTCCGAGTATAATTTGAGTGAATCATGTTTTGACCGTCTATGCTCTATTGTGAAGAGTATGTTGCCCAAAGATGAGAAATTACCATAAAATTTCTATCGTGCGAAGGTTATGGTCAACACTCTAGGTATGGGGTGTCAAAAGATAGATGCTTGTCCAAATCATTGCATGTTGTATTTCAAAGATCAAAATACAACACAAATCTATATCATTTTTAATTGCTCAGTAATTGACCTCTATATCGAGTAACTATACTTAATATGTTACACTAAGTTCTCTATGTATATATGGTTCGGTAATATAATTATTTATTAAGTACAGAGGATTAGATCTAGAATTGCAAAGAAAACTTCTACATCTCACTGATTCAAATGTACAAAAAGAACGTGAAAATAAGTTTGTGGCATGGTTGAAAGAGTTGGTAAGGATGATGACATGCATTCTTTCCCTGTAAACAACAATGTTACTTAATTGGTCGTGATCACAGTCATTGTTTATGCTTGTAGGTCCGCCATGGTGATGTTAATGACTAAAAAATATGTGATTTACAAAATGGTGCGAAGGAGGAGCAGGACGCGAGGCAGGTGTGGCAGAAGGTGGTTGCCAGTCAATTTGCCGACATGCTGCACAATATGAAGACTGCAGCAATAAAAGCATCTGGTGGAATAGATGATCCACTGCAGTGGAAGGGTCATGACCCTCCTATTATCAGGTCAGATTATTGGGATGCAAAGTGCGACAAGTGGGGGGGCCATGAATTTCGAAACCGCTCAGCAAAGGCTGCATAAAATCGAGCAAAGATGCCTGATGCCCATCTACACACAGGTGGATCTACAACTTTTGGGAGCCACCAGAAGAAAATGGTAACTCATTAATATATATATATATATATATATATATTATCAAATTTATAAGTATTGTTGCATACCTTTTAATTAATTTTTTTATCATTTAACTTTACAGAAAGCAGAAAAAGTAGGCATTGTGCCTTACAAGGATGTGTTTGTTGAAACATATAAACGTAAGAGCACAGGAGAGTTCGTATCAGAGAAGGCGAGAGCGACAACGCTATATATTTATTGTATTAATAAACATTATAATAGACAAGTTACCATGAACATTGTAATTCTTAATTATTAATCCATACTGTAATCATTACTTTGTAGGAGTCATACGAGCAGTAGATGGTAGAGCGATATGGCGATGACTCCACTCAACATTCTTCTTTTGATCCTGTAGCATGGGTGACTACAACCGGTGAACCAAAAAAGGGTCATGTGTTCGGGTTTGAGAGTAATATGAACACCACATCAGTCGTTGCCTCCTCCAGCCAGGGCTCTCAGAGTTCTCTCACCAGCATCAACTCCCAGTGTCTGATTGACCCTGCTAATTCTTAGGATGGTGTCTGCCAGCTTGTTAAGGACACAATGCATGACTTTTTACATGAAGCCATTTTCGACGTTGTCCGTAATGAGTTGTGCAACTTTTTTCGGGATAGGAAAACTTCGTCTGCAGGTGCTTGTCAGGTATAAAAGTTTCATGTCATTTGTTTCATGTTGTTAGATTTCAAACTAGTATATACATGATTTCATCACATATGGGCATTATTTCATCATTATGAAAGTTTTTTTACTGCATTATAACACATATATACATGATTGAATCACTATGAAAGTTTTTGACAACCTTCGAACACATAAAATCATGATTTCATCACTATGAAAGTTTTTTGACTAAATTATAACACATATATGCATGATTGAATCACTATGAAAGTTTTTTAACAACCTTAGAACACATATAAGCATGATTTCATTACTATGAAAGTTTTTTGACAATATTAGAACACATATAAGCATGATTTCATCACTATGAAAGTTTTTTGACTGCCTTATAACACATATATGCATGATTGAATCACTATGAAGTTTTTTGACAACCTTAGAACACATATAAGCATGATTTTATCACTATGAAAGTTTTCTGACAACCTTAGAACACATATATGCATGATTGAATCACTATGAAAGTTTTTTGACAACCTTAGAACACATATAAGCACGATTTCATCACTATGAAAGTTTTTTGACAACATTAGAACACATATAAGTCATTCTCAGGATCTTGAAGACTTTTCCATTCCTTTTCATGAGATGAATCGTGACTTCATGCGCAAGATTCAAAAGAAAGAAATTGCAGAGGCTTTGAAGAAAATGAAATCAAGAAGGGCAGTTGGCCCAGATGGTATACCTATCGAGGCTTGGAAATGCTTGGGAGAGAAAGGTTTAGAATGGTTGACAAATCTTTTTAACAAGATTTGGCGAACAAATAAGATGCCTAATGAGTGCAAGAAGAGTACTTTGGTGCCTCTATATAAAAATAAGGGTGATATACAAGATTGCACAAACTATCGTGGTATAAAACTCATGAGTCATACTATGAAACTTTGGGAGAAGGTGATTGAGTCTAGGTTGAGGAAGGTTGTCATGATATCGGAGAATCAATTTGGTTTTATGCCTGAAAGATATACTATGGAAGCTATACATCTTCTTAGACAACTTATTGAGAGAAATAGAGAGAGGAACAAAGATTTGCATATGGTTTTTATTGATTTGGAGAAGGCTTACGATAGAGTACCTAGGGACGTTCTCTAGTAGACAATGATGAAGAAAGGTGTTTCTCTCAAGTACATTAGTATAATTAAAGATATGTATGAAGGAGTAGTAACCAATGTCCGCACTTGTGGAGGGGTGACAACTAATTTTCCTATAACGGTTGGGTTACATCAAGGATCTGCTTTAAGCCCTTTCCTATTTGCTATAGTGATGGATGAGCTTACGAGATCAATTCAAGAAAATGTGTCGTGGTGTATGTTGTTTGCTGATGATATTGTTTTGATTGATGAGTCTAGAGTTGGGGTTAATGCTAAGTTAGAATTATGGAGACAAACAATGGAAGCAAGAGGTTTTAAGTTGAGTAAGAGTAAGACAGAATACATGGAATGTCGATTTAGTAAGCAACGAAATAGAGATGGGAGTGTAGTGAAGCTTGGTGAGCAAGAAATACCGGTGGATGATTCTTTCAAATATTTGGGATCTATCATTCAAAAGTATGGAGAAATTGATGGAGATGTAAATCATAGGATAAAGGTTGGGTAGATGAAATGGAAGAGTGCAACTGGAGTGTTGTGCGATCGTAGAATGCCATTGCGGTTGAAGGGAAAGTTTTATAGAACGACTATTAGGCCCGCTTTACTATATGGTACGTAATGTTGGGCTGCCAAGAGACATCATATTCAAAAAATGAGTGTAGCTGAGATGCATATGCTGAGATGGATGTGTGGAAATACAATAAAAGATAAGATTCGGAATGAGGAGATACGTAAGAAGGTAGGCGTTGCACCCATTGAAAATAAGATGAGAGAGAATCGTTTACGGTGGTTTGGACATAGTCAACGAAAGCCTAATGATGCTCCAGTTAGAAGGATGGAGAAATGGGAAAATATATTAGTTAAAAGAGGTCGGGGTAGGCCTAGGAAGACATGGATGGAGGTGATAGGAAAGGATATGAATGCTTTGAACCTCATCGAGGACATGGCATTGGATAGAAATGAATGGAGGAGAAGGATTCATGTGGAAGACCCAGAATGATTTTCTTTGTTGGTTCATATCGCCGACCCCAATTGTTTTGGGATGAAGGCATAGTTGTTGTTGTTGTATTAGAACACATATAAGCATGATTTCACCATTATGAAAGTTTTTTGACTGCCTTATAACACATATATGCATGATTGAATCACTATGAAAGTTTTTTGACAACCTTAGAACACATATATGCATGATTGAATCACTATAAAAGTTTTTTAACAACCTTAGAACACATATATAAGCATAATTTCATCATTATGAAATTGTTTGACTGCCTTATAACACATATATACATGATTGAATCACTATGAAAGTTTTTTGACAACTTTAGAACACATATAAGCATGATTTCATCACTATGAAAGTTTTTTGACTGCCTTATAACACATATATGCATGATTGTGATACATAGCACATTTATTTGACAGCCTTATAAACCATATATGCATGCTTGAATCACTATGACATTTTTTGACAACCTTCGAACACATATTTGCATGATTGAATCACTATGATTTTTTTTTGTTAGCCTTAAAACACATATCTGAATTCTGTTAATGTCTTTTAGTTTATTGCTAGCTAGTCTATGTGTCATTCATCCATGTTACTTTGATTGCCTTAGATTAGGTGCATTGCATATAATTTATTTGATTATATTTTGTTTATCAATACTAACCTTTTAGTTCTCTTATAGGATGCTGGAGATAATCAGCGTAAAGTAGCTGATGATGACATGAATAAAGGGGAAGATCAAGACAATGAAGAGGATGATGCTCAGAATCTTGGCGATGATTAGATTCATGTGTTGAATTTGTTGCACCTTCTTGTTGTTTCAAACGAAACTCTTTGTATATGTTCACTTGTAAATAATTAAAAGTTGGCAAGGATTATAATGTATCGATAAATTTTTTCCCCTTGTAATTTGTGTTAAATTTGTTTCACCTATTTTGTATATGTATTTTTTATGTGTACTTTGTTTTTTATATACAAAATATATAAATTGTATAACGAGAAAAGTTTTCTCGATATTTTTATTTCAAATAATTTTTAATTTTTTTTTGAATTTTTGCGATGGATTAGCGACAAATATTATGCATCACTAATTAGTATCGGCCTCCAATTTAGTGACGCATTAGGGACGTATATTTATCCATCACAAACTGAATCAACCAATGTTTTGCGATGGATTGTAATCCATTACAAATTCATCGCTACAATAGCGACGAAATTAGTGACGGATGTGTATCTGTCGCAAAACCAAATCTTTGTAGATTAGCGATGGCCTCGTGACGGATAATGGCATTCGCTAATCTATCGCAAATTAGCGATGGAAGTAGCGACAAATATTTGTTGCTAATTAGTAACTAGGAATTTGCGATGAAAGTTATCTGTTGCTAGTCCATCGATAAACTATTTTGCGATGGATTAGCGACGGATTACCTCCGTCGCTAATTCATAGATTTCTTGTAGTGTTAGGGTTTAGGGTGTAGGGTGTAGGGTTTAGTGTTTAGAGTTTTTAAGGTTTTGGGGTTTGGGGTTTAGGATTTAGGTTTTTGGGTTTTATGTTGTAGGGATTGGGGTTTAGGGTTTAGGGTGTAGGGTTTAGGGTTTAGGATTTAGGATTTAGGTTTAGGGTTTTAGGAGTTTAGGGTTTAAGGACTGGGGTTTAGGTTTTAGGATTTAGGTTTAGGGTTTAGGGTTTAGGGTTTAGGGATTGGGGTTTAAGGTTTAGGGTTTAGGGTGTAGGGTTTAGGGTTTTAGGGGTTTAGGATTTAGGGTTTAGGGGTTTAGGATTTAGGGTTTAGGGTTTTAGGGGTTTAGGGTTTAGGGGTTTAGGGTTTAGGATTTAGGTTTTTGGGTTTTATGTCTTAGGGATTGGGGTTTAGGGTTTAGGATTTAGGGTTAATGAGCTTTGTCTATGTGAACAATATATCCTATCACGATTTACACAATGACTGAATAATAAAAGACAGAAAACTAAAACAATAAAAAAATCGAGACGTTGTTTAGAATAGATAAAGTAAAAATTGAGGTTACTTCATAAATACAAATCAATTTACAATTTGATACCGATTTAAGTCACAGTTGCAAATCGATTTCATTGTAACGATTTGTCCTATCGTGATTTGCTTTAACGAGCTTTATCTATGTTAACGATTTTTCTATCACGATTTACACAATGACTGCTAAAAGACAAAAAAGAGGAAGAAAAAATAAATTGACATGATGTTTATTGGTAATGTGAACGATTTGTCCTATCACGATTTGTAAATCAATTTCACTGTAATGATACGTGCTATCTCAATTTGCTTGATACGTCCTATCGCGTTGACTAGTTTTGTAAAAGGCAGATAAAACGATGCACAATGCACTTTATTTGCTCACGCTTTTTGAAAACTGGCATATTTTTTTAAAACTGGCGGTATGTGAAATAACATTTCCTTTATATATGAATGACATGTCACACAAGTTCAGGAGGGTGTCGCTTCACTTTGCTTCATGATTAAGGAACAGACAAACCGACGTTTTCTTTATAAATGACGCGTTCATGAATAGAACATATAACCTGCTTCATCGCAAATGGGGTATTGATGTTAAGGAAGGAGACAATGACAACTACACGACCAGCGATGGCGAGGAAGGAGTCAATGACAGCTACACGACCAACGATGGCAAATCAGGTGTACATTGTCTAAACCTCATGACGAGTCCTTCAAAATTTGTCTCTTTTATGGCATATATTCAATTTGTGTTATATACTGTAGAAATGAATTTCAATATCGTTTATTGAATATTTTGCTAATGTTAGTGGAACTTCCACAAAAAGTGGTGCCCGAAAACTCGACAAAGAGCTCCAAGATAACATCATTCGGCTGCAATACAAATTTACAGAAGAAAACACTATCAGTAATTTTGTACGTATGAAACCACTATCAGTTATATATTACGTATGTATGTTAACATATACATATTTGTTGCAAACAGACTATATTCAATTTGGTCATGTATATTTAAAGCAGTGTAACAACCATTACTAGACGCGTCATCGCCCCTTATTTCATGGTATATCGGTTCTCTTATATGTTTATTTTCTTTTTTGATTTACTCTTGTTGCTTCATGTTTTAACCTTACTATTATCACTGTTTCGTTCAACAAAGTTTCGTCCGTCGATTGTCATACTTTATTGGATTTCAAGATGGACTACCATACTGGGGTAACGATGATCATTGCAGAGACTTTTGGTCAAGTGAAAAGGTAAGTGAAGAAACCTCTTGTCCAAGGTTTAGGCATAACAGTCCTAAAATGATTTATACTATCAATTTGTAAGATATTGTATCAATTTGCAGATATTGATTCCTACACTATGGCAAACTGCTCAGCATTGTGTCTTTTACGTGATGGATTATGGAAAAAACAAACATGGTTCTACAACTCATTGAACTTTCACACTGGTGTACAATGTGACATTTTGCATTTGATAAGTTTCCATCTATAAGGGTATCGTATCATGTATGGTGGCCCAGAATTTACTTGCTTATGCATTAACCACAGGTAGGATTCGTCAAAGATGTTTTGGGTGTTAATATTGGTGAGTGGAGGTTTCGCTCAGCACACGATGCTCCTTTACAAAAAAATGATGTCGATTGTGGCGTATTTGTAATGAAATATGAAGTAATATACAATGAATGAGAACCTGATTTTGACACTGTATGCTCTTTATTATCCTCTATTATTGAGGACTCAATTTATATATTGGTGTCACATTACATTTTTGTTGCAGGATGATATACCTGGATTCCACACAGAACTATGAAAAAATTTGACGGAGTTTCTAATTGCGAAAGAGAAAAAAACTCAACCGACAAGAATACCTAGAAGGCAATGAACGACGCGACCCCCCAAGAGTAATATGATGTACATCGACTTCTAACGGATTTTATAGACTGCATAACCAAATTTTGTAAGACTGTGTGTACAAATTATGTAAATCTTTCTGGGTTGAAATAAATAAAATTTTAATTTTACTAAACACACCAATAAGTTGGACTCTTATTTATAGCGAAGGCAAATCGTTGTTATGTTCGCCTTCCGTAAATGAAAATCATAAAAGTGATTAGCATTATGTACAGTGGAAATGAGCTCTTTTCTGTAACGTGACATTCTATAAGTATATAAATCTATTTTAATCTGTGTAGCACACAAATGCCACTGAACAAATCGTTGTAATGACCGGCCTTCATAAATTAAAATTGAACAAGCGTTTATATAAGGCTGAAGTGATTTGCACAAACATTGATAAACGCCTCAAACAATTTGCACAAACATTGACCATGCACTTTTACCGCGATTTGTACTCATGCACAATACGATTTTCATCCAGTTGTGGCTGACATAGATGTCATTGTGTAAATCATTATACCATCGTGATTTACACAATGACGCATCTCTTTTAGACAATGAGCTTTGTCTAAGTGAACGACACATACCATCGTGATTTACACAATGACGTATCAAGGCTACATGCTATCGTGATTTGCTTTTATGGGCTATGTTTATGCCAACGATATTTCCTAATCGCTTTTACAGGCGATTGAGGTTGAGGGTTTAGGGTTTAGGTTTTGGGGTTAAGGATTTTGGGTTTTACTTCAATGATACAAATCGAGTTAACTTCTTAAATACAAATTAATTTCGTTTACAAAGACAAACAAAGACATATCGTTCTCACCGTAACTTCGTAACTACAAATGCACATGATTTACAACCACATTCATATACAAAAAATATTAGTATTTAGTTAGAATACATCATGACCAATGGTTTGGCTTAGATACAATACATGACCATCATCATCAAAGAAAACAAATATCATCACCAGTATGAAACCCATGTCCAAAATAGTGACACGCTTCTAATGCAATCCAGGTACAGGAATGTGGAAAGCTATTTATGGGAGGACATTTCAGTCAAACACATATCTATCTTTTAGAGGCTCCCATTTTTACAGAAGAGATCACCAAAACATCCATATCGTTCATCGTCGAGTTCATTTCCTGCTGCAAAACGATTCTATGTACAGTTGATGATACATCCTCTCCAAGAAAATGAGCTCATTAGTAATGGCAACCCACTGCACCATTTTTCTTGGACTGAGGCTGATTCTCAGAGACTCTAGCAATGGTGCACTCTTGAGAATATGCTTCACAAACTTCATCTCAGGCACTGTCCCCTTGAAGGAGCCGATGAGCTACATGATAAATCGCATTTATGTATTTGTCATGAAGTATATCGAAGATTAGGTAGATATTTTTCCAACTGTGAAGTATGGTTTGCGAACAATGGAGGGTCCGACAATAGGAATAAATCAAATAGATGGACATCAGTATCACCCCCTATCTATCATGCAGAATACCTATGCTTGCTTCGGTATGATGACAACGATTGAAGATGATTATGGTCGTTATATTCTGCGTAAGCTTGGATATACTTCACGATAAATACGCCACAATCGTATGTGTCATGAATATATCGATGTATACACAAAAGATAACCACCATAATCATCATCGAAGATTATACAAATCTTTCCTCACGGCATGAAACAAGTACGTTATCAGCATCAAACCCCATCTACCAAGCACAGGTAGAAGGAACACAGAAGAACAAAGAAGAAAGAAAAATACAAGAAAGAAGAAGAAGAAGAAGAAGAAGAAGAAGAAGAATAAGAATAAGAAGAAGAAGAAGAAGAATAAGAAGAAGAAGAAGAATAAGAAGAAGAAGAAGAAGATGAAGACAGAGGAGAAAAAAGAAGAAGTTACGCTATCGCAGAAAAGAGAAAGAGAGGTTAAATAGATTAGGGTTTTAGACCTGGACAACAGGTCAGGTTGGGTAGGGTTTTATATATAGATCTATATTAGGGTTTTATATATAATTAGACATCCCGATAATTACCTACTGGTGATGATATCTGTATTTTTTATGATGATGGTCATGTATTTTATCTAAGCCAAACCATTGTGGTCAGGTAAAAAAAGATTAGTTTTTTTCGTAAATGATTGCGATTGTAAATCACATTGATTTGTAGTTTTAAAGTTATCGCGATAACGATATGTCTTTGTGAATAAAATCGATTTATATTTATGAAGTTACCGCGACAACGATATGTCTTTGTTAGTCTTTGTGAACGATATTGATTTGTATTTATAAAGTTATCTCGATTTGTAGCGTTGAATTATTCTCGATTTATACTTTACTAAGTCTATACATTGTGTGGCTTTGTTTATTGTTTTTCTTTTCAACCATTTATTAATTAGTCATTTCGGCAATTAGTCATAATGTATTGTAACTAGATACTAATATTTTTGGTAAATGAATGTGGTTGTAAATAACGTCGATTTGTATTTAAGAAGGTACCGCGATACCGATATATCTTTGTTTATCTTTGTGAATGATATCGATATATAATATCGCGATTTACTCATCGATTTACAACTGTTACTAAACTATTATTTTTGTATAAAACGTAAATCGGTGCACTTGCGATTTGTATTCATGCACTTGCAATTTTCTTCCAGTTGTGGCCGACATAGACGTCATTGTGTAGATCGCGATAGGACACTACATGGTATAACATCTTACAAATCGATACTAGAAAACACATAATATCTTAGAAATTGATATACATATCGCATAATATATTACAAATTGATACAAAAATTTAGCATAATAGCTTACAAATTGACACTACAAAACACATAATATCTTACAAATCGATATACATATCACAAAATATATTACAAATCGATACAAAAATTTAGCATAATAACTTACAAATCGATATTAACAAACAAAACAATATCTCATAAATCGGTAGTATGTTACTACAATTGCAATTTGAGATACATTGCATACACTGTGTGAATGGACGATACCAGATGAGGTAGAGGCCCTTCCTCGCATATGTAAACAAGCGTTCTTGTCAACAGGTCTTAGGACTGTAGCATATTTGTTATGAAGTATATCGAAGATTAGGTAGATATTTTTCCAACTACGAAGTATGGTTTTTGCGCAACGATTCAACTACAGTATATGTATAACGATTTGTATATGTGAAGGCTAGATGAGACAACAATTTTTACTAATTGTATAAGCACTGAGTAACGGCGATTTACCTACGGTATCAAAATTGTAGCTCTGTAGGCTAGATGAAGGAACGATTTATACATGTGAATGCTACATATTACAACGATTTATACATGTGAAAGATACATTATTAAACAAAATTCACACGCCATTCCTGTATTTCATAGCTTTTTGGATGAATCCATTTTCATGAACGGTGATCCACAAAAATATTAACAATTTTATTTTTGTGGCTCATGATTCATGAAAATGGCTTCATCCAAAAAATCTTTCTTAATAAGACCATCCAGTGTATAAGCATATTCACCTCCTATTTTGTTAAACTCTTAACAAATCCGACAATGTGAAAATTGGGTCATGCAAAGAGGCATAACAACTAACTTTATGGTGAGACTTAAACAGAATTCACAAGCGATTCCTGTGTTCCATAGCTCACTTTCGAATTGATCTGAATCTGTCATTAAACAGAACAATATAAGACACTACATTAAGTTTCACAAGAAATGCAAACATCCTCCCAACATTGATTACATACCAAAAGACTTGTAAAACTGAAGCTATTATTCTAAAAAAATTGGTCAGGAAGGATTGAAGGTTACAACGTTGTAGTGCACGTCTGTAGGGTATTGCTTCATGTTGGAAATTACACAAGTTAGATATTGATAAGCTGCACGTAATGCAATTTACATAGGAATCAATATAATATATTACATACCTGTTCATGTGAAGGGCTTGGTTGCTTTTGCTTAGAGGTTGGTTGTTTCTTAGACATTTTCTTACCAACCAATTCTAGTGCACCCTTTGTCCTTCGATGACTGCGATCAGAGGCATATTTTCTTTTGATACCCTTCGCTAGATGAATTTTTCCATCATAATCTACAACGTTCACTCCTGACTTGTTGAAGATGATGTTTACGGTTCGGCGCAACTTCTCATAAGTGTCAAGGGAAGCATGATTTTCACCTTTGCTGTTCACTCCCATTTTCTTGGACTGGTCTTCATGAGCTGCAACAGACTGTTGGTGAATTACTGCACGTTTTCAAGTAACTCTCTTGACACTTTTTTCATGTATACATAGGCTTCTTCACTTTTCGATGCAAAATCTACAATATGCATAAGTGACCTATATAGTTGTTGGTAACGGGAGGCTATGTGGCACTTCTCATCAACACTAGATTGACTGACATTATCTGTATCCAACAGTTCAATCTTTGCTTATCTCATCCATCTTTGCATTAAATATGACTCATGTATTTCTTGTATCTTCTCTTGATTAAGTGCCTTCAATGCATGATGACATAAAATACCATTGAATTCATACATTTTGCACATACATTCAATTGTTCTGTTGTCAATATTGTACGTAACATGTGCCTTTTGCTTTTCAGATGCTCTTCACCCTCTCATACAATATGATATTTGTGCATATTCTTTGTTTGCATGCATCCTTCTATGTTGCAATTTATGACCTGTATAACCTCATTCTTAATCCATTAAAATACAATTAGTGTATACAGATCTGCAGGTCACATCAATATTTTCATGCCCAAAGTTACAGGGCGTGTATTGAAGCATTTCACATCATGTTCAAGCTCATTTTGTATAAGATCGTCTACAAATAATTCATATTGTTCCATGAAGCGAAACACTGTTAAACATGAATATATGGTTTTCTTCAGTGTGACATGCATATATTCAACTCTTTGTGTGCTTATCATACCTGCACAAAAGTATTGTCTTTCATATGCCAATGCCTACATCTCTTTTTCTGCATATAAATTTTATAACCACACACAGTCTTCAAGGTCGTACATCTGAATCATTTCCTCCCAATCAGACAAAAAGGTGACCTCGTCTACGCTCTCAAGTACATACTTTATAATTTTTTTGTCAAACCCTGTCTTCTGATTAAATATGTGTCCTATGTTCTTTGCTGCATTTTGAAAGATATGCCACAAACATAGGCGATGATGTGCATCTGGCCATATATGAGATACTGCAGTCGCAATTGCGTGGTCATCATATGTAAGTATAGCTTCAGGTTGCTTCTCATTCATTGCCTGTGTAAATACTCTGAACAACCACTCAAAGCTTTTCGTGGTCTGGTCATACAAAAAAAACCCGCCTAATATACAACTATGTGAGTGATGGTTCATTCCGACAAACTGCGCAAATGGCCACTGTTCAGTATTAATCTTCGTTGTCATATAAAAAACAAGCACATCATTGAAACATTCATAATCAATTCTTGACTTTGAATATGCCCAAAACATATTCACAACATATCCATCTTCATCCAGTTGCATTGCACTAAAGAAACCAGGGTGTGAATGACACATTTTTGCGATCACCATCTATGTACGTGCATAAATTGTATGTCTTCTTTGGTGCAATGCCGACGTTATCAGCTATTTCAGCAATTGCAACATGCGCTTCAGTTACTTTACGATGTGACCTTAACATAAGAGACATAAATTAAGCTGCTAAATCATGTTTATGATCACTGATTAAAGTACGAACTACATATTTCCCATTCAGAAGTCTTCTTAACACCATTCGCGCTAGACATTCACATCTTCAATCTGGCTTGCTCCTTGTTGTATTTCCACTTGACTTCTTCCAACCTCCATTAGAACAAACATATGTCTTTCTCACCACGACACTCAGTGCATTTTTTGACCAAGAATACCTTCTAATACTGAAGCCAAGTTTTAAGGTATAATCATTGTAAAATTTATATGCAGCTTCCTAATTATTAAACTGCATTCCTTCTATGGGAACAAAGTCAAGTGTACTATCATGTACATTCCCAGTGCCTGCACCTTTATCAAGTGTACTGTCATGATCGTCTACCTCATTATCGAATTGCATTTCTTCTGCTGGAACATTCAAGTCAAGAGTGAATCCAATGCCTGCACCCTTCTTATAATGTACATCATTAGTGCACATGTTCACTTCTCCATAACTTTTCAATGATTGAGATAGATCATCTTCACTACAACCAGGTGATAAGCTCACCACTGTCATAAGCAAGATATCATTTTGAGTTAAACGAATACCGATAAGGTTAAGCAAGTCAAATAAACGATTGAATGAATCACAGTATAAAAGCAACATCGATTTCTTATTTGCTTATACTATACATCGAGTTGTTACTTACCATGTCAATAAAAGAAATGATTTGTCGTATATGTGTGTTGACGATAGCGATTCACGTGACAACAATTTAATTATATCTATGATGCTATGAAGCGGTTTCAATAGAAATCGCTAAATGAGCAACGATTTTAATACACAAATCGCCACCTCAAGCACGCAATAATGTATTTATGCACGCACATGTTTTAAAATTCTTTCTACAAATATTTTACAAATCAATACTGGAAAACACATAATATCTTACAAATCGATATACATATCGTATAATATATTACAAATCGATACGACAATTCATCATAATAGCTTATAAATCGATACTACAAAACACATAATATCTTACAAATCGATATACATATCGCAAAATATATTATAAATCGATACAAAAATTCAGTATAATAGCTTACAAATCGACACTATAAAACACATAATATCTTACAAATCGATATACATATCGCAAAATATATTTCAAATTAATACGAAAATTCAGCATAATAGCTTACAAATCGATATTAACAAACAAAACAATATCTCACAAATCAGTAGTATGTTACTACAACCACAATTTGCGATACATTGCATATACTGAGTGAATAGACAATACCAGATAGGGTAGAGGCCCTTCATCGCATCTGTAAACAAGCATTCTTGTCAACAGGTCCCAGCGTCTTATAAATATCTTTCATTTTTCAACCGTCGAAAGGACAAGATTCAACTGCAATAACAAAACAACGCCTTAATGACACTCACGACAACATACGTTCTTCAACAATAGCATGATGACATGGAAAGGTACTCACGATGCCTTAATGGCACTTGTTGAAATGTTTGTGCGTCATTGCTTTCTTCCATACTGCCTAACAACAGCGAAATAGAAGAAAAGACTATAAAAAGAGATGGCCGACAAATGCCCCTATGACACCCACCAATGATCGAACCAGTCGATCGATTTATAGTTATCTCCACGAGGTAGGAATGAACCCGGGAATGTTTTGTAACACAAGGCAGGAACGAGAAGACGATAATGTGTTGTAACACAAGCTAAAAATTAAGGCAAGAACTTGGACTAGAGACGATGGCAAAGGCTGCTCCGGCGGCAGCAGACGACGGAAAAAGGTGCGTCGTCAAAGGGAGCTCCTGTTACAGCAGATGGTGCAAAAGTTTACTGCTTAGGGCGAAAACAGAACGTTTGGACTTTGAAGAGTTAAAATCATCCTTGACTTTATGGATGAAGGACATTTTTGTCCTTTTCTCGAACCATCGTTTCTCTTTTTTTGAATGAAGGACATTTTTGTCCTTTTTTCAAACTGTCGTTTCCCTTTTAGAGAATAGCAAGAAAGGGCACTTAAGTCTTTACAACCGCACTGGACTCCGATGCTAAGTGATGCCGACACACACGGGGATACAAGCCCCACGTGCTTATATATGTGGCACTCATTCAAACCCCCGAACACGCACTGTAGCAAATAGTGCGTCTGTATCCATGACCCTCCCAGCATTTTTTGAAGGTAGGGTGATATGTGGCCTGACAAGAGTTAGAGAAAAAGGGGGTGGCTCTGTTTGGTTGCAGGGGTTGGGACCCACATGTGGGTGTTGCGTTAGGAGAGTGATGAGACAATGAGGAGATAGGACCCATTTTTTGAAGGATGTGTTATATTTTATGAGACATGAGGGGGTGGATGACATGCATGAGTGGGGTGATGTGTGAGATGTCAGTGTGTATCCATGTGGGGTGCATTCGATGTGTATGGGTGTGCATGCATGCAGCATGTGAGAGGGGGTATGCATCACATGGAGCATGTATGCATGTGAGATGAATTTGATGTGCATGGGTGTGCATGCATGCCATGAGGGCTTGGACTTATAATTTTTTTTTTCTACAAGGAAAGTTGGGGTTAGGCGGACCCCTACCTATGGATTAGGATCAAATATTCACAAAAATTACAAAGTTACAAAGAAGAAACCCAATCAGGACTCATTCACCCCAATGCTTATCTTCATATGTGGATGCCAAAAATGCAAGAGTGTTGAAACCCTTCTGCATAAAACGAACAGAGCACCTTGCAAACGACCATAGACGATGAATCAGATGCTGCCTACTATGAATGGGAGCGCCCTCTAGACAACGATTAATGCTGAATATCTGATCTTTCTGTGAGCCCTCAATCACAATAGAAGAGCCATCAACAATACTGGATAATATCCTAATCTAGGGTCGGTAATCATTCTCCAAAAGAATGGAGCTGCCAACCATCCATCCTGCTGATATGTATCAGCCATTGGAATCACGAATCACATACCCTGTCTTCCACCAATTTCTAAAGATGTGAATATTCACCTTGATCCAACCATTGGGGACAGGGTTCCATTGATCAGCAAGACACTACCGCCACATAGCGGGATGATCAATGTTCTTACAAACACTCGATGCACACTCTCTCACAACATGAAAACATTGTGTCTTGATCTGATGAGGAGTGAACCTCTGATCTTGAAAGATGATCAAATTTCGAAGATTCCAAATACGAAAGATGACCACTTGAAAAGCAAGAATCCAAGATTGCTTAACAAGATTTGGTTTAAACTTACATCTTTGGTGTTGGAATTATAAGCTAGACTCTTTGTATTCCTCCCTCATTTTTGGGAAACTCATTTTATTTTAAGGCTTGTTGGAATTATAAGCTAAACTCTTCGTATTCCTCCCTCATTTTGGGAACTCGTTTTACATTAAAGCTATTTGCAGTTTTTTATGCAACTCTTTGGGTTCCTTTCCCATTTATTTCTTTTCCTTAAAAATGTAATAGTCTTTTAGTTTTTGTATGGTAGGAATTTATTATGTAATTAAATTCTAGTTGGGCTTGAATGCTATATATAGCAGCCATGTATCCTCATTTTGACAAGTCATTGGAATATATTGAAGCCTTTTGTAGCCTTCTCCTTCTCTTGCATCATTTCTGTGTGTTTTTCATTCTAGAACAATCTTCTTCTCTAGTTTGTTGCTTTATTTCCAACATAGTGGTATCAGAGCTAGAATGACTTCCAATAATATGGTGCAACCACAAGTTCCTTGCTTTGCTGGGAAAAATTACAACAAGTAGAGTATTCAAATGAAGGCATTCTTTGGTTCTCAAGATTTATGGGACATCGCTGAAAGTGGCTTCGATGAGATGAACAATGTGGAGGGCATCACTCAACGACAACAAACTGAGTTGAAGGAAAACCGGAAGAAGAACAATAAGGCTTTGTTCTATATTTATCAAGCTGTTGATGAAGCCATTTTTGAAAGGATATCCTCGGCGGAGTCGGCAAAGGTAGCATGAGATACTCTCTATACAACATACAAAGGAGAAGACAAGGTAAAAATGGTGAGACTCCAAACTCTAAGAAGTGAATTTGATTCTTTAAGAATGAAAGAATCTGAAACGATTGAAGCTTTTTTCAATCGAGTCTTCTCCATTGTTAATCAAATGCGAGTAAATGGTGAAAAACTTGAAGATCAAAGAGTTGTTAAAAAAATATTGAGGAGCTTAACTCGCAAGTTTGAACATATTGTTGTTGCTATAGAAGAATCCAAAGACTTATCCACCTTGTCCATTGATAGTTTAATGGGATCACTTCAATCTCATGAACTTCGTATAAAGCAATTTGATTCTCCTCCAATCGAACAAGCTTTTCAGACACAACTCTCTATTCGTGGTGGTGCTCGAGGATGAAGAGGAAGAGGAAGAGGATATGGAGGTGGTAGAAATCAAGAAACTAAAGAAGATGCTTGTGATTCATCTTATTCTATGCGAGGAAGAGGTCAAGGTAGAGGTCAAGGTCGTGGTCGCTCTCTCTCACAAGTTCAACACACCATAAAGTTTTGTAGAAAGAGATTGACAGAAGAAAACCAAAAGGAGGTAACTTTCATGCATGAGAAAAATGAAATTCTTGATGATGATATTCTCTTTCTTGCGTGTGATACCAAAGAAGAAACACATGATGAAGTATGGTATATTGATAGTGGTTGTAGTAACCACATGACTGGAAACAAAAAATTATTTGTGGACTTAAATGAAATGGTTCAAACTGAAGTTAGAACAGGTGATGATAATAGGCTTGCTGTCAAGGGACGTGGTGATATTCTTGTTAAAACTAACCATGGCAGCAAGCACGTCACCGATGTTTTCTATGTTCTAGGCCTCAAACACAAACTTTTGAGTGTTGGGCAACTTATTCTAAAAGGATATGATCTTCATTTCAAAGGAGAAATATGTGAAATTAAGGATAAGAAGAATGCTCTCATAGCCGAGGTGAAAATGACTCAAAACAAAATGTTTCCATTTATATTTCAAAATGTTGCTCTTCCTTGCTTCAGTACTATTATTAAAGATCCATCATGGTTATGGCATCTTCGATATGAGCATTTGAATTTCAGTTCTTTATCTCTCATGTGCAAAAAACATATGGTCAGATGCATGCCTAACATTCATCAGCAAGACAAAATTTGTGAAGGTTGTGTTCTTGGAAAACATCACAGAGACTCTTTCCTGGTGGCAAATCTTGGCGAGCATCAAAACCACTTGAGTTGGTTCATTCTGATCTATGCGGCCCTATGCGTACCACATCTATTGGAGGTAATCGTTATTTTTTAACATTCATTGATGACTTCAGTCGAAAGACATGGGTTTATTTTCTAAAAGAAAAATTTGAGGTGTTTAAATATTTTAAGCACTTTATGACATTTGTTGAAAAGCAAAGTGATCTTTCTATTAAAACCTTGCGTACTGATCGTGGGGCTGAATATATGTCCAATGAGTTTGAGGAATTCTTGAAAAAGAAGGGCATCCGTCATCAGTTGACTACTCGGTACACACATCAACAAAACGGCGTTGCGGAAAGGAAGAATCGCACGATCATGGAGATGGCAAGAAGTATGTTGAAATCTAAAGGTATGCCTAACATATTCTGGGCTGAATCAGTGGCATGTGCTATCTATCTTCTTAATCGTGCCCCCACTAAAAGTGTTCAAGACCTAACTCCTCAAGAAGCTTGGAGTGGGCAAAAACCATGTGTTGCTCACTTGAAAGTATTTGGCAGCATATGTTATTCTCATATCCCTGATGAACGAAGGAGCAAGCTTGAAGATAAATCTGAAAAATATATCCTCGTTGGGTACAGTGAATGCTCAAAGGCTTATAAGCTTTACAATCCAATCACCAAGAAAATTATCATAAGCAGAGATGTAAAATTCAATGAAGAAGAATCTTGGAATTGGGATAGAGAGAATGAAAATAAAAATTCATATTTCATTAATAAGGAGGAGAGTCATGAACCAAGTGGTGATGGAGATACTTCACTCTCCTCTCCATCTACGCATTTATCATCATCTTCCTCATCTTCAAGGAGTTCTGAATCTCCCCCTATGAAGACAAGAAGTCTTCAAGAAATTTATGAAACAACAAGAAGAATTCTTGAGGAAGACTTGGTGAATTTTGCTTTATTTGCGGATGCCGATCCAATTACTTATGAAGAATCATCTCAAGAAGAGAAGTTGAGAATTGCTATGAATCAAGAAATGGACTCCATTGAAAGAAATCATACTTGGGAGTTGACTGAGCTCCCAAATGGACACAAATCTATTGGCGTCAAGTGGGTATATAAAACAAAATTCAACTCAAATGGAGAAGTTGAAAAATGCAAAGCTCGACTGGTGGTAAAAGGTTACAAGCAAAGGTATGGCGTTGATTTTAATGAAGTCTTTGCTCCTGTGGCTCGCCTTGAAACAATTCGCATGGTGTTAGCTTTGGCTACTCAAAGAAAATGGAAGGTCTTTCAAATGGACGTAAAATCAGCATTCATGAATGGTCTCCTTGAAGAAGAAGTGTATATTGATCAACCTCCGAGTTATGTAAAGAAGGGTGAAGAAAACAAAGCGTGTCGATTGAAGAAGGCTTTATATGGGCTGAAACAAGCGCCAAGGGCTTGGTATATTCGCATTGATGGATACTTCTTGAGGAATGGTTTCAAACGGTGTCCTTTTGAGCATACTCTATTCATCAAAGAAGGCAATCACGGGGAATTCTTAGTCATATGCTTATATGTTGATGAATTAATAATTACCGGCAGTAATGCAACCATGTGTGAAAATTTTAAGAAGGATATGATACACGAATTCGAAATGACTGACATGGGGCTTCTCCATTTTTTTCTGGGCATTGAAGTAAAGCAAGCTGAAGATGGAATATTTATATCTCAAAAAAGGTATGCTGAAAATATATTGAAGAAATTTAGAATGGAGGGTGTCACACCTCTTAATACTCCCATGGAAGTTGGCTTGAAACTTAGCAAAAATGATGGTGAGAGAAAGATCGATGCAACTCTCTATAGAAGCCTTGTTGGTAGTCTTATGTACTTGACTGCTACAAGACTTGATCTTATGTTTGTTGTCAGCATGATTAGCAGATTTATGGAATCTCCTTCTAATATTCATTGGGACATAGGCAAAAGAATTTTGAGATATGTGCGTGGCACTATCAATTATGGAATTCATTATAAATGTGTCGAAGATTCAAAATTGGTGGGTTTTTGTGATAGTGATTGGGGTGGCAATAGAGATGATAGTAAAAGCACTTCAGGTTTCGTTTTTCACATTGGCTCAGGTGCAATTTCATGGGCATCGAAGAAGCAAGCAGTTGTGGCTCTCTTCACAACCGAAGCTGAGTATATTTCATTGGCCCTTTCTAGATGTGGATTCTTCATGAGCTGAAGCATCCTCAATATGAAAGCACTTCTTTGTTTTGTGACAATAGTTCAGCCATAGCACTCACCAAAAATCCAGTTTTTCATGGCAAAAGCAAGCATATTCGAATCAAGTATCATTTCATTAGAGACTTGGTCAAAGATGGAGATGTCAATGTCAAGTTTTGCAAGACCCAAGACCAAGTGGCTGATATCTTTACAAAAGCATTGAAGAATGAAACTTTCAATAAATTGAGAGAGAAATTAGGTGTCGTTATAGTCTAGCTTAAGAGGGCCTGTTGGAATTATAAGCTAGACTCTTCGTATTCCTCCCTCATTTTTGGGAAACTCATTTTATTTTAAGGCTTGTTGGAATTATAAGCTAGACTCTTCGTATTCCTCCCTCATTTTGGGAACTCGTTTTACATTAAGGCTATTTGCAGTTTTCTATGCAACTCTTTGGGTTCCTCTCCCATTTATTTCTTTTCCTTGAAAATGTAATAGTCTTTTAGTTTTTCTATGGTAGGAATTTATTATGTAATTAAATTCTAGTTGGGCTTGAATGCTATATATATAGCAGCCATGTATCCTCATTTTGACAAGTCATTGGAATGTATTGAAGCCTTTTGTAGCCTTCTCCTTCTCTTGCACCATTTCTGTGTGTTTTTCATTCTAGAGAACAATCTTCTTCTCTAGTTTGTTGCTTTATTTCCAACATTTGGACAATGCAAGATGACCAAACAAATGACAAACGAAAGACCATACCTGCTGCATCGTTGGACAATGCAAGAAAATATGATCAATGGTTCCTTAAATTTGATCACAAAGATAGCATTGGGTCGCCATAGAGAAACTAAAATGTTGAAGACTACAGATGACCTTCAAAGCCGAGAATAAAGTGATGGCAGCCCGTGGGTCATGGTATTTACCCCAAACCAAGTCTGCCAGGTGGTATTTGTGGAATGTGGTATGTCCAGCTTTCCACGCCTCCCTGGTAGAAAAATCCAATCCATTAACCTGCTTGTTCCTGTTTGATTCTGCTAAATACAAGTGCAAAGTCTAAATAAAACTTCCCGCTTGAGACATGTGCTGAATGTTCAAAGGCACATCTGTGACCATGTCATGGTAGCTGGACATCACATCAGCGACACTCACAGGTTAGAGAAATCTGATCACCGATGTAGTGATTGGGATATGAAGATATTCAACAAGAGGTTAATGATTCAACCATAGTTCTAGCCAAAATGAGGTGTTATGCCCGTCACCAAAACCATAGTAGGTCATCTTTAATAAAGTGAATTCCATGGACAATACTCTTCCTGTAATATCGTGTATTTTTTCATTTTTTTTAAATCAAAAACTATAATTTTGGAATTGTATATTTATTTAAAATTGATAAAATCATGAAAAAATAATTAAAATACATAAGCTATTTTAAGTTAGTTATAATTTAAGATTTTTTTTAACCTTTAAATTCAAGCAAAAATAAAGAAAAAATAGGTTAAATTCAGGCAAAATTCATGTATGACCACCGTTAGATCCGCCTTGGAATGTAGATCGCATTGGCAACCTGTTTTTCCGAAATAGGATTATGATTAGCCCAAAAAATGCATTTTTAAAAATGTCCGACCTCTATTTTTGACATTTTCTGGATTGGATCAAACTAAATATGCTTCGTTTGATCTAAGTTAATATGGATTTGAACCCAGTTTATGATCTATATTGACTAGGATCTCGTCCAGGTAGGATCCATGTAGATTTAGATATGGATCTTGAATCTAGATCTATATCTAAAATCCATCAATGACCATTTTTAAACTTTAAAATCAACCTTTAAATTAAAGATAGGATGAGGTAGAGTTCTACCTGAGGTAAAACTCTACCCCATAGAGCTTTCCAGATGGAGCCGACACCCTCTGGAACATTCCTTTGGATATTAAATTAAATAATAAAAAATGTAATAAATTAAATAAATTTATTAAAAGGATAAAAATTTAGAAGAATAAAGAGAGAAGTAAGGTAATCATCTAGAGGGGATGTCACCCCCTTCTAGATTAAAACACTAAATATATAAAAAAGATGGATAGAAGCCTCTCTCTTTAGAATTCATATTCTATAGAGAAAGTGTTTGTGTGTGTGTGTGTGTGAGAGAGAGAGAGATAGAGAGAGAGAGAGAGAGAGAGAGAGAGAGCAAACTCGTGCGAAGAGAAGAGAAAAGAAAAGAGAAAAAAGGAAAGGAAAGAGAGAAAATGAAGAAAAAAAAGGAAAGAAAAATATTTTTTACCAAAGCATCCATCGATTTCTAGCCTTTTCATGCTACGAATCAAAGTACGGGTTCCTCTCTCAATTCGTACGGGAAACGAACATGTATAAATCAATTTGGGCATAGATTTATGAAGGAAAAGGGAAATCTTATTTTTTAAGCTATATATATATATAATATTTTTTTATGATTTGTTGAATTTCCTTGTTCATTTTTGTTGAAGGTATGCATATTGATTTTTAAACCATGCATCTGAATTCATATTGTTGATTTTCTCATGCTCACGCAAATCTCAATACATATATCTAGGTGTGATGAGTTTTCTTGTTCACGCAAACCTGGATATATATGTATATACATATATATTTCAGGTTGGTCGATTTTTATAAATCTGGATATATGTGTATGATTCAGACTTAACGACTTTAGCATTTATCTGAATATAATTTTTTTCTTGTTTCAGACCTGTCGAGTTTGACAAGCATGCATGTAAATATTTTTTTTCTTGTTTCAGACCTCTCGAGTTTGACAAGCATGCATGTAAATAATTTTTTTCCTATTTTAGATTGGTTGTGTTTCATATACATGCATATGAATATGGTTTTGATCCAGATTAATCGAGTGCATGCTTATGCATCTGAATATATTCTTCATATTCAGATTTTTGTCGAGTTTCACATACTTGCATTTGAATATATTTTTACTCAAATTTGTCAAGTTTCATATGCATAAAATTGAATATATTTTTACTCAGATTTGTCGAGTTTCGTATGCATGCAGCTGAATATATTTTTACTCAGGTTTGCCGAGTTGCATAACCATGTATCTGCATATTCTATTTTGATTCAAATCTGACAAGTTACATGCATATACTTGGTTCAGATATGTTGAGTTACATGTGCATACTGATTTGATTCAGATCTATCAAGATTCATGCTTATGCATCGAAACATATTGTTTTAATTCAGATCTGTCTAGTTACATGTTTATGCATTGAATTATTTTTTCTTGATTCAGATTTGGTCGAGTTACATGTTCATGCATATGCATATTTTATTTTGATTTAGATTTATCAGGTTACACGCTCATGCACCTTAATATAATTGCATATTTCAGTTTTTATCAAGCTTTATACTCATGTATATGTGTAGCCAACACGTTCTATATGTTGTACACATGACTCTTTTGGGTCTGGCCGACCCATGTGCATGATTTTAATCATGTACGTGATCAACCAATGTGTTATCCATGTGAGTACACAGGTATGGTCGAGCCATGTACATGATTACGATCATATACATGGATAAGCCAACATGTTGTCCATGTGGTACTGGCCGACCCATGTACATGATTAAGATCATATACATGGACCAACCAACAGGATGAATATATGATTGTTTTGGTTTGGCTGACCCATGTACATGATTGTGATCATATACATGGATCAACAAACATGCTGAATTTGGATTTATTACAAGTATAGCCGACCTATGTACATGATTATGATCATGTACATGGATCAACCAACATGTTAATATGTATTTTTCAGCTTAACCAACCTATGAACATGATTTTGATCATGTACATGAATCAACCCTAGCTTTTGGCTAGATAATCGGACCAGTCGTGTATGGTCTCGTGATGGCAATTACATGTACATGATTGTGTTTGGATTACGTATTTTCTGAATTAATACATAAACATGATCCTGATTTGATCAGTTTGCAATTGTGCATATCATACGCATGAATATGAAATTTATTTGATGTTTGAATGATTGTGATCATATGCATGTTTTGTTATTATGCATGAAATTGATCATGAATGGTGTATTCTGCAAGCATTGTATTCGTATACATATGTGCTAGACTTAATGCACATTCATTTTGTGTGTTTTAAATGTGCATTATGAACATGTTTGGAAATAGTATGTGTGTTGCATGTTCACTTAAATGTTGCAAGTTGCATAAATTACTTTTGAGATGTGTTGGTGGTCAGATGTGAACCACTGCGGGTCGTGTAGGCCAAGAACATGTACTACTTCGATGTTGTTGATTTTATTTATGCATTGCAAAATTTATTTTTGAAAATTATTGGTTTTCTAAATTTAATTATATTTTTAAATTGTGAGAGCCTTGGCCCAAAATTGGTTGGTTTTGCATATTGATTTGCAAAACGGTTCTTATGCAAAGAACTTGAAATTTATTTAAAATGGCAAAAGAGACCAAACCGTGTAATTAATCTCTTCATTGATATCACTTTCATAATGTAAGAATCTTGTATGGCGGTCTTGGGGGACTATGAGGATGCTGAAACTCTATGTGCAATTGTGCCCTTAAACTTAATATGGTGGTTCACGTCTCAACCACAGTTTTAAGAAGATTCAACCACTTTTCATGGGAGGTGTTGTTGACTTAACTGTAGTTATTGGTATACCAATAAAGTGGTGTTAGTGTATGTTGATTTTCTTGGTGTTCAAACATTAGATGTTGATTTCTAATATTTCGATGGATGATGTTGATTCTTGATATTGGTCGAGAAATAAATATGGAAACCAATAATAAAATACAAATTGTGTGTTAAGGTACAACTGAGAACTTAACTTGAACTTCAAAAATTTGTGCTTGTTATGAGTATCCGCGGGTTTAAGAAAAAGTATAAATTAAATTTGTGTGCATTTAATAAGGACATGCATGCAAAAGCAACTCTGATAAATAACTTAATAAGTTATTCATGCACGTGCATTTAATCATGCATATTTTACTGTTCATCAATTAGTTCATGCATTATGCATATTTGGCTTTGCATACTATTTGTTTCTGCATGATATTTGGTTAAATGCTTGAATGGTAAATTATTGCTTGTATTATTCCTTTGAAATTTATATATAAATTTGTTTATGTTATTTTCTTTACTGTTTGGTTTTTTAGAGAAATTTGTATGAGGACTTCGGTTCTTACCCATTTTCTTAAAACTGCTTTACAAGCACAGATGCACAATGATGTCTTAGATTGGCTAGCTGGAGGCTTCGAGAGTTGTGACTGGTTTTTGTGTTCTGACAGGATGACTCAAAATGATATAGACGATTTTTATGTCTTAGACTATTTTGATAGTTTGATTAAATTAATAAAGTGTGATTTTTTCTTCATTTGATTCAATGCACGATATGGTTTGTGGTTTGGTATATTAAATCTGTGATGCCCCGGATCCTTAGGTGAGTTTTCGTAATTGTTTAAAAAAAAATCACTAATTTTACAAGGGCTAGTTGGGGTCGTTACACTTCCATCAATGAGAGCCAGGTTTCATAAGATAAGGAAACCAAAGGGTACCCCTGGCTAAGTATTTTTGATGAACAATGGCCACCCAAGGATTAAGATAATGTTGTAACACCGCCCAACCCAACATAGCTAAGCATGTTGAATTGTGTTCAAACAAAGGTTTGATGCCAAATCCACCTTTTGGGGGTCTAAACACTGTTTCCCAAGCCACTAAATGAATGTGTTTGGAAGAAGCAGGAATTGTCTCATAATGCACTCAAATTGAGAGATAACTGAATTAAGCAGTAAGAAACATGGCATCCAGTGAATCGGGAAAGAAGCCAAAATTGACTTGTGGAGCATGATCTGTAGATAAGACCCTACAACTACAACTTTCAAGCCTTCTTCTTAATTTTGACACTAACAAATCACATAGATTTTTTTTTAGATGATCCTTGAAAAGCAGAAGACACAAATAAGTGATAAGAAGAGACCCTTTTTGCCATCTACTCAAGTTAGCGATATAAAGGACTCACCCTCCACACAAGTTGAAAGGAATAAAAACTGACTTCCCTGGGTTGACTAAAAGTCCAAAACTTGCCTCAAAGTCAGGAATAATGGATAAGAAATGACCAATTGACCTTCCTTTATCACAGATGCAGAATAATGCATAATCCGCAAAGAGAGAATAACTCAAACTGAAATCTTTAACAGAAATCAGGAAAATGAACCGATCCCTCTTAGCTTGTTGAAGACGCCTACTCAATCTCTCCATCATAAGCAAGAAAAGAAGAGGGGATATTGGATCCCCCTGACTGATTCCTCGATAAATAGGGAAAACAAAAAAAGAGGAACCTTTACAAACAACTAACATTGAAGGGAAGAAAAGTTGAGCAAGAATCATAGTGAAAACAATATGTATTTATTAACTTGTTTGCAAATTATTGAATGCTAGTTGTGTTGGTGATGCTTGGTGGTTTGTTTGAATTATGGGTGTGTTCATTGGCGTCATCATGAGCATCCTTGATGACACCAAAGGCTTAGAAACAACCAATTTTCTCTTTTATTTTTCTTGTTGTTGTTTTTTGCTATTTTTAATGGCTAATTAATGTACGAATTTTGTGGCATCATAATTTATTATACAGTTTCAAAAGATTGATTTTTTTTCCAGTTTTGTCCTTCATCTGCTGATGATTTTTCTTTCCTGCGAATGTCGTACTATATATGCAAATTTAGTAGAATATTTGTGAAGTTTCGACAGGTTTTAGAAAGTTTGCAGATATAGTTGTGCGAACTTTGTATTATATATGTGAATTTAGTGAAATATTTGTAAAGTTTTTACAGGTTTCAATTACATAAAGTTTGCATATTTAGTTATGCGAGCTTCATAATATATATGCGAATTTAGTAGAATATTTGCAAAATTTTGACATGTTTCAGTTATAGAAAGTTCGCAGATAGAGTTATGCAGATTTTGTGTGGTACATAAAAAATGTGTGAATCACCTTTTAGTGAGAGTTTGTGATACTCAAAGAACGTACCTATATATCATGCAAACTTTGGTACATCGAGCAAACTTTAAGAGGTGTGCTTGTGTGAAGGGTAAAATGATCCTAAAGAAGTCATACATTTGCGAATTTGGACATGAAGTGGATTTCAAAAATTGTAAGGCATTTCAAAAAATATGACATGTCATTTTTGTCATGCAGTACGATCATTTTTCTATTTTGTTGTTCTTATATTAGCATCTAAGACTTCTCTCATCCTTTGCACTATATATATATATATATATTAGCATCTAAGACGAATCTCATCCTTTGCAATTAAATTTCTTATTTTCATCCCTTGCAATTAAATTTTTTATTTTCATCCTTTTTATTGGACCAATGCTATCATTCAAAATTGAGACCTAAGCCAACTTCAATACATTGGATGTAGTCCAAATCTAGATCCATATTAGGAGTTGGTTATGCATTTTGGATTAGAATTTGAATATACTAGTGACTGACCTTTTGAACAGTGAGTTAGCTAAAGCTGCATGCTTGTTGAACTCGGGCCAGATCCAAATTCGGATATAAAATGCAAACTGTAGAGTCCAAATCTAAATCTGGATCCGATGTGGCAAGGTTAAATTCGAATATGAAATACAGTTGATAGTTCTGGATCCAGAAAAATAGAAAAAAAACAAACTATTTACATATAAAAGAATGAAACGGGATCATATTTTAATTCAGACCAAAACCAGATCCAAAAGTAATCTGGTTGAAAAGATCCAAATCTGATTAGAATCACATTCAGATTTTACTTAATATATCCAAATCTGGAAACATGTTAGACTCGGATCGAATATGGTTCGATCCAACTGCAGCACTATAGTCTATAGTTTGCGCATCCAAAGTCAAAACGTTTACACATTACGAGATTTCAGTTAATCTTCAGGAAAACCGTTGCGTGTAATCAATACCTCGATTGAGAGACAAGATAAGGCAATGCTTGACCAAACATAAATTAATGGTAGTTTTAGAGTGGGAACAGTTGCTTAACGGGGTCAGACCTGGGATTTTTTTTTTATGACAAAGGAACCCCCACTGAGAACCAGGTCACTAACGGGCCCGCCTCCCTGCAAGGTAAAACTCCGGGTTGGGGACACGACCACCCAAACCTTACATGCCTCAACCGAGTAAAAGCAACAGCAGCCCCCATGTGACAGCGGGGTTCGATCCTAGGCCTTCAGCTTGACACAGGACACTGGTTACCACATGGGATACCACCCCGGTGGTAAACCTTTGGTGGGAATTGAAACACCCTAAAAGTTCGGTGTGCATATGAATTGGCTTGAAACGTTTAGTGGATATTTGAAAATTCTCCAAAACTTTGAAAACCTTAAAATCGTCAAAAGTCAAACCAAAGATAAATTTGCCAAGTCATTGTAAAACAAAGACGTGCTTCTTTTGTTAATTGTCTTGTTCTAATGGGACATGTTCTCAAAGTAAAGATTTTTTCACCACCTTCCTCTTTATTGTTTAGTTTTTTTTTTCTCTTCAACAGAGAAAGCTGGGGTTAGGCAGACCCCTACCAGTTATACAACCATACAATTGGGATTTGAAGTTTCAACATCCCATCACAAGGTGGAGTGCACTAACTGCTCCTGTCAGACAAGCGGAGCCCCCGTTGGTTTAAACAAATGATTAGACTACTTTTTTCCGAGAAATAAAATAATTTGACCATTATTGTAAAATATGAAAGTTAAGGATACTACAAATAACCTATAAAGTTTATAAAATTCAAATACTATAATGAATATTACCCATCAAGTATGTTGTATCCACATATGATTGCATTTAAGAGGAAGATTTCATTATTTTTTATGAGAAATAATCTCTTTTATTTTTATTTTTATTTTATTGATTTAAAATAATTATAATTATGAGAGAATCTATAAACTTGTATACATGATCTAGAGGACATGTCTATTCAAATATGCAAATAAGTCTTCATGATCAAATCAATAAACTAAATTAATATATGAGACCACAAATAACAAATTAAAATATCTAAGTATATCTAGATAGATCAAATTTCAAATAATCTACATCTGTCATTAAAAAAGATGTAATTATAACAAAACATTATTAACATGATTTTAGTTAAGGTAAAAAAATAAGATCAAGCTTATTTAAATAAGCAACTAACTATGCTAAATTGAAAACCATCTGATTTTCATGTAATTTTAGACATGAAAGAAGATGAATTTTCTTCTAGCGTAAACAAAATTTAGAGGATTTAATAAGCTTTCCAACGCACCAAAAATCAAAGAATTCTAACATATGGTTGCAAGGTTATGGCTTTTGGAAGCTGCCTATACTAAGTATAGTCCTATATTGCATTACTTATAAATAAATATGAACTTTTATCAAAAATACTTACATTTGCCCTGATCAACCTTCACAATAATTTTAAGTAATGAGCATTATTTGTGTAATGACCAGATACTCTTCAACTAGTCCCCTCTTCATTGATTGACCAACTCTACATTGAAGCACGTGGAAATTCAGGAAGAATGTGATATCTCAAAGGCCTTCAAATAGATATGTGCTTCCATATCCAAGCATGCAGGGATTTGTATAAGTATTAATACATATTAATACACTGTATATTACATCATCCATGTTAAATAATATTTTAGTTCAAATCAATAATTTAGTTACAAATGAAGGAATAACCATTTTCAATAACACCAACATGCCGGTGATGTTTATTCTTCCCGTTATAAACTACTCAAACCTATATAGATGTATGCAAGTGTGACTGCTCCCCATGCATATTGGTCGACAAGATCCATGCCTCCAACCAGTTTAATATATGAACTATGGATCAACTTTTAACCATTGTCTATGAATACTTATGTGCCCAAGAAGTAAAGCAAAAATGATTTAAATTCCTTATCCCAGATATTATCAACCTTCCCTTCAACACACAATAGTTTCTCCTTCATTCTCCTCGCCTTGTTGGGGTCAAAGTGATTCCTTAACCATGATAACTTTGTTTTTTCTCCTAAGAGTACATCATCTTTCACTCCCAAATAAATATCACACGTGCTTAAAATTTCTCTACTGATGCCCACTCACTGGCTCTCCATGATATTTAAATCTGGTGATTTGTGTCACATCCTCCAACATGATGGTCATCTAAATATCTCTGAACTGAAATGTATTGATTGTTATATTGCAGAACCGCACAACAACCTCTAAGAAGGGTGACTGATGTTTTATGGTGTGATCTCCAAGAATTTTTAAAAATGCATACAATCAAGTCTATACTTTGCATCCTCCGATAGAGATTGGAACCACTTGTGTGCTTGAAACTAGTAGAACCAGTATATGTGGCATGTTGAATCACTCTCCTTGCCTTGTGACTCCTGTAATATATATGATAATTTAATAAATAATTGAATGTAAAATATAAAATGATTGTAAACATCTTAGACACATGTGTATACAAAATAACAAATAATCAAAGTACCTATCTAGGAGTATCAAACCTTCTTCCCCGCTTCGATCACTTCCTCAGAGCTTGCACTTTCTTCTCCACATCCTCCTTTTGATGAGGTGCCTCCTTTGTCTCTCTATCATTCACATTCTCTGTAGCTGCATCTTCAACTTCATATATTCGATCATTGAGCTTAACAACAACCTTAGAATGCACATGGATCAAACTTATTGTTCATTGAGTCTGTGGCGCACCAAACCCCGACTTTGGAAAAACTTAGAATTTTCTGTGAATTTTTTTTTTTTGAAAAGGTTTAACCAGAGAACAGAGAAAAACACAGTGTACGGAAAACTACAAAGCCGCAAGTCTGGGCGGCCACCACAGGTGAGTGTATCAAGAAACAACAGTAAGGAAACAACTTTTTATTAAATACATTTTTACAAAATGTACAATTCATTTCCCTTAAAACGAAACCAACAACTGCCAAGATCCAACAAGTATCAAAAGTGTGGGTTCAGAGTCCGCTGCAGCACATCGAGCTCCATCGCACGCCTATGCAACACCTGTATCCCCATAAAATGGGGCCAGTACTCTTTCGAGCTGGTGAGACAAACCAAACACAATATACCAAAGTGTGGAAATCGAAAGCATAGCTATACATGACATACTTAACATGCACATTTATAATAGTTAAACAGTTACAACATGAGCAAGAGTACAAAACTACTCATGGAGCAATAAGTAGGAATAACTAGCATGAATTTATGAGTAATAACTATGCTAATACATTTCACAATCCATATCAATTAGTAAAGTATGCATCAAGGAACATAATAGACAAAGTGTTGTGAACTGTGTCAGGTGAGTGCAAAAAGGACAAGTACAAATAAACTGAAAGGTAACAAGCTGTAGTAACTGTAACAAGTGCTGGAAACGAGCAAGCAACTAAAGTAACCGTACAACAAGTAACTAAAACAACAAACTGAACTGTAATGAGAACTAAGCAGCAAGCAACTATAGTAACAACTGAAGTAACTGTAAAGAAGGCACTCCAAGTAGTAACAGACTGTATCAAGTACTAAACAACACAGTAACCAAAGTAGCAACTGAACAAGAAAGGCAACTAAGGTAACAACCGAACAAGTACAGTAACTGAAATACAAACTACAGAACAAGTAAAGTAGCAACTACAGTAAGTCAGCTGATTGGTTAATATTTAAGTTTTTTTGATTACTCCTTCGGGTACGCGAAGGAACCTCGCATTCTATGAGACATGCACCCGACGTCTATTATTCAAGTTCTAGTGTGGTAACCGGGGAAGCTACAGACCAAGTCAACCTCATGCGAGCAGCACACGGCTAGGAGAAAACACTTGCATAGGCAAGGATTACAATCCATACTACTGCAGTAGTGAGGTCCTAAGAAGGTAACCTCGACCTCTCTGACTCTGAGTGACAGGAGGCCAAAGGACGCTACAGCTTCTGTCAAAACACATGTCGTAGTAACGACTAGTGATCATGCATAATATTTGCATTTTATTAATCATTATTTATGCATGATCCGTGTTAAAATCGCTCTAAAAACCCATTTTTATTGATAGTTCTGAGAAATTGCATTGAATTGAATTTTATCAGAAATTCGTATTTTTCAAAGCTTTCCCTGCATATATTTTCTTTAGTGTTTCTATTATAGTTAGAATGTTTTAATCATAGTTTAGTTTGTTTAGTTTTTTTTAATTTTTAGGAAGTTTGTTTGTTTGTTCTTAGACAATAAAACTTGTTTTACTAAAATGGGTCTTTTGAAAAATATGGAAAATCGTGGACTTGTTTTGAAAATTTTCTTTTACCCTAATTTAGTATTATAAGTAATCTTCTACAGCCAAAAAAAGAGAGTGGTCTCTCTCTCACGTTGGAATTGACGCAGCCCACTTGGAAGCTCTCTCTCTCTCTCTCTCTCTCTCTCTTCCCCTCCTCTTCCTCTTCTTCTTCTTCTTCTTTTCCGTCTCTCTTCTTTCTCGTCTTCTTCTTCTTCTTCGTCCTCTTTCAGCACAAGGGAGCAGCATGATGATCTGATACAGGAGAGATCCCTCTTTTCTCAACCACTCCAGCCGACCTTGGTAAGTCCTCCATCTTTTTCCTTCTTTTTTCATCGTAGATTAGGATCATTCATTGCATGCATCGTAGTTTTGATTTTTACATCTCATAAAGCACATCATATTCTGCATATTAAGATTAGATTGGTTTGTATTTAGTGATTGAAAAATAAGAAAAACATAGATTTCGTTTTGATAGAATAGTCATGTAGTCGTTCCTGTTTTGTTTTAGTTAATGGTAGCGTCTTTTGTTAATTTTATGCAGCCATGTTTTAGTGTTGTTTTATGTTTTTTTTTTACAGTAAGTCTTTCTTTTGCAAACTGCATGTTAATGTTCTTACTTAGTGATTTTTTTTAGCACCGTTTCTATACCTGCATACCACGTTTTTCTTAGTCTTTAGATTCATCGTCGTTTTTGTTAAATAAGTTCGACACTTCTTCTTTTTTATTAATTAGGTCAACGTTTTTCCTTTTTGTTATAGTTTCTATTCTGTAACATGTTGCTTAGTTTAGTTATCATTGTGTTGTTTTATTTATTAAGTTAGCTACATTAGTTATTGTTTGCCATGATGTTAATTTCTGATGTTAAGCTATTTCATCAAGCAGAGCAGCGTGAATCTTAGAGCACGTTGATCTGTGAAATTTTTATAATTGGGTGAACCAGTTTACTGTGGACCGATTAGTGGGAGACTCAGGTTACGTGTGCTGGTTAGTGTGCACCGATCTTGTGTTTTGATCTGGGCTCTTAAGCAATCTGCTGAATTTGTATCTTCAAGCATGATGCAATTAATGATAATAAATTAAGTAGAGTTGGATTTCAGCAGATTGTGATTCTCTGAGTGTATTCAAATTTTTTTAGAGCCATGGGTCTTGTCATCATCGTTAATCACATCTACCAACATAATCAACGATGATGACGCTTCAGCTAGGCAGCACTTTGTGTTGGATTGAATAGAGTCTATCAATTATTACTGCAGAGAGTTGGGTTAACATCAATTAGTTTTAATTTCCTGTTTCGTAATTAGGTTGCTGCAAGGTTTTAGTGGTTAATGTGAGGTCAATTAATTAGTAGTTAGTATATTAGATCTATCTTCTTTAATAGTAATAGTTAGTTTAGATTTAATGTTTTACTTGTGACTTGAAGTTAAGTAGTTTATCACAATTAGGGTGCAGCTTCATACAGTTCCTTTGTTTTTAGTCACTACGTGATTAGTTTAGCATTAGCTCATTAGTGATAGTTAATTGCATTTCAGGTTTAATTAGTTAGACCATATTTACGTGTCTTCATATGTCCTTTAGTTAATTTGTCATTAGTTGATTATAAATTAGTTAAGTTGTTTTCCTATTTTGTCTTTTAGTGTTAGGTTAGATTAGTTTGTTTATGTTTAGTTTAGTTACATAATTCAAATCATGTATTTGCTGAATATTTTTAGTCATTAGCTATTAAATTCTTGTTAGTTTTTTTTCGTACTGCTTTGTTTTGTGTTTTTCTGTTTTGCAGGGAAGCGTTGGATGTGCAAAGAGATCAAATTTTTTTGTGCCCTCGAGTGAGCCCTCAGAGGACCCTGAATCAAACCATACCAAAGTGTTTAACCTAGAAGGTTCAAAAAGAGACCACCAAAGCCTTAAGCACTGAAGACTCTTGTTTTTCTCTTTAGACTAGGCTTTTATTTTATTTTATTCAATTCATTGGGTTGTAATAAAACCATTTAATTATTTTGTTTAAGCCCTCTACGTAGGGTCGTACTCTCGTAGTTAATTATTTGATTAATTCTTTTTTTTTGGCAATAAAGAGTAGTTAGATTGTGTGTTTGAATACGAAGTATTTTCCGTTCCCTGAGATCGACCCGGACTCCACCACTTGTGCGAGCCGGTTTTTTATATTTTTGGTGTCTGGCTTTCACTGAATTTTTATTAAAAATATTGTTTTAAAAAGGGTTTTCATAAAACTCACACCAAATTTTGGCGCCGTTGCCGGGGAACGGCGAAATACTAGTATTCACTTTATTGCCTTGTGTTTGTTCTCGTATTTTTAGGTTGTTAGTTTAATTCAGTTCTTTAATTAGGATTGTTTAGTTTGTTTTTCGTATTTAGGCTTAGAACCACGAGTGTGCATACCGTAGAGACAAGCTTACTTTTCTGCACAGCTCACCCATTAGGATCCCCTTAGAAGTGACTGTGTACGATTGGTACCGTGCACATAGATTTCATTGTCATAAATTCTCTATTGAGTGCAACTGCGTGGTTCTTGTTTATTTCTTGTTTTCAGTAATTGTTTTTGTTACTCGCTTTGTGGTTTGTGTGGTTTGGCCGCTAGCGCGTTAGTTAGGTAGAAAAACCCAATTTAGGACGGTTGCTGCACCGGTCTACCCTTTGGTGCATGCACGGGCGACGGTCGCTTGAACCTGAGCTTGCCGAATTTGTTGAGGATCCCGAATCTTTCTTTAGGAGAGCCCATCAAGCCAGCCCCATGGCTGAAGATCAGCAGTTGATCCGTCCTCTTAGGGAGTACTTTATGCCCAACACATACACTCCTGCCTCCTGCATCACAAGACCTGATGTGGGAGCGAACCATTTTGAAATCAAGGCCAGTGTCATCCAGATGTTACCCTCTTTTTATGGCCTTAGCAACGAAGACCCATACCGTCATCTCGACGAATTTCTCGAGATCTGCTCTACGGTGCGAATCAATAATTTTGGAGATGACGCGTTAAGGTTGACGTTATTCCCCTTCTCCCTTAAGGATAAAGCCAAGCATTGGCTGAAGGCCCTCGATACAGTTCAAATTACCACTTGGGAACATATGCAAAGGGAGTTTTTAAAGAAATACTTCCCAATTGGTAAGACGAACCAGTATCGAAAAGCCATCACTAGCTTTTCACAGATCGAGGGAGAAATGTTTCATGAAACGTGGGAGAGGATGAAAGATCTTCTTCGCAAGTGTCCCCACCACCAGGTGCCCCGCTGGCAACTGGTGCAATATTTTTATGATGGTCTCACTGAGAAGAACCGTCAAATGGTTGACGCTGCCTGTGGGGGCACTTTTATGCTTAAAAGTGAAGATGAAGCATGGGCCCTTTTTGAGACCTTAAGTGAGAACTCCATGCACCATGCTTCTGCTTCACGATCTGAGAGGGCCACACCTGTGCAAGATGGCGCGAAGAAGGCTGGTATATTCGAGATAGGGACGCACCTTGAGTTGCAAAACAAGGTCGACCAACTGTCTCAGAAATTAGATCAGTTGTTGGCGGGTCCTTCTCCAGTCCTACAGGTGTGTGCGTTGTGTGCTAGCCCTGCACACCATGTTGCTGATTGCCCCGTTGCACCACAGTACCCTGAGTTTGTCCAGGAACAAGCTCAGATGGCGCAGAGTTTCGCTAGGCCCGCACCCAATCCATATTCCAGTACATATAACCCGGGCTGGCGGAACCATCCCAATTTTTCATGGAGAAATCCATAAACCCAACCTCCCAACCCGTCCCAAAGCCAACCCAGGCAAGGCGGTTATGCGCCTGGATTTCAGAGAAACAGCTACCCTTCAGCTCAGCCGACTTATAGTCAACCTCAGTCCCAGGAGCCTTCGTCCAGCCAGTCTTTTGAGGACAAGATGTTGCAAGCCTTCTCAGATATCAAGGGCAATCTGAGCTCCCATACACATTCTATTGCGAAGCTTGAGACGCAAATGGGACAACTCGCTGAAGCGCTTAGCAGGCGGAGTGAGGGAGCTTTACCTAGCCAACCGGTGGTGAACCCTAGGGGTAAGGAGCCGATGCATGGCTTGCATATGACAGATGCCCATCAAGAGCAGGCTCAAGCAGTAATCACCCTCAGGAATGGGAAGCAATACCAAGCGAGGGAGGCTGCAGAAGAAAGAGAGAGAACGAGTGAGAAGCAGCCTGTCCCTACCGTCCCACCTCAGGAAAGCGAGAGGGCTCTACCATCTGAGCCTTCAAAGTCCTATACTCCCAAAGCCCCCTTTCCTGAGGCGTTAGAGAGGCCGAAGTCATTAGGCAAACATGGAGTGAATATGCAGGAGATGCTTGAGATATTCAAGAACGTTCAGATAAACCTCCCCTTGCTTGATGCCATTCAGCAAGTCCCTGCATACGCAAAGTTTCTAAAGGAGCTTTGTACGCAGAAAAGAAAGTTGAAGTCACAAGTGCCGAAGAAGATATACTTGACTGAGCAGGTGAGTGCGGTGTTGCAGCACCAAACCCCACCAAAGCTTAAGGACCCAGGGACTCCAATTATTTCGTGTGTCATAGGAGACATCACTGTCGAGCGTGCATTGCTCGACCTTGGGGCAAGTGTCAATATCTTGCCGGGTTTCTTTTATGACAAATTTGGATTAAAGGAGATGAAGCCAACACCTATGACTCTGCAGCTTGCAGATAGATCAATCAAGGTCCCGCGAGGGATTTTGGAAGATGTGTTAGTCAAGGTAGAGGACTTCTACTTCCCTGTCGACTTCATCATTTTAGATATGGAGGGAGTTAATGATATGCGGCAGACCCCCATTATTCTTGGATGCCCCTTTCTGGCCACTGCCAATGCGTGCATTAATTGCCGCACAGGTGCGATGGATGTCTCATTTGGCAACAGGAAGATGAGGCTTAACATTTTTCATGCGGCGATGGGACCTGCCGGCGATGAGGCTTCTTTCGAGGTCGACTTCATTCAGGACCTGGTAGAAGCAGAGCATACCTGGTTATTGAGTGATTCACCTCAGGAGGAGGTTGATGAATCACTCAAAGAAGATGGCCATGGGTCGATAGAGAGTCAGACAAGTGATCTGAGTTGGACCTGGCACTTCGAGCCGCTTCCTGAATTGGCAGAAAAGCCAGCCCGACCATCCATAGAGAGTCTGCCTGAGCTTGAGTTGAAGCCCTTACCGGCCTTACTCAAGTATGCCTTCCTAGGCAAGAATCAGACTCTCCCCGTCATTATTTCCGCAGACCTGACTGAAACACAGGAGTGTCAGCTTTTACAGGTCTTGCACGAGCATAAAGAGGCGATTGGATGGTCGGTGGCAGATTTGAAGGGGATAGATCCCTCCTTTTGCATGCATCGGATTATCATGGATGAGGGGGCTAAACCCTCAAGAGAGGCACAAAGGAGACTAAATCCCCATATGAAGGAGGTGGTAAAGAAGGAGGTAGTCAAATGGTTGGATGCAGGGATCATTTATCCCATCTCCGACAGTCAGTGGGTGAGCCCTACCCAGGTTGTCCCAAAGAAGTCTGGGCTCACTGTAGAGACGAATGAAAAAGGAGAAAGTGTCCCCATGAGGACTACCACGGGATGGCGAGTATGCATAGATTATAGAAAGTTGAACAGTGCAACCAGGAAGGATCACTTCCCTCTGCCGTTCATCGACCAGATCTTGGAGAAACTCGCGGGCCAGCAGTATTTTTGTTTCCTGGATGGTTATTCAGGATACAACCAGGTGGCCGTTCATCCCGAGGACCAGGAGAAAACGACGTTCACCTGTCCTTATGGCACTTTCGCTTATAGGAGAATGCCGTTCGGGCTCTGTAATGCCCCGGCTACATTTCAGCGGTGCATGATGGCGATCTTCTCACATATGATGGATGATGTCCTGGAGATTTTCATGGACGATTTCTCGGTCTATGGCTCTTCATTTGACGATTGTCTCCAAAAGTTATCTCGTGTGCTTCAACGTTGTAGGGAGACAAATCTGATTCTTAGTTGGGAAAAGAGTCATTTCATGGTGAGACAAGGGATTGTTCTTGGACATATTGTGTCTGAGAAAGGAATCGAGGTTGATAAGGCCAAAGTAGAGACCATTGCTAGATTAGCTCCACCGACCTCTGTGCGGCAGGTGCGATCATTTCTAGGGCACGCAGGTTTTTATAGAAGGTTCATTAAGAACTTTAGCCAGATTTCTCGACCGTTGTGCAACCTACTAACGAAAGATCAGTCGTTTGTGTTTGATGATGCCTGTCTGAAGGCATTCTTGGCCCTGAAGGAAGCTCTGACTACTGCTCCTATTCTTCGATCTCCTGAGTGGTCAGTGCCATTTGAGATTATGTGTGACGCGTCAGATTACGCGGTTGGAGCGATTCTCGGTCAGAAGATTGAGCGACGATCTCATGTGATTTATTATGCTAGTAGGACTCTCTCTGATGCGCAAATGCATTATACCACCACAGAGAAGGAATTACTAGCCGTAGTTTTTGCTCTTGAGAAGTTTCGATCATATTTGTTAGGCTCCAAGGTCATCATTTACTTAGATCATGCAGCATTGCGATATTTGATGAGTAAAAAGGATGCCAAACCGCGTCTCATTCGATGGATCCTTCTGTTACAAGAATTTGATCTCGAGATTCGAGATAAGAGTGGATGTGAGAATCTTGTAGCAGATCATTTATCCAGACTGACAGTGGAGACATCCACTGATCAGGGGCAGATTGATGATTCATTTCCGGATGAGCAGCTCTTTCATGTCAAGCGTTTGCCTTGGTTCGCGCATATCATCAACTTTTTGGTGACTGGAGAGTACCCTTCGCACTGGAACCGCAATGAGAGAGATCAATTTTTCTCGCAGGTAAAGCACTATTTTTGGGAGGAACCAGAATTGTTTCAATTATGCCCGGATCAGATGATTCGGAGGTGTGTTCCTGAGGAGGAGTATGACTCCATTCTATCATTCTGTCATTCCTTGGCTTGTGGAGGTCATTTTTCTAGTCGAAAGACAGCCACAAAGGTCCTCCAGTCAGGATTTTGGTGGCCGACATTGCATAGAGATGCTCACGATTTTTGTAGGAGGTGCTTGCGCTGTCAGCAGACGGGACGCATCGCCAAGCGTGATATGATGCCCCTCCTTCCTATTTTGATTGTTGAGATTTTTGATGTGTGGGGCATTGATTTTATGGGTCCTTTCCCGCCTTCGTTCGGATTTATTTATATTCTAGTGGCGGTTGATTATGTCTCCAAATGGGTCGAGGCCGTGGCCACCCGAACCAATGATCATAAGGAGGTGCTCCGATTTATCAAGCATAACATTTTTAGTCGGTTCGGAGTCCCTAGAGCGATCATTAGTGATGGTGGTACGCACTTTCGTAATGTACAAGTAGCTTCCTTACTTAGGAAATACTCGGTACATCATCGGATTGCCACACCCTACCACCCACAGACTAGTGGCCAAGTCGAGGTCTCCAATAGGGAGATCAAGCGAATTCTTGAAAAAACAGTCCGGCCAGACCGCAAGGACTGGTCTCAGCGCCTTGATGATGCCCTTTGGGCCTATAGGACTGCTTTCAAGACTCCGATTGGCATGTCCCCATACCGATTGGTTTTTGGGAAACCATGCCACCTTCCTGTTGAATTAGAGCATAGGGCATATTGGGCTATCAAGAAGTTCAATTTTGATATGGCCCAAGCTGGTGCTGAGAGGAAGTTGCAGTTGAGTGAGCTTGAGGAGTTGCGCAATGAAGCCTACGAGAGTGCCAAAATATACAAGGCTCGAACCAAGCATTTCCATGATCAACATATTGTGAGGAAGCAGTTCGAGCCCGGTCAAAAGGTGTGGCTTTATCATTCACGTCTCCATCTTTTTCCAGGGAAGCTGAAGTCCAGATGGGATGGACCATTCATAGTCCATAGAGTTTTTCCACATGGAGCGGTAGATCTTTTGGACCCTCGAACGGGTAGCATTTTCAAAGTTAATGGGCAGCGACTGAAGCCCTACATTTCTGATATGGTGGTGCAGCAAGACATTGAGGCTATTAACCTCGTGGATGCATGAGGGGGAGCACAGGTTTGTATGTTGTATTTTTAGTAGGATCTAGTAAATATCATAGATGGTTTTTCGTTATTTTGCTTTGATCTCATGAGTATATTGTTAGATCAGGTAACCATTCTTGTGCATTCGTAGGACATGCATTTATATGTCAGGTGACTTCTACTCTTTTCTCCCGATTATCTTGTTTTCATATGCAGTCCCTTAGTTTCATATAAGCATGGGGGAGTGCCACTGAGGACAGTGTCATTCAAGCATGGGGGAGGGTGTAGTTTACAAACCTAAACTTTTCATGTCTTTGTACTTGCAATTTTTTTGTCAACTCATTAAAATTAGGCTTTTAGGGAATGAGTTTGAACTTATATGACTGCTTTGCAACATCAAACGTTTTTAGAGAATTTTTAAGCCCCACGAAAAACTTTTTCTAACACGAATCTAGAAAACCATGGTTATTTATGTGGATTTCAAAGAAATGATTATAGAAGCATGTTAGAGTTTATTTTGAATCACAAGTATGGATATGCACAGTTTTAATTTTTTGAAAAACTAAGCAAATGAACAATATTGCATTTAAGAGCTCAAAAAGTGAAACGAGCATACGTTTAGTTGTTTGATATCTTCGTACTCCCTAGTAGCTGGGCTTAGACACAAGTTGAAGTGTTTGAGTCCAGGGTGAAAAGGATAACGAAGGAAGTCAATTCTTTGTCTACGTTGATATCTGTGGCCTATTTTGTTCGAGCAAGTAGAGCCTGAGGGGTGTTTACACCTGGTGCCCTAAAGCCATCTGGTTTGGGAGTCATCGGCCCGAAAGCTCGTTACATGGACTTTATAGAGAGCCTAATAGATACTGACATTGCACATGACAGAGAAGTAGACTATACGTAAACTATAGAAAATTGAAGGTCTAGTGACTCGAGCAATTAAGTCTGAGGGATACTTTGTATCTGGTGCCCTAAGGTCGTCTGGCCTGGGAGTCACTGACCCAAAGCTCGCTACACGGGTCACAAAAACTGGAAATTGGGTATAGTGCTCAGAAAAATTGATTGAAAAATGTGGAAAATTGAAAATCAAGAAAGAGAAAAGAGCGTAAAAGAGAAAAGTTCATTGCTTAAAAGCAAATATTGAGAAAACCTGTGCAGAACACATATGAGTGAGGATAAGTAAATAATGATATGTATGTATTTAAATTTCTAAGGATGAAACATAAATGATTATGCTATTTAGAAAAGTGAAAGAAAATATTTTATTCTGTGGTGGCAAGTAGAAGACTCTAATCCTGTTTTGATGATGCAATGGCATGAAATATTTGTGGAAACGAACTCCTTAAACTGCCTAATGCTTTGTGTTTTAAAATTCTTATGCATACTTGACACAGATGTTTGTGGGTAGCATCACTGCAAACCCTCACGAGACCTTACTCGTCCACTGGGGTAACTCAGGGGTTGAAAGGGCTTGTTGCATATGCTAAATGCAACCGTGATTCCTACGAAAGTGAGTTAGGTTTTTATTGTGTCTAGTTTAGTATTTTTGCTTTTGCTTCAGTTTGCTCGAGGACTAGCAAACGATAAGCATGGGGGTATTTGATCATGCATAATATTTGCATTTTATTAATCATTATTTATGCATGATCCGTGTTAAAATCGCTCTAAAAACCCATTTTTATTGATAGTTCTGAGAAATTGCATTGAATTGAATTTTATCAGAAATTCGTATTTTTCAAAGCTTTCCCTGCATATATTTTCTTTAGTGTTTCTATTATAGTTAGAATGTTTTAATCATAGTTTAGTTTGTTTAGTTTTTTTTAATTTTTAGGAAGTTTGTTTGTTTGTTCTTAGACAATAAAACTTGTTTTACTAAAATGGGTCTTTTGAAAAATATGGAAAATCGTGGACTTGTTTTGAAATTTTTCTTTTACCCTAATTTAGTATTATAAGTAATCTTCTACAGCCAAAAAGAGAGAGTGGTCTCTCTCTCACGTTGGAATTGACGCAGCCCACTTGGAAGCTCTCTCTCTCTCTCTCTCTCTCTCTCTTCCCCTCCTCTTCCTCTTCTTCTTCTTTTCCGTCTCTCTTCTTTCTCGTCTTCTTCTTCTTCTTCGTCCTCTTTCAGCACAAGGGAGCAGCATGATGATCTGATACAGGAGAGATCCCTCTTTTCTCAACCACTCCAGCCGACCTTGGTAAGTCCTCCATCTTTTTCCTTTTTTTTCATCGTAGATTAGGATCATTCATTGCATGCATCGTAGTTTTGATTTTTACATCTCATAAAGCACATCATATTCTGCATATTAAGATTAGATTGGTTTGTATTTAGTGATTGAAAAATAAGAAAAACATAGATTTCGTTTTGATAGAATAGTCATGTAGTCGTTCCTGTTTTGTTTTAGTTAATGGTAGCGTCTTTTGTTAATTTTATGCAGCCATGTTTTAGTGTTGTTTTATGTTTTTTTTTTACAGTAAGTCTTTCTTTTGCAAACTGCATGTTAATGTTCTTACTTAGTGATTTTTTTTAGCACCGTTTCTATACCTGCATACCACGTTTTTCTTAGTCTTTAGATTCATCGTCGTTTTTGTTAAATAAGTTCGACACTTCTTCTTTTTTATTAATTAGGTCAACGTTTTTCCTTTTTGTTATAGTTTCTATTCTGTAACATGTTGCTTAGTTTAGTTATCATTGTGTTGTTTTATTTATTAAGTTAGCTACATTAGTTATTGTTTGCCATGATGTTAATTTCTGATGTTAAGCTATTTCATCAAGCAGAGCAGCGTGAATCTTAGAGCACGTTGATCTGTGAAATTTTTATAATTGGGTGAACCAGTTTACTGTGGACCGATTAGTGGGAGACTCAGGTTACGTGTGCTGGTTAGTGTGCACCGATCTTGTGTTTTGATCTGGGCTCTTAAGCAATCTGCTGAATTTGTATCTTCAAGCATGATGCAATTAATGATAATAAATTAAGTAGAGTTGGATTTCAGCAGATTGTGATTCTCTGAGTGTATTCAAATTTTTTTAGAGCCATGGGTCTTGTCATCATCGTTAATCACATCTACCAACATAATCAACGATGATGACGCTTCAGCTAGGCAGCACTTTGTGTTGGATTGAATAGAGTCTATCAATTATTACTGCAGAGAGTTGGGTTAACATCAATTAGTTTTAATTTCCTGTTTCGTAATTAGGTTGCTGCAAGGTTTTAGTGGTTAATGTGAGGTCAATTAATTAGTAGTTAGTATATTAGATCTATCTTCTTTAATAGTAATAGTTAGTTTAGATTTAATGTTTTACTTGTGACTTGAAGTTAAGTAGTTTATCACAATTAGGGTGCAGCTTCATACAGTTCCTTTGTTTTTAGTCACTACGTGATTAGTTTAGCATTAGCTCATTAGTGATAGTTAATTGCATTTCAGGTTTAATTAGTTAGACCATATTTACGTGTCTTCATATGTCCTTTAGTTAATTTGTCATTAGTTGATTATAAATTAGTTAAGTTGTTTTCCTATTTTGTCTTTTAGTGTTAGGTTAGATTAGTTTGTTTATGTTTAGTTTAGTTACATAATTCAAATCATGTATTTGCTGAATATTTTTAGTCATTAGCTATTAAATTCTTGTTAGTTTTTTTTCGTACTGCTTTGTTTTGTGTTTTTCTGTTTTGCAGGGAAGCGTTGGATGTGCAAAGAGATCAAATTTTTTTGTGCCCTCGAGTGAGCCCTCAGAGGACCCTGAATCAAACCATACCAAAGTGTTTAACCTGGAAGGGACAAAAAGAGACCACCAAAGCCTTAAGCACTGAAGACTCTTGTTTTTCTCTTTAGACTAGGCTTTTATTTTATTTTATTCAATTCATTGGGTTGTAATAAAACCATTTAATTATTTTGTTTAAGCCCTCTACGTAGGGTCGTACTCTCGTAGTTAATTATTTGATTAATTCTTTTTTTTTTGGCAATAAAGAGTAGTTAGATTGTGTGTTTGAATACGAAGTATTTTCCGTTCCCTGAGATCGACCCGGACTCCACCACTTGTGCGAGCCGGTTTTTTATATTTTTGGTGTCTGGCTTTCACTGAATTTTTATTAAAAATATTGTTTTAAAAAGGGTTTTCATAAAACTCACACCAACTAGTCACTCAGGGTTGTACCATCCACCCTCTCCCAAGGTGAACCATTTTGTGAATGGGTCGAAGCAGGTTTATCTTTCTTAGGCTCATGTTCATTCATACCTCACAACGAGGAATTTGCCTCGTGGTCCCCATGGGGTATGAAAAACGAGGACTTGGTCTGCTCATTCACGTGCTCAGCCTCACGCGGCCAACAGAGCACACTGCTCGTGAAAGCAGTCATAACACCATATTATTTATTTATGTTTTAGGGTATATCACACAAGAGTCCATTCACAACACAAGGGTCACTGTCCGAGGACTCCAACTGAGCCCACAACAAGTCATCTACATTCATACCCTATGGTGTTATATTTTAAGTCTTTTTATTCTTGAGGTAAGTGCATGAGGTGCGCTTACCAATGCCTCAAGCAATGTACCTCCTGAGGGTACGCACTACTCAGTAACTGTGTCAGGATGTGCTAAGTGCAAGGTGAAAGACTATCACAAGTTTCTATCTTAAGCACAAGTATAAACAACAAAGGCATTCGTATATTATTTCTGAGAGACAATTAAGTGTACAAGCAAATACACATTCACATGCATATGACATTTCATCATAATTTCATTATATAAAACATTGTCTCTAAAACATTACATTGGTATTATGCATAATCTTGCAATAATTTCCACAGTCAAACTCTGCCATTTTGCATACTTCAATGTTAAGATTGCATTCAGCAATATTCACATACGTGGTTCAACACACTTACATGTTTATGGTGAAATCTGGGATATTCCCGTCTTATGGGAATAACATTAGCTATTTCCACGGTATGGGTGTCCCGCCTGCGGTCCCAAACAATACTTGTAATTCAACGTGCCTCACGATGAGACAGTTAGAAACATTCTGCCACGATAGGGCAACTCTCGAACAAATCAAGTAGTGCGCACAAGCATACAAAACATGTATCTTTAACATAAGCGAGCTTGTCTCGAAAAGTGGGTCTACACCCCGAAACTCGCCAAGGAATTCTATGACAAGGATACACAAGGTATTGTCGTTCATACACTTAAATTTCGTGAATCCCATAACTATACAACGAGTCATGTACATCGGAAAGTGTGCAAGCGCCAAGTGTCATGATCACTTAGGTGGAGACAAAAGTGTTCAAATCATCGAACCAAAGCATTCGACAAATCTCTGATTTCGTGCCAGGGACATTAAGCCCACGGTTTCCTTGTATTACTTTGAAACACATCACTTCATAAGCGTTAATTAGCCTTAGAAATTGGTGAACCACACATAGCGGAAAGTGCTAACTCCAATGCATCTAGCATGACATTGCACGCGTGACAAAATACATATTTAACTATTTATTATCGCTATCGTGGCGGCGACAAAGACAATTGTTTATAAAAAGGGTAAAGTGGCAACTATGTCGTGCAATTGGGAAGTACGACTAGTCAAGTAGCTAACTCATGCAAAAGACTGCGAAATTACAAAGATGAGGTTCGAACACCTGCTGCCCCAAAACTGCAACAGCATCAACCTAATCCGGTTGCAACTAAGGCCGAGCTTTGGCCAAAAAACCGCAACACAACCCAACTAAAATGCAGCCAAAGTGCTGCAGCCACACAACTCGAGAACGAAGCTTCCAAAACACCATAAAGGTGTTTTGCTGCCATGCGAGTCCGCGTGGCCCGCTAGTCTAAACAACGGTACAGACCTAGGCAACTGGTCCATTAGGACCCGTGCCGTAGGCACTAATGCAATCCCATAGACTGCAGTCCGGAACTCTCTATCGAAGTGGAAAACAAGACGGAAGGGAGGAAAAATCCAACAACGGTGTTGGGACAATTCCCAAAAAGGTCGACAACCTTACCCACTATACTGGTGAAAAAGGCACTAAGTGCAAATAAGCAAGCCCGGTTTGGGCTGCGCTGCCGAACTGCGGCAGCACCCACAACGAGGTGACAACAAACCATTTGTTGCAGGAAAACCAGCTGAAGAAAAAGACAGAGATGGACAAGAAGTTGTACTGTCCCGCAACACGCATACTGCTGGGATCGAATCCCCTGGACCAAGTGGGCTTGGCCTAGAAAGAACCACCAATGATGGTCACGACAACAAGAAGAGGTATGCTAAACGGAACATAAGGTTATTGATATAACATCATGAACTGTGTACAAATACGAGTGGACATGTATGTGCATCGTGTCCTAAGTGCGAGAGCTAGCCCAACATTGCACATTATGATGGGACAATTAGAAAGATTTTGTCACAGTAAAGCGTGACTCACAAGCTGTGACCAAGGTTCAAAAACCACGTATTACAACCATAAGCGAGCTCATCTCGCTAAGTGGGGCCATTGCCCACAATAGGACTCGCCAAGTTCTAATTGTCGCAAAAGTCTCATGAGACTGAGACTCCATAAGGGTGCCTTAAACTCCCTTCATACTTAGGGAAGATCATTCAATTGCCAATGTGACTCGTACATTCAAGTATTGTGAGCAAAACACGAGAGTACATTCATTCGTGCAATCAAATACAATGAGCAAGACTATGTGACTACATTTATTTGTGCAACAACTTTACGTGCTAAAGTGGGTGTGTCCGTGCTCATACCATTCAAACACCATCAAAATGCCACACCACTAACACATGTGAAACTTCTTAAACAAATATATAATTCGTGTCGTGCCTTGTAAGACAAGGGAGAGCCATATACCCTCATTACATTTGACCTATGCCATAGGTTCCTTAATTATGCCAAAACCTCCTTTTATTTAAAAGCACCCGGTGGAGTGTCATAGCAAAACTCTGTTTTCTTATAAGAAAAGACATATCATTGCAAGCAATGCGAACATTTGCGTTCCATGCTAAGGTGGCCATATCCACAACGGGGGTGGACTACACTACTCCAATAGGCGGTTGTACCATAACATTGTGCTTTACGCAACCGTTATTCGCAACTTCTCTTCGGACGATGCGTACCAGCAACACGGTTCGTAGTTAGCCAAAACACTCATGGGTTCATTGGGATATAGGATCCCGCATCAATCATCTTTGCAGCCCATCGGCTGCAACTCGGGGGTTGTTTACCCACCTACATTATGCATTAAAATGAAAGGACAACTAGCTGCGGCTGGAGTTGTCAAAGGCGGACCCATCCCAAAGCTATCACTTGGTGCCATGGGGCACTACGCACTCACTGCAGTCCCGGTTTGGGCAGCGTTGCAAACCCGTAAGGAAGACAACAATTATGCTGTCATGCAACCTACAAGGGACAAATACCCTGGACCAAATGGGGGGGGGGGGGGGGGGGGGGTTCGGTCTAAGGAAGGTCCCCAACAAAAACTCAGCAAACAAGGGACAACCCTGGGTTTGGACTGCTTGGTCCAGGCACACGCCGGGCTGGCCCAAACTGCCGGGAGGCCTGAACTGGGCGTCCAGTCCAGCTATGGCACATCCACTAACAATCGGATCAGGTCTAGACCGACCGGTCCAGAACACAGAGGGTGTTTCAAAACTGGAGTATGGTCTGGACCGAATGTCCAGACCCCAGTTGGGTTCAGCCCGCACCGCAGGGAAAGGGGTGCAGTCAACTGCTGCGTGGCTGCAGCAAAAAACCGAACCCAAACGGAGAAAAGACAAGTGCAGGGCTTAACGTCTAAATCGAAAAAAGGGTGAAGGGCATGTCGCCCAACCAAACAGAGTTCGGTCAAGGCCTTTGACAGGTTTGGACCGAGTTCAGTCCAGACCATGTCAGGCCCACCGGGACCCTCGAAAAGGTGTGCGCAAAAGAATAAATGGATAGAGAGGGAGGGGCCTCAGCTGAACGGGCATGAGACAACCTTTGACAGGTCTGGACCTCATTCGGTCGAGACCATGTCAAAGCAACTGGGTGGTCGAAACCCACAAACCCAACATGGGTTTGGCCATTGGTCGTTCTAGACCAAAGAGGAGGGGGAAAACGCCCAGACCAAGGTTCGGTCAGGGGCGTTAGGTACTGCTGGACATGTCCAGCAGTCCGGCTAGGCCATCGAACAGAAAAAAGGGCAGATAAAGGGCCGAGCAGAAAAATAAGAAAAAAGAAAGGGCCAAAATGAGGAAGGTCGGTGCCTCCCAACATGGCTCGACCTACATAACATAAGCCATCAACACCCAAGGGTGAACCCGAATAGGTGGGCTGCTGAGGCTTATGCCAAAGCGGTGCCTCCTTGCCAAACGCACCAAAACCTTGGAAGTTAAAACTTTGGATGGCACCAAAACGACCCAAAGAAACAAGATGCGACATCCACCAAAAGAAAGCGCATAAAAGTGAAATGGCTTCCAGCCATTGCGCAACCAAAAGCACCTTCACTAAGCATGCAAGTGAACACATTAAATCCGTATTCTGAAATATAGCATGTAACGTAACTACAATAAATGCAAAAGCACGAAAGAAAACCTAAACTCATGGCGTCTTACTCTTATTTTGCTCAATGTAATACATGCAACGAAATGTGATGGCACTATGTAAAACCCAAAATGATTCAAATGGCAAAACCCAAAATGTTTTCAAATAAAAAGAACCCAAACGATTTCAAATGACAACTCACTACCACGTTTCACAACAAACGAAACAAATGCCTTGTAAGCATGCTAGAACGAAATCCACCTATTCGAAATGCATACAACTTAGCTCAAGAAAATCGACAATGTGAAAAAAAAGACCCAAAAGCTCAATCGAAATCCACGGTAGGTGTAGAGGATAAGGCATCTCACCTTCGCGGCTTTAGTGGAGCTGGAACTAGGTACTCACGGTTGGGGCTGGAACTAGGCTCACACACACTCAATATCTCCCCTCTCACTCACGGTTTGGAGAAGGGAAGGAAGGGGAGAGAGAAGCTCTAACCCAAAATCGCCCAAGGGTGATCCTCTTTCTCTCTCTTCAAGACTTAAGTAGGTAGGTTAAAGAGCAATGGACGGCTAGCATTAAAACTAATAAGATGGAGGGTTGGGGTGCTCCACGCCCCCCCATAGCCAGCCATGGACCAATGCATGTCATGCATTTAAAACTTTTGAAAAGGTTTTCAAATATGCCATTAAAAGGAGTTTCAAAAAGCCTTTATAGCTTGTAGAAATTACATAGGCTGCCCCTAAGGCTAGCCAATCGGTTTTAGCCAATTGAATTCCTTCAAAAGTATTGCAAAAATGCCATGGGACGCCAGCCCCATGTCTTCTTTATAAAAAGTCGCCCCTCATAATACTTCATTATGAGTCTTTTTGAAAATACCAAGGGCCAATCATGGCCTTCTTTTTAAAAGCCATGCAAAAACTTTCAAAATTGCCACCCAGCTGGTCAAACCTTGACCAGCTGGTCAACCATGACTAAAAACGTCCTCTAGGGAGGACGCCCAATGGATTTGGGTCCTCTCCTAGTTGATCCAGTCCAAATCCAAAAATCGCCATTAGTAATATTTCAAAATCATGCTTAATTAATGCATTAAACTACTAAATTTATTCAAATAAATCATTTAGTGCTCTTTATAATCTTAATTAGTATGGAATGCTCGATGCCTCTCAATAAAATTGCCTTTCGTTTGCAAGAATTAAGCGTATTATGATTCAGGTCCAAACTTGGAGCAAAACTCATAATTCACATGCACTGACGAGGTTTTTACGTCGTATAGGTCCCAAATTCGGGGACAAACTCTGAAAATATATTATAAATTAACCCTTAAAATTTAAAAAATTAATTCGTCCAGAATTAGGCACTTCTTACTTACACAACATATTTACGCGATTTTCGGGTCGCGTGTATAAAGCCAAAACACAAAGCATCGTCAATCATAGTCAATTACGCGATTAAACCTCATAACCACATGAAATATAAGCATATTAACTTAAATCAGATAGTAATTCCTCAGAAAATTCACGGATCTTACATCCTACCCTCCTTAAAAAGGATTTCGTACGCGAAATCACAAAACAACAAGCAACAACAAAATGGTCAGATCTCGTCTAACAGTGCCTACTCGTCCGCAACTAAGTCTCCCATAGATTTCTTAGGACAAAACTTCGCAACGTGCCCAGGTTGTCCACACTTGAAACACTTGCCATCAAAGAGAGGACAAGTTCCAGAAGCGTGATCTTCGTCGCATCGTCGACACTTCCGCGGGATGATCGATCGCTGGGATCGCTTACGCTGGCGGTTCTGAGATACTTTCTGACGTTTCTGCTCTCTCTCACGTATCAGTGATTCGGTCGTCTCAGGGTCTGTTATATCCTCACAAGCAGGAAGATTCAAATCTATGGATAGCTTATAGGTATCTATACTATTATTCTGCCCACCTTGGGCTATGTGCTGAAGATTCGCATTCAACCATTGTATTGCAACCGCTTGTTGTTGCACAATCTCTGCAAGGTTGTTCACAACACCCAAAATATCATTGCATCTAGTCTTTCGAGTCATCTATCATGACAAAAAGATATAACAAATCAATCGATAGGTCTGACAACCAAGCTTGCTAAGCGATAATCGCCGCAATCATACAGAAATCACGAGAACACAACACACATATAATCAGGCAACATTCATCACAATTCAAACAAAGGTCACATTGCAACTCAATTGTGCAACAACACGACATAGAAACATGTTCTACGAACAATCTCAAGCGACACCCTACCAGGCCGCTATTGCTAGAAAGTCAAACTTATAGATCACAACTGGCTATATCCATCAATACCAGAAAAATCAATACTACTCACCATAACTTTTCATGGAGATCAAAATCACACAAGTTACCTGTCAGATCGCCTGATCTGGGAAACGTACAACCTCACACGAATTTACCGTCCTAGATGGTATACCTAGTCTTGGACAGTACATTTCCTCACAGTTCACCGTCTCCGCGGCTACCTGGTCTTGGACAGTGTATCCTCATAGAGATTCGCCATGCTAGTCGGGTTACCTGGTCTTGGTCATACACCCCTCGCAGATACTCCATTGGAGATCAAATCCTCAACATATACTATACACAGTGATACTTACAATCGACTAATCAAAACCATTGACCGCACTCAGGGTCAGAAGCCACCAACAAGGGCACAAACACCTATACTAACAGTACGCATCGTATCACTTCACATGGCAAAATAAAGCACAGAATCACACATTCTTCCAACAAGGTTCCACGAACCAAAATCATGTATCACATCTAGTCATTCATCGCTACGATATATCAATCGTTTCCACCAACACGATGTGGAACGAGAAGGGCGAACTACGCAAGTAGTCCCCTAGATCTCAATCAAGAGCTTCAACTCTCGCAGGAGTCTACTCGAAACATCTTGGGAAACTAGGCCCACAAGCGCGAGCTAACCCTTAGGGTCCAACAATCAATATCTTAAGTCCGATATACGAGGCTTAAACATGAAATGGGGTCTCACATCGAAAGACACCCGAAAACACACAAGATCATCTAATCAAGCAGAACAAATCATTAAACGACAGAAATTAGAAATACTTATAGTGCGATGGTCGATGCTTGCAGAGACTTAAACCACACTTCTTTATCACTTTTAAAACACTGTCCTGGTACCGGATCTATGGCGTCCCAAACCCCGACTTTGGGAAAACTTAGAATTTTCTATGGATTTTTTTTTTGAAAAGGTTTAACCAGAGAACAACGGAAAACACAGTGTACGTAAAACTATAAAGCCGCAAGTCTGGGCGGCCACCACAGGTGAGTGTATCAAGAAATAACAGTAAGGAAACGACTTTTTATTAAATACATTTTTACAAGATGTACAATTCATTTCCCTTAAAACAAAACCAACAACTGTCAAGATCCAACAAGTATCAAAAGTGTGAGTTCAGAGTCCGATGCAGCACATTGAGCTCCATCGCACGCCTATGCAACACCTGTATTTCAATAAAATGGGGTCAGTACTCTTTCGAGCTGGTGAGACAAACCAAACACAATATACCAAAGTGTGGAAATCGAAAGCAGAGCTATACATGACATACTTAACATGCACATTTACAATAGTTAAGCAGCTACAACATAAGCAAGAGTACAAAACTACTCATGGAGCAATAAGTAGGAATAACTAGCATGAATTTATGAGTAATAACTATGCTAATACATTTCACAATCCATATCAATTAGTAAAGTATGCATCAAGGAACATAATAGACAAAGTGTTGTGAATTGTGTCAGGCGAGTGCAAAAAGGACAAGTACAAATAAACTGAAAGGTAACAAGCTGTAGTAACTGTAACAAGTGCTGGAAACGAGCAAGCAACTAAAGTAACCGTACAACAAGTAACTAAAATAGCAAACTGAACTGTAATGAGAACTAAGCAGCAAGCAACTATAGTAACAACTGAAGTAACTGTAAAGAAGGCACTCCAAGTAGTAACATACTGTATCAAGTACTAAACAACACAGTAACCAAAGTAGCAACTGAACAAGAAAGGCAACTAAGGTAACAGCTGAATAAGTACAGTAACTGAAACACAGACTGCAGAACAAGTAAAGTAGCAACTACAGTAAGTCAGTTGATTGGTTAGTCTTTAAGTTCTTCTCAATACTCCTTCGGGTACGCGAAGGAACCTCACATTCTGTGAGACATGCACCCGACGTCTATTATTCAAGTTCTAGTGTGGTAACCGGGGAAGCTACAGACCGAGTCAACCTCATGCGAGCAGCACACGGCTAGAAGAAAACACTTGCATAGGCAAGGATTGAAATCCATACTACTGCAATAGTGAGGTCCTAAAAAGGTAACCTCAACCTCCCTGACTTTGAGTGACTGAAAGTCAAAGGACGCTACAGCTCCTGTCGAAACACATGTTATAGTAACGACTAGTCACTCTGGGTTGTACCATCACTGTTTTGTGAATGGGGCGAAGCAGGTTTATCTTTCTTAGGCTCATGTTCATTCATATCTCACAACGAGGAATTTGCTTCGTGGTCCCCGCGGGGTACGCAAAATGAGGACTTGGCATGCCCATTCACGTGCTCAGCCTCACGCAGCCAACAGAGCACACTGCTCGTGAAAGCAGTCATAACACCATATTATTTATTTATGTTTTAGGGTATATCACACAAGAGTCCATTCACAACACAAGGGCCACTGCTCGAGGACTCCAACTGAGCCCACAACAAGTCATCTACATTCACACCCTATGGTGTTATATTTTCAGTCTTTTTATTCTTGAAGTAAGTGTACAAGGTGCGCTTACCAATGCCTCAAGCAATGTACCTCCTCAAGGTACGCACTAATCAATAACCGTGTCAGGATGTGCTAAGTGCAAGGTGAAAGACTATCACAAGTTTCTATCTTAAGCACAAGTATAAACAACAAAGGCATTCGTATATTATTTCTGAGAGACAATTAAGTGTACAAGCAAATACACATTCACATGCATATGACATTTCATCATAATTTCATTATATAAAACATTGTCTCTAAAACATTACATTGGTATTATGCATAATCTTGCAATAATTTCCACAGTCAAACTCTGCCATTTTGCATACTTCAATGTTAAGATTGCATTCAGCAATATTCACATACGTGGTTCAACACACTTACATGTTTATGGTGAAATCTGGGATATTCCCGTCTTATGGGAATAACATTAGCTATTTCCACGGTATGGGTGTCCCGCCTGCGGTCCCAAACAATACTTGTAATTCAACGTGCCTCACGATGAGACAGTTAGAAACATTCTGCCACGATAGGGCAACTCTCGAACAAATCAAGTGGTGCGCACAAGCATACAAAACATGTATCTTTAACATAAGCGAGCTTGTCTCGAAAAGTGGGTCTACACCCCGAAACTCGCCAAGGAATTCTATGACAAGGATACACAAGGTATTGTCGTTCATACACTTAAATTTCGTGAATCCCATAACTATACAACGAGTCATGTACATCGGAAAGTGTGTAAGTGCCAAGTGTCATGATCACTTAGGTGGAGACAAAAGTGTTCGAATCATTGAACAAAAGCATTCGACAAATCTCTGATTTCGTGCCAGGGCCATTAAGCTCACGGTTTCCTTGTATTATATTGAAACACATCACTTCATAAGCGTTAATTAGCCTTAGAAATTGGCGAACCACACATAGCGGAAAGTGCTAACTCCAATGCATCTAGCATGACATTGCACGCGTGACAAAATACATATTTAACTATTTATTTTCGCTATCGTGGCGGCGACAAAGACAGTTGTTTATAAAAAGGGTAAAGTGGCAACTATGTCGTGCAATTGGGAAGTACGGCTAGTCAACTAGCTAACTCATGCAAAAGACTGCAAAATTACAAGGACGAGGCCCGAACACCTGCTGCCCCAAAACCGCAGCAGCATCAACCTAATCTGATTGCAACTAAGGCCAAGCTTTGGCCAAAAACCCGCAGCACAACCCAACTAAAATGCAGCCAAAGTGCTGCAGACACACAACTCTAGAATGAAGCTTCCAAAACACCATAAAGGTGTTGTTGCCATGCGAGTCTGCGTGGCCCGCTAGTCTGGACAACAATACAGACCTAGGTGGCTGGTCCATTAAGACTCGTGCCATAGACACTAATGCAGTCCCATAGACTGTTGTCCGGAACTCTCTATCGAAGTGGAAAACAAGACGGAAGGGAGGAAAAATCCAACAACGGTGTTGGGATAGTTCCCAAAAAGGCCGACAACCTTACCCACTATACTGGTGAAAATGGCACCAAGTGCACATAAGCAAGCCCGGTTTGGGCTGTGCTGTCGAACTGCGACAACACCCACAATGAGGTGACAACAACCCATTTGCTGCAGGAAAACCAGCTGAAGAAAAAGACGGAGATAGACAACAAGTTGTACTGTCCCGCAACCCGCATACTGCTGGGATCGAATCCCTTGGACCAAGTGGGTTTGGCCCAGAAAGAACCACCACTGATGGTCACGACAACAAGAAGAGGTATGCTAAATAGAACATAAGGTTATTGATATAACATCATGAATTGTGTACAGATACGAGTGGACATGTATGTGCATCGTGTCCTAAGTGCGAGAGCTAGCCCAACATTGCACATTATGATGGGACAGTTAGAAACATTTTGTCACGGTAAAGCGTGACTCACAAGATGTGCCCATTGTTCAAAAACCATGTATTACAACCATAAGCGAGCTCATCTCACTAAGTGGGGCCATTGCTTGCAACAAGACTCGCCAAGGAGTTCTAATTGTCGCAAAAGTCTCATGAGACTGCGACTCCATAAGGGTGCCTCAAACTCCCTTCATACTTAGGGAAGATCGTTCAATTTCCAATGTGACTTGTACATTCAAGTATTGTGAGCAAAACACGGGAGTACATTCATTCGTGCAATCAAATACAATGAGCAAGACTATGTGACAATATTTATTTGTGCAACAGCTTTACCTGCTAAAGTTGGTGTGTCCGTGCTCATACCATTCGAACACCATCAAAATGCCACGCCACTAACACATGTGAAACTTCTTAAACAAATATATAATTCATCTTGTGCCTTGTAAGACAAGGGAGAGCCATATACCCTCATTACATTTGACCTATGCCATAGATTCCTTAATTATGCCAAAACCTCCTTTTATTTAAAAGCACCCGGTGGAGTGTCATAGCAAAACTCTAATTTCTTATAAGAAAAGACATCATTCCAAGCAATGCGAACATTTGCGTTCTATGCTAAGGTGGCCATATCCACAATGGGGGTGGACTACACTACTCCAACAGGCGGTTGTACCATAACATTGTGCTTTACTCAACCGTTACTCGTAACTTCTCTTCGGACGATGCATACCCGCAGCACGGTTCGTAGTTAGCCAAAACACTCATGGGTTCATTGGGATATAGGATCCCACATCAATCATCTTTGCAGCCCATCAGCTGCAACTCGGGGGTTGCTAACCCACCTACATGCGACAAAACGAAAGGACAACTAGTTGCGGCTGGAATTGTCAAAGGCGGACCCATCCCAAAGCTATCACTTGGTGCCATGGGGCACTACGCACTCACTGCATGCCCGGTTTTGGCAGCGTTGCAAACCCGAAAGGAAGACAACAATTATGCTGTCATGCAACCTGCAAGGGCCGAATACCCTGGACCAAATGGGGGGGGGGTCCGGTCTAGGGAAGGGCCACAACAAAAACTCAGCAAACAAGGGACAGCCCCGGGTCTGGATTGCTTGGTCCAGGCACACGCCGAGCTGGCCCAAACTGCCGGGAGGCCTGGACTGGCCGTCCAGTCCAGCTATGGCACAACCACTAACAATCGGATCAGGTCTGGACCGACCGGTCCAGACCACAGAGGGTGTTTCCAAACTGGAGTATGGTCTGGACTGAATGTCCAGACCCCAGTTGGGTTCAGCCCGCACCGCAGAGAAAGGGGTGCAGTCAACAGCTGCGTGGCTGCAGCAAAAAACTGAACCCAAATGAAGAAAAGACAAGTGCAAGGCTTAACGTCTAAATCGAAAAAAGGGTGAAGGGCATGTCGCCCAACCGAACTAAGTTCGGTCAAGGCCTTTGACAGGTTTGGACCGAGTTCAGTCCAGACCATGTCAGGCCCACCGGGACCCTCGAAAAGGGGTGCGCAAAAGAATAAATGGATAGAGAGGGAGGGGCCCCAGCTGAACGGGCGTGAGACAACCTTTGACAGGTCTGGACCTCATTCGGTCCAGACCATGTCAAAGCAACTGGGTGGTCGAAACCCACGAACCCAACATGGGTTTGGCCATTGGTCGTTCTAGACCAACGAGGAGGGGGAAAACGCCCAGACCAAGGTTCGGTCATGGGTGTTAGGTACTGCTGGACATGTCCAGCAGTCCGGCTAGGCCATCGAACAGAGAAATGGGTAGATAAAACTAAGAAAATAGAAAATAGAAAGGGCCAAAACAAGGAAGGCCGGTGCCTCCCAACATGGCTCGACCTACATAACATAAGCCATCAACACCCAAGGGTGAACCCGAATAGGTGGGCTGCTGGGGCTTATGTCAAAGCGGTGCCTCCTTGCCAAACGCACCCAAACCTTGGAAGTTAAAACTTTGGATGGCACCAAAACGACCCAAAGAAACAAGATGTGACATCCACCAAAAGAAAGCGCATAAAAGTGAAATGGCTTCCAGCCATTGCGCAACCAAAAGCACCTTCGCTAAGCATGCAAGTGAACACATTAAATCCGTATTCTGAAATATAGCATGTAACATAACTACAATAAATGCAAAAGCATGAAAGAAAACCTAAACTCATGGCGTCTTACCCTTATTTTGCTCAATGTAATGCATGCAACGAAATGTGATGGCAATATGTAAAACCCAAAATGATTCAAATGGCAAAACCCAAAATGTTTTCAAATAAAAAGAACCCAAACGATTTCAAATGACAACTCACTACCACGTTTCACAACAAACGAAACAAATGCCTTGTAAGCATGCTAGAACGAAATCCACCTATTCGAAATGCATACAACTTAGCTCAAGAAAATCGACAATGTGAAAAAAAAGACCCAAAAGCTCAATCGAAATCCACGGTAGGTGTAGAGGATAAGGCATCTCACCTTCGCGGCTTTAGTGGAGCTGGAACTAGGTGCTCACGGTTGGGGCTGGAACTAGGCTCACACACACTCAATATCTCCCCTCTCACTCACGGTTTGCAGAAGGGAAGGAAGGGGAGAGAGAAGCTCCACCCCAAAATCGCCCAAGGGTGAGCCTCTTTCTCTCTCTTCAAGACTTAAGTAGGTAGGTTAAAGAGCAATGGACAACTAGCATTAAAACTACTAAGATGAAGGGCTGGGGTGCTCCACGCCCCCCCATAGCCAGCCATGGACCAATGCATGTCATGCATTTAAAACTTTTGAAAAGGTTTTCAAATATGCCATTAAAAGGAGTTTCAAAAAGCCTTTATAGCTTGTAGAAATTACATAGGCTGCCCCTAAGGCTAGCCAATCGGTTTTACCCAATTGAATTCCTTTAAAAGTATTGCAAAAATGCCATGGGGCGCCAGCCCCATGCCTCCTTTATAAAAAGTCGCCCCTCATAATGCTTCATTATGAGTCTTTTTTAAAAGACCAAGGGCCAATCATGGCCTTCTTTTCAAAAGCCATGCAAAAACTTTCAAAATCACCACCCAGCTGGTCAAACCTTGACCAGCTGGTCAACCATGACTAAAAACATCCTCTAGGGAGGATGCTCAATGGATTTGGGTCCTCTCCTAGTTGATCTGGTCCAAATCCAAAAATCGCCATTTGTAATATTTAAAAACCATGCTTAATTAATGCATTAAACTACTAAATTAATTCTAATAAATTAATTAGTGCTCTTTATAATCTTAATTAGTATGGAATGCTCGATGCTTCTCAATAAAATTGTCTTTCGTTTGCAAGAATTAAGCGTATTATGATTCGAGTCCAAACTTGGAGCAAAACTCGTAATTCACATGCACTGACAAAGTTTTTACGTCTTATAGGTCCCAAATTCTGGGACAAAATATGAAAATATATTATAAATTAACCCTTAAATTTTTAAAGATTAATTCATCCAGAATTAGACACTTCTTACTTACACAGCATATTTACGCGATTTTCGGGTCGCGCGTACAAAGCCAAAATACAAAGCATCATCAATCATAGTCAATTACGCGATTAAACCTCATAACCACATGAAATATAAGCATATCAACTTAAAGCAGACAATAATTCCTCAGAAAATTCGTGGGTCTTACAGAGTCTCCCTCCACCTCCCCCTCATATGCTTTCGAGATAGGAAACATGATTGTGAAAAGAAACTTTTCATTATTTTTTACGCATTCTGCTTCAGTTTTACGCCATGCAGGAGTTGTTAACTATAATTTGGCAAATATTTTAGGTATTTTTTGTTGCTCATTTGGGAGTGACTGATAACTGAGCCTGCATTTTTTGTAATAAATGTTAGACAACTAATATTTTGGTTATGGAGTAGGCTCTCTCGTTATCCATGTGTCAAGCTTATTACGTATATCATAGTACATAGAATGACCAAGTATGTAGTTTTTCTTCTTTAGCAGTTCTTATTATGCTCCAGCACTAGTAGACGATGTGGGTGAGGGCCCCTCAGACACAGACTTCTCAATCACCATATTATATCAAACTATGAAAACTCTACATATAATAAAAGTTAAGTAATTCATAAAACCTTTCTTGTAAGAGATAGACCTTAAGAGTTTCAAAAAGATATCTTACAACAAATATAAAATTATTAGCTTGACAAGCAAATCCATGCCATATGAAAGTATCAATAGAAAACTCATCCCTTGATATTAAAGTATACACAATACTAAGAAGCACAAAAATTATTCATCAATGAGAATAATTATTAGCCCTAGCTGCCATTATTACACCAGCAACAACACCACTACATACAAAAAACTTAAAGAAAATTAAACATTCTAGAAAATCCAACAAAAAAATATGCTTAAAAAGCATCAAATAATGTTTAATTGTATGAGATAAGAAAAAAAAATTGCAATGTCTCTAGGCATTAGAAGATGAAAGTGCTCATAGCCATCACCAATATGTGGATAACTCGTTGTCTCAATGTAGAAGCAAAAGCCTCAAGTCATTAAACAAAGCAATTGAACCACTATTCAACTGTGTTAATAAAACCCAATATTTAGGAATGTAAACTAATATTGCTATAGTTTCTTACATTTTTCAATGTATTGATTGTAGGCATATTTTTTATAGAAAGGATAAAGAGATGTATAAAAGAGAAGATGCAACAATATAAAAAAAGGTTGAAATATGTAAGCTCGGTGTTCTTGATATTTTATAAACATTGAAGAAAAGGGTTAACGAAAAACTCATTAAAAATATTGTGCTTACCAAAAAAACTCATTGTTAAGAATGTACTTATCAGAAAATTTGCCATTGATAAATCTAGAAAACTCAATGATAAAGTGTCGGTAATGAATCACAGGAAAAAGTGGTAAGAAATAATTGTCAAAAATGTTGCTAAATTTTTTTGTGAAAGATCAAGAAAGTTGAAAATCACAAAGAAACCCTAGAATATGCAAAAATAGCACCAGAATGCAGACAATCACTTTTTATACCCCCAAGAGTCACATTTATTTTAATAGAAAAAACGCAAACATGAAAGAACATTACACATTTAGATATGTGGTCTTACTATGGTATTTGAGTAGTTAGCAACATATTTGTGTCTCTTCGCATAATTAGATATGCGATCTACTTATAAAATATGTGAATTTACTCTGCTATTTGTGAAGTTATAATTAAAGAAGGTTCATATAAGTTATTTTGTGTGTTTCATGAAGACCACAAAAATAGGTGTGTAAATATGTTTAAGTGTCGATTAAAAAAAGAGAAAAGAGGTTCACATGGTTTTTCACTATTTTTGGTATAAAATATGTGATTTTACTAAGGTATTTGCAATTTTATAATTAATATAGAAGACCACATAAATAACAAAAATTTCTTGCACACTTCTTGAGGAGTTTTGCTGTATAAATGTGTGATGTTGTTAGTTTTTACTTAGCCGACGGGAAGAATGATATCTCGTGCAAATTTTGTGAGGTTCATTTGTGAGAAGGGTAAAAATGTCCTAAAAAGTTGCCTATTTGCGATTTTAGACAACAGGCGAATTTCAAAAATTGTATAGCATTTGAGAAAATGCATCATATTTGTCATACAATATGATCATTTTTTGTTAACTTAAACCACCATCAAGAGAATCAAGCTCAAGCTTTTGTATCGCCCATAGGTTTAGGAGTATACCAAATGGGGCGAACTTGGGTTTGCCTCTTGACTACATTGCACAAGACTACACATAAGAATTTTTCCATTGCTCTACCATAGAATGAGACCCTTTATTTATTATGTGGACTCTAGTCTCTCATTAAGAAAAAAAAGTTTTGATTGATGCCAACTTTTAACCATACTTTTTTAATTGACAAGACCATCATTCATTAGATAATATTTTTAACTAAAATAAGACTCTAAAAGTTGTATAGATTTCAAGGATACCTAAAAACAAAATAATAACAAACATGTCACAAAAACAAAGTTTACAAGTTTTTGGTAAATCACGACTGTGACTCAATATATACATATTTATTAGTATACTAACTAAGACCATATAGAAAGATGTAATAGATCTTTAACCTTATTATAAGTTACAGTTATAAGCATCAGAAAAGCTTTGATCACCCAATACATAGATATATAATATCAACATAGGACATACTCATTGTCTAAGACCAAAGTTTGCATAACCAATCATAGCTCAAAGGTTACTACCAAGTGTGGTTATTAACCATTGTCTCTTAATAAGACTACCTTCTCCTATGCATATCAAACTGCCTAATTAGCAAAGAGATAATGTCGAGCATACTACATGCATGTTTGTCATATGTTGAGTCTTTAGGTGATTTTCTCATACTGGCACCATGAATAGGTTCATCTCTTGAAGGCATAATTTTTAGAAGACCCTATTATAAAAAACAAGAAGACGCATTGCATCACCCCAACTCTCTTAGAATTTATCCCTAATATATTATGTGAGACATAAAAGGCAAAGTATCCAAAGTTTTGAGGTTGAAGTTTTTTCAAATTGACACAATTTATATAAGTTTTCAGATGAGTTAATCTTACAACTAAAATCGGTAAAAACCAAGATAAGATTTGTTGTATGCAATATCAAAACAACAATTCATGAACATAATCAAGTCAATATTTGAATATCCATGAATTTCATTAAAAATTACATAAAGCCATTCAAAATATCCAACAACCACTAATTCCCTATGATTAAGATCTATATCACTACTTGTTTTTATAGAGTATAAGAGCAAATCTTAGTTTGCAAGAGAATTTATGGATCAAATGCAACTCTTGTAAAAAAAAAATAGAATCTAATGTCATTATAAAAAAAATGTGCTATTGGTAATAAGTGCATATTAAATTCTCTAAAAAATAAGTGTGTATTAAATTTAAAATCAAGTGCTGATTTTAATTATGAGATGCAAGTCATTCATGCAAACAAAAAAAATGAGAAATAGCAAAATTATAAAAAAGATATAGCATTTGCACTATTGGTCTTAAGTGTATACTTAATTCAACTGAGCTTACAAAAAAGGTGTGGAGTTAAAGACCCAGGATCAAACTCCATTGGTGCACAAATGTGTTCATAGCTTTCAGAGGTGGGTCACGTAAGTCAGGGTGGTCGTGAGGCCCCACCCGGGGTTTTCCCTCACTTCAGCGAAGGTTCCTCATCAAAAAAAAAAAAAACAATTGTGCTTACAAGTGCTGACTTTAATGAATTTGCTTTAGTTATTTACTTGATTGTTATTCACATTGTTTTGTGGAATAACATCTATATTCGATTTGAAAGTTTAGGCAAAAAACCCACAAAGTTAATAAAAACTTCAATATATATGTTTAATTTACCATTAAACCAGCTAGGTTTAACATTAGATAGATTCTACCTTATGAAAATTATTAAAACACCCTTAAAATAATGATATTTTTTAAAATGCAAGGTTATTTTATTGGGCATTGTAGGTCTTTTGAACTTAGAGAGAATTAAAAAGACACCTTTTCAAAAAAAGTAACGGTATAAAAGCTATCAAAGTTATCTTTTTGACCTCAAAAAGTAACCTTGCATTTTTAAAATTGTCATTATTTTAGTGTGTTTTAGTCATTTTCATAAGGTTGAATCTATTTAATGTTAAACCTAACTGGTTTAATGGTAGATTAACCCATATATAACTCAAGCCAAACTTTTCTTTTTCAAAAAAAATAGACTTATCAGTTGCCTCTTTGCAGCTTCCTGCAAACAAATTTCCATCCTTTCCTGTTGCTATTTATATGTTACATATGGTCATGCAAAAGCATATTAGTGGAAGTAAAATTTCTTTTTTTTTACTTCTTATCAATAAGAAGCCCTCAGAACTGTAAAACTTTTCCCAATGCATGTTATATATGATGATACGTGCAAAGCTTAAATGGACTCGACGCATTTCCCAAATCTTCCAAGATCTCCCCATTCCCTTATCTAACTTTATCGTTATTCATGTAGCAGTGGAACTATATGAAATGGTAACCACAGTTCAATTCTGTGTACTATAGATTTGATCTTTGTTATCCTAGTCTAAGTAGTTATAAGGGAAAATTCCACTCAAGGGCCAACTTTTCGCCTCTAAGTCCAAAAATGAGCCTCACTTTTCTGAATTTCCTGATATGGGCCACAGGTTTTCTGAAAACTGCCAGTAGAGACCTCAGGTTAACCTCCAAAATCTTGGAAAATGTGAACTCTTTGAGTTTTTTATATTGCCTTTGGAGTTGAAAAATACTTATGTACACAGAAATGAGAAGGGTAACTTTATCATTTGAAAGTATTAGTCATTTAGCTCAATTTAACAGATATTTAAACTAAGTTAATGGTCAATGGTAAGAGTATCAACTATCTCTTTGTATCGGTTGTTCCAATGTTTTGCATTCACAGCAGATGACATAGGCCTCTTACAATGTTTCGGTAAATAGAATGTACAGATAACAGGGGATTCGAATGATCATTCCAGCAGCTTGAATCCTAAAAAATGTGTTCTGTAAAGGTAACCTGCATCAAAAGGATTTTTGGCCACAACACCCACAAGGGTGCATTTAGGGAATCAAGCTCATGACAGAGCACGATATGATGCTTGGAAAGATGCATGACATAATCATCTCATCTTAATACATGTTAACCAAGAGAAGTGAATCTTGAACAATATTTGAAAAACCATATATTACATTTGGTGGTTTAACTTTTCCAACTTACAGTTTTGAGCAGCAGAAAATTAGCGAAATCTTAAAATTAAAAAACAAAAATAGCCTTGAGTCCTGCCAGTTACTGTGGCTAATTTTACAGTACTAGGCTCTTGAAAGTGGGATCGGCTTTATAGCACTCTGAATTCGACGAAGTGCAGTTCGAACACGTTCCTTCAGCCCTTCATTTTCACACTCGACATCGCCACTCTTACTATCCACATGCGCAACATTACCATCAACTGTAACAACCAGCTTCCCTTCCTCTCCTGCCTTGACATTGCCAAATAGAGAAATCAACAATGCAGATACCACCTTCTCGGCCGTCCTCTCAATCTCCTCCTTTGACCTGCTCTCGCTCGCCTTTGCTTTGGACGGATCTCGATTAATATTCATGATCACTGCAACAACAGAGTCAGATACCATGTCACTTATTGGATCAGATGACCACAGCACCGTAACATATGTTGATGCCTCCTGCTTCACTGTGACCTTTTCATGCACAACCAGGGTTGGCAGCTGATCATTTTCATCATCAGCTGGACTTTCTACACTCTCATAGATCTGAAGAAGTCGGTGTTTTATAACGCTAAAGGCACCAGAATAAGGAATCGAGATCCTTTGTGTGATGTTTCCAGTGGAGAGCTGACTGAAGACGGGAAGATCTTCTGGTGCCATTATCTGGTAAGTAAATCCTTTCTTCACAAGCAAACCACTCACAGTTTCACCCACCTCAGGAGTCTTCTCAGCCAAGCGACCGATGGCTTTAGCCATTTTCTCAGAATTGAAGTACATCTCAACTGTCTGACAATTTTTTGGTGACATAATCTTGATGTTACGATTGGAGAACTGAGTGATAAGTTTCTGCTTCAGCCTGGCCATCTCATTGGCTTCTCCGTGGACAAGAATTATGTTTGGAGGCAACAGTTCCTTTAAGAATGTGCTGGTCTGAGCAAAATCAGCATGAGCAGAGAAAGAAATGTAATGAACCTGCAGAAAACAGTTATCATTTTGAGTTATGACAGAGTGGTTATAAATTGTGTGTGTGTGTGTGTGTGTGTGTGTGTGTGTGAGAGAGAGAGAGAGAGAGAGAGAGAGAGAGAGAGAGAGAGACCTGCATATTCAGCGGTGCTGTAAGGCCATTCATGAGTGTCACATCCTTCGGTTCATTGATTATAGTTTTAGCAAGTGTCCCCTCTACCACATAACCAGGTATGACACACGCATTCTTCTTGTCCTGACACCATATATCGAAAAGCTGCCTTGACAGCCCACTCTGTAATCCACTTGGGCTTGCCATGACCACTGATGGCCCCACATCTTCAAAGTTTTCAATGCTTTTTAGTGGTGATATGTGCTTAAAGTCAAAAGGATTTGAGCCTTCAAACTGTGAGCGGATCCTCTCATTCATGGCATTTATATAAGTCTGATAAACAGCCATGCAGCGTTTGGCCAAAGGTGATGCATAGTATATCGGGATGTTATGCAGCTCCGGGTGAGCAGACCAGTACTCATCAAGGATTAGAAGAAGTTCCTGTGCACGACCAAGGGCAAAAGCTGGGATGAGGACACGCCCACCAGCGGCAACAGTGCTGTGAACCACATCTGTGAAACGCTTCTCACGAACAGTTCGCGGCTGGTGCAGCTGGACCCCATACGTGGACTCAATGATGCAGATGTCAGGGGAGAATTGTGGGGTTTCTGCAGCACGGAGGTGGCGGTCCTCCTCCCTGGAGTAATCACCAGTGTAAAGCACACGGACTCCAGCAATGTCAACCATAAACATGGCAGCACCAAGAACATGACCAGCTGTGTAGCACCAGAAGCGGATGCCATTTACTTCTACAGTCTGGTGAAAGTCTATCACCTGAAAGTTAGCAAAAAATCTATTAGCAAATCTAGGTGAATTTTTATAGTTAGATGGTTGACCAAAAACATTATGGAAATCAGGTCATTCTTTAACAATCAGCAGAACAGCCAGGATCATTCACTAGTGTACCAAGGTCATTTTCTTTCCCTAGTTCATAAAAAAGAGGACAAATTTATATATAAGAGAAAGGAAACAATGCTGGTTTTACAAAATGCATTTCTGACTAGTTAAGAGTACTTGATTTGGCACCATTGATTATATTATAAAACCACATACACTTAAGAAGATCCTCAAGGCTAACAGTTTAAGATCCTAGCTTTAAATGAAAGATGATCAGTTCAAGACAACTGCACAAATAATGAGGTTCATCATTCATTTGCTCAGGCACAAGTAATTCATGGACAAATTTACCGTGAAACAACTTGTATATGTTCCTTTTCTTATGCTTTGTATTAACATTGTTGTATAATGTGGTATTTTAGTCTTTTCTTCATCTTATTATAGACTAGGATATATATTGTCCTAATATTTAACTTTTAGGTGTATTCAGATTCTTCATTTTACTTTTACTCTAGATTGTAATGTTGGCCTATATAATTTGCTATAATGTGTTCATGCACGACATGTGGCTTACAAGAACTTCCTCTGTCTCAATCTCAAGTCTTCAAATGGCATCAAAGCCATTTGAATATCAAAACTGTAGTTGTCATGTATTCAGTCCTTTTTACCTTTACTCTCTACATTGTAATGTTGGCCTATGCAATTTGCTATAATGTGTTCATAAACGACATGTGGCTTACAAGAACTTCCTCTCTCTCCATCTAAAGTCTTCAAATGGCATCAAAGCCATTTGAGTATCAAGATTGTTGTTGTCATCTTGGATCCATGTTACTCTTGTCCTATCAACATGCTAACTCTGTATGGATTGTTGACATAATCCCCAAAAAAAAATCCTTAAAAAGAATCTTAATGACAAACCTCATCATGGAAAGCATACTCGGAAAAGCCTCAACATGTTTTGATCAAGCATCAGAGGTTTTCAAAGCAATTTATAATTTGTGCACCTATTTTTATCTTATGCTTCTTTTGGCCCGCTAGAAGGGTGAAATTGGATTTTATGGTTCTTTGGTATCCGAATTTCCATTTCTTGATTTGGTAGCTTGTTGGATGGCATTTGCAATCTTGCTAGATATCTATGTTGATCAGTGTTATTAAAAATGTGCTTCAAGGCGCAAAAAGCGTGCCTCGCCTCAAGGCGGGGGCCTTTGTGCCTTGAGGCGTAGCAAAAAAGCGCAAATGCCCTGAGGCGTACACCTCATACGCTTTGAGGCGTACGCCTCGAGGCGAGGCGTGCCTCAGGTTTTTGGGCCCCCATTTGACCAAAAATTATGAAAAAATTAGAGGGCAGGGTTGGGGGCTCTCTTTCTCACTTGCTCTCTCCCACCTCGTTCGTCTCTCTCATTTGTCTCACCTCTCTCTCGTCTCTCCGACCTCTCTCGTCTCTCCCACTTCTCTCGTCTGTCTCTCTCGTTTGTCCGCCTAACCCCAACTTGCCTTTCAAAATAACAAGAAGAAGAAGGTATGATTTTTTTTTTATTAAAGTATGAATTCAAATAGATTTTAATATGACTTTCTTTACTGACCAGTTCTAGTTGGTCCCTGAGTGTTGTTCACATGACAGTGCAGCAAGCCAGAGAGCTATTCTCATCTATGTCATGGAGATACTTCACCTAGCATGTTTCTTCGGTTTTCATACAACACGACAGGGACACAAGGCACCAAGTGTGCTATGAGTCTTCATGGACATATATATTTGGATGTTCAACTTGAATAATTATTTAATGTTTGTTAATCATAATGGCGTTAGAATTCTTGTCCATGAACTTGCACCTATAAGATGACTTCATGCTTTATTGCTTTATATTGGAGGGAGTTGTTAGCATTCACTGCTATACATGAAAATCTATAATTTTCACCACAAATTTATACCATTCATATGCCCTAACAAGATTTTAAATTTTGACATTGTGATTTGATGCATTAATCGTCACCAAACGCAGGATTTTTTAGTAATTCTATAAAGAAAACACATTAAAAAATATTCTATCATTGATACATTTGTTGACTGTTCTTAAAATGCACAATGTCTTTTAATATGTTTTCTTTATGAAATTACTCAATGCTTTTGCGTCCATGCTTATGATGCCAAATTTGAATTTATGAGTGTAAATTTGTGGTGAAAGTTGTTAACATTCATGTATGTCTGTGGAAGTTGTGAGCTCACTATATTGAATTTTGAATGCCACATGTATATATTCTGTATATTCTGCACAAAACACCACACAAAGCATGTCCCTTTTCCTAGTTTCACAAATTCCCTGTGTTCTATCCAGCATGTCTATGTTATCTTCATGTTTGTAAGAATCCCTTAGCCAACATGACCTATTCACTCTTAAATATTATTATGATAAATTATTTTAAAATAAGTGTTTAGTTATTATTTATCATGGCCAGTGGAGCTCTAATGGTGCATTTTTTGGTTTACAACGAGGTGTATTCATAGTAGACAGTTGAACAACTATGAGCACAAATCCATGAGCAATTTGTGGCTGAACTGAGCATGAATAATTGGTGTTTAAGTATGTTAATTCTTGTATAGATTCATCTAGATGGCTTATATAAAATTTATGTAGTCCTTGTATAAAAAATATGTATGATCAGGCATTTTTGCAGTTGAATATTGGGAAGAGATGTAGGATGGGATTATGGAGCTAAAGTTTCAAATCTCACTAAAGATCTCAAACTCGTAGGACATGTAATTTGCAATTACTGTCATAAAGCGAATCACTTAGCTGGCACAAAACATGTTGTAAGATCGTGCGAAGCGGTTCCACCTGATGTGAAAAAGTTTTTTCAGAATCATGCAAGGGATCAGAAACAAAAGAAACAAGGAGAGAAATAAAATAAGTTCGAAATTTGAAGGAGTGTTTATTTTGGATCATCAACAGGCGATAATGTGAACAAATAAGTCAGTAGATCATGTAGTGTTGCAAAAATAAGCATAGGTGGTCCCATGGACCTCTTTGTGAACAAAAAAATATGACAAATCACAATAAACACTGCTTTCAAAAAGAATGAGAGAAAAGGCGTATATCGTGCCATTGATAGATTTTTTTATTTTAATGTCCTATCATTTAATCTTTGCAAGAGTCTATATTTTGGTCCAATGGTAGAAGCTATTGCAAATTATGAGCAAGGGTTCAAACCGCCTTCTTACCACAAGATCATAACATGGATTGGATGAGGTAGATTATACTCATGGCATTTTAAAAGTTAAAAAAGGAATGGTCAAAAATTGGTTGCAACATTATGGCAGATGGTTGAACAGATGGAAAAAGAAGAAAATTAATTTTCTTGTAAACAACTCATCTGGGACAATATTTTTAAAGTCTATTGACATTAACGACATGGAAAAAACTGCTGCAAATTTGTGTAAGTTGTTTGGTGCAAGGAATGTGGTGCAATTTATTACAGATAATGCACCAAAATACGTGGCAGTTGAGAATAATGTTAACAGCAGAAAAACATGTTTTTGGACACCATGTGCGGCACATTGCTTGGATCTGATGTTAGAAGATATTGAAAATATATCAATTTTTAAAAATACAGTAAAAAAAACAAAAAAAAATTACAAGATATATCCATAGTCATGCATAGGTAGTAAATTTGATGAGAAAGTTCACAAAAAAAAGAACTTCTATGTCTAGCTGTCACTCATTTTGCCACAACATATCTTACGCTTCGTAGTATTGGATGTTATAAGAAATAGTTGAGGTCGACATTCTTGTCTTCAAATTTTAGATCATCTAATTATTATAAGAAATCTGATGCTAAAAACATTTCTTATATTGTTCTTAATGATCATAAGTTTTGGGTTGCCATATCATATGTAATTAAAGCTATATTACCTCTCGTGAAAATATAGTGATTAGTGGATACAGATGAGTCTGCTATGAGATTTTTGTACGAGGTAATGGATAGAGCAAAGGAAGAAATTGCTTCAAACCTTGACAACGTTAAAAAAAATATAAACCTATTTGGGACATTATTGATAGACGATGGAACTTGCAACTTTATAAGTCTTTGCATGCAACTGCCTATTCTTTAAATCTTCATTTTCATTATAAGGACAACTTCAACCCGGATGGAGAAGTTATGAGTAAATTTTATGAATGTTTTGAAAAATTGATTTCTGATGCAAATATTCGATTGAAAATTACAACACAAATCGATGCATTTAAAAAGGCAAACGGGTTGTTTGGTAGAGAGGCAACTGTTACAACAAGAAAATTAAAAAATCCTAATAAGTTTGCAATTGTGTTGGTATTTGTTAATATTTTATTATTTTTTGTTAATTGTGACATTCTTAATGTTTTTATCATTTTTTTATTATTTTATTTGAATACAGTCAACTGATGGAATTCGTTTGGGCAGGCAAATCCTGAATTGATGAATTTTGCAATTTGAATTCTAAGTTTGACGTGTAGTGCATCGAGTTGTGAGAGAAACTGGAGTACTTTCTCATTGGTTTGTGACTTTGTATTTTATTTTTGAAATACATTTTTATAAGTTTAATTATTTTATAATTGATTATCAATGATTTGAAATTATAGGTGCATACAAAACGGAGGAATACACTTGAACAATAGAAGATGAATGCATTGGTTTTTGAAATGTACAATATGAAATTAAGAGAGAAATACAAGGAGGATGGCTACCAAAGACCCTACATGTCTAAATCATATAGACTTAAACGATGAGTGGATTGTGGAGAAGAAAGATCCAGTGTTGCCTAGTGATCCCAATTGGTTGGTGGATTCATGGTTAGATCTGAACTTCAACATAAATACCATTGAGCATGTACCTATTGAAAAAGTCACTTCACCTCATGATTCACAAAATGGTTTTAGGCAAGACAAGTCTTTAAGAGATCCAGGTAAAGCTATATTCTTTTTACCTTATTATGAATATAAATGTATTTTTTTAATTAGATAAAATAAGTATTTAATACATGATTTTTTATTGAAGAAAAAAGAAAAGCAAAAGAGTGAAAATCGTTTACGATGGTTTGGGCATATTCAACGAAGGCCTAATGATGCTCCGGTTAGAAGGATGGAGAAATGGAAAAATATATTAGCTAAAAGAGGTCAGGGTAGGCCTAAGAAGACTTGGATGGAGATGATAAGAAAGGATATGAAGGCTTTGAACCTCACCGAGGACATGACATTGGATAGAAATGATTGGAGAAGAAGGATTCATGTGGAGGACCCAAAATGATTTTCTTTTTGGTTCATATCGCCGACCCCAATTGTTTGGGATGAAGGCGTTGTTGTTGTGTGTTCCTCAGATGCAGCAGGGCGTTTATCAAATGAAATAGTGTTCATATATGTCTGTTCTAAATGAAAAAAAAAAAAATGGTAGAATGTGATAGATGACTGAATGGGGTTGTGAAATCTTTTTTATTGGCAAAGAATTTTGGATTAAATCTTATATTTCCCAGAAAAAAAAGAAGAAATATAAAGTTATTATGTTATTTGATGTGAAATTTCTTTTGATTTTGTGACTGCATTTTTATGAATGTAATGCATATAAGAAAAATGTTTATCTAAAAAATTATGATACATATATGGTGTGTGCCCAATGCATGAGTATGGCCTATAGATGTTCCCTAATCGAATCCCTAGTGAAAATAAAAAAACTTTCTCCAGTGGAAATCTTCCTCCAATTGGACATCTGGGGGAAATTAGTAAAGCATTGTTGGGGTGCTGGCTGCGAAAAGGGCACCAAATTGAGGCAAACTCTGAATACTTCATATATTGTATAAGGAGATTACTGCTTTATACTTAATCTAAATGCTGTTATAGGTTATAGATTTATGAGATAACTCAAGCATGACAATGTTCATATGTTCTTATAGGTTATTGACACTAATCAAACACAAGATTTACATCCAGTAAACATGGAGAAGACTAAAAAAATTGCCTATTTGAGTAATCAAACAGCCCACAAAAGAGAACAATGCTACTTCAAAGATAGCCAAAGGGCACTCACTTATGAATCATGTTTAAGTATGCAAAAACCCAAATGAATGGACAAATATATCTGCTACAGTTTAACCACCCTTGAAGCAATAACCAGCTAAATATTAAACCAAGAGATTACCAATAAAAACAAATAAAAGGTAAGTGATCAAGTACCTCAATTTTGTCCATGGACCGGTTAATATCGTTTTCGTCATACAACATGTCTTCAACAGAAACCTTGCTTACTTTCACATAGTCTGACAACAGAAGCTTGTAAATGGCTTTCGTTGCATGGGTCATGAAAACCCTGCCTTTGAAAGTAGTCTGGGGAGCACATAATCACATAAATCCATTGCATTCAAAAACAAAATCTTAGACAAATATTTAAACAGTGGCTCCCTTACCTTCTCTAAAAAATAGGGAAGAGATGCAGCATGATCCAGGTGAAAGCTGAACATTGAGAAAACATATTTAGTCCACAAACACCATATGAAAATCAATTCATAAACTTTATCAGACACAAGTTATCGAACTAACAAGGGAAAAAGAATTGAAACAAAACAACCTTAGATGATGAATGTGACAAGAAGGCCCTAGAAATCTACCCATTAAAACATGGGTCCTGGAAGAAGTTATGCTGATACTACTAGTAGATTTATCTTTGGCACTCACACGTAAAAACAAAGGCAACTAACATACTGACCTGATACAGGGTGATAAAAGCTTCTATACATCTACATATAACTGAAAATTTAACCTAATACAATCTCTCATACACATTGTTGACGGGGCCAAAAGCACTTGGGGACTGTTTCTCTTGTAAGTGGATCGCACCCCATCTCAGGTTTTGCCCAAATGCATGCCCTAGACAATCAATTTCTACATGAAAACTCAAAAATAATTGGAGTAGCATTAACTACATGTCAGCTTAAAACCTTTGATATGGAAGTCAGATACTCAGATCCCCACTTCTTCACAAACCCAAAAAGAAAAAATAGACAATTCAACCATTTTTCAATGCTAAGTTTCTAACAATCATAACGACAACAGAAGGGAACTGAACAAACTGTGTAACGAGGAGCACGTCGATAGTCGAGGGGTCGATCTCGTCGAAGTATGGCAATGCGGCCATTCCCGAGTACGCGGGATGAATCCCACAATCGAACTAGAAAATAACAAAGTGAAGAAAATAAGAGGGCACCCACTGAAAATAAGAACGAATAAAAGAAGAAGAAGAAGAAGAAGATGATGATGGTGGTGATTAATGGTGGGTTGACATACAAGGACGGTCTTGTTCTTGTAGGACATGTAAACGCAGGAACGACCCACTTCGTTTCCGGCACCGAGCGGCGTGATGATGAGTTGCTCGCCTTCCCTGGACGCCGAAGAAGGGTCCCTCCTCTTCAGAGACGGAGCTTCTGCCCCACTTGAAGCCATCGTTTGAGGAGCTTCTGAAAACCTGCCTCTTCTCTCAGCTCGTGACCCTGGGAGTGGGCGCGCGTACAGGAGAGAATGGGGACTAGGATTTTTTTGAAAGGTTTTGGAAGGGTTAGGGCTCTCTCTCTCTCTCTCTCTGAATATATATATATATATATATATATATATATATATATATATATATATATATATATATATTCACAGAGAGAGAGAGAGAGAGCTGCTTGATTAATAGGTGCGCGACGACCCTCAGAGTTTATTTTGGGCAAAAAATACGCAAATTGCTGAAAAACAACGCTTTTAAAGTGCCGCTAAACTAAATAAAAAAAGTGCAACCCGCTGAGCCTTTAACGGCGCTTCAAAAGTGTTTTTTTTGCAATAAAAGCGCTCAACGCGTGCGTTTCGTTGAACACCACTTTTCCTATATATAATGTTATTTTAAGACAATTTTTAAAAAAAGTACCAAATGTTTGAACATTAATAAAAAAGGCACTTAATTTTTTAAAATTTTAAAAATGCACTTAAATAATATCGTAGTTAATTAAAAAGGCTACATTAAATGTGATGCATAATTACCATTTTACCCTCAATATCATATTTTAAAAAATACATCTGAGAAAGAGAGATTGATGGAAGTTTGTTTTTACTAACGGTGCAAAAACGTAGGAGCCTTCTCAAAAAATTTCAGAACTTAAGTGAGTTTTTATTAATCCTCAAAATTTTGGTGCATTTTTTAAAATTTCCCTTTATTTATTTTTAATTTTTTGGGTGTTGTCCCTGCGACTGTGGTGACAATATGCAGCCCGCAGTCCGGTTCGGACTGTGATCCAGGTTTAGAACTTTTTATTTAGTTCTGTTTGGAAGTGTGGTCAACGATCTCGCAATCAGGATTTTCTCACGGGAAAATCTCACGTTAAATTAAAAATTTGTTTTTTTTTTCAAAAAATATCTTGAAAAAATATCAATGGTTTAGATGTCGAGCTAATAACATGATAATATTGCATTATTTAACACAACATTTTGAAAATATCACCCTTTTTAAGAGTACATTGAATTTAATAATCAAGTGATAAAATCACAAAAGTATTTAAAAAATAGCCGATATATTCTCTCAAAAATATCAATACGTTTGGTGGGAGAGCTCTTGTGTGTGTCTTTTACGTGAACCTGCCAACACTATATATACGACCAAATATTTGTTTGAAAAATGATAGTCCTGAATGGCAAAAATGAAACATTTCTCGAAACAAGCCCATGTCCAAATTCATAAATTGCCAATTTTTTTAAGACATTTTTAGCCTTCACATGAATCTCTTGAGGTTCGCGTGATATAATGGTATGATCTCCACGCAAAGTGTTACTAAAATGTAGATTCACACTTTTTTTTGTGGACCTCAAAAAGTTCACATAATCGAATTTGTGAAGCTCCTGTAATTGAGATAAGGGCATAGTTTCACAAATACCGTACTAAATTTGCATATATAGTATGACATTCACAAGACACCGTGTGAACATCCCTAAATAAATTGATCCTCTAGGAGGTCCACAAATGTGTGGCGACATACACATATAATATGTTGTGAATTTTAGTGAAGTTCGCACTCTAAAACAATCATTGCAAATAATGTATGACTTTTGCAAATCGTGCCTACTCTGGACAATTTGAATTTATGGTTGCATAAGACGTAAAGACTTTGCATTTGTCAATATAAATATGCTCTGTATATGCAAAACTTTTAACTACTTTTCGGATTTGCCGAAACAATGCAAATATTGAGGATGAATACATTGTGAATTTCCTTCTTATTTGCAAATCTTCACACGAACATTAAATGCGACATTTCGATTGTTTAAAAATTAATTGTCCACACCTCATGGCTATTTTTAAACAAATTAGGGTCTTTTGTGGTCCTCAATATGCTTCTCCCTAACAAAAATTCCCGGCAATTCATCGGCAACACTTCATCGTTGAGTTTTTCAGAATCATAGACAGTGAGTTTTTTATTAAGCACATCTTTAACGGCTGAACTAGATATTTTTTTGAAACAATGTCTTGAATCAGTTATTTTTTTGAAATAATTTGTTATTTTGTAGAAGAATTGCATTGTTTTCAAGTTATCTTTGCATGCTTAATAGCTTATTCTATTTTTTACTTTGTTTAAATCATTTGCGTGTTAGTGTCTTTTTGTTTAACTATTTATCCTAAATCATTTATTTTCTTAACGATTCGTATACTTATATCCTCCAATTTGATTGTTTATTTGTTGTGTATCTTTTATTATAAACATGATTAGGAAACATTGTTTGTTTTTTGTTGTTGTTTTCTTAGTGATTCAAGTTTTTGCATTGTCGATAGGCTATTCTTTTTATTTTTTACAATACTTTGTTAATAGCCTATGCCTTGCGCCTATTGCCCACTGGTTTACCTATATTTTTTGTTTTCTTATTGTAGAAAATTTTGAATTTATTTATTATAATATGGCGATTGAGAATATTGTTTCGGAGGGGCCATACCATCTGCTAGTGTTGGAACACAATAGAAAAAACCAAAGAAGAAAAATTATACATTGAGTGACATTTTCTACTTTGAAGTACGGATTAGGCTTGACACGTGAGTAGAGAGGGAGCCTGTTCTATGGCCAAAAACATGAGTGACAATCATTTATAAAAAAATTACAGCATCAATAGGGTGAAATCCGAAGATTTGCACTCAACCTCACAACAACTAATACTTTCAGTGTGGCCCAAACCTAAGGCTGAATCTGAAAAAAAAAACTTGAAGAGTTTTTAGTCACACTCATGTCTCTCCTCCCAAAAGCATCTAAGGAGGAGGAGGGGACTCAGTGGTGAAGAAGATTGAGCCTTTGGCTCACTATGAGATTGTTATTAACCTCAATGCCCATCTAGAAGAAGTTGAGGACACGCCAACCTACACTGATAGTGGCAAGACTAAGAGAATGTGTGAAGAATAGAAGTGAATGATTTTGTATAAAGGGTGGAAGAGGTATCTCAACAAGTAGAGAATAAAGAAGTTGGAGATGCTGAGGTGGAGATTGATATCGAGTGTCCTCAGGAGGTGGAGGAGAGTGAGGGTCCTTTGGCTAGATCGGATGCTTAGCCAAAGGTTAAGGTTGTGGTAGAGAGTGCACAGGAGGATGGTCAGGAAGATGTTGAGGCTGGGATGGAGAGTGCACAGGATGATCCTGACAGGGATCATTTAAAGGGATTTGGGAAGGATCCTCAGGAGTCTGAGGGTGGTCTATCGGTAGAACAACCCTTGGAGTTGAAAATGCATGCCCTAAGAAAAAGGTTGCATCAGGGAATTGGTGCTCATGGACATGTACTTTATTCATTTGTTATTTTGTATATACATATTTGTAAGATGTTTGCAATAATTATCAATTATATATTTAATTATTGATTAAATTATCACACACACACAGATATATATATATATATATATATATATATATATATATATATATATATATATATATGTGTGTGTGTGTGTGTGTGTGTGTGTGTGTGTGTGTGTAAAGCATATTTTTAGGATAACTAGTTTGATTCTTGCAGTTCAATGTTTAAAATGTTATATATGTGTGTATGAAGCATGTTTATAAGTTAATTATGTTGAGTATTGTAATTTATTGATTAATCGTGATTATAGGATCCTCAACGACAAGATTCAAAAGATCCAACAAGTCGCATGCATCAGTTCTACTTGTTTCAAGCATACAAGTGGTTCTTAACACTAACAAAACAAACAAAGGACTGACTGCATCATATGTATTTCCAAAAAATTTTGGAGATCACACCATGAAATATCGGTCACAGTATCTTATAGGTTGTGCAGTTCTAGAATCTGACAACATATTCTAGTTCAGAGATATTTAGATGCCTATCACGTTGGATGACATGACACAAATCACTGGATTTAAGTGCTATGGAGATCTAGTGAGTGCACGCCGGTGAAGAGATTTCAAGCACATTTGTGGTGTTTATCTACAAGTAGATGATGATGCATTTGAAGGTGAAAGACAAGTTATCATGGTTGAGGAAGCACTGTGAACTCAACTAGATGATGAGAATGAAGGAGAAGTTATTGTGTATTAGAAAGAAGGGCAATACTAGGGCAAATAAGGAGGTGAAAACATTCTTTTTTATACTTCTTTGGCACATGCATATTCATCGACATTGGTGGGAAGTCAATCTCTAGCTCATACATTCCACTGTTGGAAGACCTGTATTATGTTAATGAATACACATGAAAATCAACCTCGCTTGCACACCTATATATGCAAGTTTGAATAGCGTAAGGCATGGAAGAAGAAATGTCTTCGGCATATTGGTGTTGATGGAGGTATTTATTTCTTCATTGTACTTAAACTTTTGATTTATACTCAAACATTATTTAACATTGTTAATGTATGATACTGTGTATTAACCAATATTAATCCTTGTATTGATCATTGTAGGTTTGAATATGAGAGCATATATCCATTAAAAGGCCCCTAAGACGTGACCGTCTTTCTGAATTTCCACGTGTTGCAATGTAGAGTCAGTTACACAACAAAGACGAGGGGGATGATCGAAGAGTGTTGGGTCTTCACATGGGAATGACTCATTGCACAAGTTGATCAAGGCACATATAAGTATTTTTTAAATAATTTACTATATTTTTATAAATAATATGATATATCTTCATTCTGTAGGTAAAGTTGTGCCCTACAAAAAATGCAGAGAAGGAGATAGAGAATCATGATGTGGTTGTGCAAGCGAAGGACATTGCGATGATAGACATTTGGTTGCACAACATGGTCGAACACCAAATGGCTACTCGAGTGATATGATGGTTTGGATTTATTCATCAACCACCCTATCACCCTCATATAGTTAGCAGAACTGTCTCAGGCACAATGAAGGATTACCCCACGATTTTCCTCTTCAAACTTAAAGATTTCCACAAAGGCAACAAAGACATCAGTTTGTCATTTATAGTACGTGTCTACGATGACGAGGGATGTAGTTGCCAACAACCTGCAGTTTGCAAGCAGTCCCTTCATAAAGAGAGGCATTGAAGAGGAGGAACTTAGGACTAGGAGTCTGAAACACAAAAGGATTGCAAATGGAGTGGATGCAGAGTTGACTCTTACACAGTACTAAAGATCATTAAACCTTTTGTCAAAAGTAATTTTTTGATCATTTGAGCATGTTGTCAACCATTGAAAATGTTCTCAATCATTAAGTTTTTCATTATGCAACTTGTCATATAATTGATATGTCTCTGCTTCAATGATTTAAAATTATTTTTTATTGTATGAGAATCCATTAAACAAGAACATATTCAACCACATCTTATTAGTGTAAAAACATAAAACACTTCAACTACCCAATGCTCATATAGCTTATACAACATATCAAGGGTTTGACTTTCCAATTGTCATTCATGCATGATTTTCACCCGTCATTATTTGTCTCATGTTATTAGTGTCTTCATCATCTCATAACATTTTTGAGTCTGACTCAGCTAACATGGTAGAATCATCATCATTGATATCATCTGATTCTTCATTGTCAACGTGATTGCTGCTACCACTAATTGATTGTTTGGTTATACAATTATCTATCACTTTTTTTGTTTTTACGCATGCAACATTCTTGCATTTTAAACATTCAAGATTAACCATAAAACTAACACCTCCATAATCGCACCTACATCTCAAGAATAAATTATAATGTCCAACAATTTGTACCCAGATTTGTCATCTGCAAGGTTGGATGTCTTCCAAAATACTCCATGAAGATCACTGTCATTGGTTTGTTCATGTGGTTCAACATCATCTGCAGTGATCCTCTGATTATGTACAACATCAATTGTTTGTGAAAGTTCTTTATTGTTTACATGTCGAACATTTATACCCCTAATCAATTTGAGCAACTACATGTCATTCGCGTGCCTGAGCTTAATGTTTAGGATATCAATATCATTTACTATTTAAGATAGTTGGATGTTCACCACTGAGCTCAATAGATGAAATCTGAGATGCACATTCTCCACAAGATTCTCATCATTTCACTCATCAATTGCTTTTTGTATATCGCTTTCAACTACTTCTTATTTAACTTAGCAAGCAACAACTTCTTTTTTAGCTTTGTGAACAACTAAGTAAATGTCGCCACTAAATAACATTGATTTTATATCACCATCATCCAAGACATATATCAATATTGGTTGGTCATCTAATTTTGCAAAACAACTATACCAAAGGATCATTAACTCTTTCACATATTTGGTTTTACAAGATATCAAAGAGATAAATTCTTCATAACTATTGTTTTTTAAGACCATTATATATCTTCAAGTAAGGTGGTCAGTACTACGTTAGTATACTTTACCACTTCCAAAAGTTATGATTAATTGTCTATACCAGCCACACAACATATAATTCATCTAGTGAAAATAGCAAGTGAAAAAAGACCATCTATATACCCTTTATACATTCAATTAACAACCTAACCCCTATACAATAAATATTAATATATTCAATTATCTATCAACAACAACCACTATGAAAATCAACTACCCACAATAACCCCTAACCCTTATTCAATGCTTGTGCACATCAACCATAACCCCATTACATTAAAACAAAACCACCAAATATTAAATAAAGGATAAGCAAACAAACATAAATCATCTGCAACACAAACAAATATATATATCAATGAAAAAACCCTAAACATAGTAAACACAAAACGATAAATTTGATATCAAATATTGAGTAAAATACAGAGAAACATAAAAAAAACATCTATAACAACAACCAAACACAAGTACTATAAGGCTATTAAATGCTCATATCTATAAGAAAAATTTTAAAAATTTAGAATGAAATAAAATAATGTGCATATATATAGTTTGTATGAAACTCAACTTTTGACTTAATAGAGGAACTCAATGAGAAAGATATCACAACCTTGTCATAATGGAGTAATAAAATTTTACGAGAATCACCATAAGGGGAGAGGTAAAAGGATTAGGGTTCTATAGAGAAAAGGTTAAGTTTTTTTCATAAACAAACGAAGAAAATAAAACAAGTGAACACAAATGACTTTATATATGATTCAACATGCATGCAAATGTACACAAATTTGCATGTCAAAAATTTGTACATGTCAACAAATATTTGCGGATTTCATTAAAGAGGGAGTTTCACAAAAAGGCTTCACATACTTTTGCAAATTTACATCTCATATAGGATCATCTATTCAAAGGCGATTCACATGGCATCTCGCGAATGTCATACTATATATATGAATTAGGGATGGCAGTGGGGTGGGGCAAGGTGGGGGACAAGGTCTCCACCCCTGCCCCGCCTTAAGATTAGAACCTCCATCCTTGCCTCCATCCCCTACAGGGATGGATTTTAGCCTCCACCCCCGCCTTCATCCCTGTTTAATGTCCTCCATCCCCGGTTCAAACGGGGATAAGGCGGGGCGGGGCGGGATATTGCGGGGAAAAGTGATGGGAATGGAATGGGGCAGGGATCGTGGTGGGGATGGGGCAGGGTGGGGAAAAGTGTACGTCTATCCCCGCCTCCATCCCCGAACAGGAATGGATTTTAACCTTTGTTCCGCCTCCATCCATGTTTCATACCCTTCATCCCCGGTCCAAACAGGGTGAGGCGGGGCGGGGCCCCGCTTTCCCCCGGTCCACTGCCATCCCTAATGCGAATATATTACCTTATTTGTGGACATCTACAAGAGTGTGAAGGTCTAAGATGTTTACGACACTAATATGTGAATGTCTCAATATATTTGCCAACCTCCTTGAGGATTAGTTACGTAAAGGAGATCACACGATGTCTTGCAAATATTGTACTATATATTCAAATTTAGTACCGTATTTGCCAAGTTATGTCCTTATCTCAGTTACAGAAGATTCACAAATTTGGTTATGCAAACTTTTTGAGGTCCGAAAAAAAATGGTGTGAATCTACATTTTAGTGAGAGTTTGCGATACTCGAAAAGCATATTGATATATCACGTGAACCTCAGGATCACTTGTATGAAGGATAAAAAGGTCCTAAAAAGTTCACCAATTTGCATATTTGGAGATGGGCAGATTTTAAAAATTATGGGACATTTCAGGAAATGTGTTATTTTTATATACAATATAATCATTTTCTAATATTTGTTTTGGGTTTCGGTTCAGAAAGTGATCAAACTTTTGATTTAAAGGGGTTTATAACTTTAATTCAAGTCATAGTTTTTTTTTTTTTAATAATCCAAGGGAGAAACCCCCATCACCAAAAACACAATGTTGGCCTTCGGTTGGTAAAACCCTTGAGGCCCCCCTACCCACTAGGGAGTATGCCTAGCTTCAACCTTGCGGAAAATATGCCACCTGTGAGTTTCAAACTTGTGACATTTACAAGTTGCCCCTACCAGATGAGCGGAGTCCTTATAGGCTAATCCAAGTCATAGTTGCCAGAGTAAGAAACATGTGCATTGTGTGAAGTGAGAAGTGAATATGTTAGGATGCATTTTCACTATCTTGCTCATATTAGATTTCGGTGCCCCTACAAATGCCCATGTAACCTTCCTTGCTTGTATTTTTGGGATGGTACTCACTAAGTTGCTCCTTATATAATTAAATTTGTGTTTCCTTCAAAATAAACAAGAAAATGATTTTGTGTTTCCTTAAAAAAAAGGAAAATGTTAGGATGCATGAAATAGGCACTGTTTGGGACATAGTTTCCAGAATCAGGTATGGGTATTGATATGGGTACATGGTACTGGTATGGGTACGTGTTGGCTTAAAAAGTTCCAGGTATATTTTTATTTGAAATGGTTCAAAAAACAATGTGAGTTTCTAATATACATTGATAATGTTTATAAAAGAATTGGTATGAGTTTCTCAACCATTAATAGAAATATATTCTTATAAATATATCTATAAATTTAAATAGTTAAACATAATATGTAAATAAAATAATTTTTTTATCAATTATAATATTGAAAAACCTTAACAAAAATAGTATCTTTATAAAATCAATTGTTGTTTTATCTAAAAATGTTAATAGAAATGAACTTGATACTCATTTCTAATATAATAAAAACATGTTTCTATGTAAGATGGTGCAAGTTTCTTAAATATTTGATACTTCTATTTATGGTTTTGGAGACGAATTTCATACAAGATACTAGTATGCTTGAATGTGATATACTAGGACATATCATGTACCAATGCAACTATGGTTTTGGGAAGCACAAGGGGGAAGTGAACAAGAAATAATAAATGAAACAACTTGAAAATGACATAAACATAGGTAAAATATTTTTTTATTATAATACACTTTAAACCTTTTATATAGGAATGCTAGTTATTTATAAAGAATTTAAAATGAAAATAAAAATGAAAATGAAAATAAAAAACTTAAAAAGAAAGTTTAAATCCGTTCATTAAAATATATGAAAATTTTAGGAAAATTCATTTTCATACCAAGAGAAACAAGCATTCTGTTCAGAAGTGAGCTTCTTATAAAGCATGATAGAAACATGTAGCTTCATAGTTCTTGCAAAACAAACTTTCAAAGTTTTAATAAGCTTTTAGTAATTGTGGTATGTACAAACATTTAGTTAAACTGGCATTACAAAATATGCTCTCACAATGGCAAAACTTGGGAGGATGTGTGTGTGTTGGGCGCATGTTGGCTACACTCTAGAGTACCATACTCTGTCTAAAACATGTAGACAAGAATTTTATTTTATTAATTTGATCCCTCGGATACATTCAGAATGACCCTTTTATTAGGAAATGCATGTTTCATGGATTAATTATATTGGAAAAACATGATATTCTCAATTATAATATTTTTACACATTATAAAATGTTGAATTTTAAAGAGTTTAAAAATATGCTTTACAATGTGACTATTGAATACAATTTTTGTGGAGAAATTTGACCCCCTAGATACATTCAACATGGGTTTTTTAGGGAATGCAGTTTTTATGGAGTAATTATAACACAAAAACATGATATCTCAATCATAAAATTTCAATACATTATAAACTATTTAAAGACTTTAAAAATCTACTTTACAATGTGTCTAGGTAATAACTAAACAAACCATATAGATCATATTTGTAGGCCTTTATCTAAAAAAAAGTGTTGGAGCATGCATTTTTTTATTAGAGAATATATACAGTTGAGGATAGTCAATATTTTTCATATATATATATATATATATATATGGTTAATCAAACATTAAACTATTTAAATTTAACTTTAGATGGATTTAACATTATTAAAATGACTACAATACTCTTAAAAGAACTTGAAAGTGCATGATTACTTGTTGAGGCCAAAAAGATAAATTTGATAGGTTCATAAAGTTACTTTTATTTGAAAAAGATGTTTGACTTTTTTTTCTCCAAGTTCAAAAGGCCTATAATGCCTCAAAAAGTAACAATGTATTTTAAAAATTGTCATTCATTTTAGTCATTTTAATAAGACTAAATCATTTTAAAGTTAAATACAACTAATTTAATGTTATATTAACTTATATATATATAGTAACTAGAATATGAGAATTAAGAGTAAGAGAACTACAGTGTGAACCACAATTTTGATAGATTTTTCTTTTCTCTTAGAATGTGATCTACATGACAGTTTGATAAGGGCCAGTTCTTGAATCATCCGATTATGATTCATAAACAATCTTTTTTTAAGGCATTATAATCAATGGCTCATAATCTTCATAAATATTCAAGCATTCAAAAATCACATTTTTTCATTGAAAATACATGATCTAATAGTCGATTCCTAACAATTTTACCATGTCAAACACATCTACATGGTTGGATTTGTAAAAAAATGTTAAAAATGCTCATATTTCTAGTTCTTATATTCTAGTGATTATATATATTTACCACCCAACTAAAAGGGGTTTTAAAGGGTTTTCTCCATGTTTTCTTTAAATTTGACTATAAAGATGTGTCTGACGTGATCAATTTACTAAGAAACAACACTTAAACAACACTTGGATCATGTTTTTAGATAAAAGACATCTTTAGCCTTGAATATTTATATAAATCTTAGACCATTGAGTTTTAAACCTTATAAAACTACATGTTTATCCGAATCGGATGATGCAAGAGTCGATTCTTATAAAATCAAGCATTTTGAACACATTTGCATGGTCAAATTTAAAGAAAACATGAAAAACCCCTCCAAAAGCTAGTGGTTAACAGTTGTCACCTCTCTCTCTCTCTCTCTCTCTCTCTCTCTCTCTCTCTCTCTCTCTCTCTCTCTATATATATATATATATATATATATATATATATATATATGTATATATATGGTGCTATTGAAGGCACAAAACTATTGAGCTGAAAAACAAGGGTAAGCCTTTTCAACTCAATTTGACCACATGGATGTACTTAACATTTGTTAGCTAAGAATCAAACATTGGATCGTGTTATTTCGTTAAAAATATATTTTTTTGGGTCATAAAATGTTAGTGCGTTGTGAGCCATTGATGCATGATATATATATATATATGAACTATTGTGTAAGATATAAAATACGTATAATTTTAAGTAGAATATATAAACATTATATATTCTATGTAACAATTAACGTGAAATATTTTACATGAGCAAACTCGTGTTCGGCTCATCTCGTTCAGGCACGAGCGCTGCTCGAGCTCGACTCAACCTTACACAAACACAAGCCAAGTCACAAGCTCGGTCAACTGATATATGAGCCAAACCCGGACATGCCTTGTTCGGTTCATTCAGCTCGTTTACCAGCCTTACATGCGTGACACACACACACACACACACACACATAAGAACTGAACCACCGCATCCTTCACATACTATCATAATCTGTTAATAGTAGTTACTCATTGAGATGTACGAGCCGAGCCCAAACATGCCTTCAGGGGCTTAACGTTCTAGGACAGGAGCATCTACCCTTCCCATTGAACCTTGATGCCCTCAGAACATGAAGAAAGAGTTAATTGATCATGAGTTTTCACATAATATTAAAAAAGAGAAAAAAAGGGTTCTAGTTGAAGAATACCTAGCCAAGTAGTATCGGGCAATTTCAGCCAGATTTTCAGCAGGTTTAACTTGGAAAGAGAAGCTTAAGCAAACCAAAATTAAGGTCGAGCTTTCTTACACGGTAGTGTTAAGTATGAAGGATATTTTAAAAATATCTCAATTTTATAAAACCTTTTTCAAAGGCTGATATCATTTTTTCTTTTTGAAATGCAAAAGCTGGGGTTAGGCAGACCCCACCAGTTATTATTCAACGTACCACAGGGGTTTTGAACTTGCAACGTCCCACCACTGGGAGACGTGCACTGACAGCTCCTACCAACCACACGGGTGATATCATACAAAAAAAAAACCAATACTTTAAAAAAAAACCTTCACATTTAAACAATGAGCTCATCATTTGGAAATTTCCGGCAAGATTTGGTAGTCGGAATAGTTAGGGCTTCTGGCACCCTCTGGAAATAACCACCACTACTCCTCGGCTCCATGCTCCTTTTCTCTTCCGCCTCTCCCACCACCACCCATAAAGAGATCCTTTGGTCAGCCATTATTTCTACCAGCAGCTAATCATAGCTGAAGACGACCTGCAAGGTACTGAAGATGACTTCGAGGCTTTGGATGGATGGCAACACACCAGCGGGTGCTCCTCTTGTTTGGTAGGAGCAGCTTTTTTTGGATAGGCAAGCTAGGGTTAGGCAGACCCTATACCATTGGGATTCGAACTTGCAACATCCCAACGCAAGGTGACGCAACGATACCATTGGGATTGAGCAGTTAGTGTTAGGGGCGTTGTAAGTTCAAAACCCAATGGTACGGTTGTATAACTGGTGGGGCTCTGCCTAACCCCAGCTGGGATATCAAAAAAAAAACCGTAGGAGGTAACATGGGTCACAAAACCCATTTTAGCATCCAAACAGCATTGTATACGAGTAGGGGTGGCAAAATCTGACCTGACCTGCCAACCTGACCCGCCTAACCCGTTTATTAAACGGGTCGCATTCATGTTAGGGGTATGCCAACCCGCCAACCCATTTGACCCGTTTAATAAACGGGTTAGGCGGGCAGGTCAACCCGCCGACTCATATATATATATATATATATATATATATATATATATATATATATATATATATATATATATATATATATATATATATATAACCCTAACTACGACCCACCAACCCATTTGACCCGTTTAATAAATGGGTTAGGCGGGCGGGTCAACCTGTTTACACGAACCCGTCAACCCGCCGACCCGTTTATATATATATATAAACTTATCTAACCCTAACTCCGACCCGCCAACCCGTTTAATAAACAGGTCGCCATGTCATGTAATCGTGTCAACCCGACCCGTTTATTAAACGGGTTGGCAGGGCGGAGTTACCCATTTAATAAATGGGTCGTGTTCGTGTTTGCCACATCCGACCCGACCCGCCAACCCGATTGCCACCCCTATATACGAGCCAGGTTCCACTCATCCCCTACCTCGTCCCCCTTCTTCGTACCCCTCTTTAAGTCTTACTTGTTTTGATTAAATTTGACCTTAAAGATGGATTCAGCAGAATGATTTAATAAGAGTCAACCCCAGGATCGTATTTTTTTGACGAAAAAATATAATTTGTAAATCACAAAAAATTATGTTTTGTAAACCGTTGATTTTTTAATCACCGAAAACCCTGCACACAAGTCAAATTTTGGTAATTTAAATGGCAATCTTCATTAAATGAATGATCTCACATCTATGGAGTCTGATTTGATGAAAACAACTTGCATCAATAAAATCTGAAGATAGGGATGACATAGGGGATGAGTGGAACAGATTTGATTGTATATAAAAAGTTGGTTTGAAAAACTTTTTATCGGTAAATCTATCTTGAAAAATGAATTTATTAAAGTGAGTTTGTCAAAAAAACGCCATCCAAACAGGCCCATAAAATTCAATTCAATTCAAAATATGCTACTGCAAATAAAATATATTCCAGACTTCACATTATCAGCATTCCCAAACTTCTTCATTTCCAACGAATCCAAGGGAGACGGTCTAGGTCATCTAATCAACTGTTAAGGAGCGTAATGGTAATTGGCTAACATTTGCATCGAAGCATGCCTGAAAGCCATTACATTGAAATAGTACTACAAAAGAGGAGCAATCAATCAGAAAGAAGATTGCAGGGATTAGAAGATATTACACCTAGAAGCTTATGCATAAGCATTCTGAAGGCTGCTATAACTGATGCATACGCAAGTTATTATAATTCACTGTAGATTCTTCCTCTACTGTTTCATCAATGATTGTAGGAATCGGGCTAAGATCAGGAATCCTTCCTTCATTGCAGACATGCATCAGAATAAGCTTCCACCAAATCGATATCTGCAACTTTATAAGAAATACATACGAATGAATGGAGCAAATCAGGAAGAGCAACCCAGCTGCATCTATCACCAGCAGCTACCACAAACTACCAAGTAGACCATCTCAAATCGAGTCCCTATTGGACTGCTGATTCTGATCAAAGTCTCACTGTAGTGATCGAGCACTACCATATTTGGTTGGCCGAATATCCAAAAACTAATTGGTGTTGAGAGCCACTGAACAATGTCGCATGGATAAGTTATTACCATGCATGCATTTCACAAATTGTTCGAACTCAGAAAAGTATGCTCTCTGTGACAATAACGAAGACATCCTTAGATATGTGAAAGATGAAAGATGGCGATGATCAGGATTATTCATATGCTTTGCCGTTTCTAGAATCCTAGCATAGCTGTCCCTATCAAAACATGGAAAAGCATTTTGTCCCGCCACAGCTACTCCATGATCCCAAGCTGAATTCAGAACCTGCAAGAATAAACCATCATATATCGTCCTTAAGAGAAACTACTTTGGCCTCTGTTGGACATTAAAAGAAAACGGACAATAGGGAGGGGGGGGGGCAGATAACAGAAAGAAAAAATAAGCAATGCAGATGATTTGGGCCTATAAAGTACATGCAAAAACCAGATGCAAGCCATTAAGCACAGTGATCCAAGTCAAATCGATGGTGAGCACAGGCTGCTTGTTGGATCCTATCAATCACAGACTAAATTGTCACCTAAAACTTAGTAGAATCTGAATGGCTTCATGAAACATCTGATTAAAAAAGTCAGAACAGCCCACAAGACTTGGAAATCAACCATTGCCCTATCCCCTCATCTTTTTTTGGGGTAGAAAGAGACTGTGATTGCATCACGTCATGGGCCCAAATAAAGGGGGCTTGTTTCTGGAGAAAAGACCCTCTTTCTGTGTGATGCAAATGCTCCCTAAAAGGCTTTTGGATTGTAATAATATAAGTATCCTTTTTGGCAATGAAGTCACTAGGAATGGCTTCTTACCTGCCATGCAAGGCTTTCTGAGTCTGCCATTGCTTCATCAATCTCCTGACAAGGATGCAAGCCAGAACAGACAAACTTGGCTGTCACAGAGTGCTTCTTGAGAATGTCAAATATAGGAGCATAGCCATCCCGATGAGAAGAGTTATAAAAACCGGCATTCAGCTCTGCTGCATGGCTAGCAGTCCTATACCACCAGTACACAGCTGGAATCTGCTCAAAAAACAAACACCATGTAAACAAGCTGGTCTGGAAATGTGAATAAAACAAGCTCCATGACAACTTGAAAAGTTGGAAATTCGGGCAACTACTCATTTAAGGAGGTTCATAGTAAAGGCACGCGGAGACACCTCTGGATTTAGTTAACCAGCTATACTAGGAAACATAGGACAGAAGAAACTCAACATCCAGAACAGGTATTCAATTCATTAACTCCAAAGCAAAATCTGGAAGAAGTCGTCAGCCTATAGCAAGTTAAAAATAAAGCTACCTAGGCCAAGTTGTCTTGGAAAACTAAAGATCACTTGGTTTATAGACTCAACCCTAGTTCCTTGAGTATCTCACTAAACTCCACCACTCGTTTAGTCAAGAGCCTAAATGAATCAATCCCTGCTCAGACATAGGGGAGCTGGCTTAGATGACCTGTGACAAAAATGTTGGATAATTATTTGAGCACTAACCATATATGATTCAAAAAGCTCAAACAAACCTTCACAATTATCTCTGTATCTTCAAACACCAAGTTAGCCAGAAAGAGTACATGATCAGCATGATCTACTAAACTTTGTGAGTACCAGTTGAGAAAAAAACGCCCATAATAGCCATCATAATCACCCCTATCACGAAAGAATCCGGTCTCATGAGGCTTCGAATTATATTGGCCAGCATTGTCAGGTCCTCTACCCCACATTGGATGCCCTTGCAAATTTGCAGCCTTCTGTAGACTCTGCTGCAAATACTTGTCATAACACTGAAAAAAAAAACACTTTCATTCACCAATCAATCTTCTAATGGAACCAAAAAAGACAAAATTGCAATATTTCGGAAAAAAGATAGTTTGTAGATGAAATCAGATTAGTATAGTTCCATAATGATGCATATAAGCAAAAGACTATGCCACAGAAGATGTACATTATGATGTGATTCTGGATGACACACAAAAATGATTCAAGAACACTAAATTAATTGCCAAAGATGCTTCTATGCATGTGTGCACAAGCATGTACACAAAGACATGAGAGAGATGGTTTTGAGAAATTGTCATAGTTGTCTGATCCTCAGTCTCTCGCCCTAACGAGCTCAAAGAATGCTTGCCTTATTAGAAAACTAACTCCTTGAACTAAAAAACATTGATCAAACCCATGTGATGTGATGACATCCAAAGTCAATGGCTATTTGGTCATTTAGATCTACTCACTCTGGTTCAGAGTTACCAGTGTAAGACTAGTGCATTTAAAAAAAAATTGGATTCTTTTTACGAAACGAGAACCCCCTTCCCAGCTCTTCCTTGAGCACCCTGAAGCCCCACCCTCTCGTTCTCTCTCTCTAATCGCATCGGCACACACCCCTCAGGTAGGCGCCTACTCTCTCTCTCTCTCTCTCTCTCTCTCTCTCTCTCTCATTGATCTACTTCACGGCAGCACCAGTCGGGTGCTCCACTGTCACCATCGCCCCTCTCACCTTCTTCTTTCGGTGACCTCGTTAGAACACCTCCACCACCATACCCAGCCATCATCACCCCCACCCACATCGTGCCTCACCACTGCCTGAGGCTTGCCGAAAAGCCCTGCTGCCTCCCTATACCGACGCCCTTTGGTGTTGCCAGACGCCTGTGACAGAGCCACTGACCTCCTCTCTATTCCAGTGAGCAAGCCCACCACCGTGGGCCCCCGTTTCTGTCGAACTGGATCAGCTCACCAGCCCAGTCGGAGGCCACCCTGCCTCTCCTCCTCGACGTCCCCTTCCTCTGCATCCGACCTCCCTCAAATCCTCTCGTATCTCCTCTTTTTAGTGAGAAAAAGCCCATTGGCGGCGGCACCAGCCGATGACACCACCGGTAACTACCTCCCTGCTGATACCCTCCATGCGAGCTGCACATATAACCACAACCATCACCACTGCAAGCCCTACCCTGCCACCTAACGCGCAGACCCTTCCCAACCGCCTCCCTTCGGTTCCTCTCTTGCACAAGAACCGAGCTTGGCTCAACTGTGGCATGCTCGGCTGTGGGCTGGCCACTGTGGTCTAGCCACGCTGGGTAGGCCCGACCGAGTTGAACTCGATCAATTTCGAGCCCAACTCGATCCCCGCCTTCGAACCGAGCCCAACCTGATTCTCTCAACAGGAGGACCAGACCTGGCTCGGCCTGATAGTCGAGCCCTCTGTTTCCCCCATCCCTTTTGCTGCACTCGTGCAGCAACAACTTCTAGAGTTCTAGTGTTGTTGTTGTCCCGAGTCTCGTATAGTCATGCCGAGCTCGGCTACCACCGAGTGTAGCCCGAGTCAGTCTTGTACCTCAAGCCGACTCATGTGCGCCGAGGTTGACTCGATTTCACCTTGTCAGCCAATCGGCATGCCTGCCCAGTCAGGTACCGCCAAGTTGAGATCAGCTAGCATCGAGCCCAGCTCGGTCCGGTCGGCTCAAGTTGGGTTCGGGTTTGACCCATGCAATGCAATCGTCGTCACAATAAGGTTTTAATATCATCTTTTATGCAATGCAATATAATCCTTTTAACGCTCCACACCGGCACAACAGATGCGACGCGTTTACCAAGGCACGAACCCTTGAAAACCTATACTCGGAATCGTCAACAAGTCAGACCATCTCCGAGGTAGGAAAAAGTTGCATAATGGAATACTTCTAACATATATATATATATATAGCTTTTAACTCAAGGACACAATTTTGTGTATTCTTGTCATTTTTTATTTCATTTACTTTGCCGGCGCACAAAAATGTGTACAGGCTACTGCTTACGCAATTTATTTAGTTGATGTACGGTTTCGTACATTGTGCATCACTTATGCAATTTATTTAGCCAATGTATGGTTTCGTACATCGTGCATCACATTTCGTACATCGCGCATCGTTTATGCAATTTATTTAGCTCGATGTGTGGTTTCGCACATCGAGCCTTGCTTTATGTCATTTACTTTGCCTTCACGCAGTAATGTGCGCAGGCTTATGCTTTAATAAATATGTGATGCAGAGCACGTCCCATACCAAACAACACACAGCCGTGTTTCGAGTTTGGGTCCGGACCCAAGACCCGAATCCAGCCAAAACCTTTTAAGTAACCCAACTTAGGGTTGCGTGCGGGAGATTGGAATGAACACAGCCTCTCTTTTCTTTTTGGGGTTCCCTGTAGCTTTTCTTTTTTTTTCAGCACAGCAGCCTTTGTCATTCCTTTTGGTTTTCTTTATTACTTTTCTGTCAGTCCATTATTGCTTTTGTCATTACTTCCTTTCTTTATTATTGTTTCTTTTTGTTTCTTTGTTGTTTCACGTCAGTGGTTTTGCAGCCTTTCTCCTCATTGTTTGTCTCAGCCTACAGCAGGCTATTGGCATTTTATTTATTCCAGCATTCTGTTTATTTCCTATTAGCTATTGTTTTCTTTATTATTATCACTATCAGTTTGCACGTCATCAGCCTGTTAATACGTTGTTGCTCGGATCCATTGATCCGAGCCTTTCCTCTTCTACATGCCATTGGATATCGAGTATTGCACAGTCGTGCGTTGAAAGGACCTTTCCAACGTCAACCTGTAGCGTGACAGCGTCGGTTCATTCGCTGATTAAGAAGCAATCACGTCGGCAACCTTTTCGTGAATACTTTCGGCCTCTTCTCACTGCATCAAAATGGTATCAGAGCCCAACCCCTCCTTCTTCGTCAACAGCATGACGCAAGAAGCGAGGAACGGTCCTACGAGCGGAAAGATGCGAGAGGAGATCATGAAGTGGATGCTCGACATGTTGACGAAAATGCAGGAAGATATGTTATGCCTAGAAAAGGAGGTAGCCGGTCTGTCGAAGCGCATGGATGGGGTCGAAGCACGATTGGGTGCGCTTGAATCCAAGGTGGATGCGCAAGCAGTGCCGTTGAATCAGTTAGGCGCGCGCACGATCCATCCTGTTGATACTATCGTCGTCAATCGAGCCCCGGTGACGCTCCAACAAACATCGCGATGTGAAGCTGTTGAAGAAACTTTGCACAGGGATGCAGGTTGTGACAGTTCTCCCCATCTGGTACCCCCCCTTAAACTGGAATCAGCAGCGACCTGCGTGAACCCTCTCATCGTGGAAGCAGTCCAGCCGGTGCATCGTCAGCCCGTCCGTGCCACCACCTCGCCCTCGGACCCTACAGTAGCTGATGTTAATGGAGATGGGAGGACAGACGTTGTGGTTCCAACAGTATCAGGGACCATCTTTGTTCTTAGTGGAAAAGATGGGTCTCAAGTTCGTCCGTTTCCTTATCGTACTTATGGCAGAGTTATGAATCAGGTTCTTTTACTTGATCTTAATGTTGCTGTTGGTGAAACCTCATACAACATGGTTCTAGTAGATAATGTTGATGGTGAAGATGACCTTGACCTTGTTGTTACAACCATGAACGGAATTTACATCAAGCCATCATCAAGAACTTTCTGGGATGAGGAAGGCAGCAACTTCTGGGTTGGGGTGGTCATTGGTACGTTTGCAGAGTCAGGAGCAGATCACAATTTTAAATGGAAGCGCCTATCTTCGATGTGTCTGAACTATATGCTTACTGTGGAGGAGATCAGTCGTCGGAGCCGACTTCTTCCCAACCCGGGGAGAATGATGCAGAGCACGTCCCATACCCACAACACACAGCCGTGTTTCGAGTTTGGGTCCGGACCCAAGACCCGAATCCAGCCAAAACCTTTTAAATAACCCAACTTAGGGTTGCGTGCGGGAGATTGGAATGAACGCAGCCTCTCTTTTCTTTTTGGGGTTCCCTGTAGCTTTTCTTTTTTTTTTAGCACAGCAGCCTTTGTCATTCCTTTTGGTTTTCTTTATTACTTTTCTGTCAGTCCATTATTGCTTTTGTCATTACTTCCTTTCTTTATTATTGTTTCTTTTTGTTTCTTTTTGTTTCTTTGTTGTTTCACGTCAGTGGTTTTGCAACCTTTCTCCTCATTGTTTGTCTCAGCCTACAGCAGGCTATTGGCATTTTATTTATTCCAGCATTCTGTTTATTTCCTATTAGCTATTGTTTTCTTTATTATTATCACTATCAGTTTGCACGTCATCAGCCTGTTAATATGTTGTTGCTCGGATCCATTGATCCGAGCCTTTCCTCTTCTACATGCCATTGGATATCGAGTATTGCACAGTCGTGCATTGAAAGGACCTTTCCAACGTCAACCTGTAGCGTGACAGCGTCGGTTCATTCGCTGATTAAGAAGCAATCACGTCGGCAACCTTTTCGTGAATACTTTCGGCCTCTTCTCACTGCATCAATATGTATTATATAAAGTGCGAAGTTTTGTGTACTCCTGGTAAGGATGCGCAAATTTGCATCTTTAAATAGATGCAAGCGTAATATAAAGTGGACAAACCTGCATGTATTTAAAAGGCGCAGATTTGCGCATCATCGCCAAGTCTTTGTTTTTAAAAAAAGGATTTCACATGCGAGATTTCAAGCTCGTATTATTCGTTGTCTCGAAAAGCAAAACAAGCAATTTGGTGTTTACGTTTTCGCAACTGAGTTTTTTCCTCAAACCTGCGTAATAGAAAAGCTTTGACTACGTAGCCCTAGGTGGTACGTACGTCGGGTTCTTCTCTTTGGTATCCGAAATGACTCGAATATTATTCGGTCTAAAGCACGGAACGTTGAAATTTCTAAATAAAAGTTGGGGTTTCTTTTTGAGAAACCGATATCCCTCTTATCGTAGCGATACTATCGAACATGCACGGCATATTAGTACTACGATGATTTGACGGGAGGTTTAAGGTAACCTCGTAGTGTGAAAATGCATGATATCCCTAAGGGTACGCACAGAAAAAACAAATAAAAGTTGTGATTTCTTTCCGAAAAACCAATATCCGTCTTATCGTAGCGGTACTATCAGACATGCACGACATGTTAACACTACGATGATTAAAGAAAAATCACATAAATGATGATGATCACGTTCATACGCAAGATGCTTGATTTGTTTTGAAAGACCAGAGCATATACAATGGGTCGTCAGTTAAAATAGAACCTAAAATACACATTCGTCTCGTTGGTTCCGTCAAGAGAGGATGGGATGTACAAAAACTCCGATGGACAGGTTGTTAACAACTACGCTCCTCGAGTAGCAATAACTCGGTGTCTCCGGTCATCGGAGTTAGGGGACTGGGCTACCAAAATTATTCTAGGTGGTATGTCTCAATGACTTCTGCAGAAATATGAATGCATCCCCTTGAACTAGTGACCTCTGGGGAATTCTCTCTCGGTCATTGGCCGTTCTCTTAAGAGCGGACTCAGCTAGTTGTCTTGGGTATTAAAATACATGAAATAACAAACCCCCAGACTGTCTCAGTTATTTCTCTATTTTTCCTTTGTATACCGTCAGGACAGGTAATTATCGAAACAAGATTATCATGCTTATTTTGCTTATTCTGAAATGCACATCACGAAAGAAACAATGTATATATTAGCCTTGTTTTGAATTTTGATATCTATGCACCTACCAAATTTTTATAAGTCTAACCTGTTTTATGGGGTACAGGTGATGATTAGGTTGGTACGACAGGCGATGACGTGATGATATCAAGATCTTACTTTTTCTCTAACATTTCGTTCTTGAGCACGTTTTGTAATTTTGTATATGGATTTTATTTTGAAATTCTTCTTTTGTATAAACTTTAATTATCAAAAACCTTTTTTTTAATCTATGTGGTTTCAATGCTTATACGAAGATATAAATCTATTGTGTAAAGGAAAGTTCGCCTGTAATGCGCCTAAGGTCTGTTGACTTGTTATTTCAAACACTATTTTTTCACTGAACTGTCATTTTAAACTCTAAAAAAAGATTGATTGCAAAGCATTTAAATTTCATCTAAAAGATTACAAGTTCGAGATTTTGTGGCGTTACAACCAGAATCTTCTTATTTTAGTTTTTATTTTCTTCTTGTTTGATTCCTATTCAGTTCTTATATTGTTTCTTTTTTTATTCCTGTTTCGCTTTCAAATTGATAATTTGCTTCACTTCCTATAAATTTTAAAATGCCTTGCTTCTCACCTCCACTTACTGTATCGTTTCCCGCTTCCGCTTCCTAGTCTGGCAACCTTGTTGTAGATTCAACCAGTAAAATCTACATTCTAACAATCTGAACAACCATTATTGGCTATAGCGCAGATGAAATACCTTGATATAATTTACCATCTCAACGTGTGCATGTATATAACATGAGATACTTCGATGTTATTTAGTATCTCAATATGTGTGTGTATACAGTGTACACACAGAAATTGATAATATCAGGCTCTCAAAAGATTAATAAGATGACTAATATGATTCTTACGGCAAAGGCATCAAGGTTATGTCACATGGATATGGATGCAGGAACGAGACACAAATGCGGATACGCTTTTCCGAGCCTACTTTTCCTTATGATAAATTTGATGATGAAGCAGAAAATTATTAAGATCATTACCTCATCATCATAAATATTGTGTAGGATATACTTTTTGTATGCAATTATGCAATGTTGGTTTTTTTATTAGTATAATTTACTTCTTTTTGGATTTACGTGTTTGATTGTTTTCATAATATATTTAGGTTGATTTAATTGTAATGTTGGTTTTTATTGATGAAGAATAGAATTATGGATGTTTAATTTGATTTATTGCATGCATGATGAATTAATGATTTATTTCATTAGTGTTACTGTTAACTGTTAAAAATTATATATATATATATATATATATACCCTCTCCCACAACCGCACCCAAGGTTTTTTAAAGTGCCGCATCGCCGCACCCGCACTCGCACCCGCATCTATGTGACATAGTCGGCTCGTTTATCTAAGTAGAGACTGGTCTTATGTTCAAGCTTGGCTCATTTATCTTCACAAACAAGCTCAAGACGAGCTTAAAAAAGCCAAGCCCGAGCCGAGCTCGAGCTAGTTCGGCTCGTTGTGCACCCCTACCTATTGCAATGCATTGAGTGGACGAATTTAAATGCAATTTCAGCAAAACTAAAGTAGTGGCATCATAAATTCTGTCTAGCAAGACCAAGCCGCGTGATCAATATAGATGGATAATGGAAAAATAACAAAGCTTAATGACATTTCTGGTTTTGTATTCTAATGAGTGATGACCTTAATAACACCAAAGAGAAAGAAGATGAAGGTAGGAATATTATGAAGGAGAACGCACTAAGCCCCAAATTCATTTCAATGGTGTGGGGGGCTAAAACACCATTCTTTATTATAAAGGGATGCCCTAATGGGCTGTATATGAATGTTGTTAATAATATAAAAAATCATGACAATACCATTGCATGGTGGCCATTAGAAAATACCCTGATATTGCATAAACAATGAAATAATACTAGACATGCAATGCCCCTGGTCACAGGTCAATAGTTCTTGAAATCAATAAATATTATATAAGTAAAAAATGACACATGCACGTTTGGTTGATATATTTTCAAGGGTGATAGGAAAGAAGTTGGATCTCTAATAGTCGAACTTATTTATGACAAGGAAGCAAATTTGGAGACACTTGGCAAAATGGTCAAGATAAGTATTTCATTTGGTGCCTATGTACAACCCATTGCCTAGATTTTATGCTCAAAGACCCTAATATATCAATGAGAGAATCGGCCAAATGGGTGTGGGTTGACCTTTGCTGAAGCACATCCTCTGTCTTTATTCCTCTCTCTACTTCATTTCCTTATCAATAATTCACAAAGTAGTTGCAGATAATAAAATGATCAGAACTTCAAGGATGCACACAAGTAGGGTCGCAAAAAATCTAAATGAGATCAGTTCTCTTGCTCAAGCATTGGCTGTACATGAGCTTGAGATCAATTGCTCGCGCTTGGCTAGACAAAGCTTCAGCCAAGCATCTTCTAACTTGTTTAAATAAAAAGTACTAGATTAAAGAGAACAGGAAAAATGGAACCACTGACATCTTCTATTCAAGCCATGCACTATAATGAAGCAGTCATGCATTCATCTGTGTATGTGTGTGTGTGTGTGTGTGTGTGTGTGAGAGAGAGAGAGAGACTTCTTGAGTTTGCTCTCTGCTCATTAAAAATGATGAACCTAGCAAATAGGCTAGCATTCAGTAGCCTAAATTACGATCCCTAATGAGATCATAAACAGTTTGGTTTGTTTAGTAGCCCTATACACAAGGTCAGTCCAAACACCTGAACAAAACCCTCCTTAACCAAACAGCCACCTGAAAATTTTACTCTTGATTATTCTAACATCAGGAACAGTTTTTGAATTTCAGGCTTAATACAGTCCGAAATTCCAGCATAACAAATCCAAGTGACTTAGCAACAAGAATTAGCACTTAAGCAGATGCCTTGTTTCATGAACTAGATCCAAAATCCCGTCAATGTTCATAAAAATGTTGGAAGTCGAGCCAGTGATGTCTATATAAAAGAAAAGGCAATGGAATATATCTCCTCTCCTCTCATCATCCATGCCCTTGCTCACTATGGAGCAGAAGAAACATGTCAGAGGGGTAGCCATTCTCATTAACTTGAATAACTAACTAAAATCTATAAGTAAAGAAAATAAATCTAAAATGCCTATAAAAACATAGACAAAAACTGCCTATACAACACAGAGGTCTCTCTCTCTCTCTCTCTCTCTCTCTCTCTCTCTCTCTCTCTCTCTATATATATATATATATATATATATATATATATATATATATATATATATATATATATATATATATATATATATATATATAAACTCACATAAATGATCATTGGTTACTATTAAATGCACCCGGTGTCATGAAACCCTTTTTGTTAGTGAACAAGTCAGAGGAAAATATGGTTGCTAGTTAGAGCCCATTCTTGGGCTACATGATCATTTCATGGCATGTATTCCATTCAAACTTGCAGCAGAAGGATAACGTAGAGATATACAAAGAACTAGCCATAAAAACTGATACCTGAAACTCACCAATACCAGGATATTTCCACCCCATCTTTTCAGGAAATGAAGGATACTGCAGCCCCCCAGAAGGACCCAACCCAATTTCAACAGCAGAAATGAAGCCCTCAACAAACAAATCATCAAACTCCACTCGGAAGCTCCTCATGAAGTCAAAATAAACCTACAAGAATTTAGTGAAAAAATCAAAATGCTAATGCAAATTTGAGAGACATGAAAGGTTAACAGCTTTAAGATGAGAAGATGCCTTAATAAAGGAAATAAGGCATCTGCGTTTAGTACTTGCATTGCTAATAAGGTTTAATATAGTCAATGACAAAAGTGACGCAACCACTACGATACAGCTGCAACAAAAACAGCATGCACAAATAAGGCAGCAAAACCCCCCACAGAATCAAAAGAATTATGTACCCAACCATGAAATGAAATGCCAATGACAGTGAACATAAAGTGTACATCATCAGAAATAGTCAGCATTAATACCTCGACTGCAGTTCTTCCTTTCAAAACCCGTTCTTTGTCAACACCCCAGGAGAGACATTCAGAGTTTCGCCTACCTTCATGATCCATGAAAAAAATGTCCTGGTTATCTTTTCCAATCTCTAGAATCCACCTTGGAAGTGTAATTAACATTTCACCAACTCCATTTCCTCCATATTCATAAAATGCCATTACAACCTTGCAAAAAAAAACACAACTTTGAACTTAACAAAATTGTACTTTAATTGAAGATAAAACAACTACACCTTGCATACAGAACTTAATGAAACATTCAAAATCAACATGTATGGAATACAGCATGCTAATATAACATTTTTGCAAGATGTTGGAAGAACATATGATGGAAACTCAACAGGTGGAAAAGAATCTTCAGGAATAGTTTCTCAGCAAGCCAAGAAAGTATTGCTTTTTTGGGGCTGCTGGACTTTATGGAAAATCAAGTCCTCAATGGTGTGCTGCAACATGCATGAAGTCCAATATCATTGAAAGAATTGATGCAAGACTACGAGTATGGCTTGAGAAAAGTGCCCTGAAATGGTGTGCTATGACATGCACAAAGCCCTGTGCCTTTTTGAGAACTAGTGCAAGTATAGTTTGAAAAACTGCCACTTGATCTTCATATATTGCATCATGTATTGGTCACTGAACTTAAAGATGAACTCAATAGTCAGGAATTTTATTTCCTCTGGGTAAAGACCAAAGAACTGTTCTTTTTTCCCCCCATTTCAACAAGATCAATGATTGAAAGCTAATGCCAATCAGGCTTCAATAGTTCATTTTCTGGACAAGGTATACCTAAATTATGCATCATTAAGTTTAGTATCAGTTTAGGATGGACAAATTAACAATACCCAGATCGAGATGTTCCACAACTCTAGGGAACAAAAAACACATACTCTCACAAAGGTATTGTAAAGCTGTAAAAAGGAAATATAGAAAAAGCATAAATATGCTCACCATATATGAATATTCAACACAAATGTCGATCTTAAAATGCTTCATTCCTAAGTTGACATATGCATTCACTAAAACAAAGAAAAAAACATGGGTGAACAATGCTGATCTCGATCCAGTTTTGATAAGAAAATCAAGCCAAAGCCATACAAGTACCAAATATTTTGGGTGGTCCTTTTGATCCAATGAGTTTATGTTGCAGAATTCTAGGATCAACCATTATATAACCTTGTATGTGAGCACCTTAATTTCAGCCATCTCCCAAAGACACTAAACTTTGCATGAAAAACACGATCACCTTGATAGAAGGTGTTCGAAACTTCAAAGTCTTCATCACTATTACATTTACAAATTTCTAGTTCCTTCATGGATTACCAAATTTCAATCTTATCTACAAGTCAATCTATCTGCATCCATCATTTCAATTCTAAAAGTGAAACCAGAACAAGGGACATCTGGAGAGAAGTGAAGTGATCATCATGGAGAGTCCTTGGTGCCATACCACGAAATAAAAATTAATTCTTGGGTGTCTCTTACATTGAGATAAGGAATTACACGAATTCACTTGGATGTTTAACCATGTAAGCTCATAATAAAGCAAGAAATGGATGTCTGAAAGGTCATAGTTGTCAATAAAGTCGTTAAAAGGCCTCTTGCATGACCATGTTCAAATGCCTATTCATCTCAAGGTAGATACAATGACTTAAATCTCAGCCCATACATAGACCGAGACCAAATAACTCAGGACACATCCAGTCCAAACCAAAACTGCCCTTTCCTACTGTTGAGAAGCAGTCACCGTATATAGAGTATATCTCGTATATTTTATTGTAGCAAAGGGTATTATTGTAAATAATACGTTCCTGTCTAATCTCTCTATTTAAGTGAGATTAGACCTAATGAGGAGTAACGATTCTCTCTCTCTCTCTCTCTCTCTCTCTCTCTCTCTCTCTCTCTCTCTCTCTCTCTCTCTCTCTCTCTCTTTTGTTTTACTTGAAACCCTAGCCGACTTCAACATGGTATCAGAGCAGGAAGCAGCTCTGGGCGTCTGATCTGATCGACCCATCTTCCTCCCCCAGCAGAAACGCAGATCGGGTTGCTCACAGCGTCTACAATGACTGGTGTGCGTGTGGGAGCAGAGATCGCTGTGCGTGTAGGAGCAAGGAGACTCCTGTTTTCCAATCTGACGTCAGACCCAAACTGCAGTCTGGATCACGTCCTCCTCGTGGTGACCAGACTGTTTTGGATCTGACTTCAAATCGTGTCGATGGTGGTAGTGTGGACGTTGAAGAGGCTTGCAGCTTCCGTCATGATGCAGTCGAGTCCCGATCTTGGTAGCTTCCAAGGTTGCAGCCGTGGATTAGATCTGATCTGTATAATTTAGATATGAAATTGGATGTGTGGTCGTGGTATGCAGTTTGTCGCAGACCTGTTCTTTGGTACGGTGGATGGTTTAGGTAAGGTCCAATTCAAGTTAGATATGCAAGTTTCGGATCTGAACAACGTGTTATAGTTGTTGGTTGTGTATATCAAATTTTATCAATGTGATTAAAATTTGGTCAGATTCATAGTCGGTTTCATAGTTGGTAGTTGGTGTGCACATCAGATCCGAGTTTTCAGCAGATTGTGTTTGTGTGTGGTTGTACCTGCATTTTGAAACATACCCATAATCTAATCCCATGGCTGAAACGCAAAAGTCAGACCTAAAGACCGAAAGAGTGGCTGATTATAAAGCCTTTGCAAATCCCTTTTCATATGGATCATCTGTAAAGCTGGATGAGACTAATTATGCTAGATGGTCTCGTACGTTCATAATGTCAGTTTCAGGGCATCACAAAAAACATATTTTGTTGAAAAATGAGCCTAAAGACAAAACTGAAAAGTATGCTACATGGGAAGAGGACAATGATATCGTCAGGTCCTGGATTATGAATAGTGTGCAACCTCACATAGCCGACGGGCTTATTTATTACACCACTACAAAACAAATGTGGGATAATTTGTGGGATACTTACTCACAAGAAACTAATGTAAGTCGTATTTTTCAAGTGAAGCAAGAGATCTATCAATTGCAGCAAGGAGAGCAAACTCTAGCCCAGTACTATGCCTCTATGAAAGCAGCTTTTGAGAGACTACATGCACATAGACCATTGTGCTGTGACAAACATAAACTATACCAGGAGCACACCATGGTCGCGCAGTTCCTAATCGGCTTGTCAGCCGAATTCTCAGTTGCCAAAGTTCAGATGTTGACAGGTTCAGATGTTTCCACTCTTGCTGAGGCATATAATCGGCCGAGCAAGCTTGCCATGTCCCTTCCTTCATCCCAATCAGAATCGCAAACCTCTGCTCCGTTTGTTTCCTATGGCCGAGGCCGAGGTTTTATTCCTAATACATGAGGTCGCGGTCGTGGTCGTGGTCGAGACACAGGAGTAAGAGGCAAGCTCCAGTGTACCTACTGCGGAAGATTTGGGCATTTAGAAGATAGATGCTTTGACAAGAATGGACGACCTCCTGCACCTTCAGCTAAAGTTGTTCTTACGGCACAAGTTGCCAAACCTGAGTCCCCCGTTGTTCTTCCTAGTGATTCAGTTATACTTACTCGTGATGAGCATGATGATTTGTTGGCCCATCGTCCGTCTAGTTCCCCCGTGGCTGATGTTGCATGTTTTGCAGGTGATGGATTATCTTGCCAAGGTAGTAGGTGGATTATTGATTAAGGGGCATCTAGACATTTATGTGAAAATTCATGTGATTTTTCAAATTTGAATAATGTTGCTAACCATAAAAAGGTAGTTCTTGCCGATGGAAGTTCCTCTCCTATTGTTGGCCAGGAAAATATTTTTATCTCCCCTACTCTTCAGTTATCAAATGTTCTACATGCCCCTTCATTCCCTCAAAATTTGTTATTTGTTAGTCGTGTTGCCAAATAATTGAATTGTAGAGCAAGGTTTTAAAACCCGTGACTCGGAACTCGACTCGTTCTTTATTGACTCGTGACTCGGCGGGTCAACTCGGTGACTCGGACCGGGTTTTGTTAACTTTTGATTTTAAAAGAAAAAAAATATATAATTTGTCTGAAACCATGTTTTTGAGTAAACATAGTCTCCAAATGTCTGTAAGAATATAAAAACAACTGCAAAGAGCTATAGAGGTTTGCTTGAATAATTGAATTTGATATCTATACAAGCACTTTGACTAATTCATGACTTGAATTAGAGGATTTGGTCACCATGAGTTCAGTCTGCTACTACCTAAGGTTCCTAAAATGGCCAATCATCTATGTCACAGGGATTCGGCTAGCAGGGTGCCGCACCCGCGTCGACGCGACTCGATGCGGGAGCGGGTGCGGGTGCGGCACCGGGTGCGGTCAACCCGATCCTGGGTGCGTTGACCGCACCCAGGATCATTTTGGTCCATTTTTTTTGGATTTTTTTTTTAAAAAATTGCCCTATGAAATGGGCTGCGAAATTTAAAAAAAAAAAATCTACTGACAGCTGCTGCTGCTCCTGCCTTTTCAAAATCCTTCTTTTTCGTAAAAGATTTTCTCTCCATAATAAATGATAATGATGGTGGTAGCCTTGCTCTCTCTCCATAATAAATGATAATGATGGTGGTAGCCTTGCTAATCCTTCTTTTTTGTAAAGGATTTTCTCTCCATAATAAATGATAATATGATGGTGGTAGCCTTGCTGGCTATTAGCATTCACTGTTCTCCTGACGAACTCTTCTCCTGACGAGATAGAAGCTAGAGTAACCAAGATCTGCTCTTAAGCATGAACTTGTTACAGATCGACATGGCCCATGAAGACTAATAAACTTGTGAAATAAAATCTCACAAACCAGCATCCAATGCTAGGGCTGCAAATGGATTGGATTTGTTTAGATCTCTGATCCAAATCTGACATATTATTCTTAGACATGGATTTCAAATAACGTCATATTGGGGTTGTACTCAGATCTACATGACCTGGTGCGCTATCGTGCTGCTGTATATAAAATGAAATTTGAAAAAACCCGCGTCGGGGGAACCCCCAGACCCCTTTATATATATATATATATATATATATATATATATATATATATATATATATATATATATATATATAATTTTTTATTTTACATTTTTGCCCCTACCGCACCCCCGCACCTGGGTTTTTTGGAAGTGCCGAATCCCCGCACCCGCACCCATGTGACATAGCCAATCATATATGCTAGCTTGTTTTAAAAGTTTTAATTCCCTCTCTAACAAATCCATAAATGTAAAACAGGGATATATGTGCATATTGAAAGTTTACAGAATGCCCAATATCAACATAAATAAGCAATTTTCTCATGTATAAAACTATGCAGGAAATATATTAATGACACAACTATAAAAAGACTACTAATATTTGAATATGTACAATGCTTGTTCACATAACAAATGGATGATGAAACCTAAATGTGACTTCCCATAGGCACAGTTGACCCGCCATATATAGTGAGAATCATTTCTTTAAAATATTTTGCTAGAATAAGTTGATAACACGGGATGAACAGTAGTTCGAACAACATGGCGATTTTATTCTATGGATTTAAATGCTTTTTTATCTTTAAATGATTTTTATTTTCTTTTTTATACAAAATTTGGGGGTAACCCTTGTTAAAATATATGTACTTATATATTTCGAAACTGTAATTTGAAACTCAAAAAACAAATTTCAAACATCCCAAAACTCGCCCGAGTCAGGCCGAGTCAAGCCGATTCAGGCCGAGTCAAGCCCGAGTTTTGGCAAACCGAGTTTGCCTTGCCGGGTTGACTCGCTGGAGGGGCGAGCCGAGCCGAGTCAGCCGAGTCAACAAGTTGACTCGGTGAGTTTTAAAACACTGTTGTAGAGTAATATTTGATCCTGCCTGTTGCACTTTTCAGAACTTGCTGACGGGGAAGAAGATTGGTGGAGGCTATGAGGAATGTGGAGTTTATTATCTACACCAACCAGTTGGATCTGTTCATTCGGCAGTTGAGTCCTCTTTTAGTCCGTTGTTTTGGCATCATCGTCTTGGTCATCTCCCATTGCTTAAATTGCGTACAGTTATTCCTCATATCTCGCCGTCCACTACTCTGCTGTGTGAAGCATGTCAGCTTGGGAAGAATCACAGGAGTTCATTTCCGTCTAGTCAGAGCCGAGTCAAAATTTGTTTGATCTTCTTCATGTTGATGTTTGGGGTCCAAGTAGAATTCCTAATCGTTCTAAGTGTCGCTATTATTTAGTCATTGTAGATGATTTATTCATATTATCTTGGGTATTCTTGTTAAAAGATAGGGTTGAACCCCCATTATTCTCAAATCCTTGATTATTGAAATAAAAACTCAGTTTAATTTATGCGTCAAAAGTTGTTCGCACAGACAATGCTCTTGAATTCAAATCCTCTGAATTATTACAATTTTACAAAAATCTTGGAATCCAACCTCAAACTTCTTGTCCTCATACCTCGCAACAGAATGGAGTAGCGCAGGCATAGACAAATTCTAAATGTTGCCCGTTACTGGGGAGATGCGGTTCTAGCTGCGGGATACCTAATAAACTGTATGCCTTCAACTTCTGTAGGGGATCGTATTCCCATTCAAATTCTCAGTCCTGAAGCTCATCTTTTTCCTATCTCTGCAAAGGTATTTGGCTGCGTGTGCTTTGTTCATAAACTTGGTCCCAACCGAGATAAATTGTCACCTCAATCTATAAAATGTGTTTTTGTTGGGTATCCCAAGCACCAAAAAGGATATCGTTGTTATGATCCCATATCCCAGAGAGAGCATGTCAGTGCGAATATTTCCTTTTTTGAGTCTATCCCATATTTTTCTAGTACTTCTCCAAGATTACATGCTAGTCAAGGTGATTCCTTTCATCTTCCTGTTCCTCCTTTTCTATTAGAGTTTGTTTGTCTTGAGCCTCTTATTTCATGTCGGACTATGTCTCGTTACAAAAATCCTCCTGTGGTGTACACATCAAACTCCACCCAACTCTATGCCTTTGCCATCAGCTTCTCTAGAGGTGAGTGTTCTTGACCCTACTGAAGAGCCTATTGTTGATGGTGATTTACCTATTGCTCTTCGGAAAGGAAAAAGGCAGTGTACGCTTCACCCTATTTCTCAGTTTGTTTCCGAGGCAAGACTTGGTGTTAATATGAAGAATTTTGTATTAGCATTATCTGTTGCATTTGTTCCTCTCAATCATCATCAAGCTCTTCTAGACCCCAAATAGGCGAAGGCCATGCAGGATGGAATGGATGCACTGCTTTCTAGGGGAACATGGGACTTAGCCGATCCTCCGCATGATGCTGATATTGTTGGTTGTAAATGGGTCTATACTATTAAGTATAACTCAGATGGATCAATTGAAAGGTTTAAAGCCCACCTAGTTGCTAAAAGCTATACTCAAACCTATAGAGTGGACTTCTTTGAAACATTCTCTCTTGTTGCTTGCCTTGGGACTATTCATCTTGTTTTGTCAATTGCAGTGCACCATGGTTGGTCTCTATGTCAGCTTGATGTGAAAAATGTGTATGGAGACTTGGAGGAGACAATTTCCAAGCATCAACCTCTGGGGTTTGAAATTCAGGGAGAGTGTTAGAAGGTATGCAAGTTGAACAAGGCAATCTATGGTCTTAAACAGAGTCCGCATGCATGGTTCTCCAAGCTGGTTGAGGTCATGTCAGCATTTGGGTTTACCCGATTAGCTTTTGATCACTCTCTTTTTATTAAAAAGACTTGTGCAGGGACTATGGTTATGATAGTATATGTTGATGACATTATAGTCACGGAAAGCAGTGAAAAAGACATCTCTGAGACAAAGTCCCATCTTCAGAAACACTTTGTGACTAAGGATCAAGGACCACTCGGATATTTCATAGGCATAGAGGTTGCAAGGAGTAAAGAAGGATTGGTTGGGGCCAAACCTGCAAGGATTCCTATGGATCCTAAGGCTCATCTGTTTGATGAAAATCAGAGTATGTGGACAATAGCCGTTATCGCTCCTTGGTTGGCAAGCTACTATATGTGATTGTGACCAGACCTGACATATCTTTAGCCGTGAGCAAGGTAAGTTAGTTTATGGACAAACCTACAAAGGCTCACTGGGAGGCTGCAATGTTGATTCTCAAATATCTAAAGTTCTCCCTGGTAAAGGACTATGGTTTAAACAAAACCCTTCGTTAGATGTTACTGCCTATTCAGATGCAGATTATATAGGGTCGGTTGTTGATAGAAAGTTGACAACTGGATTCTGTGTGTTTGTTGGAGGGAATCTAGTTACTTGGAGAAGTAAGAAACAAACTGTTGTTGCCAGGTCGAGCGCTGAGTCAGAGTATCGGGCTATGGCTCAAACTGCTGCAGAGATGATGCAGATTAAATCTGTGTTGACTGATCTTCAAGTGAAAGTTTCATTACCTATGGTTATGATATGTGATAATAGAGTTGTTACTTATATTGCTAATAACCCAGTGTTTCATGAAAGGACAAAGCATATTGAGGTGGATTGTCACTATGTACGTGACTTGGTACAGACTGGGTACATTTGTACCAAGCACATATCTTCGGAGAACCAAATTGCTGATGTCTTCACTAAACCCCTAGCTAGTTCTAATTTTTCAAAATGTTGTGAGAAGTTGATCATTATTGATATATATGCTACAGCTTGAGGGGGACTGTTGAGAAGCAGTCACCGTATATAGAGTATATCTCGTATATTTTATTGTAGCAAAGGGTATTATTGTAAATAATATGTTTCTGCCTAATCTCTCTATTTAAGTGAGATTAGACCTAACGAGGAGTAACGATTCTCTCTCTCTCTCTCTCTCTCTCTCTCTCTCTCTCTCTCTCTCTCTCTCTCTCTCTCTCTCTCTCTCTCTCTTGTTTTACTTGAAATCCTAGCCGACTTCAACACCTACTAAACATACCATGCATTGCTATAATCAAGAGAAGAAGCTTGTAGAACCCTATGCAATATGGGTACTTCTAGAAGGGTGCCCAAGGGTATTGGTAGTGGTACATCATGGGAATAGGCTGAACAAGTTTCGGGTCTGACCAAACGCAGGTCAGACCCATTACATGTTATGTGGGATCATTTCATTCATTCCCATAGAGTGCTAGCTATATAAATATATATATATATAGAGAGAGAGAGAGAGTATTGTGTAGCTTCCAGAACGTCCTAGACAATTTTTAAAAAATGTACTCTTTTTTAAATTTATAACTAGAAGAAACAGCATCTGACACGATGACCTGGTCACGTTGGCTTAGCCTGCCATACCTACGGTTGTCATGCCAGAAGCATAAAACTCTGAGGCTAGGACCCCTGCCCCCAAGGCCTATGGTAGACATTGGCTTACGCTGAGGGGTGACGCACATTAGAATCAAACCATGACTGCCTGTCTAGCAGCCAAGGCCCCACCCCACTAGGACATCCCCCCTCAAGGCTTTAAAAAATGTACCTGCATGTGTTTTTTGCTTAATCTAAATCTGTAGATGTGTTTATCATTTCTTGTTCACTAAAACCGTGCTTTGGATTAAATCAATTTAACAAGAATTCTTGTTTTTTTAGTTAATCAAGTTTTTGGTGTAATATGAACTGTTGATCTTTTTTTGTTGAACTAAAAACACATCTAAACATGAAAAATGTTTAAACTAATGCAGGTTTTCAAATAAATAAAGCATATAGATCACATCTATAGGTTTAGATTGAGCAAAAACATTTGGGAGATAAATCGTATGGAAGCTACACATTACTCTCTCTCTCTCTCTCTCTCTCTCTCTCTCTCTCTCTATATATATATATATATATATATATATATATATATATATATAAAGAGAGAGAGAGAGAGAGAGAGTTTGGGTATGGATCAGGTATGGCTCTCCATTAGGATCCATATTAGAAATTTGAAAACAAAAGCCCCTGAATAGAAATTTTTTAAATGGTAAGGGGTTGAATGAAATTTTTGAAATGAAGGGAGGGATTTTATTTTTTTTAATAAAAAAAGAGGGTGGGGGAATCAAAGGGGGCTTTAGTCCCCTCTCCCTCTCTAGGGCAGATGTGGAGAAGAAGAAGAAGAGGGTGTGAAGGATTTGAATATCTTTTTAACAAAAAGGAGGGTGGGGGAACAAAAGGGGGCTTAGGCCCCTCTCTCTCTCTCTCTTATTTTTCTTCCTCCTCTTCCTCTTTCTTCTTCTTCCTTCTCCTTCTCTTTTTCTTTTTCTTCTTCCTCCCTGCCCTTCGACCCAGGTCAAAAGTAAAAAAAAAAGTAAAGTTATTTGGGTCAGGTCAAGGTTGGACCCGATCCAGACCAGCACATACCCGTATTAGGTCTGGTACCCATACCCACGTAGGGCCGTGTCGACACGGGTACACTTGCCTGTTGGTCGTGTTTATGTATCACATATATATAGAGAGAGAGAGTCACTAGAATATGAGAGCTTAAAATATGAGAACTAATGTGTGATCTGCAATTTTCATGATTTTTTTATTCTTTTCTCTTGAATCTAACCTTACAGATGTGATCTACATGCTTGGTTTTATAAGAGCACACTCTTGAATCATCCCATTTTGATGCATAAATGAGATTTTTTTGAGGCTTCAAAATCAATGGCTCATATTCTTCATAAATATTCAAGAATTCAAAAATCATATTTTTTTCATCAAAAAATACATGATCCAATGGTTGATTCCTAGCAATTTATCATGCCAAGCACATCTACATGGTTGGATTTGCAAAAAAAGTGTTGGAAATGCCCATATTTCCAGTTCTCATATTCTAGTGACCACACACACACACACACACACACACACACACACACACACACACACACACACACACGTGCATACATACTTTTCTAAAGAAACATACATATATATATACATAAATATATATTCATATGCATATACACATGGTCATACCCCTGTACTCATGCTTTTAAAAATTCCAGTGTTGTACTTTAAATACCTGTACCGACACTCATACCTGCACCCATATCTATGTGGCATAGGTAGAACCTTAATCTAAGACACTACCCTACTAGCTTTTGGTGCCAAAGAATGAGAATTCCCCTTAAATAACTATTTACACTATGAGTAACAACAGGGCTCAATCCAATAAAGTTGAATATTTCTCGATCATCTCTTCCATCTTGGTTTCCATTAAATAAAATAGGAATATCAATTTCTTTGATGACACTGGTAAAAAAAACAGTTGTAGCTAGAACCTTCAGATCCCAAACATTCCATGCTCTTATCTCCATTATTTAGACCTATGTAACATGAACAATTCTAAAGGACAGCCTGCGTCGCACATGCACCAATGCAACACTTAGACATGCCTTCCTTTTTGTCAAGTGAAATCAACCACATTAAGGTTCATTTATGTTTGAAAGTGAATTCAGGCTTTTTTTTTTAGAAGAATGAAAAAGATTTATCAAAGAGTTCAAGTTGTGAGGACGATGCGTCATCATGCACCCGAAGAACAAAGTTTAGAACATCTAATATACGGACTCAATTGTTGCTTTCCAATCCATGACTTGTCAGCATGGGGCCACCTTCCAACTACAACAAAATAAAGATCATGTTGTACAATATAAACAATAGCAGGAAGGGACGCTGACTGGTTACGAAAAAGCCGATTGTTCCTTTCTTCCCACACGCACCACCAAGCGAAGAAAAGCCACCACTTCCATATTTCCCTCCATTTTGGCGATCGAAAAAACTTTTCTGGGCCTACGAGAAGCACCTGAAGCAAAAGGCAGAGTCAACATCTATTCTCAAATCAGACCAAGTGACAAAATGGCCTGGAAGAAAGGACAGAACCACAAGAGGTGGGATGCCGATTCCAAGTCTCTTCTGCACATGGGCACTAGCTTGCAAGTTGGCAGCCCAGTCGTTGAAGGTGATTTAGGGTATTAATGTAGCCGCCCATTAAAGTCCATGCGAAAAAAGTAGCCCTGGGTGAAGGCCCCCCAGTACCACAATGAATCATGCGGGAGCTGTTGAGCTCCCAGTTTATAGTGTTGCCGAGTAGCATGAAGCAACTGTGAATTGACAATCCTTGGTGAGTGTCCAACGAACTGCACAAAGAGGTGAAAGGTCTTGGTTGTGCCTTTCCAAATAAGGGAGCCTCTTCTCCAAGAGTTGTTTTGCCAAGAGTTGACTGAGTCGTGAAGGTTATATTTATGTTTGAAGAAGATGACCCAGGGAGCCTGGTCAGCCAGTAAATGCCACCACCACCTCATTAGCAAGGCCAAATCCATATTGGACAGCTTATAGAGCCCTAGACCCCCTCTGTCCTTGGGGTTAGTAACATTGTCCCATGCAACAAAAGCCTTGCTTGGAGCCATGCCACCCCACAGGAAAGACTAAAGGTGAGCATTTAGTTTCTTCTCGATTTTCTTGGGCGTGAACAGGAGGGCCATTTGGTACAAGGGAAAAGATTGGAGGACATGCTTGACGAGAATGGCTTTTATAAGCTTTGAGAGAAGTCTTGCATTCTAGAGATGGGTTTTACTTTACCATTGATTTTGTTGTCAATGTTGTTCCAAGCCCTGCTGGTGGTGTGACCAATAGATATTTCGAAACCAAGGTAGTCCGATAGCAGTTCTGAACTTTTGCACCCAAAATTGTTTTGAGTGACCAAAAACCAGATGGCACTTTTCCACATTGACAGAGAGACCGAAGGTAGTCTCGAACACCTTGAGCAATAACCAGACCCTCGTTATTTGAGGGGAGGAAGCAGAGATGAAGATCATCACATCATCTGCATATTGAATCGGCCAGATAAATTGAGGTCTTCAATAAATCCCAAACTGATGGCTTTAAGAAAGAGAGCATTGAGGCATTCGTCCACTATGTTGAATAAGAGAGCAGATAAGGGCCACAGTTGACAGAGTCCCCTTTCCATCCTGAAATAATCACCTGTTACACCGTTGATGGAGAGAGCAATCTGGGCTATAGAAATCAACTCCTTTATCCAGCTTTAAAAATGGTTTGGGAAACCCATCTACGAGAGGGCAAACATGAGGAAAGGCCAACATACAGTGTCGAAGGCTTTGGAAATATCCAGTTCGAGGATGAAAGTCGGATGCCCCCGCTGTTGGAGTGAGTGCATGATTTCATTTGCTAAAAGGCTGCAACAATGGATTTTGCAACCCAAGAAGAAAGTTCCTTGGAATGGGGATATAACAGCCAACAAGACCATTATATTGTCCAGGATTTTGGTGATGATCTTGTAGGGGCTGCGAAGGAGGGAGACGGGCTTAAAGTGTGAGACATTCTTCGCATTACCCTCTTTAGGAATGAGGATGAGTACGGATTTGATGAACTCTTTAAGTAGAACACCATTCTTGAAGAACTCAAACCCCAAGCCGAATACATCAGACTTGCATCCATCCCAGAAATGCTTGTAAAAGCTTGTGGGAATACCGTCAGGGCCTGCAACCTTCCCAGATTGTGAGGACCACAGAGCTTAATGACTGCTGAAGAGACGATACTGCTGAAACAGACAGTTTGAGGAGTGGGAGATGAGAGATGGAACCCCTATCAGGTTTAATGTTGCTGAAAAGCATCTGAAAGTGGTGAGTAGCAGCCAGAAGGACATCTGCACCCGAATACCACTGAGTGTCAATTTGTAGAATACGGATATAGTTCAGTCAATGACGGTGGGAAGCGAGCATGTGAAAATATTTCGAGTTTTGATCGCCCTGCTTAAGTTATCGAATTCTGCTTCATCTATTTTATTTCTTTCCGAACTCGCCATTCCTTGATGGCGCATGAGAGGGAAGTGAGATGTTCATTGGTAATTTGGCTAATATTTGAGCATGTTGAGGCCAAGTTATCATCCTGAGATTAAAGGAGAGTTGAGTCTCCCATCTATCTATGTCTACAAATCAGTTTCCACCTTGTTCCTTGATGAACTCCTTTATGATTCTGCAAATGAGTTTAAACTTGGTGGCTAATAAAAAAGCTGCCCATCTTTCGGGTACTTCAGACGACCACCAAAGAGAAACATGATCCTTGAAGTTTGATAATCGAAGCCACCAATCCTCAAAAAACGCCCTTTAATTCTTGAGTTTCTGTTGAATTCCAGAATAACCAGACCATGATCGGATGCCACTCTTGGTCCAATGAAACAAAGAAGATCATGGAAGGAGCTAAGAAAATCCATTAAAACAAGGGCTCTATCAAGTTTTTGCAGGCAAGGAGGTTGTCGATTAACTGAAAGTGGATTCAGTTAACCCTAACCAAGTCCAATTTTATCTAATATCACACACACACACACACACACACACACACACACACACACACACACACACATATATATATATAGAGAGAGAGAGAGATGGGTAGGTGCAAAATTGATCGATGAAAAAAATGATATTTGGAGCCTCGAAATTCTACAAAGATTTTGGACCATTGATTTTTTGAACCTTATAAAAACCCACCCATGTGTCGGAATCGAACACTTCAATAGCTGATCCCTATACAATCAAGTACAAAGATCATATCTGTATAGTCAGAATTTAAAAATAAAACAAAAAAAAAAACTGAAAAACTCATTTAGCACATATGATTTAGCACCTATCGTTTTGCATCTACCCATTACTCTCTCTATATATATACACACACAAACCCCTGCACCCAAGTTTTTTGAAATTGTCATGTCACACCCTTTGCACCCGCACCAGTATCCGCATCCGCACCTATGTGACAGATTTAGATCAAAAGATTTCCATGACAAACCTATACCTCTATAGTAAGCCAAGTCTGCCATTATCAAATTTTAAAATTGCTTCAATTACATAATATTTATCAAAAGTTCAGCACATACAATGTTGTAAAAATTGTATCGTACTGTATAATACAATAGAATATTGAATTACTGGTCTATAAACAAATATGATTCATCAAAAATAAGTAAAAATAAGATTATCAGGTCGTATCGAGTATCAACTCGTACCTATATATGAGTATGAGTTGATGAATGCTAGTGAACTAATATTTTTCAGTGGTCAAAGGGTGGCATCCAGCCACTTTTGCTGGGAGGAGAATTAGGCTAAAAAGTGACAACTTGACCCTATTTCCACACCTAAAACTCAAAAACAACTCCCTTTAATGTCTTTTGGGCCAAATTACCATAAAACTTTTTTTATTTTCCCAAAATCGAGCCACAGCTATGTCACATAGGTGCGGGTACGGGTGCGAATGTGGCGATGCGGCGCTTTAAAAAAACTTTGGTGCGGGGAGGGTATATATATATAATTTTTAACAGTTTTAAGTTAACACTACGGGTATTTGTGTGCATTTATGTATTTATATATATAATATAGATAAAAATGGACTTGATTGGGATTAACTGAATCTACTTTTGGATAGAAATGGACCTCAGTGTGGTGGACTTCACCTAACACAAAGGAAGTTGTGTCCAAGTGTCGCACCCGCCTGGGTACGGGTACGGGTGCGACGCAGGTGCGGTGCCCTGTTAGAAGAGTCCATGTGACATAGAGCCACAGAAGATGTTTTCCGAGAGATCTACTAAACCGCCTCCAAGGAGATATTTTGCATAAGTATATTTACAAACCAAGACCTAAGGAAGTATTTTCTAGGGAGTAGGGACCTACCACAGTGCAAGCTCTAAGGGTTTTTTGTGCAACGATGTCCAATTTGGGAAAAGGGGTCTTAAAGCTCAAAAACATGAGGTAAAGGGTTGAATCTAACTTTTTGAAAAAGAGTTTTTTGCATGGATGGTTTTTTTCTTAGAGAATGATTTCTTTAAAAACCTAGCATTACTTGCAGGTGTAAGAGAACAATCAATTGGTTAATCAATGCAGGCATCACGATAAAGAGATTTATGAATGGATTTCTCAAATGAAGCACTGTTGACTGACATAAGGCAAAATGTTGTGTCATGCACTTTTAAAAAACTGCAGAATTTGTGAAGTGACAAATAAATGAATGTTATAGGAACTTCTTGCAGCCACGTACTCTCTCTCTCTCTCTCTCTCTCTCTCTCTCTCTCTCTCTCTCTCTCTCTCTCTCTCTCTCTCTCTCTCTCTCTCTCTCTCTCTCTCATGGTTGGAGACTAACTATTTGATATTTTGCCTCTAAGAGGCCACGACTAATTGGTGGTCGTTGGTGTGGCGCAGAGGGCTATGATGGTCAAGAAGAGGGGCTTGGGCATCTGAGCAAAATTCAAATTGATGATGTTGCATGTCCAATTTTTGTGGCTTTTTGCATGATATGCATACTCAAGTGTGAACCAATTTTTTTTGTTCTGAATGTTTCCCGAAACTAATTGGTAATTGCTTAATTGTGGAAAAACTATTATGCTTGTGATCATAGATGCACTCTACATGGTTACCATCTCCTTAATTCTTTTTTTATATAGTTTTATCATTTCAGTTGATATACATGCATAGGCCTTGGTTATTTGACAGTAAATTTAATTTCTTTTCAACCCAAATTTTCTGATGTCACATAAGCAAGGTAATAATCTTTTCACATTTTTTAAACCTGATCTTCTCATGTCACACAAACAAGAAAAATTTTCATGAAAAGATTTCTTATATGAAAACTTCTCATATGTAAAAAAAAAATCCTATGAGATATTATTCCCACTTCCAAACATGTCCTAAGAGAGTAGGCAGGTCATGACATGAAAGAAAGAAAGTCAATCCCTTAATTTGCAATTCCAAAACCACTTAAATGGTTCAACAAGCCTAATTCTTACTCTAGTATCAGAACAAAAGGTTTGTATTTGGGTAACCACCCCATGGAAGCTAGGAAATGAACCATCAGTAGAAGGTAAACACATTAAAGGGAACTCCTACTTCTTGTGCTCCTACAGACTGTATAAAAGAACACAGAATAATATAGTCTATCAATGAATCTGCATTAGTATCAACGAGCAAACACCAAATTATAGCAAAGCAAATCAATGACCTAAGCTACTCAAACTTGAGGAAAGAAAGAATACCTGCAATTTGAGTTTGACTTCTCGGACAATATTAAATAGGTCCCTATAGCCAGACCATTGGTAATTTTGCGGCCAACTTTCAACAATTCCCCACCAGCAATCCACAACCACACCATCAACATTTAGAGATTTAAGATGCCTTAGATCACGTCGCAAGCCATCTGGATCAACCAATTGGCAGAAGCCATTGATAATACCAAGCTACAGCAGTAATATTAAACAAAAAGAGTAAACGAAACATTTGAAAATTGCAAATTTTAGATATAAAACTGCATGAAAATAGAGTACCAAAAAGATAAATAGCAAAATATATGGTTTTAAATTCATTGATGGAAAAGAAAAGAAAAGAAAGGAAACCATCTCATGTGGGAACAAACAAGAATGACATTCAACCCTGATTCCAATTGATACTCATTGATATTATATGGTTTGGTTGGTCAATCAGTACATCAAACACTTACAGGAAGCATAACATAAACCGGTATATATGCACTTTCAGCAATATTGTTGTCTGGCACCCCATGACAAAAATCCTGCATATGCTGCACATACAGTAACATGAACTCAGTAAACACACTGAAACAGTTTATTCAGCATCATTGCTGTAACTATTATTTTATCTAGTATCACACGTCAAAAATGACGATGATATGTGAATCCTGATATAACGGAAATGGAAAAAATCAAGAGAGTATTAAAACAACACTATAAATAAATGCTCCACATGATACAACAAACAAAATTAATGATCACAGGGAAATAGTTTTGCAGCTATTGAGGCCAAAAAAGTTGCTCTAGCAAAGGGGGTGGCAATGGCCCAGTTGCTTGAACTTGAACCAGTTAATTTAATAAATGTCAAAAAAGCACAAGACCATTAATGATATCAAATTACTAACTACTATAGTGTGGACTGTTGATTTCTTTGAAATTCAAGCATAAAAGAGCCACTTTGAGCGAGTAAGAAACCATGAAATACAACTGATGGATATGGGGGATTTCATCCTTTTGTTTGACTAGTTGGAAGGGAAGGTTTCGGACTAAGATAAGTTTCAACATCATCTTCATAACTCAATTTGGAAAAAGGGGATCAAACTACAATAAGTTCTCCTAACCCACCAATAATGGAAGACGAGGACCCAACCAGCTGTTTGGTGGGTTGGAAGAAAGGGGATTAGACTATAGTGAACTTCAACATCATCATCTTCTTCTTTTTCTTATAAAGGGAGCACAACATTTAACATAGATCATTACTGCAATGAAACTGCTTTTCCTTAAAACAAGACTAGCCCCACAACTAGGAGCCTAGGCTACCTAGGTGTCAAGTCCAAGGCACCTAGTTGGCCTGGAGTCCAATTAGGTTGCCTAATCTTCCCTGACCTAGCAGTGAGCGCATTTTAGGTTTCCTTTTCTGATCTCCCTCTCTCTCAGCCAAAGAAGAAGAAGTAGGTCAAGGCCCTCTCTCTCTCTCCTATGGGTGCATAAGATATCTAACAAAAAGCCAATATTCTCGCTTCCACTTCTACTCATGCAGATGCTTCACTCTAAGACGAAGGCCAGGATCTCCAACTAAGGCCTCAAAATAATTGCTCAGTGAAAAGGAGGTAGGGGATGCAAGAAATGAGAAATTCATAGAAAATTGCCTCTCTCTCTTTCTCTCTCAGCCCCATGCCCCCTTGCTCCTCATCATCATCTTCTTATCCTTCTTCTTTGCCTAAGACTGAGAGACAGAGAGAGAGAGAAATACACAGACACAGATATATATATTATCTATGTGATAATATAACATATTTCTTAGTCTTAGGCTCTTAGCTTTTAGGGTGTATACTTTAGAGTTTAGAGTTATAGGATTTAGGATACTAGATGGCATGCAGTACTTATCTTGCATTTGTACTATGAATCGAAGGGTATGAATGTTACACATGTAATTATATTTTAATTGTTTACCTTCGTTCCTAAATTATGTGTTTTTTAAGTTTCAGTTGTTAACTTCATAAACTGTGTTCAATGTGTTCTCATTATTTTTCAGATTTTTTGTAATTATTGTGATTTTTTATCATTTTTTTGGGGGGGGACTCGACTAGGCCGACTTAGTCCCACCTAGGTTCCGACACGGACCTTTAGGGGCCTGGCGCCCAGGCGTCAACTAGCACTTTTGGCTACATAGGGAAGAACAATTTCAATTGATAATACCCTGTAAACTGTTCAACTTAAAGAGTCTGTACACATAATAAAACCCCACCAAGCAGTAAAAAGCAAAAACATCACAACAAATCCCAAAACTAATGTTCAAAAATGTTTGAAACAATACAACTCCAAGTAGTTGAAGGCAGAACCAAAGACTATTATGTCATTCGCAAATGGAAATGCATTCAACAAAGTCTGCTTCCTTCCATCACATGAAAGTGCAAATTCTTTTGAATATATATTTATCTATATAGTCAGAGGCGCATGTTTTCATCCTCCATAAACATGTCATAACCTGCCAAACATGCCAGCACCCATCTTCCCAGACTTTGTGGCGGTTAGAAACCTGCCGAATTTCCTAAAATTAGAGGGGCTTGGCCATGCAAGTATTTTTACCATTTTGTTACTTATCTCATTCCTCCAAGTATTCTAATGCAGCAAGGCTGGAAGCCAGCATAGTCAGTGTTATATAGGATTGTGTCACCACCACCATGGTTTTCAGACTTGTTGCTACTCAAAAGGTGCAACAAACCATTGCAGGTCAACCTGTGAATAGGCTGAGACACCTTAAATGAGGAACCTAGAGTGTCAAAATTCAAGGTTGATTTTCTCTCAAAAAGAAATTCAAGGTTGACTACGTTTTGCCAAGAGTATGCCAAGTTTCTGCACGACTTGCCAACTCAACCTGAATCATGAGTTAAGTCATGATTCAGATGAGTCTTGTCAAACATAATTCAAAGATTATATTTGATGTTTTATGAATTTGAGTCTTTTTTTATGTTTTTCTGTTTCACGTGATAAAAATAAAACGAGGATTCTTATTTTCCCCCTTTTTTTTATTTAGCATATAAGATTAGTTGCTTTTTAGCCATTATCGCATATGCATATGGAAAAATACTTTGGGCGCATGTCACCAATGACACGACCCGATACGGGGTGCGACACTGTTACTTTACGACACGAGGTGGACACGGGTTTGACTGCATCCAACACGGTCAAACCCGTGTCATGGATTTTCCACACCAACTTTTCAAAAACAAAATTGGAAAAAAAAAGTAAGAACAACACATAAAGTTGTCCCTTTTTTTTCTGCAACAACTGTTGCACAGCACAATGGTTGCACTCTGCACAATGCAGACAGCAGTCAACATTGATTGCACAGTTGAATAGCTGGCTGCATGATTCACCTTTTTTATAGTTGAAGAAAAGGTCAGCAATCCTCCACTCTAGTCGATATAGGACTAAATTCATGCTCTCATCCTTTCATTGTAGCCATCCATCACTTATGGATGCATAAATTAAACCCTTAAGGACTTGCATCATCAAGAATATGCATGTCCATAATTTACAATCAAAAGTAAATAATTTCTTAGAAGTTACAAACTGCAGCCTTTTCAATATATATATATATGTGTGTGTGTGTGTGTGTGTCCTATTTTTGAGAAATTTCTCGAATCTGTGTCACGTACGCGAGTCACATATCCATATCTGCCTGTGTCTTTGTGACATAGACTACACTCACTGGTAGAAATCAATGTTATCTAATTTTTCTAGATTTTTTGGTAGATCAAGCCCTCTAGATATGATCTACATCGTTTATTAGTAAAAGACATGTTCTTTATCATCCAACCCTGTTGTGAAGCAGGTTTTCAAGAGCTTCAAAAACAAATAGCCCATAATGCACAAAAAAATTCTATGATTGAAAAATCGTGTGTTTGCATCCAAGAAAACATAATATAAAATGTGATCCCTAGCAAGTGACATTGTGGGGTCATAGTGATCAGATAAAGGTTGTATCCATGAATTTCTGCTAGAGGGGTACAGTGAGTTGTAGCCAATACTCTCTCTCCACACATGCACACAGGTATATATAGTAATGACAAGGTGCTCTTGGAGCCCCTACTCCCACCTAATAGAAGCTTTAGATTTTCAAATTTCTTGAACTTTTTTTGTTGATCAGACCCTATAGATATGATCTATAAGCATTGTTTAGTAGAAAACAAGTTTTGGATCATGCGATTGTAACATACATGTAGGTTTTTTAAGACCATTAAAAATCAATGGCGCACAACATATCAAAGTTTCATGACTTAAAAAATCCTATTTTTATGTCCAAAAGACATGATCCAAAGCATGATTCCTATCAAATAAACTATGTTGAGTACATCCATAAGGTATGATTGAGAAGATACAACTTACAACTACGATTTATAGTATGCGGGAGTAGGTGCTCAGGAGTGCATTAGTCATGACACATTTTCATAAGGCCCCTGTGGAATACGTCATTGCAGGTGTTTTTAATTGAATCTAAACCTCTAATATGGTTATCATAGTTTGCTTGGTAGAGAACATGTATCAGGTACTCTTCATGCAGAAATGTGTTTCTAGAGAGGTGAAAAATCAATGGCTCATATTGCTCTAAAACTTGTAAAAACATTGAAGCTTTTATTGAATTAATTCAATCTAAATCATGTTGTTTGTGAAATAAGCAATGACAAATGCATCTACAGGTGCAGATTCAACAAAAAGCACCAGCAACCACTCCTTTTTGCAGATGAAAATGGGACATAATTTGTAATCCAAAAATCAGGTTCCAGGTTTGCCAACCAATGTCATACAAATCTTATAATCTATTATTATGTGCATATGTGCCCCTGAACAGCATGCAGACAGTATGTGACCCTATAATACTGCATTCGCCTATTTCTCACTGATACGTAAACTAAGAAGACTGGAAGTTTGAGAGAAACTTGCATGTAAAAGCCAAAACCAGATACTTGTATGCCCACACCATCAAGTTATCACCAAAAAGCCAACTACTCTACTGATATAGCCACAATTCCTTGGAATTCAAACCAACCACACTTTTCTCAAATGACATAAGCAGCATTTACATGCTTGCCTGATCAGCGTCAAGACAGTCAGGTGAGTTGATAGGACTAGCATGTGCATATTTCTCGCTCTTTGGATCTCTATCTGTAACAGCAGCTGAATCAAGAGAGGTTGGGGACAAGCTATCCTCTACTCTAAGAGCAGCAGATGGTGGACAGTCCAGTGAAGTTTTAACAGGGCAGTTTTTTAATGCAGCAGTTGATAAGGGATTATCAACATTCACAGGAAATGATGCCTGCAGAATGAAATGAGTAAACAAGTCAGAAGCTAATAGGCAAGACAGAAAGGCAGTTACTTTCAAAAGAAAAGATAGAAAAGTAGACCCATTAATGTTGACAATGTCACAAGAATGCAATTTTACTGTCAGAAATCAGAATTGTGAACGAGAGATATAAGGCTCGCGCTTTAAAGCACAACCAGCCACATTTTCCAGAAGGAAAATGTTACCCTGTGGGGGGGGGGGGGGGGGGGGCGTAAAGGGGTTTCATGTGAAAACCCCACATCCTACAGGAAAACATGGAGCCCACATGTGTACCATCACAGGCCATGTGGGCCGACCATTTTCCCAAGGCCGCGTTTGTTTCACATCCCACAAGAAAACAATCATTTCCATACAAAAAATGGCTGTAATTCCTGTGAAACAGATGGGCTCTTAGTGAGTTCCTAGGTAAACATGCAGATAGCAACAATATCATTGTAATATTACCTATATTACCTAGGGCTGTCAACGGGTCAGGTCAGGGTTGATCCGGACCAGACCATGTAAGTATTAACCGGGTTCGGGTTCTACCGGGTCACAGAAATAGAATCCCATACCCGGAGCTGCATATTTTAAAATTTTATTTTTATTAAAAACATTTTTAATACTCGGGTCGGGTCATGTACCTGGCAAAAATCGTGACCCAAACCCAGCTCACATATTGCTCGGGTCGGATTTGGGTCGTCCCGAATATTATTCGGGTCGACATTTTCCCTGCCCATACCCATAAAATCGGGTCCAGGTCAGGACGGGTTGGGTACCCGGTACAAAGTGGACCCTTTGACAGCCCTAATATTACCATACACAATTGATTTGCTGCCACCATGGGTATTTTAGTAACTGTAAATAGTTAATGGCATTTACTAGCTGTAAAAGACACGTTTACTATATAGTCATTGGAAGCATAGTGTCACGGGCTTAGAAGCGAAGGCCCCCGCGACATATCTTCGGGTAGTCACAAACACTGAAAGCAGGCCTGGTGAAAACATGGAGGTCCAGAACATATAGAATGTCTTTTAATTTATTTATAAAAGTACTAAACTTACCCATAGTTACTTGATTTGAAAAAGTAACTCTGATAAGTGCAGCTGTTGGGTGTGTGCATGCACACACAAACACATGCACACCCATTTCACACGCACATACACACAACACATGCGGATGCACTTGCATGTATGCACATATAGGCATACATAGTCATGTACATTCTATAAATCAAGTAATTAGTTGTGTGCTGTCACTTGTAAAGGTGTAATTGTGCTTTTGCCAAACTTCCCTGCATTTTTCAATAACTATCAAAATGCCAGTTATGTTTGTATACATGACCGAACCTGATTGCTGGATTGAATTTCAAATTCAAAATTTTCACACACACACACACACACACACACACACACACACACACACACACACACACACACACACACACACACACTGCAAAACAATCATGCATATGTCTACAATAAGTGGATTATGTAAATAATATCAAGCAAGTCGCTGGAAATTAGGTAAAAAATGTAGATAATAATTGCAATTCACTACTTTTGGACTGCTTTAAATGTATGTATCTGATGGCAAGTGCACTTAACACGCCCTTTCTGAATCAGTGACGTACTGACGTTTGGAAATTTCCTAGAAAATGCTATTAGCTAACAGCAAACCAAGATCCCCAACCATTATTCAGCGACAGCATTCAAAAGGTAAGAGTTTCACCCTACTCGTGATCCCGTAATAGTCTAATGACCTCATATTCTCAAGGATCTCCAACTCCAGACAGACCAGAATTCTGTCGCGACTTTGTTGGAAATCCAAAGAAAACCCCCTGAAAATGCGTCTAATTTCGGCACACCAAACATGAATACACCACTCTTACAACTAACAAATTTGTTTGGCGTCAAAGATTCAACCACATTTAGAAAAGACCCGCAATTAAACCGTAGATTGGCAACAGCATCCCCAACTGGATTCCCACATTAGCAGCGGTCAAAAGTCAAAACAGAAAGTCAGGTTTTTGTTACACTCCCCAATACGAGAAGCAACATAAAACAAAACCGAAGAAAGGATGAAAAACCCAAGTTTTGATCATTGTAACCGCTGACATAATCACTACTAACTCCCCTAATTTCAAACTCCTCCACTCAATTGCCACATAAATATCCTTCCACACACACATACAGAGAGAGAGAGAGAGTGACTAGGGTTAGGGCAACGAAACGTGTCCATGGCTATGAATTCTAACAAAAAAGAGAGATGAGAGAGGCAAAAAAAAGAAAAGGGAAAAAGAGGAAACTGAGGTGGCTTACAGCGGAAGGGGTGGGGCGGTAGGTAGTGCCGTCGGGCTCGACGGCCCACCCGGCCTCGCGAGCGAGGGCGGCGAGGACGTCGTTCATGTCGGAGCGGGCCGGCAGGGTGAAGTTACCGTGCTGCCGTAGCCCGGCGAGCATCCGCGACGTGATGGCCCGGCGATGCCGCTCCCGGAGCTTGGTGCGCTCCTTCTCCCTCTCCCTCTCCCTCTCCTTGTTTCCCTTCCCGGGGGCCATGGCCCCCGCCGCCGACGCCGCGGCGAAGCCTCTCGGCCGCCTCTGCAGCGCCGCCGCCGACGGCTGCTGCTCGTCCTGATCGGCGTGATCGAAGTCCGCCTTCACGTCCATCTCTACGCACTGCCTCCCTCCATCTCCTTCTCTTCTCCCTCCGCTTCCGCCCTCCGTCTGCCGCCGTCGATCGCCTTTAAAGACGGAGGCGGTAGCGGCTGCTCCATGGGTGGTGGGCCCTCCCCCTCCTCTCTTTTTTGTTTCTCTTATCACATTAACGACTGCGCGGCGAAAATGGGGAGAATTTTAATTTAGAAGGAAAAAACGATAAACTAGGTTAGGAGGCAGAGGATGAGGCGGAGCGATGAGAGTTTAGGGGAGAGAAGGGTAGGGGTGGAAAGTGCTGCCTTTGGTGGGTTTTCTCTCAGTCATTCATGGATGGGTGAAAATGAAAGTTTTTAGACTTGAGAGACCTCCTTCTCCTGTGACCACTTTTTCTTTTCCAGTTCTGAGCCAAATTTTGTCCTTAATTTCAAAAATATACCCTCACTATTTTTTAACCTTTTAATAAAAATGCTATAAGTTTCTTGAAAACTATCCAATAGAGATGGGTTAATAAATATTATATACTAATAAAATAAAAGTATGAAAATTAATGAGTAGAAATCACTTTTTTCTTCAAAATTTTTTATTTTTTTTAGATTAAATGTGTCGATTTGTGATTGATTGTGATAAGTAATTAAGTTTTTTAAAAGTTCAAAAATCAACCAATGTACCAAAAATCTCATAACATAAAAGATCATATTTTTACATAAGAAAAAGCATATTCCAAAGCTTGATTCTTAGCAAATAAACCATGTTGAACACATCTATGATTTCTAGCTCATTAGTTATGTACCTTCGTTATTAGCCAATATTAACCCTCAAGCATGATTCTTTTGAGCTTTCTACATGTCCTTTTAGAGTTAAAAAAATACTTGTTTACCTTTCTAAAAAGTGTAAATATTTTAGGGATTTAAAGGTAGTATCGTTATTTTATTCAATTTAATTGAGATTTAATCATAAGTCTCTATTAAGTAGTTTTTATAAAAATAAAAGCCCCTATATTAGAAAATTTTAGAAAACACTAAGTTTTTTTTTTTTAACATTAGGCGTAAAAACGTTGGTCTTAGATGAGATTTCTTTTTTTATAGTAAAATGACTAAGTTAAATTGACATTGTGGGTGGACACGTATGCAGAACTTGTGGAACATGACACTTCATTCTCCCGTGAGAAGATGCCCCCAAATGAACATGTAAGTTTTTTTCTTTTTTTAAAATGAGAAAGCGGGGGTTAGTCCCACCTATAAAACCATACCATTGGGATTCGAACTTGCAACGTCCAGGGCAGTGTTGTCGGTATCGGTGCGTATGGGCTTGAACAGAAAATCAATATGATACTGACACGTGTTATGTTTGGATTGACAAGTAATATTATTTAACTATTTTTAGCCGATTCAGAATGTGTTTCACTTGAGAATCGGTATCTGACGATTCACCTGAATGGTTCGCCAATACAAAACGATACAGGTCCGATACTGACAACATTACATTATCACATACAAGAGTGAATCAGGTGAGGGATACCCCCCACATGTTACCATCAGGCTATTTCACAAAGACACGAGGACGAGTGATAGGAGTTTGACTCGCAAGTTTGAAAAAAAAATTCAAATAATAAGACACGATACGGATTTTTTTTAATTTTGTAATCAATGAAAAACTACTTTTTGATATTTTTATTGTTAAAATTTGTTTTTTTCACATAAATAATATTTAAATATTAAAAAAATAATAATAATATTAAAGTATTATTATCCATGCTCCGCAATATCTTCATCCACGTGTCCTCTAGTTTCACCAAGGACACTCCACCAAAATGACGCGTCCCTGTGACAGCCATCAGGGATCCTTTTGATGCTGCTTATTCATGTGAATGGATGGCATTCCAAAATCCAAACCAATGTTGTGTTGTCGATTTGTATACGCCGACATGTATCGTATCGGCAGAAAATTGATATATTTAGCCTCTGACTCGGTTATTTTTTAACAAATATAAAAAGTAGTTAAAACTATTTTTAATATTATTTTAATGGATTTAACACAGCCGTGTTCCTGAATATTTTTTAATTAGTTTTAAACTAATCAAGAATGATTCACTTGAGTATCGGTATTGCCCATTCACTTGAATCGTTTGCCAAACAATACAGGGCCGATACCGATACTGACACCATTGATCCAAACACCATTGTTTCCTATTGTTTACCATTCATTTTACGTGTTCTAGATGTCTTTTTTTTTTTGAAAGGCTTTTTTTTTCTCTAAATGTCATTCATTTAGAGCATTAATGACCCTAAAAAAATGTGGATCTATCTAAAGAAAATGAATGGCATGAACAGAAAATGTATATATATATATATATATATATCCCGAATGTGGCACTTGGTTCGAATGGGCACCTTGAAAGATTGGCTTCGATTGGTTTTCTTTTCCCTTTTGTTTGTTATGATAATTATGATATTTGTTTGCTATTGTATAGTTTAGGCATTAAATGCATAGTTTAGAATTTGATTGGACACTGAGAATCTTGATTGATGTATTTTTCATAGTTTAGATATCTTTTGTTTTTTAAGTAATTTAAAAGTTTTAAATAAATCAATTCAAAACGATTTGATTGGATCTGATATAGGCTGGTATTTTGAATCACTTAGATAAATGATTATGACCTCATTGATGTATACTATGATTGATGTGTCACAGAGAAAACGTCCATAGATAACAAAGATATTGATCAGGATATTGTTGGCTCGACATTGGAGCTTACAACATAGAAATACTTGAATATACTGTATTAGTGAGATAGATATTCCTTATGAAACTCATTTGGTGAAACAAATTGAAAAGAACCAATCAGTTGTGCATATCTACCGCATCAAATTCCATGCACCAAAAAAAAAAAAAAAAGGAAAAAACAAAAGGCCTAAACAAGCCGCCCCAACTGGGATGGGACTTAGGCTGCTAGGCAAGTGGTCTAGGTTTATATCTCATGTGTGTCACTCTTTGCGCAATCCGAAGTATGACGACTCCTTGAGGACAAGCGGTAAGATCATGGAGTTTTTCACAGACATGACAACAACCATAAGTACGAGCGAGCGCAGTTAGGTCTATCTTCATGAGGGTGGTTTCTAATGTCACAAAGTTAACGAGACGTCACAAGTTTAAAACCCACATATAGCATCCCTTGATGTAAGGTCAGAGCTAGGTGTACAACACAGTGGGCAGAGAGACCTCAAGGGTTTTACCAATTAGAGGTCAGTCTGTCAAAAGAGGTTTTTGTTGAAACAAACGGTGACCAAAAACAAGATTTAGGAAAATCAAGATCCCAAGCTTAGAGGCACGTTCTTAAGATCACTATCTTTAGAACTTCAATCGTCCCACTTTGGGATTTTTGAATATGCGAAAAGAGTTTATTCACGACTGAGTTTGCAAGATAAAACTAGGATTGGACCTCAAGGGCATTATTGCTTCACAAGATCGCATGACCTCTCCCACACGTGAACTTGACAGCCAAATCGAGAACAAAAGAATAGAAAAAATGAAAGCTTGAGAATCAAAAAATCTGATAAACCAAAAGACAAAAAATAAGAGATTTATATACTTTAGGAAGGCCAAGATGTTTTTGTGATAAATAAAATTTAAAGGTGACAAATTCAACAATTTAAAAATTGGACAAAAATATCCTTGAATGGCCACCCACCTTTGACTAACAGTCAAGGACTTTCAAAATCGTCCAACAGTCACAATGTCTCATAAATACTATATAAATGCATTTTTAAAATCTTTCAAATGGCCAAACCATTCAAGAAAATGAAAAGTCAAAGACAACTTGGTCAAATGTTAATGTCAAAGTGGACCTCAGTGTCACACACGCGTCGCTACGAACATGCAAAGTGTGCCATTAAAATGCCACATTGCACTTCAAACGCCCTTACACAAACATGTGTGTGTGTGTGCAAACGGTGCATCCACTCCTGCACAAAGTGCAACAACGTCCGCAAGTCACCCTAACACAATATTTACCAAAGTAAAGAATAAAGAACAAACACTCTATTTAAACCAATAGGAAAACTTCGCCCTCTTAGATATGAGACTAAACATTTTTAAAGCACTTTTGGTGAGAAACAATAAAACACCAAAACTTTACAAAATGAACTATATTTTGAAACTTTTTTCAACAATCCCCAAGTAGTTTTAAAATATACTTGGCTTTTATGCATTAGCAATAGTGTCCACTGGACTTGAACCCCCACTTAGTGAAAAAAAAACTAAATTAAACAAGGTGCTAAGTGAACTTTCCTTGAACTTAGCTCCTTATATTGTTAACAAAATGTTTAATCACACATAGGATTTCAAAAGTTCAATTGTGTGGATTTCAAGTTGGTACATTTAGAGCCTTGCGCTTGCTTGGATTCATGAGTGCTCTAGAGAATTGTCAATTCTCATAAAAACAGCTCACACTTCTAAGTTCATATATGTGAGTTTGTCTAGGTCTTCTGTAACGCATGCCCTAGTCTTATGGCCTACAAACTCATTAAGAGTTATTAACTCTATCACAGGCTTACAAGCGAAGGCCCCTGCAACGTAGCTTTGGGTAATCACAAACACTGAAAGCAGGCCTTTTAAGCATATAAGCAACTCACAACACACGCGCACGAGCAGAAGCAAGAGTACATGCATGCACAATCACAAAGATAGCAAAGAGGCAGGGATGCAAAAAGCTTCTTTATAGATACTTGAAAGCAAAACACGTTAAGAAGAGGAGAGAGGGTCCAAATACACGAGGTTCTTAAGTCGTAAGGCCTTTGGAAGGCACTCGAGAGTGCCAAAGAGGTATATACATCAACAACAAAAAAGTAAAAAAACATGGCGGTCCGAAACACGATTCTCGACCTAAGTTGGCATCGTTCTCGATGCCAATTGTTCATGGTAGTCCTCTACAAGCTGTCGATGCTGAAACATGCTAACAACATTTTTCCAAGTGGCTTCACATTCAGGCAATCCCTTACACTGCACTAAGTACTTTTTGACTTCTAAAAGGTAGTTGTTAGAATTGTTGAGGATGACTTCTGGTTCTCTCATTGAGGTTGCTGACCATTAAGGATGTACGCTGTGGAATGGGAACACATTGAGGCATGCTCCCTTGAGGGTCTCCTTCATCTTCGTGGAACAACTTCAGGTTGCATACGTAGAATATCAGATGCACTTGAAAGTTTGTTGGAAAGTTCACCCGGTACGCCAAGTTTTCTACGCGCTTGATAATGGTGAAGGGGTTGTCGCACTTGCAAATAAGGCATCAGTGGTGGCCCTGAAAGACAGTTGTGTGGTTAAAAAAGAGCTTCACCAACACCTTGTCCTCAACACAAAATTCTGCTAGTTAACGCTTCTCATCTGCCCATTTTTTCATGCACTTGGTCTCCTTGTTTAAATATGCATTTACTAACTATGTTTAATCTTTCTAACCATTTTTTCATGCGCTTTGCCACATCCTCACACAGCAAGGGAGTGCAGCAGTTGTTTGGTTGCAACTTCGAATGGACTATGGTCGGATGACTCATTCTTTTGGAGGTTGTAGTAGAATTAAGTTGCATCAAGTAAATCAACCTAATCCCTTTCATTGGCACTGACAAAGTGCCACTGATATTCCTCTAACATGCCATTGATCATTTCCGTCTGTCCGTCGATTTAAGAGTGAGAGCTTGTGTTGAAGTGCAAGTTTGTCTTAATCAAGTGAAACATTTATTGCCAAATCATGATCACTAACAATGCTCTCTGGGATTCCCTAATGCTTGATTATATTTTGCACGAACAACTTAGTAGTATTGGCAATTGAGCAAATAGCAGGGGCAGATACAAAGATAACATACTTTGAAAACTTGTCCACAACCACATAGAGAACTGTAACCTTGAGCATTTGGCAAGCTCACAATGAAGTTCATGGTTATGCACTCCCACGGATGACTCAACACTGATGGGTGCTCTAGTAGTCCATCGGGTCTCTGATTGATGAGCTTGTCTTATTGGCAAATCAAGCAAGTCCGCACATAAGCATCTACATTATCGCGCATTTGTAACCAATGTGTGCTCCAACAACGCCAATGTTCTCTATTGTCCTAGGTAACCCACCCAAGTGGTATCATGGCACTCATGTATCAAGCGTCTTTGTAGAGTATCCTATTGTGGGATATATAGACGATCGCCTATTGAGTGGAACAAATCGTCCTACAACCAAAATCTCCATATCTTTCATTCCTTTACCAATACGATCAGTTGTTAAGCCATCGTGTCACTCTTTAAAGCTTCTCGAACCTGCTCGAGAAGATCAATCATCGGTTGACTCACATTGTCGTCCCAAGCGAGGAAAGTTGTAAGTTCTGCCTTTCGACTCAAGGTGTCAACAACAATATTGGTCTTTCCAGGCTTGTACTCGAGGACCATATTAAATTCTGCCAAGAAATCTTGTCAACGCACTTGTCTTGGACTCAACTTCTTCTGAGTCTAAAAGTAGCTTGTCGCAACATTGTCAGTGCACACAATGAATTGCGACCCCAAAAGATAGTGTCTTCATGTGTGGAGACTGTGTACGACCGCTAACATCTCACGCTCATGCACAGTGTATCGATGCTCGTCGTTTAACTTTCAACTTTTAAATACAATGGGATGTCCTTCTTGGAACAACACCCCTCCAATAACAAAGTCAGACGCATCGGTCTGCACCTTGAACGATTGCTGACAGTCGGGCAACTTTAACATTGGTTCCTCTGTCAGGACACGCTTCAAGCCGTCAAAAGCCTTCTGTCATGCATTAGACCATAGCCATGGTCTATCTTTCTTTAGCAGATCTGTGAGCGCAGCCGCGATCTACGAATATCCCTTGATGAAGCGCTAATAGTAATTCGCAAGCCCCAAGAAAGAGTGTAATTTAGGAACCTTAGAAGACGTCTCCTACATTTGAATAGCTACAATCTTCTTATGGCCCATCTTCAATGTGCCTCCTCCCATGATATGGCCAAGGAAGTGAACTTCCTTCTCACCAAATAGGCACTTCTCTCGCTTGACATACAACTTGTGGTCTTTCAGAGTCTGAAACACAATCCGAAGGTATCGAACATGTTGCTCGATAGAATTATTGTACACCACTATGTTGTCCAAGTACATAATGACAGACTTGTCAAGGTGTAAGTAGAAAATCTTGTTCATCAGGGTCGAGAAGGTAGTGGACGTATTTGTCAAGCCGAAGGGCATAACAAGGAATTCAAACACCCCATATTGTGTTACACAGGTAGTTTTTGGCTCATCCCCTTCTGCAACTCTGACTTGCTTGTAGCCAGATCTCAAGTCTAACTTAGAGAAAACCTTTGCCCTTCCGAGCTAATCAAACAAGTCCGTGATAAAAAAAAGCAGATACTTGATCTTCACAATCATTTTATTCAGTGCTCGATAGTTGACGTACAAACGCTTCAACCCATCGTGCTTTGCCTAAAACAACACGAAAGCTCCAAAAGGAGCTTTGGATGGTTGGATGATTCTCGCTTCGAGCATGTCATCCAATTACTTGCATAATTCTTGTAGCTCAAGATCTGCCATACGATAGGGAGCCATTGCGGGTGGTCATGCACCTGACACTAACCCAATCTTATGGTCTACCTCGCACCTTGGAGGTAGCTTCTTCGGCACTTCGATGGGCATAACATCGCCAAACTCCTTCAATATTGGTGCTAAGGCCTTTGAGACATTCACGTCTTCTTTCGCCTCACCTGCAATGCGAATGGTAATAAGAAAAGTCTCATAATTGCTTTTTACGCCTCTCTTCAACTAGAGAGCGGACACCAAGCGCTCACAAGGCTTCACCGGTATCGTAGTAACCATGCAGTGCTGATTCTCACCCTCAAAACTAACAACATTGAGGTGAGGCATCGACAATGTCTTATTGCTTCTCAAGAATTTCATTTCAATGATGACTTTGAAATCATTCATAGGTGTGACTGATAATGTGGTTCTCCATGCCCAGTTATGAATCTGTACCGGAACATCATGAACAACACCATAAATGGCCCTTGTTTCAAAGTTAACCACTTTCATGTGGCTCTCCTTCTTTTCTCACTGCAATCCCAACTGTTTTGCCGCTTCACACGAGATAAAATTATGCATGGCACTTGTGTCTACCAATGCCTTAGTGAGTCTTTTGTTGAGTAAAACTTTCAAGCATATCAGTTCTTTGTATGCGATCGGTTCTGCAGTAGTTGTCACATTCATTTCATTCATCATTTGCATTGCCCCAATAGTTGGTGCCTCTACAGGTTGATGAACTTCCTCACCCTATACAACATTCACAGCTCGGGGTGCACAGTTATCTCCATTCCCTTGACCATGATTTCTGTTGGGACAAGTATGATAATCACAGTGATGATAGTTGCCGCCCTAAAAGTTATTCCTATGTTGATTGTTATTTTGGCCATCCTATCGACCCTGATTCTGCTAGTTCTCAAGGCCAACATTTTGTGCATGATCATTCCTTCGGTTGTTACAATCATTTCTCTATTGTCTGCCTTGAAATGTCGTATTGTTCCTATCAAGCTCGACAAGCTTCTTTGTAACCACAAGTGCTTCAACCATCATTGAAGGATCATGCCGAATGAGTTCTGTGATTGCCCATCCTTGCAAACCGTTACTGAAATAGAACAACCGATCCTAATCATCCATTCTCTCAACTTTCAATATTGACCCTGTCTATTTCAATGCCAATAACCTTTTGCGGGTCATTTTATCTTGATTTTTAGGCTAAAAGTAGTCTCACAATTCCTTTTTGAGGTCCTTCCATGAGACTATAGTAACCAACCAACGTCGAACATCGCCCGAACGATGTCTCCACCAAAGAGTCACTTCATCCATAAAGTACATTGTTGTGGTCCATAACCTATCTACGTCTTCCTCTATTCTCACACCTTTCAAGAACTGATCCATTTCGTAGATAAAGTTCTTGAGATCCTTTGAGTCTCACGTGCCTTTATACTTTGTGGGCTTAGGTAGCCTGTAACAGAGCCTATCCATGTGCGCCACAACATCCCATCTAGGGGTGGCAATCGGGTCGGGTTGGCGGGTCAGCATACCTCAACACGAGCCCGACCCGTTTATTAAACGGGTCGGCCGTGGCAAACACGAACTTGACCCATTTATTAAACGGGTAACCCGCCACGATACAGTTAACCCGTTTAATAAACGGGTTGGGTTGGGTAAATGGGTTGGCAGGTTAGCGGGCGGGTCGGGTTCGGGTAAACGGGTGAACGAGTTGGTGGGCGGGTCGGGTCCAGTAAACGGGTTGGCGGGTCGGATTTGGGTAAACGAGTTGACCCGCCCGCCTAACCTGTTTATTAAACGGGTCAGCCGGGTTGGCATACCCCTAACACGAATCCGACCCATTTAATAAACAGGTTAGACAGGTCGACCTGTTTATGACACAAACCCGTTTAAACCAAACCTGAACCCGACTAAGAAGCGGGTTGGTGGGTCATGTCAGATTTTGCCACCCCTAGCCCCATTTGGGGTAGTCATCAATTGCCGCTCTAACTTATCATTCTTTCATCGAACAACATTCAATTCAACAACTATAATATCGATCAGACCCAACAGATCATCAAATTTGGTGGCAAGGACCTCCATCAAATTATGAATCTACTGGCAAGACTTTCCACAGAGTCTTTTACCCCCTCTACCACTATCTTGATATCTATGTTGAGATCCATAAATGTAGTGCAAGTCTCATTAACCAACTTCTCTATGTTGGTCACTACCCCAGTCAGCTCAGCAACATCACGCGAGATGGCTGACACCCGATCATCGACCATGAAGTCTTCTTCAAGAGGAACCATACTGCTTGAAGGAGCCATGACATGCTTCTTCAACAACATTGTCAATCTCAATGTCGGCAAGGCTTTTATACTAACTTGTCACGAGCTTAGAAGTGAAGGACCCCCTGCGACGTAGCTTTAGGTAATCACAAACACCGAAATCAAGCCTTTTAAGTGCAAAAGCAACTCACAACACAAGCGTACGAGCATGCACAATCACAAAGAGAGCAAAGAGGCAAGGATGCAAAAAGCCTTTTTATAGATACTTGAAAGCAAATTAGATTAAGAGGAGGAAAGAGGGTCCGAATACACGGGGTTCTTAAGTCGTAAGGCCTTTGGGGGCACTCGAGAGTGCCAAAGAAGTATATACATCAGAAACAAAAGGTGAAAAATATGGTGATCCAGAACAAGCTCAACCCTCACATTAGTTACAACTCATGAGCATATATCAGGAATAGGCTCATATAAATGTGATTAATATAAATCATTCATCAATTTGTTTTTCAATAAACCTAGGCATGTGTTTGGATGAACATGATGTCATTCACTCCCATAAGAAAGGGAATACCATGATAACGTATATGTATTGGTACTTTCAATGTAATGTGCAGGGGATAAAACATGTACATAACTATCAAATAATGGAATATACATATTTATATTTCATAGCCATACATGAATCTATCCCCCAATTTATACTTCTATGCATGTACTCGGATGTTTTTTTAAATCTGAATGTACTCTGATATTATTCTGCATGTAAGTGGACAACAGACACCTGAAAATATATGCGTCATAGATCAGCATATGGCTCCATATTTATCAGTAACATTGACTTAATTTACCTACTGAATGATGATCATACAATTTTCACACACAAAGAAGAAGAAGAAGACATGAACTTAAAGGGCATGTTTGGAAGCAAAAAAAACTCTCATAGGAAACAATTTTTGCCTAAGAGAAGCTTTGATATGATAACTTTTTTCTTAGAATTTTTTCCCTTGCTGGTGTAGCATGAGAAAAATAGTATGAGAAAATTTTTTGCTTGTTTGTTTGTGCATGAAAAAGTTCTCCTCTTATATCAAGTGCTAACAAATGGTAATTTCACATTTATTTTTATGATTGTATTGATTTTTTTTATATAATACTATATAATTATTTTTTACCACTTATAGATATAAAGGCTGTTGAAAATGTACTTTTTAGAAGAAATTTCATTTTCTTGTTCCTTGCTTGCATGTAGAATTGAAAAAACATGCATATATATATATATATATATGTGTGTGTGTGTGTGTGTGTTACTTTGTCTTATGGTGACAGAAACAATGTTATTTGTTGCCTTGTGGCTCATAAGTTCTTGTGTTTTGAAACAATAAAGGGTGTGTTGGGGGTAAGGCTTCCTTTTATTAAACAAAATGTTTAGTACATCAACTATACCAATAGACAAAATAACTAAGAGAGTCACCACTATTACAAGTGATAAAGATAGTGAGGTTTACATAAATGAAAAATAGAGCATGAATACATTTTTCATAATGTTAGAAGAAAACCTGAAGAACAACAAAAAAGCATCCCCCAATTTTGATCAGGTTCAGAAGCACCAATTTCTCACCACTATCATCATAAAAGATAGTGTATGTGTAATACTAAGCATTTTTTAAAACCCAAAAAATTTAATTAATAAATTTTTTCTTGAATTAATAATATTTTGATGTGAATGCTTTTATTACGAAAGATTCGTAAGTGTAGGTTCATTACAATTAATTATTATTTATTTAAAAAAATGTTAGTATAATACATTGGATCCTAGGAGTGAACTATGTTGGATCATGGATTCTAATGGAGAGGATCCATAGTCTATGCATGGGACCACTTGAGGAATCTAAAACTTTAGAGAGAACTAGGTGATAAGAGGTAAACCAAGATTAGGAGATTGACTATTTTTGAAAAACTACAAGGGGTATGCAACCCAACCTCTTCTATTTAAAGGGGTTGAATCTCCTTCTTTTCTCTATACACCATGTTGAAAGAGAGAGCAAAACAGAAGAGAGGGTCAACCTTCTAACCAATCATTGTAGAGGCTATTGTTGTCTAGGTAAGCCTTCTAATCAATGTTTTTTTTTTTCAGTGATAAACCATATTAGCTGATCGTATTCGCATTTTGGCTTGTTTTCGTGTGTTAGGTCTGACACAAGGTCTTTACCTTAGCAATGAACAACAACCATGTGTGTTGAAAAATGTACCTACGATCTCTTTCACGTTTTGAAGAGGTCTTGGGAGTGCTATGTTACGATTTGAGCTTTGTTTTCGTGTGCAATGTTTAAAATAAAACACATTTAGGTATGTGATTTAACGTTTTTCAACATGTATGAGGTTCAACATAGGCCAATCAAGCATTAAACCCTGTTTTTATGGGTTGAGTAAAAAGGATCTAGGTTGGATAAATTTTAAAACCAAGATTTCCTTTGTAAAGCATGTTTTGATTTATAGAAGAAATCAAACTCGTTTTCCTTTGAATAATAATTGAATTTGGGTTTTATATTTATATTAGGTGATGAATTTTTATTATGTGCATTATGTTAAGTGCTTGTAGAAATTGTTTTGATGTTGTTCTTGATGTGTACATGTACTTTTATTTTGTTGGATGAATTTATTAAAACTGGCTTGAATTTTTTGAAAAACTAGAATTTATGTTGCGTTATTTTAGTCTGGTATAAAATTTTATAAACTATACCTGGATCCATGTATTAATTGGACCTTCGGGTCCGGACCGAGGTTTTAATTAGGTCATCTTATTTATCACTATACCCGGACCCTATAGGGTTTGGTATTGGTGGGGCTTGGTAAACTTGATCCGTTGACACCCCTACATATGGTGATAATTTGCTGAAAATTATTTTGACCTTGATTACCTGTGAATTTCTCTTAGGGTTGAATGTATTGGTTGTGGATTCCTTATTAGTGCTCGTCTCTTGGACGGGCCGTCCTACTAGTAGTAGTAAAAGGACTCCAATTAGGGGCGTCAACTGGTATGAGCCTTGCTAGAATAGGTGGGTCCAAACCCGAATTTAACTAAGTGAAGCGATATCGAATCCAGATTGGGGTCTGATTGGATTTTTCATATGAAAATATACTCTGATCCAATAAGAGTTACATAAACCGGACTGGTCTATACTTGGTAAGATAAAAAATTTAAGCTTTCTACATTAAAAATTTGTGAATCTTAATAGGAACATGGGTTGGACTTGGGTTTCATATAAATCTCATAAACCATACCCGACCCATTTAATAATCAAATCTCATGGATTTGACCCAGATAGTTAATCAGACCCCTTCTTTCGTAACCAAACCCTGAACCTATAGAACCGATGTGGGTCGAGATCGGGTCATACCCAATCCATTGACACCCCTAACTCCTAAATTGGAGATGAGAAAGACTTGGTGGCAGCCATTGCAGGTAGGGATGGCAATGGACCAGGGCGGGGGACAAGGTCTCCACTCCTGCCTTGTCTCAAAATCTTGCCCTCGGGGGACAAGGTCTCCACTCCTGCCTTGTCTCAAAATCTTGCCCTCCATCCCCGCCTTCATCCTCGCATGGGTTTTGATTTTAACCTCCATTCTCGGTCCAAATGGGACAAGGCAGGGCAGAACCCCATTTCCCTCGGTTCATTGCCATCCTAAAGAAGGATGGGGACGAGACGGGACAAGGCGAGGATCGGGACGAGGACGGGCGCGATGGGAGAAAGCGTAAGTCCATCCCTGCCTCCATCCCCGCACAAGTTTTGATTTTAACCTCCATCCCCGTTTTATGTCCTCCATCCTCGGTCCAAACGGGGTGAAGCGGAGTGGGGCCTGTTTCCTGGGGCCCACTGCCATCCCTAAGTGCAGGATGCAATAAGGGCATTGCATTACATGAAAGAGAGAGAGTTAAATACACCAAGGGTAAAAATTTATATTTAAGAACTTAGCCTGAGTTGGTTTAGTACAAACCCAAGGTAATTTAGTCAACAGTGTGTTTTATATTAATATAAAAAAAGTTGGGTGTGTTTTAACAATAAAATAACCTTAGGTTCTTTTTTTTATTGCCCATTATTTAGGTGTTATTTAAAAAAAATCCATTTTTTGAAAATATTATGATATTTTTGGGGTTAGGCCACTTTGAAAAATATTGTAATAATGTTGCAAGATTTCAAAAATATCATCAATATTTGTTTAGTTTTGTTGGTAAGCTTTCATTACTTCTCAGCTGCACAGCCAATCGGAATCGAACATTGGGATGAAGGGGTTGACACACCTTCACCCCAGGCCCGATACCACTCAGAGAACGATTCACATAAAAATAAAAATAAGTTGATTTTTGTATTCCTTGAAATCTGAAACTATCACCAAATGAAAGCGTACCAACAAAGCTAAGCATTTAGGGCATCCAAATATAAAGGCTATAAAAAAAAAAGAGAGTTCATTTCATCTCGTTAATAATACGACATTTTAAACTAGGCGATATCCTGAAAATATCGCGATATTTTGTTATCCCGGGTATTTGTTGCGTAGCAAAGATAACATTTTTGTGGAGAGAGAGAGAGAGAGATTCTCTTTTCGAAGATGAAACCGAAGAGGAAGAAGAAGTAGCAGCAGCTTTTCATGGCTTCCCTCGTCTTCCTTACTCCATGCAACTCGTCGTCACCGCCACCACCATCATCTTCGATACATTCTCGAAGGCCAGGAACCCAACGTGCTCCATCGAATCAATCCAACCCACCAATCGAAAGCCACAATGAGAAGAGTGCCAAGCCGAAACCATCCGTTCGAGCTCGACTGAGCCAAATCTGCAAAGATGGACATCTGGAAGCTGCACACCAACTGTTCGACAGTATAACGAAGCCAAACACGGTCCTGTGGAACACCATGATCGTGGGCTTCATCTGCAACGGGTTCCCCGAAGAAGCGTTGTGGTTCTATCGCCGGATGAAGGGGAATTCCGGCAGAAAACCAGACGTTTATACGTATTCTTCGGTGCTAAAGGCCTGCTCGGATTTACGAGATCTCAGGGCTGGGAGAGCCGTCCATTGTCACGTAATTCGCAGCCGTTTGAAGCCCACCAGGATTCTTTGCAATTCCTTGCTTAATATGTATGCTAATTGTTTGAGCTATTCTCTTGCATTCCAGCCGTTTGAAGAATTTCCTCACAGAAATCGGAGGTTTATGGGAAATGGCATTGTGGGTTGTGCTCAAATCAACGGCGAGATGCTTGGGAAGGAGAGGGTTGGGCTGCATTTGGATGCGGTTGATTCGAATTGCTCAGTCTATGTCGATGTTCATCAACCGTTTGTTGAAATGCCTCAGAGAGAAGGATCTGATCTTCTCACTGGCACGGGGACGAACTATGAGACGGTTGGTGTGGGCCAATGGATTCATGGTCGAACGAAGGAAAGGTTGGCGAGAAAAATGAGTGAGAACATGGTTAGCCGATCATTTGGTGAGGTGCCTAGGGGAAAATTGGCCGTGATTGGCAGCATGTCTCCAAAATTTACCAGACTTCGAGTTGTCAATCTGTTGTTTAATAGAATGCTTAGGAGAAACGCAGTGGCATGGAACATTATGATCTCTTGGTATTTTCGGACGGGTCGACCATTTGAAGCAGTGAAACACTTCCGGCTCATGCTTGAGAGTGGAATCAAGGGAACGGTCCTTAGCTTCGTTAACGTGTTTCCAGCTGTTGCTCAGCTTGGAGACTGGCGAGGATCGTCTGCCTTTCATGGTTTGCTGTTAAAGTTAGGGCCAAACTATACCCATGATCCGTTTGCAGTTAGTTCACTTATCTGCCTGTACTTTGGCATCTCAGACTTTGACTCGGCTAGAAGGGTTTTTGACTTGATGCCCGAGAGGAACACAGAAATATGGAATTCCATAATCAGTGGGTATATTCAGAATGATCATCCTGATGAAGCTCTCGATCTTTTCTTGCAACTGCTGGTCTCAGACCTGAGGCCTGATGCTGTTACTGTCCTTGGTGCTGTTGTGGCTGTCTCTCAGTTGCAGCAGCCAGAATTCTGTCCACAAATTCATGCATATGCTTTGAAAACTTCAATGGATGTACCTTTGATCGTGTCAAATGCACTTCTAGCCATGTATTCACGATGTAACTGTTTGAAAATCTCATGTGATCTTTTCAGTAAAATGACTGATAAGGATCTTGTTTCTTGGAATACCATGATTTCTGCGTATGTGCAGAATGGATTGAATGTGGAGGCTATCAAACTTATTCATGAGATGCGAAAGCTGGGTTTCATTTTTGATTCAGTAACTATGATTCTTTTGGTGTCTATAAGTTCAAATCTGGGTGATCCAAGAATGGGTCGGCAGACTCATGGTTATATCTTCAGGCATGAAATATATTTTGAGGGGGTGGAAAGTTATCTTGTTGACATGTATATGAAATCTGGATGTGTTGAAACTGCTTGCAAAGTCTTTGAAAGGGTAACACTGAAGGATCAGGTGCTGTGGAATGCCATGATCTCTGGGTATACACAAAACGCACTGAGCGCTGAGGCTTTCAAAGTTTTCCAAGATATGCTAGAGCAGAAACAGAAACCCAATTCTGTGACACTAGCTTCAATTCTCCCAGCATGCAATACAACTGCTGCTGTCTGTCGTGGGAAGGAGCTTCATTCCTTCACGATCCGCCATGCACTTGACAACATCTTTGTTGACACGGCGCTAGTTGACATGTATGCCAAATGTGGGTCCGTGCCTTCAGCAGTCAAGGTGTTTGATAGGATGCAGGAGAGGAATTCAGTGTCTTACACAACCATGATTTCTGGTTATGGTCTTCATGGCCATGGGCAGAAAGCCTTAGAATTATTTCATGAAATGCTTGAAGCTGGTATGAAGCCTGATCATGTCATGTTTGTAGCAGTGCTATCTGCATGCAGCCACAGTGGACTGGTCGAGGAGGGGCTGAGAAACTTCTCTTCAATGTCAGATGTTTATGGAATAGCCCCATCTTTGGAGCATTGTTGCTGTGTTGTGGATATGTTAGGAAAGGCTGGGATGGTGGAGGAGGCTTATGGCTTTGTGAGAGAAATGGAAGAGAAGGTTAGTAATGCAAAATTGTGGGGAACTCTGCTTAATGCCTGCCGAATCCATGGGAGGCTGAAGTTGGGAAATCTGGTCGCAGACAGGCTTTGTGAGATTGAGAATGGGATAGCTGGTTATCATGTCCTGCTGTCACACATCTATGCTGCAGAGGGAAGGTGGGATAGTGTGGACAATTTGAGGAAGGCTATGAGAGAGAGGGGATTGAGAAAGGAGTCTGGAAGGAGTTGGATGGAGGTCTATGGTGTTGTGCATTCTTTCATGGCTAGGGATCAAAGCCACAAACAGCATGAGGAGATTTATGCAACGTTGGATAAGTTGTTGCTGAACATGAAAGCAGAAGGTTATGAACCCATATTCAACTGCCATATGGATGATATTTTTGCGTTGGAGTATGAATGATGTTTCAGGCCAGAGAGGGTCTACTGCTCCTGATACGGCAGGTGCTTGGCATATCCAGTGGATTACTACCACCTTCTAAGCTCAGTGACATGATGGGGGATATCCGCATTGTGGGTTTTGGGAGCTTCACTATTGAGCAAGGCATTGTTGTGAATGCTCTCCACAGCGTCGTGCCAGAGAGGGTCTACTGCTCCTGATACGGCAGGTGCTTGGCATATCCAGTGGATTACTATCACCTTCTAAGCTCAGTGACATGATGGGGGATATCCGCATTGTGAGTTTTGGGAGCTTCACTATTGAGCAAGGCATTGTTGTGAATGCTCTCCACAGCGTCGTGCCAGAGAGGGTCTACTGCTCCTGATACGGCAGGTGCTTGGCATATCCAGTGGATTACTATCACCTTCTAAGCTCAGTGACATGATGGGGGATATCCGCATTGTGAGTTTTGGGAGCTTCACTATTGAGCAAGGCATTGTTGTGAATGCTCTCCACAGCGTCGTGCCAGAGAGGGTCTACTGCTCCTGATACGGCAGGTGCTTGGCATATCCAGTGGATTACTATCACCTTCTAAGCTCAGTGACATGATGGGGGATATCCGCATTGTGAGTTTTGGGAGCTCACTATTGAGCAAGGCATTGTTGTGAATGCTCTCCACAGCGTCGTGCCCAGTTGATGCCATTGATGTGAATCTTGCCTTCACCATTACCCTGCAAGTACATCCTCTGAAATTAGGTGCTCCTGGTGCCACTTTCAATACTTACTCTCGATTAATGTACTTCCAGCAGGACCTCACTTATACATTAGTCCATTTTCATGCTGCTCGAAAATGTTTCCCGTTATCCCGAAAACTGGGAGTGGCTGGTGTTCCAACTAAGATTGAGAAAATGCCTCAGCAGTCTCCATAGTTCCAGGATTTGAAAGGAGTTCCTACCAAGGATTGGTTGATACAAGGGTGACATGATTGCAATAGATTAAATGCTAGTTGAACTTGCTAGGACTCATCTTGCGATGGTGCAAGGCGTATACGTGCAAGCATGCATGACACATACATATTAGGCTTGGAGCTGGCCAGCCATCTGCAGTTCTAAGAGAGGGAGAAATGTTGTAAACTGGAAATGCTTGCTTGTATCTAAAATTGTAACAATACTGAATTCCTTGATTTGTTTTCATATTCAAATTTTGCTACGTGAAATAATAAAATGTTATTTGAATGCTTGAAGCCACCAGCTGGACCTGATTCCTTTTTATCCAATGGTTAATGATGTTATAATTATTTCTTTTGTCGCAGCGAAGGTAACGGGTGACATGATGCACTTTATAATGCCCCTCTCATCGTAGAACTGTGGTCACCTTTCATCAAGAGTTCCAATGTGGCCTCCCCCGTGCTTCCGAGAGTGAAAAGATCAGGTGCAATATTATTGCACAAATATTTGTGCATGAAGCACCTGATCAGCCTGATGGAGGGTAATTAGGTGCTTAATGCACAAATTTTGTGCCATGTGATTGCACCCGATCCTGACTCCTTCCCGAAGAGATAGATAGGCCAGTTCTGACTATGAGTATGAAAGAGGGTGATTCTCATTACGGAATTTGTTAGCCTGGCTCTTTAATGCAACTGCGGTTGTCTCATGCAATGTTGTCAGTAATCGTTTTGCCAACGATTCAGTTGTATCGGCCCAATACCGATACTCAAGTGAACCACTGTATTGGCCAAAAAATAATAAAAAAAATATTACTGGTCAATCAGAACGTGACACGAGTTAAAACCATTAAATTAATTTTAAGTATTTTTTTTCATTTATTAAAAGGTATCCGATTCAAGGGTGATGTGGCCGATACTGACAACATTGGTCTTATGGAATCATGGGCATTTGTACTTTCTAGTTATTAACAATTCAATACTTGTGCTTGTCACATAGATACGGGTGTGGATACAGCAATTTTTTTTTTCTTATGAAATTTTCAATATGACCAACATATTAGGGGGCCATGAAACAGGACTCAAAAAGGAGAAAATGAAAAATATACAATGCCCATATTCTATGCCTTCGGATCCACATACGCCACCACCCTCACCATAGATTATCATTACCTCTTCATTCATGGCTCAAGTTTCTTCCACCTATGTCTTTGTGAACTATTATTGTTGTTTTACAATTTATTTATTTTTTTAAGGGCAAGCTGGGGTTAGGCAGTCCCCTGCCAGATATCTCTTAAGCCCCACGCGGCAGAGAGATTTGATCCTTGGACTTCAGCTTGTCACAGGACCCCGCTTACCACATGGGATACCACCTCAGTGGTGTTGTTTTACAATTGATATCAACATGAATGCACCACAAAATGCTTCTTATCATGCTGCCCACACCTATGATAAATAAGATAAGTAGGTGAAAAAGGATAAGAGATCTATAGATTGATTACTCTCAAGATATACAATTTTAACTTATTTTCTTAACGTATTACACCATACATATTGGTCAGAGCCAACTGCCCTAATTGTATTCAATGAGAACTAACATTTAAACTAGGCATGCAAATGGGTCGGATCCAGGATGGACCATGTCCAATTTTTGGCTGTTCTTAATCCGATCTGGATCCAACTGTCCATGTATTTAGCTGTTCCAGATCCGATCTGTTAGCACCCTTAATTTAAACCAACTTTTAGACAGGCGCACACCCCTATAATGAACTCAGAGTAGGGGTGTCAACGGGTCGGGTTTGGTTCAGACCCAGGTGAAACCTGGCCCGGATTTTTGGGTATGATATTGGGTCCGGACTCGAGTCTAATCGGATCCACCATAAAAGAAACCATACCCAGACCCAATAAGAACTACATGCACCAAACCTGGGCCATACCCGGTAAAACGATATTTTTTTTATCATTTTTACATTGAATATTTGCTGGTCTTAATTGGAACTCGGGTCGGACCCAGGTCCGGTATAAAATTTCACAAACTATACCGGGGTTCACGTATTAATCGGACCTTCACACCTGGACCCAGGCCTTAATTGGGTATTCTAATTTATCACCATGCCCGGACCCCATAGGGTTTGATTCGGGTCAGGTCCGGTAAACCCGAGCCATTAACACCCCTAACTTAGAGTAGAACATGCTGACTGCTCAGGCTTTTGGACACCTGCAGGCCTTGAATTTCATCCGATTAAAATCAAGACCTAATTGTGTTTGTTACATAAAAAGAGGTGCACATTATGAAAGATGACTTTGATTGTGTAAGATGCCAACTTACCACCAAGATCTTCCCCACAAAGGCCACTAGGGCAACTAGGTCCCTAGTTCAAGAAAAGGGATGCCATCAATTTGAAGATAACCAGTTCTAATAGCAATAGTAGTAGAAGCAGCAGCCATGGATTAGTAGTAAGAAAAACTGCCTAATTACAAACTTTCAGTTGTTACATTTGGTCACCCAAGTTTTTGAAAGTTCGAGAGATACCTGTAGAATGAGAAAGGAGAAGAAGAAAACAGGAGAACAAAGGGTGCGGCTGTCACGATTTCAATAATGAAATCGTGACCTAAACATGGTATTAAGAAGTGTAAATGAACAGAGGGTCTGGGTCTGGTGTAATGTCCAGACCCAAAAGACCAAAAACAAGTAGAACATACAATGGACCATACTTAAGACTCGGGTCCTAATATTCAAACTGTATATACAATAGACCCGGGTCTTAATATATATCCAGAATACACTTTTTCACCCCCCTCAAGTTGATCATGGTTTTGGACCATGAACAACTTGCCTTTAAGCAACCAAAAACGATCTTTTGTCAGTCCCTTTGTAAATATGTCTGCAACTTGTCTTTCAGTACTGACGAACTCAGGTTCGATCTCTTTTTCTTCAACCTTTTGTCTCACAAAATGTTGGTCGATCTCAATATGCTTAGCACGACTGTGATGTACGGGATTGAATGACATGTTGAGGGCGCTTTGATTGTCACACAACAAGGTAGAGTGAGATATCTTTTCTCCCACTTCAGTTAGTAGATGTCTGATCCAAGTGGCTTCGGCAGTAGCAGCAGCCATGGATCTATACTCAGCCTCAGTGCTTGATCTAGCGACAGCCTTTTGTTTTCTGCTACTCCAAGAGACTAAATTTCTACCAATGAAGACACAATATCCCGATGTAGATCTTCGATCATCAGGGTCTCCTGCCCAGTCTGCATCACAATATACAGTAAGTTCATGCTTATCCTTGCTGCCAGATGACTGTGGTGAATATATCAATCCGTCCCCAATGGTTCTTTTCAGATATCTAAGGATCCTCTTAACCGCTTCCATATGTCCAGTACGTGGTGCATGCATAAACTGAGACACTTAATTAACTGAATAAACAATATCAGGACGAGTGAATGTGAGATACTGTAACATCCCTATTAAACTGCGATATCTGGTGGGGTCCTCATATGGGTCTCCATCATGAATGCTAAGTTTTTGGTGAAGCACACTTGGAGTTCCTAGAGGCTTGCAGTATTTCATACCTGCCTTACTGAGAACATCTACTGTATACTTGTGCTGAGTGAGAGTAAAACCATGAGCCTGCCTGTCAACTTCTACACCGAGAAAGTAACGCAAGACACCAAGATCTTTCATTTTGAACCTCTGGCCTAGCAAGATTTTTACTTCTTTGATGTGAGCTTCAGAGTTTCCTGTGATGACAATATCGTCAACATAGATTAACAGTAGGGTGGTCACATTCTGACTTCTAAAAATGAATAATGAGTGGTCCAGTAGGGAATGTGAAAATCCATGCTTTTGAATCTCAAGCGAGAAGTTGTCAAACCAAGAACGAGATGCTTGTTTTAGACCATAAATAGCTCTCTTTAGCCTGCACACATGGGTTTTACAGTTTTGTTCTTGATATCCAGGAGGTTGTTCCATATAGACCTCCTCCTTCAAATCCCCATGCAAAAACGCATTTTTTACATCAAGTTGACTCAGTTTCCATCCATGTTCAACAGCCAAGGAAAGAATGATTCGAATCGTTCTCATTCTCACCACCGGGCTAAAGGTCTCATCATAATCTTGTCCTGCTTCTTGGGTGAACCCCTTTGCCACCAGTCTTGCCTTGTATCGTTCAATGGTTCCATCTGGTTTATACTTTATTTTGTAGACCCATTTGCATCCGACAACATTTTTATCAGGTGGTCTGAGAACAATTTCAGAGGTTCCACATTCATGTAAGGATTGCATTTCATCATTCATGGCTTCTACCCATTTGGTAGAAGTAGCTGCCTGACAGTACATAATAGGTTCATCTTCCTTATATAGGGCTGTTAAAAACAACTGAAAGTCCAAGGAAAAGTTGTTGTAGCTCACCCATCTATCAATAAGATGTCGTATGCGATTTGACCTCCTAACTTCAAGGGTATGAGAAGGAGTAGGGTCGATTGCTGAGACGGGATTTAGATGACTTGATGTTCTCATTCTCTGTCTAGAATAGGAAATGCCCTTATATCTGCCCGGTACGGATGATGATACTTCTTCCTCATTCTGTGATCTCGATGTCCCGGTGGTTTCAAACATTCCTTCTTTTTGCTGTACACAATCTGGAGGGCAGTCTTCATTGGAACTGGTAAAAAGTTCTGAATTCAACCAAGGATAATAAACTTCAGTTGGGTTAGATGGCATGTCCGTTGTGTTGACTCTGTGATCAAAATTTTGCTCATCAAAGACAACATCCCTTGAGATTCTGATGCGCCTGTTGGTTGGATCATAACACCTATATCCTTTGTAGTCGTCTGCGTATCCCACAAATCTACACTTTTGAGCCTTATCCTGAAATTTATTTCTCAAGGACCGATCAATGTGCACATAACAAACACATTCGAAGGTACGCAAATCATGATAATTAGGATGAGCTCCAAAAAGACAGTAATAAGGGGACTTATTTTCCAGAACAACCATAGGCAGTCTATTTATCACATGTACGGCAGAATGAAAAGCTTCTGTCCACAAATTGATGGGAAGATTACTGTCATGAAGCATACTCATGGCACTTTCAATGATATGCCTATGTTTTCGCTCAGCAATCCCATTTTGTTGAGGGGTGTGTGGACAGGACACCCTTCTTCCTATCCCATTATTTTAAAGGAAAGAAATAAAATCACTAGAGCTGAACTCCCCACCTCCATCACATTGGAAAAATTGGATAGACTCAGAGAATTGATTTTTTACCAAGGAAAGAAAATTTCGAAACAAAAGGAAAACTTCTGACTTATTTTTTATGAAATATATCCAGGAGTATCGAGAATAGCTGTCAACAAAGATTAGGTAGTATCTGCTTCCAGATCCAGAGACAATTGGGGCTGGTCCCCATACATCAGAATAAATTATCTCAAAAGGTTTTGAAGCTCTCTTATTAATAGAATGAAAGGGCAATACATGACTTTTGCATAAAAGACAACTGGAACACTTCTGACTTTTCTCATCCCCATTGAGACTTTCTTTTGGGATGAGATTATTCGAGACAAGTTTCTCAATAAAATGACTCCCACAATGTCCTAATCGACTATGCCATAAGAAAGGCTTATTACATTCAGAAATACTAAAAACATTTGCAGAAGAGGAATAACACGACTCTAATGAAGACTTCGAATCCAGATGAGCAGGGGGGACGAAATGACATGGAGCTTCTTCAAAGACATACATATTGCCTCGTCTCTTTCCTTCAGCGAATGTTTCCCTTGTGCGAAGGTCCTTGACCTGCACAGAGAAGGGAGTGAATTCAACTGAAGCATGATTATCATCAATAAGTTTAGAAACAGAGACAATATTTTTCTTGATGTTGGGAGCATGAAGAACATCAGAAAGTTCAAGGATGGAATGTGACATGGGAATGACAGTGTTTCCAACATGAGAAACAGGATGGTGGGATCCATCGCCAGTGACAATTTTACTTTCACCAAAATAAGGAATAGGGTTGGAAAGTTTACCTGCATCACCAGTCACATGAGTTGCTGCCCCTGAGTCAACGAACCAAGCGCCTTGATCATTCTTCTTCAATTTCAATTCTGACAAGGCGGATATCAACAGGTCTTTAATCTCTCCACTGTCTCTAATATTGGTGAAATTTCTTTTGGGTTCTGTTTGTGGAGCCTTTCCTTTATTTTCTGGATTGTGCCAACAATTCGCCTTAATATGCCCCCTTTTGTTACAAAGGAAGCAAGTGGGGATGGACCTTTGTCCCTGTGCATGAGTCATCATGTTCGGAGTGGGGAGCAAACCACGTCCCCCGTGTCCACTTCGCCCTTGCCCCCCTCGTCCTCTTCCTCGGCCGTAAGTCACTCCTGTGACAAGAATTTCTTGGGAATTTGTATGAACATGAGTTTCTTCAGAAAAACCCTTCAGAGTCATTTCGTACTAAATTAATTTAGCTCGTAACTCATCAAAGGTAGGAAGAGCATGTAGACACAATAGTGAAGTAACGATCATATGGTAGTCAAATCCCAATCCACTCAGAGTTTGTTGCACCATATCACTGTCACTTACCGCACATCCTATAACTGCTAGCTGGTCTGTGATAGTCTTCATCTTGTTCAGATATTCCATGATGGTCATGAAACCCTTTTTTAGCATCTGAAATTCCCTCTTGAGAAAAACCATCCTCGCCTGTGAAACTTGTGAATACGTCTGAACCAATCTCTCCCAGAGTTGCAGGGCTGTATAATTGTCAGGAATGGCAACAAGGACCTCTTGGGACAGGGTAGAAGTGATATATGCAACCACTGACTGATCTTTCCTTTCCCAGTTGAGATACTCCACATTTTTAACATACACAATTGAACTTACCCCTTTGTCATCTTTCTCTTCTCTCGTAACAAATTCTAGTGGTACTGGAGTGGTTCCATCCAGGTGACCTAAGAGTCCTTGGCTCCTTATAAAAGGGATAATTTGTCTCTTCCAGATCAAGAAGTTTGAGGTGTTTAGCTTTTCGGAAACAAGTTGATTGAGGAAATTCGAAGAAAGGCTCGATTGAGAGGAATGCGAATCCATGAAGAGAAAGAAAAAAAATAACAATAACAATCACGAAGTGAAATACTCAGTTTGTTGCCGAGAAGGGTATTGGTCCTTTTTTTTTTTTTTTTGCTCGGCTGTCACTTTTCAAGGGATTGGCGATCTGAGTCTGTCAGACCCAAAAAAATATTCTTTTCCCCCTTTTTTAAGACTTATGTTGAAGCAATACAAAAATTAAATGAATAACAGACAAAGCATAGGTAAAATAACATGGACTGTCAACTGTTTTCCTGAATACCAAATAAGACAGTGAGAAAAAAAAAATAAAAAATGAGGATAGAGACACGGGTTAGGAATGAATTGATATTTCAGTCAAAAAAGAGGAAAAGTGCCTCAGATCTGTTGCAAAGATGCAATCAGGTCTGGGTATATCAGACGAAGAAGGAGGATTAGGGATTTCACGCGAAAAAAGGAAAAGTGCCTCAGATCTGTTGCAAAGATGCAATCAGGTCTGGGTATATCAGACGAAGAAGGAGGAGGATTAGGGATTTCACGTGAAACGTGAATCCACATAGAGGAGATGAAGGAGAGAAGCGCGATTATGAAATTGGGGATTTCACGTGAAACGTGAATCCACAGAGAAGAGATTAAACACGAGAGAGTTAAAACCTCAAACCTCTAGTTCTGGTGAAACCCTTCTTTGAGGAAGCCTCTTCGATCCTGGATCTCGACTTTGATACCATGAAAGTTCGAGAGATACCTGTAGAATGAGAAAAGAGAAGAAGAAAACAGGAGAACAAAGGGTGCGGCTGTCACGATTTCAATAATGAAATCGTGACCTAAACATGGTATTAAGAAGTGTAAATGAACAGAGGGTCCGGGTCTGGTGTAATGTCCAGACCCGAAAGACCAAAAACAAGTAGAACATACAATGGACCATACTTAAGACTCGGGTCCTAATATTCAAACTGTATATACAATAGACCCGGGTCTTAATATATATCCAGAATACACTTTTTCAGTTTTTTGGTCCTATAAACGGTTTAATCAATTAAAAGGATTAAAATGGGGTAAACGTTTCCTATAATGGGTTGTATGTACAAACAACTGGACTCTTTTTTTTTAGTCAAACTGATCACATGGATGTAATATACATGGTCCATTTAGCAGGACCGGCACTTGGATCACCAGATTCCGACACCGAAGCAGGTTTTTCCGGCGATTGAAAAATCAATGACCACAAAATCATGAAAAAACTAAAACTCAAAAAACCATATTTTTCATAAAAAAAAACACAATCCTCACTGATTCAAGCATGCTGAACGCATCTTTGACATTAAATTGAGTCAAAACAACATGCATCATCAGATTCCAACTAAATAATACAAACAAACAATTGTACCAAAAGTATATCCTCTAAAATACTCAACATTTATTTTATTAATAATTTTTTCACCAATATAGGGCGAAAAAGCGCTAAACAGGCACATGAAACAGATTATGAAAACACAAATAGTTGAATAAGATAACCAATATGACAGTTTCTTGAGATTTATAATAGTTATTATTATTATTCTACGCCACTTATAAAGGAGCAATGAGGGGCAATGGTGCACAGAAATATTTTGCTTTAGAAACTTTTCAAAATGACACATAGGTTATGTTAGGGTTCAAATGCCCTTTTAAAATTGTCAATTTATTGTCTCATAATGACCCCGTCATGCATGAGAAAGAGAGATTAGAAAAGTTACTAAAATGGGATCGGGACCTCAGAGAGAGAGAGAGAGAGAGAGAGAGAGAGAGAGAGAGAGAGAGAGAGCTACTTACATGGAGATTTCATGGGAGAAAGATTAGGAAAGATGTTTACATGGCTCCTATGGCGACATGAATGAGAGAGAGTAGGAAAGTCTAACCCCGTTGAAAGTTACCAACATGGGGATGTTAGATTTGATTACCCTCTCTCTTGGATGTAAGAATGTATTAATTATTTATAAAAGTTAGCTAAATTATATATAAGCATTTTTATTTGACGCTAAGCATGTTTGATTTTTGCATGTATGTATGCATTTACTCATCATATTTGATCTGTGTGTGCGTGTACTTAGCATCAAACATGATTACACCCCCTTCTCTCTCTTGGATGTAAGAATATATTAATTATTTATAAAAGTTAGCTAAATTATATATAAGCATTGTTATTTGATGCTAAGCATGTTTGATTTTTGCATATGTATAAATTTACTCATCATATTTGATCTGTGTGCGTGCGTGCGTTCCTCATACACCATCATCGTCACCACTGTTAATGCCAGTTATGATAGTAGTAGTTAAAATTGTGCACAGTGATGTTACCACACACACTCATGTGAATGCAAATCCAAATCCAATACGATCTAGTTCACAGAGATTTCTGAGATGACAAAGGGGCAATGAAGCTCCAGTTCCATGAGTTTAGATCACCTGAGTTGTAGTAAACAATTGCCTGCACTATCAGTTTTATATGCATGATAACACTTCGCTCTTATTAGGCAATCAGAAACCCAAACAGATATAGCATGGTGACTGAAAATAATGCTCCTTGGCACAGCTTTTCAATAAGTGGAGACAGGATGCCAAACACATGCATCATAGGATCAAAGAAAAAGAAATGGTATCCCATGTTTACATATGAAGCTAACAGCAATAACCAAGAAAGAAGAAAGGTATGCCAGCGTAAAATAAAGAACATAAATTTGTCTAAAATGGAAAATTTGAATTCAACGATCAAGAAGAAAGCTTGAAGAACATTATGGTACATAACTTTGACCACATATAACCATCATAGACAGTATTCTTGATAGGCAGGGACACGGATGAGGTATAGAGAAGAATATCCACTGTATCATTTGTACTTCAATCAACTCTCTCCTTTGGCAAAGAATCTGGCTTACAAATATTTCCTCGACAAACGGGGCACACCCTGCAGAGACCAAGGATAGCAATAAACATCAAGCTAATGAAGGTCTATTTGTCAAAGAACAAAAAAAAAGTACAGTTTTTAAAGTGATCATCAATATAAAGGGGAAATAAAAAGCAGTATGAAGAATACCTATGTACTTCTTTCAGCCATTTATCTACACATGATTGGTGAAACTTGTGGTGGCACGGGAGTATTCTCAACCGGTCTCCCTCATCATACTCCATAAGGCAAATGTAGCATCTGCACATGAAACACAAGCAGAAGATGATTACACATTTCAAGACACTTGTGGATAAGGTTCTTAAAGAAATTAATTTGATTGGTTTCTGACACCCAGGTCCCATTGAGTTCGAAGATCTGCATCTAGCCTCTTTTGACCAGGGAGGCATCATAATTGCTCCTTGTTTCTGTTAGAAGTGAGACCATAGAGTTCCTCAAAGTGTGGGAAGTCATGGGAGCCGGCCATTGAGGTAGACCATGGGATAAGTAAATCGACTCATTCACGGATCATGAGTGTTTGAAATCCATATTATGCAAGGAGACAATGATTTTTATAATTCTAATGTAACGGTGATACCAAATTGGTCTATTTCGAGTATCCTATTGGGAGAAGAAAGTTTCCAGGAAATTCTTTTGGTTTATCCAAAAGCATTATAACCTTTGTGAGGTGGTCACATGGATGCAAAGGATACTGATAAGAATAACTTCTTTAGGATGTCCTAATGCCACCTATGCTTCAATGTGTTATCTCATCTTGTCAGCAATAATTTATTCTATGTATTCAAGTACTTAAAACAATATGCTGCTATGACCAGGTCACAAGTATATAGATTATAACAAAAGTCAACCCTATCCATCATTTAACAATGTCTTTCTTCATGATAATTTCATGTGCCAGTACTGCATATTATAATGTCTACCCGTCTATGGCACCAATATAGGCAGCAGCAAAAAGAAACTGGTACTCGGTGTGGTTGAACCGTTAAGATATATGTAGCCTTTTCTTGTGTAATCATTTTTGTCTTGTATATACCAAAGTACACCTAAGTGTACTTTAGGTATTTTCTTCTTTTTATGTAGTCTTGTACTCAAAGTATACTTCAGGTATACCTTTTCATGTATGTTAGGATAAGTATATTTCAGTATACTTGTATGCTAGCTTTAGGTTTCTTTTATTTTTATTCTTTTCATTTTATTTTTTTGTATATTTGGTAGCTAGTCCAACTAGCCGTTGGACTAACTGTTGGTGTCTACTAGCAGTTAGGATGCTCTAAGGGCTAGTCAAACTAGATGTTAGACCATCCTAAGTCCTAACTGATATTTTGCTTGGCCATTTATATGAGGCTTATGCCTCATCGTGAGTTTGAGAGAGGACGACTGTACATATTGTCTGTGAGTGTTTTGTAGTGAGGTTTATATGTAATTTTTGTTTATTTTATTATTATTAAAAATTATTATTTTATTTGTTGGTGTTCTTATGAATGTATAAACATGTTATTTCTTATCTATGATCAAATGAATTATGTTCATGCTTTTGTTCCTCTTTACTTGTCTTTCGTTTGTGCCTTGGGTTCTGTGCCACTTCGTGACATGAACTTCAAAAAAGACACACACAAACTCATTATCTATCCTTGTGATTAATTTTTTACAGATAACTACGCCCACAGATGGCATTCACTGGAAGCAGATAGAGGAAAAATATTATCATATGAAATGACAAAATCAGCTACTAAGATTGTGAAAGCTAAATAGAAAAACCAGAAGTATGCATCGGAAAATATTGATAGCCACATGGTACTGACTATCTAGGTAATAGAACCCATGAGACCAATCTACATATCACAATAGTAAAAGAGCTTTTTCTTTTTTCTTGGATGGCAATAATTAACAAATACACACAAGGAACACAGATATAGGCATTGATAACTTACTGGGCGGCTTCCTCATTCTTAAGGCCAGATTTAGAGTAGATCTTGACAGGGAGGTGCTCTACAACCTCCTTTGGTGCAGGTCCAGATCCATGAGAGGAGACAGAAGGCCAAGAAGACAATACCACGGATTGTTGGTGAATTTCGTCCAGAACCTAATTAAAATAACTCAAGTATTACACTCACATATAACACATGACAAGAAAGATGGTTCAGCCATAGAATTGTTCAACAAAGTCTCTTACATCAAACAATGCCTCTGCTAACATAACAATTCTTGATATGCTTGCCCTAGCATTTGCATCATCTCCAGCAGCATCTGTCCTCATATTTGTTCGGCACAGACAACGATCCCTACGATGGTGACCAGACAAGACACAAGACCTATCATGTCCAACTAAGTTATCAAATCGACTACCCAACCTCTGAAGTGCACGAACCTGTGAAACACATGTTAGTAAAATGCTTACATCAGGTAGTTTTTGCAGGAAAAAAAAGAATGCACGGGTTTATAGTTTTTACTAATTTCTTCACTAGTCTCGGTTCCGATTCTCTAATTCAAGATATTTGGATAACATATTAATATACCACCCTAGTAGAAGTGGAAACAAGCAGGACTGCATTACTTACCTGAGACCTCACTCTCTGTCTCCGTTCAAGGAATGTCATTTGATGTGCCAAAGGATTGTCATTGCTAACATTTACTGATTGCAGATTATCCACATCAAATTGGTGGCTGGAATTGGTGGACCTAACGGAACTGTCAACACTAGCAAGATCATAACTCGAGGAAGTTTGTGGAGTTTCAGCACTTAGGTTAATCACTTCTGTCACAGAGTCCATGAGATGTACCATATTACCCTGTCTAACACCCCTGGATGCATCATCCTCCACTATCTGATTAAATGGCCCAACACATGTCGCATTTCTTTGAATAACATCACAAAGTCTCTCAACACCCAATGTCTGGCTACACTGTATTCTCATTTGCAGAGGTTCCATAGTTCCTGTCTGTCTACAAACATGCCTTGGTTCATTTTGAGTTCCAGAAGAACTCCCTAGGGAAGATTCATTTCCAGCAGGTTCAAGCATTGTAACAGAACCATGGATTGTTGTATCCTCAAAAGAAGCCATAACCTGATCCTGTCGTTGAGCTTCAGCAGCAAAATAATTTATGCCTTGAGAGCCATTTGAAGAATCCTTGCAAGTTAGCATAGGTGAACACAAGTTGCCATCTTGAAGAATGTCACTGCCACTTTCCAAACCATCCAAACAAGTATGCTCATGACAAGCTGCAGTGGGCTCTGAAATCACAAGACAACTTGACAAAAGTGAGTAAGTCTCTGAGGACCCAAGATTCGTGGATCTATTCAGTCTGATGCCAATATGATCAGGGATCAGATTCAACTGAGGATGAGAATGGCTTGAGGGGTTCAATATTTGAGTATCTGTGATTGTCACAGAGCCGCAAACAGAATCAGACTCAATAGAAGATACATTTTCTTCAACCCATCCATCGAACTCTATGCTTGAGGAGATAGAAGGCACTTGAATAGTTCCCAAGCCTTCACCTTTTATACAACTTTCACGCTTGACTTTATCTGATTCCCTTTTAATCTGAACTCCACATGGCTCTTTTTCCATCCTACCACCTTGTTTGCTCTGAAAAACAAAAGCATTACGTGAACTTTCTCTTGACATGCTAGTAAAGCCAGTTCCACTTTCATTCATACAACACAAACAAGATCATGCATCAGGAACTTACATAGGAATGCCAATAGACACGTAAAGGCAATCCTAAACAGTAAACACTATTTTCTTATATCAAATAGAAAATTAAATGACCAAAATCACCAATAGAACAAACAAATTAACTTTGATTTTCAAATAGGTAAAGGACAGAGTTTTTTTCCAGAACGCTGGAAAAGTTCATGATAATCCAAGTATCAAAGATAAATTCCTTTTCTTTCCTTTATTTTACTTCTAAACCAAACTTGAATTGAGAAAAGGAGTTACTGAAAGAAACTCATGGAAAAGGCAACAAGTAGCCACTGCCGATTTAAAACCTAATAACCGCAAAGATGATCAAGCCGGTTCTCACCGCCAATCGACATGCTACCTTTCTTCACGAAAAAAAAAGGACTGAATTTCTGGTCATATATGAAATTCTTGGTCTAAAACCTTAGTCACCGATGTCGCTGAACAGATTTGTCCATCTGTAATGGGGATCACATTGGTGGGGATATAGGTCGACAAATCTCCTGCTTGCATTTCAATAAGGGGTAACGCGGTCAAGCTACCCACACCTGTCTAGTCTGATTGTTTAGCAGCTCCTTCTAATAGATGGGAATGTAAGTAGAAAACATCCCATGGGAAAATTTTGAAAATATCTTGATATTATCGATTTTCTCAATGTCCAATATTTTCAAAATATCACCAGAACCTAAAATATCGTGATATTTTCCCAAGAAACTCAAAAAATTATTTTTCTATATATTTTAAGTATCAGTTTTCCTTTAATATTTTAAAAACTTTTCTAATTGTTTCTTTATATTTTTGCAAGAAAAATACTATAAAACCTATTATTTCTTATCTTTCTTATTATTCATAACTTCCGAGATTTTCCCAAGATAAATCACTTTTTGAAAATACCGCCAAGAAATTACCTTGAATGATACAGGTGGCTACGGACTAAACTACTAAGAGTTTTTCCTATGGCACACAAGCATCCAAGCCTAGTCCATTACTTCAACTTCAACCTGTTCACATCCCTATGTGTGGGGTCAGATTGATCAAATAAAGCTGGGATCTGATATTAACATGAATGTGTCTACTTGACATTTTTCTTGTCACTAAACAATTCTGCTAACTTATTCATTTATCTCAGATGAACTCTAAAGTGAACGGGGTTGCCATGAAAGGCTTCATCTGTACTGAGTTCACAAGAAGTTCCATTGGGTATACACATGCACACCAGGCATACACAGAAGAAAGGAAAAAACAAAAACAATGGCACATCTCTATATTTTCCCCTTTTTTCTCTCTCTAACTTAACACTGTGATTACCAGTATGAAATGGTTTCAAAATGAACATGCCCAAATAATGCAGGAGTGAAAATTGCCAAAAATTGTCAATCAATGCCCCACAATTGCAAGGTATAACCGCAAACGAACTAGAAAGACAGATTCACCAATCGAAAAAGAAACCGACATTCATCAAAACAGACAATAGGCAAGCTAAACCAAATCAGTATTGATCGAAATACATCAGAAAGAACAACCAAAAGGCGCAATAAACATTAAAAAAAAAAAAGACGACAGAATCCACGAAACCTGATCGCGATCATCATGAAGATCCGAAGAATACGAGCAACCCCCCGAGCAGAAGAAACGCAACGATGAACCTCCTGGTCCACGCAAAGTCCGGGCCTCCTTGCTACACCCCGTCCCCATCTTCCCTTTCCCCAATAACAACTTCCACCTCACAACATCACAACCACCCCATTCCTTTCCCCACAAATCATCGCAAAAATATGAAATTGAGGAAGAAAGGAAAAAGACCAATCGACTGCCCTTTCGAAATAGGAAAAAACAGCCTTTAAACCTTGTCAGTAATCAGGAATTGGGCCCAACAACAGAGGGTATAATAGAAAGGAAATATGCAAACCCTACATGCAGCACGACCACTGAGGAAGACGACCAATTTTGCAGCGAAAAATGCCTAAAAAGACAGAATCAGAAGAACAGGAGAGAGAGAGAGAGAGGACGATTTACTTGAGAACGAATCAATCGATTTTGTTGGGTAATTGTTTTTCTGGCCCATTTTTAACAAAAATTTTGCCCCCTTTTGGGTTGACAAGGTCGGTGCCGCGTCATTTTGGATAGGAGGATCTGGTGGTGGTGGTGGTGGAAGGGGTTGGCTTTTTCTTCCCCAAATTTAAATTTAAGGTGCATCGCCACCGTCCGATATCAGACCCCACTGCGTTGAAGGTGAGTGGGATGTTTTAGGACGTACGGAAGCTACGGAAACTGTTGAGCTGTACATTCAGATCCATAGTGACAAAAGTTAAAACCGGCAAAATATCGCTCGCGAGAATTCATTTTTTTTTAGAATCTCGCATTTTTTTCTGCAAAATCTTGGCAATAAAAAACAAATTAAAATATAAAAAATATATTTTACAAGGAAATATAAATAAAAATTATTAAAAAATAAAATTCACAAATTTTCCCAATGGCTGATAAAACCATAAACGGCGCATTTAAAATGTGATATTTATGTTTTTGATGAAAAACTCACGAGAAATTACAGTTTTAACTTTCCGGTAATTTCTTGCAATGTTTTTGTGAGATTTTCATAAATCTCACGAGATTTGTCACTATGTTTTGATCCACTCGATCCTACAGAGCATGGTTTGTTTGCCAAGGATCAAGTCGGACAGAAATTGATACTAAACAATGCTGATTTGGCTTATTTTTAAATAATTTTAAATATTAAATATTATTTTAGTACTTTCATTTCATCTAATAATTAAAAATTGGTCGGTTCGGTTCAGGATCGGAATCGGTCAATCCCCTGATCGTCTTGAAAATTGGTCCAGGGCAAATACCAATTCTGACAACATTGGGTATCAGCACACACAAGGCCTAAAATGTTTTCAGTTCAAATTTGAAAAATATTGAAATGAATTTCTAATAAACAATGATACAGTTTATAAATAAATTGGTATGAATGTATGAAAAGTTGAGACAAAGTATATATCTTAATCCTAAATATTATAAAAGTAGAAGTAAGGGTATTAGGAGTAAAAAATTAGATGCTTCATTATGTTTTTTTAAAATGACATTCTTCTAATGTCTTTTGACTGTGTAATTAAAAATTTGTTTGCCCATGTAGCTTTCCAAAAAAAACTAAAGGCGTTAGTATATTGTATTTTTTAACAAATGTTTAGTTCCTATTATTATAACTCTGTTTCTCTTCTTAATTGCCATGATAAAATTACTATAAAATAATAAAATAGGAAACCATATCTCTCTCTCTCTCATAGAAACAATGAAAATCTTAATCTCTAAATCTTGATAAATAGTATTTGATGACAATTTTTTTTTTGTCAATTTTTGTTAAAGCGAGGACCATATTGGCTACCGATGTTTGTAGTTTCAAATGTTTTTTTTTTCATTTATATTTTTGTTGTTTTTCATTGAACTAATCTTAAAGATGTAATCTATATGTTTTTCTTTGTGGGAATCAGCTCCTAGATTTAATGCTGGCTTTTTTAAGGCTTGCAAAAATCAACAAAGTGCAATGTTTGATACTTTCTAGGGTCATAAAATCATGTTTTCACCAAAAAAAAACATTTCATTCATGAGGTCAGATTAGATCAAAACTGAAAAAGCTATAAACATGATGGATAATCTGGATAATCACTCTCTTGTCCACAGAGAGGATTGAGCATTTTATTATATAGAAGTTCTGATTATAATAGATCTAGCAACTTTTCAGATGATTACACGTTTTGATAAACATGACAATAATTATAAAAAATGATAATTTACATACATAGCAATAATTATAAAATATTATAATTGTTTTATGATCTCACGTTAACTTCTTTGACTTATCCAAACGGTGAGATTAATCAACCTAGAAAAAGTCCAACTTTCTTCAACATTTGACGCTGGAGTTACCTGATGAGAACGATCTCTTCTAGATTGCCTTATCAGTTTCAATTGCCTTATTGTTATCCTTATAAAAAGCAACCTGTGCCATAGAGATCCATAGGCATTTGTACCTACAAAAGTTTATAATAAACATTACCTCTTTCATAAGAATGCCTACAAATTATAAAAAAACCCAGCCCTAACCATGTTTTTATAACCCACGAACGATTACAAAAACGTGGAAGGGATCTGTTATGGAATTCGATGAGTCGAGACCCGTTAATGGACACGGACTATGAGAAGTCGTGACCCATTATCATTTCCCATAACCCATTAATGAATCCAAACAATCACAAAAATTTTGGGCAAAAAGGTACTTTGGTCTTGATTAGATATGGCCCTAAAAGGCCAATTACCTGACCCGGCGGGCGGCCACGTGTGTATGGTAGTCATCTCATCCTCTTGTTCTTAGGAACAAGTGTAAGAGTTTACATGTAGGTTATAAAGCCCACAACAAACTCAAACCTCTTCAATATGGGACTATTCCACATCATTAAGTCCAAACCTTTTTTTTTCTAAAAGAAAAACAGCCCACGTCTTTTTCATTTGAATTCTCTCACCTTTCCTTCCTACATCCAACATTTCTTAACCATTTGATACTTTCATTTATGGTTTTTTAAGTGAGTTTCCTACTAGTATTTAGTATGATACACTTAATATATGATATGCTATGGTTATCAAGTTTCATTGCAACTATGTCATGTCTTTCTAATAGGAAAAAAACATGATCTTTTCAATTATAAAGTTTTTGTATAGTTACAGGAAGTGCCTCCCTAAAAGGGAAGCATGCTTCTGATGCAGCAAACACTACTCTTTGGGGAAACTTGCTTCTTATTTGCGGAAAGTGTGCTTTCCACTCACTTCTCAAATCGTTTCTTTCTTGCATCCTTTTTGTTTTCCACTCAATTTTCACTTGTTTCTCCCTTTTTCATGTTAATATTTGTTTTTTCACTCCACCTCATTTCTCATTAGTTTTCCCTTTTTTTTCCTTCATGTTTCATTTTTTTTTTTGCTTCTTAGCAATTGCTTTCAAAACAAATGTAACACCCCAAAATTTCGAACCTTATAAATTCCTTGAAATAGTTGGAAAATTCCTTTTCTTTACAGAGTTTATTTCTAAAATCAGCGGAAACGATTTCTTTTAAAAGAAAAAGGACAGGTTTGACAACCTTGGGCACGTTAGCGAAAAAACAAAGATTTACCATGGACGATCTGCAATAATACTTAAGAAACCATTTCTTCTATTTAAAGAGAGTATCAAGTTTGTACAAAATTTGGGTTTCCTCAAGGGAAAACCGTATAAAAAATCAAAATGTCCAGGAGAAGAACTACGAGCAGAAACAGTGGATCCTTAAATCATCTCGCAGTCGCGCCATCGCCTGATGCACCTAATCGTCACCTGTACCCATGAAATGGGTTAGTTTTGCGAAAAACTAGCAGGAGAGTACAAAGACAGAAAAAACTAAATTAAGCATAGATAATTTATGCAGCAGGTAGTAACGAGCAAACTAAACAGATAGACTGGAGGAATAAGCTAAGTACAACAAACTGAAAAGGGTGTGCATGCTCAATTTAGTTATTACTTGATAACCGACCATGCGGGTACATACATGGCACGTGATTCAAAACAGTCGAGTCCAAGCCGAGTGTTCATTATGTTAAGTATTTTAATATACCTCGGTTGTCTAACTGAATCCTATTCCTATGGAGACGACCGATGGTCGAGAGAGTAAGTCCCCAAGGCCTGATAGGGATGCATCCAACTTCTGCAGAAGTGTTAGGCTAACTTATGTAGCCCCTATCCCTCCCCCTAACCTCCGATGACTGGGGAAAAACGGGTCTTTTGCCCTTTTTGAAAGCCATAAATGGACTGTCCATCGGAGTTGGTACCCTTCGTCCTCTCTTTTGACGAAGCCAGGATGAATTGAGCGCGACGGGTTTTTTTAGCCGTTGCCTCATTCTTCATGCTCTAGTCCATTAGACCGAAACGAGCATCTTGCCTATGAAGGCGATCCCACTCTTATATGTGTTTTCAACAACCTGCACTAAGCATTAATCGAGGTCATAAGACTCTCTCATCCAATCGTCGTAGTACTAACATGTCTCGCATGTTTAAGAAGTACACTTACGAGGAAAGTGATACATGTCCTTAATAGGAGCCTCGGGAGTGTGTTTCACAAAGATATAATGTTTTTAAAAGCTATTTTAACATTTTAAATCTTTCGAAATGACACACAACTTGCCAAACATATGGCATGTGATTTTCTCGAATCTGACAACCGATGACGCAGTGTCTGGGTGTTATGTAAGTCACGGCACTGGTTTTGGTAAATGGGTTTCACAAATGAATCTATCACCCAACAACTTGGTCTTGCCCCAGATCAAGGGTTTTCCCAAAACATATCAGGTAGAAAGAGGAATAGGTATTCCTCCCGAATACACTGAGTCTATGGCAAGGCAAAAACAAAAGACAATAATGCGAAAAGGAAGTGCCTGGGCTCGAAGCGCGACGGCAAACAGGAACTGTGAAAGCAAGGGACAAGGATCGCGAAACCACGTCCTTGAATTAAAAGACAGTAAGTAGTAAATATGAAAGCAAAAGCCTGGGCGCAAAGCGCGACGGCAACAGAAACAGGAAGTGCGCAAGCAAAGGACAAGGACCGCGAAACCGCGTCCTTGAATTAAAAGACAATAAGCAGTAAATACGAAAGTAAAAGCCTGGGCGCAAAGTGCGACTACAAACTGAAATAGGAAATGCGAAAGCAAAGGACAAGGATCGCGAAACCACATCTTTGATTTAAAAGTGTACTTATATACGTATAAGTATATAAATATATCATTAAGTCCTTTCGATCATTAATTAGTTAAGCTTGATTTAATCATTTAAGTCCTTATGCAACTTCTCCTACCTTGGGGTATTGCGAGAATGGAGTCGTCTACAAACGTAGGTGATTGTCGGTTTAGTTCGCGGGGCTCGAACGGGCTCCGTTGCGTAAACTGCAAAAATATGTGATTTTTAGAAGGCATAAACGAGCAAAGGTGGAGAGGAGACTCGGCTTCTCCAACCTCGAAGGGAAGGGGGGCTTCCCACCCCCTTCTGTTGGCCTGTCGGAAGGCAAAAAGCGAGAGAGACGTGGTCATAGGGGCTAAATGCACACCTGCGGCCCTCGGAAGATGAGGCAGGGGCCAAATGGCCCCTGCCGAGCTTTGCTTGACAGAAAAAAGAGGCAGGGGCCAAGGGCCCCTGTCGGGTCTTAAAAAGAAAAGGGCAAGGGCCTTAGGAGGCCCTTGCTGGAATTTTTTTTTTAAAGGAAAATGGAGGGGCAGGAGCCTTCGGCTCCTGCCAGGTTTTTAAAAGAGAAAGGGGCAGGGGCCGATGGCCCCTGCCAATGAAACGAGTAGGGAGGAGGGAGCGCAGGGGCCAAAGGCCCCCTGCGGCTCAATAGGAGAGGAGGTAGGGGAGTGCAGGGGCCAAAGGCCCCTGCCGAGCCCTTGCTCGACAGAAAAAGAGACAGGGGCCTCTGGCCCCTGTCGGTTAAAAGAGGGGCAGGGGTGAGCGCAGGGGCCAAAGGCCCCCCTGCGGTTATCTAAGAGGAGGCAGGGGCCAATGGCCCCTGTTGTTCGTGGAGAAGGGAAAAACAAGGGGGGGGGGGGGGGGGCAGGGGCCGATGGCCCCTGCCGGAAGGTGAACAGAAGGAAGGGGGGCAGGGGCCGAAGGCCCCTTGCCGAAAAGGTAAGCAGAGGGGGGGGGGGGGGGGAGGGGGAGTCGCAGGGGCCTTTGGCCCCTGCCTGCCGCTATCGAGAGAGAGACACAGAGAGGGAGGAGGGGGTTACCTGGGCTGCCGTGAAGGGGGGGTTCGCCGGAGAGGGTGGCGCCGTGAAGGGGGGTTGGCCGGTGTCGGCAAAGAGAGAGAGAGTCGGGAGGTCGGGGGAAAAGAGAGCAGAGGGGAGAGAGACGAGAGATGAGAGAGAGAGTCGGGGGTCGGGGGAGGCTCGTAGGCCCTCCCCTCTCCCCTCTCGTCTTTTAATAGGGAGGGGGCGCACACAGGGCCCGCTCCCTGTGTCACCAGAGAAGCCCCCTGCCGTGGGCTGCCAGTCCCCTCGAAAAGGTTTTTCGAGGGGCTGGCACGAGTTGGATCTTTTTTTAACTGGTTTTTACAACAAATCCTACTTTCCACTTCATACTATTTTTTAACACTCACTTTCCCGCTTCCCCTTCACGTATCTCTTTTTTTATCAATTTTGCTTCCTGACAACTATGAAGTTTTTTGCATGTTATGCATAGCTGGTTTTTTGAGGTCTTAAAATGTCTACTTACATATCACAAATTTTTTGACAAAGAAAGCTGGGGTTAGGTAGAGCCCTACCAGTTATACAAATGTATACCTTTGGGATTCGAACTTTCAACGTCCCAACTCAAGGTGACGTGCACTAACTGCTCCTGCCTGACAAGTGGAGCCCTAGTTGGTATATGTCTCAACTACATGTTTCAAAACTCATCATCTATTAAGCAAATCATGTAGATTGAGTTTGTAGGGTATAGGGTATGTTTGATGCACCGTTCCTAGCGGGATTCTGACCAAAATCTCGCTAGGAACCGAGATTTTCAACAAACTATGGATGCGGCAGACGTGTTTTGCGCATCTGCCGCATCCAAAAAGTCATATAATTTTCATAACACTCCATCCCCTGTTACAAAAAGAACTGGACTCGGGGAACAGGAGGGGGTGTTACGGAAAAAAAAAAGTAAGGGGGAAGGGGTCCCCCTGACTCTGTATCTCTCTCTTGTGCAAGCCAAGTGAGGCCATCGGCGTTCGGGCACGGTTCTCCCTCTCTCTCTCTCTCCTCTCATTTTCTTCTTCATTCTTCTTTTTCATTTTTATTCTCCTTCTTTGTTCTCTCTCTGTCTCCCCCTTCTTCTTTGTTTTTCTTTGTTATTCTTTTTCTTCTTCATTGTTCTTCTTGTTCTTGATTTTTATTATTTAGGGTTTTCATTGATTAGGTTAGTTCCGATTAAAGTATGAGGGTCTCTCTTCCTTTTTTATTATGTTAGATTTGATTAGGGTCTCTCTCCCTTTTTTATTTTCTTTGGACTTCTTCTTCTTCTTGATTAAAATCTTTATTAGGGTATCCTTCTTTTTCTCCTTTTTTTTATTTTCTTTTTATTTTCTTTTTTATTTTCTTCGATCTTTTTCTTTTTTTCTTCTTCTTGATTAAAATCTTGACTAGGGTATTCTTATTCTTCTCCCTTTTTTATTTTCTTTGATTTTCATTAAACATTTCTTTAGTGTGATGGCTTGTCCATGATGTCGGAATGAACAAAACCAATGTTCTGTTCCATTCTTTTTGTTCATTTCGTCCAACCCTGGACAAGCTATCAAACATACCTTTAATGTACAAAAAAAACTAAAAAGTATATGAAAATAAGTCATTTCTACTTGGTCGTTTTGAACCTCTATTTAAACCAGATATTTGCCCTATTGAATCTAACATGGGGCTCACGTTAAAGGGTTAAGATTGACCACCCTCATACTGTACCCTTCTTCATTCATTATCATCCAAACACCTATCAAAATCATACATCCAGTCTGTCACAAAGATTCATGGACTCGAGGATATAGGATGTGGATTCAAATTGAAAGTAACTTTCTTTCAAAAATGAGACATGCCCATATCAATAAAATCTATTTTTGATAGTTTAATATTTGAAAATATAATTTATTGAAATAATATTAAAAAATAATAAAAACTATTAAAATTATTAAAATATGGTCATACAAATCCATATCCAAATTCACATGTCTGTGCGTGTCACTAAGGACATGAGGTAAAATGGTGTGTCCATGTGACATAAGATTTAGTTTAAATACAGCGCCTTGGATTTGATAAAAAAATGGACTCTAAAACACTGGTTGAGAAAATGCACATTGTAGGATATATAAAAATAGCTATTTGAATTATTTGGTTTTGACTGATATAGATGCATTTTTTAAGCTTCGCAGGGCAATGCAAATATCAATTAAGCTTCTTTAAATAGAATATACATATAACATTCATAAAGATGTTAGTAATGAGAATGTTGTATTGGTGGACAAACTAAATGTAGATCAACAACTTGAACATAATATTTATGCTAGGTTACAATTGATTTTTTTTATGGCCCAGATGAAAAAAAAATACATTGCATCTTTATTGGTATTGTTACATCACAATCACTTGATCACAGCCTCATCTTACATCTCCAGCATGGTGAATACATTTTTTAGGTTTTCTTTTTTTGGTATCTGCATCTTTCGAACTTTATTTTGTTTATTTTATAAGTGGATTTTCCCAAAAAATCAAGATTTTTTTTTTAATTTCACAAGATAAATTGCCACTTTAAACTTTTGCCACTATGATTGATTTGAAGTCCTCATCAGTGTACCATATCCCTAAACAAGGTGACTGGGCTAAATGCTTGCAAGTAGATCATGCAACTATTTGACAAAAAGGATCCTTTGATAGGATGCAATTCATCCTATGTCGATCCTAGCCGTAAAGCTGAAGCATCTGGATGGTTAAAACTAGTCCACATCCAAGTCAAAATGTGGACCAATCCTAGCCATTGATTGAACGGCTTCTATTGAATGTAGGATGGAACCCATCAACCCATCCTATATCAATTGATGGGTTTGATATGAGACTGCAATCTTAACTAGATATGCTTTTGAAGCTTTACATAGATCACTACAATGTATTATGGGATGCTACCAAAGTTTTGGAGGCCAAACTGATTATTTTTGGAGTTTTTTGCTAAAATATGGCAGAAAGAAATAGTTCACAACGTAATTATGGTAAACAGTTAAAATACTAAATTTGTGACAAAATTTACAGGCACTAGACAATAAAAAATTCTTCTTTCAGTTGTCAAAGGAACTTATTATCTATATCATGTGCTAGTGTCATTCTCATTCTAAATAAATTACTTATAGAAACCAATAATGATGCGGATGACTTCGCCCAATTGATTAATTTCGTGTAGAATGTTAAAATTTTCATGAAAAGATAAATTATCACTGGATCTTGCCACTTTTACAAGGGGCGTGAGCATCGATTTGATCAAATATGCTAGAGACTTATTTTTGGTGATGAGGCTATTTTCCTCAGTTACGACAAGTTAGAGAATGAATACAAAAAAGCTTATTGCCATAAAGAATTTTGAACACTCATTCTATTCAAGGGAGTTCCTCATAATTTGTTGTTAACAAGAGATTGCCCTCTAAATCAGATGCACAATTATTTGTAATGCTTTCAGGCAGTAGTGATGATTGAGTCAAGCACTGGTGATAATGTCTTCCTTACATATTTCCATGCATTCCTTCAATAGAAAAAAAGTGAGGCATTCTCTTCACATGGACACAATTTCCAATAAAATTGGTTTTTCAACATGGCCAACATGTGGAATAGTTTTCCCTCATGATTTACTAATAAACCAATGTGCATGATCAATTCCCTGCTACATATTGCCATACAAGTCAGAGAATCGAATAGTGTCCTTGAGTTACAGAGTTGCCAACTCAGCCTAAGCCAAAGGCAAGGGTTGGATCAGAGTAGGTCGAGGGTGGATTGAGCTCCAACCAAACCTTGCTCCTACAGGGCTTGTTTTTCACCCTGGTCAGAGGTGACGAAGGAATTGCTACTTGAATTGTGTTAAAGGATATTTGATATTATAACTGAGCAGTAAATAACCTAAAAATTGAAACTTTAATTAGAACAAGAGATATCGAAGGATTGATCACCTAGTTTAGTCTTTGCAACGAGAATAATGAAGAGAAAAACAGCGAGCAGTCCTTGTGAAATCTCTGGATGCAACTTGGAAATATTGGCAAGGTAGGATATCATATTATTGTTGACAACATAATATCCCAGCTTAACCCAACTTTTCTTTCTAGTATCAGAATGCAAATATCCATAAAAAGAAAATTGAACAGTCATTTGAAGCTTTTGTTATATTAATTTGCTCTGTTGATGACATTAGCTCCCTTGAGAATCACAATATTGCTTGAAATCACATTGGCATGGCCCCACAAGAACCTATATCATACCAAACTAAATAGAGTTAGAATAAATATGTTTATTCATCCAACAGAAAAAATGAGTCACCTATAAATAAAATTATTTGAGTTTCGAAAAGAATCAAATGCTATCTATGTCATGCAGGAAGCCTTGGGACTTATATTCACAATATCAATTGCTTCACGAATGCCTGGCAGAACTATCCAATCAATGTGGATATAATTCAAAACCTTTACAGTTGATACTGCAAGTTTCACTTTACCAGAACAAATGGTTGAGGTGGAACAATTTTGTCATGAGTATCATTTCTCATATAAGAAGGTAACAAGAAAGTACAGTTCAGTTTATAACTCCGGAAATTTCAGAAGGAATTACATGTACACGTTTCAGTCTATACAATAAAGAAGGAAAAATATATTTTATGGCTGCACCTCTTCATTTGCATTTCTCAGCAAAACACAAGGTTTGTCCCTCCAAGATGGGTCAGCAAAAGATCTCTCATGTCAAACGATTGTTAGAAGCACATGAAACAGATATTCTAGGTAGCATAACCACGAGTTTCCAGGTTTAGGTTTTGAGTACCCTCAAAGGTCAATTTGAAGGGCGAAAAAGCTCCTATAACTATTCTGCAAACCCTTCAAGCATCTAATAAATCAAGATTATCATGAACTGAATATATAAAGTTTTAACTTTTAATATAAAAATAAGATCAGGCATTTTCGCAATATAATCAAATTCAAAAGTTCAAGAATATTTTTGAAAACGATCAAGGTGGATTTTCATTATATTCAATTTAGAAGTCTAATTGCACAAGTGAAATGACGATAACAGTAAAGAATCTATCATATATCAATCAAATAATAAAATATGTATTTCTTATTATAGTTTTCCACTTATATAAATTATTTATCATGTTTTTTCATATAAAAAAGTATTTGTATTGTAAGGACAGATCTGTAACTAAAGTTTTAACGCTTTATGTGGAACAAAGGCGATTTAAAGTTAGACGTGATATGATGAAAAGAAAAGGGAGATGACACTGAGTTTATAAATTATAATAAACAGGAACATGGTGCTCTTTTGCAAGTATTTTCAGTTCCAGCTAATTTTGTGAAACTTTTAAAGACTAATAGGGTTATTTTACCATATCATCGTACCAGAATACCAAGTTCAGATTATAGAAATGCTAACCAGTGCTGTATTTAACATATCATATCATACGATAGATCAACATATTATACATGATACTGTGTAAAACACCCTAGTGCATCAAAAAATAAGGTGCATGGTGTTGCATCTGTATGTATCATTCATGCAGAAGATTAGATATATGATTCCCTTTTTCTTTTTTTTGTGGAGTGGGGAATAGGGGAAGTGGGGGAGGATGCGAAAATTGTGAGGTAAGAAACTAGATCTATATAGTGTATATTTGATATGATCATAGAGCAAACAATACAAACAATCCAGAATGGCAGATTTGTTTTTTTGTTGACAAAGGCAAGGGATGGCTTTCTGTTAAACTGAAACTCATCTTGTTGAATTGTTATCATGCAGGTGGAGACCAATTTGTAAGGGATGGAGAGAAGGAAGATCATGAGACACACTTCTAGATAACACATGCAGAAATATTACCAATCTGTAAGAAATGATGAGAAGGAAGACGGGAATTGAGCAGCAAGCAAGCTCTCAAAAAACGCAGCTTGGCATACTGTTCAGAAGCTTTAGTACATGACAGTGGTGCCCCTATGACCAATACCAAAAGTCATATTATTATTAAAGCAAGAAATACTTTTTCTGGTCAACCTCCACAACATTTTGTGTAGGTTGTGCTCACATGTGATCTGGGAAGCTGTTAACTCCCACCATTTCTTCTTCATATTGTGACTTTTTTCCCTTAAGTTGTGCATCCTCCTCACTAAGGACCTTTCTTTCTAGAAAAATTCTCTCAAATTGTACTTCTGCGGGACATCCCAATTTGGCACTCAATCCTCTACATATTGATTATTGTCTGCCCTGCAGTGAGCAGTAAAGGAAAAAGTTGCATTTCTCTAGTGCATAACCATCATGCACGTCATTTTGAAGTCAAGAACCTTAAATTGCTTTCTCTATTGAAAAAAAAAGGACTTCAATCAAGTCTAATCAATAAAAGTTCAATTTTGGCTATAGACCTCATAAAATAAATAGAAACTGGTTGAAAATTGTATTGCTTTGACTTTATAACTGTTTGCATAAAGACATTCCAAAGATAAAAAAGACACCTAGTCATTTAGGTTACTTTAGTGAATATTCAACTTCAAATAAATTACAAATTTTTTTATTTGATAGTTGCCCATTAAAGGGAGACGTTCTCGATCTTTGTTATGGCTGTTGCAGCCACCGAAGCAGCTACTGGATGAGGTATTGTTTCTTTGAGGTATCATGGCACAAAATCAACTAGTAAGACAGATAATATATGATTGTTAGAATTTTGTTCCCTAATCTAGATTACAAAATGCCATTATTTCATTAGAATACTTAATAGATGGTAAAAGTTAATGCTACAAACCTTACGAAATGTAAATGAAACCCTCCTTCTGCCTCTTTGAATTATATCTGCGCCCACAACATCAACCTATAATCAAGAATGTTAACGAGGATTATGATTATCATCAGTAAATAGATAAATTAAATATACGGCAAATGACTTTTGTGGCCAATATAGAAAATGGCTGACAACATTCCATAATCCCACAGATGGACCAAAAAAAAGGGACTTTTCCATGATCGTTTTGCCCTTTTACATGTTATTGGCACGCGGATGCCAAAGGCTTTATGTCTGTAGAATGACACAGGTTGCAGGTCTTCTCTCCCTTCAAATGACTGCCTGAAGTGTCCGTCACTTGAGTTATATTTTCCGATCACCGCAGAATCCTGAAACTAGTGTGGGGCGCAACAACAGCGTAGATACCTAAAAATCAGGGAGAGTTGATGCGGTCTACAGAATTGGATGTGGCTGGTGAAGTCTTGGATTTCTTACGATGATGATTTTGTAGCATTCATGTACAAGATAACTGTAATTGCAACACAGGGAGAGATGGCAAGTGAGAATGAGGTTTAGTTGTTGAATTTTAGTTTGAAACAATACTTTGATCCACTCATCTCCAATGTGACCCCCTATGTTCAAACCCTTCTGAATCGGGTGCCCCTTCATTTTTATCAAATCTGACGTTCATAGATGGATTGATAACGGTTGATTTAATAAGAAAAGTGAATCTCCCTTGTGTGGTAGGTTTTTGTGAAGAGCGTGTTTTATTGTCAAAAAATACAAAGTATTGTGGTTTGTGAGACAGATTTTTGAATTGCCAAAAGATCGTGCAAAGTAGTGATATTTTGGTAGATCACAAATTTTCATCAGTGAAATCACAGTGTGTTACCAAGATAGGGATGAGTGGATCTGGTCATGGTTTGGTGCACTCAAAATAAGAAAAAGTATCTGTAGTGATAACGAGTTGACTTAGTAAATGAGCGGGGAGAGAAGGCCTGAGCTCAAACCTGACTTCGTTTGCAGACAAGCCAAGCAGCCAATAATTAGGTATTTGTAGTGGCAAAACATAGTCGCTTACATTTTAAGCGAGTACCATTCACAACTATCATGGTCTCTTACTAACTGGACTAAATCAACGCGCTTAGAGACATTGCTTAGTCAGTGCGCACAATCATTACCTGTGAACTGTGAAGACAACTGGATGTTATTGTGTACACATTTCTTGCTAGTAGGAATAAGTGTATCCATGTCAAATGTGTGTCTTTTCATATTCATAAGGGCATCTTTTGAAAAGACGAGAAAGTGAAATGACTACTTGTGGAAAACAAAATTATATTGCCCCTAACGACTGTTGTGTAAAGCAAGTGAAACAAAGAGATTTAAATAAAAACTACGGGTGAAAAAAGGTATTTGAGAGGACCATATTCTCGGTAGATTTACTAATTTGACCATTTAGTGTTATAAACTGCGGAAAGTAACGATGTGTCATAATGTAGAAAAGAAATTCTTACTCGACATATGGCGGACACAAAAGTCATTTGCTGTTAAATATAATGGAAGGAAATTGATTAAACATGAAAAATAAGTACACCCATGGGGAAAGCAAATATGGTGAAAGACAAATGGACCAAACACGAAGATTAGGAAGAAACCACTTCAATAAACTAAGATTAGCGTGCCACATTATGAAAGCCAGAGAACCGAGTATGATAATGAGAAAAAACAATAAGATGCCTTCGAAAGTCAACATGTTGCATAGTAAGCTAAGTACACACATAGAGGACTTCAACTAATACAACAATTAAAATTCACTGTAACAAACAAATGGAAAGTACTGTCTACATTAATTGCATGTACTGAAATAAAGACCATTAATTGCATAGGCTGAAAATCAATCTTATCGATACCCCTCAAACACAAAAACAATGGCCAAGAAAAAAACTTGAGGCAACACACACACACACACACAGTAGGAGCACTGTCCCTTGAACCTGATAAAATAAAGAACCACTTCAAAGTACAAATCATCTGGGTTAAACATAACACACATAAAGGGCAGTTCAATATGCTAGGGAGAGATACACTAATATTGTCAGCCTTAGTTGGAGGCTTCAGTTTGTTTAAACCATATATCTTGGCACAAGTTTTCCTCAGGAGAATTCATTAATAAATGTGTTTTCTAGGAAAGTCTCAGAGATTTTTTAATCATAACAGGAAGTTTTTTAAATTTTAAAATTATATATCTATCATGATTTTTGCAAATTGAAGTCCTTTTGAAAATATTATTATATTTCCCATTTTCAAAATATTGCCGACCAAGCAAAACTCTTCAATATTCCTGGGTGCTTGTAGAATTATGAAAACGAAGACAGATAGCCAAGTAAAAGATTGGGATGGCAGGTGCAAAACAAAACTTGAGTAGGAGAGAGTGGCGAATGTTACTTGAAAAAGACAAATAGTGATGGCGGATATTGTTTGGTTATGCCAGATATCACATGTTCATCTAAAGATTTCTGCTCTCTATGGAGTATGTTGCTTCAAAAGTAATGACAGCAGGTATTGTTCAGTTATGCCAGGTATGGATGCATCTAAAGATTTCTGCTCTCAGGAGAAATTGTTCAAAGAGTCAAAGAATGTGAAATAAAGAATTTCAGTTTTTCTGACCCTTTATTTCCTTCTCTTTTCCTTCCACTTTGAAAGAAGTAATTGACGAATTGTGTTACCCTATTGTTTGAATCTAAATATGAGAGTTCCCACTAAATACAGCAGAGATGTTTTTACTAAAAATATGCAGCAAAGACTTGTTACCTGATGTGTTCATCAAAAGTTTAATCAAGATAGTAAATCTTAAAAAAGATTATTAAGTGAATAGTAGATCATAGCAATAGAAGGCTGAAGCACACTGTCAGCTGAACAATACCAATATTTTTGCACAATATGAATCACATGGAATTGTGTTCTTTAAAACAAATCATAAGATGCTAAGCAACCATCTTCTGAAACACTTGAATCACTGCAAATTGTGCAAACAAACAAAACTGGGTGCTGGTACTCATGATTGTTAGTGTGCATGCATGCACGTGCATTTGTATTGAGTGTTACTGAGCATGTTTGTATGAAATAATGAAACATAACATGATTGCATCTAGAATGGCTGATAGAGACAGCAAGCAAAGGCCTAGGGCCCATATCACATAGTGAAAGGCTACTTTTTCGTTGGACAAGAGTCACCAAGACATCCTTCCAAGACACAATTATAATGACAAATATTGGCGATATTTTGAAAACATTTCTTACAAAAAAAGTGATATTTTGCTCACCATTTTAAATGGCTAAAATATCATGATAGTATCGTTTTGACAAAAAACATCATGATTATATTGTAATATTCATGTTTTCAACAGCTATTTCTCAGGGAAAAGATTATTTATTTTTGTGTATTTTTTTCCTTTGTTACTTTTTGTTCCTAAGAAATAACAAATAGCTCAACAGCACGTATATCATTAAAAAAATAATGGTACACAGACAACTTTTGTTTGAAAAAACTGCATTCAAGTTTAAATTATGCAACAAAAATTTGATAAAAAAACAACCAAGGCTTGGAAATCAGAAAATAAATGCACTACCTTGTGATGTGGAATGTAGTGATGCCATGCATAGCGAGCCTCATCAGACAACAAAAGCATTGACCTGGGAGGAAGAAAAAGTGCCTTTCTTATGAAACTTGATCCATGGTCTGTGTCCCTTCCTTCCAAACCATGACATGTTTCTGTTGAAGCAGCCCACGCACCTTCAGGATATTTCCTGAACTCCATGATGCAGGGGCCACCTAATGAAAGGCTAAAGATGAATCCATCAAAAGCTGAATGTGTATCTATGTGAGGAGACAAGCCAACACCTGCAGGATATTCATTAACCTGCAGCACAAGATTCAAATAATGAAAAAACAAAGGAATTATGTGAAACTATAAATGAATTGCCAAGACAAGACAACAAATAGCTAAGAAATCCTCAGGCAATCAACGTGAACTTTTAATCAGCTTCAATAAACAAGAGGTATCGATGGCATGCTATCACAACATTTCAGTTAGCTTTATCCTGAAAGTAAAATCACTCATATTTCTGGAATCAAGAAAGCATGTATACAGTTTGAGATCAATAATTGGCTCTACAACCATATCATGCGAGCTTTATGTATAAGACATGATCCTACCAAGGAGTACAGAATTAAATAACAGTGAATCAGAAAGTAAGACAGAGATCCCACTTCAACAGAAGCACATGATCTAATGCAGAACATTATTGACCAGATGAAATGAAAGTCCAGTTAGTTACCCTTCTATATGGGAGACACAGGAAAAGAAAAAAATGATTAAAATGCACATAAGCAGCTCAAGAAATGCTCTAGAAGGATCATAGTTTAAGACAAGGTAAAATTTTCTTCAGAAAAACTAAAAGATCAATTCTGTGTAGCTAAGGATATCAGGTAGAGGTGAAAAGAGGCTGAATCTAAAGCATTACATGCTTAAGTCATATTTGAGAAACAAAAAAGTGCACACAGATCTGGTTTGAAACTAAGTCACACGGACTCGGCTAGGGATACACCGCACCCGAGTCGACATGCCCCGACACGGGTGCAGCTTAGGACACGGCCTGGACTCGGTCAACGACGAGTCAGACTCGGTCAATGAATCGAGGCCGAGTCCGTCCTCGTTTTGGACTCGGTCAACGTTGACCGAGTCCAAAAATGTCCATTTTTAGGGCAAAAAACAAAAAAAAAGATCTTTATATATATATATATATATATATATATATATAGCATGAGTCTCAAACATAAGCCCCCCAAAAAAATTCCGGGGAGGCCCCTGGGACCCCCCTTTCTGCAAGGGCAAAAGTACAATTTGCAAAGTTTGTAAAAACACTCATGCTGGTGCCAAACTGTAGAGGACAATATCCACATATATGCACACACTGGATATATATATATATATATATATAGCCGTGTCCCCGTGTCCAAAATTTTTGAAATTGCGCCGCACCCGTGTTGCACCCGCACCCATGTGACATAGGTTTGAAACTTGGCAGTATAGTACAAAACCTCATAAAATGCATTTCGAAAAAATCATAACTTTTCTAATTGAAAAACTGAAAGGCGAGATGTAAGATAGATCCAAGACAGATTTTGCTCAAGTTTATGGATATGACTAGGTAGACCCCAGTTAAACCTGACTATGCGAATGGAACCCACTCTTTGGTCCACACACAAAGTGTATAGGTTGGGTTTAGTTCGGTGAACTGACTGGATCCAACCAGTTAACCCCTAGACTCATGTGAACTGTGAATGGGCAATGAGCTAGTCATAGAACAAAGCCCGCAAATATCATCATATCAGCATGTCCCCATCCAACTGGCGAATGTCACTCCCTTCTTTGAAACTGGATTATTAAAATGTAGAGAGTAAACATAATTTATTTTTTAGAACACACAATTATGTTATGGACCGCCTCGGATCCGTCCAGAGAAGCTGCCCAGCCTGGAGTCCTACTCAGGTTGGGACTGTGCGAAGAGCCCAGAGGACCCGCCCAGCCTAGAGTCCCACTCAAGCTGGGACTGTGCAGGGAAACCTGCCCAGCCCGAGAGTCCTAACCGGGCTAGGATTGTGCTAGACGTCCAACCTAGAGTCCCATCTAGGCTGGACGCCCTTGTGTATTTTATCATTTTGTCTTCATGTAAATCTATATATAGATGTGCCCTGCTTAGTTTATTTTTAATGAAGTTTATTCAAAGATTTTTTTAAACTTTGTTCTTGGTTCTTGTTCTTGTTCTTGTTCTTGTTCTTTGAAGGAACGTATTTTCCCTTGCCTCTCTTCCACGTCCGTCATCGGCTCGAAGCTGTCATCTAAGTATGGGTACGGAGGGTACGACACGACAAATCCAAAAAATGTGGGTACGAGGACACAGCTATATATATTGAATATAATATAAATATATATGTTATATCTAAAATATATATTATATACGGAGAGAGAGAAAGAGAGAGTTTGGGTCTGGATTATGTATGAATCTATATTAAAAATCTTCATTTATCTTAAAAAGAGAAAAAAAGACACTTTGGGTCTGGATTATGTTAAAAAAAAATAAAAAAATATATTATCTTAAAAATTCTTTTTTTATCCATATTAAAAAGCATCTATATTAATTTTTTTTTTAACGTCATTGACCAGGTTTGGACTTGTCCAAACCTGGTCAACGAAGCCCCTTATAAAAGGGGGAAGGGCGTAACCCTAGCCCTTCCCCTTTTGTGTTCTCTCTCAGCTCTCTCTCGGTTTGTTGCAGAAAGAAGAGGAGGAGGAGAAGGTACGCCCCGCTCTCTCTGGTCTCGCTCTTCCCCCATCTCTGACCCTTGTTTCCTCTCTTTGTCTCCCTCTCTCTCTCTCATCTTCCCCTTCTCTCTCTATTCCCTCTTTGTCTCCCTCTCTCTCTCGAGGGGGGGGAAGACGAGAGAGAGAAGGAGACAAAGGGGGGGGGGAGCGAGACCAGGAAGAGAGAGAGCTTCTTCTTTTTTTTTTGGGGGGGGGGGGGGGATTTTTTGTTTTTTTCGGGTACTAGGCATACCTACATTGCGCCTGGTACTTGTACCCGTGTCGACATGGGTACGACAACGCAATGACATGTTGTGGTAACTTAGACTCAGAGGGAACGCCTTTTCTCCCTCCATTGTCGTTGAACCCCCATCCAACTCACGCTTTCCCGCGCATACCTCTCTCTGGAGTCGTGCCTCACATCCAGCTCCCCAAAATCCGTAGGACCGTCCGCCGTAGGAGTTCGGGTCCTAACAAATTATGATACAGTCAGGTTTTAAGTTTATTTTTTCAATTCATGCCAAAAATTGAGCACTTTGATGTGCATAAATAATAAGTGCTTAATATGATCCTTGTAAACATATGCTCTCAATATGAATTAAAAATACAACATATTCACAAATATGTGCTTATGTAGACATAGAAATGCAACAATAACATAAGATACTTTTGCAGTCAGTGTTACGGAATGTTGTGACTTAACCATACACACATATACTATAACACAATTTATAAAGTTTTATAAATAACCAAAAGATTTGTTCTAGAAATAATAATTAGTGGAAGGCGTTGAAGCATGCTTGCTTCCAACATTAGAATGCTGATAGAAGGTCCATCCATATTTAAGAGGAATATCAGCTTTCCTCCTATGTGCATGAAATCACCACCCAAATTCTCCAGAACCTCCCAGTTTTCATAAAGGAAAATTTCATGTGAAAATCCCAAAGGCTGATGAAAGCCTGCCCAACAGCAATGTCCTCATTTTGAAGAGATTGAAAATTGATCTTTCCTGCAAAACGTCATTAAAGAAACTTTATGTTTGGATAGATCCTTAAGATGTTACAAGTCTTCTGTAATGGATTGGATCAGGTCATCACGATCTCGTGAGTTTGGACTTTAAACCAGATTTGGGACACAATTTAGGATTTGGAACTCAAAATATTGTAATTGGGGATTGTAATGGGTCATGGGATCCAATTTGTGTAATCCGGGGTGAATATGACCAACGGATCCTTTGGGATTAACCGGATATGGGAGAACTGATGTCCAGTTCGAAATATTCACAATTGTGTATTAACTGCTTATGTTGCATGTTAACAAGTTCCACAAACTTTGTTTGCTAGTGTATTAGATGCATGCTTATGTTGAATATTAACAAGTTCCGCAAACTATGATTGCCTTGACATATTCCAAAATTACATGGTAATTCTCTGTGAATGTCACTTGTAAGAGCACTTCACAAGTTTATAAAAAAGAATAAATATACATACTAAGCTACTAACTTGTTTTTCTCTGAACTAAGGACCCATTGTTACTTAAAAATTGATTACATATGATATAATTTTAAAAGCATAGCCCTGATGGTACTATGGAGGACAAAACAGTAAAGTAGAATTATGAAATTTGTTATGGCTAATGAAAACTAGCGAACTTGTTAATATCCACCATTACATGTTAACAATACCCACTACATTCATTAGCATATATGCTAAAGTGAAAGATGGAACATCCATTCCTAAGTAATCAAGCGTGACAGCCTACATCGAAACACCTAAGCATGACAATGAAGCTCCTACTAAAATGAGAATTTTATGCAATAAAAACAACCAAGTAGATTAAGGATGCACTTAGTAGATAACATACCGTCAATTGATCAACAGTAATTTTCCTGACCACATTAAGGCAAGAAATTGATGATATCTTCTCAAGTACAGATGCGACAAATGATGGCAGTTCGCCTAAGTATTGTCTTGCATCCACATTCCTTGTCTGCAGATATAGGGAAACAAGAATATAAGCAATATCAGCTTCAAACTGTATATATATATATATATTACAAATGCTAAGACAGAAGCAAAACCAGCCTAAAAATGTAAATAGTCGTTTTCCTTCAACTAATTAATGATTCTCAAGCAAGTGGGATATCTCCTTCACGCACACATATTTGAGATTTTTTAAAGATGACATTTATATCTATATGTTTATGCCCCATTCAAAAAAATATTATATGTTTATGTATTTATGTGTATGTGCGTGAACGATTTTGAAATATAGTCTACTTGATAATCCATTATTATTATGGACGAATCTAGTTAATTCTGTCATTATGGTCGGACTTTATTACGGATTTCTAGAAATAATAGTATTAAAAAAATAGTAACAGTAAACTGTTAAAATATATAAAATATGTATATGAGTCACTAGATTATGAGAACTGGAAATATGAGAACTAATGTGTGAACCACTATTTTCATGGTTTCTTTGTTTGCTGATGATATTGTTTTGATTGATGAGTCTAGAGCTGGGGTTAATGCCAAGTTAGAATTATGGAGACAGACATTGGAAGCAAGAGGTTTTAAGTTGAGTAAGAGTAAGACAGAATATATGAAATGTCGGTTTAGTAAGCAACGAAGTAGTGATGGGAGTGTAGTGAAGCTTGGTGAGCAAGAAATACCGGTGGATGATTGTTTCAAATATTTGGGATCTATCATTCAAAAGTATGGAGAAATTGATGGAGATGTAAATCATAGGATAAAGGTTGGGTGGATGAAATGGAAAAGTGCAACTGGAGTGTTGTGCGATCGTAAAATGTCATTGCGGTTGAAGGGAAAGTTTTATAGGACGACTATTAGGCCCGCTTTACTATATGGTACAGAATGTTGGGCTGCCAAGATAAATCATATTCAAAAAATGAGTGTAGCTGAGATGCGTATGCTTAGATGGATGTGTGGAAATACAATAAAAGATAAGATTCGGAACAAGGAGATACGTAAGAAGGTAGGCGTTGCACCCATTGAAAATAAGATAAGAGAGAATCGTTTACGGTGGTTTGGACATATTAGGCGAAGGCCTAATGATGCTCCAGTTAGAAGGATGGAGAAATGGGAAAATATATTAGTTAAAAGAGGTCGGGGTAGGCCTAGGAAGACTTGGAGGGAAATGATAGGAAAGGATATGAATGCTTTGAACCTCACCGAGGACATGGCATTTGATAGAAATGATTGGAGGAGAAGGATTCATGTGGAAGACCCAAAATGATTTTCTTTGTTGGTTCATATCGCCGACCCCAATTGTTTTGGGATGAAGGCGTAGTAGTAGTTGTTGTTGTTGTTGTTGTCTCTTGAATCCAACTGTACGGATGTGATCTACATGCTTGGTTTTATAAGAACAAGCTCTTGAATCATCCTATTTTGAAGCATAAACAAGAATTTTTTAAGGCTATAAAATCAATGGCTCATAATCTTCATAAATATTCAAGCATTCAAAAATCATATTTTTTTTCATCGAAAATACACAATCCAATGGTTGTTTCCTATCAAATTCACCATGCTAAGCACGTCCACATGGTTGGATTTGCAAAAAAAGTGTTGGAAATGCCCATATTTCTAGTTCTCATATTCTAATGATTCTTATGTATATATATATATATTCTGTTATATCTTTTTGTATTGCTCACTAAGGGCATTTTAGTCTTTTTATATCCCTGTAATTAGACTGTTGGGGAGCTCCCAATGGATCTATGGTTAAAGACCAAAGAGCCCTTGGTCAAATAATAAAAGAAAAAGAAAAAATACAAAAAACCAAAACTGTCCCTAGTGGACAGTTCTAATTACAGGGGTATAAAAAGACTAACTCTATGGGAGCCCCCCCTTAGTCCCAACTTTGTATAAATAGGGCCTGTTAGCCCCCTTTGTTTCTTAAGTTTTTCTTAAGCATTTAATATATAAATTTTTATTATTATTGTGTTCTTACTCCACTTTAAGTGAGTTGTGTGTAGCCCTTTGTGGCTTCTTGTATCTTGCCAATTAGTGGCTTTTTGCTTGTGTGTGCACTCTTTGTAGACATTTGTGGCATTTCTCTTGTGCACTCTTGTTTCATTACATAAACTAGTAGGACTATCGAGTATCGACACACAAACTAAATATAAGAATAGATAAGAAGAAATTCACCCCAATCCCTTATATATTTAACCCCTTATCTCATAAAGAAACTTGCAACACCAACCTATTCGTAGCTAGGTCAATTAATCATTGATCAAAAGAATGAGCTGGTTGAGCTAATCCTTCTACACCCATAATGAATACATTTGCCTAAATAGCTGCAATTATATGACCTTTACAGGAATGTGATATTAATGTCCATTACTTGTGTGGATCTTAATAAGTTCTTTAACTTTTTACCCAAATAATTATTTAAATATCACTGTTGTGACTTCTTTTTGTGGCACCACCAAGAGTGTTTTATTACAAGAACTACATCCAACTAGTCCAAAACAATTTCAATTGACAAATATAATGCTCTGATTAAACTTACTATGAAGCATAGACATCGAGCAACTATATCACAGGGACTCGGCATAGAGGCCGCCGCACCCGCATTGATGCGATGCGGGTGCAAGTGCGGCACCCGATGCGTTCAACGTGACCCTGGGTGCGGTCAACCCACACCCAAGATTATTTAAAAATATTTAAAATTTTGTCCCAGCATCAGCCACGTATTCGGCGAAGATAAGATTCGGAACGAGGAGATAAGTAAGAAAGTAGGTGTTGCACCCATTGAAAATAAGATGAGAGAGAATCGTTTACGGTGGTTTGGACATATTCGGCGAAGGCCTAATGATGCTCCAGTTAGAAGGATGGAGAAATGGGAAAATATATTAGTTAAAAGAGGTCGGGGTAGGCCTAGGAAGACATGGATGGAGGTGATAGGAAAGGATATGAATGCTTTGAACCTCACCGAGGACATGGCATTGGATAGAAATGATTGGAGGAGAAGGATTCATGTGGAAGACCCAGAATGATTTTCTTTTTTGGTTCATATCGCCGACCCCAATTGTTTTGGGATGAAGGCGTTGTTGTTGTTGCATCAGCCACGTATTTTACAAAGTTTTTGAAACGCTATGCATTAAATGCTTTGAGTCACGTACATTCTTTTATTGTTTTTACAAAGCTTTGTCATAAAAAACTGAGCCATGTACATTCTTTTATACTTTTTACAAAGAGTCATAAAAGATGCTTTGCTTTAAAAATATTTAAAAGTTTTGTCCAAAATGTTATGCATTAAATGCTGTGAGCCATGTATATTCTTTTGTTGTTTTTACACAGAGCTGAGCCATGTATATTCTTTTATACTTTTTACAGAGCTATGTCATAAATGCATTAATAAAAAAAATGAAAACTGCATTGGAATGGATTTTTGCATTAAATGAGGAGATGTTTGCTCTAATTTCAAGCAATTATTTTATTGTTGAATGGCTGAATCCACTAGTAAACCGATTAACTAATCGGATCCTGATTCGGTATGAATTTTCTGCATCTGAATTTGGATCCTACTTTTTATTGTTTCCGGTGAAAAATAGATTTTTTCATCGGGAGCTTACTTTATGAATAAGTTATATATATATATATACCCTCCCGCACCCCTGCACCCAAGCTTTTTTAAAGTGCCAAATCGCCCCACCCGCACCAATGTGACATAGCCGAGCAATGAGTAGAAGGCACTTACTTCATAAAGGAACTCATAACCATAATGCTGAACCCTTCGCTTTGCAAGACTCTTCCAATGCCTGACATCAACAGCCGCAAGAAGTTCCTAAAAAAGCAAATAAAAACACAAACTGCCTAGATATTCAAAGAAGTATCCTGAAATGAGACCTTATCAAGAAATTAGGAAAAAAAAGAGAGGAGGGCATCCTCAAGTACACTACAAAGATAAGTGAGTGCCAAACCAGCTCAAGAACATAGTTACTACTTAACAACAGCAGCTTTCTGGCACAACATTTCTTACAAGAAATTCAAATTGTTGTCTTTGTTTTCTACCAAGAGCAGGAAATAAGAAAATGGCAAGAAAAGAAAATAAAGTAATTTCTTTGAAGAACTAAAATTTCAAAATAGAAAAGGAAAAGTTAGTAGAATTGGAAAAAGATACATGAGACTTTCAACCTACAAAAAAATTGTGAACTTTTGTGATGACTTAAGGGAAAGTCTATTGTAGGTAAAAATCCAAAAACCCATAAAGCGGTAAGAGTTTTCCAGTTTTTCTGGGAAAAGGAAAAAAATGTGGCAATAATGCTGAGATGTTATCAGTGTTTATCAATGACCAATATATCACAATAATAAGACTATGTTGAAAACACTGTCAGTACCTATCGCTACCTTAGAATGTCTTTGGTGAGACAACAATCAGAATACCTTCTCTTCCTCTCTGCTTACAAACTCGTGCCACAAGTAAATGCCAGGAATTCTCAAATCAGAGGCCACCAATGATACTAGAACTGGAATCTCTGTTTTGACCTGAAACAAAATAAACATACTTGAACTTAAACTACGCAATGTACGGATGAGGAATGATAAAGACTGCACAGTTTGTGAAACTAAACCATAGAAGCATGGCTTTAGAGCAGCTGGTCTAGGATAGTGGCAGAAAACCAATAAAAGAATTTCACTTGAATTTGTAGTTTGCTCAAAATCCGCAAATACACATCCAGGGCTGATGCACATCTGCATCTTAATCGAGTATCCTCTGTCTGCAATATCTGCATCAAAGGATGCCTGTTCTAAATTCTAAAGACCATTTATGTTCTAAAGCATTTCATACAAGTACATACACAGACTATCCTTAAATATTAAACAAAAGAATATAAAAGAAAACAACAGAAAATCAAAGCTTGAGGATACAAAAGAATGGGAGCTTTGCCAAAAATATTCCTTTCTCTAGATTCTCTCAGAAGCAAAGTATCGTGTTAACTTAAAAGTGCTATGGATAAAAGAAATTCATAATCAGAAATGCTTTATTCCGATGTATTAATAATCCAATGTGGAGTTTGGATTCTTTGAATTCAGTGTTTGTAATGTATCAAGATTGTTGCATGATCAGTCAACAGTTTTTTTCCCCCTTGCTTATCAAGGTTCTATCACCACTTTCATAATTAAGAAAGTAAAACATCTTCTGCAAACTTCTCATGGACCACGGTTCATTAGGATGTAGAATTCATAGATAACGTTATTCCACACCCTATGAAAAATTGCACGAAGTTATGGGTTTTTCTTCCTTCGGTCACCTCAGGAAATGGAGGGAAAAGGCAAATATCCTACACGAGGCCAGCATTTACCTGGGGAAGAAATGAAGAAATTGATGAACTGCAATCTACAAGTCTCTTTTTGTTCTTTCAATTAGTTTATTTCAACCACAACTGGATGTGCTCTTGGGCCATAATTACCATGACAAATTTTCATCAGGCATACAGTTCCCCCTGCAACTAACTCTGACTCTTTCTAGTTGTTTTTTCTTGAGGCTCTAGTTGAGAGATGGCAATTGGGTTAGGGTCGAACTACTCTGGCACTGACTTTTCCCCAAAAAACAAAATGCCGATATTGAGCAGGCATTCAGAGAGTTGAGGAGATAGTTTCCCTTGTATATGCACCAACAAACAAAGTTCAATTCTAAGAATGGGAGGCCTAGAAGCAAGTGAGCGCTTTCGTGCCTATCTCCTCTCTGATGCATCCCATAGAAATGAAAGGCATAAAAGAAACAAAAATGGATGATGATTTCATTTTCTTAGGCTTGTTGGGCCTGGTTCTAACATTCTTAGAAAGGGTTCATGCTCCATTTGTGCTTTGTTTGGTTCTCGGTAACCCTAAAACGTCGGCCACTCTCCTTGGAACCCCTAGCTTCAAGTGGTCCTTATGAGCTTTCTAGTTGCAATAAGGGATGTCAAGGCTTCACCGGCGTTATATATTTGCCTACAGATCACACAACTGGGTGGGTTACCATTCGGGCAGATGAAATATCCAGGCATAGCAGCGTCGTGGTGTAAAATACTTGTTCATTATTCATCAAATTTTCCTGTTAGGTTCTGTTTGGGAGACTTGCATTGAAATGGAAACACCATTTCCAGGTGTTGCCAACATATGGTTTGGACAAAATGTGGTGTCGAGGATGGAGTTACCAAAAACATCCTCTTGTGAGTGGTGCTGGGGCTGGCAACTCCATTCCCTATGCAGCGTTTTTGGCAACACCATTGTTCCCAAATAACAGAGAGCATGAGAACAATGGGAGAAACCACGACGCACCTCCGATTCAAGGCTCCCAAACAGAGCTTTAGTGGTCCTCACTTCGTTTTCTTCGTCATTCTTTTTCCGTGATTCCATCGATTTTCAAAACTCTTTTTCTTTTTTCTTTTTCATGACAAACGGGGAAACCACTCTCAGGATTAGAGACCTAGTCGCGCTGACTATGCCTGCCGTACTTACAGTCGCTTTCTCGTCAGTGACGCACCCCTTGCCTCCAGGAAGTCATCTTACTTCAGCACCAGCAAGGGACATAATGATATTGCCCCTTCTTACATGCAAGGAGCTGATGGCATGATGCTAATGAAAACGAGAATGGAACCCTAACCACCCGTCTAGTGGCCAAGTCCACCAAACCCCCTTGGGGCTAACAAAACTCTTTCTCAAGAAAAAAAAAAAACAAGAGCATGGACAATAGGAAAAACGTCACAAAAGATGAAGAATTACTCAAGCTTTTTATGCCGCACCTTGCAAGGCACCTGTTCGGAGTAAGATACGTGCAGAACGCGTCCGCCAAGACGAGGGCAAGGCGATCCATTGAGTGCTTCCAGGGCAGCTCGAGCGGAGTCAACCTCCGAGAAAGAGACGATGACGCGGGCGCCGCTGTGGTCCGCGGCCCGGACGCCGGTGACCTCGCCGAAGGCCCCGAACGCCTGCGCGATCGCATCGAAGGGGATCCCAACCCTCGGTCCGCAATTGGCGACGAAGAGATGAGGGCTTCGATCGCCGACCAGAGCCCTCGGGCGGCCGAATCTTGGCTGGTCCATGAGGGTGAGACAGGTAACTCATAAAAATACCGTTTTATGAGTATTTCAAACCTACCCCATGGTTTTGTTGAGCGTGCGTGATTCTACGAAATCTTACGTACGTGTTTTTTTTTTCAGAGAAAGCTAGGGTTAGGCAGACCCCTGCACCATTTGGGGTTCGAACTTGCAACGTCCCAACACAAAGTGACGTGCACTAACTGCTCCTGCCAGACAAGCGGAACCCCCGTTGGTAAATCTTACATACGTGTTCAAATAACATAATCCACACATCGATTTTTATTAATCCAAACACGTAAATCGCATCTGAAAGGTTAGATGTGCACAAAGTAATCACGTTTGGAAACTTTTTCATCTATTCCAAACTGAGCATTTTTTTTTAAAACAAAATTTTTTCTAAAAACTTTGATTTTTTATAAGAAAAATTCTTCCACCTAAGGGTGCAGGAATTTTTTTCTATTCAAATGTTTTGTTTTTTTAGAAAATAACTGTATTATTCATGAAATTTGACACATTCGTCCAAATAACTAATTATTCACCAAATTTCTTGGTAAATCCAAAAACATCAATTCTTGACTTTTATTGGATTAGGTGTTTTGTGGAGACATGTGACATTCTTAGAAAAATACTTTGTATCTCCTACCCAAAGTGGATTCACACTTTTACGAGGAATACCAATATATGTCTTGTTGTCAACCTATCTTTAGTGTGCATCTCCTATACGAGATTCCCAGCTTGTTTCAACACTTATGGTCAAAGTATCTTTAGTGTGCATCTCCTATATGAGATTCACAGCTTGTTTCAAGACACTTAGTCTATCAGTTTTGAATGTTGATATTTAATAAGAGGTTAATAAAAATTATTGAATCATTCTAAATTCATTCACTCGTTCACAAAAGGTTAGCAGCTATTAAATGTGTAGCTAAAAAGACTGTACATCTATTAGTTTAGGATGTAGTTGTTTTTGTATATGAGGTTAGCACATTCATTAAATCCTTATGAATTCACTCGTTAGTTCATAGCAACTATTAAAAGCATAGTTGAGGAGATACACATTTATTAATCTTAAATATAATGGTATTTAATAAGATGTTAGCGGAATCATTGCATCATTGAAACATTTGCTCAAATATCACGCGAATGACTAACATACTTAAATTAAAGAATGAGATCCGTTCAAACCAAAAAAAAATTATAGTTACTTTAAGTGTATCTACCGACATTCACACTAATACCTTGACTTACAAAATTGACACAAGTACTAATGCATTATTTGTGCAACATATAACATTTGTTGAAACAAACTGACAATTTCTTAGGAGAGATGCATACTAAATGATATGCTCGAATTAAAGAATGAGATCATGTCTATTTGTAAAGGAGATTCACAGTTACTTTACGCGTACCTACTGGTATTAAAAGAGAAGAGACTTGCAAGTATTAAAACATTATCTACGCAACATCTAACATCAGCTGAAACAAGATGCAAACCTCATAGGAGGAAATGCACATTAAAAGATATGTTGACCGACATACTTGAATTAAAGAATGAGATCATGCATGTTTGTAAACGAGATTTGTAGTTACTTTGTGTATATCTACTAACATTCATGCTAATATCTTACAAAAAAGAGACCCCACAAGTACTAAAACATTGTAAGTGCAACATCTAACGTCAGCTTAAACAAGTTAATCTCATAGCACACTAAGGGGTTGTTTGATCGCACATCTCACACGTCACACGAGATGCTGCGACCACATAGATCACATTTTTTAACAAATGTGGGATGCGTCTGACCCGTGAAACATTATCCTCCGCATTCAGAAATTGGCTTAAACACCTTTCCACCCTTTGTTACAAAATGAACAAGGATGGGGGGGGGGCAAAGTTTTAAAAAAATGAGACCCACCTCAATGGGAGTGCCCTTCTCTCTTGTTCTCTCTCTCTCATGTGCAGCATTCAGAGAGGCTAACGGTGTTTTGGCCAGGCTTAAGGGCCCACGTGGGTGAGGCAGCAGCCAAGCGAAGAGGTCGGTGGAGGTGAGGGCTGTGACGAGGCTTCGTTCCTCTCTGTCTGTCTCTCCCCCTTCCTTCTTCCTCTTCTTCTTCTTCTTTTATTTTGTTTTTGAGGTTTATATTGGGTGGGTATTAACTTCAGGTTGATATTGGACACTTATTTGTTGATTTGAGTTTTTTAGTTTTCTTTAATTAAGATTTTTTTTTTATTTTCATTGATTATGATTTTTTCTTCGATTTTCATTGATTATGATTTTTTCTTCGATTTTCATTGATTAGGGATTTTTTTTTATTGATTAGGGTTTTAGATATTTAAATTATAGTTTATTTTTCTTGTAGTTTAGTTTTTTTTTTATTTATGATTTATTTTCTTGCATTTTAGGGTTTTATGATTTATTTATAAAAAAATCCGAATATGAATTCTTATTTTTATTTTTTTGGTTTTTGGTTTTTGGTTTTTGGTTTTTGGTTTGTATATAAATATGTTGCATTTTGGTTTTTGGTATGTTTTATGAATATGAATTCTTGCATTTTGGTTTTTGGTATAAACATATGAATATGATTCATTTTCTTGCATTTTTGGTTTTTGATTTTTATATAAAATGAATATGAATATGCATTTTAGGGTTTTTGGTTTATATATAAACAATTATTATTTGTTATTTTTTCTCAAATGATCCATTTCTAAAAAAAATGAATTTTAAATTAAAGTTTTTTATAGTTATTTTGATTAAGAGTTTTTATTTTTATTTTCTATGATTAAGGCTTTGAATTACATTTGTTTAACTAGGATGTTTTTTTATTTTTTGATATTTGGATTCAAGTCAAGATCTATATTCGAGGCAACAATTCATGATTTTAGACGTGCCTTCGTAATTGGATCAATATCCAGGCCAAAATTCCATAATAAACATATTAAAATATGTAAAATGATGGGTGGATCAAGCCATATGATCCAAAACAAAGTAATTTGACCCATTATTCATGACTCTTCAAGTTGTCTTGCACATCATCATCAAACAACAAATAATTGAAACACATCATCCATTACGATCTAAACAAACGCTCGATTAAAAAAAAATTACATAATGAACAGAACTAGTATCATTTCGTTTTGTTCTTTTGTTTCATAATTTAATGGACAAGTCATTAATAATGCCCTAAATATAGACATCCGTTGGTATTCCTCGTAAAAGTGCAAATCCACTTTAAGTACACAACATTTTTTTGTGACTGTCGCAAGTCTACGCAAAACACCTACAAAGGGTAAAATGGTTCAACAAAAGTTGAGAATCAACATTTTTGGATAAGCAAAGAATTTTGGTAAATTAGTAGTTATTTGCATAAACGCACCAAATTGAATAGATAGTGCTGTCATTTTCTATTTATTTTTGCACCTTCAAAACATGTCATTCTATTGGCTGCCTCCTATGGTTCACCTCTCTCTCTCTCTCTCTCTCTCTCTCTCTCTATATATATATATATATATATATATGTATATAGTGAAATGGGTTTGGGTTAAACCCAGCTAAAGCATGCTAACCATCCACCACGTGTATTGATGGACGGTCAATGCACAAAAAAAAATGCATTGAAAATCCTTTACTGGCAAAGCGCCAGTAAAGGCCGCAAAGTTCAAACCTTTTTAAAAAATGATAGTGGTCATCCATCACTGGGCGTGATGAACAACCACTGTCCAAAAAATGCAAAAAAGATGTTAAAACGTGTTATCTACGTGTTTTACAAAAGATGTGTATGTCCCCTAAACCCAAATAGGGATGCTTTAAAGTGTCACTAAAGGTCTTGGTTCAATTGAAACCTTTAGTGACACTTCAAAAGCACCAAAGCTTAAAACTCGCATGGCCCATGATGGACGACCATGCTCATTCCACTATAGTTGGGTACCCAAGGGTTGCACAAGTACTCTCTCTCTCTCTCTATATATATATATATATAGTAATGGATCTGTGCTAAACCTCGTTAATGTTATATCAGAGCTAAAGTGCGTTGACGGTCCATCATGCACTTTGATGGACAGTCAACGCACAAAAAATTTAAAAGTCGCACCAAAAACATGATATTTGGGCAAGGGGCCAATAGAGGTCCTTGCCAAAAAAATGACATTTTTGACATGTTTTTTGCATTCCATCAACATGCGCATGGATAGTCAGTACGCTTTAGCACCAATGTGGTTTAGCACAGACCCATATATATATATATATATATATATATATATATAGATAGATAGATAGAGAGAGAGAGAGATGTGCAACCCTTAGGTGCGCAACTGCAGTGGAACGAGCATGGCTGTCCATAACGCCTGTGATGGATGGACATCGCCCAAAAAAACTCTCAAAAATGCTGTTTTTGAGAGTTTTAAGCTTTAGCAGAGGTCTCGATTCCACCAGGACCTTTAGCGACGCTTTAAAGCATCATTATTCGGGCTTAGGGGACGTACACATCTTTTGTAAAAAGATGTTTAGCGCCGCTAAAGATGCTAAAATGCAAAAACGTGTTTTTTGGAAAGTGGTCATCCATCACACCTAGTGATGGACGACCACAATCATATATATATATATATAGTAATGTGCCAAATGAAATATACTAAGTGAAACATGTTAAATGAGTTTTTTCAGATTTTTTCTTTTATTTTAAAATTATGACCGTACATATGTCATCTATGTACTTGATTTTATTGGGATAAGCTCTTGAAGTGTTTGAAAAATCAATGGTCCAAAATCTTTTTGAGGCTCCAATTATTATTATTTTCATCGAAAACACATGATTCAGGTGTTGATTCCTCATAAATCATGCCTAGCACATTTATGGGGTCGAAACTGCGAAAAAATATTAGAAGTGCATAAAACCCATTTAGCATATTTCATTTAACACTTACCAATTTTTCTCTCTCTATATATGTGTGTGAAAAGAAGGTTCAATCAATTTCTTTCTCCCAATCTTTTTTTTTTTTTGAAAGGCAAGTTGGGGTTAGGTAGACCCCTACCAGTTATACATCGATACTACTGGGATTTGAACTTGCAACATCCCAACACAAGGTGACGCGCACTAGCTGCTCCTACCAGACAAGTGGAGCCCCAGTTGGTACTTTCTCTCCATCTTCCTCTAACAAAGAGAGAGAGAGATTCTAATTAGAATTTTCTTAAAAAAAAAAAGAAAGCAAATTTTTTTTCATTTGAAAAAGTTCTTATGTCAAAACTTCTTATAGGCAACATTTTCTTTTCTTATGAAATATTTTAACTTTTTTTTATGTTAGATGTGACCTAAAAAAAATATATTACAGATTTTAACCAGGAGTTCTTTACCCACGAGGGTAACAAACTTCAACCTTTCCAAGCAATTGCTCTGATGACCTGACAAAGGCTCAACCTTTCTAACTTGAGGCAACTATAGTTTGACATGGCACAACCATAGTATACTCTCCGATGCACGTAGGGTCTTATCAATTGAAAGCCTACCAATATACCCTTAGTAATAGGGGAAGAGATTCCCTGACCTAGCCCAAGAAAAACTAAGAAAAAATAAAAAATCATTTAGCTTAAACTAGTCAATAACTAGTGATCTAAGCCATGAACAACTCATTTAGCTTAAACTATTCAATAACCATTGCCAACTTGATCGTATTTGGTTTATATAACTAGTGATCTAAGCCATGAACAACTCATTTAGCTTAAACTAGTCAATAACCAACAAAGGGTGTTAAGCTCGTGTAGCTAAAATATACAACTTTCATGTATAATATATGACAAAAAATAGTGTGTAATAGCTTGTTTGAGTAGGTGGCTCTCTTAACCTAAAGGTTCAAGGTCCAAATTTTACTGTTTTATTCTATAACACATATCATTCTTTTTACATGAGCAAGTTCATGTTTGGCTGGTTCAACTCAAGCCTCTAGGACGAGCCAAGCTTGAGGCTCTGCTAGACACGAGCAGAAGAACAAGCCCAAGCTTGGTCCAGAGATAAAGGAGCCAAGAACAAGCACCAAGTGTTTTGGTTTGTTTGGCTCGTTGACCTACCATAATGTCGAGTATGACCTGAATTCAATCTAAATCAAGAACGATAAGTCAAGTTTTATAGCAACGACACAGGTTCGCTTAGTTAAACAAGTCTGACTTACAAAAATCGTATATCATATAGATTCAATTGGTTTAAAATTTTTCATAATAAACCCATATATGACTTGAGCCACGAGTAAGATCTACTATTTTTTAATGCACTGGCGCGAACCCAAGCCCGAGCTCGGTGCAATGATAAACAAGCCAAGCCCAAACACAAAGTGTTTGCACCACAACAAAGCAGTGGATTAGCGACGACCTCATTCCGTCGCTACTCCGTCGCTAACCGGCTTAGCGACGAAGAGGCGATGGACAACTTACGTCGCGAATTTTTCGACGCTAACTGGCGGTGGAAAAACTCCGTCGCCAGTTCCGTCGCTAATTGCGACGAAATAACGAACGACGTATTCCGTCGCAAATCTGCAGGTACTAAACGACGACCTCGGCTTGGCAACGAATTTACATCTGTCGCTAAGCCGTCGCTAAATTCTATGTATAGCGACGGATATATCCGTCGCAAACTTGAAAAAAAATAAAAAAAATAATTTGAAAATTAAATATCGAGAACGCTACAATTTATATTTCCTGTAAATAAAAAGCAAAGTACACATAAAATTTCATATAAAAGGAATCTACAACAATTAATCGTTCCACTTTAAAATTAACAAGTTTAATTATTTACAATTCAACAATTATAATTTCGAAACAAAAAAAAATAGAACTTCTTCAACACATTAATCTAATCATCGTCAAGATTTTGTGCGTCTTCTTGTTCATTGCCTTGATCTGTCCCTTCAGCTCCGCTACGCTGATTATCGCTAGCAACCTACACAAGAAAAGAACAGTCAGTATTGATAAACAAAATATATTGAAATAAATTATACACTATATGTGATTCTATCATGTGCTCATATGTGTTCTAAGGCAGTAAAAAATTTTTATATGTGATTCTATCATGCTCATATGTGCTCTAAGGTAGGCAAAAAACTCTATATGTGATTCTATCATGAATGATATGTGTTCCAAGGCAGTAAAAAAACTCTATAGGTGATTATATAATACTCATATATGTTCTAAGGCAGCTAGAAAAACTCTATATGTGATTCTACTATGCTCATATGTGCTCTAAGGCAGGCAAAAAGCTATATATGTGATTCAATCATGCTCATATGTGTTCTAAGCCAGTCAAAAAATTGAATATGTGATTATAGCATGCCCATATGTGTTCTAAGGCAGTCAAAAAAACTCTATATGTGATTCTATCATGCTCATATGTGCTCTAAGGCAGGCAAAGCAAAAAACTTTATATGTGATTCTATCATGAATTATATGTGTTCTAAGGCAGTAAAAAACTCTATATGCAATTCTAGCATGCTCATATGTGTTTTAAGACAGTCAAAAAACTGAATGTGTGATTATAGCATGCTCATATGTGTTCTAAGACAGTCAAAAAAACTTTATATGTGATTCTAGCATGCTCATATGTGTTCTAAGGCAGGCAGAAAAACTCTATATGTGATTCTATCATGCTCATATATGCTCTAAGGCATGCAAAAAACTCTATATGTGATTCTACTATGCTCATATGTGCTCTAAGGCAGGCAAAAAGTTATATATATGATTCGATCATGCTCATATGTGTTCTAAGGCAGTCAGAAAAACTCTATATGTGATTTTACCATGCTCATATGTGCTCTAAGGCAGTTAAAAAGCTTTATATATGATTCTAGCATGCTCATATGTATTATACGACAGTCAAAAAACTGAATATGTGATTATAACATGCCCATATGTGTTCTAAGGCAGTCAACAAAAACTGAATATGTTAAGGCAATCAAAGTTACATGAAATCTAACGACATGCAATATATTGCATGAAACTTTCATACCTGAGAGGGACCTACAATCAAAGTTCCTCTGTTCAGCAAAAAACTGTTGAACTCATCTCAGAGAATGTCGGCGACAGTTTCATGGAAGCAGTCACGCATTTTGTCCTTAACGATCTGACGTACATCATCACCAGAAAGAATAGTCTGTTGCTTGGAGCTTATGTCGGCGAAAGAAGTCTGTGAGCCGTAACTGGAAGAAGCAATAACAGGTGAAGTGTTCATATTACTCCCAAACCCGAACACACGACCCTTTTTGGGTTCACCTGTTACAGTCACCCATGCTGCAGGATCAAATGATGGATGCTGAGTAGCGTCATCGCCATATCGCTCTACCATCTGTTGCTCATATGTCTCCTACAAAATAATGTTTAAAGTATGTATTAATAATTAATGATAACATTATGATAACTTGCATATTGCAATGATTATTAATAGAATAAATACATACCGTTGTCATTCTCGCCTTCTCTGATACGAAGTCTCTCGTGGTCTTCCGTTTATATGTTTCAACAAACACATCCTTATATGGTACAATGCCTCATTTTTCTGCTTCCTGCGAAGTTAAATGATAAATGATTTAGTTAACAAGTTTGCAAAAATACTTATAAAATTAATATTATATATTGATGAGTTACCATTTTCTTCAGGTGGCTCCTAAATGTCTTAGATTCACCTGTGTGTAGATGGGCTTCAGGCATTTTCGCTCGATTTTGTGCAGCCTTCGCAGAGCGATTTCGAAATGCATCCCCCGCTCACTTATCACGCATTCCATCCCAATAATCTCTCCTGATAGTAATAGGGCCATGGCCCTTCCACTGTAGTGGATCATCTATTTCGCCAGATATTTTTTTTGCTGCAGTCTTTATATTGTGCAACATGTCTTCAAATCGATTGACAGTCACCTTCTGTCACACCTTCCTTGTATCATTTTCCTCCACCGTAGTTGTGAAGCGATTCGAAGCCTATAAATATTTTCAGAAAGTTAGTGGACATGACTAAAAAAAATTTAAATAGGAAACACATTAACTATGAGAAACAACTGTATACCGTAAATGAGAACCACAATCTATCTATCACCTATTTTGGGTACTCTTTCCATTGAGCGACTGGTCCTGGTAGATGTTGAAGAAGTGAATTCCTAATCTCGCGTACTACTTCTTGTGGCTCAAACCTCGTGCTGCACATGAATTGGTACACAATAAATATCAATATAAAATATTTATAAGATATGCAATAATTGAAAACGAAATACTTACGGTCGATTATCGATATACACTATTCGAATGAGTCTTCTTGTGCTAGACTGAGAAGACCCTGTTTCCTGTGTTGGCTCCTGACTTGTGTGATCAACTGGTGTAGGTGGGTCGTGTACAGACGAAACATCATCTGTAAAAAAATATGTTAGAAATTCTCAGAATGCACATTTCAACTAATCAAGCATCCAATTAGTTAAATGATATACCTATCACAGAAGCCCGTGAAGATGAAGGTTGGGCCTGGCTACTACTGGATGAACGACCACTGTAACCTCTAGGAACCATATTCTAACAAATAACATATGTCATACAATACATTCAAATAATTCGCATCAAGTATTACAATACATTCAAATCATTCACATCAAGTATTGCAATACATTCAAACGATTCGCAACAAGTATTACAATGCATTCAAATAATTCAAATCATTCACATCAAGTACAATACAACTCATTCATTCGCATCAAGTATTACAATACATTCAAGTCATTCACATCAAGTATTACAATAATTCAAGTCATTCACATCAAGTATTACAATAATTCAAGTCATTCACATCAAGTATTATAATACATTCAAGTCATTCACATCAAGTATTGCAATGCATTCAAATCATTCACATCAAGTATTATAATACATTCAAGTCATTCACATCAAGTATTGCAATGCATTCAAATCATTCACGTCAAGTATTACAATACATTCAAGTCATTCACATCAAGTATTGCAATGCATTCAAATCATTCACATCAAGTATTACAATACAACTCATTTATTCGCATCAAATATTACAATACACTCAAATCATTCAAATCATTCACATCAAGTATTACAATACATTCTAGTCATTCACATCAAGTATTGCAATGCATTCAAATCATTCACATCAAGTATTACAATACATTCAAATAATTCAAATCATTCATATCAAGTATTGCAATGCATTCAAATATGTCGTATCAAGTATTACAATATATTCAAATAATTCAAATCAATCATATCAAGTATTGCAATATAACTCATTCATTCGCATCAAGTATTACAATACATTCAAATAATTCAAATCATTCACATCAAGTATTGCAATGCATTCAAATAGAGGTTTCTCTTACATGATTTTGCTCACTAGCTTGAGAATTCTTCCTCGTAACTTGTTTGACTTTCATATTCTTCTTCTTCTTCTTCTTCATTGTTTACCCATCCACTTGATACATCATTTGGATCACATTCTTCTATGAATGTTTCATCGGCCAATGGAGATATGACATGCATATCATGCGCAACATCGTGACCATAAGCGAAGTCATAGATATCATCTGATTGATAGTAATCATTGTCTTCAGCTAACTTGTCTTCTTGTAACTGATCATACTCAAGGTATAGTTTGGACTTCACCTTGCAAACTGCCCACCATTCATTTCTATCTGACTTTTTTATACTCGGATATGAAGTATAATAAACCTGTTGAGCTTGCGAGGCTAATATGAATGGTTCATATGTTCCAAACCTTGATTTATGATTCACCTCCATAATGCCTGAAGCTTTGTCGAGTCTTATTGCAGTTGGATCAAACCAATAACACTTGAATAAAGTTACCCTATTATTTATGCCTAAGTAAGTCAACTCCATTATTTTCTCTATAACACCATAGTAATCATGTTCATTTTCACCGTAGCTGCTACCCTTGACACACATGCCACTATTCATAGTTGATTTGTTTATACCGTAATCTTTTGTATGGAATCGATAACCATTAACGATGTACCTGTTGTAGCATTGCACAACTTTGGTCGGACCATTTTCTAAATCACATATTCCTTTATCTTTAACATCATCATGGAGGACCTACGCACAGACATAAATAATGATTATGATCACGACCAATTAAGTAACTTAGTGTTGTTTACAAGTACAAAATTTATGTTAGCGTCTTTATCAATTGTTTCAACCACTCCACAAACTTAGTTTCACGTTCTTTTTGTACTTCTGCATCAGTGAGATGTGAAACTTCTCTTTGCAACTCCAGATCAAATCGTCTGCAAACCACAAATACTTATATTACCGAACCATGGATGCACGTATAGAACATAAAAGGATTTATAATTGTGTTGCATCTACATATACTTACTCGATGTATGGGTCGATCACTGAGCAATTAAAAAGAATATATATGTGTGTTGCATCTTGCTCTCGATCTGTCAAGAGCCTTGATCGACAACTACCAAATGCATGGCCAAGTGGTTGAAATATCGACAGCTTGTCAGCTACAGTTACTTGTTCTTCATCATCGTTACAGGACGAGCATGTGTAACGTGTTGGAATGTGAGGTTCAAAGTACATAGATGAGAAATTTGAAATCTCTTCTAAAGTGTATGCCTCACAAATAGAGTCTTTTACTCTTGCTTTATTACGAACCTTTTTTTTGAGGTCAGACATGCATCTGGCAAAAATATACATTTCAAATTTTAAATAGTTGTCATTAAAGAGACAAATATAAAAAAAACATATACATTTCAAATGAGTACATCCATCGATATTGCACAGGGCCACCAACCCTTAGTTCATATGGCAAATGTATGATCAAATGTTCCATAACATCGAAAAATGTTGGTAGAAATATCTTTTTTAGCAGACAAACAATGGTGATGATAGAGTCCTCGAGATTCTTTACATCAGATACTACGACTTCCGATGCGCACAATGTTCTAAAAAATCCACTCAACTCAGACAATACTCCCCATATAGGTTTGTCTAACATATCATGGAATGCCAGGGGTATCAATCGTTGCATAAAGATATGACAATCATGGCTCTTCAACCCATATAACTGTCCATCGTCAATCTTCACAGTCCGAGCAATGTTAGAGACATATCCATCTGGAAATCTCAATTGTCTCAACCATTGACATGCATGTTTTATTTGATCAGGTCCAAGCATGTACTTTGCCTTTGGTTTCAGTACTTTGACATTATACTCTTTGAGTTCCAATTCTGGTCTTTTACATATTACTTTTAAATCCATACAGGCCTTCGAATTATCCTTCGTTTTCCCTTTAACATTCATTATTGTATTGAACACATTACCAAACACATTTTTCTCCACATGCATCACATCCAAATTATGTCGTATCAATAGGGTCGGCCAATACGGTAGTTCCCAAAAAATAGATTTCTTCGTCCAATTGTGATCCTTCTCAAATCCACGGAAGGGTGTAGGACTGCGGGCATCTGTTAATACATCTGGAAAGTATCGCAATCTTCTTAGAATCTCTATGCCAGACAATCTTGTGGATGGACCTTCCATTTTAGTTGTGCCTGCTTTAAACACATTCTTTTGTCGTCGGAACGGATGGTCGTTGGGTAAAAATCGACGATGACACTCAAATTAGCAAGACTTCCTTCCATGCGTCAATCTAAAAGCTTTGAAATCCTCCATGCAGTACGGACATGCCAACCTCCCATGTGTGCTCCAACCAGATAGCATACCATATGCAAGGAAGTCACTGATTGTCCATAAAACGACGACCTTCATGTTGAAATTTTGTTTTTTGTGGGCATCATACGTGGTAACACCATCATCCTACAGTACTTTTAGTTCATCAATCAATGACCTTAAATATACATCAAGATTTTGGCCAGGTGAGGTCGAACCAGGGATCAACAAAGACAAGAAAAGATTTGGATGTTTCATACACAAGCTTGGTGAAAGGTTGTATGGAGTTACAAATACTGGCCAGCATGAGTATGAAGTTGATCTACCCCCAAATGGATTAAATCCATCTGTACATAGACTGAGTCTAACATTTCACACTTCCATTGCGAAGTTCTGATGAGTACGATCAAAGTGCTTCCAAGCTTCAGCGTCAAAAAGATGCGTGACTTGTTTTCATCGTGTCAAACTTTATTTGCATGCCATCTCATGTGTTTAGCTGTCCTTGAAGACATATACAATCGTTGCAATCTAGGAATGATAGGAAAGTAGCAGAGCGACTTGTATGAAACTTCCTTTGATCTCGTGCTACCATTGCCTCTTATCTTTGGCTTGAACCGAGGATGCCCACATGACAGGCATGATATGGTGTTTTCCTGCTCCTTGAAATACATGCAGTAATTTGGACAATCATCAATCTTTTTGTACCCCATACTTAGAGCGTTGACCATAACTTTTGCATTATAGAAATTTTGTGGCAATTTCTCATCTTTGGGCAACATACTCTTCACAATCATGCACAAACGGTCAAAATATGATTGACTCAGATTATACTCGGACTTCAAATTCATTAGTTGAAGAACTGCAGACAAGATAGTGTGACTCTCGCAACCGTTCAAAAGTGGCTCATCAGCATTTCTAAGTAAATCCTAAAATCTACTAGCTGCATCGTTTGGGATTCTTCATCTACGACAGTTCTTACATCACTAAGACTCATAGCAGAACCCAATTTTGTTCCTGCGGCATCAAATATCAAATCTATATATGGATTATCGTGCACTACATTCACCCGTGCATCAAAATTGTTTCTAAATTCTTCTCCATGAAACGTCCAATTCTGATAATCACTCACAAAACCCTTCCTTTATAGGTGATGTCTAACGCCATGAGGTTCTACAAATCGATTATTCTTACAAATCTTGCAGGGACACCTAATCCGACCTGTGGGATCCACTGTACTGATACTTGCCGTTGCAAATTCAATAAAACTTTCAACACCATCCATATATTCATGCGATAACTCATTGTCCACTATCCTACGGTACATCTATTCACGGTTTGCAGTCATTTTTTTATGATGTTACGAATAATAACCTAACCAATTAAAAGAGAACTATCAGAATGCTATGATGAAGAAAATATCAAACTTATCATGCAATATATGATGTCATACAATAACAAGAATTATGATGCATGCATTGATAACTTAATATTTTCACGTGCAAACTATTAATGACACGATACAATCATTTAAAGCATGCTTTCATTATACAATTTCACATGAAAGCCATAATCAAATTGAAAGTAACTACATGCAAACATGGATACAATTACACCAAACATTGCAATACATCGTAATCATTCATATCAAATAAATGTCAGACATGTACCTGCAGCAAACACACTTCAATATTCTACTAACTACTACCATGCCTAGCATGGACTCCGTACTCAAAAAATAAGAACACTTCCATATTCATACATTAAAATCATGCTTAGCATGATCTCCAAACTCCAACAAAGCAACCCTAAATATCAACAACTAAGTGAGTGTGTGAACAATAAAGTGTTACATCTAATAAATTAAATAACATGTGATACGCTTGCATCACTTACTCACCACGGGTATTTACCCGATTTGCATTCTTTTTGTCACGTACTTACCACGGGTGGCTGAGCACAAGCTGGTTCTGTTGCGAAATCTGCACAAAAAAACACTGTTTTAAAATAAAGTCAAAAAAAAAAAAACCCGAGGCAAATGAAAACATTTTGCATAGGCCTTGAGAAGCCCAATACCCAATGACCTACAGAAACCGCAGGTAGTCAACCCCTTGCAGGAACACAGGGGGTCAACCCCCTGCCAGAAACCGCAGGGGGTCGACCCCCTGCCGGAACAGCAGGGGGTTAACCCCTTGCCGGAAAACGCAATACAACTGACCCCCTTAATACCTGTCTTCGGGCGGCGGCGAACGGCGGGGCCGGCGGACGGTGGGGCCGGCAAACGGCGAACGGCGGGAGCGGGCGAACGACGAACGACGGGAGCGAGAGCAGCGAAAGAAGAAAAGGAAAAGGGTTCTGGGATTAGGTTTATCGACAATTAGCGACAGATTAATTCCGTCGCTAAGCCGTCGTAAATCAAATTCACGGACATTTCGTCGCTAGTTAGCGACAGATTTTGCGAGAAGATATATTTCATCGCTATTTTCATAAATTCCATTGATTATAGCGACAGATGTGTTTCTCTCGTTAATCTGTCGCTAACTAGCGACGAAATTATTCTGTCGCTAAATTCCATCGCTAATCACCTATTTTCTTGTAGTGTTGGTTTGTTCAGCTCATTCATCAACCCTAATGTATTTGATCCAACCCAGTTCTGGATTATTGAAATAGGTTTGATTAGTCTTACCATTTTTTTTTGGAATTCACCAAGGTGGACTTGGGGGATGGCTGTTGTACGAGCTTTTGATAGGATATTTGGATGAAGGATCAAGCTTTGAGGGTCTGCTTCCCTAACTTATTTCTTGTCGTAATAAACCCAGATTTGACTTGAGCCTCAAATAAGATCTACACTATTTTTCAATGATATGCACCAGCCTGAGCTTGGTCCAGTGGTAAATGAGCCAAGCCTGAACATAAAGTGCGGCTCATTTACCAACCCTAATGTCGAGTATGACCTGAATTTGATCCAAATTAGTTTGATAAAGTCGGGTTCTGGAGTAGTGATAAAAGTTCGGTTAGTTAATCAAGTTGGACCTATAAAAACCGTATATTATATAGATCCATTTGGTTCAAAAATTTCATAATAAACCTAGGTTTGACTTGAGCGTAAAGTAGGATGAAATATTTTTCTATGCACGAACATGAGCACGAGGCGGAGCTCGAGCCTGGTCCAGTGGTAAACGAGCCTTGTGTTCGGTTCGTTCAGCTTGTTTACCAGCGCTAATGCTGAGTGAGACCCGAATTTGATCCAAATCAGGGTTGATAAGATCCGTTTCTGGGGTCAGACCTACAAAAACTGTATATTATATAGATCTATTTGGTTTAAAAAAATTCATAATAAACCCATATTTGACTTTAGCCTCAAGCAAGATCTACTATTTTTCAATGTAAAATATATAAAAATAAGTCTTGGCCATAACTGGTTTGTGCTATTTATCTGGTTGTGCCGAGGCTAGGTTTGGTCAGACCATATCTGAACCCACAATAATACATTAAATCGAACTAGGTTCGGTTTAAGCCCATCTAGATCCATTGCAGGTCAGATAGCGTTAACAGCCCTAGTTTTGACATTTGGAACGGCTAAATCAAATTTAACTTTTTTTAATAGACAAGCTGGGGGATAACTCCTAGGGAATTGAACCAAGACCCTCGGTTATGATAGTGTGATCCAATCGTCCATTTCATTTAACCCTCAATCAAATTTAACTTCAAAATAATAATAAAAAATAAGAGAAATGAAATTCACTTGCCCCTCAATTACGATAGCACAAGCCGTTCAGATAGCTCATTTGATACTTAAGATGAATTTAAACTACGAAAAATGACCGTGCATAAAAACTAACATGTTTACTGAAATGCCTCACAATTTTTGAAATCCTTCCCATATCCAAATTTGTAAATTTTTTTATTGTAAAAGGTCTCCAACATGTGCAAACTCTTTTTACTAAAATCGTATAAAGGGTATACGCAGGAGAACATTCACAATGAGTAAGAACATTCACATATGCAAAAGGTCAGGACATTCACAAATGTGAGAGTATTTAGTTAAAAAAGGTGCACATATTTTAGAAACATTTGCAACTCATGGTTGCAAATATCAAAAAAATGTACCGGTCTCCTTTTAATAAAATCACGTAAGGGGCACAAGTAGGTAGACATTCGCAAATGTGTGAAAGTAAATGTACATATTTGAGAGAAACATATTCAGATATTTGAAAAGAAGTTTGAATATCTTAAGAAAAATCACTTACGTGAAAGGTCAAAAGATTCTTTTATATAAAAAAAATTGTAAATTTGAACATCGAGCAGATTTCAAAAATTGTAAAACATTTCGAGAAACATATCATTTTTGTCATACAAAACAGGTTGAATATATTGAGTAAAATAAAGATATTTGAAAGCTTGGGGCCGCATATATTATAAAAGTGCATTATTGTAAGTTTTAAATTATGAGTTTGACATTAGGAATGAAAAACTGATCCAGCTTGGTAGCATCAATTTTAAGAGGTAATTCCAATATGGATACCTTCAAACAGCCTCTAAAGTAGAAGGGAATGAAGAAGAAACAGAAGAGAGAATTGTGGGACAGAAGAGGATGCTCAATGGAAAAAAAAAGTGAGGTTGAACTGCAGACGATTTTACTATGACCACTGATTGGCCTCCAGGTAGGGGTGCCAACGGGTCAAGCCTCTACCACAATTGGGTGGGTCTAGACCCAGGTCCAACTGTGTTCTGGTATTGGGTCTGGACTGGAGTCTGACCGGCTCTTTCATAGCACCTGGATCTGATAAGCCAGACTCAATGCATACCTGATAAAATAATATTTTTTAAAAATTGAGGATCTCAATCAGAACTCAGGTAGAACCCAGGTTTTGGGTAGGGTTTTTTAAACCATACCCTGCTCCGTACACTAACCAGGCCTTATAGGTCCAAACTGAATAGTTAATTCAAACCCTTTTTTTACCAAACCCTAACCTTGCCAGTCAGCCAGATCTGGTATGGGCGGGGACTAAGTCGTGCCCCCACCTATTGACACCACTATCTCCGACAATACTCCAAAAGATAGTAAAAACAATGATATAGATGACACTAAATTTTATCGTAATATCATATCTAACCACCAACTAAAAAATATAACAAACATAGCCAATTTACTATTTTCTTGACAAATTTGCTCCTTTGTTGGGTTGAAATCACGAAGTCACCTAATTTTTTCAGGCGATAACTTAGACAAATGGTTTGACCAAGGTGCCTCATTTTGTAAGTGATAAAAAGGTAAAATCATCAAGACCAAAATAGTTCACGCACACATGCATGGTAGCCTATCTCCGATTCTTCGAGAACTACCGTAACTGTTGGATCAAGGGGAAGTTGATAAGATGCCAAACTTTTGTTGGATTTTGGCTCAAAACTATTGCAAAGTTTTTGCTTTAATTTTTTTATAGGTAGTGGGTTCTCTACAAAAGTTTAGCCCTTATCCTAAACAGGTGATGCCTTAAAGTCAAGGCCCTCAAGGGCATTAGATCTTAGGCTTGCATCAATTATTCTCGAATCTTGACCTTGACCTTTTGGTTTGGGTTTGGTCTTTGACTTATCTTTTTAGTACTTGAGACAATCTTGGGCTTGTGCAAAACTTATTTTTAGATCTTGACAATACCCTTTGAATCTTGGAGTTTGGGTTTGGTCTTTCACTTATCTTTTTAGTACTTGAAACAACTATTTTGGACATTGATGACAGACCGTTTTTGCCAACCATGCTTACTTATTGTTAGCAGTTTAGACCTATTAAAGGCCTATTTATGACCTTTATGGGTGGCTTGGGGCCTATATAAACCTCAACCCTCTCTCATTTCATTGATCTCATTCTCTCCTTTCCTCCCATGAGTGCTCTATGCTCTCTTGACGAGCTTTGTTCTCTCTCTCCTCTTTTGGTTTTCAAAGTTTAAAGTTCAAATCCAAATCCAGTTGCTATCTTGATACAATTAACTTAGATTTAGTTAGCCCAAATTTGTTTGGTCCTGATCTGGTTAGCCCAAATCCAGTTAGGATCTATACTCGTATCTATACCGATTCAACCCTAATCAAGAGGTTGTTCAAGGTGGTTTGTGTCAAGGTTGTTGGGCTCACCCAGTGCAGGGCATAGTCCGATCATTCGCAAGAAGGCGAAAGCTCAGTTGTATTCTGGGAGCATAATTGCACGAGTACCCATTATACCGATGATGATTCTAAATAAGACAACTATTGCTTGAAAGACAATGAGTTTTCGTATGCTTTCGAGCTCACTGGTTCAATCTCAGTTGCCATATCCACTAAATCAGGTATAATTTCAAATAATTTTCAAGTGACAATCCTGCAAATGACGACTGTAAAGGTTAGAAACCAGGAGTTGTCAAAGTTGCCCCAGTTCGATGGCACTAATTTTAAACGATAACAATACAAGGTGTTCATCTTCCTCATGATTGCAAAAGTGGTGTACGTGCTCACGAAAGACTATCAAGAAGAACGAGAGGATAAAATCATTGTTGAAAACCGCAGGAGATTAAAGTGAAAGTAGGATGATTTCATGTGTCGCGAACACTTATGAATGCACTCTCGGACACCTTGTTTGACCTCTACTCAAAAGTCATCACAGCAAAAAAGTTGCATAAAGTACTTGAAAGCAAGTACAAAACAGAGGATGCAGGAAATCATAAGTTTTTAGTTAACAAGTATATGAATTTCAAATTCTTCGATGATAAGCCACTACTACTTCAAGTCCATGAGATGCAAATCTTGTCTAATCAGATCAAGTATGGGGGTATGAACCTTGATGAATCATTGCAGGTGGCTGCAATCATTGGTAGATTGCCCCCATCTTAAAAAGATTATCGAAATGAATTGAAACATAAGAATGAAGAGTTTACTTTAGAACAACTTCATCAATATCTTAGAATTGAAGAGGAAGCTCGATCTCGAGATAAGAAAGATGATAAGAAAGAAGTTTGTGCTAAGAATGATGACATGGTGGTTGTAGTTAGTGAAATATTCATAGTTAATTCAGATAAAGGGTGGTGCGTGAATTCTGGATCAATAATCAATTCATGTAATGATAGAAACATGTTCGAAATATACGAAACCATGAGAAAAAACTATATGATTTATATAAAAGATAAACATGAAGCTAAGATTCATGAAAAAGAGAGTGTGGAACTTCACTTCACCTTCGAAAAATGTTTAACTCTCCAAAATGTGTATCGTATACCTACCATCATAAAAAATCTTGTATCTGCCTATTTGCTTACAACTCATGGTTTCAAAGTTATATTAGAATATGACAGTATTATACTGTCGAAGAACCACAAGTTTGTAAGCAAAAGTTACACCACCAATGAGTTTTTCAAACTAAATCCGATAAATAAAGTTGATTCTACTTATGTTTATATGCTTGACTTATATGATTTATGACATGCTAGATTATAACATGTTAATTATAAGTTTTTGAGAAGCATAGGTAACATAGGACTTTTGTATTCAAGCAAAGTATGCAAAAAAGTCATTTTAGAGTGTTGAAAAAACTTCTAAATTAATAGATTTAACACACAATAATGTATATGATTTAAAAAATACTTCAACTCGTGGGGTAACAATTATTTTATAACCTCTATTAATGATTTCACAAAATATGCTTATATCTGTCTCATGAAAACAAAAGATGAATCATTTGAAAATTTCAAGATTTTTAAAGCTGAGGTTAAAAACTTTCATAATTACAAAATAAAGTCTTTTAGATTTGATGGAGATGGTGAATATCTTTCAAATGAGTTTATTGAATTTTGTAAAATTCATAGAATACATAGATAATATTGGTCCATATATTCCTCAACATAATGGTATAGATAAACGTAAAAATATGACTGATTGATATGGTTAATTCAATGTTTATTAGTTTTAGAATAGATTATAAATTGTGACTTGATGCATTGCTTAGTTCATGTCATATTTTAAAAAGAGTTCTATATTCTAAATTAAACACTACACCTTATGAAATTTGAAAAAGAAGAAAACCAATTTATATTATTTAAAATTTTGAGGTTGTATTGTTTATGTAAAACTTACTGAACCAAAATTAATCAAACTTGGTAAAAAAATCAGAACATGTGCTTTTATTGAATATTCTCAAAATAGTAAGACATATAGATTTATGGATATTGAAAGCAAAGTAATTTTAGAACTTATACAAGCCGAATTTAAAGAAGATTTAACTTTAAAATAACAAGCTCCAAAAGTCATTGACAACAATCCAAATATAAGAATTTATGAGCTAAAAAAATCTGAAATTCGAAAAAGTAAAAGCTAAAAAAAACTAGAAAAATTTTGTCATAATTTTCATCTCTACATGATAGATAGAGACCATGTTTCTTTTTCAGAAGTTATAACCTCTCATAATACTCCTTAGAAAAAGGCTATAGAGAGTGAATTAGATTTTATCATACATAATAAAAACATGAATTTTGGTTTCAAACCTTTAAGATGCAAATGAATTTCAAAAGAAAACTCCGTACCAATGGCTCTATTGAAAAGTTTAAAGCTAGACTTGTAGCTAAAAGTTTCAAACAAAAACCCATACTTAATTATTTTGACAATTATGCTCTTGTAAGTAGGATTGCATCTATTAGAACTATGATAAGTTTGGCATCGATTTATAATTTTGAAATTCATCAAATGGATGTCAAAACCGCTTTTTTAAATAGTGTCTTAGAAGAAAAACTTTATATAGAACAACATAAAGGTTATATCATCTTAGGTCAAGAAAAGAAACTTTGAAAACTGTTAAGGTCATTGTATGGTTTAAAACAATTACCTACACAATGACATGAGAAATTTGATGAAAGTAATCATTTCATATGGTTTTAGAATTCATGACTTTGATAAATGCATATATAGCAAAGTAAAAGATAATAATGCTATAATTATGTCTCTATACACATGATATGTTAATTATGAGTAATAATGTAGAATGCATAAATAATACCAAAAGTTTTTTTTCATCTAAATTCGATATAAAATACATGGGTTTAGTTAATGACATACTTGGTATTAAACTGATTAAACATGAGAATGGTTATGTACTAACTCAATTTCATTACATTGAGAAAATATAATCATTATAATTGTAAGCTTGTTGCTACTCCGATTGATCATAGTGCTAAGCTAATGACTAACATTGGAAGGAGTATATCTCAATTGGAGTATGAAAGTATTATTGGTAGTTTCATATATGTTATAAATGAAACTAAACCAGGCATAGCTTTCAGCATAAGCAAGTTGAGTTAATATACTAGTAATTCAGGACAAGAGCATTAGGATGCTATATATCGAGTCCTGGAGTACTTAAGAGGAACTCTAGAATATAGAGTATTCTATGAGAGATAACCCACTGTACTTAAAGGGTCCAATGATTCAAACTGAAATTCTGATTCAAATGGATCATTATCCACAAGTGGTTGGATATTTACCCTTGAATATGGAGCAATTGCTAGAGAATCCAAGAAGCAAACGGTGATAACTTATGCAGCAATATAAACAAAGTTGATAGCACTATCATCAACTAGTATGGAAGCTAAGTGGCTAAAGAATATCTTAATGAGAATATCATTAGGAGATAAGCATGTACCCCCCCGATAGCTATGCTTTGAGGTAGTCAAACAACTATATACAAAATGAAAAGTAATATTTATGATAAAAATCTAGACATATAAGTCTAAAGCATAATTATATGAATAGTTTACTCAAGCAAAAAGTAAACTGAATTAAATATATAAAATCTTGTCAAAACTTAACGGGTCAATTGACAAAGGGACTTTTATGAGATATCGTCTTTAAGACATCGAGGAGAATGAGGTTAAAGTTTATAAAAACAATCACTGTTGACAAAAACTCAACCACATGATAAGGGTCAAACCATGTCGAGTGGTTCAATGGGAAGAACAAGTCTCTGAGTGATTGGATTAAGCACTTAATAATTTTCCCATTTCGGATGCCAAGCGCTCGAAACCTGTGTACAAAAGTTGAGTTCAAATTAAACTCTTAATAAGTTTCATAAGTATTATGACTGGAGTGTTTCAAACATATTTACACCCTTGATGGACTTACATATATGAGTGTGAAGGTGAAGATAGTCTTTTATGGAACTTGGACTTTGTCTCTAGAGCACTCGAAACTAGAATACAATACAAGACCCTTAGGGTATGTTTGATGGCTTGTCCAGGGTTGAAAAAAATGAACAAAAATGATGAAACAAAACATTGGTTCCGTTCGTTCCGTAACAACTGTTCCAAGTCCAATGTTTGTATGGACCGTATTCAGATGCTATGTTCTAAATGTCTGTTGTTTGATAGCGACGTGCGAACAACTTGGACAGTCATGGATAATGGGTCTAATTACTTCATTTTGGATTGTGTGACCTAATTCAATTTCTATAGTATCTTCTCATAAACGTTTTTTTCCTATTTTTTTATTAATTTGAAGTTGTGCACAATGCTTTCACCAGATCCTTCATTAATATGAGGAACTCTTCTTCCATCTGAAAATTCAATCCAATTTTCACGTTAGCCGCCATTTCGATTCACTCACTTTGAGGGGGGTTTGGATGCACCCGCTTATTGAAAAAGCAGAATAATTTGGGATTTTAAACTATTCCCCTCATTGCAAATTTTCCAATTTATCCCACTTTTCCTGTAGATTCAAATTGAGCTAATGTTGGCACCAACGAGAGCAGCAAATCACTGATGTCAACAAAGGGATGAGCATAAACACGTAAAATAAAGAAATCAAAACCCATGACTTTGAATCCTCATAAAATGTCATAAAAAACATACATTACCTTACCTCACTGTTTCCTTTTCTTTCTTCTGCCCACTCCTTTTTTTCAACTCCCTTTCCCACCTCCTTTTCTTAATTGAAAAGCAACACACGACACGACAGAGGCCAATACCAGCTAGCACATCTATGCACTACCCAACAAGCCTTTTACTGTGTACGCACGGTTTATTCCATCACCAAGGAAACCACAGTTTCCACTCGGGGAAAAGCAAAAAAAAAAGGGATGAAGAAGAGGGGGGGAGATCTCTGACGCCATCATCGCAGAAGAAGAAGATAAGAGATCGATCAATTCCCATCTCTACGTTCTTTTCTTCTTCACACTTTCGGAGATTCAAATCTTCTTGCGTTTCTCTGCTTTGATTACAGGATTGGCCCTCGTGATGGCTTCCCACCCAACAGCCTTGAAGTCGAACACGCAGATGTGCTTCTTGGGCAAGCGGTGCAACGGGCAGAATGTGCTATCGCACCTGCACTTGAACCCCATCTGACCCACCCGCTTGTTGCTGTTGGAGCAGCGGTTCGACTTGCCGAAACTTGGCAACGAAGATGCCAAAGAGGAGGAGAGGGAAGAAGGGAAAGGGAGGATGACGGCCTGGTGGGATGCATCGACGTCCCAGATTTTGGCCTTTTGGGGCAATTTTTCCGCGAGGCTTAGCAATTTCTCTAACGTGGATTTCCTCAATGATGATTCCTGGGGATCCTTCAATCGAAGGACTCGGTAGCACTTGGAGCAGAGGTTCATCATCGTCGAGCTGCAGAAGAACCCACAATTGTTGGGGCAGAGGCGATGATTCTTTGGCGATCGGCACCCTGTCCTGTCTGTTGTTCCAGCTCTCCTTCGCCCGACGCCAGTGATGAACAACCACTGCCATCATCGCCCATCTAGCTCTCGCTCGTGGCGATGCGGCAAACGACGGTGATGAACAACCATCGCCTCAACTCATCCACCCACTGCACAAGAGAGAGGAGGTCGAGCACACCCATCAAGAAACGATTAAATCTGTTCCACTTGTACCTGTTATTTTCGTGAGGGGGTAAAACAAAAATAACATGTTTTTATGAACGCGGCAAATGATGTTCCACGCGTCCACTGCATCCCACGTTTGTTAAAAAAACATGTACGTTTTGTATTTTTTGTCTCATGCGACGCGCGGGGCGTGCTATCAAACATGCCCTTAATGCGCAACTTCTATATATTGATAGACACACTTTTGACTACCTGAAGTGAAAATGTGTGTTGCGGTGTCTGAAAGGTCAATTATGATTCTCAATTTAAAGTTAACGCTATTGAGGTCTCAGACTGACTAAGACTAAGTAATACTAATGTGAAGATTTAAATCAAAAAATTACCTCCACTTATGCACTAAAAATTCGCAAACAACCTCTTGAGTCTTCTTGTATAGTTTTGATAAACGTGAGAGGATTGTTGAATTTTGGCTCAAAACTATTCTAAGTTTTTCCTCTAATTTTTTTATTTTCCTAAGTTTATAGGTAGTGATTTTTTTACAAAAGTTTATTCCCACATTGAAGGATTTTGGAAAACGCTTTGGTGCCTTAAAGGGCAAGGACATTAGATCTTGGGTTTGTTCATCACTTATTATTGGACCTTGGACCTTTGATTTTGAATATTGATCTTGACCCTTGGATTTGAAATTTTTTACTACTTAAGATGAATTTAATCCCAAGTCTAAAACCGACCTTTAAAGCCTTAAAGTTGTCATTGACTTGGCATTGAGTTCTCTTCTCGATTTTATCTAGATTCGTTTAAACCTTGCCCAACGATTTTGCATAAGGCACTAAAGATTCAAAACGTTGTTAACCCAATCTTGATCGAAATTGACCTTGATAGGGTCATTTATGTCCTTGTCTGAGAACCCTCCTTAGGAGTTGTTAGGCATTGATGACTCGCCATTTTGCCCAACCATGCCCACTTATTGTTAACCGTTTGAACTCATTAAAAGCCTCCTTATGGTCTTTATAGGTAGTATGGGGCTGAGGCCTATATAAACCCCAACCATCTCTCATTTCATTCATCTCTTTCTCTCGTCTCCTCTCTAGCTCACGAGTGTTCTCTGCTCTTTCTCCACGAGCTTTGCTCTCTCTCTCTCTCCTCTTTTGGTTCTCAAAGTTCAAATCCAAGTCCAGTTGCTATCCTGATCCGATTAACCTAGATCAAGTTAGCCCAAATTCGTTTGATCCCAATCGGGTTAGCCCATATCCAATTAAGACCCAAATTCATATTCGTATCAATACATGATTCAACCCTAGTCAAGAGGTTGTTCAAGATAGTCAGTGTGAAGGTTGTTGAGCTCACACAATACAGAGTTTAGTCCGGTCATTCGTAAAAAGGTGAAAGCTCGATTGTATCCTAAGAGCATAGTTGCACAAGTATCCATTGCATCGAGTACTTGATCCTAAGGCAACTATCGCTTGAAAGACGACACATTTAAGCGTGCCTCCAAGATGACTAGTTCAATCTCAATTGTCATACCCACTAAATCAGGTATAATTTAAAACTTTTGCTTTGTTAGAACTCCACTTTCAGTCCTGTTCTGACAGTTATAATGCTAAGCACAAGCAATGATTTTGATAAGCACATTAAATTACACTAGCAGAAGATCTACAATTTGCATGTAAAGAAAACAAGATTGTGGAGAATTGTGACGTGAACTTTATTGAACATTGATAATAAACACGCATTCCTGTATCATCTCTGCTTTTTTATCCAAAATGATAGGTCAATTGATGCAAACGTTTGACATCACAGTAATTTCTCATACAAGGTAACAAGCCACACTTTAAAGTCTTATGCTTCATAACTTGCCATACTCGAAAATAGGCAAACAGAAGAATAAAAGAGAAAAAAAGTGGGAGTATTACCAAGCCCTGTCTCTCGACACCTTATTTCTTCTTCTTCTTCTTCTCCTTCTTCCATTGTTCTTTTTCATTTATCTTCCATAAGAGGACACCAAAATCAAGCATGGTAACAATATACCCTGTGGGTGACAGCTGAAATATGTGAGGAACTATGCCAGAGGAAAATTACAATATAAAAATATGTGAGGAGCACTGCCCAGGATGGACATGTGAGATACAAGTGGAAGGATGGAAATTAATACATTGGTCAGTAGAAGAATGAGGCACTTAATGGTAGTTAACCTATACAAAGGGAGAAGGTGTCGATCCTTGGAGTCATTGAATTAGGTTGGCATAAAAGGCCAACTATGCACATGACAAGCACCTTAATAGTCATTCAAATTTGCAAGTGATAATAGCAAGTTGACAAGGATTGGACCGTGTAGGTAAGAATGTTAGTGCAGGTCTTACTGTTCCAACAGGGAGAGAGAGAGGTGGAAAATCCTAGCTTTTAGAACACAAATGGTTTAAAGCAAAGATTGAGAAAGAATAAATTAAAACAAGGGAAAATTCAGAAAATTGAAAGACAAATCCAACACCCACCCAAGGCATTGATGAAACATTAGGTGCCTATCTCAAAATGTAGAAATCACAGGCAATTAAATATAAATTTGACACAGTAGGCATCTGGAAGTAAATGACTCAAAAAACAATGAGAGAGAGAGAGTTTTGTAGGTACGTGAAATCAGATACAGAAAATGTTACAAGTTGGGTGACGACTTTTAATTATTTCAAAAGGATGTATCAGAGATTAATCGAAGGAGATATCCCAACAAATCATCATAAGCAAGACAAATACATGCAGCCATACTTGCATGTCACAAGCAAGGTCAAATTATGCATTAAATGTACCTCCTACTAACATACCTGTGATCAGCCAAACTGTAAATCGAGGATACCAATGCCTGATTGCAACAACGGTTAAATATGCCCACTCCAGTGGATGGATTTGCAGAACTAGACATGTGGTTGAGATGCATGCCAATAGCATCTCCACAACATAAAGGGCTAAAATCAGAACCATCATCTTGCAAAGATCATCACTGAAACTCAAAGGGAAAAATAAATAGAATGAAAGCCTCTTTTGAAATAGAGAAAATTAAGCCCCTAAATGAACAAGCAGCCAAAATCAAGAATAAATCTCCTAATTTACAAGTAAACACTTTTAGCAGCATGTTTCACCCTGACCATGTAAAATAGGAAAAACTGTGACAATCTCTTCTCCACCTCTCTAGGTACAAAATATATTATAGCAGTTTGTTACATTGATTGGGACAATTTAAAGAAAGAAAATCACCTCTTAGGAGTTCTATGTATGGAAACAATGTCGTCTTAGCAGTAACAAGTCATAAACCTTCCTTTTCCCTTGTTCATGTTAAAATGTGTGTGTGTGTGTGTGTGTGTGTGTAGTTTTTGGTCTTGTAATAGTTAAATGCCTATAGGGGCATTTCTGTCTTTTTACATGTAATAAATATTGTTTATTAAAAACAATATTTTTCTTCTTTATTATTTTCTTTTTGTATTTTTTTACTTTTTTTAATTAGGGAGTTCCTTGAGGCGCTCTATGGTCTTTTAGACCATAGAGTCCTTGGGAGCTCCCAATGACTAATTAGGAGCTCCCCAAGGTCTCTCCCTCTCCTTTTTTGTACATAAATAGGGGTCATCTCCCTCCTATTCTTGCAATTCCAAGCATATTATCAATAAATATCTTAGTCTTTTACTTGCTTGTGTTACCCTTTGTTGACTCTTTGTATTGTCCCTTAGTAGATTTGTGTTTATGCACTTTGGTGCTTGTATTGTCTACTCTTGGACTTGTATGTGCTTTTGCACTTTGTTCTTGTAATTCCGCTTACTTCATTGCATGGTATTAGAGCTATTGGTCTTTTGGGAAAGTGTTTGTGGGTTGGTGGTGCCTGCGAAACTCAAGGTAGAAGTGTTTTTTTCATGGTCCTCCATATTTTCTCTTCCTTCTTCTATGAAATCAAAGTGGAGAATGAACAAAAAATAGATTTGTCCTTCAAATTAAATGGTTTGAACTACATGATGTGGGTGTCCGCTATGAAAAATAACTACAAAAGCAAGAAGCTTTGGGGATACGTGATGGACTTTATTCCAGCGCCTCAACTCAAACTCACTAAATTGGAAGCAAATCAAGAAAAGAAGGAGATGCTCGAATCAAAGTCATTGAAGATCATCAATCTAAGGTAGAGAATTGGGAAAGCAAACATATAAAAATTCTTGCATGGTTCATGAACAATGTTGAGCTCAAAATATGTATCAACATTGCTAAGTTCCGAAAAGCTAATGAGGCATGGTTCTTTATAAAGGGTATGTAAAACCAAAAAGACCTTACAAGACAAATTTTTCTCCAAGAAAAAATATGTACCATTAAACAAAGGAAAATGAATGTCCGTGACTACTTTAATACTCTTAGTCTTCTATGGGACGAGATATCTCTTTTTGAACCAAAATGGGTTGCTAGTGAGGATGTTAAGCTAAGAAGGGAACAAATGGAAAAAGAACACTTTTTCCAATTTTTACATGGGCTTAGACTCGAATTTGAACAAGATCTTCTCTCCTTCATTGATCTAAACCTCTTACTTTAGAAGACGCTGTTACCAAAATATGCCAAAAAGAAACTGGTTTTGGTATGATTAAGGGAGGAGATAAAGTGTTGGTTGTGTCTAAACTCGACGATCATGTGAAATCTTACAAGCCTTCACACTTTGGAAGGCAAAATAACTATAATAGTAACTACAAAAAGGATATTTGTCATCATTGCCATGAACCGAGGCACATAAGACCTAATTGCCCCAAGTGGAATGACTCCCCAAAGAACAAAGTGACTTCTGTTGAAGAATCCACACCAAAGAAGGATGCACAAAGTAAGCGAAGATACTCTTTTTTACTTGCTCAACTATCAGAGACACTTCAATAATTACTCAAATCTCCATCTATATCAGGTGCCACGATAGCTTCATCTTCTGCTTCAGGTATGTCTTCTTGGATTCTTGATTAAGAGTCTCTTTTCATATGACACCCTATGTCACATGGGTGCGGGTGCGGGCGCGGGTGCGGGTGCGGGTTCGGGTGCGGGGATTCGGCACTTCCAAAAAACCCGGGTGCGGGGGTGCGGCAGGGGAAAAAATGTAAAAAAAAAAAAAATATATATATATATATATATATATATATATATATATATATATATATATATATATATATATATATAAAGGGGGTCAGCAGCTCTGTCAGCTGTCAGCAGCTGACAGACAGCTGCTGCGGCTGACAGCAGCTGCTGCAGCTGACAGCAGCTGTCAGCAGCTGCTGCTGTCAGCAGCTGAAAGACAGCTGCTGTCAGCAGCTGACAGACAGCTGCTGTCAGCAGCTGTCAGCATTACTTTTTTTTAAAAAAAAATTCGCAGCCCATTTGGGCAATTTTTTTTTTAAAAAAATAAATCCAAAACAAGAATGGACCAAAATGATCCTGGGTGCGGTCAACGCACCCAGGATAGGGTTGACCGCACCCGGTGCCGCACCCGCACACGCACCCGCGTCGAGTCGACGCGGGTGCGGCACCCTGCTAGCCGAATCCCTGTGACATAGATGACACCTTATAAAAATGGTCTATTCGATTTATATACTAATTCAAAAACTACTTATGTTTCCACTGTCGATGGAACATCTTTGCAAATTAAAAGTATTGAAATCTTAGATTCTTTTAAAAAAAAATGTACCAAAAGTTAGAGTTGTTCTACAACTAAATTCAAATATCTTTCCCGTTTCTCAAATTTTTTATCATGGATGTAAAATCTCCGCATCTAAGGGTTGTTCTGTGCAGGATCTTCAATCCAAGAAGCAGATTAGGCAATGCTATAAGAGGGAGAGATCGCTACTTCATGAGTTATCTAAATCTTCATCGAATTTCTTTTTATAATTATGTTCAAGATAATGATATTGAAACTTGGCATAAAAGACTAGACAACCAAACTACTCATAGATGTATCTTCTTCTTTTTGGGAAAAAAAATTGTAATGAAAAGGATTTAATTTGCAAAGATTGTATCTTTGGAAAAATGAAATTCATCTTTTTTCTTAATAGAACTTTTGTCACTAAAAGACCTTTTGAATTAGCACATTCGAATGTTTTGGGACCTTCTCCCATCATATCAAAAGGAGGATATTCATATTATGTTACGTTTATCGATGATTTCACAAGATATATATGGATCTACTTCCTTAACTTCAAATATGATGTGCTTTCTTTGTTTAAAAATTTTCATATGATTGTCAAAAATCAATTTCAAAGTAGCATTTTTATTCTTAGATCTGATTTAGGTAGTGAATACTTATCAAATGAGTTTCAAAATTATCTAGAACAAAATGAGATTTATCACTAAAAGTCGTGTTCTAAAACTCTTCAACAAAATGAATTAGCCGAAAGAAAACATAAGCACGTTATAGAAACCACTAGGACACTACTTATTTCTAAAGATATTCCAAAAAACATTTGGGCCGAGGCCGCTCTAACATCAACGAATTTGATAAATAGAATGACCTTAGCATCCTTAAAAAATGTATGCCTCGTCATTCTTAAAAAAATGTATCTCCTTATGAAAAATTATTTAAAAAAACATCTGATTTCAAGCGGTTGCGAATTTTTTGTTGTAAGTGTTTTGTACTTCTATATAAAAGAGATAAATTGTCTCCAAAAGCCATTAAATGTGTATTCATGGGTTACGAAGAAAACCAAGAAGGATATAGATGTTTCGACTCTAAAAGTAACAAACTATATGTTTTCAAAGATGTAACCTTTTTGGAAATAAAAATGGTTTTGAGAGATCCAAGGGAAACAATGAAGTATATTATACTTTTCTATTTGACCTCTTGCCACAAGAAGAGTTGGCTTCTTGTGAAGATTCTTTGAATGATAATGGTGATAATACCTTCAATGATAATGAAAATGGTTATGATAATGTGCATTCAAATGATGCGAATGTGGAATCACCTATAAGAAATAATGATATTGTTGATAAACCCATACAAATATATACCCGACGTGAGAAAAAAAATCCTCTAAATGCTTTAGAAAAATATTCACAAAATTCATTTTTAGAAGAAACCTCTCTTAAAAGATCCAATCGTGTCTCCAACACACCAAGTAGGTTTGTATCTTATGACACATTGACACCAAATTATAGATCATGTTTAATAGCTTTACATTTCTATCAAGAACTATCACATTATAATGAAGTAAAAAATCTTGCACAATGGGTTGAAGCAATGGATATACAACTTAAAGCCCTTGAAAAGTCTAAAACATGGGAAATAACTTCATTACCCATAGAGAAGAAATCTATATGAATGATGTAAATGGTTTTTAAGGTTAAAACCAAGAGTAATGACACTCTAGAAAGATATAAAGCTAGGTTAGTGGTCAAAGGGTACTCTCAAGAATATGAAATTGACTATAAAGAAACTTTGGTCCCAGTAGTTAAAATGATTAGTGTTAAGACACTTATAATCGTTGCATCTATTAAAAAATGGCTCATATACTAACTAGATGTTAAAAATGTTTTTTTAAATAGTGAATTAAATGAGAAAGTTTACATGGATCCTCCGCCACGGTTTTGTATTGAAAAAGGAAAAATCTTTAAACTTAAGAAAGCTTTGTATGGTCTTAAACAAGCTCCTAAAGCTTGGCATGATAACTTTAGTAATGCAATGACTCATTTGGGTATTCATTCTCTTTTTGTCAAAAGTAAAGGTTCTAAAAGTGTTATTCTTCTATTTTATGTAGATGATATGATAATCACTGGAAGTAACACGCAGAGAGTTAGTGATATTAAGAAAATTTTAAAAGAAAATTTTGATATGTCTGACTTAGGTTTTTTAAGATATTTCTTAAGCATTGAAATTGTGAAATCTCTCAAAAAGTACATTCTTTCTCAAATGAAACTTGTTGATATTTGTACTAAGTCTGGTATTTCAGATGACAAGAAGATAGAAACTTCTGAAGTGATTAATGCTAAATTAAGGCTGAAAGATAGGACTCTGCTCGAAAATCCTATACCTTGTCACTAATTTGTTAGACCTCTCACCTACTTGACTATCACTCGGCTATATATAACTCATGCAGTTCACTCTGTTAGCCAGTTTTAGCATGCTCTAACCACTATGTACATGGGTGTTGTATTAATAATTGTCAGATATATCAAGAACAATCTTCTTCATTGGATTTACATGCTTATATTGATGCTAGTTAAGGAGAAAATCCTAATGATAAAGTCTCAACTATGGGTTTTTGTGCATTTTTATGTGATTATTTGATTTCGTGAAGATGCAAGAAGCAGCAAAAAGTATCCCTATCTTCAACAGAAGTTGAATATCGTGTGATGGCTACGACAACTATAGAGCTTTTATGGCTAAAAAACCTTCTCAGAGATATGGGGATAATAATCTCAAAACCTTCGAAGAAGTGCTGCGATAATAAGAGTGCAATTTATATTGCAAGCAACCACATCTTCCATGAACGAACAAAACACGTTGAGATGGATTGTCATTATTGTTGATTTTCACTATTTTTATATTAATTTTTTGGTCTTGTAATAGTTAAATGCCTATAGGGGCATTTCTGTCTTTTTACATGTAATAAATATTGTTTATTGAAAACAATATTTTTCTTCTTTATTATTTTCTTTTTATATTTTTTACTTTTTGTAATTAGGGAGTTCCTTGAGGGGCTCTATGGTCTTTCAGACCAACCAGTCCAATTGAGAGATCCCCAAGGTCGCTCCCTCTCCTTTTTTGTGTATAAATAGGGGTTATCTCCCCCTTATTCTTGCAATGCTTTTCCAAACATATTATCAATGAATCTCTTATTCTTTTACTGGCTTGTGTTGCCCATTGTTGTCTTTTTGTATCGTCTCTTACTGGACTTGTGCTTATGCACTTTGGTGCATGTATTGTCCACTATTGGACTTGTATGTGCTTTTGCACTTTGTTCTTGTAATTCCACTTCATTACATTTCATTATGTTGTGTGTATAAAAAAGTAGGCAGAAAGGTATAACAAGAATGCTTAATGCATTCACACGGTCCAATGAATGGACAAGCACAAACCCACAATGGGAAATATAGAAATAGTCCACTAAGGGACAACACAAGAAGCCTTTAAAGAGGCAACACAAAAAATATATGAAATTTATTGAATAAGCGCTTAAAAAGCCATCCTTTACAAGAGGGAGAGCCCTCTATTTTATAGAGAAAAAGAAGAGTGAGAGAGGGACCACATGGGGCCCCTCCCTTCTAGTCGTTGGGAGCCCCAACGGTCACATTAATGACCGTTGTTGGGGCCCCAACGACTAGATGGGAGGGGCCCCATGTGGTCCTATTACATATTTAAATAAAAAGAAAAAAAAGAAAAAAGAAATAAAAGAAAAACCTAAAAACAAAATGGTACAAGAAAATTACCAAAATACCCCTAACGGGTTTTTTGATGTACAATAAAGAAAAGAGAAGTATATATATATATATTTTAACAGTGTGAACATCAGAGCAAAGTATATTGGCCTAAGAGTCCAAGAGAATAGCCTTTAAAAGAACAACAGACTGCAAATGAAAAAAATATACTAATATGAATCTGCAAAAATATATTGCCAAATGTTCGATACTATTCACTTGATTGTCCAAAAAGGGGAAAATAAATATGCTTCCTTAGAAGAAATAAAGATTATCCGCACTATCGAAACCAGACCATTTTTCAAAGAAGCATAAAAAATAATTATTTGCAAGGAAGAAACATGATTCTATTTACTATTTTGCTCAGGCAGAATAAGGACATGGATTTGATAACATTTAACTGTGACCTGGTAAAGGATCCAATCACATTATTAGCTTATTGATCACATGAACATATAGATACACACCTGCAATTGGGAACCCAGACTCCTGGATCAGGTATTGATGAACTGCACTCTAGTTTATCAGAGGCCGACTCCATGAAAGGAGTGAAAACACCATGTGAATTAGGTGCAGAAGAAAATGAAGAAGTTTGATGAATGGAAGAAGTGGATGCATTAAGAGGGTCACTCCCTGTCCTTTGATAGGTCCAGCATAGAGGACTGCAAGATAAATGCACATTGCACACTATAGGGAGAGCCTTTATGCTCCCCGAGGTTTGTATTCAATGTGATTACAGGTGACCCTATCACTGCAATGCCCCAGATATTGATGAGATGGTGTTTATACTTGAGATGCCATGGGCATCAATCCATGTTGACCTAAACTTCTTCTCATGTTGTATTGACAAACTGTAAGCTGCTTTTCCCAAAGGTGATCCATTGAACACCACCTCTTGCTCAAGAAGCAATACGTCCCAGGAGAGCCAGCTGATATTGGAATTTGGGTGCTTGAAGGAGTCAGCTGCGAAGGACCAACTCCCAGGAATATTAACCTGAAATTTCCACAGGATGGACTAATATCTAAGCCATTTCCATGAGAACGGTGAGGCACTCTCCGCCAAACATCAGGACTAGTTCCAAGGATTGCAACCCCTTCCTGTGCCTGGATGTTTAATACAGATGTTCCCATATTAGAATAATAAGAATTAAAACCAATAAATGCATGCTTTTCAATCTGCCTACAAGACCAGTAACATCATTATAGCTGCAATAGCTGCCAATGCTACCACAGCTACTCACATATGAAAAGGGACCCACTTGCATGAAGAATCTATTCTGTGGTGAGATGGGCTTATTCATGTTTGGGACCTCTTTCAACCTGTAATGACATTATCCTTCAAGATTGACAGCTACAGATTACAGATAATGATATAGCCTTTTAGGATTAGACAAAACAAAATGGAAATCTCAAAAATTAGTGATTTTTTCTTCCCTCAGAAAAGTGTCCAGCCAACAAGTATTGTAGGGATGGATACTGACAAAGAAATCAAATTATCAACAAAACCAACCTGAGGAAAGAGGCCAGCAACACACCAATTCCCTGATCGAGGACTATGATTAAGTGTCAGAGGCTGACAAACAGGCTGAAACAGATGAAGAGCATCAGTGATTATTATATGGCAAAAATTGACCAACTCCACCATCAAACGAATAAAAATGTACATGGATCTTCTTTTGGCAAGATGTTGTGGTCAACTTCTACTATTCCATCAATATGTTTTCGCCATATATCAATTATAAGCATAAATCTCTATGTCATCAAGGCATGTCAGGAAAAAAATGTCCATTTTACCCACATGAACCAGAAGCAGATTCATATCCTTCATTCAGCAAGTCAACAGTACACAGAATGTGTTCATGTCCGGCTTAGTTGTTTGTCAGTCAAAAGTCATGAGGCAAATGTTGGCATTGATTGTCCAGCCAACAAAGAAGACCTTTACGAAGGCAATGACTTAAGCAGGAGGACCATGTATTATCAGAAAAATAGACGAAATTTAGCAGCCATAGGGTATAACTCATGATAGAGAGGCACACATGACAAAAGGTGTTTCTGGAGCAGGCTCATATGGGTGTATGAATGGTTCATCAGTAATAAATGGATGGAGCATAGCCTGAAAAGAGAGAAATCAGGGGAGAAAAACATATCAATCAATCTTCACAAAGCACCCATCACATTTCAAGGAAAATGCATAAAGCAGAAAACCTGAGATGGAGTCCATCGTTTCACTGGATCAAAGTGAATGAGACCTCTCAAGAAATCAATCAGCACTAACCGAGTTCGATTTTCTGTAGTACATGAAGGAGAATCATTATCTAAGATCTGAAATAAATTGAACATCATCCTACTCAAATATCTGAAACTTTTTCAGTGAAAATCAAAAGAATCAACTTTAGTTGCAAATTAGCACCATGTGCTCTTTATACTCTAATACAAATCTCAGATTACCTTTACATATTTCTTCCTCAGAAAGGTTCTTCCTATGAGGATAATTTGAAACAATATCCTCAAGCTTCACATATTTGAAATAGCGCTTTCCAATGACAGGTTTTCGCGATTCTCTCTGAAAGAAAACATAAGCAGAATGTAAAGAACAAGGCAAATAAGCAAAGTGTAATCCATAAATGATACAATAAGATATATGTTACCACTTCATACTCTCCTTCCGTTAAGAATTGATAAGCACTTTGGTTTCCATTGCCAGATTCATCATCATCCAAGCAGTGGATGCTACCAACGTGCTTGAAGAACTTACTTGCTTTTTTAGCATCTCTTAACATATAATCTGGGGGCTGTCCACTACACAGTAGAATAAGAAAAGGACAAATTAAAAGCAGTAAGTATGCCTAGCTAAATAGCTGAAATTGGACGAACATCTTACAAGATATATGGCTCTAACTTAAGTCCACAATAAAGCACAACCTTATTTTTGTATGGGACATAAGAAACACACAATGCAAGTAAAGCATTCACTTACATGGTCAAAGGAATGTCTGAAATGAAGAATAAAATTTGCAAGTGAAATGGGTTCAGCAAAAGAGTGTAAAACTGCAATATAGGCATCTTTAAAGCCATAGCAAAGAGGACATAGGATATCGTTGACCAATTTGTAGCAGGCGTTGTCATTTCCAAAAGCCTTTACATGTTACTAACAGAAAATGAGATCATAACCGACAAAAAAATGGAAAAATAATGTTAGGATTTATCAATCACTGCCTCTATTGGAGTATACTTCAAGTTGCACCTAGCATCTGTCTGTTATCTTCTTGCCCTTCTTCTTTTATTTAACTTTTTCATACTGTAAGTCCAAGCGTGCTTTCAAATTGAGACACTTGGAACATTGTGATTCTTCCACATGTTAATCACTTGAGATTGATGTGCACATTGACAGATCAAGTAAAGTCTCACAATACCTCAGTTTATTACAAAATCAAAGAGCAATGGCAAAGGGAAGACAAAGTGTTTGCTTGATTCCACCTACGATAAAAGTATTTCAAATGATCAAGGTACTATTCAATGGATTCAATTCACATGCCGAGAGGACATTCTGAGATATGACAAAGTTACTACTGCCACCCAACTGAATTTTCTGGAGTTGTTTAGCTCCAAGAAGGATAAAGATCCTACTCGAATTACTTGGCAAGCATCAAGGGAACACCTAATCAGCTTGTTATAATGTGATATCCTTGAATGAGACAGACAAGGATAAGAAAGTTTCATAACAACCATTTGACCTAGTCAAAGTATTGCACCATTTGTTGAGTTATGACCAATGCAAATACCACATGAGACTTTTGTTAAAAAATGTAATATCTTAATGTAATATCATTTCTTTTAGTTCTTTTTACTTTAGTTATGTATTCTAGTTAGAAACTAGTTAGGATAGTTTTTTTAGTTTATTTTTTGGACTGTTTTGGACTCTTTACTTTTTGACCAAAGTCAAAAAGCAAAGAGTACCAGAGAGTCGTTGGACTCCCAACGGCTGTATTTAGAGCCGTTGGGAGCCCAACGACTCCCTCTAGTCGCCCTCTTTGTGTGTTATAAATATGGAGCTATTCCTCCCTTGTAAACCAGATGAGCCAAATGAGAAGTGCAAGTCGCAAAACTTTGAAAGATCCTGCTAGGTTGCTCAAATGCCCATTCAACCCCAGCCAAGAAAGCTGCTGCGCAACCAAAATCTTAAAGTTTGCTTATTCACAAAACTGATGAGTGTGTCATGTTTAATCAGGGAGAATCAGAAAAAGAGATTCTGGGATGTGACAAAGTGCACTCTGCGATGATAAAAACATGATGAAAGTTTCAAGAATGAGCATAAGTTTGAGAGTTCATCTTTGAACTTTCAATCTATATCCATACTGAACAAGAGAAACCATCAATTCTAGGGACAAAACAACAGAAAGATTCGTTGTTAATGAAATCTTTTATGCAATCTGCAGAATAACAATTGTTAATGATTTGGGATGGCATTTATGAACATAGTTATGAAAATTAAGAAGTCTGAATAACAATTTCTTAATGACTTGGGATGCATTTATGGACACGATTATGAAAATTAAGAAGCTCCAAACACAGATTGCACTAGATATGACCAGAGAATAACTATCAAGGAACAGGTTTAGCTGCACTTTCCATACTTATGATACAAGATTCTCACAGTCGACATCATTACTCCAGAGAATTGATGACAACAATCACATTAAGAGTTTGGATATTCTACACATACGCATACTTGGTGATGTAATAGAATGCTTACCCAAGTGTTTCGCTCATCCGATGAATAAGATCGAATTCTGACGCACCAGGAAATAAAGGAATCCCTAGAAACAGCTCAGCTATTATACAACCAATGGACCACATATCAATAGCCGTGGTATAACTGAGAAATAGTCAAGCAGAACATGAAACCCAACTAAGATTCACATGTGAAATTCAGTTGCCTTGAAACAAAATAAAATCAGTATCCAGCCCAGAATTTTCCAACACAATATAAGTCTCCTTAGATTGCTCATATGAAAACATACTGACTCTGTCCAAGAATAGAAATTTGCCTCTTCTTCCATCTTATTAATGATTAGGCCAGGTGCCTAGCAAGCTCTTCGGCTCTCTCTATTGTTAAGGCTACTGTCTCAATTGTGTATCGCATACGTCGTAGGAACTCGATAACCCATAGAGCATCAAGTTTGGGCCTGGACACACTAGATCCAACCTTGGGCTAACCAACCAAACTAATGTTCTTAGGGCCTTTAATTCTTAGAAAGAAATTGTATGGCCACCCATCAGGATAAAGGTACATTCAGGTTTTCCCCCTTCCGACCGTTACCTTTTCCACCAAAAATAGGTTCTCAAGGTCAAGTCCCTGAGTGATAGCAAATTCAAACATCAAAGGATCACTATAAGGGCTGACGGATGACTAACTGCTTCTCAAGCAGGCCTACAAAAGCAAGCCTGACTCTGATGCCCATCCAAGATCAAGCCAGAATAAACCAGAGAGGAAATCACATAAAGCCTATCAACTTCAGCTTTCACTTGTTGGGTGCTAAGGCAAGTTGGTTTCAGATGGGGACTACCTGAACTGAACCTAGTCCAAAACTTAAATGGGTCCACATCTCGAGCCCATATCCAACCCTATCAGGATGAAGGGCCAGCTGATGGGTCCAAGTCAGTACCCTTTTAGTAACAAATGGAAAATATCATAAAAGATAGGAGGTCACGATAGGGAAGTATGTTAAACTGCCAAGTGCCCACTAGGTGCAGATAGAAAGTAGCTTATATTCTCTAACTCAAAATGGATTGCACCAAGATGTTATAAATCTTAACGGCAAGGATACGGATAGCCAAGTAGAACTTCTGGAGATCTGTAATGACGACTCTGCAGAATAAAACAAAAAAGACCATGAAAAATGTAACACAGGTTACTAACCCACAATAACATGATGGAGACAGCAAGCAATTCAACCTATGGAGTATGGATACACAAAAGCACTGACCTGAATGTAAGAATAGACAGTTCGTTTCTCCATGCAGGCAGATCCAAAGTCAATTATCTTGATTTCTGCTGATTGGAAACTACACAATTGAAGATGCAACCACTTAAAGACTACAAAAACAAAGGAAATCTCAACAACAAAATATCCAATTCATTATTAGTAGCTCACCTCCAACAAATAAGAATATTTTCCGGCTTCAAATCACAGTGTATGATACTAGCATGTTTCAGAAAAACCAATGCATCTAACATCTAAAAAAAGAAAACCAGAGTATGCCATAAGGAGATTATTTTGACAGGATACTAGTAAATAATGAAGTAGGACAAAGGCAATAATTTTGTAAAACATATCATGGTTAACAAAGTGGCCTAATTAATGCTATAAAGAAAAAAAATGGAAATGCTCAATCATAAAATGAATATGTATGATATGTGTTGTACACTTTGATCTTTTCTATGAAAAACTTAAGAGTTCACAGCCTTTTGATTTTGCAACCATTTTTCTAGGTTTCTTTAGAGAAATAGGATCATATATTTTATTTACTACTAAAATGCAAAAACTACGCAACCCCTTTCCCTTCTCTAAGGTTCTCAGCATTCCTATGCACAATATTTTAATTACATTGGGAAACTTGTCAAACAGAGAAAGTTTCCCCAAAAATAGGTGGACTTGATAGTTTTTCCAAAACTCAGCAAAAATGGAGAAAACTTGTCCAGGTAAATTTATCCAAAAACCACTTTTTCTGGAGAAAAAAGTCTTCATTTATCTCCATGTATTCTTAAAAAATAAATTTTGTTGATCTACATCAAACACATCAAAAGTTAGACAAAAAATAATGGACAAATTTGTCTCCTGCACAAATTTCTCCAAGGAAAAACTCCGTCTAAGCAATCAATTGGCCCCTAAACACCAGAGTATTCCTTCATTTCACCTTAAGTCATCTTAAAATCCTCTGGGAAAAGGTTAGTTGAAGGAATGGAAAGCACTTCTTTTGATCATTCCTATTCAGTGCTTATTGAAGAAAAGAAGAGGGTTTGTTTTAACTTTTAACTTTCTATACTTTTAATGACAAATTTTCCAATCAGAATGCCCTTGAAAGAGGCATTGCCAAAAAATCCATGATGGAAACATCAAAACATATGTTGGAATCTATCTGATCAGTCCAACTTCGGATACTATCATTACATTCAAGGACATGTCAAATTAAGTCCACATCCAATTATCGAACTTTACCTTGCTCATTTGGCAAGCAACTATTGATTACATGGTTATATTAATTCAGCTCCTTCACTTGTTAATAGATTTCATTTTCATATTGTTGATAACAAGGTTTTTTCTATTCATAACTTGTGAGGAGCAGCAGGTATTTCAGTTCTAACTGAAAAGTGCATCTTCCTCATGTTACATCTTTAGCAGTTTGATATCAGATCTATGAATTTCAGTTAATCATAGCTATAGCTTATCAACGGGAGGTAAGAGTGGGAGTAACTTGATATAGAGATTATAAATTAACAAAATGCCATATGACATGGATTTGGTAGTTAACAATTTTTGGTGGTGTAATATGAGAATCAAATGAAGCCTGTCTATACAAACTAGAGGCTATATGCTTTCCATTCTTTTTAGACATATCTATCTATTTTGTAATGCTTACCACATCATTAGATTTATTATTGATGAAAAGCAATATCCAAGTTATTCTTCATTACTCTACTATCATCTAAATAAACAACAAGTAAATCATATATAAATATAATATAGAATCTAGATTCTAGAATCTACATCCAAACCCCGGTTATCATGTCCTGCAGCAAGAAGTATGTTACCAATGGTGGAACTAATGGATTAAAAGCTGGCATGATGTAAAATATTGCATCATACTAACGCAAAATCTTTCAAGAAGTGATAGGAAGCAGAACACTGGCTTAAATAGCAGCACAAAATAAGCTATTTGCATTTCAGGACGGAAGACAAGACAATGGGAAGCCACCTGTTTGGAGAATACACGGATAAGGTTAGTAGACAACCCTTTGAATTGGTTTAACCTGATAAGTTCAAACCTGTAAGCATGGTTAGTCCACAACCAGAGAAATTTTGAGCAGCATAGATGGATAAGCAAAAGGAAATGAAAAACTTACAAATTAACGCCAAGCAATTCAAACGAAATGCATAGATGGTTGTGAAACAAGAAATGATGAAGCATGCGTACAATATGATGTTTATCCTCAGGATCAAACTTCTGATTCAGCTGCATCACAGTGTAGAGTTCAGCTAATGAAATACAAACTTTTGCAAATAACCTTAGGGTTCAAGGCAAAGAAGGCTCATACTGCATTCAGAATAGACACTTCAATAAGTGCTTGATGATAGTATGCAGGTTGGTTCTTTATTATCTTAACAGCAACAAGTCTATTACACTCTAAATGCAAGCATTTCACCACTTGCCCGAAAGCCCCTTGGCCAAGCATGTCTTTGACCACATACCTAATGCATAGCAACACAATATCAAGCAATCAATTACTTCAACATAAAGTTCCAGAAAAAAGGTTTTATGTCTATTTTGATCATTTTTAAACCAGAAACAAATATTATGCCAATTGTGTGGTGAATTTCAAATACAATGCCTTATTGCGTCTTTATTTTATTGAGATGACCAAAACAGAAATTCAGTAAAATAGAAGTAAAATGATAGGACATGGAAAAAGATGAAAGTAGAAAAACATTGAGCTAAAGAAAAATCCCTTTGTCCCAAATGTGCACATTAAGATTAGGAAGGGTAAAGATCCAAACCTTTGCTTGTTTATGGAGTTGACCAGCACCATATTTACACTCAAGATAAGATCTGAATTTTCATTATCAAAGCCATCATTCAGGACAGGTGCAGATGGATTTGTAAGGAACTGCTTCTGATAAACAGATTCAGAATACTTGAACTCGGGGTTACATATTTGATATGTCTCAACTAGGTCTTTTGTTAACCTCGCCACCAGCTACACACATAAAAAAAAAACAATTAGTAGATCATTTAGATAACTTAGTATGAAGAAGAAAAACTAAAACTATTGAGCTGAAGGAAAGTAAAAATCAAAATGGGAAGAGATAACTCATTAAGGAGATAGTACTAGAACCTAACATTTTGGCATACAAAAATTTAATGCAACTTTCTTTGAGGAAAAGGCAACCATACTCACCATCATCGATGTTTTCAAAACATCACATTTTAAAAGGTTCACACACACACACACACACACACACACACACACACACACACACACACACACATATATATATATATATATAAGGTGGTAGCAGCTAACCACTTTTCTAGCTAACCACCGTGCTAACCAGGCTTTCAAATAGTTTTTCCCGTGTATTCCTTAAATCTGACAGTACAGATGTGTTCGGCACGGTTGATTTACTAGAAAATGATACTTGGATCATGTTTTTTTTTTTCGATGAAAAACATGATCTTTTAAGCCTTAAATATTTAGGAAAATCTTAGATCGTCGATTTTTTAAACCTTACAAAAACCTACCTGCATATCAGAATCGGATGATCCAAGAGCCGATTCCTATAAAATCAAGCATGTAAAACTCATCTGTATGGTTAGATTTAAGGAAAACATAGAAAACGCCTTTGAAAGTCTGCTTAGCACGGCGGCTAGCTAGAAAAGTGGTCAGCAGCTCTCTCTCTCTCTCTCTCTCTCTCTCTCTCTATATATATATATATATATATATATATATATATATATATATATATACAGTGATGCAAACATGAGAAATGAGGTTTTCAAGATTTTATTTTTTAATTGTGTCCACATAGATGTGATCTATGTACTTGATTTTATAGGGATCATCTCTCGGAGAGTTCCATTCCAACACATGGGTGGGTCTTTATAAGGTTCGAAAAAATAACGGTCTGAAACCTTTGTAAATTTTTGAGGCTCCAAATATTATTTTTTCATCAAAAACACATGATCCGAGTGTCAATTCCTAATAAATCAACCATTCCAAACACATCTAAAGGGACAGAATCATGAAAAAAAACACCGGGAAAACTGAAAAACCCATTTAACATGTTTGCATCTCTCTCTCGCTCTCTCTCTCTCTCTCTCTCTCTCTCTCTCTCTCTCTATATATATATATATATATATATATATATATGATAGTAATTGCAACCATCGTGGGTAAGGAGCCCCCAAGTTGGAACTCATGGGATGAGGTTGATTTGAGCAAATCTGACCTCATGGATGTGTTCGGCACGATCAAAATAGTAGGAATCAACCCTTGGATCATAGTTTTTTTACTTAAAATTGTGTTTTTTTTTTTGAGGTTTGAAAATTTAGTACATTGTAAGCCGTTGATTCTTCAACCCTCATAAAAATCTGATATATACGGCAGAAAAACATGATCCAAGGGTCAGTTTCTACTAAACTTAATATGTAGATCACATCTGGAGGGACAGATATGCAAAAATACTGAAATAAAAATATTACATTTTTTCACTAGGGGGACCCACGAGGGTAGCAAACATTACCCTTTCATTTTTGTTTAATACACTTGTATAGCAAAATTTTCCCAAGATTTTTAGAAAAACCTATAATATCTCAAGAAACAGCCTCACCAACATAGCACTGAGATTGAAATACTATGCCTAGAACAACAATAGGAGCTGAGCTTTACACTTATTTTGCCATGGCTTCAATGTAAATAAGCGAACAAGATAATAAATGTGCTCATCTATTTTCTTGTTGGACATGTATGTCATTTAAGTGCAAATTCTTTCCAATGTAAGGGCAAGAAGGGCTCATATGGACCAGCCTGAAATGTGATTAAGCAGTAATGGATCCCATCATATCTTTCAGATCTCCACAGTTGGTTCTGCCCCAATTTCTTTCGAGTCAACAATGCTAAAAGAGGCTAGTTTAGTATAAATCAATTTCCAAATCCAAATCCAACAATGTATGGGGCTCACTTAGAGCTGCAAAATACAATCACAGTGTCATGATCTTGGAAGGAAATACACAATCCATATACATCTGTTGCATATATTTTCCACCTGCATAACGTGTTTAGCTTTAGTTATCTAAAATGCATTATGTTGCGACATAAACACGTGGTGGGATAAGTTCACAGTATCATGATCTTGGAAGGAAATACGCAATCCAATTGTGTGATATCATGTAACTATATATCTATTGCTTATATTTTGCAACTGCATAATGTGTTTAGCTTTAGTTATCTAAAATATATTATGTTATGTTGTAAACACATGGTGGGATAAGTTTGGTGTGAGTACTCCCACATTTGAATTATTCACTCAGCACATCTTAAGGCATTAATGCAGAAGCAGCACAACTGGGTGCTAGATTATAAATTCGAAATCTTCTTCCTGAAGGACCTTTAATTTGTTTTATCATCCATATAGAAATTAGTTATCTTTCAACCGTAAACATTTTAGTTTTTTTATGTTTAACTTGAACATTTTCTCCTAGATCCGGCAAACTGGAGGAACTTTTTGTGGAGGTGTTGGTTTCTCATTGCATGGTGGGCTTTTTGGAAAGAGAGAATCATTCAATTTGTTTTATATAAGACTGAATCAAGATAGACATTAGTTATCTTTCACCCATAAATGTTTTAGCTCTTTAAGTTTAACTTGAACATTTTCTCAAGGGCCCAGAAAATAGGAGGACAAGACCAGAGTTACCAGAAGTGCCTAGCCTAGTGGGGAAGCGCGCTTCCCCGAAGTGCATTTCGGAAGCGCGAAACGTCGCGCTTCCGAAACACGCTGGGAAGCGCCAATTTTTTTTGGGAAGCGCACTTCCCCCTCGCTTCCCCTTTTTTTCATTTTTTTTATATTTAGATTTTTATTTTTATTTTTATTTTATTTTTTTTCGCTTCCCCTCACTTCCTAGGTTGCTTCCGGTTCGATTCCTAGGTCGTTTCCGAGACGATTCTTGATTCGCTTTTAAATCGTCCCACGCTTCTCGCTTCCTAAAATTTTGAAAGTACCACGCTTCTCGCTTCCTAAACTTGTGAAAGTACCACGCTTTCCGCTTTCGCTTCCCGTATCGCTTCCTGCTTCCTCTTCCTCGACTAACAACCATGGACAAGACCGAAGCTTTTGTGGAAGTGTTGGGTTCTCACTGCATAGTGGCTGTTGAGAAAGAGAGGAACAATCACATCCTTTAGGGACTGCTTTAGAAGGTGGAGGTCATTCAGAGGATAATAAGAGCAGATGTTTTCTTGTGTACGGTTGCCCACTGGACAGGAACTAACTTTAATTGGCTGGGCGTCCATTCTGTTATAATCTGAATAATCTTCTTATCAGGCTGGGTGACTCCTTTTTGCGATCCGACTAAATGACTCCTGCTGCGATACGACTAAACATTATGTATACTGAACAGTATTATAATAATAAAACTTTTCCTTCTCAAAAAAAACTTGGAAAATTTCTAGTATCAAATTAAATATATATATATATAGACTGCTACAGACGATTGTACATACAAAACACCATCTTTTTCTTACGTTTTCTCCACCTTTTTTTTTATATCTAACCTTATAGATGTGATCTACATAGTTTCTTTTGTAGAAAACAGGGTTTGGATCATGGTTTTGCAACATGCAAGCTCATTTTCAAAGGGCTTCACAAATCAATGGGCAACAATATACCAAGATCTCATGTCTCAAAAAATCATATTTTTAAGTTAGAAAAGAGGATCCAGAGTGTGATTCCTACCAAACAAACATGTTGAACACATCTATGGGGTTAGATTGAGTGGATACAACTTGCACCTAAGTCTTCCAACTAGATTGTAGCACAGTAGACAGCAACACACACACACACACACACTGTAATAACCACGATTTTTTTTAAAACTTATGTGATTTGGGCCTGGGATCCAAGTCGCGGATCCGGGACCCATAAAGGGGTCTTTATATATATATTTATCTCGTAAAACATATATGCACTTACATAAGTGCAAAAATTTTAATTAGGCGAATTATTCAAGAGATAACTACGTATTTAATGTATATATGGGCTTGGGATCCACATTTCGGATCCAATACCCATATAGGATCCATATGGATATAGGTAAAATACCCTATATATTCATATACAAAATTAAATATATATAAAAATATATATTATATGAGTAATTTTAGGGGATCCACAATTGGATCCATGTGGATCCAATCTGTGGATCCATACCAAATGGGAGGCAAGGGTCCAAAGTTGCGGTAGGGTTTGGATTTCGAGCCGCAGGTCGCAGACCCGGACCCGACCCTCTCGATTAAAAGGGGGGAAGGTTGGGTTTTATTAAGGCAACCCGATAAGGGTTGCCCGATATTGTTAGCAGGCGAACCCTAACCCCGATCACGATCAAGAAAGGGGCAGGGGGGGGGGGGGGGTTACGCAGGGCGTAACCGATCTCCCCCCATCTCGGCATGGAGGGGGGGGGGGTGACTTGGCCAATAAAAGGGAGTGGAGAGGGGGCCCTTTTCACTCGTCCCTCTCTCTTTCTGTCTGTGTGCGTGCGCCGGAGGGTAGAAGGTCGCCGGCGAGCTACAGCAACCCACACCCACCATCGTCGACCTCCAGCGAGCTCCCTGTCACGGCAGCAGCAAGGAGCAACCCCAACCGGCCCTACCCACGCGACTGCAGCCTTCAATCGCCAGAAAGATCGCCGGAAAAACTTAAAAAGGTACGGGTTTTTCTTTTGGGTTAAGTGAGGAAAACGAACATGGATTCGATTTCCATGAAGTATTTTAGGGTGGAAGCATGTGGGTGAGTAAATCCAAGCATTTATTCTAGGATCCATGGATGAAATCCATGTGTATTCATTTTTTTTATGCTATTGCGGAATAATAATCGTGTAGTGGTGTTTTTACATTAAAACAGAAGGTTTGATCCATAAAAATAAAAATAAATTGACTTTCTTATGTATGTGCAGGCTAGTAGTTCTGATCCTTATGAAAAACCCATATTAGGGATTATTAATGCTTGTAAATCTGGAAATAAAGCCAAAAACATGGGCGAACGTAAGTTATGAACTTTATAAACCTAAGTATGTTTGAGTTATGCAAGCATAGCTGCTGTTCTGCAAATTTTTGGGATTTTGGTATGCTGTCAGCAATAATAGAAAAAAAAAACAGAGTTAATAAATTTTTATGAATAGGGCCCAGGTATGAAGTCGGCTGGGCTGTGTACTAGACCCAGCCAACTGGGTCGGCTGGGTGGGTCTGGCGGTGTGCTAGACCCAGTTGTGGCTGAGGCAGTTGTTCAAAATTTTAATATACATGTGGTGTTTCCTAAATTTCCAGATTTCATTAACTGGGTGTATTTCAAAGCATGTAATTAAATTGATTTCGAACTTTTGGTTATGGCTATATATACTGACGGGGAATTTTGGGGGGGTTTAATAAAGTTTACTCCAAATTTATTATAGCAATCTGAATCAGTTATTTGAACCTGATTTGTTAGAACGAATCGAGATTTCATCCATTTTAAACTCTGATATGTCTTGGTTAACTAAATAATGTATTGAAATTTTGTTTTTTAGTTTAGAAACTGTTAAAGCTTATTCATTTTAGACATTTAATTAAACCTGAAGCTAATAGGGGCTGAGCCTGGTGGTTGTGGAGCCTCAGCCGAGTGCATTAGGCTGGGCATTTTCGGCCTTAGCCCCAGCTGATTACATGTCGGCTGGACAATGATTTTTGGGCTCGGTGTGTCTTCATTTTGGGTTGGGTGCAGTTAACATATTGCTTTTGTTGTAATGGGTATGGCAGGCTGCACTGTTACGGAGGAAATTGTCTAATAGGAATAGTCCTTGCGTTGGATCGAATCTGAAACAAAAGACCCACTTAGCATGCAAATTCCAGAATTTGCTTTCTTGTATTAAACCAGCCATCTACAGGCTAAAGAATGGATTATTGTTCAGATGCATTTACTTGACATAATATGTTGAATTAAATTAATATCACAAGGCTGCATCTTATGCATGTGTGTACATTGCATCATGGTTCACTTGGTTATTTGAGAAGATTCATGAATAGAGGCATTTAATTGGCATGATTATGTGATCACATGCATATGAAGCTTAGAGTTCATAACTCAAAAGTTTGCATACACAAATATGCATCGCGAAACATGGGAAGTGAATGCTTGTTCTAAATTATTGTTGTAAGAGAGTGTACTTGTGCATAGACCCATATGGAATTTAGATGCTTTTGCAGGGTCAAAATGGCATGGTTGTTCGTATGTTTTAATTTGATCGATTCATGAATGAACTCTTGCATTTGACATGAGTATGTGCATGTCATGAAAACATGCATATAACGTGGGTGTGTGAATTTATGCGTATGCTATGAAATTTTTGCTTCATACACAACTTGCATACATAATGCGCATTGAAAAGCATGTGAAAAGAATGCATAAATGGCATACTCTTTATGATTTTTGCTTATGAATGTAGTAATGATCAAATTGGATCATTAGGGGTTGGGTGAGCCTCGAGAACCAGTTGTTCTCTGTTTTAGTTATTTTGATACATTGCAACAAATCAAATGTGATATTATTGTTTTACCGCACTGTTCTATGTTGTCACGAGCTGTGGACCCGTGAAAAGCTTAGCATGCTGATGTGCAAGCTTATATTATTAATTCTGCATGTAAATTTGCAAATGTAAGAGAGATGAATTAATAACCAGATAAAAGAGAATAAAGAACAGTGTAATTCACTTTCTCCTTGATGTCCCTGCTTTGGCGTGGGAATCTTGGATGTTGCGGTTTGGGGAAAACCGTGAGGATACAAAAACTCCGTGTGCGTTGTTGCCCCTGAACCCGATATTGAGGTTCTTCTCCTGACCACGGTTTTAGGGAGAGTCCGCCACTATTCCTGAGGGTGGTGTGTTTTGACACAACTGTTGTTGTTTGGTATACCAAGAAAGTGGCTCCAGTGGATGTTGTTTTCCCTGGTGTCCCCGATTTTGGATGTTGTTTTCCAAGGTTCCGATGGATGGTGTTATTTCCTGATATCGGTCGAGGGCTAAGTTTGGAACCCGGTAATAAAATACAAATTGTGTGTGAAGTTACCCCGGAAACCCTACTTGACCTCGGGGATTGTACCCGTTTGGTGTATCCGCGGGCAATGATAAGTTAAAAATAGTAACTTAAGGATTGTGTGCATTTAATAGGTCATGCATATGGAAAGAGGGGATCTTAAATGAAAGATAATAAGGGTCCATGCATCGCACATAAATCATGCATATTCTTGCTATGCATGTTTACCTATTCACTTGGTTGTTTATGTTGATCATTGCATGATGTTGATCTCTTTTGCATTTAATTGCCCTATTGATTAAATTGTGATCAATGTTACTTATTTCGTGTTCCCTCATGCTTAATGTTTAGTTTAATTCTGTATGAATGGTTAATTGTCTTATAAATTGATTACAACTGTATTCCTCAAAATATTATATGGATCTTATTTATGTTCTTTTTCTTATTTGATTCATTAGAGAAACCTGTACGCAGAATTCTTCGGATTTCTGACCCTCTTCTTTTATTGGTTTTTCCCAGATACAGGTGATCAGTGAAACTGACTCGCTCTGAAGAGACACGAGGGTCACATTTGCTTCAGATTGCTTCACTTACGGACATAGTGGCTCTACTGTTATTTTCTTTTAGTTCTTTATATTTTCTGCAAGTTGTTATTTCACTTTTAACATTGAATATGAGACTCTTATTGATTAATGAATAAAAAAGTTCAGTTGGTTGGTTATGAATAATAAATGTAAGTTTGTTTGTGGTGTGTAGTTATCCAACTGAAATTGGAACTGTAAGGACCCCAGGTCTCTGGGAAGTTTTCCGCAACTCTTAGAAAAAAAAATTCTGCATTTTCAAAGGGGATGAGTTGGGGTCGTTACACACACATGTATGCATGTATGTAAGTATGCACATATGAATGCATGTTAGTTATCATCATGATTTCTGAAAGCTCATAATAATAGAGACTAAAGACTTCTTTTTCTTTGTTATTCAATGGTATGTGTAACTTATCACACTCTGTAACCTAGTTGTTCAAGTTGTGCTTTATTTTTAGTTATAATTTTATATATGGTTTAGTTTGTCACTTTCTTGAAATTGTGTGCATATCCCTATGAAACATGTTCTTAATTGTTGTAGGACTATGTTCTTTCAAACAAAAAATTGTTGTAGGACTATGAATTATGGTTTCCGTATTGTTGATATCATATAAATATAAATATATATGTAGATATATATATATATATATAGCTTTTTGTTATATGTTTTTTTGCCTCTTTAGGATCAAATCATTTTTTTCACTTTCTTTGAAAATTTGTGCTGGGCTATGTTATGGCTGCATAAGATGGGTACTTCTAGAATGCTAACATACCCATGTTGACAATGCAATACAAGTACTTGGACAGTGATGCAGTGGGGAGGGTCAGCTGCGAAGCACCTGCTTGGCACGACCCTCACGATCGTGCGATGTGCGGTAATAAGAGGAAAAGCCACCAAAAAATGTGGGTGCTGTTTTGTTTTGTTTTATTTCAATGGAACGTCAACTAAACAAATGATGAAACAGTTGGAAAGGAAGAAATAAAAGGACGTGAATGAAAACCAAGCCAAACAAAATAAGGAATAAAAGAATATCAAAAGGCAAAAACTGTTGAAGGAAGGCTGCTGCAATCTTCAATGATCTCCCTCACGTAACCCTAGGAAAGGGTTTTTAAAGGTTGTGAGTGGACCCGGGTCTCGGATCCAGCCCTGGATCCGAGTCGTGATCCGGGTCGCCTTCTCGTTGAGGCTGGACTTGAGACGCTCGGGCCCGGGCTCGTCTGGAGTAGGTATGCAGGGGTGCCTCATCCCTGCGCCATGGTACCACGATCTGGGTCGGATCCCCTGCATGGGTTTGATCTTCAATCCCCTCGCGCAAATTCGGTTCCCTGCCTGGGGCAGGCTGTATGGATCTGGGTCGATCCTGCTCTGCATCATTCTCCCCTGGTTGGGAAGAAGTCGGCTCTGACGACTTGTTGTCTCCACAATAAGCATATAGATCAGACACATTGAAGATAGGCGAAATGTGTCAATCCTGAGGCAGTTCAAGGAGGTAGGCATTCGGACCCAATGGTTGAAGGATCTTAAAAGGGTCATATTTCTTAGGGCTCAACTTGCCATAAGTACCAACTGGAAAACGCTCAGGACGCAGGTAAACCCAGACTAGCTGACCGACTTGAAACTGGACATCACGACGACCCTAGTCTACTAAAGCCTTGTAGGCTTCATAGCTTTCAACAAGTTTGGCTCGGACCTGTCGGTGGATATCACGCATATACTCAATGGCATCAAATGCGTCTGGGGCTGGATCTGGGAGACATGATACAGGTGCTAGGTCTACTACATGGGTGGGTGACCGACCATAAATCACTTGAAAATGAGACTTGCCTGTGGACCGGTTGATGGAGCTGTTATATGCGAACTCGGCTTGAGGCAATACTAGGTCCCAAGTTTTGACATTTTCCCCCACTAGACTCCATAGCAAGTTCCCTAGGGTGCGATTCACAACTTCGGTTTGGCCATCGGTTTGTGTGTGGTACGCACTACTGAACTAGAGCTTGGTTTTCAATAAGGCCCATAACGATTTCCAGAAATGACTCATAAAGCGCGTATCACGAGTGATCGTGTGGGGCAATCCATGAAAGCGGGCCACGTCCTTGAAGTAGTATGAAGCTACTAACGAGGCGTCGATAGTTCGCTTACACGGGACAAAGATAGCCATCTTGGAAAATCGGTCAACCACAACTAAAATGGAATCAAAACGATGCGGGGTTTTGGGAAGACCTACAATAAAATCCACGAACACATGTTCCCATGGCCGTTCAGGGATGGGTAAAGGAGTATACAAACCACTGTTCTGGCGTCAACCCTTGGACACTTGACACACTCGACAACTTTGGACAAACTTGACATCTTTGCGCATTTTGAACCAAAAATAGCGTTCATCTAACAGAGCGAACGTCTTATCATGTCCAAAATGCCCAGCTAGTCTCCCTTCATGTAATTCGAAAATCAACTGGAGTCTAAGAGAGAATGCAAGCACACATAACTTATTACCTCAAAAAAGGTAACCGTTATGTATATTAAAACGTGGGTCAACTGTGCTATCAGAGGAGATGCACCCTTCCCAGACCTGCTGGAAATCAGGATCCGTCGGGTACAACTCCTTGCACAGCTCGAACCCAATGACCTGCACTGACATAGTCATCAAAAGGTTGTTCTTCCTGCTAAGAGCGTCAGCTACCTTGTTCAGAGTACCAGATTGATGGTGAATCGTGAAGGTGTATTCTTGCAAGAAACTGACCCACTTGGCATGACGAGCACTCAACTTCTTTTGACTATTCAGATACTTCAATACCTCATGATCCGTGTACAAGACAAACTCCTTATAAATAAGATAATGCCTCCAATAACGAAGGGCTTGTACCACGGCATAAAACTCAACATCATAAGTGGAGTACTGGCACCTGGCTTGAGTCATTTTTTCACTAAAGAAAGCAATGGGTCTGCGGTTCTGACTCAAGATTGCACAAATTCCCACTTTAGAGGCATCACACTCAACCTCAAAGACTGCGCTAAAATCAAGAAGGGCTAAGATAGGGGCACTAGTCATTTTCTCTTTGATGAGCGTAAAGGCCTTTCCCGCAGTAGGCGTCCAATGGAAACTAGTACCCTTTAGGCACTCTGTGACGAGGGCCATGAGAGTGCTAAAGATTCTCACAAAACGTCGATAAAAAGTGGCTAACCAGTGAAAACTACGAATCTCTCCTATAGTCTTTGGGGTAGGACAATCTACGATCGCACGAACTTTCGCAGGATCTACCTTAACTCCATCAGACGACACAATAGAACCTAAGAACACGACACTTGACGTCATAAACTCACACTTTTTGGCATTGACATACAATTTTTCCCTCCTTAAAATCTCTAAGACTTGACGCAGATGACTCAAATGATCAGACAAAGATGAACTATAAATTAAAATATCATCAAAGTAAACAATGACAAACTTCCTTATACAAAGACGCAACACTTGGGTCATCATGTTCATGAAAGTACTCGGGGCATTTGATAACCCAAATGACATGACTAACCACTCATACAATCCATCACGTGTCTTGAATGCCGACTTTCACTCATCCCCCTCCCGGATACGGATTTGGTGGTACCCACTTTTTAAATCAATTTTGGAGAAAATAAAGGCATCAGCCAACATGTCAAACATATCGTCCAAACGAGGGATGGGAAAACGGTATTTGACAGTGATGCGATTGATCGCTCAACTATCTACACACATGCGCATGGACCCATCTTTCTTGGGGGTGGGCAGGGCGGGTACTGTGCATGGGCTCACACTCTCGCGGATAAATCCCTTTTGCAGTAACTCCTGGACCTGCCTCAACAACTCAGCATGCTCGGATGGGTTCATGTGATACGCGGGGAGGTTAGGGAGACTCGACCCTGGAACAAAATCAATCGCATGTTGTACCACTCGCGTGCCGACTGGAAGGTCGTCTGGCATAATGTCGAGAAACTCCTCGATAAGGGGCGCGATGTCCGCGGGAACGGGTAGAGGCGTACTCATCGACGACTTAGCCACCAAGGCATAACAATAACCTTCCTCCCAACAATGACTCAAGAAAGACCGGTAGGATAGACCTGCGAGCCGGGAAACTCGCTCAGGCTTATCCACTGTGAGAAAATCGGTCTCCTTGATGGGGAAAAGGACTATCTTATGGCCCTTAAAAACAAAGGATTACGTGTTCCTACGTCCATCATGAATAGTCTTGCGGTCAAACTGCCAGGGACGTCCCAAAAGGATGTGACATGCGTTCATAGGGGCTACATCACACCACACCCCATCGTGGTAATGCTCTCTCATGGAGAACCGAACTAGACAACGTTGGGTGATAGGGACCTCGTTTCCTTTCTTGAACCATGCCATCTTATAAGGTTGGGACAATTTTTCCGTTTTTAAGTTAAAGGTGGACACGACACTCTCGGACACCATATTCTCACAAGCACCAGTGTCGATAATAACGTCACATGTGTGACCCTCACAGTCACCAGGTTCTAAAAATGTTGTTCCGCAACCATTTTGCAGGGGTCGACTCTCGGGGTGCGGTCAAAACATGATGAATGGATAATAAGTTTTCGACGTTGTCGTCAAACTCTACAACTTCCCTCTCGTCATCTCTTTCAACAAATGACTCGCCCCCGCTTTCACTATCTGACGCTGACTCAACAATACCCTCGGCGAAATGGGTGTTCTTGCTCATGGTGGGGCATTTGGACGTAATATGGCCTAACTCCTGACACCTAAAACAATGAATGGTAGACTCACTAGGCTTGGCTTTGGATCTGGTATGGTATGCGGGTCTGGTTTAGTCAAGTTTGCTAGGCTTTACTCTAGGTGTGGACTTGGAATCTTCCTTCCTAGGGGAGCTTGCTCCCCTGGTTGGGAAATTCGACTTTGGTCGACTAGACTGGTCACTACGGGAGGTCCTATATTCCTGCCTCCTTTTCAGCTTTTCCTCCACATTCATGGCATAACTACTTGCCTGATCTAATAAATCGTCTCTGATACAATTAAAATCGTCAGAAATAGCAGGACGGAAACCATAAATATACCTCATGACCTGCTGGTGGGCGGTCTCCTCGATCTGCACTCACAGGGATAGACGATGGAACTCAGCAGTGTACTCTGCCACGGTACAGGTACCTTGACGCAGGATCAGGTACTCCTTGTAGGCTCTCTCAACGTGATCTGACGGCACGAACTTGGACTGCATCAACCTCTGTATCTTCTCCCATGTCTGCACGCGCTCTAGTCCTTGCTGCTCCCTCGACCTCTGCAACTCAACCCAGCATGCTTGTGCTAGGCCCCTCAACCGGGTGGACGCTAGAGAAACACGACGGTGCTCAACTACAGTGTGGTAGTCGAAGAAAAACTGAACGACATAGGCCCAGTCGAAGAACTGCTCCGCATCGAATCGTCCTGCGAACTCCGGAAGGTCTAGCTTCACCCCGTAGGTGGAGGGATGCTATGGCGCTCTCTGCTGACGGGTCTCCACTATTCTTGCAGGATACTCGTTCCAAAATGTGTCATCATCCAACACTGCTTCATCACCCTCTTCACGGTACTACTCACCTGGATGCTGGTGCTGACAAACTCCAATGACGTGTGGTCAGCGCTCTGGTCGCACTGGTCCCTGCTGGTTCTGTCTCGGTCTGGCTTGCCCGTGGGCGAGAGCCATTTGTGGCCGGCATTGTGGCACCGGTATGACAGGAGGTCCTACAAAAGGTGGACGGACTTGCCGGGTATCGGGCTCTAGGTGGGTAGGAACAGGATAACATGGGTCTAGGTTATGGGTTGGATTAGGGTAGAGATAGTGGATCGGGTATGATACGGGGTTCTGGATCGGGGATGGGTTGGTTCATGTTTGGGTTTTGGTAAGGGTATTTGATGCAAAGCAGGTCCGGAACGTCCCAGACGTCACAGACCCAACAGCAGTATGAAGACGATCCAGGTCCCAGACTGGACCCGAGACCCGGATCCACCAACAGCTATAAAAACCCTCTCCTAGGGTTGCGTGCGCAGCTTTGAAGTTTCAAAATACGTCATTTACTATTGCCTTCCTGCAGTTTTTTTTCTTTATTTTTGATTTCTTCTCTGTCACGTCAGTTTTGGAGCAGTCTTTATTGCTTGTTTATTTCTTTATCCCTTTTCAGTCATTTTGTTTAATCTCTGTTAAGCACTGTTTCCTTTTCATGCTATATTGAACTGTTATTGAAATAAAGCCAACCACGGTTCAGCCAACGGTGGTTTTTTTGTTAGCATTTGTAGCATATTGCATGACTGCATCAGTTGTGAATCTCATCTTTGCAGCACCAACGTTCATCGTTACCAGCAACCTTCGTTGTGTTACGTGCAACCCGATCTCCTCACTGCATCATGTCGGCACCCATTAACGTGGGTTGTGTGCTGACCGAGTAGCATCAACGTCAACCCCATTAGCGTCTCAGCGTCGACCCCTTTCGCTGCACCAAAAGCGCGTCAACACCGGTACCCATTACGTGAAACCGAGCCTTTCATTGCTTCACGTTGTTTTTGCGTTATTATATGTTGCACGACTGCGCATTGAAAGGAGCAGCCACCGGCAGCCTGTTAACGGGACGACACTGATTCCTTCACTGCACCAACGTCCCTCATGTTGGTACTCATCAAAGCTAAGGTTGCGGTTCTCTCGCTGCATCAAAATGGTATCAGAGCCCAGCCCCTCTTCCTTGGTCAATGGCATGTCGCAAGAAGCGAGGGACGATCCTACGAGCGGGAAGGCGTGAGAGGAGACCGACAACGAAAATCCGATGATGCAGATTATGGACATGTTGACAAAGATCCAAGAAGATCTGCTATGCCTAGACAAGGATGTAGCCGAACTGTCAAAACATATGGATGGACTTGAAGATCGGCTTGTGGTCCTCGAGTCGTCGGGGAAGGCGCACGCAACGTCCACGTTGAAAACGAGTGGTGGATTGGGCGTCAATGTTGTTGGCCTCCCGAGTGCGACGGCGATCGAACCAGTCCAACCGAACGTCCGACAAGCTGCCATGCAACCGAATGACATTCAGGCGGGCCTACACAGGGATGTCGACTGCGCGACCATCCAGCAGATGGTGTCATATCCATCATGGTTTCTTGATGCATTCAATTATGCCATTGCAACAAATATGGATGTCTTAAATTTGCGTATTGGTAGACCTGATTACTTAGACCTTCCATTTGTCGAAACAGTTTGGGAGTTGACAGCAAATAATATTATTATGGTTTCGACAATTGAGAATGACAGGCCTCTTTACGGAACATTAAACATTCCAGCAATAATTGATCTTTTGAAGCCGTTTGGGGTTGCTTTTGGGAACAAGATCCTGAACGGGGATTTCTCTATGGACGGTGAGCAGCGCCACTATGCATCCGGGACAGATATAGTGAAGTTTCCAGAAGGTGGTCCAGTTTTTGGTAAGCATGCTTGTATCGTTGGTATTTTAGTGCTTCAAAACCAATCTACAGGCTTTGATTTGTAGACGTCCAGGAATATCGATACATGTTGCCTATCTTCAGTGTTTGATTTATATGCTTACTGAGGAGACACCAAGTCGTCAGAGCCAACTTCTTCCCAACCAGGGGAGAATGATGCAGAGCAGGTCCGAAATGTCCCAGACGTCACAGACCCAACAGCAGTATAAAGACGATCCGGGTCCCAGACTGGACCCGAGACCCGGATCCACCAGCAGCTATAAAAATCCTCTCCTAGGGTTGCGTGTGACAACCTTGAAGTTTCATAATAAGTTGTTTACTATTGCCTTCCTGCAGGGTTTTTTTCTTTATTTTTGATTTCTTCTCTGTCACTTCAGTTTTGCAGTAGTCTTTATTGCTTGTTTATTTCTTTATCCCTTTTCAGTCATTCTGTTTAATCTCTGTTAGGCACTGTTTCCTTTCCATGTTATATTGAACTGTTATTGAAATAAAGCCAACCACGGTTCAGCCAACGGTGGTTTTTTTGTTAGCATTCGCAGCATACTGCACGACTGCAGCAGTCGTGAATCTCATCTCTTCAGCACCAACATGCATCGTTACCAGCAACCTTCATTGCGTCACGTGCAATCTGATCTCCTCATTGCATCACGTCGACACCCATTAACGTGGGTTGTGTGCTGACCGAGTAGCATCAACGTCAGCCTCATTAGTGTCTCAGCGTTGACCCCTTTCGCTGCACCGAAAGTGCGTCAACACCGGTACCCATTACGTGAAATCGAGCCTTTCTTTGCTTCACGTTGTTTCTGCATTATTATATGATGCACAACTGTGCATTAAAAGGAGCAGCCAACGACAACCTGTTAACGGGACGACACTGATTCCTTCACTGCACCAATGCCCCTCACGTCGATATTCATCAAAGCTAAGGTTGTGGTTCTCTCGCTGCATCAGTATTGGGTCTGGTTTGGGTAGTATTGGGATGATTCACCTGATTGGATCTGGATCGGGTCAAGTCCAAAACTACTCGTCGAACCTAGAATGGGATAGGTAGGATCATGGATCAAGTTGTGGTGTAAAGAGGTCTGGTTCGAGCTCGATCCTTGATCCATAACAAGATGGGTCTGATTTTGACCCCATTCAAATTCAAACTGGAGCTCCGTCCGGGTCTGATATGGGTTTGGGTCAATATGGGATCCATTTTGAGGTTCAAAAGTAGCGGGTTGGGTCGGATTCGAAGCGAACCGCGAACCGAACCCAACTGGGTAGGCTGGGTATGGGGCTGCTAGACCCGGATCCGCTCCCGGGGACCCAAAGGGTGGTCCTCGGTAGCCGGGTCTGGACCCTATTAGTATTGGTTCCTGACCGGACCCTGTGGATTCAGGTCCGATCCACAAGGGATCAATCCCCCTTGCTCGCGAGTGGGCTGCGACCGAGCTCCCACGCACGGGCGTTGGGAGGGTCGATAGGCCAACCCCGGCCCGGGCTGACGATAGCGCGACTGCTGCCTGACCCTGCGTCACACTCGGGCCCTGCAGGTCGTGTCTGGCCTACAGCCCCTGCTGCGTGGGTCGGTGCCAGGCCTGCGCACCCCGGCTGACGCTAGGAGGTCCTTCTCTATCCACCCGAGTGGCAGTCGTGCCAAGGGTCAGAGATAGTACTCCCTGCTGGAGCGTCACGTGGCTGGCATCCCTGCGCAGATCCCTCCCAGTGCTCTCCGGTTGCACGGCAGGCTGACGGGTCTGTTGGCCTGGGTCAAACATTGCAGCTTCGACGAGGACGACAACACCGTCGCCCACTCCCATACCCATTTGCTGTGTAGACGTCGTGTGCGGCTCCGTCAGCGACTCGATGGCCACGATCCGATTTTCGACCCCATCTAGTTGTTTCGACATGCTGGACATGTCCCTGCTGACATGCAGCATGTTTTCTTGCAATTTTGTCATCATTTCCATCATTCGCAATATCGGATCTTCGTTGTCGGCTTCCTTCCACTCTTTTCCACTCACCGGATCGCTCCTCGCCTCTTGAACCATGTCGCTGATGGAGGAAACACTGGGCTCTGATACCACTTTGATGTAGTGGGGAGGGTCGGTTGCGAAGCACCTGTTTGTTGAAATGGTTGGCACGACCCTAACGATCGTGCGATGTGCAGTAATAAGAGGAAAAGCCACCCAAAAATGTGGGTGTTGTTTTGTTTTCTTTTATTTCAATGGAACGTCAACTAAACAAATGATGCAACAGTTGGAAAGGAAGAAATAACAAGACGTGAATGAAAACCAAGCCAAACAAAATAAGGAATAAAAGAATATCAAAAGGCAAAAATTGTTGAAGGAAGGTTGTTGCAATCTTCAATGATCTCCCTCACGTAACCCTAGGAAAGGGTTTTTAAAGGTTGCGGGTGGACCCGGGTCTCAAATCCAGCCCTGGATCCGAGTCGCCTTCTCGTTGAGGCTGGACTTGAGACGCTTGGGCCCATGCTCGTCTGGAGTAGGTACACAGGGGTGCCTCATCCCTGCGCCTTGGTACCACGATCTGGGTCGGATCCCCTACATGGGTCTGATCTTCAATGCCCTCGTGCAGATCTGGTTCCCTGCCTGGGGCAGACTGTATGGATCTAGGTCGATCCTGGTCTGCATCAGACAGGACGCACTCTGGTATCAGTCAGCACAATGGAAAGTGTATTCAACATGCACCCAGCTATTGTTGTCATTTCCTAATCTTGCTCCATATGACTTGGTCGTTTTTATTCCATTTTTTGGGGTTTATAACAACTTTGTGTGCTTGTGTGCATGAATGTGTGTTGAACATGCTCCTTGTTAGAGGATGCAGCACGAAAGAAAGTCTAGGGGCATTTTCATAATTTTACCATTGTTGTGTCATGCAGTTTGAAGCATTTCCAACTCAGTATTGGTGGTGAAATTGTATTTTGTGCAGACTGCTTGTTTGTAGATTACATATTAGAGTAGATGCATTGTTGCAACTGTAGTGAAATACACACATACACATGAAAAATATTGGCTACCCCCGACTAGACCACACCCTCCAGGAAAAACACCTTGTTCCATCACATTTTCTTGATTTTTTTTGTAGATCCAAGTTCTACGGATATAATTTATATGGTTTGTTTAGTTAAAAACATGTTTTAGATTGTCCAAACACATTGTATAAGCAGATTTTTTAAGGGCTTCAAAATTCAATGGTCGACAATGAGAAATGAGAAATCATGTTTTTACATCAAAACAACTTGGTCAAAGGTGCATTACCTAGTAAATGGACCGTGTTGAATGCAATTGTAGTCAAATTGATCAAATAAACTTGCACCTATGAGTTTTAGCTAGAGAGTATGGTACTCTAGAGTGTAACCAATATTTTATATATTTATTTATTTTTATGATTATAGGGAAAAGGTACATCAAGAATACCTAGAGGAAGGATTCCCTTTCTCTGACAGCAAAACAAGTTCTCTCTCTACTTTCTCCTCTCATGTTTATTGCATATTTATATTATGTTTTTTATATGTTTGTATGTGTGTGTGACTTTACATGCACATACTTTTATCTAACATTAGCAATGCTCAATTGATTGAAATGACCGGAGCACTCATAAAAGCAATTGCAAGGCCACCAACTTAAGCAAGCAGCCCCTTACATACACATACACATACACATACACATACATATACATATATATATATATATATATATGTATATTTATATGTATATGTATATGTATATATATATATATATACATATTTATTTATAAAGGTCTCATCAAGATGAGTTGAAAAGAAATTTAGAATCCTTCTACACCAATTAGGATCCTCAAGTTCCTTTTAAAAGAAGCTCTAAACAATATGTAAAGCTATGTAACACAAAGTCTTCTTACAGGGCACCGCACCAACATCGCACCCATGTTGGTGCGACACTTGGACACGACTTCCTTTGTGTCAGGTGAAGTCAACCACACTGAGGTTCATTTATGTCCAAAAGTAGATTAAGTTAACCCTAACCAAGTCCATTTTTATCTATATTATATATACAAATACATAAATACACACATACATATAGTGTTAACTTAAAACTGTTAATATATATATATATATACACCCTCCCTGCACCCAAACTTTTTTAAAATGCCGCATCGCCGCATCCACACCCGTATCCGCACCCGCACCTATGTGACATAGATGTAAAGAGAAAATAAATGCGGACATGTAATAGAAACTCTCCTCAAAAAGTAAGATGGTACGCGGTCAAATATTTCAGGAAGCACTTTAAAACATGGGTGTTGAAATAATGAATAAAAATTACTACATAGTTCAAGTCATGAGAGAAGGACGCAGGGCCTCCTTGGCTAGTAACTCGCTATTGAATTCCCTCATATATACAACAAGATGCCATATCTTGCATTACTTGAATGGTCCACGCATACAAAAAGATGAAGAATCCAAGCAGTTCCTTTCAATAGGATTATTGAGCGGATGGGAGATGGACAAGTGGTGTACTCATTCCACTCCCAATTTCTCATTTATCCCTTCTTTGAATAAAATCATAGGGATGGAAACTAGGAAGCACAAATCCTGGCCTTTATCTGATTCCTTATAGATAGGTGGTGGACTCATTCCTCTCCCAGTTCCTCACCTACCCCTTCTTTGAATACAAGCATAGGGATGGAAACTAGGAAACACAAGTCCAGGCCTTTATCTGATTCCTCATGGATAGGTGGTGGAGGACTAATTCCTCTCCCGGTTTCTCATTTAGCCCTTCTTTGAATACAATAATAGGGATGGAAACTAGGAAACACAATTCCTGGCCTTTATCTGATTCCTTATGGATAGGTGGTGGAGGACTCACCTCTCCCAGTTTCTCATTTAGCCCTTCTTTGAATACAATAATAGGGATGGAAACTAGGAATCACAATTCCCTGGCCTTTATCTGATTCCTTCATGTTCACTTGGTTCAGAATAAACCCTCTTAACACTATATCACCAATAATCATCAAAAAAAAAAAAGGCACATTCATAAAATAAGACTTTGTACACAGAAAAATCGGAGTGCGCATGAAGGAGGATTGATATGTAGAATAGAATGGTGAGCACATTAACCACTCAAAAAATATTTTGGAAAAGAAAGTTGTTGAAAGAAGCCAGAATTCAGATACTGCAACTACAGACACTGTATTAGGAGCAGAATTGAAGTATATACCATAGAAAAAACTAATACTTCTTGAAATAGTAAAGCATGCCAATGCTGACCGATGGGAAATGATGGACTCCATAGAAACCAAACTTTTCTAGAGGAGCAAAGATCAAAGGAAGCAGCTATGCTTGATTCAAACATCAGTTAATCCGCTTTTTATCTTTGCAAAAACAGATGTATTTGTGCAGAAAGCATCCCTAGTTGTAAAATCTTCTATATATGTCTGATAGTCCAAAGTTAAATGGACAAGTATGGCATCTCCTTAGAGTAGAAGAGTTGCACAGTTTTGGTCATTACCTATGACATTTGACAATTTTTCTTGAATTGCTAAGGGCTTACCCTTAACACAGACATCTAAAATTGAACTAGCATATACTCTCACGAAATATTACTATTGCTTGGTTGGTGCACACGATAGATCTTACCTATACAAAAACAAAACAACAATTGCAATCCAAGAAAAATTATAACGGTTTCAATTTCCCACGCATTTAAAACTTACAAAACCAAGAGTCAAAAGCCTCATTATTCACATACTAGGGATGTCAATTGGCAAGGCAGTCGCCAACTTTGTGCAAGAACATTTGATATTGTTTCTCATGCATTATGGACTAAGAGTTGTTCAGGCGCACATTTTGAGAAATTTCCACAGGGAATAGACTTCACCAAGATCATGGACTTCAGCATGGATTTTTTTTTCCATGATGGCACTAACTATAGACAATGGCAATGAATACCACAAGAGCCTCTTTAGAGCAGCCATTTTGCGCAATTCAATCCCCAGTTTAGGATAACTACACGACACGCTAAAACACCATATTCCCCAAAAGGACTTCCGAGCATTCCATATATAACCATAAAAATTATGCAGACCAAATGGGAGCTAATTGCATGTCTGAGATAGTATTAAACACACGTGTGAATGCCAACCAACTAAAAGGAAAACAAAAGGAATGACGGGCACTATTCAATTCCCTAATGGAAGAAGATTGTTTCAGAATCGAGAACCGCGCCTCTCGATTAAGAATTTCCGATCAAAGCGAAGGGCGATCACAAAATTACCTGAAGGAATTGACATCAATAAAACACATAGGTACGGGATAGACAAAGAAGAACGTACCGGTCTCTTCGCAATCGCCCTCGGGCAACCGGATTCCCGAGTGGTTCTCATCGGCAGAGGACAAGAGTACGGCCTGAACCGCGCTTTACAAGGATTCCAAGGCGATGACGAATCAGAGGGGCGTCCCTTTGCCCGTCGGAGGCTCGTGCTCGGCTCGTCCATGGTTCGTCCCTCCGTCATTCAGGCCAGCGAGAAGAAGAGCGTTCCGATGATCACCATCGATTCAGATAACACGATCTTCCGATCGCTTCCCCGGAAACGCAACTCTCCGGACGATCTCGATCCTATTTATCTCCCTTCCTCAGACGTCATCGTGCCGTGGACCGGAGATCTGATCCTCATTGCCGGCGAGGAGGGCAAGGTCGGCTGGCGGAGATCGCCGGTGGCGGGAAGGAGAGTCCTCTCTCTCTCTCTCTCTCTCTCTCTCTCCTAATAATTCGATGACTCCGCCAGCCGTCTATTGCCCGTCCTTTTATAGCGCCCCAAAACCTTTTAACCGCGGTTAATGCCTAACGCACCCTGGTCATCCGCATTTCCCTTACGGGGTCTCCGAGGGTTATCTAAGCCGGTCGGATTCATTGAATCTTAAATTCCCAACCTAAATCGGTTACTTAGGCTGATGATCAGGTTTTACATTCGGAATAACCTCGTATCATTCCTCCTCCAAAACGGGGAATTACTTTTTGACCAAAAACAAGTTACTATTTTACCTGTGGTGACTTTTAAAGTGACAAACTATAAAAAACGAATAACAAAATTTTTTTTTTCGGATAATCCAAGTAAAATCCCCTTCATCATGGCTGGGCTCAGGTCAGTAAAACCCTTAAGGTCCCTCTGCCCATTCCAACTTGTGTTGTCTTGTCAACATTCACAAGTCGCCCCTACCACATGAGCAGAGCCCTTGTGGACAACCAGCTGAGATTAGACAGACCCTACCAGTTATTATTCAATTGAGTTTTGAACCTACAATGTCCCACCACAGGAAGACTTGCACTGACAGCTCATACCAACCACGCGGAGCCCTGTTGGTGCATTTTTTTAATTCTTGCAAAAAAATTACTATCCATCTTGCTTTGCATCAAGCTACCCATCTAACCTACATAGCAAGTTGGAGCTTTTAGAGCTGGTAAACAAGTCCAACGAACTGAACTCATCGGGTGCTCTCAAGCTTGGCTCGTTTCTTGTGGCTAGTCGAGCTGAGCTTCAGCTCATGAAAAAACTGAGATAAATGAGCCAAGCAGAAGCAAGCTCAATTAAAAAAATATTTTTTTAAAAAGATGTTTTGAGCGAGAGAAAATTTTCATTAATTCATAGTATGTAACAGTAACAGTCACATTTTAAAAAAAAAAAAAGCAAGCTGGTGTGTTAGGCAAACCACAAGTTATTATTCAAACGTACCGCTGGGTTTTGAACCTGCAATGTAGCACCACAAAGAGACTTGCACTGATAGCTCCTACCAACCACGCCAAGCCCCGTTGGTACAGCTACATTTGGCTGGTAAAGAGATCAGCCAACAAAGAATCACAAAATCAGGAGCATTCTTTAAAATAAGATGCAACCCAGCTTCATCCGATTGCCTAGACCGGCCCAAAATCAGATGAAATACATCCAGTGCTGAACTACAATTGCAAAGGACATGTGCATTCCACTTGGTTGGTAGGAGCAGTTAGTACACGTTAGTTTGTGTTGAGACGTTGCAAGTTCGAAACCCAATGGTCCAGCTTGCTTATAAAAAAAAAAAAGTAAACCACCATGCAACAATCAACTCTGTATGTCACATCCAACACCATCTGAAAAGAAGATCACGCCCAAAAGAAGCTTCCCTCATGACCGGGTTTAGTACTGATTGCAGCTGAGCTGATTTACGAGAGTTCAGTTGGACCACTAAGCCTAATAACCAAACCCTCCAAATGCGACCAACAATTTGGGGCTGACCAGGCTGCGTTCACAATTTGGTTTTTTGTGATGCATGTCTTCTTCAAATTTTCATAATAACAACCACATAAATCAAGAATTACCATGTGTAACACCCCCAATAATTTGGACGTGAAATTTTGAATAAAATTTTTTTTTTTTAAATAGCGAAAGTGACAAGTTCAAGTGGCGGGCGAGTTACAGGGTAAGACAAACAAATACTCATTCATTCATTCATTAAAGCATTAAATACATCTCATAAATGGAAATACAATTCTCAAAATCACTGGAAAATTGAGATCTCTTGATTACTTTCATATGTGATGCCCACGATGCTCCAATTTATTCATTACCTGAAAATATTTAAAGCAGAAGGGTCAGACTCATCTATCTGTGTAAAAAGCATTATATTTATATGTGGTGCACAGTGTCCCGTGTACAAATATATGCGACATTTACAGTTATAGCTAACATGTAATTTACACTATTATAAGAAAAGTGATCATGCTTTCTACTTCATGATATAGTACAAAAAATACCCGAATTAAAAGTACATCTATTTATACTAGCATAAGTTGTAGTTCTACAAGTTCTAACAATGTCACATCAACAATTCATAATTTCTCATGAATATAATTTCAATGAACTCGAATTATTTAAGGTTTACCTTACTCTTACTCTTACCTTGTGGGTACGCACCGACATAGACCTCGTAGTGAACTGAGACCATACGGGAGTGTGTTAGTTAATAACCAGTATGACTAGCCATACGGATATCCAAAGGGGATGGTCTGTGACCGAGAGAGAACTTTCTAGTAGCTTTCACAAGTATTAGGATGCACCATGTGACACTTCTGCAGAAGACTTGGATCTACCACCTAGGACACATTGGTTGTAAAACCAATGAATTTTAAAGAATTTTGAATGAAATAAAAACATGTGTTTATGTGAAATAATATGATTTATGAAATATTCAATGTGATTTTGAGGATTTTGGGCCAGTAGAGCGAACCCGGTAACGGATACTAGAAAGGGTACTTGGATCCAGACTTTAGCGAGATCCGATGATCCGACCCGATTCACGAGGCCAAGTGGAGAAATCCGATGGTTTTGAGATAATAGCATGAGATCCGAAGCACATTTATGGTGAGAGAGTGTAAGTTTAGAACCAACGGGTGAAAAATCCACTTGAAAATGAAAGAAATCCATCAACAAGGAAAAACGTTCAAATATGACATAAAAAGAATTTTCTTACAAAAGTAACACCAAGTGATGGTGTGGTGTAGTGGTAGGGCACACAGTTGCTTGGAGCCACAACCCAAGTTCAAAACTCATGGTCCGCTCACGTAGAAGTGAAAAGTATGCTCACGTAGAAGTGAAAAGTATTATGTTTTTTTTATGAAATCTGAAACGAAACTGAAAGGGTTATATACAATTTAATTCACACCTTTTGCAACAAAAAGTAACATAGCACAAGTGGTGGGGCTCGTTACCCCTTAAGTTGAAGACCTCAGTTTAAAACTCCCTGTGCATGGATTTTTCCTTTTTGCACAAGAAAAGTGATAATTTTTACTTTGGTGAAAAAAGAAGAAGGTAAAAACGTGAGATCTTGGCCAAGCCTATTTCTGTGGCTTTTTCATCTCACTTTACCAAAAAGTAAGGGGAATCCCACCAATTAGGGAGATGGGTACCACTAAAGCAACAAGTATAGATGGTTGAGATAATTTTGCTAAAGAGAGGAAGGGGTGATTTTGGAAATTCCAAGCACCCACTAAAAACGTGGGCTGAAGGTTAGGTTTTTGAAAATCAAAACTCCCCTAAGTGGGGAAGAAAATTAAATGGTTGAAAAAGGGGAAAAACGGCTGGACTTCTCTCTCTCTCTCTCTCTCTCTCTCTCTCTCTCTCTCTCTTTGGTGATCGGCTGCCATTGCTGGAAGGTGCAGCTACTTCTCCTTGCAACGACGTGCAGCTCCTTCGCGAAAAAGAAACGTTGCCTCACTCGCTTGAAGCTCCAACAAGAGGTAAGGGGTATTGTTTTTATATGCAGGTGCTTACTGCCCTGTGGTATGCGTATGTGGGATCCCACCTTTCTCATTTTTGAGGGAAAAGTGTGCCCACTACGGTGGTCACGAGCCACTACCATGGCCTCTGATTGATATTGGGTCAAAGACTTGTTGTGTGGTTAGTTGGGAACCATCGTAATGGGTTTTTAACCACCTAGTGTTGTGCACCTTTTTACGAGTTGCAACCCTACAATGATGAATGCCTACAACATCAACCTCATGACATCTGAGCCTGAGATGGTGGGTCATTTAATCAAGGCCGATCTTCATTGAGGTCGATGCAAGGGGTCACATGCGGCTGCGACCAGCATACACACTGGTTCGTGTTATGCTGCATAAAAAAAACAGAAGTGTTAAATTACGCTGTCGAAATTTCTGTTTAACATGGGATCGAAATGTTATAATGGGATAGAAATGTTATAACTCTGATTTAGGAAATTTTGATAGGGCACATTTAGTTTCTGTTTATTTCTAGGAGGAAAAGCTGAGTTATTCAAACCATTTCCTGAATGACACTAGATTTTTGTTTATATCTTCAATTGTGAAACATCTGTACCGAGTAGGTTCAAATTCTGCCTGCCTTACTGTTGAATTGCAATTTTATTACTATTAATTTGATGGCTGGGAAGTTAGATTGTGATATTACAAAGAAAAAAATTATTACAAAAAAAAAACACATGACCATGATCCAGCGTTTTGGTGTGGGTCTCGATTGGGTGCTTTATGTGCATAGGCGTAAACCCGCTTGCCTCGTCCTTTTTATGGAGTTAAACATTCTATAGCATGTACACGTTGGGTTCATTATTCTGTAGCAAACGTGTAGCATGATGATCCTGAAATAATGTTAGGTGACATCTCATTTACGCACAACCTGATGCATGCTAGACAATAGTTATTAATGTAGTACACAAGAATTAGAACAATAGTGGACTGAAAACGTCATTACATGCCATCATGTAACCAAATGAATGTTGAAAAAAAAAACTGATACACATACAACATGTATGTACTCTGGAGTACCAGGGTAAAAACATTTAAGTTTTTAGTTGATTTCAAGCCTAGCAATTTTATGGGATAACGTGGTTACTTGGTATGTATGGTAGCAAAAACTTTTTTTGGAAATTTGTTATTTTGTCACCTAATGCCTCACACATATACAGGAGGAAAGGTCCTTAGTTAACAAAATTAAAGTTTTATCAAGTGTGTGAGTGTTCTGAAACAAAAAAAAATGAACTAAGGTTACTCTAAGCCTCAACCACGTTCATTACTGGTAAGGGATGTCTGAACAGAACTGACCCATTCCGTTCTGTATGTTCCCCGGTCATTTGGGTTGAACCATGTTGGTGCAGCGGGTTATCACCGGCCCTTAACAGGGTTGCTCTGCCACTTTTGGCAGCAGACCATTGACAAGGCTAGAGGGATTACCATCGCCAGCATGCAGGTTATGCACATTGGGCCAGCACTTGGTATGGCTCGCAATATGCTGGCCAGACCAGCATCTTGCCAACATAGCTGGACACCACTAGTTCGGCATGAGCTGCGGGTCCTGATGGTGTCGCGGGGCTACAACCATGAAACCATGGTCCACGATGGTACTTCATAGATCTACTGGGATCTAATTGAGCCCAGAAAACTCCCTCTTGTCAGACGGTAGTAGGGGCTACCTTCATGCAAACCTAGTTGGCTGAATCGAAGGGTTCAGTCCTTCTTTAGTCTTAGGATTCAAGAATGTTGTAGTGGTGGCGCTGGCCACTGCCCATGATGGTGGGCGGGCTCCTCAAGGAGCGATAGCGACGGCTAACACTTTTTGTTGATGGCATCACCTGGAAGTGGCAGCCATAAAGCCATGACATGAGTGGGCTCATGACAACCTGACTTGTTGCGACAAGTCTCTGTGACCTTAGTAAGAGCACTTTTGGATATATATATTATATATATATTATAAATCAAACAAACCATGCCACATGAATGGCATGGTTAGTGGGTACGAATGTGTATGCCATAACTTAGAAAAAGAATGTTTAATTATGGGCTTTGAGTAGAGCCATATTTTGAGAAATGTTACTTTGTGATGGTGCTTTTGGCACCCTGGTCCTATAATGCATATAAGGTGTGAACCCTGAGTCGGGTTGAGATTTTGAGAATCCCCTGTAGTATGACGACTCACACGAGAAAATAAACAAAAATGAAAGTGTATGCAACATCACAAAGTTTTGAGGCTCTAGGTACACCTGAAAGACGGTGTATGTTACCGGACTCCTCGTTGTGCGATGACTCACACCTGGTTTTAAAGAAATGTTAAATGTATACATAAATATAAAAACCTTTGAGAGTCTGGGCACACCTGAAAGAAGGTGTATGTTACTGGATTCTTCGGGCTCTGGGTACACCTGAGAGAACGGTGTATGTTACCGGACCCATGGTCTACCTTGGAGAGGGTCGGATACGATGTCGAATGCCTATGCGTACCCATAGAGAAATTAAAAGATAAACATAAAAAGTTTACATTGTTCTCATAGATATTTGTGAGTATTTTATGTTGTAATCCTTGTAGTAGATCTTGTAAATGCTAAAATCATATAATGCGTGTAAGAATGAACACACACCTGGTATTTTTTTTGTTTCATAGCAAAGTAGAAAACATGCCTATTTCAGTGGATTTTTTTCTTCTTAGCAAGTTATATTGCCTAGAACTTTACAATTATGATATATGCAAATGTTGCACATATTTGTACACAGGACACTGAGCACAACATATAAATGTAATACTTCTTACGCAGACAGGGGAGTCTGACCCTTCTGCATTAAAATTTTTCAGGTAACGCATAATTGGAGCATCGTGGCGTCGTATTTGGAAGTAGTCAAGAGATCTCAGTTTTTCAGTGTTTCCTGTTTAAACTCTGAATAGTTAGATTTGTATTTCCATTTATGAGATATACTTAATGCTTTAATAAATGAATGAAATAATTTCAGTACTTCTCTGTTTTACCCTGTAATGCGCCCAACTCTTGTTTTCACACTTTTGCTATTTCAAAAAAGAAATTTACTCCAAAATTTTTACTATAAAAAGTTGGGGCGTTACATTGGTAGTCTTGGTCCCCCAACTCCGTGGACTTGAGACCCGGTGAGACGCCTAGCTCTCACTAAAAACAAGAACGTCCATGAAGCTTGTACCGCCTACTCTCTCCAAGGTAGACCATGAGTCCAGTAACATATACAGTCTTTCAGGTATACTCAGAGCCCGAAGAATCTGTTACATATATCGCCTTTTAGGTATACCTAGAATCTCGAAAGTTTTATGTTTATGCAATCATTTAACATCTTCTTTATAATCATGGGCGAATCATCGCGTCACGAGAGGTTCGGTAACATATATTGTCTCTCAGGTATACCCAGAACCCAGCAAACCTCATGATTAGGCATACATTTTTATTTTTCAATTATGTTCACGTGCGAGCCCTCGCACCACGGGGATTTCTAAAATCCCGAACCCGACTCGGGTTCCTAGCCTTGTATGCATTATAGAATTAGAGTGCCCTAAGCACCATCAAAATAGCATTTCTCAGAACATGGCTTGACTCGAAGCCCACAGTTTTATCTAAGTATTGAGCGAGGGTGTATGCACCTGCATCCCACGTACCAAGCCACCTTATATATATTTTTACGTACGCCCATAGTGAAGTCACATGGACTTCACCCAACATATCTATTGTCATAAGCCTAATTAGTACCGACATGGGTCTCGACCCCGCACCAACGACACTGGTACAATACTACCACTGACCCAGTGGTTGTGGTAACCCCTATGGTTGACACGACATAGTAGCCTGTGCCACTATTCGTTTCAACATTGCAACCTCGTAAGACAAGAACGTCCACAAGTGTCAACAGTGCAGTTGTGGCAGTGGGTTAGGGTTTGCTGCCCCACCAGAAGGGTCCCAAACCTGGCCAGACTCGGCGACTCATGCTGGTCTCATCCAGGTTCATTTGACAGACAACAACAACCAAGCCACGGTTGGAACCAAATCAGGCCCCAACCGAGCGTTGGGTGCCATACAACGCCAGCAATAATTGGTCTAGACAGCAGGTAATGAGACCAACTAGGTGCAAGCCCAACGTGCTCAACCCGCACACTGGCACCGGTACTTCCTACTAGCCGCGGTGGATCGTTGTCGCCGCCAGACTGGACCCAAACCCAACACTGAGTATTGAGGTCCCACTATTCAGTCAGTCGATGCATATGAGAATGAAATAAATGAGAGAAAAGGGTAGAGGTCACCTGATCCACACTATGGAACCTTACCTGATACGACATGTGAATGACTCTGCATAGGTTTCACCTGTCTCACAGTTTACAACTCATAGAGATATGCAAAAGAATATAATGCATACATGATCTAGGCATGATGCTCATAAAGAAAAACTACCTAAAAAACAGAAAAATATTAAAGCTACTAATGGTATATCACAAATATGGGTTGCCTCCCATAAAGTGCTAAGTATTACGTCCTCAGCCAGACGGATCTCTGGAAGAATCATTCATCGTCCATGAGACAATGGACATGAAGTCTCGCTCAATTGGGCTCTCTATGAAAAAGAGTGTCATTTGTGACACTGCGCAGTGTATTTCCGCCCACTTGACCCCTAAAAGTAAAATCATGACTCTCGCTACATGAAGAACTGAGGTTAGTCTCCTCTAGGAGACTACTCTCAAAAGGAGAGTCTAGGACCGATCGACTATCGATATATGCAACCTTAAACAAGTGGTGGTCATGATCCTGCTTGAGTAGGTCAAGCATCTTTTGCATTTACACCTCTTGCTTGCTAAAAGCAATCGGTGGTCTAAATGCCTGAGAGACTGGGGCTCGGTAAATATATGATGATAATGCAAGTTGTGGGCCTTACCCCTTCTCCTGAGGCCTAATGGAAGAAATCGACTCGTCAGTGGGTATGACATTGGGCTCCTCAGTCGATTCCTGAATGGGGTGATATACCTCCCCATTCTGAAGGAATGTAACAGATTTGACCTACTCATGGTGTGAATCTGTAGGGTACAAGACAAATAACATGGAATCTTTTCCTTTAGGTTGACAACAGACCGACTAGATAGGTGCCCCTCATTTTGCCTACTGAAGGTCTCAGCCAACAGTCTCATTTGAGTCTCCAGCTTGGCTATTGACTGCGTGTGGGAACAGAGAGTGGCCTTAATATCAGAAAAGGCCTCTAACATCTTCTCCTAAAATGACGTGCTCGATGTGGGCTCCCGAGGAGAAAGCAAACTATATTGAGGGTGAACCTGTGGAACTATGGGACGCAAGTAACTTTGTGAAAAGTTACTCTGTCTATGCTGTGTCTGGGAGGGCTGATGGGGTAGTTTCGTCATCCCAGGTTATAAGTGATTGCAAATGAATCATGCATGGGCCTAGCGAAACCTTGGGCAACATTCACCTGTTCCTGAACAAATTCAGGATATAGCGGCGCTGCCAGACATTAAAAAACACAGTGTGCAGGGCTAGCACATAGCTCGCACACTCTTCCTACAGGACTTCGCGAAGAATTAGCTAGGAATTGATCTAATTTCCTAGTCAACTGGTCAACCTTGGTTTGCAAATCTCGCTCGGACCCTACTTCAAAAATCTCTATTTTCTAGGACCACTAGGCACAAATGTGGTCCTATATAGCCATGAAGATAAGGCATGATGCATCGTGTTCTCACTCAAGGTCTCAAATAAAGACCAAGCCTCGTCCTCACTCTTGAGCATAAAAGTGTCCCCACATGACGAATCAACCATTTAACGGTTCTTCTCAGTAAGATCGTCATAGAAATATTGCACTAGCTGCCAGTGAGGCACTTGGTGGTGGGGACACTTGCGGAAAAGATCTTTCATCTTCTCCCAAGTCTCGTGAAACATTCCTCTCTCTATTTGTGAAAAGCTGGTGATGGCCTTTTGATACTGATTTGTCTTATCAATTGGGAAATATTTCTTTAAGAACTCCCTTTACATATCTTCCCAAGTGGTAATCCGAACTGTCTCAAGAGCCTTTAGTCAGTGCTTGGCTTTATCTTTGAGGGAGAATGAAAACAACGTTAACCTTAACGCGTCATCTCCAAAGTTGTTGATTCGCACAATCGAGCAAATCTCGAGGAATTAATTAAGATGACGGTAGGGGTCTTCGTTGCTAAGGCCATAAAACGAAGGTAGCATTTGGATAACGCTGGCCTTGATCTCAAAGTGGTTCGCTCCTATATCAGGTCTTGTGATGCAGGAGACGGGAGTATAAGTGTTGGGCATGAAGTACTCCCTAAGGGGACGAGTCATCTGCTGATTCTCAGTCATGGTTGCAGATCTCTAGGCTCTACTAATAAGGGAATTTGGGTCCTCAATCGGCTCTACTAACTCAGGGTCAAGTGAGCATCGCCCTTGCATACACCTCGAAGTAGATCGGTGTAGCACACATCCTAATGTGAGTTTTTTTTTAACTAACGTGCTAGCGGCCAAACCACAAAGCGAATAAACTAAAAACAATAAAAATTAAACAAACACCACGGAGTTGCACACAGTAGAGATTATGTAAAGAAAATATGAAATCTATGTGTACGGTATCAATCGTACACAGTCACCTCTAAGGGGACCCTAGTGGGTGGGTTGTGCAGAAAAGTAAGTTTGTCTCTATGGTATGCACATACGTAGTTCTAAAACCTAAATGCAAAACAAACACTAGGCAAAAAAGTGAATACTCGTATTTCGGCGTTCCCCGGCAACGACGCCAAAATTTGGGGTGAGTTTTATGAAAACCCTTTTCAAAACAATATTTTTAATGAAAACCCAGTGAAAGCCAGACACCAAAAATAAAAACTGGCTCTCACTAATGGTAGAGATCGGGTCGAACTCAGGGAACGAGAATATTTCGTATTCAAACAAACAACTAAACTATTCTTTATTGCCGAAAATGAAAAGTACGAGAAAAGTAAATTACTTGGCTATTACAATGAATGAATACCCTACGCAGAGGGCTTAAAAGACTTTATTTACAAACCCAAAATTAAATTCCTAATTCTAAAATAAAAGCAAACGGTGTCTTCTGCGCTCGTGCCTCATGTCACGTGTCAGGCGCGTGTCACTCCGTATCTCGCTCTCTTGCCTTCGCTTTGTGCTTTCCTGCAAAATACGAACACACAAAGTAGAAAGACGAAACACATAGTACTATACTAAAAAAATGTAAAATACTATAAGAATGTGCGGAATAAAAGAATGTAATATGTAAAAACTAAAATGACTGAAATACCTAAAAATGCCTAAAATGTACACAATGATATAGCTAAAGTAAAACTAAATGCAAAACGTAAAATGAAACTAAAATGCATTGTTTGAAGTGCAAAATAAAATATGAAATAAAATGATATGCCTAAGATGAAAATCACGTAAAAATCAAAGTAAAAAAAACTAATAAAAATAAAATGATATACTCAATGAAACTAATGAAATTAAAATGCTAATGAAACTAATGACATGCCGTGACATGAATAATTGCATATGTTGCGAAAATGCTGAAATAAAAATCAAAATGAAACAGCCTAAAATGATTTGTCCTAGAAACCTAAATGAAAAAAAAATGCCTTAAATGCGGTCATGAAAAATGCAATCCATGAAATGCAAATTGCTAATGTCATGAGAAATGTTAAAAACAAGCTGCCATTAAAAACAATTTTTAAAAACACAGCTGCCTTGAAAAAGGGTTTAAAAAACACTCTGTCGTGTATGAACTTTAAAACAACAATGCAGTGAATGAACCCCCTTTTTTTTTGAATGAACTTTAAAAACAACAATGTTGTCAAGATGTTCACATCAAATAGAAACAGCCATGAAAAACAATTTTAATAACAAAATTGTCGTGAAAAACGATTTGAAAACAAGCACCGTGAAAATGTTTTTCGCGGCTGAACAAAAGAAGTGAGTTTTCACAGTGGGCTGCACCGATCGGCTTTCACGGTGGGTTGCCGGAGAGTGCCGAGATTTTGGTGGATTGGCTCACGGCAACATGATGCTGGTGAAGATGAAGGATCAGAGAAAGGTTGTCGTTAAAGTGCAGGTGCCGAAAATGGAGCACAGAACCTCATGGCAAATATGGGTTTTCCAATCTAGCAGAAGAAGGGGGATCCGACTAGTAAACGCAGGCACATTCGGTAGATTTTCGTCAAATGCATAATGAATCTGGTAGATCCAGAGGGCTCAGGCAAGAGGGTGTCGAATTCCTGATTTAACAGTGAATGTGAAGGGAATCCGACTGAAGTAGATTGGGATTCTGACTAGTAGGAGACGAATCTTACAATTGATCTCTGGAAGAGATCATAAATCCTGTAAATCGCAAATCTTCGGCAGAGACTGGTTTCATGGTGACGTACAAATGCTTTTTTCTTTTGAAATTCCAACAAATCTGCCACACATTCGACAATATCAACTACAGAGTGGAATCCTGTAGATTCAGAGGACGAATCCGGTGAATCAAGAAGAATCCTACCAGATCTGAACCTCACAGCAGCTAGTTCTTTGTGAACTCAAAAGATTTCACAGTGAATAAGCAACTTATGATTATGCTATGCATTAATGCTTATGATACTAAGGTAAAATGCCATTGAATTACACACTAAAAAAAAACTAAATAGAAATCATGAGATGAAGGGGATTGAAGATTGATGCAGATGCAATGAAATAAAAAACTATATGTAGAAACAGGAAACAGGAAAATGAAATGTTGAAATATGCAGTAATGCGATGATGAGAAGAAAAAAAACTACAAACGAAGAAAATAGAGAATGAGATGGAGATCGATAATGCAGAAATCTAAAAACGATGTCGATAAACAAATTGCAAAAGAAATATGAAATGCAAAAATCTAAATGCACAAAATACATATTAAACAGATGGAGAGAGAAGAGAACTTACGTGTGACCGGAAGGGTTGAGAAAGTGAGGTTGACCTCCACTATTGTTGTCGCCAGGCTGATTGTCTCCACCGAACAGAAGAAAGAAGAAGATGAGGAAAAAAGAGAGAAAAGGAGAAGAAGAGGTGGAGAGGAAGGGGAAGAGAAGAGGGCTTCAAGCAATTCGTGAAAGGCCCCTTTTCTCAAACCCTACGTATGGGATTTTAAAGAAAACAATATTTCATGAAAGACCTATTATTTTTAAAAAAATCATAAAACCTGTCTTCTAAAAAGAAATAATCTAACGAACCTATTTTATTCGTTAAAACTACAACTAATACTAATTTCAAACATTTTTTATTAATTTTCTAATTTTAGCTACTCAATTAACTAAAAATACTAAACTATGCCATAAAATGCAAAACTAAACTTATTTTTGATGCATTCTCTATTTTTTTATCATTTTAGTACGTTTACTCGAAACTAACATAAATTTGGTTTTTTTTTAAACATTTTCTCATGAAATCATGCATATTTTATGATAAAATAAACTCTAAATATATGCATGATCAATATAGTTCGACTTCTTCAAGCGTAAGTGCATGCATTTTTAACTGCTCATGAATATTTAAGTGAATGCTTTAGTTGAGAGAACATTATAAATATATGTTTGAATGTCCTGTAAAGAATTTTATACATGTATTTTTGGTATGCTTAATCATGTTTGGGTGTGTGAATATTAGATTAATTCATGTTTACTTGTTTTAATTTATGTTTATTGAATAGCTTCGCTCTACTAAGGACTTAATTATCTAACCCTATTAAATTGAATGTCTTTAGGTAGCGAATGAGGTACTAAGCGATGATGATAGGTTGCGACGGGGACCGAGCCAAGCCTTTCTCACTTTTTAAATTGTTTTAGATTGTGAATATTTACAAATGCTCAAGACTCTAATATTATTTTAATTTGAAAGGATTGTTATTATTTAAATTCGATGTGTAATGAATAATTCATTAATTTTGAACGTTTAATTTTAAATTTGATCTGTATTTGAAAAAAAATGTAATTGAGAAGTAATACGCCAAAGTTTTTATTTTGTATAAATTTTCACTATAATTTTATAAAACCATTTAAAAAAAATACATGAATTTTGGGATAAAAAATTTGGGGTGTTACACTAAGCTCTTCCTATTTTATATTTTTAATAAAAATGAGTTTACTTGCTCTAAAAAAAAATTGGTGGTTTGCACCATGTCTGATTTATGTAATGCTTATAAGACATGGGTTTGGTTTTCCCTATAGTCGTAGATGTGGTCAGACTAGGTCTAAACTTGATACTAGTATATCAGAGTAGAATGTGGGCTTGGACCTATTCAACAACTAGAGAAACATCCCAAGAAGACATATAGGAAATTTTCTTGCGAAATCAAACAACAAGGGGGTGGAGGTGTGGTGTTGTGGTAGGATGCACGGTTGTGCGAAGCCACAACCCGAGTTCAAAACCCAAGGTGCGCCTACGTAGAAATGAAAATTGTTGCCTTTTTGCATAAAGCCCGAAACTGAACAATAAGGGTTAAATACAATAAGGCTCACACACTTTGCAACGAAATTGACACTAGCACAAGTGGTGGGGTTCGTTGCCCCTTTGGTGGAAGACCCCGGTTCAAAAACCCTTGTGCACAGATTATCTTTTTGCACAAAAAAGTGATGATTTTTACCACAGTGAAAAAAAGAAGAAGGAAGGGAGCAAAATCGTGGGCTAGTAAAACCCCCCTATCTCCTAACCCACCTCCCACAATAAACATGTGGGAGTTGGCTTTTGGTTTCCCCTTTTCCAAAAAAACATGGGGAATCCCACCAATGGGGATGAAGGGTACCCATAAAGCAACTGGTTGAGGAAGTTAGAGAGAATTGTGCTAAAGGGAGGAGAGGGCGATGTTGGAAAAAATAATTGCACCCACCAAAAACGTGGGATGGGGGTGGAGATTTGAAGTTTTGAAAATTAATAACTCCCCTAAGTAAGAGGAGTTAAAATAGGGTAGCACACTTTAGACGTCCCATATTCTCTCTCTCTCTCTCTCTCTTCCAACGTTTCCTATTCCTCCTTCTCTCCCACTGTCAGGGTCGACCTCCATTGCTGGTCGTGTGGACCTCTATTGCTGTACGGCTGGACCTCCATTGGTGATATGGTGTGCCGCTTCAACGAAAAAAAGTACGGTTGTTGTCGTCGCGAGACTCCAAAGAGGTAAGGAGTATTATATTGTATGTAGTGGTCGATGGCCTATAGCACAACTATGCTGCAACACCATCACGATGGATTGAGTCTACACCGTCGACTTGGGCTGGCGGCAGGATAGTTAGGTCGCTTAAGGATTGGACCGAGTCACCTCAAGAAAAATTGTTGTAAGAGCCTAAGGGGCCATTCTTTATCATTGGTATAAAAACAAGGGATTGTAGAGTTGAAATTTGTGAGTACCATGTAGAGAATCATGAGCGCTGCCAGCCTCAATTCTGGAAAAAAAAATTAGGGTTTGATGTGCCTTTTTAAACATAGTAGTATGGTCACAGGGAAAATTATGGTAAAAGTGTGCATAAAATCATGCAATTCCTTTTTCTTGAAAGAGAGGGAAAAGAGAGATAAGGTGAATCAATGATGATATGCAAAATCCTTGATGCATACAAAAAGGATGTAAAATTAAATAAAGGGTGAAAATAAGAAGAAAGAACAAAAAAAAAAGGTAGAGCAGGAAACAAAGTAAAAATCAGGATCAAGAAAAATGTCTTATTGGAAAACCTATACTTATTCATTTGATCCATTATAATTCACACGAGTATTTGTTTGTTCCTCTCGTACTTTTCAATCATTTTAATTGTTCTTGTTAGGAAAGATCTTTTCCTCATGGCATACGCCTCTTACTCCACCTTGTTTCGTTTGACCAGATCTCCTCATCCTTCTCCCATGCCTTAAAATATTTTTTTTAGTGCCCAATCATGAGGACCATTGCTAGAAGTTACACTTTAGTGTTATGTACATGGCATGAAATTTCCACACTCTCTTGCATTGATGATGTAAATGGTCAAGTTTGGGTTTAAATATAGGTATTGCCAAATTCAACCTGATCAGATGTAGCATACTCAGATATGGACTTGGACTCAAAATTATATAGATCTGGATTCAAGTAACTATTAGTTTTTTTTAGATGTAAGTTTACATCTAAAATTTATTTGGATTCTCATTGGTTGTGTTATGGAAACCTGAAAACAAATCCATCAATTTAGCATATCATATCTAGAAAGGGAAGATTTTTATTAATACTTTGATACCTCTTGCTACTTGATCTTACAGGGATGTTTCTTGTACAAGAGGCTTTATTGGTTGGTGGATTATCACCAAGGGCAAATGGGTTGCATATATGTCAGAAAGCCTCCAATGAAAATGATAGCTATTAGCAAGCATATGTGTGCAATGCGATGAGGATCATGGGAATGGGGTACTAGGTTGCATAGAGAAAGGTACAACCATGGTCACCATGGTTATGATATGGGTTGTTCGGTGTCAATCCCTAGGTGACTAAAAGCACAGTTTTGTTGAGATATGATTGTTTGAATTCCAAACTGTATAGGCATGGCATGAATCGGGACACCATGTGTGAGTGTCCAGATATGACCTGGTAGCAATTCCTCACCGAACAGGCATCCAGTGATGACCCTGCGCATGGGGCAAAGCATTCATGCAAGCATGGGGGAGTGCTACTAAGAACAATGTCACTCAAGCATGGGGGAGGATGTAGTTGGCACACCCAAATTTTTTCTGTCTTAGTACTTGCAATTTTGATGACAACTCATAAAAATTGGGCTTTTAAGTAGCGAGTTTGAACTTATATGAATGTTTTACATAATCTAATATTTTTAGAGAATTTTTAAGCCCCACGAAAAACTTATTCTGACATGGATATAAAAAATCATGGTTGTTTATGTGGATTTCAAAGAAATGGTGGTAGACGCATGTTAGAGTTTATTTTGAATCACAAGTATGATGCACAGTTTTATTTTTTTGAAAAACTAAGCAAATGAACAATATTGCATTTATGAGGTCAAAAAGTAAAAAAGAACATACGTTTAGTTGTTTGATATCTTCGTACTCCCTAGTAGCTGGGCTTAGACACAAGTTGAAGTGTTTGAGTTCCATGTCGAAAAGGTTAACGAAGGAAGTCAATTCTTTGTCTATGTTGATATCTGTGACCTATTTTGTTCGAGCAAGTAGAGCCTGAGGGGTGTTTACGCCTGGTGCCCTAAAGCCATCTAGTTTGGGAGCTATCGACCCGAAAGGCCATTACATGGACTTTATAGAGAGCCTAATAGATATTGACATTGCACATGACAGAGAACTAGACTATACGCAAGCTATAAAAAATTGAAGGTCCAGTGACTTGAGCAATTAAGTTTGAGGGATACTTTGTATCTGGTGCCCTAAGGTCGTCTGACCTGGGAGTCACTGACCCAAAGCTCATTACACGGATCATGAAAACTGAAAATTTGATATAGTGCTCAATAAAAGAAAGAAAAAAAATTTGTGTGAAAAAATGAAAATCAAGAAAAAGAAAAGAGTGAAAAAGAGAAAAAGTTTACTGCTTAAAAGCAAATATTGAGAAAACCTGTGTAGAACACATATGAGTGAGGATAAGTAAATAATAACATATATATATTTGATTTTCTGTGAATGAAACATAAATGATTATGCTATTTAGAAAAGTTAAAGAAAATGTTTTATTCTGTGGTGGCACGTAGAAGACTCTAATCATGTTTTGATAATGCAATGGCATGAAATATTTGTGAAAACAAACTCCTTGACTGCCTAATGATTTTTAAAGTTGAATTTTATGCATACATGATAGAGATGTTTGTGGGTAGCATCACTGCAAACCCTCACGAGACCTTACTCGTCCACTGGGGTAACCCAAGGGTTGAAAGGGCTTGTTGCATGTGCTAAATACAACCATGATTCCTACGAAAGTGAATTAGTGATAGTTTAGTTGCTTGCAATTTTCTAGTTTGCTCGAGGACTAGCAAAACATAAGCATGGGGGTATTTGATCATACAAATATTTAGAGTTTATTTTATCATAAAATATGCATGATTTCATGAGAAAATGTTTTAAAAAAACCCAATTTTATGTTAGTTTTGAGTAAATGTACTAAAATGATAAAAAAATAGAAAATGCATGAAAAATAAGTTTAGTTTTGCATTTTATGGCATAGTTTAGTATTTTTAGTTAATTGAGTAGGTTAAATTAGAAAAGTAATAAAAAATGTTTGAAATTAGTATTAGTTGTAGTTTTAATTAATAGAATAGGTTTGTTAGATTATTTCTTTTAAGAAGATAGGTTTTTAGATTTTTATAAAAATAATAGGTTTTTCATGAAATATTGTTTTCTTTAAAATCCCATACGTAGGGTTTGAGAAAAGGGCTTTTCACGAATTGCTTGAAGCCCTCTTCTCTTTTCCTTCCTCTCCATCCTTCCTCCTCTTCTTCTCCTTCTCTCTCCTTTTTTCTCATATTCTTCTTTCTTTTGTTCGGTGGAGACAATCAGCCTGGTGGCAGCAATAGTGGAGGTCAACCTCTCTTTCTCAACCCTTTTAGTCACACATAAGTTCTCTTTTCTCTCCATCTGTTTAATCTATATTTTATGCATTTAGATTTTTGCATTTTATATTTCTTTTGCAATTTGTTTATCAGCATCATTTTTAGATTTCTGCATTATCGATCTCCATCTCATTCTCTATTTCCTTCGTTTGTAGTTTTTTTTTTTCTTATCATCGCATTACTGCATATTTCAGCATTTCATTTTCCTGTTTCCTATTTCTGCATATAGTTTTTGATTTCATTGCATCTGCATCAATCTTCATTCCCCTTCATCTCACAATTTCTATTTTTTTTTAGTGTGTAATTCAATGGCATTTTACCTTAGTATCATAAGCATTAATGCATAGCATAATCATAAGCTACTTATTCACTGTGAAATCTTTTGAGTTCACAGAGAACTAGCTGCTGTGAGGTTCAGATCTAGTAGGATTCTTCTTGATTCACCAGATTTGTCCTCTGCATCTACCGGATTCCACTCTGTAGTTGCTATTGCCGGATGTGTGGCAGATTTGTTGGAATTTCAAAAGAAAAAGCATTTGTACGTCACCGTGAAACTGGTCTCTGCCGGAGATTTGTGATTTGCAGGATTTATGATCTCTTCCAGAGATCAACTGTAAGATTCGTCTCCTACTGGTCAAAATCCCGATCTGCTTCAGCCGAATTCCCTTCACATTCACTGTGAAATCAGGAATTCGACACCCTTTTGCCTGAGCCCTCTGGATCTACCAGATTCATTCAACATTTGACGGAAATCTACCTAATGTGCCTGCGTTTACTAGTCGGATCCCCTTTCTTCTGCTGGATTGGAAAATCCATATTTGCCATGAGGTTCTGTGCTGCATTTCCGGCACCTGCACTTTAACGTCAACATTTGTCCGATCTTTCATCTTCACCAGCATCCTGTTGCCGTGAGCCAATCCACCAAAATCTCGGCACTCTTCGACAACCCACCGTGAAAGCCGATCGGTGCAGCCCACTGTGAAAACTCACTTCTTTTGTTCAGCCGTGAAAAACATTTTCACGGTGCTTGTTTTCAAATCGTTTTTCACGGCAATTTTGTTATTAAAATCATTTTTCATGGTTGTTTCTATTTGCTGTGAACATCTTGACAACATTGTTGTTTTTAAAGTTCATTCAAAAAAAAAGAAGGGTTCATTCACTGCACTGTTGTTTTAAAGTTCATACACGACAGAGTGTTTTTTAAACCCTTTTTCAAGGCAGCTGTGTTTTTAAAAATTGTTTTTAATGGCAGCTTGTTTTTAACATTTCTCACATTAGCAATTTGCATTTCATGGATTGCATTTTTCATGACCGCATTTAAGGCATTTTTTTTTCATTTAGGTTTCTAGGACAAATCATTTTAGGCTGTTTCATTTTGATTTTTATTTTAGCATTTTCGCAACATATGCAATTATTCATGTCAGGGCATGTCATTAGTTTCATTAGCATTTTAATTTCATTAGTTTCATTGAGTATATCATTTTATTTTTATTAGTTTTTTTTACTTTGATTTTTACGTGATTTTCATCTTAGGCATATCATTTTATTTCATATTTTATTTTGCACTTCAAACAATGCATTTTAGTTTCATTTTACGTTTTGCATTTAGTTTTACTTTAGCTATATCATTGTGTACATTTCAGGCATTTTTAGGTATTTCAGTCATTTTAGTTTTTACATATTACATTCTTTTATTCCGCACATTCTTATAGTATTTTACATTTTTTAGTATAGTACTATGTGTTTCGTCTTTCTACTTTGTGTGTTCGTATTTTGCAGGAAAGCACAAAGCGAAGGCAAGAGAGCGAGATACGGAGTGGCGCGCGCCCGACACGTGACATGAGGCACGAGCGCAGAAGACACCGTTTGCTTTTATTTTAGAATTATGAATTTAATTTTGGGTTTGTAAATAAAGTCTTTTAAGCCCTCTGCGTAGGGTATTCATTCATTGTAATAGCCAAGTAATTTACTTTTCTCGTACTTTTCATTTTCGGCAATAAAGAATAGTTTAGTTGTTTGTTTGAATACGAAATATTCTCGTTCCCTGAGTTCGACCCGATCTCTACCATTAGTGAGAGCCAGTTTTTATTGTTGGTGTTTGGCTTTCACTGGGTTTTCATTAAAAATATTGTTTTGAAAAAGGGTTTTCATAAAAATCTTGTTTATTGGTAAATAGCCACGAAGGCAAGCCAGTGCATAAAGACTTTATTCAATGTGTGACTTATTTTTGACACTTAATTCCTGTAGAAAACTTATCTTAGCAGTTCATATACAATATGTTGTCCATTGGCAAAAGCGCACTTGAAAACTACATAGAAATCGTAAGTTTCTGTTAACCGGGCCTTTAACTGGTTTAAAACTTGTTGAAACACAATTTTATCTAACTGTTACAACTATCACAGAAAAATGTACAGTCGTCAGACAAAGCCAAAATTTTTACAAGTTACAGATAATTCCGTCATCTTTCTAATGCCACAAACCTTTCGTAAACATTTCTCCAGATAAAGGAGATACGACTGGTTTAGTGCACACCTGTACTTTTTTGTTCCAACTGTTATGATTTAGTGCTCAGTCTGAAAATAGAACTCAAAATTTCACAAAAAGCTATGAAATTTTATTTTCTTTCCAACACAACAAACTGTTCATAAAAACTCCTTCAAAAGAAAGAGATACAAATGATTCATCGATCGGATGTTAGGCCAAAAATATGTAATAGTGGGTTATATGCATTCAGGTGAGCAGAAATAAGCCACCCAAATTCATATTTTTATTTTTTTTCACATAAATACTTCAAACAAAACCTCTAAAATAACATCACATATTTTTTATATAATCTACTATAGACAAATCTCCTTTTCGCAGCTGTTAGGCCAAAAAATCGATTTGTCTCTCTAAACCTTATTTTTTCAAGAATATATTCGGTATTTTTGCAATAACAAGCATAACAATGCATATTTTTCTATGACAAAAATAATAAAAACATGCTAAGAACCATAGAAGATGTACTTGAGCATTAAACTATGATTTCTAACTAAAAATTTTGCAAGAAATCAATAAACTTTATACTATATTCAAGTAAATATGATTTTTGTTTATGATAAGTCCATAACATGCATTACAAAATTTTGTTCATTTTTATTTTCAATAGTTTGATCACTTTAGGGGTGGAATCAATTTCACCTTGAGGGAATCAGAATCAACCCCCCTTCATTAAATCAAAATTTAGATCTTACAAAAACTTTTCCTTATGACAATATGTTAATTCGAACAAAAACATATGATTTTGTCAAAACAATTTTCCAATTTAATTGAATTGCATTTTCCATTCTAATTAATTTTTTTCCAAATTAATTATTTTGGATTTAAATTCTTTCAAAACTAGAATTTAAATGGAATGACTCTAAATGCAACTCAAATTATTTTTAAATGTATGTAAATTTATCTAAACCAAAATTTGGCTAGCTTAATTATATATATATATATATATTAACAATTCCAATTTTTCAAAAATATATTTCAAAAAATAATTTTTACTAGAATCGATAGGACCTATTGACATTTTGGATTTATTTTATTTTATTATTATTTTTTCAAGTCTTATTTTAAGACCTAATCTATGCATATTATCATTATCAAATTATCACAAATGGGATTATTCACGAAAATTCCTCCAAAAAATCATGGGTATTACACTTAGGGCAGTAAGGTATCGACCCCCAGCTTTACAAGAAGAGCAAGGCAGCCTGTGAAGATTGGGTGAATCCACTCCAAATATTGTGTCAGCAACTTGATAGCAACCATGTGAAATACATAAAAAAAGATAAGAGTGAGTAGTGTGGATAGAGGTTTAACCCATTCCTCAAATGTGTTATGGTCAGAATTTCAGAAGATGGTGCAATATCAAGCTCTAAGATCCAGACACCACACCCAAGCCCGATGAGGGTCCACCAACATTTTGTGGGTCCTAAGTTGATGACAAGGTAATTGACATTGGTTCTCTAATGGGTGACAAGTTAGAGATCCAGAGTATAAGGCAGAAGAAGGAGAAAGATGACATGTATCAAGCAGAGGAGGCAAGCCAATTAAGGAGTGAGGTCCACCGAGGGAGTGTGCCATACTGGAGAGTCTTAAGGGGCGTCCCCCTATTCTAGAAGCTAATTAAATTTAAGCAAGTAGTTAATTAATTATGGAAGAGTCCTTAGTTGATTTGTTCTTTTGAGAAGTCATTTTTAAAAGTCTTGTAAGAGAAAGGACTCTAGAGTTCTTAGTCTTTATTTTTCAATAGGAGTCTTTATATTTTACGATAGGGTGATTGGATATGGACTTTATCTCAAGCATTACATCTATAAATAGAGCTTCAAGGTTCTTCTTTATGTATTATAGAATGAAGTTAAGTTCTCAAATCCCTTTCCTTGTCACCCCCATCCCCTCTCTAATGTCTTAATTACTTTTCTCTCTTTCTTGTTTCTTTCTCTACTCTCTCTCCTAACTCACGACCCCACTGGTCACCCTGGTCATCAACGAACCAGGCTTACAAGGGTTGGACATTCAACCCTTCTCTGGAGCTCGAGCTCCACCCATAATCCCAGAACATGCATTTTGCTATCCTAGCGAGACGAGCAACATCTCTGTGTTGCAAATCGTGTGTATCCCTACTATATCATGGTAAAACCTTATATAAGATTGCTATTTTAGATTGTATCACGAGATAAATTCATGGATCACACCCATTTTCTATGATCCTATGCAGCTTAAAAAAAAATAATAATAAGAAAATGACCATACTCTATGATAAAAATGATGTGTTTTTCTAAAAATCCCATAATTTGCCAAAATTCACTCGATGACCAAAACCATAAATAGTCTGATGTAAAAAGATCATTTTAACTTTCACATATGCAAATTTTCTTTAGATATGCAAATTTCCTCCCAAATATGTCCCTAAGTATAGCATCTAAGATCTGTAACAGACTTTGTCACTTATCTTTTACCTAGAAAATAAAGGATTTCAGAAAAATACAAAAAACTAAAACAAAGAAACTAGACAGAAATACCTTTTCAATAATACCTGATTCGTTGAAAAATGATGAACAATTGCTGAGATACAACCTCAACAATGTTCCTAAAATAGAAAATGAACATTCATAGTTGCACCAATCCTGATTATTCAATATTATTTTCTAGCCACCTGAGTAAAAAATCTAAAAAATAATAAAAAAGATAAATACATATCAGGGTGTTAGCTTTCCAATGCCATTAAGACTACCTTGATTTGATGAGCGGTTGAGAAAAAATGTCCTCTAAAAGATAAATTATTCGGTTGTTTCTGTCTGCAAAGTATGTTTTTTATTCGGTCTTAGAACTCAAAAATGAAAACCCTAAAGGGGTTTTCAATTTTGACTAAGTAAAGTTATTAACCTATGTCTCAGTTTTTCAACAATGATAAAAACATAGGTTTTCAATGCCCAATCGAAGAGATACATATCTAAGAATATAAATTATTATGCAGAAAATATGCAAATATGCGAATTTCCTCATATATGCGAAGTTCCTCTTATATATGTGGATTTCCTCCTAAATATGAGAATTCCATCATATATATGCAGCTTTTCCCCTAAATATATGTGAAGTTTCACTTATATATGTAGATTTTCCCTTAAATATATGTGAAGTTTCTCTTATATATGCAAATTTCCTTCTAAACATTTGAATTTTCTCATAAAATATGCAAATATACAAATTTTCTCATATATATGTGATTTTTATCCTAAACATGTGAATTTTCTCATATATATATATATATGTATATAAATTTTCTCTTAAATATATATGAAGTTCCTCATATATGAATTTTCTCCTAAACATACAAATTTTCTTATGTATGCATATTTTCTCTTAAATATATGCGAAGTTTCTCATATATATATGGATATATGGATTTCTTCCTAAACATGCAGATTTTCTCTTAAAATATGTGAATATAATTTCCTCATATATATATACAATTTTTTTTTCTGAACATGTAAATTTTCTCCTAAATATATATGCAGATTTCTTATGTTTAGAAGAAAATCCACATGTATAGGAAGAACTTAGCATATATTTAAGAAAAAAATTGCATATATATATAAGAATTTACGCGTTGAGGAGAAAATTTGCATATATAAGAGGAACTTCGCATATATATGAGAAAATTATCATATTCACATATTTTCTATATGTTTTTTGATCTGTATCTCACTGATTCGACGTCCAAAACCTACATTTTTACAGTCGTTGAAAAAATGAAACATAGACCTATAACTTTATTGTTTTAAGTGAGAACTGAAAACCCTTCTAGGATTTCTGTTTTTGAGTTTTAAGACCGGAACAAAACAAGTTATGAAGACATGAACAACCGAACAATATATTTTTTAGAGAACGTTTCTTCCCAACTACTCAACAAATCAAAGTGATCTTGATGGCGTTGAAAAGTTAACGTCCTAACCTATCTTTATCTTTTTTATTATTTTTTTAAATTTCTGAAGCAGGCGGCTAAAAAATAGTATAAAATAATTATGATAAGCGCAACTGTTTCTGATCTTTTCCTGTTTTAGGAACACTGTCAGGGTTGTATCTCAATGCCACTTCATTGTTTTACAACGAATCAGATATCATTAAAAATATTTTTTTGTCTAGTTTCTTTATTTATTTTTTGAATTTTTTCAGGATCCTTTATTTTCTGAGATGAAAATCAATGACAGTATATCACAAATCTTGGATGCAATACTTAGACACATATTTAAAAGTAAATTCGCATATCTGAAGAAAATTCGCACATGCAAAGGTTAATAAAAATGGCTATTTTTGCAATTTTGGTTATTAGGTAAATTTTGGCAAATTAAAGATTTTCAAGAAAACACATCATTTTTACCATATTCTATGATCATTTTTCTATTTTTTGCCATGGATAAAGTTTTAAGGTCTCCTCTCATCTCAATCAAGTTGGGGCACGACGTCAGAAAGACAATTAAGAAAGTCAAAAATCAAAATTTACGTAATTTTTAGCCCCCCATGTGCAAGTGGTCAAGGTCATTGTGAGCATATCTTTGGAGACACCTTGTTGGCAAGGGTTCTCTATCCTCCATAAGGCACACCCTTGAATGATGAGCTTTTACCTAGGGCTGCCAATGGGTACCCAACCCGAACCCGATTATCAGGCATGGGCATGAAAAGTGTCAACCCAAATAATATTTTGGTCAACTCAAACTCGACCCGAGCAATATGCAGGCCAGGTTTGGGTTATGATATGTACCCTGGGTAACCGACCCAAGTATTATATATATATATATATATATATATATATATATATTCAGTAAAAATAAAATTTTGAAATTATCTGGATTCGGGTTTGGGATTCTATTTTTATGACATGACAAAACCTGAACCCATTCATTAATTATATGGGCAGATCCAAGTCGACCATGACCAAACTCGTTGACAGCTCTACCCTTGCCAATAATAAACCCATCAAAGAATCCATTTTTAGCAAATGCCCTTAACTGGTGGCTGCCTAAAGGCACGTATGGAAGCGAGAAAGATGTAAGAAAAGTGATGCAAAATGAAAAATCTATATGGATTTCCGACCTTTTCAAACGAGAGAGACTTTTTGGTTAAAAGTTTTTTTAAAAAGTACACTTTTTGATAGAAAACATTCCTCCATTGGGAGGTAGTGAAGGAATGCTTCTTACCAAGAGAAATTTTATTTTTACACTGCCCACCACCCATCTTACCACATCTCACCACCACTACCCACCATCTCACCACCACCCTCCTCCTCTCTCATTTTTTCACATTTTCCCACTATATTTTTCTCATGCTACACAACCAAGCAAAAAACTTTCTTTTGAAAAACTTCTCATATAAAAAACTTCCATAGGCAAAACTTTCTTTTCCTATGAGAGTTTTTCTCTCTTACAAACAAGCCCTAAGGGTTTGGGTGTTGATGACACCACCCGGGATTTACATAGCAAGGTGCTGGGCCTATTAAGTGACCCAATTCTCGGCAAGGGTTTTTCTTTATCCAAAAAAAAGGAAGAAGATGAACGCAAGCATTTCTCTGTGTTTGTCTCAGGAGGCCAGACAGAAACAGGCAAACACGCCCTACAGAAAGGGCAAGACAAGTTTTCTGGATAGCCTGCTAAAGTTACCTAGAAGGCTACAGCATCAGATACGCTGATAGCCATTAAAGTTTTTTTCTTTTTTTTGACAAAGAAAGCTGGTGTTAGGCAGACCCCCCACCAGTTATACAACTCATACCATTTGGGCTTTGAACTTGCATCGTCCCAACACAAGGTGACATGCACTAACTGTTCCTACCAAACAAGCTGAGCCAACCGTTGGTTGCTAGTCACTAAAGCTACCTAGAACTAAAGAGAGCCCGTGACACTAAGACTGCACAAATGGATTAAAATCCCTTTAGGAAAAGGGGTGTGCAGCCAAAAGAAAGTTCAAGTCATGCAATCCAGGAGGCTGCTTTTTTTCCTGTAGGAAACTGGCAGCCGTTTCATAGCAACAAACTATGATGTATGAATTTTTCCCATCAAAAGCAGGTGATAGGGAGTATATTTGACAGACAATAGTTGCCATAGCAGAGCAGATGGCTTTTGATGACAGTAAAAGAGACAATATAAAAAAATGGGAGTCGACAACTTTGTAAAACTAAACCCAAGAAATGTGAAACATCCACTGTTTGAAAAGAGCAAAGAGCATAGGATGCCGTGGTGGTCTAGGAAATAAGAAAAGGCAAAACCAAAAGTATCCAAACGATGTAAAAAGTATATGGCCCCACGACGGCCGAGCAATCAGGCCAAAATTCCTTTCTGAATGTCATAGCAAAATCTAGACGTCAATGAAGTCTGCAACTAGAAGGTGACAAAGATAACCTACAGAGAGAGAGAGAGACCTCTCTCTAGAAGGTGTTACATTTCACAACCTTGAACTACTAGAGGATTTTCTAATTTTTTGCACTGCCGTTTCATGAATTTAGAAACCTTACAACTGTGAACACTTGGGTCACTGCTTTGATGGGTGGGTGCTTCATGACAAAAAACAGAAAACTTTTACAGCTTTTCTTAGAAAGTAACTACAGCAGCCATGTACGTTACGTATTTAAAGACTTTCACTCACAATGAGTTTGTAAATAGGCACAAGTGAGACTATAAAAGATAAACAGTAAACTATTTGTCTCAAATAATTTCAAGGATTAAACCATCTTAAAGATATTTTTGACCTGGGATGATAGGATTATCATGAAAATAAAAATAAACAAACTCGAACATTAAAAAGATGGAGAGTTACATACTAAAAGGCAAGTCATTGACAATAATACATGCAGCTGATGTACATAAAGGTAGATAACAAGCATCAAACGATTCTTAGCAACGGCGTGCCATCTTACAACAACTCCATTCCTTCCAGTCGCTTGGATATAGTAAGACTCTAAACTAGTGTTACATCTCTAATGGCTGCATCTTGGACTTCAAAACTTCGGCTCACTTAATTAGTGACCCAGACAATATATAAGAACCCTAGAATGTGTGACAGACTGACAGTGGTCTGTAAATCATGGATCAAAAGATCAGCCAGGGTTCCACCCTAACTTTCCATCTCAAGCCCACAGAGGCCAGCCAAGATTAACCATTAAAAGCATGCACACGTGCATGTGCATGTGTATATATATGCATGCACATGTTATATAAGAGACTAGAGAATAGTTTCACTAAAATGCACAACCTCGAATCAATAACAGACTAGTAATCAGTCTAATTACAACCTTACTTCACAAACATGCCCATCATAGCCAAACAAGATAACCATCAAACATTTTTGTGTGTGTGTGTGTGTGTGTGTGTGTGTGTGTGTGCACTAATAGAGATGCAAACTCTCTCTCTCTCTCTAACCAACAAATATAGCCACCATATATTCAACCCATTAGCTGCTATTATAAGATTAAGAGACCAAAAGTTTGATTGGAAACTAATGAAAAAGTAATTAACAAGCCAATGAATAACATATAAGCAATATATATATATATATATATATATATATATATATATATATATATTTTTTCATTAAGAAATAAAAAATAATAATTGCAATATCAAACGGTTGAAAGTTTTTTTTTACTATAAAAAAGCAAAATAAAGACTCAAGTCCTTTAATGTTGTTTTGGTGCTAAATTGAAATCTAGCAGTAAAAAATGCAACTCTTTTCTGCAATTTGCCTAAAGCACACATAAAAGGGAAATATTCCATTTTTGCATTTTTCCTGTGTCCTTCAACTAAATGGAAAGTATATAAATTGCAATAAAATGTATAAACAGGTTACAGAAGATAGGAGGGAAGGGGAAGAAACATTTTTGTCTTGTGGACTAGAAGTTTTTTGCAAATACAACATGGGAAGACCATTTTCTGCACCTGGATTTCCCGTGAGCAGAAAATGGAAATTCTGGACTACTGCATCTCCAAACATGCCTTGAAAAAGTAAAAATAGAAGGTGTAGAGATTGAAATAGAACCTTCTAGTTTTGAGATTACTAGGACCTGAGATCCTCAGTTTTGAGATTCTCAAAAGGGCCCTAAATATGTGGGTCATCACAGATCCTAGGATCTTATATCACCTTGGATCCGAGGCAATCAAATGCACCCTAAAGATTAACGTCCTCTTTGTATAATTCAAATAGAGTTCTTATAATGGGACCATAATTGGAGAACATTTTCATTTTTCTCAAACAGAGAAATGCCTAAAACAGACATTAAAAGTAGAACTCGAACATGCAATTCTCAAGAGTGACAAATATTAAATCCCATGCATTTCTAACTTAAAAGGTACCAATCCAATGCAAATTACAGTTCCATCATAACCTACAGATGCAAGAAAGTTAACAAGAGGGATACGTGGAATCAACTGACTCCAGATAATATAATGTTCCTAGAAAGAGATCTTAAATATGATTCAATTAGAGCTATAGTGAAGCTTATTGACCTGCAAACCAGATGGATCTCAAAATTACAAACTTTAGCCAAATATTGGTAATGAAATTAGAATGATAAATATGATAATCAAATATAATCAGGCAGGAAGAGCAGTCAACAAGGACTGCCTTCCATCCAGCACAGCTACATGCTTGTGCATGCCAAGATAAAAATCAGTATCTACAGAAAAACCAGGTGTTTCCTAACGGAATACATAAGAAGGCTCGGTATTCCAGCATGGGGTGGAAAAAAGAAGTGGAGAACAGAGCATTGACTGCTATATATATATATATATATATATATATATATATATATATATATATAGAGAGAGAGAGAGAGAGAGAGAGAGAGAGAGAGAGATGTGAACATGTTAAATGGGCACGTTGCTAAATGAAACATGCTATTGGATTTCCTGTGTTTTTTTTCGAAATTCCAACCTCATAGATGTGTTCAGTACGATTGATTTATTAGAAATGACACTTGGATCATGAATTTTGGATGGAAAAAATGGTTTGGAGCCTCTAAAGTTTACCAAAATTGTAGGCAGTTGATTTTTAAAACCTTATAAAAACCTATCCATGCATCGGAATCAAATGCTCCAAGAAGTTATTCCTATAAAAACAAGCATATAGATCACATCTGTACTGCCAGAATTTCGAAAAAAGAACCAGAAGTCCAATAGCATGTTTCATTTAGCACCATACACATTTAGTAGGTTCCCATTTCTCTCTCTCATATATATATATATATATGAGAGAGAGAGAGCACATTAAACCATGAAAAAGAAAATTCATAATCCTGGGCTCTTAACAAAAGTGAAATTAATCAGATTCTTCACAAGAATCATTCGAGTGAGATCTAATGCAAAGAGATATCGCTCGTCAAATTGCATATATAAAGTAAGAAAATCATAGATTTAGGTTGTTTGCTTAATCTGAACTTACAGATGCATTCTATTATTGATATAACTAAGTAGAAAGCATGCATTAGATGAGGTATTTAAAATGTTTCAAATGTGTTTTTGGAAAGATAAAAAATAAACAGTTAATATTGCACAGAAACTCGAGCTAAAGCAAGGTTTTTAGTAAACAAACAATGATAAAAACATCCTCAGGTTAAGATTAAGTAGAAAACACCTTCATCCATGTTGTTCTCAAGTGGTTAGGATTGTTAGGCGACATTTCGATGACATACACTAGCTAATACAATCCAAACACTAGACGAATTTGGTGTACGAAACCCAATCGAGGCTTTAAAAGGAAGAAACCTGCCTAATATCGAAAAAATCACAGATTTCAGAAAATCTCATGCACTAAAGTCGAAAAAAAAAACTAGATCCCTATCAAACGAGATTTTTCAAACATCAACCAAACAAAACCACAAATCGAGCAGAAGCACCTGGTATCTCCGCATCAATCGGGATCCACACCAAAACACAATTGAAAATCAACTGACAGAACAATCAGAAAAAGAGGAATATCAGACCTTTCCTTTCCGGAAAAGCCCTAATCCAGCAGGCATCGATCCGAACCCTTCGTCACCGTCGTCTCCGATTCAATTGATGCAAGGCGGGAATCCAACCCTCCCCCCCCCCCCCCCCCACCCGGCGGTGAAAACCGAGACGAAAGTCGCGCAAGGGGAGGGCGCATTCCCGACCTGCACCAAGCGAACCAGAGACGCTAGTGAGCTAGCGAGACTACGCGCACAGAGAAGGAGGGGTGGTGGGGAGAAACCCTACAGCCGGAGGACTCAGGATGTGAGGGAGAGGGACCGTCGTATTTATAGTGCACGCAAAACGCATGAGTTCGGTATTTCTCGTGAAATCGAGGGCATATCGCGGAACACGAAATACACGATTTTTGACATCATAAGTTTCCTTTCGCGGATGACCATATCACCCTCTGCCTCGATAGATTTTCCTTACAAATAGCAACGTGCATCCTTCGCCCGCTCAAGCGCGTGTGCGGATGACGTCATAGATATCGCCCATAAATTCGAGATATTTTTCAGACACGAATCTAAGGCCCAAAAAAACGCAATCTTTAAAAATATTGTATATTTTGAAAATATCGCACTCTTGTTGGATGTTAATACAACAGAAACCAGCTTTGTAATGCTCTCATCAATGTTGTTATATGTTTACTGACTCAAAGTGTTATTGGATTCAGGACGTGTTAAGCACTCTAATTTTCACAATATCTTGATCAGGCCTTATCTCTTTAGTGGGGTTGTTCTAATGCAATGATCAATCTTTGCCTATCAGATTTTACTTGGAAAATTCTAAGAGAGAATTGAGACATCGACGCACATAAGCAGCATATAAGAATTAGAATCAATAGCTAGCTTTAACATAGTGCATTTAGCAACAAACAAAACATTTAAGGTGTGGTTATATGCCATGCAATTCAACTTTAGATCTACGAACGCATTGATCAAGGCAAGGAGCTCACACCTTGATCCAATTTTCATCAGACAGGGGATCCCATTTTATGAGTATTTGGCCCTCAAAAAAGGCAAAATCCAGGATCCTAGGATTTAGATGATAAAGATTTCTAACCCAACCCTCTCCTCCAGATTCAGAGAAGGAAACCGAGATAAGAAGTGCACAGGAGGAGGGCACATTCATGTCTTGCATAGGGATGGCAGTGGATTGGGTAGGGGGACAAGGTCTCCACCCCTGCCCCCTCTCAAAATCCTGCCCTTCATCCCGGTTTTGATTTTAACCACCATCCCCGTTTCATGTCCTCCATCCCCGGTCCAAACAGGGCGAGGCGGGGCAGGGCCCCATTTCCCCTGGGTCCATTGCCATCCCTAAAGATGGATTGGGGACAGGGTGGGCCGGGGCAAGGCGGGGATCGGGACGGGGATAGAGCGGGCCAGGAGAAGCATAAGTCCATCCATGCCTCCATCCCAACACAGGTTTTGATTTTAACCTCCATCCCCGATCCAAACGGGGCGAAGCGAGGCGGGGTCCTGTTTTTCCTTGGTACATTGCCATCCCTAAAGAAGGATTGAGGACAGAGCGGGGCCGGGCAAGGCGGGGATGGGGACGGGAATGGGGCAGGGTGGGAGAAAGCATAAGTCCATCCACGCCTTCATCCTGCACGACTTTTGATTTTAACCTCCATTATCGTTTCCTGTCCTCCATCTCCGGTCTAAACGGGGCAAGGCAGGGCAGGGCTCCGTTTTCCCCAAGTCCATTGCCATCCCTAGTCTTGCACAAAAAAGGCAATAAGTGAGCGAGAAGATGCACACACATACACATATATATATATATATATATATATATATATATATAGAGAGAGAGAGAGAGAGAGAGAGAGAGAGAGAGAGAGAGTCATACCACCGAGGGATGAGAGCAGATGGTATGAAACGTTCAATGTCACCTAATAGTCAGAACCGTTAATCTCACTCAGTTCAAGTAGGACCCAGCTAGGGCGGGATTAACGGTTCTGGCTGCTAATGTCACCTAGTGTTATATACGATCTGCTTTCATCGAGGGATATATGAGAATCATTGTCTTTATAGTGCAGCCTACACTTATGAGATTTGTTGTTTCTTGCCACTAAATACGCAATCAACATCATAAGTTTCCTTTTCCAAATGACCATCTCACTGTTAGATTGAACAGGGTTACCTATAAGGCTTTGTTTGAGAGCAAAGATGAGAGGAGAGAATGAGGATTTGACAAATACCACCTATGTTTTAGGAGAAGAAAATGGTGTTAGGAGTGGAGATGAGTCATTTTTCAATTACATCATCACAAGAATGTTGATGTAAGGCTATATGGCCATAAGGTGACTATTGGGAGGCTATCCCAATAGTGTCTATGCTTAAAATGCAAAGAGACGTGTCTCTTGGGGCTGAAGGGATTTCTCTCAGGAATGTGTCCTAAACTTGAACTCTTTACAAAGTTACAAATGCAGAATAGTATTAAAACATACGGTTACAAGAACTAAGGTACTCAATTGTAAGAGAGTTGAGAGTGTGGATCTCCTTGTCGATTTTGAGCGCAATAACGTATACTTCACCTTGCAGAAATTTTGCACTTGCGCATTCAAGTGCCTACATTGGTAGCAGAGTGAGGTTCATCAGTGATCATATGCACCAGTCAAAATCACGTGCAACACTACAAATCAAAAAATTCAAAACAAAGAGCAAAAATGTCAGTTTTATTTTTTTCTGTTTTGAGCAAATCGATGAACCAAGGGTTCCCGATTGTGAAAACTCAAAAGAAAAAGAGGGGACATTGACTCTTGCCGAAAATCGGCAAGTAGTCACCGACGTGCAAAAATCCCATATGGTGTAAAATACCAACATAAAAAAAGGGAACCAGGTGTCGTCTGGTGCAGCGTGTTGCCGCTGGACTGATCGTCAGGTTTCGCCTAGTGTGTGGCCTCATCACCGAAAAAGGGAACCTGCAAGGCCTTTTTCGAACCCTTCTTCTCTCATTACTTAAAATAAAATAAAAATTTAATTTTCATCTTAAATCCATATATTTTACTTAATTTCTTTTAGGACCTCTCTGGAATTTCTGCTCAAAGGGCCTATTTTCTAAAAATTTCAAAAAGAGGTTTACTTTTTTATTTTTAACAAAAGAAGCCTTTGCTTATCAATTTTTGCATAAATAGGCTTTTGGTTTTCTGAAATTACAGAAAGAGGGTTGAATCTTTCTATTTAACTTAGAAAATTTTTAGTTTAAAGTTTTTATTTTTTATTTTTGCTTAGAAAGACTTCTATTTTTCTGAAAATTGCAGAAAGGTGATTCATCTTTTCTGATAAACTAAAAAAATTTAGAAAGTGTTATGCTTTATTAAATTTTTGCAGAATAAAGTATTTAATCTTTTTTGATATTACAGAAAGAGGGTAAAAAACTTTTTTGATATTATAGAAAGTTGCAGAAAGAGGTTTATGTGCTTTTGCTTACATAAGCCTCTTTTTTTGTTTTATGAAATTTCAGAAAAGTGGTCTTGAGTTTTTGAAAACCACCTAGTACTTGTTTTTGTTAAAAGTATTTAGAATTTAGCATTTTTGTGCATATTCTTGCATATTTAAGTATCTTATTACGTGCTAAACTTGTTTAGAAGAATCAAAACTAGTTACATTTATAAATATTAGTTGAAATAAGCTTTATTAATTCTAATATTTGTTTATAACTAATAAAATGGCAAATCGAGTAGTCATGGTTGAGTTGTCTAAAATCAAAAAACTCAATGGGATGAATTTTGGAATGTTGAGAAGGAAGATAAAATAAGAAGAGAAGAAAACTCATATTAAGTTTATCGAAGATGATCAACTTGTTCGAGCAACTCTTCTAACATTTATGTAAGATGACCTCATCCGAGTATTTGAAGACTTTGACACTACAAAGAAAATGATAGAAGAAGTTAGAAGTATGATATGACTTCAGAAACCCACATTCAACTTCTTCTGAAGCAATACAACTCATGCAAGATGAAAGAGTTAGACAATGTAGTTGATTATGTGAATCGAATACTGATAATGGCTAAGGATTTAGCTATAATTGAAAATGATATTTCTGAGCGAATGTAAATCTCCACCATACTAAACAACCTTTGTCCAACATGGAAGATGGTATCAATTGTCATTAAGTTAAACCAGAAAAGTTTGTCTCTAACTGAGTTCCCTCTACAATTAGCTCTTGAGTAAGAACATATGTCAAAAGAAAGAAATGGAGAAATCATGAATACTCAAGAATCTTTTCCTGCAACCTCTCATAGGTTCAAGCCTAAAGGCACATTCTTTAAGAAATTCAAGAAGAATAAATTCAACAAGAAGCATCTAGTGCAAACCAAGAACTCCAAGACTGCAATCAAGGGAGCATGTTTTTCTTGTGGAAAGATTGGGCATTTAAAAAATAATTGACCAAATAGAACCAAAAAAGAGAATCAAGAAAAACAAGTAAATGGAGAACGATAAATAATATGCAGTGTCTGAATCATTGATGGCAGATAGTGATCTCTAAGGATGGTGGATTGATTCAGGGGCGACACAACATGTGTGTAAGTCAAAGGAAGGACTTGTAGAGTTGAAGGAGCTACATCCTCGAGATCACAAGGTGTATATAAGAAATAACACCTACATGCTCCAAATAGAAGGGACCATTTTTCTACTGACAATTATACTTTATGTACCTTTCATGAGAAGAAATCTTTTAGCAGTAGGAGATTTTGTTAAAAAGGGCTTCAAAATCCGCTTTTGAGGTAACAAGGTTACTATTGAGAAAGATGAAAAAGTGAAGCTCAAGGGTCGCTATGATGTTGACCATGGTCTCTTCCGTTTAAATATAACTCCTTCTATAAATAATGTAATAAATAGTTTTTGTTATATTGATTATGCATTTAATGTTGATACATATTTATGTCATTTAAGATTAGGACATGTAAATGTTAATAAAATAAAAAGAATAATTAGTATGAAATTATTACTTTCTCTTAAAAATATAAAATTTGAAAGATGTGAGAAAAAATAACTAAAAAACCTTTTCCTAAGGAAAGTAGGTCATGTGACTTACTAGTTTTGTTGCACACAGATATTTGTGGACTCTTAACAGTAGAAACATATAAAAAAAATTATATTTCATCACACATGAAAAAAAATCATATTTTATCACATTTATAAATGATTACTTAAGGTATATATACATATACCTAATCTCTAATAAATCTGAAACTCTAAAAAAGTTTAAAGCATATAAACATAAAGTTGAAGGATTACTAAGGAGAAAAACATTAGATCTGATAGATGAGGTGAATATAACTCTGAAGAGTTTAAGACTTTTTGTACTAATAATAACATAACTCCTCATATAACTATGCCTTATATACCTCAACAAAATGATATAGTAGAAAGAAAGAATATAACTCTAATGGATGTGACAAGGTCTATGTTGGCACATGTAAATCTTTTCAAGAAATTTCAGAGAAAAGCAATTTGCACTGTCATGTATATCTTAAATAAGGTTCCTTCTAAGGCTGTAGAGCTTACACCCTATGAACTATGGACTGATAGGAAGCTAGATTTGAGTCATTTGCGAAAGTGAGGGTCACCTGCTCATGTGTTGATTCCTAGTCAGATGATAGACAAGTTAGATAACAAGACTATTAAATGCATCTTCATGGGATACCCAAAAGGATGAAAGGGATACCGTCTATATAATCTCGAAAAGGGATTCATATAGAGTAGAGAAGTAGAGTTCCTGAAAACCAAATAAAGTAATTTTGATCCTGAAGATGATGGTGTCCTTCTAGACATCATAAATGATTTTGAGGTACCTACTCAAGAGTTACATCATAATGATCTAGTTGTGAATAATGAGCAAACTTCATAATTAATAATTAAATAGAAAATAACAAGAACTCATCAATCTTATCTGAATGATTATTATACATTCTTGAGTGAGAAATTATGTTATTCCATGGATCTCGATGAAACTATTAACAACCTGAGTTTTGAAGATGCAATTGACTCAAAAAAATCTGAACTATAAAAAGAAACAATGAAAGATGAGTTAAACTCCATAGAAAAGAATGAAGTTTGGGAACTAGTCACATTGCCTAATGGATATAGAGCAATTGGAAGTAAGTGGGTTTTCAAGAAAAAACTCAAGTGAGATGGATCTATTGATAAATTTAAGGCAAGATTAGTAGCAAAAGACTATTCTCAACGAGAAGATATTGATTATGAAGAAACTTACTCTCCTGTAGCCAAATTGGCATCTATTCGTATTATTTTGCCATTGGTAGCTTATTTTGATTTCGACCTATATCAAATGGATGTGAAAACAACATTCTTAAATGCTGAACTAAATAAAATTATTTTCATACAACAACAAGAAGGTTTTGAAATTAAAGGTCAAAAAGATAAATTATACAAGTTGAATAAATTCTTATATGGACTTAAGCAGTCACCAAGACAGTGATATTTGACTTTTCATAATGTTATATAACCAATTTGGGTTATCAGACAAATAGTCTGGACCACTGTGTATATGCCAAGAATATTGAGAGTAAGTTTACTGTGTTATCCATCTATGTAGATGATATATTAATTGCAGGAAATGACATAAACATGATAAATATGACTAAATCATGGTTAAGTTTTTGATTTGAAATAAAGAATATGGGTGAAGTTTCATATATCCTTGGAATTAAGATATAGCAAAATAGAAAATCGAGATTGCTATGTCTAAGTCAAGAAAAATATCTTGACCACATTCTAAAGAAATTTAGAATAGAAAGTACTAAGGCAAAGGGTACTTTTGTAGTAAAAGGTCTAAAACTTAGTAATAATGATTGTTCAAAAGATGGACAAGAAAAGTTGAATATTTCTTATGATCAGGCAATTAGAAACTTGATGTATGCAATGCTTTGATTTAAGTTTTGTTGTAAGTTTAGTGAGTAGATATCAAAGTAATCTTAGACTCTCCCACTGGGAAGGAGTGAAAAGAATTTTTCGATATCTAAGGAGAACTAAGAAACTCATGCTATGCTATATGTTAGATAGTTTAAAGCTTGTAAGTTATTAATATGTTGACTTTGTTGGTGATAGAGATGAAGCAAAGTCCATATCTAATTATGTATTTATGTTAGGACGTGAGGCAATTTCATGGTCATGCAAGAAATAAGGGTGTGTGGTACAACATACCCAAGAAGTTGAGTATATTGCATATAATATAGCAACTACATTTGGAGTGTGGATAAATCGCTTCCTAGATGAGTTGAAATTGGATATTCCAAAAAATTTAATTCAACTTTATTGTAACAATAAAGTTGCTATAAGATTAATATAAACAGGAGTTGATAGCTCTAAAAATAAGCATATTGAAGTTAAATATTAATATATTCATGATATGCTTATGAAAAATGAAATAACAGTGGACTATATTCCTTTAAGTGACATGGTAGCAAATCCGCTAACCAAAGCGACTGAGGATATTTTTACTAGACATGTGAGTCAAATGAGACTCAGATATGTCTAAGTGGTGAGTGAGTAAAGATCACCCAAAAAGTATGCATGCAAGGTTCTGATTGAGAACAAGCATAGAAACACAGGATATCCCTTATAGCCAAGTGGGAGATGTAAGGCTATATGGCCATAAGGTGACTGTTGGGAGGCTCACTATGCTTAAAATGCAAAGAGGCGTGTCTCTTGGGCTGAATGGATTTCTCTCTGAGATGTGTCCCAAACTTGAATTCTTTACAAAGTTATAAATACATAACAATAGTATAAAAACATACGATTACAAGAACTAAGGCATTCAATTGTAAGAGAGTTAAGAGTATGGATCTCCCTGACGATTTCGAGCGTAATAGTGTATACTTTACCCTGCAGAAATTCTGCACTTGCGCATTCAAGTGCCTACAGTTGACAACTCCACCCTTATCTATTTTCTTCTCCACTCTCATTGTCCATCTCATCTCTTTCCAACACCGGCTCCCAAACAAAGCCTAAATAGTGATGTGTCCCGCAAGCGTGTACAAATGTTAACCCAAAGCTAGGGCCAGTAACGAGCCAAATGAACCAAACAAGCTTGTTCAGGCCCAACTCATTTACAGACTCATTTACAAACACTTGTGTTCACGATCAGCTCATCCGACTTGTGCGAGCAGAGCCAAGCTGAGCTCATGCTGGCCTAAGCCAAATGAGGCAAGTTTGAAGTGGCTCGTTTGAATATAAAACTATATTTTTATGATGGCTACAACCAATTAAGCTATCATGAGCTGTCATCCCTTTTTTTTTTAGCATTTATGATACACAAGATATTTGAATGAGCCTATACGAACCAAGATGAACACTCTTTGTTCATGCTCAGTTGCATAACTTATGTTGAACAAGCTGGTGCTCAACTCGCCAATGAGCTTGGGACCAGACAAATTGAGCTGAGACACAAGCTGTTCGTTTCCTAGCCCTATATATTTTAAAAATATTGTCTATTTTGAAAATATTGCAAATTTGTCATGACATAATTAACACAATAGAACTATGGTGTTATCATATATATTAGTATTTTCCCAAGATTTTATTGAAAAAAACACTGTTACAAAAATATAGAGAAATTTTACCGGCTGAGAATTTTCTAAAAAAAAATTTAAACATTGACGACCTCCGATCTTGGATTGGAGGCAATATGACATCCTAGGACCTCAAAACAGAGGATCTTTGCCCCGACATCCACTCTTTTGATCGAGCAAAACAAAAAAAACTAACATCCATTAAGTTGATTAGGGATGGCAGTGGACCGGGGGGAAACGCGGCCCCACCCCGCCTTGCCTCGTTTTGACTGGGGATGAAGGACATGAAACAGGGATGGAGGCGGGGATGGACTTACGCTTTCCCCTGCCCTGCCCCCATCCCTGTCCTGAACCCCACGCCGCCCCGCTTCCAATCCTTCTAAGGATGGCAATGGACCGAGGGGAAACTGGGCCCCACCACACCTTGCCCCATTTGGACCAGGAATGGAGGGCATGAAATGGTGATGAAGGCAGGGATGGAGGTTCGGATTTTGAGACGGGGCGGGGGTGGAGACCTTGTCCACTGCCATCCCTAAAGTTGATCAGGCCAAAAAAAAAACTATGTATTTTGGAGAGTTTGGGGGTCTCCATCAGAGATTAGAGATCTTATGCTTACATGACTGGAGGATTGGGTGTGGGTGCCACAACAGATACCACCCTCGAATCTCAGATTCAGGGTATTCAATTGTGACTTTAATGAATTTCTTGCATTTTTCCCCTTGTAATCATATTGCAATTTGCAGGTAGTAATGTGCACATGCAATGTGCATGCATTTGCATGAGTGCACACAGGAAAACAACTTTTAATAAATGCACTGCTTGGAAACAATGAGAGCATTTGAAAAGATGCAACAAAGTCTCGACTCTTTTAAATCCACAATATAATTAGATATAGTATGCATCAACAATGACTTAATTTTAGATCGAATATCACATCATAACAAAAATCTGATGAAGTATACTTGAATCCTGTATTTTGTTTTTGATTAAAGCTCTGTTTGGAAACTGGTAGTCGAATGAAGATTATGTATTTAAAAAAGTGGCAGCTGCCAAATTTTGGATTTGGGAGCTGCCACCTCTAGGATGTGGTAGCTATCAATTCCATTCTTTAGTGTATATACAAAGGAGAAGGCCTCACTTTCCATCCCAAATGCATAAACACCCATATCAGCTACTGGTTTTGAAACAGCCACCACCAAAGTAGTTTGACCAAGTTTTTTACCAAATGCATTAATTCGTATCCCAGCACCGCGTGTCCTTCATGTTTCTCCGATGATTTTCTCACGCTTTTCCTTTTCTCCTCATTCACTTCTCGCGTTTCTCCTATGCTTCCTCTCACACTTTCCCATGATGCTTCTACACTTTCCTAAATTGGTAACGTGGTTTCCGGTTTTAAGACCTTAATTCTCATACCAAAAACACCATGATATTCAACAAAACCTTATTATTTTTTAGTTTTAAATGAAAATATAACTAATGAGATTGTTTTTATTTGTTAGACTTAATAATTTTTAATTTCTTATGGAATGTGATTTTTTCTACTAAGTTGGCCATTACATGAAAACTTAACACGTGTTATCAGTTATTAGTTTGGCAACTTTGATCAGAACTCGTTTAAAACACACCTGTTTAATGAGACTTTCAAAAACAAAAGAAAACTCTGGCTCTTTTAAAGCATTTGAAAAAAAAAACTTGTTTTTTGAGGGAAAGGTTTGAAACTTGGAAGTTTTATATTTAAAAAAGAAAATATGGATCCACTTTTGTCAGACTTCAGGTTTGGTTCGTGCTGAATCTTAAATTATGATGCATAATTCCTGTGCACTAACTTGATTTTCAGGGAAATAAATCAATTACATGTTCATTTTTTGGCCAAACCAATTATTTGACAGAACTTAATTTTTACGGTCTTTGTTCATATATTTTCTTGAATGAAAAACATTTTTAACCATGTATCCATCATTCAACCAATATGTGTGATCCAGAGGGATTAGACAGGGTGACACTATAGACATGTTTGGAAGAGAGAAAAACTTTCGTAGGAAAAGAAAGTTTTTGCTATGTGAGTTTTTTATACAGAGAAGTTTTTCAAAAGAAAGTTTTTTGCTTGTTTGTGTAGCAGGAGAAAAAAGAGTGAAAATGTGAAAAAAACGAGAGAGGAGAGGAAGAGGGTGGTGGTGATAAGATGGTGGGTGGTGGTGGTGGTTGTGAGCTGTGAGTTTGGTGGTGGGGAGTGTAAAATAATTTTTTTCTTGTTAGAAAACATTTATCTACCCCTCCTCTATGGAGGAATGTTTCTTATCAAAAAGTGTACTTTTTAGAAAAACTCTCAGCGAAAAAGTTTCTTTGGTTTGGACGGGTCAAAAAATCTGTAGAAATTTTCTATTTTGCATCACTTTTCCTACATCTTTCTCACTTCCAAACATGCCTTATGTTTCCCTGCCTTTTCCTCGTAATGATAGAAAGGCTTTCTAGAAGAACTCAATTAGAAGAAGATAAGGGCAACATTATTATTTGAAGTATTAAAAGTTTCGACTGGAGTCGCACTTTTTATGCAGAAGGTGCATTGTTTTTCATGAAAGACAAGGGTGCATAAATCATATTTTTTTAAAAATGATAGAGTTTTTTTAAGGGAAATCAAGCCTTCTGGATTGCTAAAAAAATCATTTTTATGCTTTTTTAAGTTGCCTAAAACGGTAACTCAGGTGGTTTATCTGTGTCAGTTGCGTTTTGATAAGCTTCCTATCAAGTACCTTGGTCTTCTATTTTTTGTTGAAAGGCTTAAAAAAGACTTTGGAATGCCTTTGGTATCACAAAAGACAACTTCGATGGAATTAGGGATGGCAGTGGACCAGGGCGGGGGACAGGGACAAGGTCGCCACTCCCGCCCCGTCTCAAAATCCTGACCTCCATCCCTGCATGGGTTTTAATTTTAACCTCCCATTTCATGTCCTCCATCCCCAATCCAAATGGGGTGAGGCGGGGTCCTGTTTCGCCTCAGTTCACTGCCACCGACGGGGCAGGGTGGGGGAAAGCGTAAGTCCATCCCCGCCTCCATCCCTGCACGGGCTTTTGATTTTAACCTCCATCCCCACCTCCATCTTAGTTTCATGTCCTCAATCCTCAGTCCAAACGGGGCGAGATGGGGTGGGGCCGGTTCCCCCCCCCCCCCCTTTGAATTGGCATACAGCGTGCCTCCCCGGAGAGATGGAAGAGGACTGGGCATTCTAAGACTTGAAGAGGTTAACATCACCTTACTTTCTAAACTTGGTTTCATGGTGGCCGCTAAGAAGTCAAACCTATGATCATAATTGGCGAGTAATAAATACTTATTTCGGAATTCGATTTGGCATGAAAGGAACTAGCAAGTGGGGACATGTGGTCGGAAATCGGCTAAGACTGTCGAAGAAGGTGCATTTTGCAAGGTGGGTGATGGTAGCAACATCGAATTTTGGTTCGACCCATGGGCAAGAAAAGTTTCCTTGATCAGTTTTATTGAAGGCGCAATGGCAATGTAAGACAGACTTTTGACTCATGGTCACCTCCAACATCTTGGTTTTCAGTTAGCCATCTATTCCTATCTTTGTAAGCCAAACAGTGAATCAGGGAGTCACTTGTTTTCTGAATGCGCTGTATCTAAGAATATGGAGGTGTATTGGTGAGACAACAACATTCTGATGGTGAAAGAGAATGGATCTGGTGGAAGGCCTGATTGGCCAATGTGGAGGTTCAAAATCTCATCATGGAGACTTCAAGGAAAGACATGGTTCAAGTTTTTTCTCAAGCGATGGAAGTCAGAGACCAGAGAGGTTGTGTTGGGAAGCCTATAGTGGATTATTTCACGAATGGGTGTCATCGCAAATGTACTTAGATTCTAAAGGAATCCTGAAGTGTGATCGTGTTTGGAAGGACAAATATGTTGATGTGTGATTGTTTATGCCTGCTTGCTTGGTAGGTGTTAGGGGTGGCAAAACCTGACACGACCCTCCAACCCTACTCTTAGGCGGGTTCGGGATGGGCTTAAACTAACCCGTTTAATAAACGGGTCGACCCGCCTAACCTGTTTATTAAACGGGTTGGGTTTGTGTTAGGGGTATGCCAACCCGCCAACCCGGCTGACCCGTTTAATAAACGGGTTAGGCAGACGGGTCAACCCGCCAACCCGACCCGCCAACCGGCCAACCGGCCAACCTGTTTACCTGACCCAACCCGTTTATTAAACGGGTTGGCGGGTCGTGTCGGGTTACCCGTTTAATAAATGGGTCGGGTTCGTGTTTTCCACAGCCGACCCGTTTAATAAACGAGTCGGGTTCGGGTTGAGGTATGCTGACCCGCCAACCCAACCCGATTGCCACACTATGGTTCTACATGGTCACAAGGATTCTACTCATCTGGTAGGGGCGACTTGTGAACTTCACCAAGTTGACAGGACGTCATGAGTTCAAAACCCAAGGGAGGCATTCCTTGAACTTTGGTTTAGTGGAACTTATATGAGCTCTGAGCCTCTGACAGTCATGCCGTGGTATGATTCTCAGAACCACCTAATAAAGATTAGATCTGAACTATTTCCCAACCAGTTGGGCTTATTTGGTAGCTACAAATAACACCATGCATCCAACTCTTGTTTATCTGGTTAAGTTTTTTTTTTTTCGACTTGCCACTCGAGACTAGCTTGACCTTTCTCTCTCCGTCAGTTTCTTTTTTTTTTAAGAAAAAGGTAAATCATTTTTATATATTAACAATCATAATTATTTAATTATAAAGTTTGAGGTTAAATAAAAATACAGACATAGAAATTAGAAACCCGGTGTTAACTTGTAACGCTTGTGAATTTTATCACATAGATAAACTTGAATTTTTATGGCCTAAATATTATATGAGGGTATTTTTATTTTTGAATTTGAATTAAATTATATCCTAGATATTTTATTCGGATCTTCAATAACGAATCCTGGATATCTTAGTGGGATATCTAATATTAGATCCCGAAAAGCTTGTTTGGATCTGTAATGTAGGATCCCCCATATCTTAATTGGACTTTTTATTGGAAACGCAATGGTCCAATTAGATTTTGATATTGGATCCATAGCATTTTATGTGGAACCACGAATCTTAATCGAATTTTGAATTAGAATTTTAATATGTAATCCAAAGCATTTTATTTGGATCCATGATATTTTAATCGGATATCAGATGTTTGGATCTCTAAATTGAGTTCTAGGAAATCTGGTTGGATGGACCTGGATGGTCTTAATATGGATCCAAAAACGTAATGGATCATGGATCCCCGTGTAGAAGATTCAATAAAAAAAATTAATACCTATATCATAATGATAGCAACTTACGATTTTTTTTCTAAGTTCCCCTCTCTCTCTCTCTCTCTCTCTTACACGGTCCAGAAGAGGGGTCTTCACGTAGCCACTGCAGCAAAGAGGAGATAATCCGAGAGTGCTCTATCCTCCGCGCCTAACAGAGGTAGGATCTCTATGGTTTTGTTGTGTTCATTGTTCCAAGGTTGTACGATGTATATCAAGGATACACACTAGCAACCAAAACAATCACATAAGGATTTTGATGCATTGAAACACGATCGGTCAATACCAGGGATTTTCTGGTATGACTGGTTTTGTGTGAAAGCAGGGTGTGTCAACAGGCCTGGAGTTCTTTCCGAAAGATGCTAACAGGCCTGCTATGATGGTTCTGATTGACTGTTCAACCATTTTACAGCACCCAACTCATTTGAGCTTTGGTTGGGTGTTTGTTTTTTTAGTTTTGAGGAACAACATTTTTCTATTAAGTAAAATATGAGAATCTCTTATTAGACTAGGCATTTATCTACTTGTCGATCATTAGCTTGAACTTTAGATTGCTGGTAGAAACTGTGTTCTGTCATTTCTAGTTTTCCTACATCTTTTAGCTATGATATATACATCCTGTCAAGGATCTGCGTTGAATTAGTTGATGACTATGGGCTTGAGATCTTAAAATAGATGTTGTAATCTAATTTCTAGAGTCTGATGAATTCTGTTATAAACTAGCATCAGTTACTCTCTTAAATTTTAGCATGAGTCTGATTTACCATTTATAAATTTATTTATTTTTGTCATATCTAAATCGTTAGATCTGCAAATGATTACAAACCCATTTAAGTATGAATCCTCATTAAATTAACCTTGGCTAGTGTTCTAAATTCCGGTAGTAATAGTAATTCATTTCAATTTTTTTTATATATGTTGATTCCTGTTAATAAGGTCTGGTAACATTTATTTTAGCGAGAATTCATTTACTTTGTCTACCCACGGTGTGAGCCTTGATTATCCATCTGTAATCACAGGACATTTTAGCCTTTTTAAAGTTTGGTTAATCAAGCCTAATACACCTGATATGAATCAACGTTGCTTTATTTTTTTTGGCTGAGGCCTTGAACACTAGATTGCAATACTTGTTAGGCACACTGAAATCTGTTTTTAAGTGATGATAAGTGTGCTAAATTCTGTCACACTGAAACTGGTTTTAACTGATTATAAGTGTGCTGAAGTCAGTCATACAAAAACTGATTTTTTTCTGACTATGAGTGTGCTTGATTCAGGCACACAGTGTTAAAATGTAAAACTGTACATATATGTATATATAATAATATTATATTATTATATATATAAATACGTTTTTAATTTCTTTCTTTTCTGTATTTTTTTTCCTTTATTTTTATTTTTTGTCTTTATGTCATCTAGTTCAGTTTGAACTAGAATGACTGTTGCTAGTCAAGTCCTGTCCAGACTTGACTAGCAATAGAGCTGTTGAGCTCTATTGAGTCCTCTTTCAGCTGTGTATATAAAGGGGTGCAGCCCCTCTTGTATTTCACTCCAATGCTTCTTAAGCAATTGGTTTTTCATATCAATAAAGAATACATTTTTATTTTTATTTTGTTTCCAGTTATACCCTTTTTAAGGGTTATGCTTTAGTGTCATTCTTGACACTTGCTCTTGTTAATCAAAGCTCGTGTTTCGAAGATCCCCATTTCATTTCATGGTATCAGAGCCGCGGAAGTACTAAATCTTGAGGAAAAGCTGCCTCAGTTTCCGTGCCCGTTTGCAAAAGTGTTCGCCACTTGAAGAGAAGTGTTTTATCACTTCATTGGAGAAGATTTCACATCTTGTTGTATTGTTTTTTTTTTCTTTCTTTCTCATTTTCCTTCTTGTTTCTCTTCTATCCCTATTCTTTCTCTCCTTGTAATCGATGGATGACAATGATAAAGTCACCATCATGCCTATGAAACTAAGCGATACGAACTATGTAACATGGGCTTCAATCATGAAGCACCATATATGGGGAAAAGGCTTATGGGGGATTGTGGATGGTTCCGATTCGGAACCTAAGCTATCTCTTACTAAAAAGGAGGGAGATAAAGACGTCCCTCTATCGGAAGAAGAGAAAATCAAGGCTATTGCCTCATACGAGAAGAAATGGAAAGAATGGAGAATATCTCATGCGAAGATAATGTCATGGCTTATCAATAGCGTTGACATTAAAAAAATGCTCAAGTCTTGCCAAATTTGATCATGCCGATAAGGCATGGGAATACCTTAAGAATATGTATTCCCTTAAAGATATTGCACACGTGTGCAACCTCCAAGAAAAAGTTCGAATGATGACACAAGGAGACAAAACTATTCGTGAATATTACAATGGGTTGTCCGAACTTTGGAAAGAACTTTCCCTTTTAGAACCAAAGTGGCATTGTGCCGAAGACATCGAGCTTCGTCAGAAACAACTCGATGTTGAACATTTTTACCAGTTTATCACTGGATTAAGGCCGGAATTTGAAACCACTAAATCGGCCCTACTTCACCTTGGAAAAATTCCTTCTATTGTGGAAACTATTGAAGAGTTAACAATGGAAGAAAATCGTCTCCGAAAAGGTTCTTTAAAAATTGAAGATGATTCCGTTTTAGCCGTGTCTAGACCAGGGAATCAAGTTCGATCATATAGGCCTCCTCACTTTAACCGACAAAATGGTGACTATGATAAGAAAAAAGTTATTTGTCATCACTGTCATGAACCGGGACACTACAGGCCACAATGTCCCAAACTTAAGGAGCTGAGAGAAAAAAGAGCTGCAATTGCTGGATCGGAGCCTAAAGATCAGGATGCACCAGTTTCCCTGGCCCAACTAATGGAGATCCTTCAGCCTCTCATCAAAGGTGCCTCTTCCTCATCTGAAGCTTCAACCGGCGCAGCAGCCTCATCTTTTTCTGATTTAGGTAAAATTTCTTGGCTTCTTGACTCTGGTGCATCTTTTCATATGACCCCAAATAATCAAAGTCTATCCAAATGTGTTAAAAATAAAACAAGTGTGTCAAAGGTCTTTACTGCTGATGAGACTTCTCTTGAAATAGAAGGAATAGGAGATTTTGAAAAAATTTATAAAACAAAAAATTTTTTTATTCCAGAAATTAGACATGTTCCCAAATTAAATTTAAATCTTTTATCTGTATCTCAAATTTCTGATTATGGGTGTAATATTTCTTTTTCTTCTCATGGTTGTTGGGTACAGGATCGCCAGTCAGGCAAGCTGATTGGGGAAGGCCATAGAGAAGGAGGACTCTATTACATGGATTTTTTGGAAATGCCGAAGAAAGCTTTTTGTTATAATATTCAAAAAATAGAGTTGGAACTGTGGCATAAGAGACTTGGTCACCCACATATAGCCAAAATCCAACATTTTCCAAATCTAGGGAAATTTTGTAACTCTGAATCATTTGATTGTAAAGATTGTATTCTCGGCAAAATGAAAAGATTACCATTTCAGAACAGAACCTTTTTCTCTTCAAGACCACTTGAATTAATACACTCGGATGTTTGGGGTCCTGCACCAGTAATTTCTAAAGGAGGATTTGTTTACTATGTTATTTTTGTCGATGATTTCTCCCGACATACGTGGATGTACTTTCTCAAACATAAGTCTGAAGTATTTTCATACTTTCAAACTTTTCATAATATGGTTAAAAACAAATTTCAAAATGATATTACTATTTTTCGCACAGATTCAGGGGGAGAGTTTTTATCCACAGATTTTCAAAATTATCTTAAATTGCATGGCATCACACATCAAAGATCTTGTCCTTATACACCTCAACAAAATGGACTGGCAGAACGAAAACATCGCCATATTATAGAAACCACTAGAACTTTATTAATAGCAAATCAAGTCCCTAAAGACTTTTGGGCAGAAGCTGCCTTAACTGCCACCTATCTCATTAATAGGATGCCATCTTCTTCGTTATAAAATATCACTCCCATTGAAAAACTTATGAACATTTCTCCAGACTACTCTAGATTAAGAATATTTGGGTGCAAATGTTTCATATTTACTGACAAAAATGATAAACTTTCCCCTCGTGCGATTCCCTGTGCCTTTTTAGGATATGCTGAAAACCAGAAAGGTTATAGATGTTTTGACTTCAAAAATAATAAACTATATGTGCCTAGAAATGTTTCCTTTCTTGAAAAGGAGAGCTTCTTTGATTTTAGAAAATTAAAAGACGTCACTGAGTACTCCTTTTTGCTAGATCTAACATCAACATCTGATGAATATGACCTTGATTGTAACTTTGATGATGATCCAAGAATTATTGATCTTAATGTTGAAAATGAAGAAGTTCATAGAGATACTAGTATTCAATATTCCAGGCGACAAGAGTCTAATACTCCATGTGCACTTGAGAAATATTCTAACATTCCAACTAGACAATCATCCCGAATCTCGAGGCCTCCAGAAAAGTTTGTATCATACGAGTCTTTCTCACCCACATATAGGGCAGTTATTGCATTAATTCACTCATATGAAGAACCATCCACATATTTTCAAGCAAAAAATGATATCAAATGGATAGAAGCCATGAAAGTTGAATTAGATGCACTTGAAAAGGCTTCTACATGGAATATTCAAGATCTTCCTCCAGGAAAGAAAACTATAGGATGTCGATGGGTTTATAAAATTAAAACCAAGAGTGATGGTACTCTTGAAAGATATAAAGCCCGTTTAGTAGCCAAAGGTTATGCCCGAGAATATGAGATTGATTATGAAGAAACCTTTGCTCCGGTGGCTCGTATGACTACTGTCCGAACCTTAATTGCCTTAGCTTCTATCAAAAAATGGTCTCTTTTTCAAATGGATGTCAAAAATGCTTTTTTAAACGGAAAGCTAGTTGAAGAAGTATATATGGAACCCCCTCCTGGTCTAAGTATTCCTAAGGGTAAAGTCCTTCGCTTAGAAAAAGCTCTTTATGGACTTAAACAAGCACCAAAAGCTTGGTATGATAGGTTTAGTCGTGTTATGATTGATATTGGTTTTCAATTCTGTTTAACTGACACTGCTTTGTTTATTAAGAATTCTGATACAGGAATCATTGTGCTTCTTCTTTATGTGGATGATATGATCATCACCGGAAGCGATAAACAGGGAGTTGAAACAATCAAAACACTTCTTAAATCTCATTTTGAAATGACTGATTTGGGCTTGTTGAGATATTTTTTAGGCATTGAAGTTGCTTATTCTCCTAGAGGATATTTATTATCTCAGACTAAATTTGCTTTTGATATTGTTTTCAGGTCTGGTATTACTGATGATAAGAAAGTTGACACTCCAGAAGTTGTTAATGTTAAAATGAAGATTGATGATGGAGAACTTCTTGCAGACCCTACTCCTTACAGACAGCTTGTCGGGGCACTTTCCTATCTATCCATTACCAGACCAGATATAGCACATGCTCTTCATACAGCAAGTCAATTTCAACATGCTCCTACTTCTGTTCATATGGGAGCAGTCATGCGTATTATCAGATACATCAAGTCCTCTCTTTCACGAGGACTTTTCTTATCTTCCTCCTCTTCTCTTGATTTAATTGCATATACTGATGCTGATTGGGGAGGTGATCCCAATAACAGACACTCAACCACTGGCTTTTGTGTCTTTTTAGGGGAATCATTAATCTCGTGGAGGTGTAAAAAGCAGCAGAAGGTATCTCTCTCATCCACCGAAGCTGAATACAGAGCCATGGCAACCACGACCATGGAAGTAGTTTGGCTCCGACAACTGCTTGCTGACATGGGAGTTGAAGCAACAAAGGCTTCACAAATGTGTTGTGACAACAAAAGTGCGATCTACATTGCTAGTAACAGAACATTCCACGAACGCACCAAACACATCGAAATGGATTGTCACTACGTCAGAGAGGAATATCTACACGGGATAATTGATCTGCCATATGTCACTTCAGAATATCAGTTAGCAGACCTCTTTACAAAGCCTCTCGCTGCTCCCCGATTTCACTTTCTCTTAGACAAACTTTCGCTCATTGTACCGTAAGTTTGAGGGGGAGTGTTAAAATGTAAAACTGTACATATATGTATATATAATAATATTATATTATTATATATATAAATATATTTTTAATTTCTTTCTTTTCTGTATTTTTTTTCCTTTATTTTTATTTTTTGTCTTTATGTCATCTAGTTCAGTTTGAACTAGAATGACTGTTGCTAGTCAAGTCCTGTCCAGACTTGACTAGCTATAGAGCTGTTGGACTGACACATTCCAACAGCTCTAAATAGAGCTGTTGGACTGTGCCCAACAGCTCTATTGAGTCATCTTTCAGCTGTGTATATAAAGGGGTGCAGCCCCTCTTGTATTTCACTCCAATGCTTCTTAAGCAATTGGTTTTTCATATCAATAAAGAATACATTTTTATTTTTATTTTGTTTCCAGTTATACCCTTTTTAAGGGTTATGCTTTAGTGTCATTCTTGACACTTGCTCTTGTTAATCAAAGCTCATGTTTCGAAGATCCCCATTTCATTTCACACAGAAACTTGTTTTAACTATATATGTGTGTTAAACTCAGATACACAACAAACTTATTTAAGCATGCGACTGTGCTGGATTGATGTACACAATAAAAAGTAAAATTATATAGTCGTTTTGTACCTATGCTTGTATTGAATGCAGGTACACAATAAATTTGTTTCATGTACCTATGCTTTAACTAAATTAAGGACACAGAAAATTGTATTCTCTTAAAATGGAGAACCAACAGGACAATGTCCTTTGTCCATACTGGTCTCTGTTATTCAACCATTTTCTTATTGACAAATGGGTGATTTTATTGAGCACTTGGATTAGTTGATGCCATAACACAATTTGAAGAGAAAGTTTGCAATGCTCATCAGAAACATTAAGATTTCCTGATTATCATGAATGCTGGAACTAGCAATTCTTTGTTAGCTGTCATGCTATGAATTGTAGCCTTGCTTGTGAAAATTAAATGTATCTGCAGAAATATTCTTGCTATTCTCTGAGTGTAATTTGTCATAATCTCATTACAATCGATAGCCCTTTGTAGCATTCATGTCATTACTGGTACTTAGTGTTGCATTAAGATTTATGTTTTCTGTCATCTTTGGTGTCTCCAATTTCAATCCGCTTAAAGTTTAAGTGCATAATCTTTCACTGAATAGATTTTTTGTATACTGTTCATACGAAAAATTTAATATAGTATTGATGACTTAGTGATAGTGGAGTTATATCACTTGCAATTATTGCTTTTACGAAGATGTACTATAGCATTGATGCTTGGTGATTGTTGACTTTAAGCTACCTGCAATTTTCGTAAAATGAGCTCATATTTGAGCTTGCGGTTTGGGTGAACCATCGTAGTGCCATGTAAGCACGAGTTATGTTCTTATGTGTAATTAAATCTAATGTGAAGTAATGAGTTAATAAAGGCACATGGGTTGTCGAACCAGGAATTTGCAAACTAAGGGATTTAAGGGTACTACGCATACACTTAAAACCTCATAAATCTAATACACAAGAACTCATTACCCTAAATTTTGCCTGACTAGTCTAAAGGTACTAGGGCACTTGTGCTCGCCCGGTTTAAAGGTACTGGAGCAAGTGAGATTGCGTAAATAAATAGATAATTGGCAACCTACTCACCTAAGATGGAAATCTCTGGGATCATACTGAAATTCCACTAGAGGGGGGGGTGAATAATGAAATACGATGCAAATCGATAAAATAAAAAATAAGGCAATAAGGCACAACACAATAAACACAAGATTTATACTGGTTCAGCTGAGTTACTGACCTACATCCAGTCCCTAAGTAAAACACTTGAGCCTTCCACTATAACATCCGAGTTACCGGATAAATAGTACAACACCCTCTTCCTCAGAGGTCTACTTCTCTCAACAGAGAAGGAAAACACCCTCTTCCTCAGAGGTCTACTTCTCTCAATAGAGAAGGGAAACACCTTCTTCCTCAGAGGTCTACTTCTCTTAACAGAGAAGGAAAACACCCTCTTCCTTAGAGGTCTACTTCTCTCAACAGAGAAGGAAAACACCCTCTTCCTCAGAGGTCTACTTCTCTCAACAGAGAAGGGAAACACCCTCTTTCCCAGAGGTCTACTTCTCTCAACAGAGAAGGAATACAGCAGAAATCAGAAAGTTACAACACTTTCCTATAGAACCTTCAGAATGATATGTAGAGTATGAATGCACGTATGAAGATTCTCAGAATGATCTTTTTCTTTTCTTACACACTCTTGTTATTTTCTGAGAGCTTTTCTTGACTTTTTCTCTTTTTTTCTCTTTCTTTTTCTAAGCTCTTTTCTCAGAGTGTCGAGCAAGAATTTTTCTCGTTGAAAGCTTGCTTGTGTTTTCACACTGTTGTGTTTGTATATATATAGTCTTTAGAAAACTAGTCGTTGTCTTTTTGAAATGATTGTCCTTTTGGGATATGAGAAGTCAGGTCATTTCAAAAACAACTTAGTGTGAAAAAGATAAGTGTACTATATTGCTTTTTCAAAAAGTCTTCTTTCCATACGAAGTATTTTTGGAGTACACTATTCGTTGGTGTATTTTAAATGAGTTATTCTTTGCATTAGGTCTTTTCTCATAATAAATGTTCTGTAGTATTTTTGAACGTTGAAGTGTAGTTTATCATGTAGTTTTGTCTTTACTCAATTTAATGGTTTGTAGTACATTGAACGTTGAAATATATTCTATCATGTAATTTTGTCTTTACTCAATTTAATGGTTTGTAGTACATTGAACGTTGGAATATATTCTATCATGTAATTTTGTCTTTACTCAATTTAATGAATATTAGTATATTAATATTTTTCTTACAAGTCGTCACTTATAATAAATGTATGTAAGTGTGATAAATGTTTGTTGAGTACTTTATTTATGAATGGTCATTTCTTAAAAGCTTTTTGGAATAACATTTAATGCTTAAAGAAATAAATGGTCGTTTCTTATTTTAATAAAATAATATTTATTTTCTCAAATCGTCAATTCTAAAATGAATGGTTGTGAAGTACACTAAATGCTTGAGTAATACTTATATTACAAATAGTCATTTCTCAAATAAATGCTTGTGTATTATCTTTTTATAATTTGTCTTTTCTTACATAAATGTTTATGTATTATGAACCAAAATTTCTTTCGTAAAAATTTGTGTATTATGAACTAATGCATTTTGTCTTTTCTTACATAAATGCTTATGTATTATGAACCAATACATTTTTTCACATTTTGTCTTTTCTTACATAAATGCTTATGTATTATGAACCAATACATCTTTTCACATTTTGTCTTTTCTTCATAAATGCTTATGTATTATGAACCAATACATCTTTTCACAATTTGTCTTTTCTTACATAAATGCTTATGTATTATGAACCAAAATTTCTTACGTAAATGTTTGTGTATTATGAATTAATTCATTTTGTCTTTTTCTTTCATATTTGAAATCATTAGCTTTTATATCTTTTCAAGTTGTCTTTTTCATAAATGCATGTTAGAAGGTACAATTAATGCTTTTGAAATCATGAGCTATTATATCTTGTCAAAATGTCTTTTTCATAAATGTTTGTAAGAAAGTACAATTAATGCTTTTGAAATCATGAGCTATTATATCTTGTCAAAATGTCTTTTTCATAAATGCTTGTAGGAAGTACAATGATTTGTTTCAAAAATGTGTTTTTGAAATGCTATAATATACATAACGTATCCTTTTATGAAAGCTCAGCTTTTTGTAAATAAATGACTTGTATGACTTAAATAATATACACAATGATTTGTATGCTATAATATACACAACCATTTTTAAAGCATATAGTCTAATATGCATGCTTCTGAAGGTTCTGTTACATATGACTCTAAAGAAGAAAAAAATCTTCATCTTGAGGTAGCCGATCTTCTTGGATAATCTTTATGAATGTGTGGCCCATCAAGTTTTTTCTTCAGAGTAGTATGATTGCATCAAATAGTTGCACTTGATCAAGTTGTCTTCACTCTTCTTAAGTGAAATAACCTTGCATCAAATACTCGTTAAATACATAGCACATCATATCCAGTCATAATATAACATATTGAGTTTCACATATGAAAGCATATCATATTTATCATATCTCATGAAAGCATATCATGTATTTATCATGTATCATATATATGCATCATGAAAGCATATCATATTTATCATATCTCATGAAAGCATATCATGTATTTATCATGTATCATATATATGCATCATGAAAGCATATCATATTTATCATGTATCATCAAAACATAGTTTCTCAACATTCTCCCCCTTTTTGATGGTGACAATATATGCTCTCCCTGTCAATAAGCCATATATATTATGATGATTTAAATATGATATCAAAAATAAAAAATGCATAGAAATAGTAATCATAAAAAAAACACTAGAATTAACATAAAAAAGTTTGTGTATACTTCATGTGTATGAGATAAAGAGTTAAACGTTTTTCTCCTACATAGGAGAGGTAGGTTTTCTCTCCCCCTTTGTCATTGACAAAAAGGAGGGATCAAAGTCGAAGAGTTAATATTATAGACCAGGTTGAAGCAAGTTGAGAGTTGAAGACAACAAGTCAAGAAATGGATTTCAAAAAAATACATGGGGCGATCCATTGTTTTGAGACAGAGTAAAGAAGGAAGTGAGCTCAATTCATGTGAGAGAGATGAATAGAGATAAAGTCAAGCTGAAAAGACATAATGAGAAATTTTAAGTTGGGTGTATGAAGAGAGTGATGACAGATGTGGATTTTCAAATAAGACATGGATAGAGAAGAAGACAAAAATAATTAATGAGTGATATGAGATGAAAGAGATAAAGAAATGTCATGATTGCTTATTTAATATATAAATAGTTTTTATGGATAGATGTGAAAGGAAATAGGTCATAGGGTGATCATGTGATGTGTACTTTGAAAGATATGACATTTTTGAAAGAAAAGAATGACTTAAAAAATGTGTCATGATTAATGTGTTTTCATATTTGTAATTTTTATGAGTATACGTAAATATGAGAAGGATACACTTTGACTTTGAATAGTGGTGGATGGGATGAAGACAAAATAAAAATAATAAGAAATACAAACACTCGATTATGATAAAAAATAATTTGTAAATGAAACCAAGATTTGACATTAAAGTGAATTTACCATTCAGCTTTGGTTAAGATGAATTTTGTCAAGTAAAGATTATATTTTAATATTTTATAAAGGTGAACTCGAGTAGACTCATTTTTCTATATTTTAATTAGTCATATGAATTAATTTTATAAATCACTTAATTTACATATTCCTAAATCTCTTCTAATTCTTACAAAGTCTTTATTTTTTAAAGGTTTAGTGAAAATGTCTGCTAATTGTTTATTAGTGGGTATAAATTCCAGTTTGATTATATTGTTTAAAACTTGTTCTCTTAAAAAGTGGTGTCTAATTTGAATTTGTTTAGTTCGAGTGTAAAATAGAAAAGTTTTAAGTCTCGTACCATGCACGAGGTGCTTGTTTTAATCCATATAAAGCAAGTTTTAGTTTAAAAACATGATCAGGAAATTGTTCATTTTCAAAACCTGGAGGTTGTTTTACATAAACTTGTTCATTTATAAAACCATTTAGAAAATCACTTTTAACATTCATTTGATATAGTTTAAAATCCATATAGCTTGCATATGCTAAAAACATTCTTATAGATTCAAGTCTAGCAACAGGAGCAAATGTTTTATCAAAGTAAATACCTTCCTCCTGATTGTATCCTTGAGCCACTAGCCTTGCCTTGTTTCTTACAACATTACCTGATTCATCCAGCTTATTTCTAAAGATCCATCTTGTCCCAATGATTTGATGATCTTTTGGTTTTGGTACAAGATCCCACACATCATTTCTTTGGAACTGGTTAAGTTCTTCAGTCATTGCTAGCATCCAGAACTCGTCTATGATGGCTTCATCAATCTTTTTAGGTTCAAGTTGAGAAATGAAGGCCATATTTGCAATATGTTTCAACTGAGCTCTTGTTTGAACCCCCTTGGTCAGGTCTCCCAAAATCTGCTTTTGAGGATGATCTCTGATTTCAGCAAATGTTCTTTGATGATCATCTTCATTAGATTCAACTGTGTTATCTAAAAGAAAATCTGTACTTTCAAGATCATCACCATTAGTCTTATTATGAACAAATTGACCAATAGAAACTGACATGCATAAATTCTTCAATAGTATTAGTACTCTTATTGAAAACTCTGTATGTTTTACTATGACTTGAATATCCTAGAAATATGCCTTCAACAGATTTATCATCAAATTTATCAAGGCTATCTTTTGTGTTCAGGATAAAGCATTTGCACCCAAAGACTTTAAAGTAGTCTATTCTTGGAGTTCTGTCATAGAATAATTCATAGAGAGCTTTATTCAACAAAGGTCTAATAAGTACTCTATATGAAATATAGCATGCAATATTAACAATTTCATCCCAAAAATATTTAGCAAGATTGTTATGTTGAAGCATAGTTCTAGCAGATTCTTGAAGGGTTCTATTCTTTCTTTCTACTACACCATTTTGATGTGCAGCTCTAGGAAAGACAAAGTTATTGAGAAATACCATGCAAGTTAAAAAAAGATCATTATCAAATTCTCTTCCATGGTCACAACGAATTTTAACAATTGTAGAGGATTTTTTATTTTGTAATAAAATTTCAAATTCATAAAATATATCACTTTTGTTTTTTAAAAATATTACCCAAGTGAATCTTGAGTAATCATCAACAATGACAAAAGCATATTTATTATGATTAAGACTAGCTACCCTAGAAGGACCAAAAAGATCCAGGTGGAGAAGCTCTAAAGGTCTTTTACTTGACACAACATTCTTTGATTTGAAGGATGATTTTGACAATTTTCCTAATTGACAAGCATCACAAAAAAAGTCTCTTTTAAATAGAATTTTAGGTAACCCACGAACCAAGTTATTTTTAGTCAGTTTAGAGATATATTTAAAGTTAACATGTCTCATTCTCATATGCCATAAATTTTGAGAGTCATTATTTGCTATGAGACAATGTTCAGTAATATTATCTAAGTATAATTCGTATACATTATTTTTCCTTATACCTTTTAAAATAATATTTTCGTTTGTGTCCACTATGAGGCATGCATCATGTTTAAAACTGACATTATATCCTATGTCACACATTTGACTGATGCTTAAGAGATTGTGTTTTAAACCTTTAACAAGGAGAACGTTTTTGATAAGAGATTTATTGATATTACCAATATTGTCAATACCAATTATCAAACCTTTGTTGTTATCTCCAAAGGTGACGGTTCCTCCTTCTTTGTGATGAAGAACAACAAAAAGATCTGGATATCCTATCATATGTTTTGAACATCCACTGTCTAATATCCATCTGTTCTTCTTTTTTAATATCTGCAATAGATCAAGTAGAAATTCTTTTTGGTACCCGATCGGGTCCCTTTTTGTTAGATTTTGGAACCCATATCCACTTTGATTTGGGTTTATCTATAATTTTAGAGGAGTGCATGGAATTAAAATTATAACACTCCTGCTTAGGTTCAATAGAACCTTTGACAAAAGTGGTCTTTTGATTCGTACAAGAAGGTTTACTATAATGAGAGTAACTAATACCATTCTTGTAAAAAGAGAATTTTTGAAAGGAAAGAAGTTTGTCCAGGTTCTCTTTTCCTTTGATAAACTTGAAAACCGTTTTCATAAGGTTTTCAGTTTTACTTTTTAATTCTGAAATTTCTACTTGAAGATTTTTAGTCTTAGAACTAGTAGAAGAGATTTCAGAAGTAAGTATAAAATTTTTCTTTTTCAACTCAGAATTTTTAATACTGAGTTTTTCATTTTTCTGGGAAAGCTCTAAATTTTCAGATTTTAAAACTTTATTTTTGAGACTCATTTTTCTAGATTCTTCAAATAGTTCTTGAAAAGCATCTAGAAGTTCTTCAAAGGAAAAGTCAGAAATTTTACTTACAGAGCTTTCATTTGCCATGAAGCACATGCTTGCAGTTTCAGCTTCATCATCACTTGACTCTTCACTGGTGGATGGTTTCGAATCATCCCATTGAGCATGTAGAACCTTTTTCTTGAAGAACCTTTTCTTTGGTTCCTCGATTTTGGATTTTCTTTTTAGGAGAGGACAGTCACGTCTTACGTGAGCTGACTTGTTACATTGATAGCACATAGTCTCTTCTTTTTTATCCTGCTTTTCTTTGAGCTTTTTGGAAAACCTCTCCTTTCTCATGAAGCGTTGGAATCTTCGGGTAAGAAGAGCAATTTCAGATTCTTTTTCTGAGTCCTCATTCTCAGAAATGGCTGGGAAAGTTAGATTTTTCTTTGGAGGTTGTTTTTTTTCCTTCTTTCCTTCATATGAACTTCATAGACCATAAGATTGCCTATTAAGTCATCCAGAGTAAGCTTGGAAAGATCTTGGGCTTCTTCAATAGCTGTAGTCTTTTTCTCTCAGTCAGTTGTGAGAGATCTCAAGATCTTTTTTACCTTATCAGTCTGGGAATGAGTTTCTCTCAGAGATTTAAGATCATTGGTGATATTATTGAATCTAGTGAACATTTCAATAATGGTTTCATCTTTGATTATCTTGAAAAGTTTGTATTTTCGAACCAATGATGAGATCTTAGCTTCTTTTACTCTGTTTGTTCCCTTATGAATAACTTCCAGAGAATGCCAAATATCATGAGCAGAATTACAAATGGATATTCTGTTAAATTCATTTTGGTCTATGGCACAGTATAGAGCATTCATGGCTTTTGCATTTAAGTTTGCCATTTTTCTTTCTTCATCAGTCCATGAATAGTAGTCTGATGTAGGAAAAAAATATGGACATTCTACGATATTTCATACAGCAAAATCTACAGACTTGAGAAATATGATCATTCTACATTTCCAGTAGCCATAATTAGTGCCATTAAAAAAAGGAGGGCGAGATGAGTGTTGACCTTCGATGTCACGAGCATAAGAGGTTGATGCCATTTTTGTGCCGGAAGACTTGTTATGTCGAAACCAGCAGAACCTGCTCTGATACCCAAAAAAAATTCCACTAGAGGGGGGGTGAATAGTGAAATACGATGCGGATCGATAAAATAAAAAAATAAGGCAATAAGGCACAACACAATAAACACAAGATTTATACTGGTTCGGCCGAGTTACTGACCTACATCCAGTCCCCAAGTAAAACACTTGAGCCTTCCACTATAACATCCGAGTTACCGGATAAATAGTACAACACCCTCTTCCTCAGAGGTCTACTTCTCTCAACAGAGAAGGAAAACACCCTCTTCCTCAGAGGTCTACTTCTCTCAACAGAGAAGGGAAATACCCTCTTCCTTAGAGGTCTACTTCTCTTAACAGAGAAGGAAAACACCCTTTTCCTCAGAGGTCTACTTCTCTCAACAGAGAAGGGAAACACCCTCTTTTCCAGAGGTCTACTTCTCTCAACAGAGAAGGAATACAGCAGAAATCAGAAAGTTACAACACTTTCCTATAGAACCTTCAAAATGATATGTAGAGTATGAATGCACGTATGAAGATTCTCAGAATGATCTTTTTCTTTTCTTACACACTCTTGTATTTTTCTGAGAGCTTTTCTTGACTTTTTTTTTTTTTTTTTCTAAGCTCTTTTCTCAGAGTGTCGAGCAAGAATTTTTCTCGTTGAAAGTTTGCTTGTGTTTTCACACTGTTGTGTTTGTATATATATAGTCTTTAGAAAACTAGTCGTTGTCTTTTTGAAATGATTGTCCTTTTGGGATATGAGAAGTCAGGTCATTTCAAAAACAACTTAGTGTGAAAAAGATAAGTGTACTATATTGCTTTTTCAAAAAGTCTTCTTTCCATACGAAGTATTTTTGGAGTACACTATTCGTTGGTGTATTTTAAATGAGTTATTCTTTGCATTAGGTCTTTTCTCATAATAAATGTTCTGTAGTATTTTTGAACGTTGAAGTGTAGTTTATCATGTAGTTTTGTCTTTACTCAATTTAATGGTTTGTAGTACATTAAACGTTGGAATATATTCTATCATGTAATTTTGTCTTTACTCAATTTAATGAATATTAGTATATTAATATTTTTCTTACAAGTCGTCACTTATAATAAATGTATGTAAGTGTGATAAATGTTTGTTGAGTACTTTATTTATGAATGGTCATTTCTTAAAAGCTTTTTGGAATAACATTTAATGCTTAAAGAAATAAATGGTCGTTTCTTATTTTAATAAAATAATATTTATTTTCTCAAATCGTCAATTCTAAAATGAATGGTTGTGAAGTACACTAAATGCTTGAGTAATACTTATATTACAAATAGTCATTTCTCAAATAAATGCTTGTGTATTATCTTTTTATAATTTGTCTTTTCTTACATAAATGTTTATGTATTATGAACCAAAATTTCTTTCGTAAAAATTTGTGTATTATGAACTAATGCATTTTGTCTTTTCTTACATAAATGCTTATGTATTATGAACCAATACATTTTTTCACATTTTGTCTTTTCTTACATAAATGCTTATGTATTATGAACCAATACATCTTTTCACATTTTGTCTTTTCTTCATAAATGCTTATGTATTATGAACCAATACATCTTTTCACAATTTGTCTTTTCTTACATAAATGCTTATGTATTATGAACCAAAATTTCTTACGTAAATGTTTGTGTATTATGAATTAATTCATTTTGTCTTTTTCTTTCATATTTGAAATCATTAGCTTTTATATCTTTTCAAGTTGTCTTTTTCATAAATGCATGTTAGAAGGTACAATTAATGCTTTTGAAATCATGAGCTATTATATCTTGTCAAAATGTCTTTTTCATAAATGCTTGTAAGAAAGTACAATTAATGTTTTTGAAATCATGAGCTATTATATCTTGTCAAAATGTCTTTTTCATAAATGCTTGTAGGAAGTACAATGATTTGTTTCAAAAAGGTGTTTTTGAAATGCTACAATATACATAACGTATCCTTTTATGAAAGCTTAACTTTTTGTAAATAAATGGCTTGTATGATTTCAAAGCATATAGTCTAATATGAAATATGCATGCTTCTGAAGGTTCTGTTACATATGACTCTAAAGAAGAAAAAAATCTTCATCTTGAGGTAGCCGATCTTCTTGGATAATCTTTATGAATGTATGGCCCATCAAGCTTTTTCTTCAGAGTAGTATGATTGCATCAAATAGTTGCACTTGATCAAGTTGTCTTCACTCTTCTTAAGTGAAATAACCTTTGCATCAAATACTCGTTAAATACATAGCACATCATATCCAGTCATAATATAACATATTCAGTTTCACATATGAAAGCATATCACATTTATCATATATCATAAAAGCATATCATGTATTTATCATGTATCATATATATGCATCATGAAAGCATATCATATTTATCATATCTCATGAAAGCATATCATGTATTTATCATGTATCATATATATGCATCATGAAAGCATATCATATTTATCATGTATCATCAAAACATAGTTTTTCAACACATACTACTACGGTAGTATGATTCGTTGTCTATGTGAGTACTTGTAATATTGAACTATTGGGTTCAAAACATGTTGAACTCTTGAGAGATTAAGTAACAAAAATTAATAAGATAAATAATCGACTCATACTCAGGCTTACCTTGGAGATGGTAGGTGATACAAAACTTTGGAGACATGTGTTATTTTAGCTTCGAGTGACAATGACTCGTTGGTCCCCAATCCTTAGAGTTAAGTGACCTGGACTATCAATTTGTTGTGCGTGGTAGGTTCAAGTTCTTCTACAGAAGTTAAGAGTGCATCCAGTTTGTTTGACCTTTGTGAGTTTCTCTTGGTTATTAAACTGCTCTCTTTGGATTTCAATTTCAGTTAGACACTCAAGTTAACAAAACATACAACATAACAAACCCCCAAGTGTTTTCTTCTGTTACAGTTGCCTTGGCCTGCGAGTACCCGCAGGATAATTAAAGATAAACAATTAATTATTTTAAGATCTTTGTTCATGTGAAACTTGTGACATACTATGCTTGAAAATGCATATAATGTATTGTTCTTATTCATATGTCAGAAATGAGTTATGATATTAATTGTTTCATGTGATATTCATTTAGTTATCTCATGATATGCTATAGCTTTACAATTCATTGAAAAAACCCATAGCATTGCACATCCTTGTTACATTATACACATGCTTAATCATAGTATATTATTTCATCATTTCAGGTGAAGAATAGATGATGCAGAGTGATTACGGGATGTAGGGACTATGTTGCATGAATTTTTGATGTTCTTAGGACAACTTGAAATAATTTAGTTATTTTCATTTCTGCTTTTGTTATGAACTTAACACTTTATCTCATGTTAAACTTTATTGGTACTAGGAATGATATTATTGGTTTAAATGTTCTATGATGTACTTGAGATGTTTAACCTGGAGTAGTTTCGCTGTGTTTAAAAAAAAAATATTCTTGAAAATTTGGTTAAGTGTTCGGGTCGTTACATAACTAAACTTGGTGATAACCAATCTCCTAAAGTTGCAATGCTCAAGTAAACAAACTACCAAGTTTTAGCATCATCCATTCTCTACACTCCCTACTAACACACAGTACGACCAACTTCCTGCTAGTGACTGCATTTTCAAAGATGACCTGGTTTCTGTCCACCCAAAAATGCTTTTACATGGTGACAATCAGTGTTGCTAAAAGCACCCCTCAAGGCGCCAACCTAAGAAGAAGAAGATACATGTTAGGACATTATATTTTGCTGTTAATCCTGTTATGCTATGTAGCTTTTTTCAAAGCTATATAATTTATTTCTAAGTTATATAATTAGTTTTTTAATTACTTTTACATGCTAATTTCATGTTTCTCAGTTATATAATCAGTTTTTTAGTTACTTTTACATGTTAATCTCATATTTTTTAGTATTTATTTGAGATTTTCTATTTCTTATTGGTTGTTGCTTTATCAATAAAGCATTTTATTTATATGTATTTTTAAATAAATTTTTATAATTTTTTTTAAGTTTTAATTTTTTTTTAGGCTTACGCTGCAGTTTTTTATGGAGCACCTCGCAATGCCTCAACTCGCTACGCCTCAATGCTTTTCACAACATTGGTGACAACCCAACACCCCCATTCAAATTCTGATATCTCAGCCAGTTTCAGATTAATGAATCAGGCACAAGGCACTATCCTAATATCTGATATCTGATCAAATCTGACTGTTTAATCAGATTTGGCAAGTCAAAGCCATATATGATTATAATCCAATCTGACGAACACCCATACTCGATGGATATTCAAATCTGGTTAGATGTAAAGTCGAATTTGCTATGATTTGTTCACCATATGAATCCGAATCCGAATCCAAATCCATATATTTAACCAAATTCAGAACTGCTATTAGCCACGTTCGACCTGAATCCCAACCGCTTATATCCCAATCTATCTATGAGAGCGTTAGTTATTCCCCCAGCAAAGGGAAGCCAATTTTCCTTGAAAGCAAAGCCTGGAGGGGAGAGTGCATCCACGTGGAGGGAGGTGCAAACCCATCTTGATAAAAAAAGATGCTTTTCTGTATTTATTATGTGAACTGCACAGCAAGGAGATGTTTGTTTCACTCTCTTTCCCATGAAATATGATCTCTTCCATAGGAAAGGGCATCAGTACATCTTAACCAGTTATCCTCCCAGCCATCCTAACCGGTTAGCTGCAGGTCCTTTGAGCTCATTTTGTTGCAACCAAATCCGCCAGGCTTGGGCCTCATTTCTTAGACCCAGCACGGCCTGGTCCCAGTCAAAAATAGACATGGGCTTGCCCAACAACTATGTCCTTTTCCCTTTAAAAACTCAGCAAGCCAATGGCCCGGGGAGCGCAGCACTTTTTAGATGGGTTTTCAGAGAGATTTGAAAATCGTACAATACCATAACAAAAAGATCAAGTTTTTCATTAGATTGATTCAATCCAAAGCACGATTCTTCATAAATAAGCAACGATAAACACATTTACCAGTTCAGGATAAGCAAAAAAAGAAAAAAGCAAGCTGAAATTATGATTTTTTTGAAGCTCCGGGAACACCTACCCACCTAGAGAAAACCTGGTTTTGTAAATTTTCAGTTTTTTTAATCAATACACTTTTCCAAGTAGAAAACAAGTTTTGGCTCATATGACTGACGTGCATGTAAGTTTTACAAAATCTTTAAAGATCAACAGCCCACAATGTACCAAAATTTCATAACTTTTTTTGAAGGAAAAAATTTCATAACTTGAAAAAACATATTTTTACGTCCAAAATTTTTATCAGACACAATGCTGAACACATCTATGAGGTCTGAGAAGATGCAGCCTACACCAATGGCTTTTAGTAGGTAGGTGTAGGTGCTCTCTCATTACAATATATATATATATATATATATATATATAGAGAGAGAGAGAGAGAGAGAGAGAGAGAGATGATTAAAAACTTGAAACTGCACTGCTGCAGATGCATGTTGTCAAAGAGGATATGCATGTCCAAAAAGCTAACATATTGCTGAAATCTTTTCACCCATTAAGAAGTTGGAAATCAAAAGAAATACACCATTTCCAACGCCAAAAGGGGAAACTTATGCTCAGCTATTCCCATAAACAGAAACACAAGGTGTTTGTATATATATACATGAAGCTGAACTAAGAGGTGATCAAGGGCTTACTGGTTCGTTGCTGGTGAACCCAAACCAACTGGTGAATTGAGGGGAAACTAGACGGGCAACACTTGGCAGAGTGGGATAGGCAAGCGTGCCGAGAATGAACCAGTTGAAGCTCAGCAAAGCAACTGCATCCGATGCAGGCCTGTTGTCTATTGTAGAAAAGAACTGAACCACACTTCTCAGTGACATGACTACCACGATGAAGAGTGCGATCACCAGAGGCATGCAAGGATCTTCAGCTTCCCACACAATGACCCCCACCAAAACAGACAGGAACGCACTGAAAAGACTCTGTGAAAGTGCAGCACCACGACGGTGATCCAAATCTTTCACAGTCATTGCCTTCTCTGTTGAAGTTATGGTGGCAAATAATTGTTCTGATTTTGAACCATTTCTTGAGAAGCTGGAATGTCTGGCTTTGCAGATAGTCTCACGGTCCCATGCACTCAATTCTTTAAGAATCGCCTCGCTGCCTGTGAATCCGAAATTCCATGGAACACCGATATCAACAACACCCGAGTCTTCCCATGCTTTTACTTCCCACAGCCTTTTCTGGATGTTACTCAATCGACAATTTTCATCTCTTAGCTTCTCTAACTGTTATGCAGAAACATGCACATCAGGAACAAACTGACCATGCCAATAAAAGAAATTCAAAACTCTAAATAGAGAGATAAGCAACAGCATTTATCATGGATGGCACCAACCACTCAGATAAGTGACTGTGTGAGTCAGGCGCAAGTCAAGACCAGCTTTTCACGTCTCTGTGGGATTGGTAAACAAGGTGAGCTGCCAGCAAGGAGCTAGCTTGGACCTAGTTTCCAAGCTTCAATAATTAATGATCCAAACCTCGAGCAATGAGAAGCTCAGCTCAGTTAAATATATACCGGTTTTGTAACTGTATCAAACTAGCAATGTTTTGCCCAACCATTGAGCCTTATCCATTAGAACAAGGCTTTCCATTCCTTGCCTAAAGATGTAGAGTGAAGTATCCTTATCCATTAGAACAAGGCTTTCCATTCCTTGCCTAAAGGTGTAGAGTGAAGTATCCTTATACATTAGAACAAGGCTTTCCATTCTTAAGAATTACAAAGGGGGTGAGACCCCTATTTATACACTTTAGAACCTATGTAGGGACTCCACATATAGATGTTGGAGCCCCTCCAACGGTCAATATGATGTGGGCCCCTAAATGGCTAAATATAAAAAAAAACAAAGAAAAAATAGGAAAAAGGAGCATATTCAAAAAACAATATGCGCGAAAATGAAAAAGACTATTTTGCCTTTATAGGGTATTACAAAAAATATATATATATATATATATATATATATAGATAGATACACAGACACATATATAAGATATATATGTATATGTATCTCTCTCTCTATATGTATAGATATATATAGATTACATTTTAACACTAAGATGGTATCTGAATTTTTAGTGCAATAGGTGCTTGGAAGGATAACCCAGCACAAATAGGGGCATGTCAGCAAAAATTCTAAGAAGACCACCAGAGGAAGCTTAAACAGAGGAGGTTGAAAAAAAAAAAAGGTTCTGCTGATATATCAAATGCATTGCTGTTAGCATACAGTGCACAGTGAGTGAAAAAGACCTCTGGATTACAAATACTCATCAAGCATGATTTTCATGAAAAGAAACCATGCAATTGACTGTAATGCAAAGTTTTGAAAACTAACAGCACTGACAAAGTTCACGCTTATGACCATAAGATTCAAATGTGTGTGTGTGTGTGTGTCTCTCTCTCTCTATTTATTTATTTATTTATGCATGGACCAACTAGAATGTTGGTAAAGAGAAAAACTCTCCTGGGGATAGTCTGTAGGTATTAGAACCGAAGGAAATGCAATCACTTGTGAGTCCCTCCAGACTGAAGAGTGGGGATTATTACTTTTGAGAACCACAGGAACTACTTATTCGTGAAAACAAGCAAACTCTATCACAAGAAACAAAGAGGCAGAGATATACAAATCACTTTCACATCTAAATCATGACAAACTAAAATAAAACATTTATGATGACTGTGTTTTCAACACTGAAAAATGTCAGAGAGAGAGAGAGAGAGAGAGAGAGAGAGAGAGAGAGAGAGAGAGAGAGAGCAGCAGAGAAATAAACGAGCTGATGATTTTTTCACTGCAACAAGAAAAATGAAGATTCCCAATTGTGTATCAAACAATGTCACAGAAAAGGGACAAGACAGAGTCCAGCTTCCATTCCATGGAACTTTATAAGACTTCAGTTTCATCAAACAGGTGTTCCCTTGCTTCCTGCCTAGTATTTCAGCCGCTCCTTGCAGTACTTCACTAAACATATGAGACTAATGTATCCAAACTACTATCTTGTTAGTAGATCTGTACTTTTGAGTAACTGATTACATAATACGTATCTAGTTCAATTGTTTCTTTCAAAAACAATACTCCATCAAAGCCCCAAGAAGGGATGTTGAGTAACTGATTACATAATACGTATCTAGTTCAATTGCTTCTTTCGAAAACAATACTCCATCAAAGCCCCAAGAAGGGATGGTATTACAGTATTACTCCTGCTTTTGAAAAACCAGAAAAGACTGCAAACTAGGAGCTACACCTAATACGTGATATGTTATTATCTAGCTGAACTCCTAAACTAGCAGCCAGATGATTTAGGGCTGGTGTCAGATAAGTACCTCTGGCAACTGTAAACATCTGATGCATTATCATATAGAGTTCTAAAACAATGCTTCATGCTTGAAATATCTTATTTACAACTTCAATCTCCATTGTGCTTTGCTTTTGAAGTCCAATAGAATTACTATTTTGCAAAACACACATTGATTTTTGTTGTTTTTTACTCAGAAGCAACCTAAGACATTGTAGATTAAGGAACCACAATTAGTCCAATAATCATTCACACAATTTAGAACATTATCCCAATCAGAAGTCACTAGCATAGACTGCTGAAATCATATTTGGCAACTTGCAATTGTAAAAATGAGAAATTCATACACAGCTGTGGCCGATGAATATATATTAGAAGAATACTAGAAGAAATCAACAGCCAGAATAGATTGTCGACAGACATATGAAGTAACCAGTGGAAATATGCATAAAAGTCGAACTCTGAACCTCATAATGCATATACCTGGTTCTCTAAAATGCTAATTTTGGAAATAGATTTATCATGTTCTTTTTCAACTTCCCCTAGTATTGCCTCCAGGAGTTCTTTGTCATCAATAGTTCCACAGAATCTTGCCTCAAGTTCTTTCTTTTCCCACAATAAGCGGTCTAACTGTCTCTGCATCCCTTGCACATGCATCTCAAGCTGCACAAGGACATATTGTTTTCCATTAAACACATTCCAAGTCAACAAGAAAGAAAAAATTATTTACAGCAAAAGTGGTTCTACTGAATTGACTTTTACAGCTTACAATGCCATGCTTAAAGAATTTATGTAAAATAAGACCTGGATCTGACAAGATAGCATCACCAAGATGTAGCAGAAAAGAAGCTACAGTTTGCTAAGGAAAGATTTAGGGAATTATGTAAGTTATCCTCATGATAACAGGGACCTATTGGTAGGAAAAGAAAAAACAAAGCTCAAGAGAGACATAATATTGACAATGCCCATATTACAAGAACAAATAAGCTCAAATATGATAGCAGTTGCAACTACCACACCACCACCGGGCTGCATCAAGGAAGCCTAACTTAGTGGCAGACATGACAACCACCTGACGGAATTTATCCTTTCCCAAGTTTTCTGTTACCATGTGAATAACTACTTCCTGTTTACAAGTCTAAAATACAGATTCCTTTTTACCTAATTCACCACTAAATGACAACTTCTCTACTCTTAAAAGAGAAATACAAGTGACGTAATTTAGTTTCTTTCACAGATGCCATGCCATTAACATATGCTTTTACATACATTATTCTATATGAAACTATATCAGGCTACTTTCCTCATTTACAATTTCTTAGATGGCTACACATTTCTTGAACACTTAAATGATACAAGCCACAAGGGAACAGTTCCACTGGCGCTCGTGAATGCCATCTTTTAGCACCCTAGAAGGCCAATAATTCACTTGATTAAACTGCTAAATAGCAAAAGATATGTTTCCACCAGATATTTTTTGTATTGGCATGAACGTATATAGACATAGAAGCTACAATGGTTAAACTGATTTTCAGAGGAAGCTCAAGGATCAAGCGCAACTGCTGCTACTGTTGAATTATTATAGGCAGTTCCCAGGTTCTAGAGGGAGAAATAAATTCCAATGCATAAATAGTAGTGGCATAACCAAATGGTTGCTAATTTTTGCTTCGTAGTAGGCTAGTAGCTTTCAGGAAAAATAATTGATTAATTGAGAAATAAATTCCAAAGCATAAATGGTGTTGGCATAACCAAATGGTTGCTAAATTTTGCTTGGTAGTAGCTTTCAGGAAAAATAATTGATTAATCCAGTAAGGCACCTCAAAGTATCATGTCAGTTTGACATACATGGGCCAAGAGGCCATAAAAGTATCGAGAATAATCCCATTGTAGACTAAATCTGATAGCTGCTCACAATATCCTTAGTTCCCTTGGCAGTTGACAATTCATGAGCCTGTGGTTTTTTCTTGATATGATAACAAAGCGTGAACACAGCAAGTTGCTGAAGAAAGTTTTGTGCTCTCTCTCTCTCTCTCACTCTCACAGTTTACAAACAATCATAAACAATGCAAACAAAGCTTTAAAATCACATCAATGTCGGTCATGCTTGATGACTGATATAGTTTACAAAATCGATTAGCAACCTAACATCTGTTCATTCATACCAATATCGCTCCTTCCCATGCCACACAATGACAATGTCAGCCAACATTATCTAGGGAAGATAACACTATAAAAGAGAATGTGAAACTTAAAAAGCAAAACTTCGCTGTTCTCTGCCCAATTTTATCATCAGACCGACACATATAACATGCCGGCATGAACATGCTGAAATTGGTTAAAGTAATAAGAGCGTTAATTGATTCAAATTTTTGAATAATATCAACACATAGAGGCACCCTCACCTGACTTAATTGGAGGGTGCAAAGTGGTCACTATAATATATATTTAATTTGTTAATTAATACTGCTTCCAGTATTAGGAATACTTGGAGGAGCATCGGGGACATGTGGGCAACAGATGGAAACAAGTGCAGGAGGGTTGAGAACATGTGAGGCAGCAGTTGGTTACACGTCTGAGAAGGTTGGGCACCTGTAGGGTAGCAGTTGGGAATACCTGCAAGGAGCAAGAGGAATTATATGTGAATCAGGCAACCAACGAACAAATAGTTTTGATCAACTCACCAAAAAGTCTTCTAAAAACCACATGATGTTTACAAGTATAATCATTTTTTTAAAACCCAAATAAAACTAATTCCGACATAATTAGGTTTAGACCAACCTCTTATCTATATCCAAGGTTTTCTAGTTTTGGACCCAAATTACATTAATAAATCAAACTTATTTTGATTAATATCGATAGCTTCCATTGGGTTTATGTAGATGATAAAAGGTGTTGTATCACAATGTTAGGTTCCGTCAAATGCAAACCGATCCAATCCAGTCTAATTACTGTAAGTAGGTCCAATCAAATATAATAACATGTCATGAAAAATATAAGAGGCAAAGGCGCCTTTCTAGAAATGCCAGAGTCTTGCTTTGAAATTGTAAAGAATTTCTCACAAGAAAAAAAGAAGAGAAAGGTCTCTTCTACTCTTTCCAAAAAGGTGTCTCTAGAGAGTTCTACCAACCCTCTCCTTCCCTCTCTCTTTTTGAGAGAGCAAAGTAGCTGACAATGACACTAGTGAGTGGGAACATTTAGAGAAAGAAGAAAAAACCAGTCTTGAACAGTAGAGAGACCAATACCGATGCCTCCTGCTGGATTTCCAATTTGGAGAAAATTGAGAGAGAGAGTTGAATACGAATCTAAATCAAATTCAACCTAAAAAGCTCATTTGAACTCGATCAGGATTCGAAGAAAAATTTACCTAAATCCAAACCAAATGCACATTAGGATTTTACTTTCATGATCCAAACCTAAAAAAAACATTTTAGATTCAGATGAATATGTGATTATACCCAATATGCATGCACCCTTCCCTTGGCATATTGCCGGGCAAGCTCCCTAGGATGTCTGTTCTGCAAAACTGCTCATCTACCATTTTAGGAAAAAAATAAATACAGATAGCCCAGATAGCATATATTTACATCAAAACCCTTAATCCATATCCTCTTTTCCTAATATCCCAAAGCAACCAGTGCACGGGATAGACAATTTATTGAAATTGAAAGAGCTGTACTTGTCAAAGTAAACCTTGCGGACAAATTTTATGGCTTGGGCATTCACTAATTAGAACCTCAAAATTTCTGAATTATCTATCGCTTATTGAAAAAAGTGAAAGTACATTTCCACATGCTTTTGTCTTCCCAAGCTACACTCACTTTGAAGATACAGATACTGCATCTTGTTATCGCTTAACAAAATGGATTTCTCCATCCATCATTCTGATGAATCGCAAGATGGCATATCCATGATGATTCTATACTCACTACAACTATAGGCTAGATCTAGAAACTAATATTGCTCAGCTAGACTACAAGACTAGTGACTCAAAACAAACACAGAATAATCCTAAATCAATCTACCTTAGTCAGATCAAAATCCTTGTGCTCACTGCCTTAATATGCCTAGGGATCGGCAACAAGTCAAGCCTCTTGAGAGGCTCGGGTTTGCATGGCCAAGAGAACAAGTTGAGCTCACTTATTCAGCAAACAAATCAAACTCAAGCTTATCCTTAGGCTCATTTGCATAAATGAGACAAGCCCGAGCATTGAGCTTGTTCCAAACTTAAATGAAGTTTGTTAAGCTCGTTTACACTTGGTTAATTAAATATGTTTATACCTCTATCATCATATATTGCATTACATTATGACAAAAAATAATAATATTAAATATAAGCATGTAGAGGGTTTTTATGCTCCCTTTTTCCCAAGAGTTCTTGGTCCCTTAATCCCTCAAACATCATTTCAGTGAGAACTAGCAATCATGGCATCTCTGCCGCTCCTTCTCCTCCTCCTCCTTGCCAGGCTTGGGCTCTTCTTGGCTCATTTGCAGCCCTAAATATGCCACCACAAGTTAAATGGTATAGTTCACCCATTTTGGTTTGACAAAAACAATCCTTATCTTCAGTTTTTTCCATTAATACAATATCTTGCAGCATTCATGAACTAACAATTGACTACAACCCCTTCTCCCTTTGAGAAGGAAGTCCACCACAGAAAGCTTGTTAAAGGAAAGCTCCACTAGTTCATTAGATTAGTTAGTTATTCATACGACTCCACCAAGGATGGTTTCTAATCTAAAGCTTTGCTGCTCACATGCCATAATTTCATAACTAAGGATGTTAACTTTCAATACGCTTTTGAATGTTTTTTTTTTGGTTGAATGGGGTTAACTTTGAATATGTTAAACCCATAGGCTTATCAGTTTGGAGCTGCAAAAAATTAAAAGAACATCCTATCTGTTTGTAAAACAATTTTGAGGTATGGGGGTTCTATGCCATACAAAAACAATCCTTAACTCCGCCTGTGTATAACTGTTTAGTTATACACTGCCGGTCCCAAGCCCGAATAAAGGAGGAGGGTTGCAGTAGGCTAGTGACAACCAGCATAAAAACTTAGTCATACCCTATAAATATGAACCAATATGAGAATTTCGTTGGGGCGTTCCCTACTGAGCGACGCACTATACTCTATAGGCTCAAAGGCAGTGATAAATGGGCAAGGGTTGCTAGGTCGTTGCTCAGAAGCGACGCGTCACACGGGCGTCCGGGTGTGGTGTCAAATAGGCAAGGGTTCCCTCACTTTGTTGGACGGGTGGGGGTAAAGAAGTTAGTCCAAGACCATAAAATTAGGTTAGCCACTTGGAACATAGGGTCTTTAACTGGTAAGTTGGTAGAGTTAGTAGATGTTATGTGTAGGAGAAAGATTGATGTTTTATGTCTACAAGAGACCAAATGGGTAGGTGAGAAAGCAAAAGTGATAGAACCTTGGGGATATAAGATTTGATATACAGGAATAGGAATGGAGTAGGGATTGTTATGAGTCGTGAGTTTATAGATAATGTAGTTGAGGTCCGTAGGAAGGGTGATAGGATTTTACTTATTAAATTAGTATTAGGTACGAATATTATTAATATTATTAGTGTTTATGCACCTCAAGTAGGTTTAGATGATTCCATTAAGCGTCAATTTTGGAAAGATTTAGATGGAGTAGTACAAGGCATATCTTATGGAGAAAAGCTTTTCATCGGCGGTGACCTTAATGAACATGTATGCATTAGTAGGGATGGATTTGAGAGTATCCATGGAGGCTATGGTATAGGAGAAATAAACGAAAGTGGAAAAATAATTTTAGATTTTGGTTTGTCCTATGATATGATCTTAGCAAACACTTGGTTTAGGAAGAGGGAGTCTCACCTAGTAACATTTAAAAGTGAGGTTAATACGAGTCAGATAGATTTTTTCCGACTTAGAAAGAGAGATAGGGGTTGTTGCATCGATTGTAAGGTTATATCGGGAGAAAGTGTAGCTACACAACATAGAGTCTTAATTTTAGATATTAGAATTAGACAATACCGCAAAAGGGATAGACATATGATAGATCATAGAATTAAGTGGTGGGCACTAAAAGGAGCTAAACAAGGAATGTTTGTAGAGCAGGTAGTTAAGGAAGCTGATTGGTGTCTCGAGAAGGATTCATAATCAATGTGGAATAAGATAGCGGGTGGCATGAGAAAGGTGGCTAAGGAGGTATTGGGTGAGTCTAAAGGCGGTGCACCGCTAGGTAAGGATACATCATGGTAGGGCTAAGGAGGTATTGGGTGAGTCTAAAGGCGGTGCACCGCTAGGTAAGGATACATCATGGTAGAACGAGGATGTCAAATTAGCTATCAAGGTTAAAAGAGAGAGTTATAGAATTCTAAGCAAGAGTCCTGATAATGAGAATTTGGAGAAGTATGTGATAGCAAAGAAGGAAGCTAAAAAAGTAGTTCGAAACGCGAGGGATAAGGTATATAAGGAGGTTTATGACAAATTGGATACCAAAGAGGGCGAGAATGATATTTATAAGCTTGCAAAGATGTGAGATAGGAAATCGAGGGATCTGAGTATGGTTAGATGTATCAAAGATGAAACACAAAGGGTTTTAGTCAAAGATGAGGAGATTAAAGAGAGATGGAAAGCTTATTTTGATAAGCTATTTAATGGAAGTCATGCTCATGATCTTGGAGACTTCTTCATTCCTTTTCATGAGATGAATCGTGACTTCATGCGCAAGATTCAAAAGAAAGAAATTGCAGAGGCTTTGAAGAAAATGAAATCAAGAAAGGCAGTTGGCCCAGATGGTATACCTATCGAGGCTTGAAAATGCTTGGAAGAGAAATGTTTAGAATGATTGACAAATCTTTTTAATAAGATTTGGCTGACAAATAAAATGCCTAATGAGTGGAGGAAGAGTACTTTGGTGCCTCTATATAAGAATAAGGGTGATATACAAGATTGCACAAACTATCGTCGTATAAAACTCATGAGTCATACTATGAAACTTTGGGAGAGGGTGATTGAGTCTAGGTTGAGGAAGGTTGTCATGATATCGGAGAATCAATTTGGTTTTATGCCTGGAAGATCAACTATGAAAGCTATATATCTTCTTAGACAACTTATTGAGAGATATAGAGAGAGGAACAAAGATTTGCATATGGTTTTTATTGATTTGGAGAAGGCATACAATAGAGTACCTAGGGATGTTCTCTAGTGGACAATGATGAAGAAAGGTGTTTCTCTCAAGTACATTAGTATAATTGAAGATATGTATGAAGGAGTAGTAACCAATGTCCGCACTTGTGGAGGGGTGAAAACCAATTTTCCTATAACGGTTGGGTTACATCAAGGATTTTCTTTAAGCCCTTTCTTATTTGCTATAGTGATGGATGGGCTTACGAGATCAATTCAAGAAAATGTGTCATGGTATATGTTGTTTGATGATGATATTGTTTTGATTGATGAGTCTAGAGCTGGGGTTAATGCTAAGTTAGAATTATGGAGACAGACATTAGAAGCTAGAGGTTTTAAGTTGAGTAAGAGTAAGACAGAATATATGGAATGTCGGTTTAGTAAGCAACGAAGTAGTGATGGGAGTGTAGTGAAGCTTGGTGAGCAAGAAATACCGGTGGATGATTGTTTCAAATATTTGTGATCTATCATTTAAAAGTATGGAGAAATTTATGGAGATGTAAATCATAGGATAAAGGTTGAGTGGATGAAATGGAAAAGTGTAACTGGAGTGTTGTGCGATCGTAGAATGCCATTGCGGTTGAAGAGAAAGTTTTATAGGACGACTATTAGGCCCACTTTACTATATGGTACGGAATGTTGGGCTGCCAAGAGACATCATATTCAAAAAATGAGTGTAGCTGAGATGCGTATGCTTAGATGGATGTGTGGAAATACAATAAAAGATAAGATTCTGAATGAGGAGATATGTAAGAAGGTAGGCGTTGCACCCATTGAAAATAAGATGAGAGAGAATCATTTACGGTGGTTTGGACATATTCGGCAAAGGCCTAATGATGCTTCGGTTAGAAGGATGGAGAAATGAAAAAATATATTAGTTAAAAGAGGTCGGGGTAGGTCTAGGAAGACTTGGATGGAGATGATAGGAAAGGATATGAATGCTTTGAACCTCACCGAGGACATGGCATTGGATAGAAATGATTGGAGAAGGATTCATGTGGAAGACCCAGAATGATTTTCTGTTTTGGTTCATATCGCCGACCCCAATTGTTTTGGGATGAAGGCGTTGTTGTTGTTGTTGTTGTTGGGGGTTCTATGCCATTACTACAAAAGAAACCAAAAATAACGGAAGATTCTTGTAGTCTTGATGCCTTTATTTTGGAACTTACCGTTAGAAAAGTTTTAAAATATAACTTAACTGTAAAGTCTTGATGATTTATTGTTTTACACCAAAAGTGCTTTGAAAATGTTTAGTCCCATATCTAAGAGAGAGAAGTTTTTCCGGTGGTTTAAATAGAGGGTTTGTTCTCTATTTTTTTTACTTTGGTAATCCTTGAGTCTTTAGGTGGCTTGCGAACATTGTTGTGCATCGTGCAACAACAAATGCGCCGTTCTTGCACACGTGCGCGCACGTGTGTGCGCAACGGCGCTTGAGGCGCAATGTGGCGTTTTGATGGAGCACTTTGCACTTTACATGCTCGGTCCGTTTTGACTTTTTAGTTTTTGAGTTGTCTGGCCGTTTGAAAGGCTTTAAAATGCATTTATATAGAGATTATGGTGCATTGTGGCTGTTGGACGGTTTTGAAGGCCTTTAATCAATAGTCAAAGGTGGGTGACCGTTCATGGACCTTTTCATCCTTATTTCAAACCGTTAAATTTATGGCTATTAATCTCATTTATCACAAAACGTTTTGGCCTTTCTAAAAGTCAATAAATCTCTTCGTTTTTCGTCTTTTGAGGCATCCGAATTTCTGACTCTCCAGTTTTTCTCCTTTCTTTCTTCTCCATTTGGCTTGCAGAGTTCAAGTGTGGGAGAGGTCATCCGTCCTTGCGAAGCACTGACTCTCTTGAGGTTCAAGCCTAGTTGTATCTTGGAAACTCAGTCGTAACAAACCTCTTTTCGCATCTTCGGAATTCTCGGAGTGGGGCGATTGAAGTTTTAAAGATAGCGATCTTAAGAATGTGCCTCTAGGCTTGAGATCTGCATTTCCTTAAATCCTTATTTTGTTACCTGTTTGCGTAACACTTACCTCTTTAGGACATGAAAATGGGTTTTCATTTTGAAGGAAAAAGTCCCTAAGTTACAAGTAGATTTTTACTGACAGAGAGGCCAATGGTTGAAGTAATATGCAGCCTTTATCACTTTTCACAAGGTAACAAAGTCCAACTTCCTAAAGCCATATACCAAATTAAAGCAAACAAACTCCACAGTCCGGTTCCTTAGACTGAGGGCCATTGTTTGGTGCAATGATAAACACTCGGGCTGCCAGCGCTGAGATGTAGTTCGAGTCCTCATGGCAGCCATTTCTGGCACAAAATCAGAAGGTTAGAACTGAGGCCATTATGCCTCTTCCTAACACCCCAGAGCATTAGACTGCACTGGGTATGACCCTTTTTTAAGTCTAGGTCATTAGATTGACTTGAAAGGGAATAGTAATATTTGTTGCAGCACAACAGTAGTAGATGATGATGAGAACAACAACAACGCCATCATCAACAATAGTAATAACAACCACAACAACAACAACAAAACCAATGATAGCACATTCTGCTATAGCAACTAGCACCTATCTACCTGATGCGATCCATGAACCGTTGGCTCACTAACATCACAAGAACTGTTGATGATGACAAGAACAACAATAACACCAACAACAATAGTAATAACAATCTCTCCTCAAGAACAACAATAGTAATAACAATCTCTCCTCAAGAAAAACAATAGTAATAACAACCACAACAACAACAAAACCAATTATAGCTCATTCTGCTATAGCAGTTTTTTCACCAAGAATTGGCTTACTCTCGACAAGCACCATTATATCTGAATAGATTCATGAACCGCTAGCTCACTAACACTACAACAACTGTTGATGATGACAACAACAATACTAGCAACAATAGGAATAACAACCACAACAACAATAAAACCAATGATAGCCCATCCTGCTATAACAGTTATTTCACCAAGAAATGGCTTACTCTCATCTAGCACCATTATACCCGAATCGATTCACGAACCTCTCAAGAACTGTTGAAATGTAATTCCCTTGACGTCTACCATATGTCATATCTGACAGTAACGACACTACGCAAAAGAGCCAAAGTTTTGAATCATTATCAGACACTTTAGGGTCCGTTTGTTTTATTTCCATGCCTCATGGAAAGACGAGAAAGAAAGGGAGTTTCATTAGAAGGGCCACATAAAAAAAATCCTCAGTTCAGCCTGAACGAAAAAGTACCAAAAGATTTGCACGTAAAAAGTGGTAGGTGAAAGAAAAACTGAAGTTCAACATGCTTGTATAGCACTTTTTAAGATGATTTGATCACTCGTGAAGGAAAAGATGCCCAAATTCCCATGTAAATTAAATGAAACAAGCAAGTTCTAAAAAGAATCACTACCCTGTAAAAGGCTATAAGAAGCATCAAATTTGGTTAAAACCCCATCTATTTTGGAGCATGCTGCGGTTCTAGTGGCAAAGCCGGCCAAAACCCAAACAACTCCCTACAAAGATCTAATGGACCACCAAGAAAGAGCTAGCTATCAAAAGACTTTTGGATAACCGAGGAAAACTTTGCGGCAAAGGACATGCGCTAGTGGGTTTCGAACTCTGGACGTCCTATCAACTTGGTGATGTTCACAAGTTGATGGGAGCCCTCATGGGCATCCAGCGTCAAAACTAACAGAGGAATCTTCCCCGCCAAAAAAAGGAGAGGAAAGCACACAAACCAGTTTCTCGCGTCGCAACGCAGTGAGCAGTCGAGCAGGAAGAGTCGCAACCGCAATGAACCAATTAACCACCCTCCAGAGCAGACCGAGCTGCAGATTGCACACAAACTTCACCAGATGCAACAATTCGCAAACGAAAAGGGCAGCCGTGTCGATACAGAGTTTCATCAATGAGAACGGCGTGGTGGCCAAGAGGATCGCATAAGAAACAAGATCCACAACCAACCCCATGTCGCTTCTACTCCTCTATCATCTGCAAGCGTAAGACTCTGCATTTGAGTTCCCCAAGAAGAACACAAGACTGAAAAGAGACATCGAAAAGAAGAAAATTTCCCTCTCTAAATCCAACCAAAACTAACCAACCACATGATGATACCGACCATGCAGAGAGAGAGAGAGAGATTTACCTGGCGGAACGCAACCCCGTTCATGAGCACGGAACCGACGGTAGGTTGCCGCGGATAAACAGCCGAGGTGGAAGACTAGTGGGGACACGTGTGACGTCGCACGTAGGCAGAGATTAACACGTAGGCAGGCGAGGAGGAAGCAGGAATGACACCTTGCATGCCTCCCCCATTTAAAAAAAAACACAACACAGGCGAACCAGAGCAAAACACATCCGCTGCTTTACGAGGCCTACGTGCTTTGGTTGCTGGGCCGGCTACGCATAACCAAGTGCAGTGGGGCTCCCGTTGTAACAGCAAATTTTCACCCAACCACCAAACTTTTTGGTCTAAATCAGATCCACGCCAAAAGTGTGAAAGTTTGTCACCAAAGTTTTTGCCCTAATTCACCAGATGACACCAAGGTCAATTGCTTCAACTTTTGTTGATTGATGCATGATATTTTATCACAAATTCATGTATTTATATTTGATTTTATGGCTTAAGTAATCCTATTTAGGATGTTTGAGGTGCAAAAATGCTTTGGTTTGAATTTCACGCGAAACTGAGTCAAAACGAGAGATACAACGATTTCAAGTTTATTGAATCAATTTTTGATGAGATTTGGATCTAGATATGACCCAAAGATTCTATCATGAACCTTAGATCAGATCCAAGTCTAAATCTACATAAGAACCTAAGATCCAAAGTGAAAAAAGATCAAACCACCCACAAAAGTGGTGCCTAGAATAATTTTATAGTTTAGGTTGTGTTTTGAAAATAGTTTTAACATAAAATTGTTTTAGAAATTATTTTAAAATATTTTGTTTAAAAGAAAGGTTGCAGCAACCCTAGCAGCCGTCCAACAATCTTTGGAAAACTTGCCCCCCTCTTCCACCTTCTTTTTCACTTTTTTTTTCTTTTCTTCTTCTTCTTTTCTTCCTTTCATCGTTTTCTTCTTTGTTGTCTCTTCCACCTCCATCTGTTTTTCTTCATATTTGGTATGTACTTTGCTATTTTTTTTTTGTTGTTCTCTACAAAAATATCGTCTTGGAGCAAGAACTCGGATGAGGTGCAACTGTACAACTTACCTTCACCGTTGGAGGCCGAGACTCCTCTTCTAGCAACCACCAACATATCTTTTTTTCTCCACTATTCTTCCCCTTCAACAACTCCACTCCGAGACATGTTTCAGCAAGAGGTCTTCGAAGTTGCAACAAAAAGAATGTGGGTACGTGGTTTCAAGGAAGGCAAACCACTCTCTTCTTCCTAGAAATCATCAGACAATCCTAGAGGTGAGTCTTCTCATCCACTGCTTGTAGTTATGCATAAATTTAGATAGTTTCATTGAGTCTTAGGATTTTAGTTTGTTCTTTTGCATTGTAGTTTAGATTTTAGTTTTAATTTCGATTAGTCTTTCTCTATTTTGCATATTAGAATATGTTTCATTTAGTTGCAGTTTTCTTTTTAGCATTTGATTTTTTTTAGCATCGTTGGCACCTAAGGTAAAAACCATAGGTCTGGCCGTGGGCACCTAGTTAGCCGTGAGGGCTGGTTAGGTGGTTCTCGACCAATTGTGTTCTTCAAACCTAGTTTAGGATTAGTTTATTGTTGATTCTAGGTTGGGGTAATTAGATTTGTTATTGCTTATAGTTAGATTGAATTTTGATAGATTAGGTTTGCTTTATTTGAATTTGGCTAAGCATAGGCTAGATTGTTTTTATTTTAATGTGAATCCGGGTAGTTTCTTAGGGTTTCATGCTAGATTAGGTGATGCACTTATTACTTTTTGACGTAGGGTTTCATGCTATAACATGTTTAAGTTTTTAGAAACTTTCATAGTTAGCATTTTATTTTTTTTAAAGGCTAGTTTCTAAATTTTAATTTGTTTATAAAACGCAAGTTGTAATTAAGTATGTTTAATTAGTTTAGATAAGTTTCTATCTAAGTTTAAGTTGAAATTAAGTAAGCTTTCTTAGTTTAATTAGACTTCGTATTTTTTATTCGTACTTAATAGTAGTTAAAGTTAGTAGTTGGTGATAAACAATTAGAGTTAGAATTTAAATTACTTCACGTTAATTTTTGTTCATAATCGTAGGGTCTGATTTAGGTGCAGATTAAGCTGGTTAGGATTAGTTTAGATTTTTATAGTTTTTAAGTAATTGAAATTAGTTGTTGTTAACTTCCTTTTTGTTGCATATTTCAGAATTGATTATAAGGCAAACTACAATCTGTTAAGTAGTAAATTAAAATTAATTGCTTTGTTTTTAATTAATTTTCAATGGTCTTTTAGTTAGAATTTAGTTAGTTAATAGTAGAAATCGGTAAGGTCAGTTTCCTTGTTTTCGCATTAGTCTAGTTTAGTTGTAGTCGTTAGCATAGTTTTTCTTGTTTCTGTTTTAGTTTTTGAGTAGTGTTAAATTAGATAGATTTATTATTGCTTATTTAATTAGTTATTGATTTTCTATTAGTTGCCCTCAAATTTAGTTAGAATTAATTTGTGTGAGTTTTTAATTGTTAGTCCCGTGACCCTTTTTGTTATTTTAATAATAGTCTTGTTAGTATAGGTATAATTGTGTAATTTGTTTTGCAAGTATTTTCTCTTAAAGGTTTCTTCATTGGAGAGGGGGATATCTATCATTACCTCTTTACTTGAGCCTAAGAGAGAGAGAGAGTCCTGAGCTTAGTTTAAGATTTGCTTTCATTTTAATTGTGTTTATTTTTAGTGTAATTCTTTTATTTTCTTTTAAAATATTAATAAAGTGAGGTTTTTAAGTGAAATATTATTCCTTATTCCCCATTCCCTGAGGAGACGATCTGACTTGCCACCGTACACGAGCGCAATGACTGGTTTTAAATTTATTATTTGGTGTACAGTTCTTGTTCTAAAAATAACCGTTTGCAAAATGACACCAAATTTTTGGCGTCGTTGCCAGGAAACGACGTAGATAAGGTCTAATTTATTACTCACTTTATTGATATTTTTGTTTAGTTAGTAAATATAGGCTTCAACTTAGTTAGTAAATATAGGTACATAATATTTTGCTTTGTCATATTTAAGATTATTTGTTTAGAATAGTTAGTACACTCATACCTGACACATACGTTAGTGTATGCAAGGTTGTAGATCTTTGGGCTTCCCATTGCATCCCTTTGTTGAAGATCCTGAGAAACTACTTCATTCTTCTCAAGGTCAAAACAAAATAGATGATCAAATGGAGCCTACTGGACCTACACGTCCTTTGAGAAAGTACTTTCTACCCACAGAGTACACCCATGCATCAAGAGACCTGATGTAGGGGCACCACATTATGAGATTAAGGCTAGCGTTATTCATATGTTGCCTTCTTTTTATGACCTTAGTCATGAGGATCCCTACAAACATTTAGATGAGTTTATCGAGATATGCTCCATAGTCAAGATCCAGAATTTTGGGGATGTTGCCTTGAAATTGACCTTGTTCCCATTTTCGTTAAAGCATAAGGCCAAATATTGGCTAAAATCCTTAGATTCTATAGAGATAGGGTCTTAGGATCAACTGCAGAAGGAGTTTCTTAAGAAGTATTGCTCGATAGATCATACTAATCAGTTTAGGTGAGCCATCACAAGCTTGACAAAGCTCGAGGGTGAGCAATTTCATGAGACCTGAGAGAGAATGAAGGATCTCCTTAGGAAGTGTCTCCACTACCACATGCCAAAATGGCAACTGGTTCAATGCTTTTATAATGGTTTATTTGAACAGAATTATCAGATGATCGACTCTTTGTGTGGGAGTATTTTTATGTTAAAGAGTGAGGATGAGACATGGCGTCTATTTGATATATTGAGTGAGAATTCATTACATCATGCCTCTACCTCACGTGCCGATAGGGCCTCACCAGAGATTGTGAAGAAGGGTGGTGCTCTTGAGGTTGGTACAATGACTGAGTTGTAGAGCAAAGTGAACTTGCTCACTCAGAAGCTAGATCAGCTTCTTGTTGGCCCATCGTCTACTTATATGGTGTGCTCTCTATGCACTAGCTCGACACATGTTATTACTGAGTGTCCTTCGGCATCCAGTATCTTAAATTTGTCCAAGAACAAGTTCAGGTTGCTCAAGGGTTCGCCAAACCAGCGAACAACCCATTTTCTCCTACTTATAATCCGGGTTAGCGAAACCATCCTAATTTCTCGTGAAAGAATCCACAAGCTTTGGTTCATATCCCTCCAACATAGCAGGTTAGGCCTAATGCTTTCACTCAAATCTATCAAAGGCCAAGCTATCCCCAACCTCCTTCTATATTTCTCAGAGTAACACCTCAAGAGACCACCCATCAGTTTTCGTTTGAGGAGAGACTTCTCCAAGCATTTCAAGAGGTAAAAACCTCCAATCAAATTGCCTTTGAGAAGTGTAACCAAGTGCTAAACTCTCACATGCAGTCCATAGCCAAATTAGAGACACATATGTGACAATTAGTAGAGGCATTAACTAAGAGAAATGAGGGTACTTTACTCTATCAACCTGTAGTAAACCCCAAGGACAGGGATCCCATGTCTTCTAACCTGTGTATGACAGATCCTCATCAGCAGCATGCTAAGATAGTTATGTCCCTTAGGAGTGGATAAGAGTACCTGTCAGTCTCGAGAGACGATAGATGAACTAGGCGAGACCATGCCTTCTACTTCTGCTCAGTCTTCTACCCCTGATAAAGGCAAGGATAGAGGTGAGTCTCCTTAAAAGGAAGATGATTCCCTAGTATATGTCTCGAACTCACCCTATCCTAAAGCCCTAGAGTCCCCATGAGGCATTAGCAAACAAGGGGTTAAGATGCAAGAGATGCTCGAAATTTTCAAGCAAGTGCAGATCAATCTTTACCTGCTTGATGCTGTTCAGCAAGTGCATGCCTACGCTAAGTTTTTGAAGGAATTTTGCACGCAGAAGCGTAAATCAATAAGCAAGGTTCCTACCAAGGTCCTTCTGATGTAGCAGGTGAGTTTGGTGCTTCAGCACCAAACTCCACCTAAACTCAAGGACCCTGGTGCTTCTATTATCTCATGCGTCATAGAAAATATCTAGATTGAGCGAGCATTGCTAGATCTTAGGGCAAGTGTGAATATTTTGCCAGGGTATTTCTATGATTCGTTTGGATTAGGAGAGATGAAGCTGACTCCTATGACCCTACAGCGAGCCGATCGTTCTATCAAGGTTCTGAGAGGAATCCTTGAGGATATGCTAGTCAAGGTAGATGAGTTCTATTTTTCAATCAACTTTATTATCTTGGATATAGAGGGTATAGACAACCAGTGCCAGATTCTGATCATTTTGGGCTTACTATTCTTGGCAATGGCCAATACATGTATCAATTGTCGTACTGGAGTGATGAATGTCTCATTTGGCAATAGAAAAGTAAGATTGAATATCTTTAATGCTGTCACGGGATTTGCTAGAGATGAGGCTTGCTTTCATGTGGATATTGTTCAAAATTTGATAGAAGAAGACTCTGATTTGTTGTTGATTAGAGATCCACCAGAGGCTTATTGTATGTTAGGAGATAGCTTGAATAAGGATTTTGTAAATGTGTCTTCCATTGTGTCTAGTACCTTTCCTTGGAGAGAAGGATTTGAGCCTCTCCCCGCTTTAGCTCAGACACCGGCCAAGTCTTCGATTGAGTATCCCCCAGAGCTTAAGTTGAAGCCTTTACCAGTTTCACTCAAATATGTATATCTTGAAGACAACCACACGTTGCTTGTGATCATCTTTGTCAACCTCACAGAGGATTAAGAGACTAGATTGATTGAGGTTCTGCAAGAGCACAAGGCAATGATAGGTTGTAAGTGATGGATCTTAGAGGGATAGATCTCTCATTTTGCATGCACATGATCTACTGTGAAGAAAGATTTAAGCATGTGTGAGACATGCAGAGGAGACTGAATTCCAACATGAAGGAAGTGGTCAAGAAAGAGGTGGTCAAGTGGCTAGATGCATGAATAATTTACCCCATCTCAGATACTTAGTGGGTGAGTCCAGTTCAGGTGGTTCCTAAGAAGTCTAGACTCACAGTGGTTAAGAATGAGAGGGGGGAGAGTATTTCTATGAGGACCACGATAGGGTGGTGAGTATGCATAGACTATAGGAAGTTGAACGCAACAACACAGAAATGACCACTTTTCATTGCCATTCATTGACTAGATCCTTGAGAAACTCACTGGGCAAAGCTACTTCTGTTTTCTGGATGGCTATTCAAGATACAATCAAGTAGCAATGCACCCTGATGACCAAGAGAAGATGACATTCACATGTCCCTTTGACACTTTTTCTTTCAGACGTATGCCATTCAGGCTTTGCAATGCTCCAGCTAAATTTTAGTGGTGCATGATGGCAATCTTCTCTGATATGGTGGATGATTCTATGCAGATCTTCATAGACTATTTTTTAGTATATGGCCATTCTTTTGATGATTGTCTTCATAAATTAACAAAGGTGCTCAAATGTTGTATGGAGACAAACCTTGTTCTCAGTTGGGAAAAGAGTAACTTTATGGTCCAAGAGAGGATTGTGCTCGGGTATATTGTGTTTAAGAGAGGGATTGAGGTAGACCGAGTCAAAGTGGAGTCGATCTCATGATTGATCCCACCTACTACTGTCAAGCAGGTGCATTCTTTCTTAGGGCATGCATGATTTTATCAACGATTCATTAAAGATTTTAGCAAATTTTTTTTATCATTGTGTGCTTTATTGGCCAAAGAACAACCCTTTAATTTTGATAAAGAGTGCGGGAAGGCATTTGAGACACTTAAAGATGTAATTGACCACTGCACCAATTCTGAGGTCTCTGGATTAGATGCTCCCATTTGAGATCATGTGTGATACGTTCGATTATGACATAGGAGCCATTTTAGGGTAGATGATTGATAAGAATCCCTATGTAATCTACTATGCGAGCATGACTCTTTCTAATGCTCAAATGAATTATATCATGACAGAGAAAGAACTACTCACTGTAGTCTTCACATTGGACAAGTTAAAGTCCTATTTACTTGGTTTCAAGGTGGTTGTCTATTCTGATAATGCAACATTGAAATACTTGTTGAGCAAGAAAGACACCAAACCTAGGCTCATTCAGTGGGTCTTGCTACTACAGAAGTTTGATCTCGAATTTGAGACAAGAAGGGCAGCATGAATGTAGTAGCCGACCATCTTTCCAGGTTGATTGTGGATTCCATGATGGATCAGAGACCAATCAACGGTTCTTTCTCGGATAAGCAGATTATGGCAGTAGGGTCCTCGCAGTTGCCTTGGTTTGCCAATATTGTTAAATCTTTGGTGACCAGACCGCTACCTGCATATTGGGGCAAGAATGAGAGAGATCGATTCTTAGTGCAGGTCAAACACTATTTCTGAGATGAACCAGAGTTGTTCAAGTATTGTGCAAACCAAGTGATAAGGAGATGCATCCCGGAGGAGGAGTATGAGTCCATTCTCAATTTTTGTCATTCCCTGACTTATGGAGGGCATTTCAGTAACAAAAAGACTATAACTAAGGTTCTGCGGTCTAGATTTTATTGGCCCACCCTCCACAAGGATGCTCATGAGTTCTGTAAGCATTGTATTCATTGCCAACAACTAGAGAACATATCCAAGAGGGACATGATACCCTTGCTCTCCATACTTGTGGTGGAGGTCTTTGATGTTTGAGGCATTGATTTTATGGGTCCGTTCATACCATTATTAAAAAATATCTATATTCTTGTGGCGGTTGATTATGTTTTCAAGTGGGTTGAGGCCGTGGCAACCAAGACTAATGATCATAAAGCGGTATTGTAAACACCTCAAAATTTTCAGGTCTATTTTGGACATTTTCTTTTGCAGATAACAAACCCCTGCAGGGCAGTGTAGAGTCTCACCCTTAGGTTCATCCCGGTCTAGAGGTCAATTTTACCCCATTTTGTTAATAAAATTACCATTTTACCCCTGAGTCACCCTTAGCCCTTCGCCTATCAGAATTAGCCAAGCTTACCTTAAGTTCAAAAAAGTTAGAATGTTTGGCATTTCTAGCTCCCCCGAGCTCACGATGAGCAGTGTTAGTCCATTATGGCTAAAATTAGCTCATTTCAGGCAAAATGAGCTCATTTTTAGCTTGAATTCCATCCAACTATCCTCGAGTCACCCAATTCTGGTAGATCCTATCCCCTTGAGTCTAATTTGAGCTCACCAAAAGTTTGAATGACCCATTTTCAGTTCGAAGTCACTTTTTACACAATCAGACCTGTGTTTCCGCTCATTTGAGCTCATTTTTTGCTCGTTTGAGCTCAATTTCGTCCAAATTGAGCTAACTCCAGTCGATTGAGCTAGTGTTCTAGCTCCGAATTTAGTTTACCTGAGTATAACTGACTTCTGATTCAGTTCATTTTAAACCTATCTAGTTTAAATTAATTTAGACCAGTTTAGTACCATGTTTTACCCCTGCATGGCAAAAACAAAAAAATAAAAATTTATTCAGGATACTATTTCTGTCAATTTTCTAAACTGGGACAAGTCTCAATTCAGACTTGGATCAATTCCTTCATCTGATGTTTTATCAATATCCGAGATCCAATCCATTTTAATTCGGATAGTGGATCCAATATTGGATCCAATATTGGATCTGGTGTCCAATTTTCATCTCGAACCTGGATTTTTTGTCAGATTTACTATATAATCCATATACAGAGTCCAATTTGTTCATTGAACCTGGAATATCTCATCGGATATTCAGGATCTAATTAATCATTTTGGATCAATCTCTATCTGGATCCACCTTCTGATCCGTTCAGAAGGATAATTGAATCAATTTTTGAAATCAGATTAATGTAACATCTGAGATCCAATTTCATTTCTTGGATTTTGATCTAGACCCAAGATCCAATTCCATTCTCTAAGTTGGATCCAAGATCCAAACCCAAATCCCAATTTTCATCATGAATTTGGGTCTTTCATTTCAATTTTCAGAAGTCCATATTCAGAGTTCGATTGCCATTTCGAACCAATTTCCTTCAGTCGAGATCCAAATCCAGTTTTTATTCAAAACCTCGGATCCAGATCCTTTTCAAAATTCAACTTTTATCCTAACTTCAAAATCAATTCTCGAATTTCAAATTCAAACCCATTATTTTGTAAAAATCTTTTGAAAAATACCCTGGATCCAATTCATAATTCAATCCGGATTTCAAAATGGATCCATATCCAAATTCAAAATCCAATTTGTATTCAAACTCAATTCTTGTACTTCAAATTCAAAATCAAAATCCATTTTTTATCCCAATTTTAAAAATAATCTTTGAATTCTAAATCCAAATTCGATATTTTTGCAAAATTTCTCAAAATTCAATCTAGATCCGGTTTTAACTCAATTTGGATGGATCTTAAATCCAATTGAAATCCGTTATTTTCAAATCAATTTTTATTTCTCAATTGTATTTTTAAATCTTTTCATCTTAATTTTAAAATCAAGAAAAGAAACAATACATTTTCAAAGAGGGGCGCCACTTGACATTTTCAAAATTAAATCAAAGTTGTTTTTAAATCTACTTTTAAAACCCCCTTTTTGCTTTTAAAAACACACATGGGCATCACTTGCAAAGTGATGCCATGTGTCAAGGTTTTAAGCAAATGCTCATTTTACCAATTTACAAAACTTGAAAAAGACTCACATGGGCACCCACTTGGAAAGGGGTACCATGTGTCAATTTTTTTGCAAAATGACATTTTCACCCATTTAGAAAATCTCAAATTGCCCACATGGGCTTGGTGCCAACCCCCATGTGAGCCTTCCTTGACACCTTAGCCCTAAGCCTAACAACTTGGCATTTTGGGCATACCCAAAACACCCCTAATTTCAACCATAAATAGCCCCCCTAGGGGGGCTGATTTTCTCAAGTTGGAATCCCTCACTCCCTTGATCTCTCAAAGTGGCGCCAAATCCAAGGATCTCCATCCCTTTTTCTCCCTCTTCAGCCCAAGTTAGGCCTCCTCTTTCTCCAAATTTTGATTTCTTTTGTTTTTTTTTCTTTTCTTTATTTTCATAATTTTTGAATTTTCCTTTCTTTTTTTTATTTCAATTTCTTTCTAATTCCATGAATAGCAATGTAGATTTACATTATTGCTATATTAATCTTGCTTTTATTCCTTTTGATCCATTCAAATTGTTATTTACTTTATGCATTTTCATTCTAGCCATTAAGATTATGAGATTTAATCTTCAATAGATCAAATCTTATTTTTAATTGGCTAAATCAATTTCAATTTATGCCCCAATGCTTTCAATTTCATTTTTAGATGCTTTAATTCTATTTTTGCATCATTTTCATCATCATCCATGATTTGAAATGATAGATCTCATGATTGATCATTAGATCAATTCATTAATGAGGTTCTATTCCATTCAATCATGTTTAGATGATATTTTCCATTCTGGTCTGTTTTTTATTTCATCAATTCGCATATAATTAGATATCATTTTACTCTGATGTTTTTACTGAATCTTTTTTTATGTATTTTCAGGATCTTCACCAAAAATCAGATAATTCCGAGTTGGTTTTATCTACCAAAAAAATCGGGATTCGGACCCTGTCATTCTGGGCCGCCTGAATTTTCTCAGAATCTGGATCGACTTGCCAGAGTAATTTTTCCCTAACCGGAGATGATCTTGCTAATCTGTAATAAGCAATGTCTCCGACACTAAATCTAGTTTGTCCATGCCAATTTTTATCAATTTATATGGTGTTTTTATATATGATTTTGGTAAAAAACCGTGACCCTATCACACTGTGTCATTTTAATGACTCAGATTTTAGCCCATTTTATCAGAGTCAGATATCCCTAATGGGCGATTATTTTTGATATCTGTAAAAAAGATCTTCTTCATCTATTTGTATAATTTATCTCTGTAAAATTTCAGCAATTTCTATGGTGAATCTTTATTTTGTTTGTATTTAAAACCTAAACCTTGTTTGTTTGTAATCCCAGACATTGCTCAGACCCAAGATTGACTTGTTGCATTCATATCTCCCCAATGGGAGATCATTTTTCAAATCTATAAAAAAGAGTTTCTTCCTTAGAATGTCTAGTTCATGCATGTTAATTTTCATAAACTTTTATTTTCTTTTCATCTGCCTTTTAGATAAAAAATCAGAATCCTATCAATTTTCTTTAACAGACTTTTCATAGGTTTTGAACCAACTTGCTTAGATTGAATCTCCCTAATGAGAGATGATTTTCTAGATCTTTAAAGTGGATCTTTTTTCTATGCATGTCTAGTTTATCTCTGCAATTTTTCAACAACTTCTATGGGTTTTTCGTATTTAATTTTGATTGAAAATTAGAACCCTGTCGTTTTGCCTCATTAATCATTACTTAAATTTTATCTCATCTTGTTTAGATTAGATCTCTCTAATAAAAACTCATTTTTAAAATATGTAAAAAAGGTTTTCTTTCATTTTGTGTCTAGCTTATCCATATTAATTTTCATAAGCTTTCATATTAATTTAATATTCAAATTATATTAAAAACCGAGTCTGGTTACAAAACTCCAAATTCTGTAACAGGTCTATTTCCTATGATGAAATAGTGACTTCGCGAAGTCACCATTTCCAAACCAGGATTGATTTTTTATTTCTATAATTTGGATTTGTTTTTTGGTTGAATTGATCAATGTCTCCCATAAATTTGAAAGAAATTGAGTCGGTTTAGTCTCTAAAATACTAAAATTACAGAAACTTGTCTGCTAAAATCCAATTCCCTGTTTCTAAAAATAATTCTTCAATGTTTTAGTTATATCTTAAGTTTTAAAAATGATTTTGAAGTTTTGTAAAAAAGAAATATTTTTATGATGAGTCATGAATCCATGGATTCATTTTAAGCTTCATTCGAGATGTTTTAGACCTTCATTCACCCAAAATGTTCTGATAAGTCTGCTTGTTAAATCCTAGTTTTACAAACTCCTTGTTTAATTGGATAAAGAGTCCTAATTCAGATTTTTCTTCAAACTTTTCTTATATTTTTCAATTCTAAAGTGTTCCTAAGGTTGTTGGGAGTCTCTACATCAATTTTTATAAATTTGTATGGTCATTTGTTACTTTATTCATTACATTTTTCAAAACCGGTTTCATAAAAATCATTGTTCTTGTTAAAATAAAGTTAAATTGGGCATTTTAACTTTTTAAAATCAATTTTCAAATGCAATTCATATATTTCATAAATTGAAAATGATTTTCATCAAATTAGAATGCCTTAACTTTATTTTAAATAAATTTTGGAGTTGATTTTTCTTTTATTTCAATGAATTTTAATGTATTTTTCATAAAATCCTCAATTTCAAAGTTAAATTCATTTTAAATTCAAGTTTTAAAATGAATTTAGATGTTTTAAACCTCAATTTAGAAAATTTAAAAATCCAAAACATGTTTTCAAAAATGTTTTTTCAAAGGCCATGCATCATTTGCATTTATTATTTTTTTTTGCGGCATAAAAGGCTAATTTTGGTTATTTTCTTCAATTTTCCAATAATTGAAAAAAAATCCATAAATGCTAATATTTATTTCTAACAAGTTTGCTAATTTTGTAAGAATTTTTTATTTTTTTAATTGATGTATTAATTCAAAGAGTTGTAATAAATCAATTAATGAGAATTTTACTTTATGCTTAGTTAGAATGAATGAACATATAGTTTAATTTTTAATTTTTCATAAATAATTGTTGCATTTTTATCTTTTTATTTCAAATACACTATGGTGAAACATGAATGACACATGCACCATTTAATAGAGGATAAATAAAACTAAGTAAAGTTCATATTTGTTGCCATAGTCAGAATATGAATAATACTTAGAATTATTATTCTTTATTAAATAAAACTCAACCTACAATTTTAGGTCATTTTTCAAAAATCATCAAATTTTCAAAACCAATTTATCTTTTTTTTTATTAAAATTTAAACAAAGATTAATTCAAAATATATTTGTGGCCATAATCATGAATATATAAAAATTAATCTTGTTTTAATTTTATAAAGGCACAAAATCTATTTTCTTTCTTTTTTTATTAGAATTAAAATAAAGATTAATTCAAAATATATTTATGACCATAGTCATGAATATATAAAAAATTAATCTTGTTTTAATTTTATAAATTCTCAAAATTCTCTTTTAATATAAATTTCAAATAAATCTCAATCAAATTCCTTCAAAACTTTTTATAAAAATAATGCATTCATCATTTAGCCTAGAATTGCATCATTATTTTCCATTTTCAAAATCACTCAAAATTTTATCAATTTCAAAATATTTTCCAAGTGATTTTTGAAATTTACCTTCTATTTTTGTTTTATTTTCAAAATCAAATTCAAAACTATTTTCGAAAATGAATTTTAATTTAAAATTTAAAATCATTTGCAAATTCAAAGTATTTTCAAAATTATTTTCAAAATCCAAAACAATTTTAATTTTAACTTCAATTTCCACTTCCCTTTCAATTTTCAAATTCAAATTCAATTTTTAATTTCAAGACAAATTCAATTTTAATCTTAAATGCAATCTCAATTTCCATTTTCAATTTCAAAAACATTTTCCTAGAAATTTTCAAATTATTTTCAAAACATTTTTTAAATCCAATTTCAATCCCAAATTTCAATTTCAAGTTTCAATTTCAATTGGAATTCCAGATTCGAGTTTCAATTTTCAAAATAAAATTTCAATTTTGATTTCAAATTCAAACTTCAATTTCAATTTTTCATTTTCAACTTTATTTTTTTTCGTTTTTCAATTTCACTTTCGATTTCAATGTCAATTTTCAATTTAGATTTCAAATTTCAATTTTCGAATTTTAATTTCAATTCTTAAATTTCAAATTCGATTTCAACTTTCAATTTCATTTGCAATTTCAACTTTTTAGCTTCAAATTTCAAGTTTAAATTCCCAATTTCATTTTCAAATCTCAAAATCAAATCAATTTCAAGTTTAATGATTTTGAGTAATTTTTTGAAATCTTTTCAAGTCTATTTCATGTCTATTTTCAAACAATTTTTGCAAACATATTCTCAAATCAAGTTTCGAAATCACTTAGAAATTCAGTTCTTGAAATATTTCTAAGTATTTTTCAAATCAAAGCAACTTATTCAAAAGCATGCATCGTATCTTCCTCAAAAACCATAGCGCAAGCATGATTTTCTGTGCATTTTAGGACTTAGAATAATTCCTTAGACGAACTTGAGCAAAGCAAAAGGTATAAATTTGATCCTTGGTTCAATTACCCCTGGTAAAGGCGTCAGGAACGGTTGAACCTCATACCAACGAGCGAGCCCCGTCTCCCCATTTTCCTGTATTTTAGAAAATAAAGGCGAGTTATTTCTAAAATCTCTTTTCAAAAGGTCAAGTGGACCTTGCGAGAGTTTTTCTTTCCTAAAAAGAAAGGAATTTTTTTGCAACGATCACAGAAGTGGCGACCGTGATGGGACTCATCTTCGTCTCATCGAATTCATGCCCTTGCCTTGCTTAAATTTGTCTAAGTTATTATTCTACAAATGTCAGCTTCATTTTCATGCAAAACTTAGGAGCCCAGCCCCTGACCCAGCTGACATGATGCATATAGACTTAGGCATGATTTGGTAGGACCAAATTGAGGATATTTATTCATGCTCACTTAGACTTAGGTCTAATACAACCCTCCTCAATCTAGGGATTGAATGCAAACAATATATGCAAGCATATGCTTCTTATAAAAATTTCAAAACTCTATCTCTTTAAGACTTCGTATTAGAGACATCTGATTTTCTTGCATGCTGATCATATTTCACAAAACATCCCTCACCTATATTGTCCCGGTCTTCACGTTGCTGAGCTTTCTCCATGAACCATAGTTCAAGAAAAAGCCTCACAACTGGGCACTTATTTGGGCTAATAACTCCCCTGCCACGTACCAAGGGCCATAATCCAAAGTATATCGGTAGACGCTCAAGGATGTTGAAAAAACCATTACCTTAAAACCAAAGATATTCTTATACCACGTACTTCGAGCTTCGGCTTGGGTATATCGACATACCTTGATTGGATTTAGATAATCTAAACCTTAGAGTTAGGATTAAGGTCCTACAAGCTTTTCTCAAATATTGCATGTTAGAGTCAGCTTCTTTGGGAGTGCTGTTTGCGCATCCTTGTTTGTATAGCTCTGCTGTAATTCTGTAATTCTTATTTATTTCTTACATTTATCTATATCTTCAGAATAACTTTTCTCAAACTCTGTGTATTTCTTTCAAAATTTCTCCTCTATTTTCAAAACTCAAGTGTATATCTCCTCTGTCTTCACTTTTGCAGATTGATTTTCTCAAAACCCTAGAAATCTTTTCTAAAATCTTCTTTGTTTTTCCAAAACTCCAGGTGTATACCTTTTTTTCTTTCTTTTTGGATCTTAATTTTTCTCAATTATACCTTCTATTTTCTTCAAAGTCTTGCATTTATCATCATTCTGATCCTTATTATTTTCTTCTTTAGTATTATTCAATGGCATCTAATTCACTTGACACCATCTTTCCCAAAGACCATATCTCACATAAGATAAGGCAAAAATTTTCAGATCGTCGAGTCATTCACACTTGTCCATTCTTCCCATAGTGGTATTATTCTTGGTTCGCTAACTTCTCACGTATGTTTTCAGACCACTAGGATGACTGTGAATTGAAACTGGCATCGACGGTTGGCAAGTAGATCATCAATGAGAATCTTATTCAGGCGTTGGCTGAGCGATGGAATCCTCGTACTTGCATATTTTGGTTTTCATAAGGAGAGATGACTTTGCTCATGGATGAGTTCAACGATATTATGAGACTACTAGAACCAGCTGGTCAGCCTGATGAACCCGTAGAGCAACAATTTCTGATCAATGTCAAGGCTGGATGTTCGAGATGCTTAAGCCAGAGCAACCAGATGTAGATCTTGGCCACTCATCAAAGCAGAAAAGAGTCAGTTTGTTGATTTGGTCAAGCTTTATCGTAAGTATGGGACATACGAAGAAGTTGATACCCTATTAAGAGCAACCAAAGAAAGGATTCAGTGCGCCATGGTCCTATGCATAGTAGGGTTAACAGTCTTTCAAGAAGGCCAAAATTTTGTTGATATCAGAGATATCCAACTCTTACGAAGATGAGGAAGTCAACAAACCCGTCGTCTCTCGATTTCTATGGCCGCCCTAGCTTTCCTCTACCGTGGTTTGACTCATTTCGCCCTTGGTGAAACTATCTTGGTAGAAGGATGCATTTATGCCCTGCAGTCATGGTTCCTGTGACATGTGCCATCCAAAGCGAGTTCATTCATATTCAATGGTAAAACACCACAGTCAACCCCCCAATATTGAGCTTTGATTGAAGGTTTACATCACGATGAGATCGTTTGGGACTTCTTCAATCGGCATGAAGCATTTCCTCATTACACTTATGCGCGTAGCAAACACTAGAGATTACTTGGACCATTCTTCTGTGTTGATTACCAGCCTGAAAGGTGAATCAGACAGATGTTGAGAAACAATATTTTGATGATGAATATGTGATATGAGATAATATGATATGCCTATGCTTAACATGATGATATGTGAAATGTTATATTATGACTTGATATGATATGATTTGCTATGTATCTAATGTGTATTTGATGCAAGGTTCTTTCACTAAAGAATAGTGAAGCAGTTCTTTTACTAAAGAATAGTGAAGACTATGTGATCACGTGCAACATTTGAAGCAATCATACTCGGATATTTGAAGGAAAGCTTGATTGTCTCAATCTTTATAATTCAAGATGGAGATGATCGGGCACTTCAAGAATGTCATTTTTCCTTCTTAGAGTCATATGTAATAGAACCTTCAAAAAGCATGCATAATTCATATTTCTATATATGTTTCAAAAATCACACATTAATGTATGACTATATAAATTAAAAAAGACAATTTTTAAATATAGCCGTTGAGTATGTTTTTGAATTATTTCAAAAAGGTTAAATCAAACCTTTTAAAACAATCATTGTACTTCCTACAAGCATTTATGAAAAAGATAACTATTTATAAGATATAATAACTCATGATTTCAAAAGCATTTATGTAAAAGACAATTATTGAAAAGATATAATAGCTCATGATATAAGAGCATTTACTCAAGAAATGACGATTTGTAAAATAATCATTATTTTAAATACTCAAGCGTTTATTGTACTTTAAATCATTTAATTGAGAGATGATGATTTGTAGTAAAAGCATTATTTTTATAATACACAAACATTTATTGTTTAAACAAAGCATTTATTCAAGAAATGATGACTTATGAAAAAGTGAAATGGTACACAAATTATTATAGTCTAAAGTACATAACTTTTTCATAAAAGAAAGGATGTCTTAAAGAGACAATGTGTCTCATATAAAAAAATACACTCATTTGAAATAGTGTTTCAAAAAGACACGTCTTTTTGTAAACCTATATATACAAACAAAAAGGTGTCAAAAGACATAAAAAGAGCATATTGAAAAAAACACAAATTTGTATTGAGAAAAATAAAAAAGAAAAATTCATTCTCTTGAGTGGTTATTCTTTCTACTTTTGAATAGAGAGCATTCTGTGTGAATCTTCAAAACTTGAGATATTCTAAAAAGTGCATTCATTTGTTGCATATTGTTTTAAAGGTTCTATAGGGAAAGTGTGTAACCTTTCAGTTTTTCAGTATTGATCCTTCTCGGGATTGAGAAAAAGACCTCTACAGGGTTGTCCGTATGAGGGTGTTGTAATATTTATCCTTGTTGGGTTTAACAAGGAGTAAATAGTGAAATACTCAAGTGGTAAGACTTGAGGACTGGACGTAGGTCAGATGTTTGATCGAACCAGTATAAATCCTGTGTTCTCTGTGTTGATTGCAATTATTTTTTAATTTATGATCCGTAATCAAATCCACTATTCACCCCCTCTAGTGAAATTTTATTTGGTATCAGAGTAGGTTTTGCTGGATCCGACATAACAAGTCCTCCAACACAAAATGACAACATCTTCCTATGTTCGTGATATTGAAGGTCAACACTCCTCTCGTCCTCCTTTTTTTACTGGCACAAATTATGGATATTGGAAGTGTAGAATGACCATATTTCTCAAGTTTGTAAACTTTGCAGTATGGAAGATTGTAGAATGTCCATATACATCTCCAACATCAGACTATATACTTCATGGGCTGATGAAGAAAAGAAGATGGCAAATTTAAATGCAAAAGCTATGAATGCATTATATTGTGTCATCGATCAAAATGAGTTTAACATAATATCTGCCTGTGATTTTGCGTATGATGTATGACATTCTCTGGAAGTCATCCACAAAGGAACTAACAGAGTAAAAGAAGCAAAGATCTCATCTTTAGTTCGAAAATACAAACTATTGAAAATGAATAAAGATGAATCCATTACAAAGATATTCACTAGATTCACCAACATCACCAATGATCTTAAATCTCTGGTAGAAACCTATTCTCAGACTGATAGGGTGAAAAAGGTTTTGAGATCTCTTATATCTGATTAGGAGAAGAAGACCACAACTATCGAAGAAGCCCAAGATCTATCAAAATTAGCCTTGGACGATTTCATAGGCAATTTAATGGCCTATAAAGTCCACATGAAGGAAAGAAGGGAAGAAAAACAACCTTCAAAGAAAACTCTTGCCTTCTCAGCTTTTTCTGAAGAAGATGATTCAGAAAATGATCCTGAAATAGCTCTTCTAACTCAAAGATTCCAACAATTTATGAAAAAGGACAAGCTGTTCAAAAAACATAAAGAAAAGTAGGATCCTAAAGAAGAAATTATCTGCTATCAATGCAAAAGCCAGGTCATGTAAAACGTGATTGTCCTCTTTAAAAAAAGAGATCTAAAAAAGAAGACCCAAAGAAAAAATACTTCAAGAAGAAAGCTCTCTATACTTAATGGGATGACTAAGAGCCATCCTCAAGTGAAGATTCAAGTGATGATGAAGCAGAAACAACAAACATGTGCTTCATGGCAGAAGAAAGCCCTGTAAGTCCAAAATCTAACTTTTCTTTTGATGAACTTCTAGATGCTTTTCAAGAACTATTTGAAGAATCTAAAAAAATGAGTCTAAAAAATAAAGTTTTAAAATCTGAAAACTTAGATCTTTCTCAGAAAAATGAAAACTTACTATTAAAAATTCTGATCTAAAGGAGAAAAATCTAAGGCTAGCTTCTGAAATTAATTCTGCAAGTGCAAAGAAGTAAAACAGAAAACCTGATGAAAACAATTTTCAAATTTACCAAAGGAAAAGAGAACCTAGATAAACTTCTAGCTTCTCAAAGAGTCTCCTTTTACAAGAATGGCATTGGCTACTCTCATTTCAATAAACCATCTTATACTAATCAGAAAACTACTTTGTTAAAAGTTCTTTCAATTTCAAACTGAGTTATCATTCTTATAAGACAAATACTATGTATTCTTCCTTGATTAAAGAGAAACCTAAATCTAAATGGATCTGGGTTTCTAAATCTAGCAAAAAAGGACCCGATTGAGTACCAAAAAAGTCATTCACTTGATTTGCTGTAGACTTTCAAAAAGAAGAACATGTGGATATTAGATAGTGAATATTCAAAGCATATGACGGGACATTCAGATCTATTTGCTGTTCTTCAGTACAAAGAAGGAGGAACAATCACCTTTGGAGATAACAACAAAGGATTAATAATCGATATTGGTAATATCGGTAATATGGATCATCCACTTATTAAAGACATTCTTCTTGTGAAAGGTTTAAAGCATAATCTTCTAAGCATTAGTCAAATGTGCGACATAGGATATAATGTCAGTTTTAAACATGATGCATGTCTTATATTTGACTCAAACAAAAATATTATTTTAAAAGGGCTAAGAAGAAATAATGTTTATGAACTATATCTAGATAGTATTTCTAAACATTGTCTCATTGCCAATAATGACTCTCAAAATCTGTGGCATATGAGGATGGGACATATCAACTTTAAATATATCTCAAAACTTGCCAAAAATAATTTGGTTCATGGGTTGCCTAAAATATCTTTTAAAAATGATTATTTTTGTGATGCATGTCAATTAGGAAAGCTGTCAAAATCATCTTTTAAATAAAAAAATATGGTGTCAAGTAAAAGATCTTTAGAGCTTCTAGATCTGGATCTTTTTGGTCCTTCTAGGGTAGCTAGTCTTAATCATAGTAGGTATGCTTTTATCATTATTGATGATTGCTCAAGATTCACTTGGGTAATATTTTTGAAAAAATGACACGTTTTATGAATTTGAGATTTTATACAAAAAATTATAAAATGAAAAATCCTCTACAATTGTCAAAATTCGAAGTGATCATGGAGGAAAATTTGATAATGAACTTTTTATTAATTTCTGTAACTTACATAACATTTCTCATAACTTTTCCTTTCCTAGGACTGCACCTCAGAATGGTGTAGTAGAAAGAAAGAATGAAACTTTACAAGAATCTGCCAGAACAATGCTTCAACATAATAATCTTGCCAAATACTTCTGGGCTGAAGCTGTAAATACTGTATGCTAGATCTTAAATAGAATTCTAATTAGGCCTTTATTAAATAAAACTCCCTATGAAATATTCTATGACAGAACTCCAAGAATAGACTATTTTAAAGTTTTTGGTTGTAAATGCTTTATCTTGAATACTAAAGATTGTCTTGATAAATTTGATGCTAAATCTGTTGAAGGCATATTCTTAGGATATTCAAGTCATAGTAAAGCATATAGAGTTTTCAATAAAAATACTAACTCTATTGAAGAATCCCTGCATGTTAGCTTTGATGAATCTATTTTCCAATCTGTTCTTAATGATACTAATGATGATGACTTTATTAGTATAGATTTTCCTTTAGATAGTGCAACAAAGCATAATGAAGATGGTCAACAAAGAATATTTGCTGAAATTAAAGATTATCCTCAGAAACAGATATTAGGAGACCTATCTAAAGGGGTCTAAACAAGGGCCCAACTGGAACGAATTGCAAACATGACATTCATTTCACAATTAGAGCCTAAAAAGATTGATGAAGCCATTTTGGACGAATTCTGATTGCTTGTAATAACTAAAGAACTAAATTGGTTCCAAAGGAATGATGTTTGGGATCTTGTTCCTAAACCAAAAGATCATTCAATCATTGGGACAAGATGAATTTTCAGAAATAAAATGGATGAGTCAGGTAATGTAATTAGGAATAAAGCAAGACTCGTGGCTCAAGGATACAACTACGAGGAAGGTATTGACTTTAATGAAACATTTGCTCCTGTTGCTAGACTTGAATCCATTCGTATGTTTTTAGCTTATGCTGGCTATATGGATTTTAAATTATATCAAATGGATGTCAAAAGTGCTTTTCTAAATGGATTTATAAATTAAGAGGTTTATATAAAACAACCTCCAGGCTTTGAAGATGAATCATTTTCAGATCATGTATTCAAATTGAATCGTGCTTTATATGGTTTAAAACAAGCACTATGTGCTTGGTATGATTGTCTTAAGACTTTTCTTTTAAAAACTGGCTTTTCAACTTGAAAAGCAGATTCAACTCTTTTTTTTCAAAATAGTGAGTGCTCATACCTTAATTGTTCAAATATATGTGGACGATATCATTTTTGGATCCACTAATAATAGTCTTTGTCAAGATTTCTCTAAGTCTATGCAGAAAGAGTTTGAGATGAGTATGATGGGGGAACCCACTTACTTACTTGGCATGCACATAAAACAAACTAAGGATGGAGTGTTCATTAATCAAATAAAGTATGCAAATGAGCTTCTAAAGAAGTTCAATATGGACTCATCATCATCAAAGAACACACCTATTAGTACATTTACTATACTGGAGAATGATGAAGATGGTAAGACTGTAGATACAAAATTGTACAAAGGTATGATTGGATCACTTCTATATTTAACTGCTAGCCATCAAGATATCATGTTTAGTGTATGTCTTTGTGCTAGATTTTAATCTGATTCTAAAGAATCTCATCTAAAAGCTGTTAAGAGAATTATGAGATACTTAAAAGGAATAATTAATTTTGGATTATTTTATTCAAAATCATCAAATTTTGACTTAATATCTTACAATGATGCTGATTTTGCTGGTAGTAAATCTAACAAAAAGAGTACAAGTAGAACCCGTCATTTGTTAGGACACTCCCTAGTCTCTTGGTTCAGCAAGAAACAAAATTGCATATCTCTGTCAACTACTGAAGCAGAATATATAGCAGCAAGTTTATCCTGCACTCAAGTTATCTGGATGAAGAAAACTTTAAATGATTTTGGATTAAAATACGAAAATACTACTATATTGTGTGATAATACAAGTGCAATAAATCTTTCAAAAAATCTTATATTGCACTCTCATACAAAGCATATCCAAATTAGACATCATTTTCTACGTGATAAAGTTCTTAATAATATCATTAAACTTGAATTTGTGCCTACAAACCATCAATTAACAGATATTTTTACTAAACCTCTTAAAAATGAGGATTTTATGTGCATTAGACATGAATTAGGCATTTGTAAATTAAATGATTTATAAATCTTCATTAATACTTTTTAACTTGCTTGATCTATTTTTGTCAAAACGTAATTTAATCTAGTCAAATCAACTTTCATGATTTTATGTTCTTGTCACATATGAAATCTCTCTTAATATTGAAGTATACTTCTTTTACTTATTTGATTTGATGTATACTTTATGTCTACTCATTCTTCATGCCCCATTTGCTTCATGCTATTAATTTCTATCTTTTTATGACATGATGTTATTCAACCTTATGTCAATTCAATCTTCACCACTTGACCTTTGACTCAATATGACATAATTGAACTTTACTTTATGTCATCTCTTCTTTCACACCCAACTTGTAGTCCCTTTTTCCATATTCAATTTCATCATGACAATATTGATCTATATGTCATTCTTTTATGTCATAGCTTGACATTTATTATTGATTGAACCTTATGTCCTTTTTTTTCACACACATGTAAATCAAGATTGACTTCTTTATCTTTTCACATTGTTGCAAAACTATGTCTCGCCCAACGTAAACCTTGAATCTTCTACTCCAAAATCTAACTCCTTATCGATTACCTTGTGTCAACTCACTCAGGTCGCACTCTCTTTCAAAAAAAGTTTGATATGACTTATCATTCCTCCCATTCACGAGTTGCATTTCCCTCTTTTAAAATTATATTACACTATATTATTTAATAATACAAATTTCTCTATTTAAAGAATATTGCACCTAGCCTTCTCTAAAATGAGAAATTCTTTTTACTCTCACAAGTTTCAAAGTTTCGTTACTCTCTTTTCTTCCAAGTTTCTCACTATGGCCTCCTCTTCTCAATCATACAATGACAAAATTAATATGGTTGACACAACCGAGCTTCACTATCCGGATTTGCTACAACATCATAACTATGTCAAATCCATCTTGGTAGGCTCGTGTGTTTTGAAGACTTCACGCTTTTTGGCCTAGAAACTTTATTATAAGATTCTGTTTATATTCTAGGATCCTCAAACAATGCCGCCTACTACCCTGATCTCATCAAGTTATTCTACACAAATATGATAGTCGATCGTGACCACAAGAATATCACCACCATGATTCATGGTCAACTTATCTCTTTTGATGCCCATTAATTAGGAGTCATTTTGAACCTCTCTTCCTATGACATCAAACTATCCAACATAGTACCCATTGAATGTACTATGTTCAACAAAATTCTTAATTCCATAATATCAACCAAATTTCTGTGGCACACAAGTAATCTTAAACCACACGCATGACTTATCTCACAAATCCTGTTTCATAATGTCCTTCCCAAATAAAATTCCAAGGGATTGATGGCAAATGAGATATCTCTCTTGTTGTATGCGATTTTCTGTGCACTTCCTATCAACTGGTCGTCCATTGTCTTTGATAATATGATAAACTTCTGAGTTTTTAGTCTCCTCTCTTTTGGCTGCTTCATCACCTCCATTCTTACATACTTCAATGTGTCACTCCAAGATGAAGTTGTATGCTACTCTACTAAAGTCTTTGACGGTTCCATTCTTTCTCAAGTATGTTCACCGCAACAACACAATAAAGACGAAGACTATGATGGTGTAGATTCTGAACAAACATCCCAATCAGATATGTTCTCTGTTCTGGTGGATGTCCAAACAATGCAGGATCTTCAAAATCAAGCATCTTTGTTGTCAGCGTTTCAATCTTTAAAGATTGGTCAAGATGCTATTCTCCAACATCTGCATTCGCCATCTCACTCGGAATGATTCTTATGATGATACTCTTATCTCCTTTTTGTCGATGACAAAGGGGGAGAAAAACTTATATGCAGATGGGATGTGTACACAACAAACTCTAAACTCTATGTGTGTTTTGATACGCACACACATTCAGGATCATTGTCTGATCTTTACTTTTTTACTTTTTATGAATTATTTCTTACTAATGCATATTGCTATTATCTTGATGTGTATGGCATATTGATAGAGAGAGCTTATATTGTCATCATAAAAAAGGGAGAGAGTGTTGAGAAACAATATTTTGATGATGAATATGTGATATGAGATAATATGATATGCCTATGCTTAACATGATGATATGTGAAATGTTATATTATGACTTGATATAATATGATTTGCTATGTTTCTAACTTGTATTTGATGTAAGGTTCTTTCACTAAAGAATAGTGAAGAGGTTCTTTCACTAAAGAATAATGAAGACTATGTGATCACGTGCAACATTTAAAGCAATCATACTCGGATATTTGAAGGAAAGCTTGATTGTCTCAATCTTCATAATTCAAGATGGAGATGATCGGGCACTTCAAGAATGTCATTTTTCCTTCTTAGAGTCATATGTAATAGAACCTTCAAAAATCATGCACAATTTATATTTCTATATCTGTTTCAAAAATCACACATTAACGTATGAGTCATATAAATTCAAAAAGTCAATTTTTAAATATAGCTGTTGAGTATGGTTTTTGAATTATTTCAAAAAGGTTGAATCAAACCTTTTAGAACAATCATTGTACTTCCTACAAGCATTTATGAAAAAGACAACTATTGATAAGATATAATAACGCATAATTTCAAAAGCATTTATGTAAAAGACAACTATTGAAAAGATATAATAGCTCATGATATAAGAGCATTTACTCAAGAAATGACAATTTATAAAATAATTATTATTTTAAATACTCAAGCATTTATTGTACTTCAAATCATTTAATTGAGAAATGACGATTTGTAGTAAAAGCATTATTTTTATAATACACAAACATTTATTGTTTAAACAAAGCATTTATTCTAGAAATGATGACTTATGAAAAAGTGAAATGGTACATAAATTATTATAGTTTAAAGTACACAACTTTTTCATAAAAAAAAGAATGTCTTGAAGAGACAAGGTGTCTCATATAAAAAAGTACACTCATTTAAAATAGTGTTTAAAAAAGACACGTCTTTTTGTAAACCTATATATACAAACAAAAAGGTGTCAAAAGACACAAAGAGAGCATATTGACAAAAACACGAATTTGTATTGAGAAAAATCAAAAAGAAAAATTCATTCTCTTGAGTGGTTATTCTTTTTACCTTTGAATAGAGAGCATTCTGAGTGAATCTTCAAAACTTGAGATATTCTAAAAAGTGCATTCATCTGTTGCATATTGTTTTGAAGGTTCTATACAAAAAGTATATAATCTTTCAGTTTTTCAGTATTGATCCTTCTCAGGATTGAGAAGAAGACCTCTATAGGGTTGTCTGTATGAGGGTGTTGTAATATTTATCCTTGTTGGGTCTGACAAGGAGGAAATAGTGAAATACTCAAGTGGTAAGACTTGAGGACTGGACGTAGGTCAGGTGTTTGATCGAACTAGTATAAATCTTGTGTTCTCTATGTTGACTGTAATTATTTTTTAATTTACGATCTATAATCAAATCCACTATTCACCCCCTTCCCCCTCTCTAGTGGAATTTTAGTTCTCACAGCGGCTGACTCATGTCAACACTCATTTTTCGACAGGTATTATGCCAGAATTTGATTTACGGTCAGACCAGTGGTTCAGAGCATACCATGCAACTAAATACACTTGGGACTCTTTTGTTACTCTTTTCATATTCCCTGGACGCAATGTATCTTCTGATGATCAAGAGTTGTGGCAAACTGCCTGTCCACCCTCTTTTTGTCTTTGACTTGTCATCAATAAAATTACTTGGCTTTTGATATTGTCTCAATGTCTTTTCAAAAGTTGACAACTCCGTTTTAAACAAGTCTATTTTAGTTGTTTACTCCTTGGTAACAACGCAATGGTCACAATTCTTGTGACGACCTCATCTCTAGTAATGAGATATTGTTTCCAAATGTGAATTCAATCTTTGTACTTCTTCATTCTTCTTTAATATCTTTATCATAATTAATGACCTCGCCTATGTAATATGGCATATTTTTAGTTGTTATGAAAATAATAACACAATGGTCATAATTTGTGTGACGACCCAATCTCTGGTAATGAGATAATCTTTCTAAAATCATCAACCGAATCTTTAATTCTTCCTTTATTCAATGCTTTCATCGCCAACAATCTAACCCTTCTTTGTTCTGCAGAGAACCTTGGCATTTTCGGATGGTCCAAACAAGGTCAGGAAAAAGAACAGTTCCATCCCAGCGCAGCCTGAGCAGTGACAAAGGAATGAGTTTCCCAACGTCAGCAAAAGAGCAAAATCAGCCAAAGGATGACAACATCAACCCATCAATGTATAAACTGTTTCAGAAGATGATGAATAAGATGCTAGCTGAGCAAGATGAGGCAAAACCAGACAAGGCCCCTGTCAAAAAAAAGACTAAAGGCAAGGCAATCAAAAAGCATATCAAGATTGCTAAGAAGAAAGTCCAAACAGATGACACCTCAGAAGAATCATACTCGGCAAAAGAGATTTTATATGATGAGCAGGAAATATCTTTTCCAACTTATACCGTACCCAAAAAGCAGGTCCCAAAACTCAAGTTTGCCGGCAAACCAAATGAGCAGCCAACTGAGGATCCCATTCAAATGCAGTTAAAGAAAATGACTAGAATGGTCAAAGATTTGCAATCTCGGGACAAGGGAAAGAAAATATACACGAGTGAGGATTTTTATGACGGATTGGAAGGTGATGATAACCTGAGAGACCTCCCCAAAAAATTTATCAAGTTTGATGGATCGGGCGATCCTAAAGCTCACTTAGCAATGTGCTTTGCCGAATGTGCCAGATTTAGAAGAGACAACCGAGCTCTATTCTTATGCTTCCCTCGCAGTTTGAAGGGAACAATGACAAAATAGTATACAGAGCACGTCAATCCAATCGAACTATGAGAGTTTGATAGAGTTGTCAACATGTTCATCAAGAGGTTCCTATTCAACACAGAGGCCTTGCCTACTCTAAATCATCTCTGCAATCTAAAGCAGAAGGACAATGAGAAAGCTCAAGATTTTAACCGCAAGTGGAGGTCTACCTGCAATAAGATGAGAAACCCGATCTCAAAAGAACACATGCTCCAAATCATTCTGAATAACTTTGCTTAACCATTGAGGAGTTTGATTTCTACATCCCCTTCCAGGTCCTTTATCGAGTTGATAGAACAAACTGAATGACTCGAAATGGAGATGAAAAACAGAGTTTATGAGGACATCACCATTGCAAAAGGTAGTCAAGATGCCAAGAAGAAGGCCCACTTCACCTTTTCTGCCGATTCTTCCAACAACAACAAAAGCAAAAAGAATAACCATAGCAACAATTTAGAAGGGTTCAAGGGCCAAAAAGGGAAGCTCTTCAAAGGCGACAATAAGCTTCTACAACCCAACCCTCAGCAAAAGGACAAAATTCAAGGAAAACCAAAGCACAAGGATTGGGGTAATAATCAGAAATTTACACCCTTGGACCAACCTTTGGAAAAATTTATGGATTACATGTTGAGCCAGGGAATGATCAAACTTCCTAGAATCACTGATCCCCCGTTGGTCATGGAGAAATTCAAGGAACAATTTTGTAAATTTCACAGGGCCATGGGACATGATACTGAGCATTGTTTTGTCCTCAAGAACATTATCCATGATTATATTGATAAGAATATTCTGATAGAAGAGGAGGAGGAGGAAGAAAAACCAGCCATCTTAGCATCACCATTCCCATATCATACAACTACGGTAATTACAGAACATCTCTTCCGACCACAAGATCATATCCAGTTGTGTCCCCATGAAGACATCCTTTCCCAGCATCAAGTCTTGGTCCTCCAATCTTAGTATACTGGGAGAAAATTGAACATTATTTCGGCCTTGAGCAAGGCGAATTCGGCGGTTGAGCCCGCTGGAGCGCCAATGTAGCCAAGAGAATCCCGACCTTTCCTCAGAAGTTCATTAGGAAGCAAGTCCTTGAAAAAGAAACATCAGAAGAATGTGCGAACTCAGTTCAGAGGTTGATCACAACCTTGTCTAATGTGTCCATTCTGGAATTAGCACTTGCTTCCGCAAAGCACCAAGAAACTCTGAATGATTTACTAAGAAAAATCAAAGTGAAGCCAAGCACTACTCCAGAGGACATAGCACAAATCATGAACCAGGCGATGACCAATGCACCCATCACTTTCTCAGATGATGACCTGCCAAGACCTCACACTTTTCATAACAATGCTTTGTATATTATGGTGAGGACCATAAGAATGACGGTTCCACACATGCTCGCTGATGGAGGCAACAACCTCAGTATCTGTCCAGAGATAACTGCAAAAGCATTGGGCCTGAAAGAAGAAGAATACATGCCAGACCCGATTATCATTTATGACTTTGACAATCATGGCCAAACAACAAGAGGAAAAATCTTTTTTGAAGTCTTCAGTTCATACCATTCTCTTCCACGTGGTCAATGTGCCGCCTACATACAATCTCTTGCTTGGGCGTACCTGGATCCACAATGCAAATGCTGTTCCTTCAACTCTTCATTAGTGCATTAAATGGTCAAGAGGGGGAACAATTACTACTATCATGGGTGAAGACCCCAAAGAAAGGCTGCTGCAGCCGATGATTCCTCGTCCAACATTCACAACAGATATTCCTAACATCAGAGAAAATGATGAGATTAATCTCAACGAGAGCCTGGAGATGTTGAAATTGAAAGAGGTGCACCCTACAGAAAATGTTGCAGCAAGCGTCCAATGGCAGGGACCCTATTTTTTTAAGTTGGGAGGATGTCTTGATTACCACCCTTTCAAAGATCATCCCCTATTTCCTCAGTTTTCTAAAGTTAAAAGAGGATTTGATCTCTTGTTGAAGCATGGTTACCAACCTTTTCGAGGAATGGGCCAAAAAAAAGATGGCAGAGTGGAGGCAATCATCCCTACTCGACACTCAACCAATGCAGGGTTGGGATTCATAGGTTGAGGATCCAACAAGGGAACCATATTCATCAAAGGAGCAAGATAAATGCCAAAGTTTTCTATTTTCTTCCTTTATTTCAGTCATCTTGTAGGGACAAATCAATCCCAGTCTTTTGTGTCCTTTGGTCAATACCTGTAAATATTTAGTCCTTGTTATAAGTTTTTCTCATCAATGAAAGAATGCTGTTTTCTTCATGTTTTGATGCCCTATTTCTCTTATCTCCATGTCATATTCTTTGTTTTCTGATAAATTTAAGGTTTGTGGTTTCTCCTAAAAAAACTCCTCTTTTCATTTTCAAGATCGATAAAACATGCCTCCCAAATCAATAAAACATGCCTCCCAAATCAATAAGAAGGCTCGTTCTCAATACAAAATTTCCTCCGAATAACTCAAAGCTAGCCAAAATCCATAAGATAAAAGCAAGAGCAGAGGCTAGCAAAGTAGCAGAGTAAATTGAAGAGCCAACAGAGTTTGACTTGACTATTCAAGAATTGTCAGAATTTGCTCATATTTAAAAGCAAGATGAACCGTCATCCTTGGTTCAAGACTCAACTGAGGATGTTAATATTGGCTCAGAAGATGATCCAAAAATCCTCAAAATTGGTTCCAACCTGAATGAAGATGAGAAGGCAAAGCTCATCCATTTTCTCAAACAACACCAAGAAGTCTTCGCAAGGACTTATGAGGATATGGCAGGCTTAGATCCCAAACTGGTTGAGCATGGTCTCATGTTAAAGCTGGATTCTAAACCAATCAAGCAAAAGTTAAGGAAATTGGATCCCTGAATTGAGTAACAAGTCAAGGAAGCACTTGAAGATTTACTAAAAACAGGATTCATTCAAACTATTGATTATCCAGGTTGGTTGACGAACATTGTGGCAATTTCTAAAAAGAATGACAAAGTCCAAATCTGCATTGATTTTAGAGATCTCAATAAGGTCACCCCAAAGAATGATTATCCACTCCCCAATATTGATCTTTTGATCGACAACACGACAGGTCATTGTGAACACCCCAAAATTTTCAAAATCTTTTAAATATTCCCTTCTTGCCCCTAAATTCATTTTTTGAGCAAAATAAGTCATTTTTAAATCTAAATTCTAGTTCATTTCTCAAGTTTTACTGAAGTTAAATTCATTCTATATGTTTAAATTGATTTCGAATCCGGATCCATTGTCCAGATCCAAATCTGAGTCTCATTGTCCAAATTTTAAATTAAAATTACAGAAAATACCAAAAATAGTTTTTAAATAGCTCAGACAGACCATCCAACATTCGTTTGGATCCATCGCGTTGTATTTCTTGATTCGAGTGTCAAAACTCGAACATTTTCTCAAAACCGGGGTCCAAACCCATTTTCTGAAGGAATTTTCCCAAAATGACCCCGATTTTTCATAAAAAAACCCTTCTTTTGTAAATATCTTAAAATTTTGTAAAAATCAGTTTAAATTTCTTAGTTTTTAGAGTTTTGTTTTAAAAAAAAAATACAAAAAGAAAAGAACAAAAAAATAAATAAATAAATAAATAAATATATATATATATATATATATATATACATATAGAAAAGGAAAAAATAAAGTGGTTGAAAACTTTCTTTTGAAAACATTTTCTAAAAACCTTTTTTTAAAAGGGGGGGGGGGGAGCTCTTTGAAAATCTTTAAAATCAAGGTAAAGGCTTTTTAACAAAAACCAGAGGATTTCGAGAACCCTATGGAACCCTATCGCATGCTACCCTTCTCTCTGGCCCGAAACCCCCATCGGCGAAACCCCCTTCTCGAAGCCTCCATGGCTTCCAGCCGCAACAACCTCCCTTTTCTCCTCCGCCCATCACCAACCAAACCCCCATCAACCCTTGATCTCCAACAACTCGACCCCTCTGGATTCAGCTTCTTCTTCTTTAAGAAGGGGTCGCATGTGCCTCTTCAAAGGATCTCTTCCACTCCTCCATTTTCCTGTGTATACAACTCTTCTTCATTTCCTCTTCTCTTCTCTCCTATTTTCCCTTCCTGCTTTATTTTCTCCACCATGTATTCGTTCAGCCTCAGCAATACAGGTTAGTCCTGCAATGAAGGGCCAAGGTAAGTGTCGTCTCCTTCATTTTTCCTTTTTATGTTTCCTTCACCTTAACGCAACCATCGTGGTGTCGTTTTGTTTATTACAAAACTGACCTACGTATATGGAAGATTAACAGGAACGAATGTGTTCCAACAAATTCTTATTTTTTTCTTCTTTCTTTTTTTTCTTTTTTTTATTTTTCATTTTAATTTCTGTTTGTGTTACGATCTGTTCTTTTTTTTTGCCTTGATTCCTGTTTTAATTCCAGTTGCTCCGATTCTTGCTTGATTTCTCGATTTGGATTTTGTTTTGAACCCCTGTTTTAATCCCCCCCTTTTCTATAATTTTCCTTGAATGTCCTCTTGATTCTCCACGATTTTTCTGTTTCTCTTGATCTCTACGCGGCTGAATCTTCTGTTTGATATAAGGTTACCCTTTTTTTTTTCTTTTTTTCTTTTTCCTCTTCTTATTAATATTGTAATGCACCTTATCTAACAGATCATGTTGCATCAATTTTATAACATTTGGTTAATCCAGTATTGCATCTGTGCTGTGTTAACCCAACATTAAGATCGTTCTCTTAGTTATGTCTTTCGGAGGGATTGTAATCCACCAAAGGAAGCCTTTATGCTTATTGCGCTGCAGGAGAGTGTTCCACAAATATTTCTCGTTGTGATTTCAATTTCTGTTCTACATAACTTCTCGGTTTGATTCGGCTACAAGCAGTCTCGTGCATTGCCTGCATAATATATTACGTTAGATTGCATTGGCTTCATTGCGGATCGACTAAAGTTCACAGGCAAGCCTGTTAAGAAATTGCGTGATTATAGAGAAACTGTTGGAGATCCATGCGTTCCATTCAAGAAATAAGGTATTGAGCATGATGGATCACAACTCACTCACGTCCAGTTACACTAAGGTGGTTTATGGCTCTGATAATCAAAGTATGATAATGAAAACCAGTGAAATGAATTTGAAATATAAAAGCCCAGGTGCATCACCCTACCCTCACCCTCATTTGCATATTACTTCTGGATAAGAAGAGAATTGGTTCTCAAAGTCTATATCATAATCCATGATGTAACGCTCATTCATTTCCTCTGCAAACTGTTGAAGGTTCATCATCCTTTCTATATTCCATCTCATTAATGCCATCTCATTCATAGTACCTGTGTTTCACCAATTTATTTATTGATTTCTTGAAATGTATTAATCTGGTTGAAATCTTTGGGTTTCCAATCTGTCTGGTAGATAAATTCAAAGAGTGGGAAGGAATTCGTCAGTAAGAGTGAATCTGGTCTATCGTAATAATAGATTCAATTCACTATGAAAGGCAATAGCCAGCGTCTATGGCTAGGGTCAATTTTATCAAGTATGTTAATTTTTTTTTACTGCAGAATCAATGTATTGTCATCTTCTTAAATAATCTTAATCTTCCATCTGCTTGTTGATTCACTGCATCATGCCTTTTTTTTTTTATTCCTTCTGGTCTCTGAAAAATGCATTGCATAAGCCTTTTCTTTCTAATGTTGTGGGAAAGGGTTCTTATTGCAGAGGCAACTGATGACATGGGTCCTCCACAGACCCTGATTGGTAATTATCATGAGGCTTCACATCGTGGACTTCCATCGCTTCGATTGTTCCATTTTGCTATTGATAAGGCTAAAGTGGCTCAAGAGTTACTGCTGGTAATATCAAGTGAAGGAAATTCCTGACATTTTCAAAAGACGTCAGTTCTCCATGTCGTGGGATAAATCAATGTACAAAAGTGAAGAAATATGAAGCAAAGAAAGATATGACAAAAAAAAAACTTCAAAGTACATTCTTCTTGCATACTCCTCATACCCCACAGAAGTAGCCAATTTGTTATTGGGGAAGTGCTTGTTGAGTAAATTCGACCTCTCTGATAGGAGTGCAGTGATGTTATCAGAAATTTCTGTGGTGACTACCAGCAAATAGACATATTGGATTTAGTTGACTGAGGTGGCTGGAAACGTGTCATTAAAAGGTTATCTCGTAGAAGAACTGATTTACTGTTGGTAATGTTCGAGACAACTCTAGATAAAATTGATGCTTTTCGCAGCTCAGAGTTCTATAGATGATGTTCAAATGTGCTTTAACAATACAATTCCAGAAGGAAAATCATAAGATTGCAATGGTGTGTATGTTGCTGTTTTGCGAGACAGATTGTAAAACTTGTTGCATGTCTACTTTGAAATGAGACAACAAAGCAAACTTATGAAATTGACACTGCTGGTAAGAAGTCATACTCTGAATAAAAGGCATCTCTCAATGAAGCAGTGAAGAAGTTGAAACTACTGAAAAGGCATCGAAAAAAGAGCAAAAGCAAAATTGCCGACAAAGAAGAGGCAATATGGACTGTGGCCAAGTCATGGAAGTCGCGCCCAATTGGCACGCTACCATTTTTTGAGCTCTGCTGGGAGGCTTCCTGTGCTTGAGAGGGTCAGCAATGACTCTGCATGTCCAGAAACCACCAGGGAAGCATGTAAACGAGATACAACCTGTGAGCGGGAATGCTCGGTCCATGATAGCAAGAGGATGAGAAAGATCAGAAAAGACTGCACCTCTTAGATCCGGTCTGAGGTATGTTTGCCACCTGTTGAAGCTTTAAATTCTGTGGGACATCACTTCCAAAGTCGCAGGAAGATGGAGAAATATCTTGATTAAGAAACTGGTTTGACACCCATTAGTGGCATAGATCGGTCTGCACATTTTTTTTGAGAGAACTCCCTTGCTATCTGCATCTTCTCTTGTTCACTGCTACCATGTTTTAGCACTCACCACCACATTCCATCTTCCCTACTATAGTACCATCATCACAGCACCTCACGAATTCCCCTGCCTCCTGTAATGCCTTGGCCTGTCACCATTTGCCTCTGCTCCGCTGCTACAACACTTCCAACCACTCCATTTACCAAAGCACGGTCTTATACTGCATCATAGGCTCCACCATATCAAACATTCCTGGAGGTAACCCCTTTTTGGTGGTTCATTTTTCTGGTTCAATGCAAGCAAGCACTGCAATTGACCCCAGCTAAAGGGTTACGGTCAATGGCATTATACCCATCCAGTTTGTAAAGGTTTGTTATATTGAAGCTAATCGATCATCAAGTTGAGAGGAGCTGTTGTTAAGATAAAGCTAAGTGTCAAGATAAAAACAACCTTCGGGTCTCCTGGTGGTGTTGTGGCTGCTAAAGCCAAGAGAGCTCAAGTGAATTGGGTGCTTATTGACATCATTGAGTATCCCTTCCTGGCATAATTTAGCAACATTAAGCCTGTTTATCCTGAATTTCCGGAAAATATCTGCAAACAGGTAAGAGGATTGTTTCAGTTATCTCTGTATTATTCATAATACATCACACTTGCTGCACCTGTATGCCCATTTAGCTAGTGTTAACCCCCCCTCTTTTAGATATTCTCATGTTATGATCCAGTTCTGTATGCACAAGACCACTACTCATTGCTTTGCAAAGTGTTAGACAACATACTGTTCACTGAAAATCATTCCATATGAAAATTATATTTAGGCAATAGATGGATAATCTTTCATTAAACATGTACATATGCTTAGGCAGATATCCATGGATTTTTATTTAAGTTGTGAATGTGTTTTTCCTATGTGTAGGTTTTCATTAGCATAATATATATTCATTTTTTTTCTACGTATATACCCTCCATCATTGACATGAGTACGAATCTTCTAGAAATTGCCTTATAGATTCAAGATTATATCTTACAAACCTTTTTCTATATGCATCTTTTACTATGTGCTAACTTACATTTTGCAGGAATTATGCTATTTTCCTTCTTGAATTAGGAATGTGAATCTCAATTTCACTCAAATATTGGTAAATAGCTAGATATTGATGCAAACCTTACATTTCCAGTTCTAGATTAGAATGAATGAGCATTGTAAATACCATAAATTACTTGTTCTCATATCATTTTATCCTTTATTCCAAAAATTCATGAATGGGAACACGATTGGCACGTGCACCATTTTGTAAAAGGTAATTAATCCTAAGTTGATGATTTACATCAATGGCCATAGTCAGGATGTAAACAAAACTTAGGATTTTCATCTTTTATGAAATAACATTGGATCCACACTGGATCTCCTTCTAAAAATCATCATATTTTTAAATATTTTCTTGTTTTAGCAGAGTTTAACTTAAAATTGACTCAAAATGTATATCAATGGCCATAGTGAGGGTATATTGAGAGTTAATTTCATTTTAAACTCTATAAAAGCACCAAAATATGTTTTATTCTTCACTTGAATTTAAATATGATTATTATATAATACATTCAATGACCATAGTCAAGGATGTATTATATCTTCAATCTTATTTAAATTCATTTAAAGAATAAAATAAGATTTTCAAATCCAATTTCAAAGATTCTTTAAATTCATCTCATCATTTAGGATAGAAGCAGCATCATATTTTCAAAATTCTTTTCCAAAATCCAAGTGATCTCAAATGTCTTTCTTCAATATTTATTTTAATTCATTCTTCTATCTTATTTCAAAGATTTAGATTTTAATTTCAAAGTCCGATTTGACTTTGAAATTTCAAAATTCAAACTTTATATTCTTGATTCATTCCAAATTCTAAACTTCAAATTCAAAGTCCAATTTGACTTTGAAATTCATTAGTATATCCAAAATTCAAAATCTAAATGAAATTTCAAAGTTCAAATTAAAAACTTCTGATTCATCTTCAAATCCAAAATCAAAGTTTGAGATTGATCCTGAATCTCAAAAGCTTGGCCTTTTCTAAGTTTTAAATTTCAATCTGGGTTTTCAAAACCTGGCTCCATACTCAAAAGTCTCATTTTGGACTTTCAAAACCCAAAATCCATTCTAGGATCCAGAATCCAATTTCACCTTGGATCTCAGACTTCAGATCCAAAATGTCCTTTAGGATCCAGAATCCAATTCTACTTTGGATCTCAGACTTCAGATCCAAATCCATTTTTCTAGAACCCAATTTCATCTTGGATCTCAGACTTCAGATCCAAATCCATTTTAGGATCCAGAATCCAATTCCACTTTGTATCTCAGACTTCAGATCTAAACCTATTTTAGGATCCAGAATTCAATTCCATCATGGATCTCAGATCCAAAATCCATTTCAAATTTCAGATCCAATTCAGATTTCAGACTCAAAGATTCAGACTTTAGATTCGAATTCCATCTTGAAATCCAGATTTCAAAATCAAGTTCTATTTTCAATTCCAACTTTCAAAACCAATTCCATTTCATTTCTAGATTTCAAATCCAAATCCACCTACAAATCATATCTGGATTTCTTAAATTCATTTCTACATCATTTGGATTTCTCAGATCCGTTCTAAATTTCAAACTTCAAAATCTAAATTCAATTCCATCTCAAGTATTCATTTCCTTTCCTAAATTCAAGTTCAAAATTTAAAGTCCATTTCCAACTTTGAAACTTCATTTCCGTTCATTTCAAAACTTCAAATCATTCTTTCTCAAAATCAAGATTTATTCTTCCAACTCTGATTTACTTCAAAGACTTAGAAATTCTCTGATCTATCTCAAGTTCTAAGTCAAATTCAATCATCTTTTCACTCTCTTACCAAGTTTATCTCAGAATACTTGGAAATTTTCAAAACATCTTTCAAAAAGAGCATACATCCTTGCATTGCACAAGCATGATTCTTTGTGCATTTAGAATTAGAATAAATTCTTAGATAATATTTAGGCAAAGCAAAAGGCATAGATTCAATCCATGGTTCGATTACCCCTGGTAAAGGCACCAGGAACGGTCGAACCTCGTACCGACGAGCGAATCCCGTCTCTCCATTTTCCCGCAATATATTTTTAAAACGGAGGCGAGTAATTTTCTAAATATTTTCAAATTAAGGTCAAGTGAGACCCCGCAAAAGAGTTCCTCTTCTTCTTTTCTCTTCTCTCTTTCTTTTTCTATCTTTTATTCTTCTCTCTTCAAAAAGGAGGAAAATAAGAGGTTAGAAAAAGAAAAGAGAAGGAAGAGAGAGAAACCACAAGAGAGGAAAAATTTTGCGATGATCACTGTTTTGGCGACCGTGATGGGACACATCTTCGTCTGGTCGGATTATGCCTTTGCTTTGCTTTAAATATCATCTAAGTCTTTATTCTTTCTATGTCGGCTATATTTTCCATGCAAACCTTAGGGGCCTAGATTTTGTCCTAAGCTGACATCATTACATATAGGATCTAAGTATGGTTTGGTAGGACCATATTGTGGAGATTATTCCATGTTCACATTAGATTTAGGTCTTAAATACAACTCTCCTCAATCTTAGGGATTGAATGCAAAACAATGTATGCAAGTGTATGCTTCTCTTTATTTAAAGCTATCTCTTTAGGACTTGCATTAGAGCCTTCTGATTTTATTGCATGTTGATCATATTTTGAAAACATCCCTACCTATTTTGTCCCGGTCTTCACGTTGCTAGGCTGTGTCACTCAACCATAGTTCGGGAGAGAGCCTCACAACTGGGCCACTTATTTGGGTTCGCGCCCCCTACCACGTACCTAAGGGCCATAGTCCGAGGTATATCGATAGGTGCTCAAGGATGTTGGGAAGCCATTACCTTAGAACCGAAGAGATATCTTTATATGCCACGTACTTCGAGCTTCGGCTTGAGTATATTGGCGTACCTTGATTGGAATCAGATGATATAAATCTTAGAGTTAGGATTAAGGTCCTATCAGTCATTTCAAATATTGCATATAGAGTCAGCTTTAGGGAGTGCTATTTGTGCATCCTTGCTTGTATGTCTGTGATTGAATGATATATCTTCCTTATATTTTCCAAAACCCTGGGTATATATTATTCAAAATTTCCTCTTTTAAAAACCCAGAAGTATTGCCTTTTCTTTCTGATTTCTTCAAAATCTTTTTGATCCTGCCTGCTATTTTTCAAAAATTTTAAATCCTTGTCATCTATTTTCAAAATTTGTTTTCCTCCATCATAAGAGAAATGATATTGCCTATGAGGATTTTCAAAATCACAAAATTTCTGCTAAAGTCTTCAAAAGATTCAAATATTTTAACCTAAATCCCTTTTAAATAAACTAACATGTTGATTTTTTCCTTTTCCAAATTAGGTTTTGAAAACCATTTGTCTTCAAAATCATCACCTCGTGTTTGTTTTCTTTTTCAAAATTGGTTTTTAAATCACTTTTCCTTGAAATCAAACCTCATGATGATCTCTCATGATGATTCCCCTTTTTTAAAGGATCAGACCTCGCGCTGATCATTCTTGTTGCAGCGGATTTTCTTCCCAAAAATGATTTCTCACTTATCTTTTAAATAAACATTTTTTCCTTTCGAGATCCCATATGCAGGAAGGATAAAAAAAACTTTTTTTTCTCTTAAATCTTATAAATTTTCAGTTAATTTGGATATCTTTATCAGTTTCATTCATTCTTTTTATCCAGTTTACATCAATTTTATCAAGTTTTTTCCCTCAATTCTATTAAATTTTATCAAAATCTTTTTTTTACCCTTTCAGGTTAAGGGATAAACCTGATGCCTCTTTCCCATGAGGTATTTCCTTTATTTTTTGGCCCTTTCAGGTTAAGGGACAAACCTGGCCCTCGTTGTCCGAGGTGTTCCCCCTCAGGTTGAGGGATAAACCTGACCCTCGTTGTCCGAGGTGTTCTCGCTCAGATTAAGGGATAAACCTGACCCTCGTTGTCCGAGGTGTTCCCATTCAGGATAAGGGATAATCTTGAAACCTCTCTTAGGAGCAATAACGCTACCTATGAGGATTCTTTTGTAAATACAAGTTTTGTCAATCTTTGATTTTTTAGATTTATATCAATTTTCCTTCATTAAATCTCTTTAAATTCTATTCTTTTTCCCATTCAGGATAAGGGATAATCCTGAAACCCCTCGTAAAAGCAAAAACGCTACCTATAAGGATTCTTTTGTAAATACAAGTTTCATAAACCTTCATTGATTTTCTAAATTTATATCAATTTTTCTTCATTTAAATTTCTTAGATTCTTTTTCCCATTCAGGATAAGGGATAATCCTGAGACCTCTCGTAGGGACAACAATGCTACCTATGAGAATTCTTTTTGCAAATACAAGTTTTATCGATCTTTATTGATTTCTAAATTTATATCAATTTCTCTTCAAATTCTATTCTTTTTCCCATTCAGAATAAGGGAAAATCTTGAGACCCCTCATAGGAAAACTAATGCTACCTGTGAGAATTCTTTTCCAAAATAAATTTTCAATAAATTTCTTTTCTTCTTCTCCATTCTTATAAATTTTATTCTTTTTCCCCTTCCAGGTTAAGGGATAAACCTGGATCATTCTTCTCTAGATTTTCATCAAATGTTTATTCTATTTTCCCTTCGGGATAAGGAGAAATCCTGAAAGCACCGATAATCATTCTTGCTCAAATCTCAAGTATCTTAGAATGTCGGTGTCCCTTTTTCTTCAAATCTTCGTCAGAAAACCCAGTACTCATACTGGGGCATTTTTGAAAAATCCAGTATTCATACAGGTAAGCCTAGCACTCGTGCTAGTGTCTGGCTGACCGATCAGTTAGCCTTCAGGTCACAATCTTTCCTCAATTTTCCTCAAATTTTGTCAATCTTCCATCAATTTCTATCCCTTCTCATCAATTCTCTTTTGAGATTCGAGTTTCGACTCGAACTTCTAACTTTTTCCTTGAGATTCAAGCCTTGACTCGAATTTTCCAGCTTTCCTTTGAAGATTTGGGTTTTAACCCGAGTCTTCTCTCCTTCAAAAGTCTGAACTTTCCAGTTTTCCTTTGATATTCGAGCCCTGACTCGAATTTTCCTGCTTTCCTTAAAAGATTTGAATTTTATCTCGAGTTTTTCTTGCCTTCAATAAATAAACTTTCAAGTTTACCCTTGAGATTCGAGCCCTGACTCAAACCTTCCTGCTTTCCTTCGAAAATTTGAGTTTTATCTCGAGTTTTCTTACCTTCAATAAATGAATTTTCAAGTCTTCTTTCGAGATTCCAGCCCTGACTCAAATTTTGCAACATTCCTTCAAAAATTTGGGTTTTATCTCAAGTTTTCTTGCCTTCAATAAATAAACCTTCAAAATTTTGATTCAAGCCCTGACTCGAACTTTCCTGCTTTCCTTCAAAAATTTGGGTTTTATCTCGAGTTTTCTTGCCTTCAATAAATGAACCTTCAAGTTTTGATTCTTGCCCTGACTCGAATTTTCCTATTTTCCTTCAAAAATTTGATTTTTATCTCGAGTTTTCTTGCATTCAATAAATAAATTTTCAAGTTTTCCTTTGAGATTCGAGCCCCGACTCGAACCTTCCAGTTTTTCTTTGAAGACTCAAGTTTCGACTCGAATTTTCCTGTTTTCCTTGTAAAAACCTGAGGCGGTTGGTTTTTCAAAACCAACTGCCGAGTTAGACTTACGTTCAAAATCCAGTTTTATGTCAAGCTTACCTTCAGAACTTTAAATTCACATTTACCTTTAGAATTCAGCCTCATGTTGGATTCTTCCCCGAGAATCCCACCGATATGTCAAAATTCGATGTTAAGCAAAGGTTTCATTATCAAGGATCTCAGGAATATCTTGCCAAATTGCCATAAAATAGTTGTTGATCTCAAACTTCTATTACATAAAGAATTTCCTCAAATCTCCTTAGTATTCCTTCCAAAAGGGTGAAACTTCTGTGAAGAAAGGCTCTAACTTCAAATTTTCTGTTGGTCAACCCAGAGGATGAAGAAAAAAATCTTTGACATGACCGACGAAAGAAATATTCAATGATGCTGAAAAGCCATAAATGAGCTGATATTGATCATAGCTATGACACATTCTTAAAGATTATTCTTTGGCAGTAAGACAGTAGAAATATCCTGGGCAGTAAAAAAGAGAGAAGAACCTACCCAATCCAGGTTTCCTCATTACATTTAAAGCTGCAATCAAATATCCGCAAAAGGGATCTCTCAATTGTCGTCAAGATGAAGACGAATTATGCGAGCTAGATCTCCGGGGCCAAAGAAGATTTGGATCATCTCCGAGATAAAAGAGTTTGTGAAAGATCCTTCCAGGGAAAGTTCAAATCACCGTCGAGATGAAGGCGAGTGTGATGAGCCTACCGACAAACCCTAAAAGATATTTGATTTCTACTATCCTCTAAAGACCTTTTTGAGCCGATACCATCATATATAATCCCTAAGAAAATGAAGGATCAAAACATCTCCAAGATAAAGGAGTTTGTGACGTACCCTTCCCCGAAAAAGAGAGAGAAAAGTCAGGACATCTCCAAAATGAAGGATGATGTAAAAAGCCCAGGAAAGTCCTATGACTCAAAAGAGTGCAAAAAGATCATCATGGGAAAATGCCCAGGATATCAAAACTGCCCAAACTACAAAGAATCTTCTTCATCTATGTGAAATTCTTCTATCAATATCTTCTCATTTAATTACTTTTATGAAGCTAAGAATATTTCCTCTCCTTTCATATCAAGGAAATTGATAGCATCCTTGAAGAAAACCAACAACAAAATTTGACTTTGATTCTGGATTCTATAGAGTTAACCTAGTTGGGGGAAATACTCTAGGTGGAAGAGGGAGCATCTTCCGAAAGTCCTTACCTTAAAATTACCTTGAATCAACTATAAATTTTATCATTTTTTGGCAAAATTTTCCAGCTTTCCTGATACAGAAATAAAAACTTGACATCTGTTTTGATACATCTTGGTGTTGCCTTCCTCGTCTTTTGCTTTGTTGAGAGACTCACCTTCTCCTTGGTTAGAGGATTGCTTTCCTCGTCTTTCGCTTTATTGAGAGACTCACCTTCTCCTTGATAAAAGGATTGCCTTCCTCGTCTTTCGCTTTGTCGAGAGACTCACCTTCTCCTTTCTAAAAGGATCGCCTTCCCCGTCTTTTGCTTTGTCAAGAGACTCACCTTCTCCTTGATAGAAGGATTGCCTTCTCCGTCTTTCACTTTGTCGAAAGACTCGCCTTCTCCTTGATAAAAGGATTGCCTTCCTCATTTTTCGCTTTGTCGAGAGACTCGCCTTCTTCTTTCTAAAAGGATTGCCTTCCCCGTCTTTTGCTTTATCAAGAGACTCACCTTCTCCTTGATAAAAGGATTGCCTTATCCGTTTTTCACTTTGTCGAAAGACTTGCCTTCTCCTTGATAAAAGGATTGCCTTCCTTGTCTTTCGCTTTGATCGAAAGACTCGCCTTCTCCTTGATAAAAGGATTGCCTTATTCATCTTTTACCTTGATCAAAAGACTCGCCTTCTCCTTGATAAAAGGATTGCCTTCCTCGTCTTTGACATTGATCGAAAGACTCGCCTTCTCCTTGATAAAAGGATTGCCTTATTCATCTTTTACCTTGATCAAAAGATTTGCCTTCTCCTTGTTAAAAGGATTGCCTTCTTCATATTTTACATTTTGCCTTCTCCTTGTTAAAAGGATTGCCTTTTTCATATTTCACATTTTCCCTTCTCCTTACCAAAAGGATTGCCTTCTTCATATTTCACATTTTACCTTCTCCTTGTTAAAAGGATTGCCTTCTTCATATTTTACATTTTGCCTTTTCCTTGTTAAAAGGATTACCTTCTTCATATTTTACATTTTGCCTTCTCCTTACCAAAAGGATTGCCCTCTTCATATTTCACTTTTGCCTTCCCCTTGCTAAAAGGATTGCCATCTTCATATCTTCATATTTTACCTTCTCCTTGCTAAAAGGATTGCCATCTTCATCGTCATCTTCATATTTCGCTTTCACCTTCTTCTGTCCAAAGGATTTGCCTTGTTGTTATCATCGCAAAATTTTTACTTTTGCGAGTCAAACTGACCTTTGAAAAAGTTTTTGAAAATAACTCGCCTCCGTTTTAAAATGCGGGATAATTCCGAAGAATGGGACTCGCCTGTCGATACGAGGTTCAACCGTTCCTGGCGCCTTTACCAGAGGTAATTGAACCAAGGATCAATCTACTGCTTTGCTCTGTTCAACTTGTCTAAACCATATTTTAATTCCTAAATGCACAAAGAATCAGGCATGTGCTATGATTTTCTGAAAATGCATATTTGAAAACATGATGTTTGCTTCAAAGATTGAAAAATATTTGGAAAATAAACTCTTTGAAAATCGTGAATCATGATTGAGATACTGTATTTGAGAAAGTAAAAATCGATTTCTGAAGAAATATAAGGATTTTGTGAAAATCGATTTTGAGAAATGCGAAATAACTTTGGAGAACTTGATTTCTTTGAATTCAAACTTTGAAATTGAAAATATAACTTAGAAAATCAGGATTTTGAACTTAGTAAATGCTTGAAATATCATTGGAAAATCAATGTTTTGAGAAAATCGATTTTTGAATAAGACTTAGAAATTTTGAGAAAATCGATTTCTCTGAATTGAAATTGGAATTTGCAAATGAATGAAATGAATGAATATGGATTTGAAATACTTGATTTTGAGGAATTGAGGAAATCCTTTTTGTATTTTTGAGAAATGCAGTGCATTTTGAAGTTAGCCTAAGAGTGTAGGCTGAATGTGGCTAATACAAAGATTACAAATCTGGGTATCATTCGTATTCTGACTATGGCTATAAATACAAATTCCACCAAGTTTGTCAACTCCATAAGAGTTAGTGCATGTGCCATTCGTGTAGACCACAGTGAATTTATGAAAATGTGCATGAATGATACATTCATCAGATATTAATATTTGCAGAATTAAACTATATGCAATGCAATCCTAGTCTAAGCTGAAATTTAAATTCTTATTCCAAATTTAATTTAATTTACATCACTATTGAATTTAAATACAAGAAATTAAATAAAAGTAAAGTCTTCAATGTCCCTGCAAAACTTAGAAAACTTTGTTAGTGATGATATGTTGGCTTTTCTAGATTTATCCAGCAATATCTAGAAATTACTGGATTTTGTTAGATATAAGCCTTTTTGCCATGATTCCCTTAAATCAAAATGATGAAATATGAAATAAGATTAAATAAATAAGGAATATAAGATATGAAATTTCTAAATTGGGGTCAAAATGACCAAAATATCCCTAATAACAAGACTATGGCCTTGAAATTAGGGTTTTTAGAAAGATATTTGATAAAATGCAAGTTTTGAAATACAAATAATGATAAATTAACTCAAATATGATATGACATGATTAAAAATATATAAATTAAGGTTTAGAATTTTGAAATTGAGATCAAATGACCAAATTGCCCCCGATAGCAAGACTATGGCCTTGAAATTAGGGTTTTTCAGAAAATATTTTGGTAAAACTTAGGTTTTAGGCACTAAATGAAGTCAAATAAGCATCAAATTAAACCTAAAGCATTCTAATATGATTATGAACATGATTAAACCCTAAAAATACATGCTTATACACGAAAATCCAAGAATATCACAAAAACTGTGATCTTGACAATATTTCAAGATTCTTCGGGTACCCTGTTTTGCAACTTGCTTAATTCAGCCATCAATCAGATTCCAAAATTCATAAAATTTGGTACCTGCACCTATTATAACCCTAATATCGGATTGAAATTATAAAAATAATTTTTTGACATTAATTTAATCCGAAAATAGCATCAAACCCTAAAAATATGTTATTTTTGACCTAGTTCACCAACCAGTCTCAGTTTAAGGCCCGAACCAGGGATCAGTCCTCCATAAAAATCTCTGATTTTTTACAGAGACCAAATAGACAAAAAACAGAACTTTTCCTTTTTACAGATCTGAAAAAGCACTTAGGATCAGGGAGATCCCCTTCCGGCAATCCGGCCTTGAATACATTGATTTTAACTTTGGTCCAAACTGACACTTCGGATTAAAAATCCTGATATAAATAACAGTACTAATCCAAAATATATGATATTTTAACAATGAACAGATATTAGAAAAATAACAGTACTCACCTTTTACAGATCATGAATCGAATCTGTATTTTGGGATTTATGAATAACACAAGTCTGATTAGGGTTTTGGTAAACCCTAATGAGTTTTAAATTAAAAATCAGAGTCTCTGACAGCATAAAAATACTAAACAATGGTAAAAAATTCTGAAAATTTCACAGTAGATAGATCTAATCAATATGAATCCATATCATTTTACAGATCTAAAATCGGACATCAGATGGGAAAAATATCATCACAGCAAGTTACCTTCTTGATTTTAACAACGATTTTAAAGCTTTAAAAACCCGATTTGATGTCTGATTTTTCTGACAGAGTTCCCGAAATCCAAAATCTTTGATTTTTTTACAGTAACTCCTTTACACATACATGTATCGCATATAAAAAAATAAGAACTAAACAGCAAGTATTTCAATCCAAAATAACATTATCTTTACTGTTCTAAACCTAAAACACACAGAAATCTAAGAAACTTAAGAAACCATGCATTAACTAATGAAAATCAATAAAATAAACCATAAAACAGTGAATAGAAATTATTTCTATGGTGTAAAACGTATAATAAGCATGAATAAACCATTAAATAAATAAAAAATCAGGGAATCAATGGCTGGAATTCGATTTTACCTTTAAAGACATAGATTTAACCCATTAAAAGGGTGAATCATATGTTTTATTGGTTAATAATGAAAAGAATCATGATCAAACCAATTCTAATGGATTAAAATCCCTGTAAAACACATAAAACAGGGTTAGATCACCTTATTGGACCGTTCTTGATGGTTCTTGAGGTTGAATCTTGATTGAATCCACATAAGGAGGGGTGTCCAAGGCTAAATCTAGGTTTAAATCATTAAAAACACTAAATAAAATATTAAAAATTGAAGAAATTATTTACCTTGGAGTTGCAGCAATGGAGGAAGGCTGGAGAAGAGAGAGAAGCTCCAAGATTTTCTCAAGAGGTGGCTGGAAAAATCGTCCCCCCTATAGCCCCTTTTTATAGAAAATTTTTAGCTTTTAAAAAAAATGGAAATTTTGGACTCTAAAGGGGGGGGGGGGGGGGCGATTTTGGGGTGTAGTTACTATCCTACCCCTAGCCTAAATTATCCTAACTAATACCTAATTAACCCCTAGACTATCCTAGAAATCCCCCAAATGTAATGCCACTTGGCATTTTTAACATTTGAGTTTTAAAACACCTTTTAAAAACCTCTAAAAACACTAGTTTTAAAAACTAACTTTCAAAATGAGTTTTCAAAATAAATTTTAACTCTTCTAAACCCCTAACACTAACCAAGACACTGACTAACCCTAGTCTAGCCCTGACTTACTCGAATATGGCGCCACTCCGAGTGGGCCCTACTTGAGTTTTTCAAAAAGTGATTTTAAAACTTGAAATTGAAGGAGTTTTCAAAAGGATTTTCAAAAGCAATCTTAAAATTAGAATTTTTGAAATGGCATAGGGTTCTAACCGAGTCAGAACTCCTTTGAATATGGTGCCAACTGAGTGGGCCCACATCGAGTTTTGAAGAATTTTGAAATAAACACTGAAAATGGTTTTGAAAAGGGGGTTAAAATCAGTATTTGAAATTCAAGATCTTTGAAAATAGGGTCTCAAGCGAACTGGAACTCCGAGTTAGAGTCCTGAACTCTTAGGATTCTGAGTTTTTAGATTTTAGAATTCAAATGGAAGAATTTTCGAAAGATTTTATAAAAAATTGACGAAATAAGTCAAAAAAACACAGTCAGGGTCAGACTTCTAACTCGACCGACCTCTAAAATAGAGTCCTGAATTAACTGGACTCTGTAAAATGACCTAAATTTTGAAAACAATGGAAAAATACTGACAATGGGAGTAAAACAGACCCCCGAACAGACTCTTGACTAGATTAGGACTCTGGGACAGAGTCCTGATCTGACTGAAACTTTCAAAAATTTGAGAAATTTGATGAATAAGAGGATCCAGAAGCGACACCACCTCAATGGGCCTCATCTGTGAATTGAAATCGATTGAAATTTGAAGTTAAAATGAATCCAGATTGTTTTCTGAGAAAATATTTCGAAATATGAGGTCATGGGGTTGGAAAATGATAGAATGTTGACTAAAAACCCAGGTTTTGAAATTGATTTTGAAAGCAAGCTTTAAAACTCAAATCTGGATTGAATGTTTTGGAAACAGGAGTGCTGGATCTCGAAAATGAGATTGGATGACATGCAATGCTATGCAATGCGATGAAATGATATGCAAGATGTATGCAGTGATATGCAATTACATATGAAATGGACAAACACTGGATGAGGGTGAAAATTTGGGGTGTTTACACTTGTTCCATCTTTCGCCTTGTCAAGAGATTCGTCTCCTTGATAAAAGATTCGTCTTATTCATCTTTCACCCCATCGAAAGATTCGCCTCCTGTTACCTTATTCATCGTTCATTGCCTCACGTCTTCTCATTTTTCCATCTCTCACATTCCCAGAAGAGTTATCCCATTCAGTTGAAGTATCTCTCCTGTCCCATCACGGTTTTGAGAAATCCGTATGGTTATGCCCACTCAGGTTAAGGGTCAAAACCTGTATTTTCCGCGAGGGGTCATTAAATTCAAAAGCTATTTCAGTCTCAGCAAAGAGACTCCCAAGTTCATCCTTTTTTTTTAAGGCTTTAGGGAACCTCATTTCCTCCTTTCGCAAACCCCTTTTTTTCGGATTTGTTCGTCCAAACTCCGAAGGTCCCATCATGGTCTCTTCACTCGAGGATTCCGTATGGTCGCCCCCTTCTGGTTAAGGGTTAAGCCTGAACCTCGCCCCTCGAGGTATCTTCCTTTTTCAGGTTTTGGTTAAACCTAAATCTCGTTTCAACGAGTTTCCCTCGTTTCGACGAGGTGTTTTCCTCCAAGTCTCATCATGGTTCTTGCCATCGAGGAATCCGTGCTTTGTATATCCATCCAGGACAGGATCCTATTTGAGCTTCATCTCACGAGGCATTCTCTCATAAATGTCCCATCAAAGTCCTTATATATTCATTTTCCCATAAAGGTTATTTTGATATATCTTCATCCCATCCAGGCTAAGGGATAAAGCTGCGCCATTCCAAAAAGCTGATCTCGCCTCACTCATGAGACATGATCAAAATCTTTATCTTTCACCATTTTCGGGACCTTCGCTCAAAATCCCATCACGATTTCCTCATTTCTATCTATTCAGTCACATCATTTTCGAGGATTTCATCCCCCCCAAGCCATTCAAGGATAAAGTTTTAAACCTGAAAAACCATGTCTTTTAAATAAATTCATCCACACCCAGTTCAGATCTGCTGACTGGGGCATTTTTTTTTCAAAATTTGGAGAGTTTTCTTTGCCACTAAGCTCGACTGTCAACCGGCTTAGTAGCAAAGAGGGGCATCTGTGAACACCCCAAATTTTTCAAAATCTTTTAAATATTCCCTTCTTGCCCCTAAAATCATTTTTTGAGCAAAATGAGTCATTTTTAAATCTAAATTCCAGTTCATTTCTCAAGTTTTTTCTGAAATTAAATTCATTCTATATGTTTAAATTGATTTCGGATCCGGATCTATTGTCCAGATCCAAATCTGAGTCTCGTTGTCCAAATTTTAAATTAAAATTACAAAAAATACCAAAAATAGTTTTTAAATAGCTCAGACAGGCCATCCAACATCCGTTTGGATCCATCGCGTTGTATTTCTTGATTCAAGTGTCAAAACTCGAACATTTTCTCAAAACCGGGGTCCAAACCCATTTTCTGAAGGAATTTCCCCAAAATGACCCTGATTTTTCATAAAAAAACCCTTCTTTTGTAAATATCTTAAAATTTTGTAAAAATCAGTTTAAATTTCTTAGTTTTTAGAGTTTTGTTTTTAAAAAAAAAAATACAAAAAGAAAAGAATATATATATATATATATATATATATATATATATATATATATATATATATATATATATATATATATATATAGAAAAGGAAAAAATAAAGTGGTTGAAAACTTTCTTTTGAAAACATTTTCTAAAAACCTTTTTTTAAAAGGGGGGGGGGGAGCTCTTTGAAAATCTTTAAAATCAAGGTAAAGGCTTTTTAACAAAAACCAGAGGATTTCGAGAACCCTCTGGAACCCTATCGCATGCTACCCTTCTCTCTGGCCCGAAACCCCCATCGGCGAAACCCCCTTCTCGAAGCCTCCATGGCTTCCAGCCGCAACAACCTCCCTTCTCTCCTCCGCCCATCACCTACCGAACCCCCATCTACCCTTGATCTCCAACAACTCGACCCTTCTGGATTCGGCTTCTTCTTCTTTAAGAAGGGGTCACATGTGCCTCTTCAAAGGATCGCTTCCACCCCTCCATCCTCCTATGTATACAACTCTTCTTCATTTCCTCTTCTCTTCTCTCCTATTTTCCCTTCCTGCTTTATTTTCTCCACCATGTATTCGTTCAGCCTCAGCAATACAGGTTAGTCCTGCAATGAAGGGCCAAGGTAAGTGTCGTCTCCTTCATTTTTCCTTTTTATGTTTCCTTCACCTTAACGCAACCATCGTGGTGTGGTTTTGTTTATTGCAAAACTAACCTACGTATATGCAAGATTAACAGGAACGAATGTGTTCCAACAAATTCTTCTTTCTTTCTTCTTTCTTTTTTTTATTTTTTTTATTTTTCATTTTAATTTCTGTTTGTGTTACGATCTGTTCTTTTTTTTTTGCCTTGATTCCTGTTTTAATTCCAGTTGCTCCGATTCTTGCTTGATTTCTAGATTTGGATTTTGTTTTGATCCCCTGTTTTAACCCCCCCCCCCCCCTTTCTAGAATTTTCCCTGAATGTCCTCTTGATTCTCCATGATTTTCCTGTTTCTCTTGTTCTCTACGCGGCTGAATCTTCTGTTTGATATAAGGTTACCCTTTTTTTTTCTTTTTTTCTTTTTCCTCTTCTTATTAATATTATAATGCACCTTATCTAACAGATCCTCTTGCATCAATTTTATAACATTTCATTAATCCAGTATTGCTTCTGTGTTGTGTTAACCCAACATTAAGATCGTTCTCTTAGTTATGTCTTTCGGAGGGATTGTAATCCACCAAAGGAAGCCTTTATGCTTATTGCGTTGCAGGAGAGTGTTCCACAAATATTTCTCGTTGTGATTTCTATTTCTGTTCTACATAACTTCTCGGTTTGATTCGGCTACAAGCAGTCTCGTGCATTGCCTGCTTAATATATTACGTTAGATTACATTGGCTTCATTGCAGATCGACTAAAGTTCACAGGCAAGCCTGTTAAGAAATTGCGTGATTATAGAGAAACTGTTGGAGATCCATGCGTTCCATTCAAGAAATAAGGTATTGAGCATGATGGATCTCAACTCACTCACGTCCAGTTACACTAAGGTGGTTTATGGCTCTGATAATCAAAGTATGATAATGAAAACCAGTGAAATAGATTTGAAATATAAAAGCCCAGATGCATCACCCTACCCTCACCCTCATTTGCATATTACCTCTGGATAAGAAGAGAATTGGTTCTCAAAGTCTATATCATAATCCATGATGTAACACTCATTCATTTCCTCTGCAAACTGTTGAAGGTTCATCATCCTTTCTATATTCCATCTCATTAATGCCATCTCATTCATAGTACCTGTGTTTCACCAATTTATTTATTGATTTCTTGAAATGTATTAATCTGGTTGAAATCTTTGGGTTTCCAATCTGTCTGGTAGATAAATTCAAAGAGTGGGAAGGAATTCATCAGTAAGAGTGAATCTGGTCTATCGTAATAATAGATTCAATTCACTATGAAAGGCAATAGCCAACGTCTATGGCTTGGGTCAATTTTATCAGGTATGTTATTTTTTTTTTACTACAGAATCAATGTATTGTCATCTTCTTAAATATTCTTAATCTTCCATCTGCTTGTTGATTCACTGCATTATGCTTTTTTTTTTATTCCTTCTGGTCTCTGCAAAATGCATTGCATAAGCCTTTTCTTTCTGATGTTGTGGGAAAGGGTTCTTATTGCAGAGGCAGCTGATGACATGGGTCCTCCACAGACCCTGATTGGTAATTATCATGAGGCTTCACATCGTGGACTTCCATCGCTTCGATTGTTCCATTTTGCTATTGATAAGGCTAAAGTGGCTCAAGAGTTACTGCTGGTAATATCAAGTGAAAGAAATTCCTGACATTTTCAAAAGACGTCAGTTCTCCATGTCGTGGGATAAATCAATGTACAAAAGTGAAGAAATAAGAAGCAAAGAAAGATATGACAAAAAACAAACAAACTTCAAAGTACATTCTTCTTGCATACTCCTCATACCCCACAGAAGTAGCCAATTTGTTATTGGGGAAGTGCTTGTTGAGTAAATTCGACCTCGCTGATAGGAGTGCAGTGATGTTATCAGAAATTTCTGTGGTGACTACCAGCAAATAGACATATTGGATTTAGTTGACTGAGGTGGCTGGAAACGTGTCATTAAAAGGTTATCTCGTAGAAGGACTGATTTACTATTGGTAATGTTTGAGACAGCTCTAGATAAAATTGATGCTTTTCGCAGATCAGAATTCTGCAGATGACGTTCAAATGTGCTTTAACAATACAATTCCAGAAGGAAAATCATAAGATTGCAATGGTGTGTATGTTGCTATTTTGCGAGACAGATTGTAAAACTTGTTGCATGTCTACTTTGAAATGAGACAACAAAGCAAACTTATGAAATTAACACTGCTGGTAAGAAGTCATACTCTGAATAAAAGGCATCTCTCAATGAAGCAGTGAAGAAGCTGAAACTACTGAAAAGGCATCGAAAAAAGAGCAAAAGCAAAATTGCCGACAAAGAAGAGGCAATATGGACTGTGGCCAAGTCATGGAAGTCGCGCCCAATTGGCACGCTACCATTTTTTGAGCTCTGCTGGGAGGCTTCCTGTGCTTGAGAGGGTCAGCAATGACTCTGCATGTCCAGAAACCACCAGGGAAGCATGTAAACGAGATACAACCTGTGAGCGGGAATGCTCGGTCCATGATAGCAAGAGGATGAGAGAGATCAGAAAAGACTGCACCTCTTAGATCCGGTCTCAGGTATGTTTGCCACCTGTTGAAGCTTTAAATTCTGTGGGACATCACTTCCAAAGTCGCAGGAAGATGGAGAAATATCTTGATTAAGAAACTGGTTTGACACCCATTAGTGGCATAGATCGGTCTGCACATTTTTTTTGAGAGAACTCCCTTGCTATCTGCATCTTCTCTTGTTCACTGCTACCATGTTTTAGCACTCACCACCACATTCCATCTTCCCTACTATAGTACCATCATCACAACACCTCACGAATTCCCCTGCCTCCTGTAATGCCTTGGCCTGTCACCATTCGTCTCTGCCCCGCTGCTACAGCACTTCCAACCACTCCATTTACCAAAGCACTGTCCTATACTGCATCATAGGCTCCACCATATCAAACATTCCTGGAGGTAACCCCTTTTTGGTGGTTCATTTTTCTGGTTCAATGCAAGCAAGCACTGCAATTGACCCCAGCTGAAGGGTTACAGTCAATGGCATTATACCCATCCAGTTTGTAAAGGTTTGTTATATTGAAGCTAATTGATCATCAAGTTGAGAGGAGCTGTTGTTAAGATAAAGCTAAGTGTCAAGATAAAAATAACCTTCAGGTCTCCTGGTGGTGTTGTGGCTGCTAAAGCCAAGAGAGCTCAAGTGAATTGGGTGCTTATTGACATCATTGAGTATCCCCTCCTGGCAGAATTTAGCAACATTAAGCCTATTTATCCTGAATTTCCGGAAAATATCTGCAAACAGATAAGAGGACTGTTTCAGTTATCTCTGTATTATTCACAATACATCACACTTGCTGCACCTGTATGCCCATTTAGCTAGTGTTAACCCCCCCTCTTTTAGATATTCTCATGTTATGATCCAGTTCTGTATGCACAAGACCACTACTCATTGCTTTGCAAAGTGTTAGACAACATACTGTTCACTGAAAATCATTCCATATGAAAATTATATTTAGGCAATAGATGGATAATCTTTCATTAAACATGTACATATGCTTAGGCAGATATCCATGGATTTTTATTTAAGTTGTGAATGTGTTTTTCCTATGTGTAGGTTTTCATTAGCATAATATATATTCATTTTTTTTCTACGTATATACCCTCCATCATTGACATGAGTACGAATCTTCTAGCAATTGCCTTATAGATTCAAGATTATATCTTACAAACCTTTTTCTATATGCATATTTTACTATGTGCTAACTTACATTTTGCAGGAATTAGGCTATTTTCCTTCTTGAATTAGGAATGTGAATCTCAATTTCACTCAAATATTGGTAAATAGCTAGATATTGATGCAAACCTTACATTTCCAGTTCTAGATTAGAATGAATGAGCATTGTAAATACCATAAATTACTTGTTCTCATATCATTTTATCCTTTATTCCAAAAATTCATGAATGGGAACACGATTGGCACGTGCACCATTTTGTAAAAGGTAATTAATCCTAAGTTGATGATTTACATCAATGGCCATAGTCAGGATGTAAACAAAACTTAGGATTTTCATCTTTTATGAAATAACATTAGATCCACACTGGATCTCCTTCTAAAAATCATCATATTTTTAAATATTTTATTCTTTTAGCATAGTTTAACTTAAAATTGGCTCAAAATGTATATCAATGGCCATAGTCAGGGTATATTGAGAGTTAATTTCATTTTAAACTCTATAAAAGCACCAAAATATGTTTTATTTTTCACTTGAATTTAAATATGATTATTATATAATACATTCAATGACCATAGTCAAGGATGTATTATATCTTCAATCTTATTTTAATTCATTTAAAGAATAAAATAAGATTTTCAAATCCAATTTCAAAGATTCTTTAAATTCATCTCATCATTTAGGATAGAATCAACATCATATTTTCAAAATTCTTTTCCAAAATCCAAGTGATCTCAAATGTCTTTCTTCAATATTTATTTTAATTCATTCTTCTATCTTATTTCAAAGATTTAGATTTCAATTTCAAAGTCCGATTTGACTTTGAAATTTCAAAATTCAAACTTTATATTCTTGATTCATTCCAAATTCTAAACTTCAAATTCAAAGTCCAATTTGACTTTGAAATCCATTAGTATATCCAAAATTCAAAATCTAAATGAAATTTCAAAGTTCAAATTAAAAACTTCTGATTCATCTTCAAATCCAAAATCAAAGTTTGAGATTGATCCTGAATCTCAAAAGCTTGGCCTTTTCTAAGTTTTAAATTTCAATCTGGGTTTTCAAAACCCGGATCCATACTCAAAAGTCTCATTTTGGACTTTCAAAACCCAAAATCCATTCTAGGATCCAGAATCCAATTGCACCTTGGATCTCAGACTTCAGATCCAAAATTTACTTTAGGATCCAGAATCCAATTTCACCTTGGATCTTAGACTTCAGATCCGATTCCACTTTAGGATCCAGAATCCAATTCTACTTTGGATCGCAGACTTCAGATCCAAATCTATTTTTCTAGAACCCAATTTCATCTTGGATCTCAGACTTCAGATCCAAATCCATTTTAGGATCAAGAATCCAATTCCACTTTGTATCTCAGACTTCAGATCCAAACCCATTTTCGGATCCATAATTCAATTCCATCTTGGATCTCAGATCCAAAATCTATTTCAAATTTCGAATCCAATTCAGATTTCAGATTCAAAGATTCAGACTTTGGATTCAAATTCCATCTTGAAATCCAGATTTCAAAATCAAGTTCTATTTTCAATTCCAACTTTCGAAACCAATTCCATTTCATTTCTAGATTTCAAATCTAAATCCACCTACAGATCATATCTGAATTTCTTAAATTCATTTCTACATCATTTGGATTTCTCAGATCCATTCTAAATTTCAAACTTCAAAATCTAAATTCAATTCCATATCAAGTATTCATTTCCTTTCCTAAATTCAAGTTCAAAATTTAAAGTCCATTTCCAACTTTGAAACTTTATTTCCTTTCATTTCAAAACTTTAAATCATTCTTTCTCAAAATCAAGATTTATTCTTCCAACTCTGATTTACTTCAAAGACTTAGAAATTCTCTGATCTATCTCAAGTTCTAAGTCAAATTCAATCATCTTTTCACTCTCTTACCAAGTTCATCTCAGAATACTTGGAAATTTTTAAAACATCTTTCAAAAAGAGCATACATCCTTGCATTGCACAAGCATGATTCTTTGTGCATTTAGAATTAGAATAAATTCTTAGATAATATTTAGGCAAAGCAAAAGGCATAGATTCGATCCTTGGTTCAATTACCACTGGTAAAGGCACCAGGAACGGTCGAACCTCGTACCGACGAGCAAATCCCGTCTCTCCATTTTCCCGCAATATATTTTCAAAACGGAGGCGAGTAATTTTCTAAATATTTTCAAATTAAGGTCAAGTGAGACCCCGCAAAAGAGTTCCTCTTCTTCTTTTCTCTTCACTCTTTCTTTTTCTATCTTTTATTCTTCTCTCTTCAAAAAGGAGGAAAATAAGAGGTTAGAAAAGGAAAAGAGAAGGAAGAGAGAGAAACCACAAGAGAGGAAAATTTTTGCGATGATCACAATCATGCCATGTTTTCCTTTATGGTTGGATACTCAGGTTACAATAAAATCAAATTGGCCACTCGTGACTAGTCAAAAACTTCCTTCACCACACCCTGGGATACTTTTTGCTACACAATTATGCCATTTAGGCTTAAGAATGCCAGAACAACTTATTAGAGAGCGATGACCATTATTTTTCATGATCAAATGCATAAGATCTTGGATGCTTATGTAGATGACATTCTGGTCAAATCCAAAAAAGAAGAAAATCATTTTGATACTCTCGGTCAAGTTTTTGAAAGACTTATTCTTTACAAACTGAGACTCAACCCTCAAAAATATGCTTTTAGAGTAGAGTCAGGCAAGTTGCTTGGATTCATAATCAGCAAAAAAGGAATAGAAATGGATCCTGCTAAGGCAAAAACCATCAACAATATGCCACCTCCAACCAATCTCGAGGAACCACGAAGCCTCCAATGGCACATTCAGTCCATTCGACAGTTCATCTCCAATTTAGCGACGAGATGCAAACCTTTCAATCATCTGCTAAAAAAAAGAGTGAAATTCGAATAGGGACCAGAGTGTCAACATTCATTTGAGCACATCAAGCAATATCTTCTTAATCCACCTATTCTGAAGCTGTCAGAATTGAGAAAATCTCTCCTGTTATATATTTCTGTCAATCAAAATGCCTGTGGTGGATTCTTGGCACAATACAAAGAAGGCAGTCTGATAGAGCATGCCATCTATTATGTGAGCAAAACTTTTGTTGATTATGAAAAGAAATATTCTCAAATAGAGAAAACATGTCTAGCTCTGGTATGGATGTGCCAGAAATTAAGACACTATCCGTTGGCATCTGAAGTCAAGTTTCTATCAAGGCTCAATCCTCTCAAGTATATCCTAGAACAACCATTTCTCAATGGACAAATTGCCAAGTGACAAGTTTTGTTGATGCAATACGACTTAGAGTATGTTTCTCAGAAGTCAATCAAAGGCCAAGCCATCGCAAATCAATTGACAGATTTTCCTCTAGCAAAAGATATAAAAGCGAAAGATGATTTCCCCGATGAGCACATCTACAATATTTAGCAATCTCGAATTTGGAATTTGTTTTTCGATGGTTCCAAGAATATAGAAGGCATAGGGATCAGGGTCTTACTGAGCACACTAAGAAGAAAATGATCTCTTATTCTCTAAACTTGGTTTTCAATGTACTTATAATATGGCTGAGTACGAAGCCCTGATACAAGGCCTAAGAATTTTGCAAAGTTTCAAAGTCAAAAGAGTGCATGCTTTTGGTGACTCATTGCTCGTAGTCAGTCAGGTCAAGGCTGAGTGGCAAGTAAAAGATCAAAAATTAATTCCCTATCAGAAGATTGTCTTAGCTCTCATAGACAATTTTGAAGAATTTCAACTCAATCATATCAAAAGGAAATACAATCAAATAGCCAACGACTTGGCTAGTCTAGGCACCATCATGTCTTTTAAAGGCAATGAATCTGATCATGCATTTATTTTAGCATTTTATCATATTAATTCATGCATGATTCGATGAATAATCGCATTAAATTTCCACAATTATCATTAGTTTTAAGAAAATGCATGAAAAGGTAAAAATTGAAAAAGCATAAATTGCAAGTTAAAATTGGCGATTTAGGTCATTTAGAAATTAGTTAGAGATATTTTCTTTAGGATTCAGATTTTAAGTAGTTTAGATTCGAAAAAATAAATTGGAGTTATAGTTTTTTACGACTTTTAAATAGATTAGGCAAAATGTAGGTTTTTAGAGTTTTTTAGAAATTAATTTGTTTTTAATCCTCTTTTTGGAATTTTGTAAAATTGATAGGAGTTAGTAACAAAACCTCTCTCTTTAAATAACCCATGTGTGGGATTGAGCGAGGGGTCCTCCATTGCCAAACCTTCTTCCCTCTTCTTCCCAACCTCACTCCACCGGTTTCCTTGCCCTCTCTTTCCCCCTCCTCTTTCTCTGAACCTCTCTTTCACCGGTGGTTTCTCTCAACGGAAGCGGCGACAGCAAAGGAGCGATCACTTCTCTTCTCAACCAAAACTATAAGTTCTTCTCCTTCTCCTTCTTCTTCTCTTCTTCTTCTTCTTTCTTCTTTCCCCTTCTCATATCACGATCTCTAATTTTGTTGCTGTATATTTTATTTCATTCAAGCGGCATCCTCATTGCATTTGCATCGATATTATTGTAGAAGCATCGACATCATGCATTGCATAACATTTCATTATTGCATCTTTGATTGCATTCTCTATTTTGCATGTTTGAGTTCATTTCATTGCATACATCTTCATACATATGATTTCATGGTGAAATCATCAGCCGCCATGAAATTTCAAATCTGCCGAAAGTTCTTCTGCTATTTTCTGTGAAAGAAATCAATCAATCTGCTATGAAAGAAATCGCTAGATCGGCTATGATCAGAAGAAGTTTCATTCTGCCGGAACTCCATCTGATCTGTCGTGCAGATTTATAGTCAGAATCCAACTACCAAAGCTCTGCAGATTATCGTGAAATTCTCTATTTCACGGTGAGATCCATTGTAGCAGTGTCGGCCGGAGTGGTTGCTTCAGTCTGCCAGGATCCCATTTCTTCAGCCAGAGTCCTCGTCAGAATCATCGAATTTGATTCCAGCGACTGCTGGAATCACTTTTCTTTTATCGAAATCTGCTCGTCGGATTCATTCCCAAAGGCATAGTAGTCTGCCGGATGATCGGCCTGTGAATTCCGTTCTGCCTGAACCTACCAGATTCCTCTACACCTGCCGGAGGCTTCTGTCTGCCAGATTACTTGTTCATTCCATTGTGATTCTCAGATCTACCAGATTATTCCAGTAGTTGAGTAGTCCTTCACTGCCGCAGGTTCCCTGCAGTGCCGAGGTCTATGTGATTGGCCGAAACCTCCTCTCATTGGCTAAAATCAGATGCCTTGACCGGAACTTCAACTGTGAATCTCAGTTTCATGGCACCTTATCTGGCACCCTCATTTTGTGGATTCATGCCCAATTCCTTCATCATTCTGAATCATCTTCACTGTTGAATTCACTTCTTTGGTGTTTGAACCATCTTCACGGCAACAGAGTGCATCATTTGCCATGATTTTCTTCACGGCAAATGCAATTTCTGTCTTGAAACTCATTTTCACGGGCCAGTTGTTTTTAAAACAGATTTTCACAGCACCTGAGTGTTTTTTGGCACCTTGCTTCACCGGATTTCCCCCTTGTTGTGCCCAATTTCTTGCTCCTTTGAGGTTCTCTATTTTACTTCAGAGTCACCGTGAACTGCAATTTCACGACAGTTCACAACTGTAGTTGCCCGATATTGAATGTCATTTGATATGTCACTTGATATTTTTCATTGCTGAGTTAAATTACATATGTCATTTGATATTTTTCATAGCCTAGCATTTGATACATTCACGACAGTTATTTTGATTGAAAAACTCACATTTGTCTCACTTTGCACGGTATTGATGTCACTTTCATTTTCACGGCAATATTCATGTTCATTTTCATGGTAGTTTATTTCACATTTCAAACATTGCATGTTAGTTTTATTTTATATGTTGCATTTAGTTTTATTTTAGCATTGCATTTTAGGCATTTTATATTTTTTAGGCATTTTAGTCATTTAGATTTTTACATCATTGCACTTTACAACATTTTATTTGCACTTTGCATTCTTTCATTTCGCATCTTTTTACAGTATTTTATATTTTTTTAGTATAGCACTAATTATTTCATCTTTTTGCTTTGTGTGTTTGTGTTTCACAAGAAGGCGTAGAGTGAAGGCAAGCAAGCGAGACACATAGTGGCGCGCGTTTGACACACAACACAAGGAACGAGTGTAGAAGACACTTTTTGCTTTTCTTCTAGAGTTTAGGAATTTAATTTTAATTAAATTTTGGGTTGTAATAAAACCATTTTAAACCCTCTGTGTAGGTTATTCATTTGTTGTAATAAGTAGTTCCTTTTCGTACATTTTTATAATTTTGGTAATAAAGAGTAGTTAATTGCGTGTTTGAATACAAAGTAGTCCCTGTTCCTTGAGTTAGACCTGGTCTCTACCACTTGTGAGAACCGGTTTTATATTTGGTGTCTGGTTTTCACATTGCTTTTCACTTAAAAATATTTCGAAAAATACTTTATAAAAAGAAATGACATCAATTTTTTGGTGCCGTTGTCGGAGAACGGCAAAATACGAGTATTCACTTTATTGCCTAGTGTTTGTTTATGTATTTTAGGTTAGTTTATTTCAGTTGATTACTTAGAATTGTTTAGTTTGTTTTTCGCATTTAGGTTTTAGAACCACGTGTTTGCACAACGTAGAAATTAGTTTACTTTTCCTGCACAGCCCACCTAGAGGATTCATTTAGAGGTGTCTGTGTACGAATTGGTACTGTGCACATATATTTCATTTTTTTAATCCCTGTTGTGTGCAACTGTGTGGTGTTTTGTTTATTTCCAGTTTTTAGTATTTGCTTTTGTTTACTCGCTTTGTGGTTTGCATGGTTTGGCCGCTAACGCGTTAGTTAGGTAGAAAACCTAAAGTTAGGACATGTGCTACACTGGTCTACTTCGTGGTATATGCAAGGGTGACACTCGCTTGACCCCGAGCTTGTCGAGCCGATTGAGGACCCAGAGTCCCTTATCAGGAGAGCCCATAGATCTGCAATCATGGCTGAGGATCAACAAATGATTCGTCCTCTTAGGGAGTACTTCATGCCCAATACCTATACTCCCGCCTCCTGCATCACGATACCTGATGTAAGAGTGAACCACTTTGAGATTAAGGCCAGTGTGATCCAAATGCTACCTTCATTTTATGGCCTTAGCAATGAAGACCCATATCATCATCTCGACGAATTCTTTGATATTTGCTTGACAGTACGAATCAACAACTTCGCAGATGACACATTAGGTTGATGTTGTTTCCATTCTCCCTCAAAGATAAAGCCAAGCACTGGCTAAAGGCTCTCGATACGATTCAGATTACCACTTAGGAAGGAATGCATCGCGAATTCTTTAAAAAATACTTCCGAATTGGTAAGACAAATCAGTTTTGTAAAGCCATAATCAGTTTTTCTCAGATCGAGGGAGAATAGTTTCACAAAACTTGAGAAAAGATGAGAGATCTTCTCCGCTAGTGTCCCCACCACTAGGTGTTCCGTTGGCAACTAATGCAGCATTTTTATGATGACCTGACCGAGAAGGACATGCAAATGATTGATTCGTCGTGTGGGGGCACTTTCATGCTCAAGAGTGAGGATGAGTCTTGGTCTTTATTTGAGACCTTGAGTGAGAACATGATGCATCATGCCTTATCTTCACGGCTCAATAGGACTACATTTATGCTTAGTGGTCCTAGGAAAGTAGGGATTTCTGAAGTAGGGTCCGAGTTAGATTTGCATACCATGGTCGACCTGTTGTATAGGAAATTAGATCAATTCCAAGCCAATTCTTTGCGAAGTTCAGTAGGAAGAGTGTGCAATCTATGCGCTAGCCTTGCACATTGTGTTTTGGAGTGTCCGACAACACAGCTATATCCTGAATTCGTTCAGGAGCAGGTGAATGCTGCCCAAGGTTTCACTAGACCCATGCACGATCCATTTGCACCCATATATAACCCAGGATGGCGAAACCAACCCATTAGCCCACCCTATCATCCCTCCTAGACACAACCTAGATAGAGTAACCCTTCACAAGGTTACTCGCATCCCATAGTTTCACAGGTCCACCCCCAGTATAGTCTGCGTTCTTCTTAGGAGCCCACATCGCGCATATCATTTTAGGAGAAGATGTTAGAGGCCTTTTCTGACATCAAGGCCACACTTTTTTCCCATACGCAGTCAATAGTCAAGTTAGAGACTCAAATGGCACAGTTGGCTCAGACCTTCAGCAGGCAAAGCGAGGAGCACCTACCTAGTCAGCCTGTTGTCGTCCCAAAGGGAGCAGATTCCATATCATTTGACCTGCACCCCATGGATTCACACCCTGCACAGGTCAAATCTGTTACATCCCTTTGGAATGGTAAGGGGCGTCACCCTATTCAGAAATCGACTCATGAGCCCAATGTCATACCCACTGACCAGTCGATCTTGTAAGGCCCACAATATTTCTGAGAAAATGCAATATATGATGTGCTTCAGTGTTGGAATTTCTTGTATGATTGCGAGGCTTTTGCATACAAGTATATATATATACAAGGCCCTAATATGCATATATATAAGATGTACGAAGTGATATAAATGTGATCTATGATACATTAATTTTCGAGAACCCTAAATTCAATTCAAAATAGATAAGATTAGTCAAATCCCGAATCTAGGGCCCAAACGAGGTAAAAACCTAGTTATTTCATGTGAATTAGTGAAAAGCATATATCAATAGGAAATGAGTTGTAACAGGAACGCTTTTCGCAAGAGCTGAAAATTTTAAATTTTGCTTTGAAAATTTAGTTGTAATCGGGAATTTAGATAAGATTTTTATTCATTTTGGCCTTAGGTCCGACTAGGGGGTTGATCCAAGCCCTTGGTCTACCTTTGCTCTTGCTTTTGGACGACCCTGGCCACGAGGACCAGATGGTCAAGTTGACCAGCCGGAGCGGTGGCATTCTTGTAAGGAGTGGGGCGAAATCCAGAGGAAGGGACACGATTGGCCCTACTCATGGCTTAGACCTCATGATGATGCATGGGGCATCATCATGAGGGTGGGGCGCCCTTCCAAGGAATTTACATGGGGCTGTGCCCCATGGGATTTTCAAAATCTCTAAACCCTTTTCAAAAGGAAGCATTTATGAGTGGAGGGTGAGTCCTCATTGGGTGCATGGGGCGGCAACCCCATGGCACATTTGAAATATTTTTAAAACCTTACAAATCCAATAAAATGTGTGGCTTGTGTTGGGCGGCCATGCATGGTATTTTCAAATATGCCATGGCATAAAGGGGCGTGAAAGAATCCCCAGCCCTCCATCCTCCTTGCTCAATCCTCATCATTCATCTTGTCCCCTCTCCATACTTAAACCTTCAAGAAAGAGAGAGAGGGAGCCATTGGCATTTTCTCTCTCTCTCTCTCTCTCTCTCTCTGTCTCATCCTCCTTGTTCTCCCTCCTCTTTTCTTCTCCACCCAAAGCCGTGGGGTGTGTGTGAAAGTGAGAGGGTGTTGGACACCATTTTCGTGGAGCTCCTAAGCATTTCAACCGTAGCTTTTCCTCCATTTCCATCCAGAAGCAAAGGTGAAGCCTTCAACTTTGTATTTTCGTTTTCTTTGAGAAAAATATGTGGAGTGTGAAGCATGAAGCTAAGAGTGCCGGTTGTATCTATGGTATGCATGGACCTTGGCGGATTAGAAGTTATTTTGGTGTTTTGAGCATGATTGAGCATCCCTCCTTCTCGGTTTCGTTTTGTTTCATGTTAATTTTTTATTAAAATGTTTGATGCTCTTGCATTACTTTTGTATTTTTTTCTCTCTCTCAGCCAATGTATGTTTGTTGTTTTCTCTTGGTTTTCTTTCTTATGTGTTTGCATGCAACCAAAAACACATTTTTCTTTTTCTTTCTTGGTTTTGTTCTAGTCCTTGCATGCGTAGACCCCCTCTTTTTGGTGTGTGCATGTCTAGTCCCCAACCCCTCTCACTGTTATGAGGTCAGCTGGGGCCTCTCTCAAACCTCCCCCTTTTGGTGACCGGCGCATTGGGCTGGGCTCGGTTGTAGCCCAGTCTAGCCGTGGCCACCACTTTTATCTCTGTTTGTTGCAGTCTTATATATAGTTTATTTTTTATTTTTTTATTCTTGTTGCTGGTCGATTTTGTTGGTCTGTGTCCAGCTGGGTCAGACTCAGCTAGGGGCACCCTAGTCTGAGCAAAGGCTAGACCAGGTGCTCCCAGCTAGGCCCCTTTGGCGTGGTAGCAGTGCAATCAGGTGCTAGTTGCACCCGGATAGCCTTGCCAACCTGGGCACCTGGTTCAGACCACTGTCTTATGACAGTGCTTGGTCTGAACCGTGGGTTCAGACCAGGGTTTTTGTCATGCCAAATGGACCAGACCCAATGGCCAACCTTCCCCCCCCCCCCTTCGGTTTGCCTTGGTGCGACAGCTAGCCGCCGGGTGCTTGTCGCACCCGGATAGTATGCAGGCATGGGCTCCTTGCCGTGGGCCTGCTGCTACTTGGCAACATCTGGTCTGAACATTGAGTTCAGACCAGGGTTGGTTCTGGCCTAAGGTCTGGTCCAGAGGACTAGACCCCCATCTCCCCATCGCTTGCACCTTGGGTGCAGTGGCGGGCGTCGGGCACTAGTGCACCCGGGTAGCCTAACCGACCCCTTTTTGACTCTGGTTCGGGCTGCACCCTGGGTACAACACCTGGTCTAGACCCTTGGATTTAGATCAAGGCCCTATGTGACCTCTGTGGGCTGGTCTGATAGACCAGACCCCTCGCCCTTTTTTTCCTTTTTCTCCTAGTCGTTTCCTTGTTGGACTGTTAGATGAATCCAGTCCGGTGCGGTTCCAGCAAGTCTTTTACCTCAGCACCACCACCTGATCCGAACTACTTTGGTTCAGACCCAGGGCATGAGTGAGCTCATCTGGACCTGATTCTAGCTGGTCTAGTCCAGGGTGAGCTCCCCTATGTGTGTTCAGCCTCTGGTCCGCTTGCCACTGCCTTTGCCGCCATCCTGTAACTCAAACAATCAAAAAGCAAAAGGAACATAGTTAAGAATGAAAGCCAGTGAAAGTTGAAATGTTCATACTCGTCGTTAAGCAGACCTAGTTTTGTCACTTAGCCTAGCTGTGCATTGTCCAGACCCGAGGCTTATGGCCTTCCGAGTAACCATTGGTGTTTTGGACTTGACAGCACATCGTGCCTCACGCTTGACACATTCGGGTGGCTGAATGTGTGTTGGGCTCGAAGCAAAACCCGCGGCACTTCGTTGTCTCATCTTGGCAGCCTTTGTGCGAGTTGTTTGGTGAGCAGTACGCTGCCCACTCATATACACACATGTTTTTCTTTATCTTAGGTTTTAGCCATTTCGTCGCAAACTATTGTACTTGCATTGTTATTTTCGCAAGCGCGGTGATCAACCATGGAAATGCGAATGTAATTCCCATAAGTATGAGATTAGTTAAAATTTCATTCTCAACGCTTGAGTGTGTCGAAATCATGGATCTTCCTTATAAAAATGGTCTCATTATGCGAGAATTGCCAATGTATGACATTTGAAGTTCATTTGCTTAAAAATTATAATTATGGCTCACACTGAAAACATGCAATACTTGACAATTCTGATATACATGCAATTATGATAAAGTTAGGCTTTGTGAGTTTCATATCACTTGGGAATGTTGAATGGTACACTCACTTGCGCCTTGTCATTCTATTGAAATGTGTTTTTCATAGATATGCATATGTATCTCTGCCTCTGTTTCGTTAAATGTGCGAAAGACTTGAGATTGTGTGGCACTAAACTTTGCACGTGCACTTAGAACACCTTGACATCGATACTACTTGGTACGTACCTCGAGTGGTATACCTTGGTCTCGTGCTTGAGGCATAGACGAGTGCACGAAGTGTACATTACACATGCGATATAAAGAATGACAAAAACTTGAACACCATAGGGTATGAGCAATACACTTGTTATGGTTTTTTGACTCTGCTGGAGTCTTTGAGCGATGACCCCATATTCGTGAGTGAGCTCACGTATGTCTATACCCTAGAATGAAAATGATAAAATGGTGTTGTATAACCTTCACAGACGATATGCTCTTTGTGGGCCATGTGAGTCCGAGCACATGAATGGGCAGGCTAATTCCTCGTTTGCGTACCCCGCGGGGACCATGAAGCATATACACCTCGAAAGGAGGTATGTTGTCTAACCAAGCCTAAGAAAGATAAACCGCCGTGCCCCATTCACAAAATGGTTCACCTTAGAGAGGGTGGATGGTATAACCCTGACTAGTCATTACTACGACACATGTGTTTTATAGGAGCTGAGGCGTTCTTTAACCTCCAGTCACTCAGAGTTAGGGAGGTCGAGGTGACATTTTTAGGTTCCTCACTACTGCAGTAGTATGGATTGCAATCCTTTACCTATGCATGAGTTTCTCTCAGCTGCGGCTGCCTGCATGAGGTTTGACTCGGTCTGTAGCATCCCCGGTTACCACATACAAATTTGAATAACAGACGCCTAGTGCATGTCTCACAGAATGTGAGGTTCCTTCGCGTACCAGAAGAAGTAATCAGAAAAACATAAATACTAACCAATCATAGCTAACTTACTTTAATAGTTTCTTTACTTGCTTAGTTTGTTATCATTCTCGTACTGCCTTACTTGTTGCTACTTAGTTACTCGTCGTTCAGTAGTTGTTTAGTTCCTTGTTCTTTTACTGCTGCCTGTTGCAATTGTTACTTGTTACTTAGACTTGTAGCACGTGCACTTACCTGATACATACACATATATCTGATGCTTCACATGTTTCCATGCTACATGCTTTTTCTTTAAGAAATGGATACATGATGTTGTTCTTCACCATCTCGCAAGAGTTTTGACCCCATTTTATGAGGATGCAGGTGATGAGTAGGCCTTGCTGCGATGCGACAGTGCACAGTCTGAAGGCTTGGGGACCCACACTTACCTGCAAATTCGGGCTTCTTTTTGGGTTCTGGGGCTTGAGGGGATCTTCCTCTCGTTTTGAGAGACTGTGAGAATTGCGGTATATTGTCTCATTTTATAAATTTAAAACACTTGAGTTTTGTATATTTTGGACTTTTTGATGTATATGTATCACTTGCTGTGGCCCACTCAGACTTGTGGCCTTTTTACCCTTGTTTACCCCTTTCTTTTGCCTTTTCGTTGTTTGTCATAAAACCAATTTCAAAAAAAAAAAAAAATCTCAAAAATCAAAGGATTTTTTCAAGGTCGAGGTTTGGGGTGCCACAGAGATTGGTATCAGAGCAGTGTTAAGTGTGGTCCAAGACTTCGGCATGCATTGTCCATCACTCTATAAGTATGCTTAAATTTGAATTTATGTTATTTAATGCTCTTTACTTTCTTAGTTAGAATTGTATGCTTAATTGAATATGTATGGGTCAGATGTCGATGAACCCAAGTTACGAAAGGATTCTTGAAGCTCTTCAATACTTGGTTCGAGGTGAAGAATCCTTGGGCTGAGCTGCTCAACACCTTGCTCGAGGTGTTCACAAGATGGCAAATCAGGCACCTCCGTGTGCTAGGTGTCTTGTGGATCATGCGGGACAGATCTGCCCCCGTGAGTTGTATGATTGCCCATATTGTGGTCTTATAGGGCACATCGAAGTGGAATGCCAGACGAAGCTTCGCAAAGAACTTTGGAAGGATAATGCCAGTGATATTGAAGATATGTCATCAGTCACTGGACCAAAAGTGGTAGAAGTTGATAGCCATGAAGGAGATTGACATGGTTTACCAAACTCTCCTCAATATTCACCAGAATCCTACCTGTATGCTATTTCCTTAGAGTTTATGCCAGATCCTCCTGTTCCTCCAGTGCTGATGGAAGTTCAAGAGATATTGGATACACTCCTGAATACTCCTACTTCTCCTCCTCGTGTCAGGCCGCAACAAAGTGGAAGTCAGAAGGATTATCGAGACCTTTACACCAGTAGGCGATGATAATAATGTTTTGTTGTTTTTGGTGGAAACACTAAGTCAGTGTTTCATTTTTTATTTGCCTATGTAATTGGATGTGGTTTGTAACCCTGTCTTTGACGAAGGGTATTTTTGGCATGTAATGCATGAAAACATTTGCTTATGAAATGAAATCTTGCTTTTGAAATGTTGTATTGTTGCTTATATGATGTTTACTTGTTTAAGATGGCATGGCGTACTCGTTGTGATGGTTTGATGGAGTCGCTCAAAAACTTCATAGAGGTCGTTGGTCGTCAGGCTGAAGCCATGCAAACCATGGGTGATCATCTTCAACAGAGCACTGTGATCATCACAAAATGTTTCCTCTTATATTCCTTTTTTCCTTCTTTTTGTCTTTCTAACCTCTATTTCTCTTATTGAAGGAGAAATAAAAGATAGAAAAGAAGAGAGAAGAGAAAAGAAAGAAAGAAGAGAGATGAACTCTTTTGCGAAGGTCTCACTTGACCTAAATTTTGAAAATATTTAGAAAATTACTCGCCTCCGTTTTGAAATGTTTGCGGGAAAAAGGGAGAGACGGGATTCGCTCGTCGGTATGAGGTTCGACCGTTCTTGGCGCCTTTACCAGGGGTAATCGAACCAAGGATCGAATTTATGCCTTTTGCTTTGCCTAAATGTTATCTAAGAATTTATTCTAAGTCTAAATGCACAAAGAATCATGCTTGTGCAATGCGAATGCAAAGATGTATACTTTTGAGAAAAATAGTTTAGAAATTTAGGATTTTCAAGTAATTCTGAAATAAATTTGATAATGGAGTGAAGAAATGATTCAAAGGTTTGAAGCTGATTTGCAAAAGTTAGATTTTGAATCTAACTTAGAATTGGAAATAGATCTGGAAGAGAGAGACTTGAATTTCCAAGTCTTGGAATAATCAGAATTTGGAAAGATAAGCCTTTAGATGAAGAGAAAATGAATTTAGAATCAGAATTTTGAAATAAGAGTGAATTTTCAAAGTTAGATTGAACTTTGAATTTTGATTTTGAATCTAGGATTCAAATTTGAGATGGAATCTTGGAAGGGAATTGAATTCCGGATTTAAAGTCTGAAATTAGAATGGATCTTGGATCTAGGTGGAATTTGAAAACAAAATTTGGATTTGAAATCTTGATTTTCAGGATGGATTTGAATCCGAAATCTGGAATCCTAAATGAAATTGGATCTGAAGTCTGGAATTCAAGATAGAGTTGAATTCGAAATATGGAATCCTAAATGGAATTGGATCCGAAGTCTGGAATCCAAAATGAAGTTGGATCCAAAGTTTGGAATCCTAAATGGAATTGGATCCGAAGTCTGGAATCCAAAATGGAGTTGGATTTTAAATTTGAAATCCAATTTGAATTTGCAATCTGGAATCTAAGGTGATATTGGTTTTGAAAATCTGAATCCAAGGTAGAATTGGGTTCTGAATCTAGAATCCAAGAGGAAATTGGATTTTGAAAATCCAAATGAGACTTTGGAGATAGATCTGGATTTTGGAAGCATAGATTGAATTTTTTAAAGTGGGCTTTAAATTTAGGAAAATCGAATTTTGAGATTCAGAATCAATCTCAAAACCTTGATTTTGAATTTGAGAATCAAGACTCAATTTTTAGATAGAACTTTATGGATTTGAAGAATAAATTTGAATCTTGAAATCAGGAGATGAATTTGGAAATTTCAAAGTTGAATTGAACTTTGAAATTTGATTTGAATTGGAATTTGAATTTTGAATATAAAAATGAATTTGAAATTTCAAAGTCAAATTGGACTTTGAAATTGAATTTTGAGATGAGATAGAATTGAGAAGATAAGTTTTGATTTCATAAATAAGAATTGATTTGAGAAATGAAGAAGATATTTAAAGAATTATCTCAAAATCACTTGGATTTTGAAATAAAACGATTTTTTTTTTGAAAATATGATGTAATTCTATCCTAAATGATGAATGCTTTAAAATAATTTGAAATTTGATTTTTAAAAAGCATATTTTATCCTTTAAATGAATTGAAATAAGATTGAAGATATAATACATTTTTTACTATTTATAATACATTTTTTACTATGGTCATAAAATGTATTATATAATAATCATATTTAAATTCAAGTGAAGAATAAAACATATTTTGGTGCCTTTATAGAGTTTAAAATGAAATTAACTCTCAATATACCCTGACTATGGCCATTGATATATATTTTGAATTAATTTTAAGTAAAACTGTGATAAAGGAAGAAAATATTTAGAAAAATATGATGATTTTTTAACAGGATCCAGTGTGGATCCAATGTTATTCTATAAAAGATGAAAACCATAAGTTTTGTTTATACCCTGACTATGGCCATTGATTTAAATCATCAACTTAGGATTTAATCACCTTTTATGAAATGGTGCATGTGCCATTCGTGTTTCCATTCATGAATTTTTGAAATGAAAGAGAAAAATGATATGAAAACAAGCAATTTCCAAGATATATATGCTCATTTATTCTAATCTAGGGCAATGAATATAAATTCTCATTATATCTAGCTATTGCATTTCTGAAATTGAAATGAAAGTTACAATTCCTAAGCTCAGAAGGAAATGATATTTTCTGTACATTTTCTGCAAAGTTAGCACAAAATAAACGAATACGGAGAGAGATTACCAATATCACATTGAATTTGAAATATAAATGATGAAATTGTTAGATACGTACTTTGTGTCAACGGAGATGCCATGTAAGTGATACAATGCATCTTGGAATAATATATTTAAACTAACAAAGAATGAATATATAAAAAAATATGTATGTAACATCCTGAAATAATGAAGAGAATGGATGCATCAAACTAGTGGGAAGATGCACATGCCTAAGTAGGGTTGTCATCATCGCAAAAATTTTCCCCTCTCTTGCGAGAGAAAAATGAATTTCGTGAGTCAAACTCAACCAAAGTTTTGAAAATGGTTTTGAAAATTACTCGCCTCCGTTTTGAAAATTTGCGAGAAAATTCTGTGGAATGGGATCCGCCTGTCGGTACGAGGTTCAATCGTTCCTGGCACCTTTACCAGGGGAAATTGAACCAATGATCGAATGTGCGCTTTGACTAAGTTAAATCGTCTAATTCATGCTCTATTTTCCTAGAATGCACAAAGAATCAGACATGTGCTATAGAATTTTGAAAAGATGCAAGTTTGAGAAATATGATGTTTGCTTTGGAAAATTGAAATATGCTTAGAAAATGTTTGAGAAATACTTGGGAAAATCATTAAATTTCATTGAAAATCAGAAATTTGCATTGGGAAATGATTTCTCAGAAAAACTTGAACTTTGGAAAAATCAATTTTTGAGATTTGGAATTGCTTTTCTGGGAAAATGGATTTGAGAATCTTGAGAAAATCAAGAAAGCTCATTGGAAAATGATTTTTGAAATGGAAAATGGATTCTCAGAAAAATGGGAACTTTGAGAAAATCGATTTCTGAAAACTTGGGATTTTGAAATTTGAGAATGTTAAAACATTGGAAAATCTTGATTTGAACTTGGAAAATGCTTTGAATTGTCATTTGAAAACTCAGAATTATGAGAAAATCCAATCATGAGAAAGACTTGGTAAATCCTTGAGAAAATTGATTTTTCTGAAATTGAAATTGGAAAATGAATTTGAAAATAATGCAATTTGAATGATATGAATGGATGAATATGAATTTGAAAGGAAATTTTATTGAGGAATTGAGAAATTCTTTTGAAACTTTGAGAAATGCAGTGCATTTTTGAAGTTAGCCTAAGAGTGTAAGCTGAATGTGGCTAATATGAAGATCATAAATCTTGGTTTTCTTCGTATTCTGACTATGGCCATAAATACGAATCCCACCGAGTTTATAAACTCCATAAGAGTTTGTGCACGTGCCATTCGTGTCGACCATAGTGGATTTGGAAAAAAACTGTGCATGAATGATACATTCAGACATTGAAATTTTGCTGAAATTAAACTATATGCAATGCAGTCCTATTCTAAGCAGAAATGTAAATTCTTATTCTAAATATTACATTTGATGTTACATTGAATTGAAATAAAACAAATAAATAAAATGGCTAAGTCTTCCTCTTGAGTGTTTATGCAAAACTAGAAAACAATGTTAGCACAGAAATGTAGGTTTTTCTGAATTTATCCGAAAATATGGGAAATTATCAGATATTATTCAAATATAAACCCAGAATCATAGCCTCTTTGATATAAACATGATAAATAATGAATAAATTTTGAAAATAAACTTAAAAATTCGAAATTGGGGTCAAAATGACCAAAATGCTTCTAATGACCTTGAAATCAGGGTTTTATGAAAGATTTTTTGTAAATTTTGGAATTTTGAAAATCAAATAAAATAATTCAAACATAATATGATGAAATATGATGATATTCACGAAAATTTGGAAAATTAAAGTTTAGAATTTTGAAATTTAGGCCAAATGACCAAAATAACCCCGATAACAAGACTATGGCCTTGAAACCAGGGTTTTCTGAAATAAATTTTGCAAAAATAGAAAATATGAAATGCAAATGATATTAAAACTAACCCTAATATGATTCTATATGCTTATTTACGTGAATAAAACCCTAAAATGGCAAAAATATCATAAAATATCAAATTTAACTTGATTTTCGCCTGATTTTCGCTTTTGAATTTAAAAATAAACTAACTTACAAAGCAAATAAACTTGGAATTGAGCCAAATTTGGCATGGATACCTAAACTAATCCTAAAAACAGAATGGAGCTCGAAAATCTATTTTTTTGTATTTTCTTAATATGGAAAAGAACTAAAATCCTAAGAAAATCAAAATTTTGCCTAAAATGCTGATTCTAAAGGGGATTTCGCATATCAAACTTCCATAAGAATTTCCAAAATTTTATGGTGTGACAAAGTTCAATAAGTCAAGGATTTTTTCCTTTTACACTTTCTGCTTTTGACCTATAGTCGGAGCTGTACAGCTTCGGCAAGTCGGATCAAAATCCGGCGATTCTAGGATTTAGGGCAAACAGACAGGTTTCGGGAGAAAATGTGAGAAAAATAGTTAGGCAGATGGGAAAATAGCTGAAACTGTGAAAAAATGTCCCTGACAGACAGAGGAAAATTTGATCTTTTCACATTATTGGGATTCTGGTTACGGTTTGGAAAAGGGCACACTGTTATCAGAGACCCGAATCTCTGGAATTTATGGATATTGGAATCTGTCAGACAGAAAATAAAATTTTGGGACAAATATTGATACAATTCCAAAAATTTCCAAATTTTGTGAAATGACAGAAAAATGGATTAGGAACAACTTTTGTGTTGAAAGTTTTTGCAGACAGGCTACAGGTTGAGCGGACACAGCACATTAGGGTATGTCTATACCCTGACAAAGGAAAATCGAGATTTTCCCATAGGTTTGGGAAAATCGATTTTTGACAGAGGTCAAATCTGTTTGTAAAAATTCTAAAATTTCTAGATATTTAGTAGACTCCATCGTAGATCTACTGTGATTTTTAGAGGGAAATTCAAATCTCTCATGAGGGTGAATCCGAAGGTTTTTATCTGCTAAAGCAGAAATCAGAAATTCTAGAGATGTAAAATTTCAGTTTAGGATTTGATTGGTTTGAGAGGGTTCCGAAACCCAAATGGACTCAAAATTTTGGTAGGAAATCAACAACATGAAAACCTATTTACCCTAAAATTTCTACTATTTATTGACAAAAAAAAACATGAAATAACGAATGCATTGTACGCATGAAATAAAGGCTATAATTTACCCAACAAACATTAATAATACTAAATAAGCTACTTATAGAAAATTAAAATTAATCAAATAAAATGCCTAGAATATGCATCTAACATGGAAAACAATAAGAACATAAAACCATCAGGGATATATGAATCATATATTTTTTTGGCTATAAGAAGGGAGGATCCGATCCATGGATCAAACGGATCCTCTTCTCTCACGTAGCAAAAACATAAAAAAAAGAAAACAATCATATAATAAAAAAAAATGAGGAATCTTACCTTGGTAAAGGATGCCTTGTTAGACCCGGTTGAAGGAGGGGCTGGGGGAGTTTGCTTGATGTTGCTGGGCATGAAGGAGATGGTTTGGTGCTACAAGCTAGAGGTTGAAATAGAGCTGCAACGTTTGGAGTGGTGAAGCTGCTGCTAGCTGAAGGTTGAAGCCAAGGGGATGCTGAAGAGAAAGAGGGAGAGAGAGAGAGAAAGAGGGAGATGGTGCAGCCGTATGAATGAGAGCCTTTTTTTCTTTTTTTTGTTTTTGGTTTTAACTTAGGTCTTAATTAGCTTCTACCTAGGGTTTAATGAAAAGGGGAAAGAGGGAGAGAACCCTTTACGTGAATGGCTGAGCAAGAGAGAAGGGAAGGAAAGAAGGAAGGGAAGAAGGAAAGAAAGGGAAGAAAAGAAAGGAAAGAAAAGGGAAAAGGGAAAAGGAAAGAAAGAAGGAAGAAAGAAGAGGTAAAAAAAAGAAAAAGAAAAGGAAAAAGAAGAAGGGAGAGGGGCTGGAGGTTTGGGCGACCACCTTGTGGGTCCCACCTCCTCTCAAAGAAAAAAAAACAACAAACAAATAAAAAAAATAAAATGAAAGAAAAGGAAAAGATAAAACTTTTTTTTTAAATAGAAATGAAGGAGCCATCTCAGAGCGGGCTCTCTTTCCAAATTTGAAATTCATTTTGATAATCATAGGGGTAGAATGGTCTTTTTAGAAAATTTCTGGCCGAAACGAGCTATTTTTGACAGTTTTTGAAATGAGCTCGGATTTTGAAGTTCAATACCCTATTGCGAAACAAATCCAGTGTAGAATTTGAAAATTTGAGTTTTAAATAAATCCAAATTGTTTTTCCAGGGAAAATATTTCCAAATTTAGACCTCCGGGGGTAAAAATGTCAATTTTGGAAACCCAGGGTTTGAAATTGATTTCTGAAAACTTTTAAAATTCAATCTGGATTGAAATTTATAAAACTGGAGTTCTGAACTTCGAAAATGAAATGAAATGTGATGAAATGTTATGAAATGCTGAGAAATGATATGAAATGATGAGAAATGACATGAAATGCTATGCGAAATGCAGACCCTGAATGAAGAATTTTGGATGTTAGACCCCGATTGGCAGTTGTACCAGTTCAAAAGGTGTTGAAATTTACAAAATTTGCAAAATGGTTTGAGAAATGGTTTTCAGGCTTTACCGAGCTAGAGTAACACTGAAAATCAGAGTTTAAGCTGAATTGAACTGAAATGAGCTGGATTGAGCCGGGTTTTAGAGTTTCAGAACTCAAATGAACTGACCAGACACTGACTCAACTGACCTTTCCAACTAAATTTTTAAGAAAAAATGACATTTTTAGAGAAATGGTACAGAATGGTCACTGGAGTGAAGTGAATTACGAATCTGAGCTGGATTTGAGCTGAGTTAAAGCTCAGTAATACTGACATGAACTAAAATTGAAGTTTGAACACTAGCTCAATCGACTGGACTCAACTCAATTTCAACTAAAAGAGCTGAAATGGGCTCATCAACACTTGAAAATGGTTTTGAACTGAAACTGGAGCACTTGAACTCCTGGTGAGCTCAAGTTAGACTCTGGGGAATATGACTGACTGTGAATGACTGACTCAGAGACAATTGGCTTGGACTTAAGTGAGAAATGAGCTCATTTATGAAGAAATGATCCCATTTTGACAGGAAATGGTCATAAATGAAAATGGCCTTCTCACTGTGAGCTCAAATGAGCTTGAAATGACTGATATTCTAATTGTTCTGAATTGACCAATGAGCTTGGTTGACTCTGATTGACTGGGGTCCCGGATGACCTAGGGGTAAAATGGTAATTTTCCTAGTGAAAATGGGTAAAGTGGTGATTTTCTGAAACTAACTCGGGGTTTGACTCCTACACAGACCTAACAGGGCTGGCACTGCACGAGGAGGGTTGTTTGAGCATGGATGAGGAAAATTTGGGGTGTTTACAGATGCCCCTCTTTGCTACTAAGCCGGCTTGAAGATGAGCTTAGTGGCAAAGAAAAGCACACCAAATTTGGGCTATAAAAATGCCCCAGTTAGAAGGATCTGACTGGATATGAAGATATTAGCCTTGATGAAAATGGTAGATATGAAATTGAGAATGAAGAAGAAAGAATTTACTTCGAAAGAAGTGAGATTCAGGTTTTGCCCTTAACCTGGATGGGACGTGAAATACCTTGTGTAGAAACGAAGCTCAGGTTTGACCCTTAACCTGACCGGGAAATGAAATACCTCATCAAAATGAGGCTCAGGTTTAACCTTTAACCTGATCGAGAAATGAAAATAATGAGATTCTCAAAAGAAGAACCCATGATGGAACCTTCGAACTTCCGCACAATGAATCCGATAGGGGTTTTGCAAAAAGATGAAATTGGGATCCCTAAAGCTTGAAAAGGGGTTTGATTTTGAGCGCCTCATTGCTGAGACTAAATAACTTTTGAAATTGATGACATTTTGCGAGAAAATGATTGGTGGCTTAATCTCAAGTCGAAATTGGACTGTCTACAGTGGGACAGTGGGGACACAGGGAAGTGTGTGAATCTGAGAGCCCAGGCACTCAAATTATAACAAAGAAGGGAAGGAATCTTGAAAACTCCCGTTATCAAGTCCTAAAAGGGATAACAAATGGTGTCAGGATGCACCAAAGATGAACCTCAAGCTCTCGCTTCACGCCAGGATAGCTAGAAAATATTGTCAAAATGTTAAAAATTATTGCTGATTCAAAGTAATTGAAAATGATGCACATTGTTTTGAAAGTATTACCTCCAACTGGGCTTAACTCCGTAGAATCAAGATTCAAATTCAAATTTCTTGCGATTGACTTTCTTTTAAGGAAGCTATCAATTTCCTTGATATGAGCATAAAAGCGAGTATTCTAGATATTGTGAAAGCAATTGGTGAAAGAATATTGATAATAGAATTTCACAAAATTAAAGAGGATTCTTGACAGATTTGGCAGTATGATATCTTGGGATTCTTTTCTCATGATGATCTTTCTGCCTACTTTTTTTATATTTTTTAATTGGCAGAATTAGAACTCTCTTGGATTTTTGGGGATTACATCATCCTTCATTTTGGAGATGTCCTGACTTTTCTCTCTCTTTTTTTTGGAAGTGTATGTCACAAACTCCTTCATCTCAAAGATGTTCTGATCCTTCCTTTTTCTCAGGGATTATATTGATGGTTATTGACTCTTTGGTTGGAAATCTCATGATGATAGCAGAAATTAAATATCCTTTAGGGTTTGTCGGGAGGCTCATCGCAATCGCCTTTATCTTGACGGTGATCTGAACTTTCCCTGGAAGGATCCGTCACAAACTCTTTCATCTTAGAGATGATCCAAATCTTCTTTGGCCCCGTGGGTCTAACTCGCATAACTCGTCTTCATCTTGACGACAATTGAGAGATCCCATTTGCAGATATTTAATTGCAGCTTAAATGATTGAGGAGATATGGAAATTGAATGAATTTTTCTGTATCACCCAGGATATTTCGATTGCTTTATTTTTCAAGAATGATCTTTAAAAATGTGCCATTGACTGCGATCAATACCGATCACTTATGGATTTGCAACAACATTGAATTTCCTTTGTTGGCCATATCAAGCATTTATTCTTCATCCTTTTGGTTGCTTAATAGAAAGATTTTGAATTTTGAATCTTTTTTCGCGAAAGCTTTGTTCTTTCGGAAGTAATACTGAAGGTATTCTGAGGTAATGTTTTTGTGCAATAAAGATTTTGAAACCAACAAGCATTTGACAACAAATTGGAAAAATATTCTTGAAATCCTTGGTGAAAGAAATTGCTTGAGGTCTAATTGACACATCCCTGACTAAATTGAGTCCTGAAAAGACTCAGTAAAAGATCAACTCGAAAGTTGAGTTTTGTTTTGACTTACCAGCTCGAAAGCAGGATTTGGGTTGACTGACCAGCTCGAAAGCAAGATTTGTTGACCGACCAGCTCGAAAGCAGGATTTGTTGACCGACCAGCTAGAAAACAGGATTTGTTGACCGACCAGCTCGAAAGCAGGATTTGGGTTGACTGACCAGCTCGAAAGCAAGATTTGTTGACCGACCAGCTCGAAAGCAGGATTTGTTGACCGACCAGCTAGAAAACAGGATTTGTTGACCGACCAGCTAGAAAGCAGGATTTATTGACCGACCAGCTCGAAAGCAGGATTTGTTGACCGACCAGCTAGAAAGCAGGATTTGTTGACCGACCAGCTAGAAAGCAGGATTTGTTGACCAACTAGCTCGAAAATAGGATTTGTTGACCGACCAACTCGAAAGCAGGATTTGTTGACCGACCAGCTCGAAAGCAGGATTTGTTGACCGACCAGCTAGAAAGCAGGATTTGTTGACCAACCAGCTAGAAAGCAGGATTTGTTGATGACCAACTCGAAAGCAGGATTTGTTGACCGACCAGCTCGAAAGGAGGATTTGAGTTGACCTACCAGCTCGAAAGCAGGATTTGTTGACCGACCAACTCGAAAGCAGGATTTATATTGAAAGATTGAATTTGATGATTTGAAATTGATTGACATTGATGAAGTTGTAACCCGAAGGCTTGAAAAGTGATAGATATTGATAAAGTTGTAACCCGAAGGTAAAAAAATGACTGATGTTGGTAAGATTGTAACCCGAAGGCTTGAATTTGAGAATCTAGTAATCGAATGACACAAAGGGTCGAAATGGGAAATCAAAGATCAAAATTTGAGAAATTGAATGACCCGAAGGTTGAAGTTGAGAATTTGAATGACCCGAAGGTTGAAGTTGAGAATTTGAATGACCCGAAGGTCAAAATTGAAAATTGAGTGACCCGAAGGTAGAAATAGAGAATTGGGTGACGCGGAGGTCGAAATTGGAAATTGGAAATTGGAAATTGGAAATTGGAAATTGGAAATTGGAAATTGGAAATTGGAAATTGGAAATTGGAAATTGGAAATTGGAAATTGGAAATTGGAAATTGGAAATTGGAAATTGGAAACTGGAAATTGGAAATTGGAAATTGGAAATTGGAAATTGGAAATTGGAAGAATTGATATTGAACTTGAATTCTGATGGAAGGTTAGCACGAAGACTGCACCTAAAAGATAGACTAGTGCGACCAATGGGCAAGACACTAACACGAGTGCTAGATTTTGAAAGAGTACCAATACGAGCACTGAGTTTTTAAAAATATATCACTATGGACATTGGATTTTGAAAATGTGCCAGCGCGAGCACTAGATTTTGGAAATGTATTAGTGTAAAAATTGAATTGTGAAAATGAACCAGTATAAGCACTGAAGTTTGAAAATCACCTAGTATTTGAAATTTGATCTTTTTTCTTGGAAAGAGATCGACACTCCCGAGATATTTGGGAATGGTAATGGGAATGATTGTCGGGGTTCAAGATTATCCCTTATCCTGAATGGGTAACTCAGGTTTATCCCTTAACTTGAAGGGGAAGTTCAGGTTTATCCCTTAACCTGAAGGGGAAATGAATTTGATACATATGGATGCAAATGAATGCATGCAAATGCAAATGAATGCAAAATGGATTCACATGCATGCAAAATGAGAGATTTGTTTGGTCCTGCCTGCATATAGGATGTTTTGAAGACAATTTTCAAAATAATGCCCCAGTATAATAGGGAAAAGAATTTTTGGATAAAAGGAAGATAATTGACGTTCGAAGAATGCTCTCCGACGGTAGCAAAGCAACTGACTTTTGATTGATTCAGAGACTCTGAAAAGGGTCATTCCTCATGCAAGAACATTTTGCAGAGAAGGAGAATAAGAGGTGACATCAAGTTTATGAAGAAAATTGATAATTTTATTAATGCATTGAAGGAAAGATGACAAATCAAGGAAAGACAAATGGGATTGCATTATTCCTTCGAAATAATGAAAGCAAAATGAGAAATGGGAAAATGCTTAGCATTGTCATCTTCTTGAATGATTGAGGAAAAAGCTCAGTCAGGATGACCAGTCCTCCTTTTCATCTTCAACGAGGAGATTCTTATCAATGCAGTTTTGAACAATATTCTTGAAGACGAAACAATGCTCGGTATCGTGACCCACTATCCGATGAAACTTGCAGAATTGATCTTTAAACCTTCCCATGGTCACAACATGATCCACTATCTTGGGGAGTCTAACCATCCCTTTGGCTATCATGTATTCCAAAACTTGCTCGAGCGACTGTTCTAAGGGAGTAAAATTGCGGTCGTATCCCCAACCATCATGCTTTGGTCTCCCTTGGGGTTTTAATTCTAGTTGGATGCTCGAGGGAGGGTTGTCATTCTGCTTGTTGATTTTGTCCTCTTGTCATGTATGATCATCTTTGCTAGAATTTAGACTCCCTGATCCGCCAGTGTGGTTCTTTCTGCCACCCCTTTTGCTTTTGCCATTGCTGTTGCCAAGGGCATTCACAGAGAATGTGAAGTTTGACTTCTTTTTGGTATCTGAATTACTCTTTGAGAGTGTGAGGTTCTCATATACTCCATTCTCTATTCCCATCTCGAGCCATTCAGCTCGTTCTATCAATTCGATAAAAGATCGTGCTGGAGAAGTAGAGATCAGGCCTCTCAAAGGTTGGGAGAAATTATTCAGGATGACCGACAACGCATGCCCTTTTGATATCAGATCCTTCATTTGATTGCAGGTGGATCGCCATCTGTGGATAAAATCTCTCGCCTTTTCATCCTCTTTATGCTTCAGATTATAGAGATGATTGAGGGTGGGCAACACCTCAGTATTAAATAAGAATCGCTCAATGAAAAGATTAACCACCTTGTCGAATTCCCTCAACTTAATGGGATTGATGTGCTCTGAATACCATTTGGCAGCAGTGCCCTCTAGACTGCGAGGAAAGCATCTAAACAAAGCGCAATGGTCTCTCTTGAATCTATTGCATTCTGCAAAGAACATAGCCAGGTGAGCCTTGGGATTCCATTCCCATCAAATTTGACAAATTTGCGAGGGAGATCTTCTAGGCTGTCATCTCCTTCCAGACTATCATAGAAATCTTTGCTTATGAAGATCCTTTTGCCCTTGTCGCGGGCCTGCAAATCTCGAACTATCCTGACCATATCTCTGAACTGTGGTTGGTCAGAATCACTGACAGACTGATCTTTGAATTTATGGGTTGACCCCTGCCCCTGAGTAGACTTGCAAAGTATCTGCTGAGTCTCAATTTCTCTATCCGTGTCTCCCACTGATTCCTCTTCATCAGATGTATCTTCATGCTAGACACGCTTTTTAGATATCTTCACCTACTTCTTGACTGTGTGACCCTCAACCTTCTGTTTGATCTGGGTCTTCTCTATACTGGCTTCAGACTCTGCCAGCACCTTACTCATCATCTTTTTGAACATGGCATACATCTAAGGATTGATGCCATCATCTGCTTGCTGTCCCTGACTTCTGACTGATTGGGGTGAGTCCATTTCTTCTTCTGAAGCTGTTGAATATGCAATGCCCTCGACTGGTGCAATTTTCTTTCCTGACCTTGTCTGAACCGTTTAAATATCATGAATGCTCTCTGCAGAGCAAAATTGATGGTTAGGCTTTTAAGAGAGATTTTGATTGGAAGAAAATGTCTGCTGAGAAATTTGGTAGACAATTGAAAGAATATCCCATTACTAGGGATTGAGTCATTGCTGGGATTACGACAATTGCGTTGTCATTCCTTTGCAAAGAAAATAAACAACTGAAAATTATGCCTTGTTACCTAGGCGGGGTCGTCAAACCAAGAATTGAATAATTTGCAAGATTTTTATTTATTGAAAGGAAAATATGATTGCATCAATAATAAACTTGGGAAAGAGGGGGCAGACAGACAATTTGCCACCACTCTTTATAACTAGCAGAGACACGAGGACCGAAAAAAAGTGGAAGAGTAACAAAAGAGTCTCAGCCATATCTGGCAGAATGGTATATTCCGGACCACTGTGCTGATGTAAGCTCGAACTCTGGCACGACTCCTGATAGCAGCCGCATCTCTATGTGCTTCTGTCTCTAAGAAAATTGTCGAACACACCGCTTTGGATGATAATAAGCACAAAAGAATGGATCAAGCAACTTGAATCTCTTGCCATATGCATAGATGTATCTGAGAGGTGATAATTCTCGATCAAAATAGTCTCATACCACTTCTTCTTCCTGCAGATAATCGATCAGGAATCGGTACCGCACAACTGGAAGGAGTTCCTTGCCGTTATATCTGAATGAACTAGCTCTGGTCGGTACATGCTGAAGGAACCAAGACTGAAGTGCATAAGTACATCCCTCGACTAAGATGGACTCTCCAAGTGTGAAATGAGTCAATCCTCTGTATAGAAAAGCAAGCGCGGCCATGGCTATCGAGAGACGGCTGGTCTGTCGACTTCCCCATCTTCTCAGAAGCTGAACTATTCTGACATTCACATAATTTTGTCCATATGGAAAGAAAGCAAGTCCCACAGTACACAGAACCATCACATGCTGAATTCTCTCTCGAGCTGTTCTGGATAGCGAGCTAACTTCTGTGAATGCCTCGTACTGTCGATAGACCTCGATCAGGCTCACATATTCATTCTCATTTTCTTCAATCAGTGGCCAAGACTTGCGCCATGTTATGTGAGCCACAACATCTTTAGGGTCCAGACCCTTGACATTGATCAGAAATTGCTGCTCTAATGGATCTCCAGGCTGACCTGCTAGCTCGGGCAGTCCCATGATCTCTGAAAATTCGTCCATCAACAGGGTCATCTCACTCCACTGGAACCAAAATGTGCAGGTGCACGGATTCCACCGCTCTGCCAGTATATGGATTAGATTTCCATTAACTGTCAACTTTCCCACTGCAGATGCCAGTTCCAACCCGCAATCGCTCAAATGGTCCGGAAACATACGGGAGAAGTTTTTGAACCAAATATAGTACACCGGGGGAAGAAGGGTCCGGTGCTGAGAGCTCGATGCTCGGGAAGATTTTGTCGCACCTCGTAGGAGATGTGACTTTCAGGAAAAATGGAGTCGAGCTGACTGAATGCCATTGTACTGAAAGATAGGAAGATTGGAATTAGAATTTTGGAAAAGTACAAGAATTTTGAAAATTGCAGGCATGATAAAATAAAAAGCTGGAAATTCGAAGTCCAAAGGAACAAAAGAATGGAAAATCACCTGAAGTTTTGAAGAAAAGATAGATAATTTGGAAAAATTGTCTAGGGTTTTTGAGAAAAAGGAGATATTTCATAAAAGATGGAAAATGAGGTAATTTGGAAAATTATCTGGTAATTTGGAAAAATTAGGGAAAATATGAGAAAATAAAATGAAGATGAATATCACACATTCAATCACACACAATTATGCACATACAACATTTCCCAAGAAGCTGACTCTAAATGCATCAGTTTTGAAAGAGCTTTAGGACCCTAATCCTGACTCAAGGCTCAGATCAACTGTGTCCAATCATGCTATGCCGATATACTCGAGCCGAGGCTCGATGTACGTGGCATAAAAGTTCATCTCTAGTTCTAGGCTTGTGTTTTCCCAACATCCTTGAGCACCTGCTGATATACGTTGGACTATGGCCATTGGTACGTGGGAGGGGGGCGTTAGCCCAAATAAATGGCCCAGTTGTGAGGCTCTGTCCCGAACTATGGTTCTGAAAGAAAGCCTAGCAATGTGAAGACCAGGTAGACATAGGTGGAGTGGTTTTTTGAAAACATGAGCACATGCAAGCAAACAGAGGGCTCTAAGTCCTAAAGAGATAGAATTTTGAAAATTTTGAAGAAGCAAGCATTGTTTTCATACAATTCCTAGATTGAGGAGTGTTGTATTTCAGACCTAGGTCTAAGTGAGCATGCATAATTCTCCTCAATATGGTCCTACCAAACCATGCCTAGTCTATATACAATCCATGTCAGCTGGGTTCAAGTCTAGGCTCCTAGGTTCACATGATATCAGAAATTAAAAGCTGACAGTTTATAGAACACAATTTTGATAATTGAACTAAGTCAAGCACACAATTGATCAGACGAAGACAGGTCCTATCTCGGTCACCAAACCTGTCATCATCGCAAAATTTTTCCCCTCTCTTGCGAGAGAAACAAATTTCGTGAGTCAAACTCGACCAAAGTTTTGAAAATTACTTGCCTCCGTTTCAAAAATTTGTGAGAAAATTCCGTGGAATGGGATCCGCCTATCGGTACGAGGTTCAACCGTTCCTGGCGCCTTTACCAGGGGTAATTGAACCAAGGATCAAATGTGCGCTTTGACTAAGTTAAATCATCTAATTCATGCTCTATTTTCCTAGAATGCACAGAGAACCAGGCATGTGCTATAAAATTTTGAAAAGATGCAAGTTTGAGAAATATGATGTTTGCTTTGGAAAATTAAAATATGCTTGGAAAATGTTTGAAAAATACTTGGGAAAATCATTGAATTTCATTGGAAATCAGAAATTTGCATTGGGAAATGATTTCTCAGAAAAACTTGAACTTTGGAAAAATCAATTTTTGAGATTTGGAATTGCTTTTCTGGGAAAATGGATTTGAGAATCTTGAGAAAATCAAGAAAGCTCATTGGAAAATGATTTTTGAAATGAAAAATGGATTCTCAGGAAAATGGGAACTCTGAGAGAATCAATTTCTGAAAACTTGGGATTTTGAAATTTGAGAATGTTAAAACATTGGGAAATCTTGATTTAAACTTGGGAAATGCTTTGAAATGTCATTTGAAAACTCACAATTCGTAGGAGATGTGACCCTCAAGAAATGCTTTGAAATTGTTTTTCTCGGGAAAATATTTCCAAATTTAGACTCCCAGGGGTAAAAATGTCAATTTTGAAAACCCAGGGTTTGAAATTGATTTATGAAAACTTTTAAAACTCAATCTGGATTGAAATTTATAAAACTGGAGTTCTCAACTTCGAAAATGAAATGAAATGTGATGAAATGTTATGAAATGCTGAGAAATGATATGAAATGATGAAAAATGACATGAAATGCTATGCGAAATGCAGACCCTGAATGAAGAATTTTGGATGTTAGACCCCGATTGGCTGTTGTACCAGTTCAAAAGGTGTTGAAATTGACAAAATTTGCGAAATGGTTTGAGAAATGGTTTTCAGGCTCTACCGAGCTAGAGTAACACTGAAAATCAGAGTTTGAGCTGAATTGAACTGAAATGAGCTAGATTGAGCCAGGTTTTAGAGTTTCAGAACTCAAATGAACTGGCCAGACATTGACTCAACTGACGTTTCTGACTAAATTTTCAAGAAAAGATGCCATTTTTAGAGAAATGGTACGGAATGGTCACTAAAGTGAAGTGAATTACGAATCTGAGCTGAGTTAAACGTCAGTAATACTGACATGAACTAAAATTGAAATTCGAACACTAGCTCAATCGACTGGACTCAACTCAATTTCAGCTGAAAGAGCTGAAATGGGCTCATAGACACTTGGAAATGGTTTTGAACTGAAACTGGAGCACTTGAACTTTTGGTGAGCTCAAGTTAGACTCTGGAGAATATGACTGACTCAGAGACAATTGGTTTGGACTTAAGTGAGAAATGAGGTCATTTCTGAAGAAATGATCCCATTTTGGCAGGAAATGGTCAGAAATGAAAATGGCTTTCTCACTATGAGCTCAAATGAGCTTGAAATGACTGATATTCTAATTGTTCTGAATTGACCAATGAGCTTGGTTGACTCCGATTGACTGGGGTCCGGGATAACCTAGGGGTAAAATGGTATTTTCCTAGTGAAAATGGGTAAAGTGGTGATTTTCTAAAACTGACTCGGGGTTTGACTCCTACACTGACCTAACAGGGTTGGCACTGCACGAGGAGGGTTGTCTGAGCATGGATGAGGAGAATTCAGGGTGTTTACAAGGGTATTCATACTCAATTAAAGGAGAATGCATATGGAAGTGGATAAGATGCAATGAGATTATAACGAAGATTATGCAGGGACTACTAGTGGAATATGCCAGCTGGGGGTGGGAAATGAAAATGCAACAAATAAATGTAACTGTTGTTGTAGTTGTAGTCATGAAGGTGGGGTAATTGGAGTGCTCAGGTGACAATACAGTATATAAAAAAAATTGCAGAGAATGTACAGGATGCAGAGATTGATGTGAAAGAAAAGGAATGCCACAGCAAGATTGCTGGATTCAATTGGGTTTTTGACTTATCAGGTTCAACAATTTGCATTGAGGTCGCGTTATCAGATTCTGAGCCTTTCACAAAGCCTGTAATATGTTCTATTCATGACAACAGAGCCATTAATAAGCATCAGCCATTGAGCAGAGGGATTTGAAATATGGTCATTGGTTTAGCAGGACCCAGATGTGCACTGACCATCACTGATTTCTCCAATTCAGATAATATATTTGAGTTATTTTGAAAAATCTTTGAGCAACCATTATTCAAAGGCCCAGTCACATGATAAGGGCATAGTAAGCTTCTCTAGAAAACTAGTTGGTAAAGAACATCCACCAATTCACACTTGAGTGTATATATCCACTCGAAATTAGCTCAGATGAAAGCTGTAAATGACGAATATACAGGATAACATACAGTCAGGGAGTGGTGGTAAGTGAAGTGAATACTGTGCTGTGAGATAGGGTACAATGAAGTGCGACAAATGAAGGTGTTATGCTAGGCGTGGGCTGGTGATGTCACAGTGTAAACACCCCAAATTTTCCACATCCATTCTCAAACAACCCTCCTCGTGCAGTGCCAACCCTGTTAGGTCAGTGTAGGAGTCAAACCCTGAGTTAGTTTTAGAAAATTACCATTTTACCCATTTTCATTAGGAAAATTACCATTTTACCCCTAGGTCATCCTGAACCCCAGTCAGTCAGAGTCAATTAAGCTCATTGGTTAGTTCAGAACATTTAGAATATCAGTCATTTCAAATTCATTTGAGCTCACAGTGAGAAAGTCATTTTCATTTCTGATCATTCCTGCCAAAATGGGATCATTTCTTCATAAATGAGCTCATTTCTTGCTTAAATCCAAGCCAATTGTCTCCGACTCAGTCAGTCATAGTCATTCATAATCCCTAGAGTCTAACTTGAGCTCACGAGAAGTTCAAGCACTCCAGCTTCAATTCAAAACCATTTCCAAGTGTCCAGGAGCCCATTTTAGTCAATTTCAGCTCTTTCAGCTAAAATTGAGCTGAGTTCAGCCAATTGAGCTAGTGTTCGAGCTTCGATTTTAGTTCATGTCAGTATTATTGACCTTTTTTTAGCTCAAAGCCAGCTCAAGTTCATAATTCACTTCACCCCAGTGACCATTCCGTACCATTTCTCTAAAAATGACAGCTTTTCTTGAAAATTCAGTCGGAAAGGTCAGTTGAGTCAGTGCCTGGTCAGTTCATTTGAGTTCTGAAACTCTAAAACCCAGCTCAATCCAGCTCATTTCAGTTCAATCCAGCTCGAACCCCAATTTTCAGTGTTACTCTGACCTAGTAGAGTCCCGAAAACCATTTCTTGAGCTATTTTGCAAATTTTATCAATTTTAATGCTTTTTAAACTGATACAAGTGTCAATCGGGGTCTGACATCCAAAATTCTTTATTAAAGGTTAGCATTTCGCATAGCATTTCATGTCATTTCTCATCATTTCATATCATTTCTCAGCATTTCATAACATTTCATCACATTTCATTTCATTTTCGAAGTCCAGAACTCCAGTTTTATAAATTTCAATCCAAATCGAGTTTTAAAAGCTTTCAGAAATTAACTTCAAAACCTCGGGTTTCCAAAATTGACATTTTTACCCCCGAGAGTCTAAATTTGGAAATATTTTCTCAAGAAAAATAATCTGGATTTATTTCAAACTCAAATTTTTGAATTCTACACTGGATTTGCTTCGCAACGGAGTATTGAACTTCAAAATCCGAGCTCGTTTCAAAAACTGCCAAAAATAGCTCGTTTCGTTTTGAAAATATTTTCTCGAGAAAAACAATCTGGATTTCTTCCAAAATTAAAATTTTAAATTCAATATTGGATTTGCTTCGCAATGAGGTATTGAACTTGAAAATCTGAGCTCGTTTCAAAAACTGCCAAAAATAGCTCATTTCGTCTGGAAATTTTCTAAAAAGAATATTTTACCCCTCCAATCGTCAAAATGAATTTCAAAAGTGGAATTTGGACATGCTCTGAGATGGTCCATCCATTTGCATTTTCTGCTTTAATTTATAAAAAGAAAAAAAATCACCTTTTCTTTCTTTATTTATTTTTTTCATTTTTTATTTTATTTTATTATGTTTTTTTATTTTTCCTAAGGTGGGACCCACAATGGGGGTCTACCACCCTAGCCCTCAATCCAGCCCATTTCCTTTCTTTTCTTTTATTTTTTTCTCCATTTTCCTTTTTTTCCATTTTTTTGCCTTCTTTCTTTCTTTTCTTCCTTTTTTCTTTTCTTTCTTTCTTTCCTCTCCCTCCACTCACGTATAACACTCTTCCAGCCCCTTCTTCTTCCTCTTTCCCTCTCCTTTCTTCCCCTTTCTTTCCTTTTCCTTCTTCTCCTCTTCTTTCCTTTTCCTTCCCTTCCTTCTTTCCCCTTTCTTCCTTACCTCATTTCCATCTTTTTCAAAGGAACAAGGCCATAGCCATTCACGTGGATATCCTCACGTAAATTCCTCTCTACAGCAGTTTTTATTAAACAAAAAACTTAGGAAAGATTTTCATCTTTTCCTAAGTTATCACCCAAGAGAAGAAGGGCTGCCCATCTTTCAATCTCACGCCTAACTCTCTCTCTCTCTCTCCCTTGGTTCTCATTCCAGCAACATAGCACTCCAACCCCATCGTCTTCAGCCTCCATTATTGCTCCAGCCACCATCATTGGCTGCAGCCACAACAGCCAGCAGCTGCACCATAGCCCACCTTGCAACATCTTCAGCCAACAGCTGCACCACAGCCCACCTTGCTGCATCTTCAGCCAGCTCCACCAGAGATCCACCCCCAGCAGTTCCAGCCAACAGCCGGTTCAAGTCACCAGCAGCACCTCCGGTCCTTTTCCACATCCATGCCATCGACCACACCTCCATTGCTGCCACAGCTCTTTGGCAGCCATCAACTTCCCTTCAGCCACCTCATTACAACCATCTTCCACCTTCACTAAGTGCAGCCACATCCAGTTGCAGCCTCTTTCAGCAGCATACCAACCGGTGCATCATCAACTCCTTCTCCATTCAAACACCACAACAACACCTCCTTCTCCATTGCAACTTCGAAGCAGCAACTCTAACTTCGGCCCACATCAAGTTGCAGCAACCTCTTCTACAGCAAGTCCCCTTCACAAGGTAAAAATCAAAAATTAAGAAAAAGAGCCTGTGAGCACATAAGCTCTTTAGGATGTTATTGTGAATTCAGTTTCGAAACTGGATTCATATAACCCAAAAAGGGTTGTTTCATATGACTTTACATTAGGGATTTATCATAATCAAGGCATAGTAGAGGAGGTGATCTATCCGATGAATGGATCGGACCCCTCCTCTCAACAGCCCAAGATCAAAGAATGCATTGTACCTCCTTGTTGTTTTCGTTTTATTATTCTTCATATAGTCTTCATATTGCATTTAGGTCCATTTAGTTAGTTAAAAGATTGCTTTATTCATTTAGTATAGTTTTTGTTTGGAATTTATGAGTTTTGATATTACATGCACAGTCCAGTTATTATTTCATGTCTGATTTTTTGTCGATAAACCCTAGAATTTTTACGATAGTTACGATTATCTGTCTGTGATATCCTGAAAAAAATTGAAATCCATTTGAGCTTTACATTCCTATTGAACAAATCAAACCCTAAATCGAGATTCTACTCCCCAGAAGTTCCAATTTTCGTTTTTAGCAAACAAAACCCATGAAATCGCCCCCTGTGAAATATTCAAATTATCCTCCAAAAATCATAGTAGATTCATAATGGAATCTACTTATGATCAGGAAATTTTGAGGATTTTCCTGGCAGTTTTGATCTCTGTCAAAAATCGGATTTCCCAGCTCTCTGGGAAAATCTCGATTTTCCTTCATCAGGGTATAGACAGACCCTAATGCACCAAGTCCATCCAATCTGTAACCTTTCTGCAACAACTTTCAATTTCTAACATAATTTCCTGTCATTTCTCAAAATTTGGGAATTTTTGGATTTGTTTCAGTACTTTTTACGGATTTTTAATTTCTGTCTAACAGATTCCAATGTCCAAAAATTCCAGAGATTTAGGTCTCTGATAACAGTGTGGCCTTTTCCAAACTGTAACCCGAATCCCAGTTCTGTAAAAAGACAAAAATTTCATATGTTCGTCAGAGACATTTTATCACAATTTCATACTTTTTCTCATCTGTTTACTATTTTTCCCGAATTTTCTACCGAAACCTGTCTGTTTCCTTCATTTACTAGAGTCGCCGGATTCCGATCCGACTTGCCGGAGTGGCACAGCTCCGACCATAGGTCAAAACCAGAAAGTGTAAAATTAAAAAATTCTTTCCTTACTGTACTCTGTCACCCCATAAAATTTGGGAATTTTTTATGGAAGTTTGATATCCTAAATCCCCTTTAGAATCAACATTTTAGGCAAAAATCACAAAATTTAGGGTTTTTATTGAATTTCTATATTTAAAAATACAAAAAATTAGATTTTCTAGCTCCATTATGTTTTTAGGGATATTTTAGGTGTCCATGCCAAATTTGGTTTAATTCCAAGTTCATTTGCTCCATGTGTTAGTTTGTCTTTAAATTCAAAAGCGAAAATCAAGAAAAAATCAGGTTAAATTCAATATTTTATGATATTTTTGCCATTTTAGGGTTTTTATCATGTACATGAGCATGTATAACCATATTAGGATTAATTTCAATGTCATTTGCATTTCATATTTTTCAATTTTACAAAATTTATTTCAAAAAACCCTGGTTTCAAGGCCATAGTCTTGTTATCGGGGGTATTTTGGTCATTTTGACCATAATTTCGAAATTTCAATTTCTAATTCCATAAATTTTCATGAATATCATCATATTTCATCATATTGTATTTGATTTATTTTATTTGATTTTCAAAATTCCAAAATTTATAAAATCTCTTTCATAAAACCCTGATTTCAAGGTCATCAGGGGTATTTTGGTCATTTTGACACCAATTTTGGATTTTCAAGTTTATTTTCAAAATTTATTCATTATTTATCATGTTTATATCAAAGGGGGTATGAATTTTGGTTTATATCTGAATAATATCCGATAATTTACAATATTTTCGGATAAATTCAGAAAAAACTACATTTTTGTGCTAACATTGTTTTCTAGTTTTGCAGGAATATTCAAGAAGAAGACTTAGTTTTATCTTATTTTATTTCAATTCAATGTAATATCAAATGTAATAATTTGGAATAAGAATTTACATTTTCTGCTTAGAATATGACTGCATTGCGTATAGTTTAATTTCTGCAAATTTCAATATGTGATGTATCATTCATGCACATTATTTCAAATCCACTATGGTTTACACGAATGACACGTGCACAAGCTCTTATGGAGTTTATAAACTCGGTGAGATTCGTATTTATGACCATAGTCAGAATACGAAGAAAACCAAGATTTATAATCTTTATATTAGCCACATTCAGCCTACACTCTTAGGCTAACTTCAAAATGCACTGCATTTCTCAAAGTTTTAAAAGGATTTCCCAATTCCTCAATGAAATTCCCTTTTCAAATTCATATTCATTCATTCATTCAAATTGCATTATTTTCAAATTCATTTTTTTAATTTCAATTTCAGAAAAATCAAATTTCTCAAGGATTTACCAAGTTTCTCATGATTAGATTTTCTCATAATTCTAAGTTTTCAAATGACATTTCAAAGCATTTCCCAAGTTCAATTCAACATTTTCCAATGTTTTAAAATTCTCAAATTTCAAAGTCTCAAGTTTAAAAAAAAAAATCGATTTTCTCACATTTCCCATTTTCCTAAGGACCCAGTTTCCTGAGAATCCATCTTTTCATTTCAAAACTCATTTTTCAATGAATTTCTTAGATTTTCTCAGAATTCTCAAATCCATTTTCTTATAAAAGCAAATTCCAAATCTCAAAAATCGATTTTCCCAAGATTCAAGTTTTCTTGAAAATTCACTTTCCAATCCAAATTTCTGATTTCCAATGAAATTCAATGATTTTCCCAGGAATTCAATTTTCAAGTACTTTTCCAATCAATTTTCAAGCATATTTCAATTTTCCAAAGCAAACATCATATTTTCTCAAACATTGCATTATTTTCAAAATTTCATAGCACAAACATGATTCTTTGTGCATTCTAGGAAAAATAGAGCATAATTTAGCTATTTGAGTCGAGTTAAAGCACATAATTGGTCCTTGGTTCAATTACCCCTCGTAAAGGCGCCAGGAACGGTTGAACCTCGTACCGACAGGCGGATCCCATTTCACGGAATTTTCCCGCAAATTTTCAAAACGGAGGCGGGTTAATTTTCAAAAACCATTTTCAAAACTTTGGTCGAGTTTGACTTGCGAAATTTGTTTCTCTCTCGCAAGGGAGGGGAAAAATTTTTGCGATGATAACACATGGGTGATCATACAGGTGAACATGCAGTTGTGATGGATGCTGGAGTTGGGCAAATGTTAGGTGACAGGTGCTATGGGTAAGTATAGTACGATGTATATGCTCTAGTGATGATTGTAGGAAAATATATTGTGAAACAGTGGCTTTGAGTGAGTGACTGTGAAAGAGAGGATTGCAGGTGGATATGCAGAGGTGTTGCTGTGGGTGCTAGTGGAATACATGAAGAAAACATAAGGTATGGAAAACAGAATATTGGACAATACCCTGAAACAAGCGTTGCAGTTCTAGGCTTTCTAACAACAACACTGAATTGGGATAGGCCGAAACTCATAGGATATACCTGAGTTACCAGTAAAGATTGTCTCATTGACCAGAAAGGCATCCCGTCACATGTCAATACTTTTCCTAATCCTGTATTTATGATATTCTGATATCAGATTCACAGAAGAAAAAAAAAATGTGTTGCTATCATAAGGCAGAATTCGTTATTTCCTCAGTAAACATATATGGCCAATACCAATGTAGACGTAGCTTCTCCATGATTCTGTAGAGCTCCATCGACTGTAGGTTACATTTAGGAAATGGAGTTTAATGACACCCCCCCACACACATAGTTGGCTATGCAACCAACAACGTTTGATGAGAGGGATGATGACACACCATAAGCCCACTAAAGAGACCATCAAGTAGAACCTGATTCCAATAATCAACGTAGTCATGAAATAGAAAACTTACCTTTGCTGCAATTCCCAAAGAGATTACTACCATGATCAAAGGAAAAAGGACAGTCCGACAAATCAGTAAAATCCCCAAAAATCCCAGCAACCATATCCCCAATGTGGCGCCCCAGACCCCGACTTTGGAAAAACTTAGGATTTTCTGTGAATTTTTTTTTGAAAGAGTTTAAATAGAAACAACAGAAAGCAAGGTGCTGAAAAGCAACAAAGCCGCGAGTCTGGGCGGCCACCACAGGTAAGTGCAACATGTGAAATAGTGTAACCAAAGGTGTGTACAAAAGTGTAACTACGAAGTAAAAAGGGGAAACACCCCAACAGTTTAAAGATTTTACAAAATATAAGTATAAAAGGTCCAAAATGGGGAATACATCACAACAACGCCCAAAACCACTAGGACACAGAATCTGCAAAGTAAGTGTGGGTCCTCTGAGCCTCCATCGCGTATCATCTCATCTGCACTAGATCTGTTCATCACCTACATCCCCATAAAACGAGGTCAGGCCTCTTGCGAGGTGGTGAAGAAACAACCACAGGCATAAACATATCTCTTTTAAAAAGGAAAGCAGTAACATAATTGACAAGTGTAAGTGCCTGTGTCAGGTAAGTGCAAGTGACAGGTACTAGTCAACAAGCTGTAGTAACAGGAAAACAAGTAGCTAAAGCAGCAAACTGAACTGTAAAGTGTACTGAGCAGCAAGTAACTAAAGTAACACTTGAAGCGACTGTAACAAGTACACAAGCAATAACAAATGTTGACAACAAGTGGAGTAACTGAGTAACAACTGAAGTAAAGACTACAACACAGGTAAAGCAACATCTACTGTAAGTCAGCTATTTGGTTAGTTCTTAAGTTCTTCTGATTACTCCTTCGGGTATGCGGAGGAAACCTCGCGTTCTGTGAGACCTGCACCCGGCGTCTATTATTTGATTATAGTGTGGTAACCGGGAAAGCTACAGACCGAGTCAACCTCATGCGAGAAACACACGGCTAGGAGAAAACACTCGCATAGGCAAGGATTGCAATCCATACTACTTCAGTAGTGAGGTCCTAAAAAGGCAACCTCGACCTCCCTGACTCTGAGTGACCGGAGGCCAAAGGGAACTACGGCTCCTATCAAAACACGTGTCGTAGTAACGACAAGTCACTTAGGGTTGTACCATCCACCATCTCCCAAGGTGAACCATTTTGTGAATGGGGCGAAGCATGTTTATCTTTCTTAGGCTCATGTTCATCCATACCTCACAATGAGGAATTTGCCTCGTGGTCCCCGCAGGGTACACAAAATGAGGACTTGGCCTGCCCATTCACGTGCTCAGTCTCACGCAGCCAACAGAGCACACCGCTCGTGAAAGCAGTCAAAACACCGTATTATTTATTTCATTTTCAGGGTATATCACACAAGAGTCCATCTACTACACAAGGGTCACTGCCCAAGGACTCTAACTAAGCCCACAACAAGTCATTTCATTTTTCATACCCTATGGTGTTCAATCTTTCTATTCCTTTCATTTCTTGGAGTAAGTGCACGTGGTGCGCTTACCAATGCCTCAAGCAATATACCTCCTCAAGGTACGCACTACTCAGTAATAGTGTCAGGATGTGCCAAGTGCAAAGTGTAAGAGTACTACATGTTTCTAATTTTGCACAAGTATAAACATTAGAGGCATTTACAATAGTTCTCACAGTCAAAAAGTACTACTTTGCATTCTTCGGTGTTAAGAATGCATTTAACAATATTTCCATACGTATGAGAATTACATTCGCATTTTCAAGGGCTTGGAAATGAATTCAACCAACATCCCGTCTAATGGGAATAACATTGACTATTCCATGGTAGATCGTTATTCTTGCAGTGAAGATGCAATTGCGACATAAAAGATCGTTACACGAGGTTCAACACACTTATGTGTTTGTAGCGAAATATGGGATATTCCGTCTTATGGGAATAACATTAGCTATTTCCACTGTATGGGGTGCCGCACCTGCGGACCCGAAACAAAGGTATGTGAACAACACTTGTAATTTTAAGTAACGAAGTCTCTAAGCTTGTGAACTTACCAAAATGACCAAAGCATATCGTTCTGGTCTGTTGAACGTAAACCAAAACATAAGGGTTTCCCTTATTCAATATGACACACATATGTGTCAAAGGTGATTCTGAAGTAACCCATCTAATGGGGATTACATTAGCATTACCATGGTTTGGGGTGTCGCGCCTGCGGACCCTAAACAAACTGTTTGCCAAATGAACGTAGGGCCACAATATGTAACTCATACCTAGTTTAGAGTGTGGGAACATCTAAGGAAACTCAAGGACGGGACACCGGAGTGTCGCATGTCCATTCAGTCATATCGAAGTAATCACTTAAGTGTTTTGTCAAGTATGTATGTACTTAGCTATGCCTATGTGTATGTGCATTTACATACATGTTTCCCATTTCACTTGTACTCAATAAGATACGACCTTACATGCATATGTATATATGTACACATACATATATATTCATTCGCACCAAAATATATATATACACCTATACATATATATATATATATATATATATATATATATATATATATATATATATATATATATATATATATATATATATATATATATATATATATATATATATATATATATATATATATATATATATATATCGAATTCTTTGAAACCCTAGGCATGAACACTTATGCCAAAACCCTAACCGACTAACGAAAAGGTGCGAGGCAAGACAAAGGCTAACCCGAACCTACTATGGTTCGGTTCTAAGTAGGTGCGGACTGATTTGATAGGGTAAAGTGTTATCAGCCACAATTAATGGCGTAACGGGGCTGCGAGTGTGCCAATACGAAGATCCACACACACTTGCTGCCAACAAGCTCTAATTAAGGGTGGTTTGGTCCTACGGACCAGACTGTCATGCCTACCATCAAGGTCTGGTCCAACTCATGGATCGGACCATACTTGCTAAGGGGTTCGGTTGGGGCTGATTCGAGCCCTGACAAGGGCCAACCGGTTAACATAGTGCAAGGGGTACTTAAGGTTGACCGAGGTGTCTAGTCCATAGGACTGGACCGCTGTCAAGACCTGCTAAGGTCTGAACCTTTCGGTTCAGACCAAAGCCCAAAGGGGCTTCGCTGAAAGAGAGGCCTCGAGGATGTCCAGCACTAAGCGGCTGGCACCCGGCTCCAACTAAGTGGAGCCACGGCTAGCACCGGGTGCTAGCAAAGCTGCCAAGGGTTCAGGTCTGAACCACGGTTCAGACCTGCACCCACAGAAAGCTAACAGGGTGTTAAGATGTGCACAACACCCATGTGGTGCGCGCCCAGCTCCAGCCAAGTGAAAACGGGCTGGGCTAGGTTACGACCAACTCAGGTCAACCGGCTATAGGGCAGGTCTGAACCCTCGGTTCAAACCAGCACCCTAACCCACACCGTCTAACAACACTACGTGTAGCACTAACATGTAAAGCAATACATTTATAAATGTATAATATATTTATTATTATATATATTTTTTAAAGTTGCTGCTTCTGGGCGCGCAGGCCTCTCGCCCAGCGCCCAGCTCCATTCTTGGAGTGCAGTGAATGGACAAAGGGGTCTGGTCCACTGGACCAGACCGAGCCACCCTTGCCAGCATGAACCAGAGCCCAAGGGCTTGCTAAGAGGGTGTGCTGGGCACGCCTAAAGCCGGCCCAACCTGCTCCAGTCCTGGTTCCAAAGGAAAAACCAAAACGAAATAAAATAAAAAAAAATTCAAGAGGTTAACACATCAACCACCGGCAGCATGGCCTTCGCACATCCCAAAGGGAGTGGTCACGTTGTGACCCACACCCAAGGGCTAGGCTGAAACACCAGTCCCAATGTGCTGGGACTGGTTTGAGCCAAAAACCCAAAAAGAAAGAAAGCACACTGAATGAAAAATGAATGGACTGGCGGGTTGGGTGTAAGCTGGACGAGCCCAGCTCGGTCCAGCACACCCCTATGATGAGAATGCCATGAAATCAATCAGGGAAAAAAAAGAAAAAAGAAAATGAATGAACATGGCAACACTATTATGAAAAAAAAATGAACAACTAACATGCATAGGAGAGAAATGAAACACAAGCAAATATAACAATGTAGGAATCAAAAGGAAATCCATTGCAAAAGCATGCAGCACAAAAGCTTATGAAAAACTGTGAAGATTCAATATTTTAAACTACTTTTCTAGCTAATCTTCCATTTGGGCTTGCATGCATTGATGCAAAGCACCATTGGCTTTCTGTCAATCCAGAATCAAATGAAGAGGGTGAGTCTTCACCTCAGCAGGTATTGAAGAAGGAGATGGAAGATGTTGAAGTGCTGCAGCTATTCCACGCCAAGGAGAAGCCCACTGCTGGAGTGAGGGAGCTTGAGAGAAGAGAGGGAAAGAAAAGTCGCCCAAACAAGGGGGCCCGTTTTTTTTTTCTAAGGTTTTTATAGAGGCTGAAAAAGGCTGGACGACTGGGATTTATTCCCACCAAGATGGAAGGTTGGGGAGCTCCATGCCCCCCCCAACCACCAATGCATGTCAAGCTTTCCAAAAAAGTTTTGCAAAATTTTAAAAAACGCCGTTTTGAAAAACCTTAAAAGTTTAAACAAATTACAAGGGGGCTCCCTTGGTGTGATCATCGCAAAATTTTTCCTCTCTTGTGGTTTCTCTCTCTTCCTTCTCTTTTCCTTTTCTAACCCCTTATTTTCCTCCTTTTTGAAGGGAGAAGAATAAAAGATAGAAAAAGAAAGATAGAAGAGAAAAGAAGAGAAAGAGGAACTCTTTTGCGGGGTCTCACTTGACCTTAATTTTGAAAATATTTTGAGAAAAATAACTCGCCTCCGTTTTGAAATATTTTGCCGGAAAACTGGGAGACGGGATTCGCTCGTCGGTACGAGGTTCGACCGTTCCTGGCGCCTTTACCAGGGGTAATCGAACCAAGGGTCGAATTCATGCCTTTTGCTTTGCTAGGAAATTATCTAAGAATTTATCCTAAGTCTAAATGCATAAAGAATCATGCTTGTGCAGTGCAAAGATGTATGCTCTTTTTGAAAAATTTGATTTGGAAATCTCCAAGTTTTATGAGATAGACTTGATAATGGATTGAAGATTTGGTTTTTGAATGGTAGAATCTAACTTAGAACTTGAGATAGATCAGAGAAGTTCTAAAGTCTTTGAAGTAAATCAGAAAGATTTGAAGCTTTGAAATGAAAGGAAATAAAGTTTCAAAGTCGGAAAATGGACTTTGAATTTAATTATGGGTTTAGGAGAAGAAGATGAAATTTTGAAGTGATATTGAATTTGAATATTAGAATGGATCTGAGAAAGTCAAATGGTATTTAAAAATAGGAAGGGATTTAGGAAGTTCAGAGGAGATCTGAAAATGAAATTGGATTTGAAATTTGGAGTTGGGAATGGAATTGGATTCTGGATCCTAAAATAGATTTTGGATCTAAATCTGAGATCCAAGGTGGAGTTGGATTCTGGATCCTAAGATGGAATTGGATCGGAATCTGAGATCCAAGGTAGAATTAGGTTCTGGATCTTAGAATGGATTTGAATCTGAAGTCTGAGATCCAAAGTAGAATTGGATTCTGGATCCTAGAATGGATTTTGGATATGAAGTATGAGATCCAAGGTGAAGTTGGTTTCTAGATCCTAGAATTGATCCAAGATTTTTGGAATTCAAGATGGAATGTGGATCTGAAGTCAGAGATCCAAAAGTGGAGATTAATACTTGGAAATCTAGATCCAAGTTTTAGGATCTAATTTTGGATTTTTGGAATTTCAATATTGATTTTAAGATGAATTTCAAAGTCAATTTGGACTTTGAATTTGAAACTTGAATTTGGATTTTTAGAAAATGAATCAAGTTGAATTTAAACTTTGAATTTGGTTTCAAAGTTTGGATTTTTAAAAAAAGTGAGATAGCATTGATAGGAAGAAGAGATATTTACACTCACTTGGATTTTGAAAATATGATGCAATTTTATCCTAAATGATGAATGAATTTGAATAATTTTGAAATTGGATTTGAAAAAGCTATTCCATTCTTTAAATGAATCAAGAATGAGGTTGAAGATATAATATACCCCTGACTATGGTCATTGGATATATTATATAATAACCACATTTAAATTCAAGTGAAGAATAAAATACATTTTTTGGGTGCTTTTATAGAATTTTAAAATGAAATTAACTCTCAATATACCCTGACTATGACCATTGGTATATGTATTGAATTAATTTTAGATTAAATTCTGATAAAAGAGAAAAATATTTAAAGAAAATATGATGATTTTGAAAAAGGATCCAGTGTGGATCCAGTTTTTTCATAAAAGATAAAAATACTAAGTCTTGTTTACATCCCGACTATGGCCGTTGATGTAAATCATCAACTTAGGATTAATTTAACTCTTACGAAGCGGTGCACGTGCCATTCGTGTTTCACCATGGTGAGAATTTTGAGAAATAAAGGGAAAATGGCGTGAAAATGAGCCATTTATGAAAAAAATGCTCATACATTCTATCTAAAACAGGGAATGCAAATTCTCATTAAGATCTAATTTATTACAATATACAAAACTGAATTTACAACTCAAAGTAATGACCCATTTTCCACGTATTCCCTGCAAAAATAACTGGCTTAATATGAAAAAAAAAAATGTATACATCACATGGATTTCCAAAAGATGTCAATGATAAGAAGATGCTCATATAACAAGAAAAGATAAGAAATGATGTATATGTATATACTTATACACGTATATATAGGCATGTATGTATACATATATATGTATATATATACATCAATAACTTATGAGAAGTATAACATAATAGACTTATTTATTCATCGATTTCTACATATGAATTCCAGAGGTAATCATTATCATAAATATTAATATGTTAAGATATGCAGGTGGGAAAGTAGCCCACTGGTGCTGTAGTGTTGCAGCTGGGCTAAAAGCAAGTGATTGCCATGGATGGTAGGTGGAAGAGGTGCTGAGTTGATGTAACAACAACTTTTATACTGTGGCAAATACAGTTGTTTGTGAAGGATGGGTGTTGTGAGTTGCAGCCATCGTGAGCCACTATGAAGGGCTTATAGCAAGGTCAACATGAATGTTACAGGGAAGTGAGAGTGTGCAAAATATTGAAAATGAAAATGCAATGGAGTGTAAGTGCAACAAATGTAAGTGGGGAGATAATTGCTGTGAGAGTGTAATAGGGGATATGCAACAATGAGCATGCTGGTGGAATGTGTTATGCTGGTATACAAGTGGCAGATAAGTAGGCAGTGAAGGTGGGTCATGTGCACAGGAGTAGGAGATGAAGGTGTATAGCTGAAACAGGGTACTGGTATAGCAGTGTGCTATTCGCAAGTAGTGAAGTGGCAAGTAGTGGTATATCGGCCCAGGTGCTGAAGGTGAAATGAAGATAGTGTGGGTGCTGATGCAGCAGATGAAGCAGGGTTGGTTAATGTAAGAGGGGATCTGCAGTGCATCGGCATTGTTGTAGGTATGCAGGAAGCTGCTGCTGACACGAGTGATGTGGCTGATGTACAGTATTTGCAGGAGATAATGGACAGGGTGACTATGGATGTGGCTTATGTACATGACAAGTGAGGTGGTAGATGCACTATTGAAATGATGATGTGCCTAGGAAAGATGTTTCTAAAGGGTGATTTACAATAAACATGTATAATAAACAGTTCTTTTCAACAAGTTTAGCCAACTAGAGAGTCTAAACAGATCTATTTACAATACAACAATCTAGAGTTAATACCATAATGTTTTTTATTCAATATTCAAAGTAAAAAAAAGTTAGCAGGAAACAAGGGTTTTCAGTAAGGGAGAAAGGAGCTTACAATTTGACCATACATGAATGAGGGTCTCTTATGATAATCATAAAGAAAACAGAAGATTATCATAGTTGCGTTAGATAAATCTGGCCCCTGTGAACACCCTCGTGCAAGGAATTCAGGACCTGAAGAAAGCCACTCCTGCTATAGCTCTATTGCTTTTGCCGATTTCAACCTTACTCAAAAGACACACACCAGTTAAAGCTTCAATGATATCGACTAACTTTGAAAACCTCTCACCCTTGATCCCTCACAATGGAAGCTTTATAATAAAAGAAAAAGAAAATGTTTGTTTATGAAATGCTCTGATCCTATAGGCTGATTACCATCTACCTGATTTTAAGTCTTTGATCATGAAATCTGACCCAGTTGCCGAAATGTTAAACAACTAAATACTGATGAATGACACACTGTGGAAATGCTAAACCATGAATAGGACAATGGATTTGTAAGTACCTTTTCAGGCCATCATCCGAATGTACAGGGATTTGTCAAATTGTTTCAACAATTTCTTCTTGACAGACTACATGCCTTCAGTATGATTTTCTAAATTCGCCTATCTCATTAGGTCTATTTTTTGAATTCCATGAGCTTCACCAAAATGATTCCAGTCTGTTAGGTCAATTTTGGGCAACTGACCCTTATGGAAGGAGGCAACGCAGAACCGATCTCATGGCATACCATTATGCAGAGGATATACCAGAAACATAGATTTATGGGGGGGTGAACCAGACATTTCACAAAACAAAAGAGAAATAAGTAAAAACTAAACATGATGTGGATGTAACACGCTGATCAGAATGATACAAGTATAACTATTAATTTGACCCATGTAGCAAAATAGGCATACGATTCAGTCAAGCAAGCTGAAGCATAGTGGTTACCATTGTTCATGATGATTTTTTTTATGAGGTATGAACCCCAGTGGTCAAGATGCATATGATACGACCAGGGTTTGATTCACAAAGTATTGTCATAAGTATGAATTAGCATCACAAGCAACTTCAACTAAGTACAGTAACATCCTTACCGTGAAGTCCTTCAAAGACCCAAAGATTACAAAAGTAACATTCAGGTTTGGAAGAGCATCAAATTGTTGTGCAATCAGAATCCGACCCTCAAAATTCCATAGGTAACTGCAGGGTGGAAGATGCTTTTGCAATATTCTGACTATCACAAATGCTAAATTTAAAGAGCTCAAAACACAGAACAATAGGCAACATGGATGGTGATCTGAAGAGAGACTTTACAGATGGTCAAATATAATAAGATGGGCAAGATACCAATGAAAACATGAACTTAAAAAAAAATGACAGATTAATAATTGCAATAAACATGGGTAAATTCCAAAAGGAAAAATAAAGAACATGAGTTATCAATCAGTAGCTATACTGCTAATCGCAGATGAACAGGAAGAAAATTAAGGTAATAACCAGAGGAAGGAATTAGCCCTTTGTTGCAGAGCACAGGTTGATACCGCCATTAGGCACATCGTCATTGCATTTTAGGCATCGTTGGAGCACGATCATGAAATTGATATTGCACGTAAAGGAAATTGGAATACAACAAAAAGAAATAGGAAAGATAAAGGGATATACAAATGATGTTAACATTCAGATTATATCAATCAAGGAAATATGATACATCCCAAATGACAAGTTCATTGAGCCCAGAATCCTAGATGCAGAAGTGGATGTTGTCTGTTATTATAGGTATTAACAAGTGCTCAATATCATAAACAAAACATAAGGGACATGCAATAGAATCAAAGTCTGTCTTGAAGACAACGTAGGTGTACAAGGGATTGACAAATCAAGAGGAAACCAAAATCTAAAAGCAGAAAAAAAAAAGGGAAGGTGTGTTGGAACGAAACATTCTGATTACTGTAGCAGCCGGTGGGTCGACACTTTTATATGCAGGTCGACCCTACCATTTATGCATTGTAAAAAAAAAAAAAACGAAGAATGAAATTTAAGACAAGGAGATACTGTAAATAAAGGAACGTTTCACAGAAAATTAGAAAAGAGAGGAAGAAAGACTCACCTCGGTGGTGTTTTTATAATAGGGTCAATTTTCAGTCGCAGAAATATAGAGGATCAACTTTTCTTATGGGCGACTTCAAGAAAAATGTCTTGCGTGGGTGTTCTTCTTCTTCTTCTTGCCGGGACCGCGAACTAATGGAGGATCTGGCTTTTGTGCAGAAATACTGAAGAAGGGAGGCCCTCTTTCTTTCTATTGCAGAGAACCTTTGATTTGGGAATTTGTTGAGAGGAAGGATGGTGCACGAAACTCGATGGGAAAGAAAATGACGGATCCTTCAGAGAAAACTTTGATGGAAGGAATATCAATGGAAGAATCGGATGAAGTTGATGGGATTGTAATCGCTGTGTGAGTGTCAATGATGGATCTCAGAGGAGGAAGATGGATGCGAGAGACAGGGAATGGATACCGGGGTGAAAACGGGTGAAAGACTTCATTGAAGGGAAGAGATAGGGGTGCGGGGGTGAGAAAACGGTCCCTTTAGGGTTTCCTTGAGTGCCCTTTTAAGGAGCAACAAGGAAGATTCGAGAAGAGGAGGTTAGAGATGAAGGGTGAAGGTGACGGCCGTTGGTGATGAAGGGTGGAGAAGGAGAGGGATCGAGCGAGATGGTGATCGGGCGGCTGAGCAGGAGGGGAAGGTTCTGGAGGTTTTTGAGAATGGAGGCCGAAAGGGAGAGGGGTTTGGCAGAAAGAGGAGGGCTTAGGGTTTCGTAAGAAGAACCAAGCATATACGTGAAGCTTTGTTTTTTTTTTAAAAAAAAAATCGATTTTCCAAAAAGAGGCTCCTTCAAAATTTTTTCAAAAAAAGTGTTTTTAAAATGATTTTTTTAGCAAAATTGACTTAAAAGGTTTAAACTCATTCGTTTTTCTTATAATTTTCCCAATTTTTTGGTTTTTTGTGTTATCTTGCATTTTTTTGTATTTTTAGATAAAAAATCCTAAAGTTTGTGAGAAAACAAAGATTAATACTATTTTTTTTGTGTGTTTTTGTAAAAATATTTACAAAAGGGATTTTTTCTGAGAATTGAAGGCAATTTTTGAGAAAATTTCTTCAGAAAATACATTTGGATCCAGATTTTAAGAAAATACGGATTTAAAACACTGGATTCGGATTTGAATATATCAATATGGAATTTAATTCAGAAAATATGAAGAATGACTGAAATTTAGCTTTGAAATCGCTTTGATTTTCTCAGAAGATGGAGTCAGGGGCAAAAGGGTCATTTCGCAAATTTTTGAAAAATTTGGAGTGTTCACAGATGCCCCTCTTTGCTACTAAGCCGATTGAAAGCCGAGCTTAGTGACAAAGATAACACTCAAAATTTTGAAAATGCCCTAGTCAGCAGATCTGAACTGGGTGTGGAAGAATTATTTTGAAAACAGGGCTTCTCATGCTTAAAACCTTATCCTGAATGGTTTTGGGGCGACAAAATCCTCGAAAATGAGATGATTGAATAATAGAGGATGAGGAAATCGTGATGTGACTTTGGATGAAAATTCTGAGATGGTGGGAAACGAAAATTTTGATCAGGTCTCATGGGTGAGACAAGATACTCTTTTTGGAATGATTCAGGTTTAGCCCTTAACCTGGATGGGACGAAGATATATCATAAATGAACTGAATGAGGAAAGGATTATGCGAAGACCTTGATGGGACATTTTTGGAAAATGTCTTATGAAATGAAGCTCAAGTAGGATTCTTTTTTTGGATGGATATACAAAACATAGGTTTCTTGATGGGAAGAACCATGATGGGATTGGAAGAAAACATCTCGTTAGAACGAGGAATCTCGTTGGAACGAAGAATCTCGTTGGAACGAGTCTTAGGTTTAACCTAAACCTAAAAGGAAGATGCCTCGCGAAGCGAGGTTCCGGGTTAACTCTTAACTTGAATAGGAAATCTACCATACGGGTTTCTCAAATGAAGAAACCATAATGGGACCTTCGGAATTTGGACAAACAAATCCGAACGGGGTTTTGCAAAAGGAAGAAGATAGGGTTCTTAAAGCTTTTGAAAAGAGGGAAGAAATGGGGCGTCTCTTTGTTGAGACTGAAATAGTTTTTGAAATCAAATGATCTTTCGCAGGAGGTTCAGGTTTGACCCTTATCCTGAGTGGGAACCACCATACGGAATCCTTGACTGAAGAAACCGCGAAGGGACAAGAAGAGATACTTCAACCGAATGAGGCAACTCTTCCGGAAAAATATAAACAACGCTAGGTTGCATCAAAATGGATATTGAACATTTATTTCATTTTTGGAATAGCTAGAAAATTTTGCCAATAAGATAAAATTGTAGTTGTTTCAAACACTTGAAAATGTGTATGTATGTGCAAAGATATTCCCTCTCTTACCTAGAGTATTTCCTCCAAATGAGGTTAACTACTCAGTTCTAAGAGTCAAATTCAAAATTTTAGCACTGATGACTTTCTTCAAGGAAGCTATCCATTTCCTTGATATGAGAAGAGAAGAAATATTCTTAATTTCATAAAAGCAAATAGTGAAAGGATATTGATAAAAGAATTTCGCATGAGAAAAGATGACTTCTGAAAACTTTGGCAGTTTGATATCTGGGTGTTTTCCCACGATGATCTTTTTGCACTCTTTTTGAGTCATTGGGCTTTCTCAGTTTTTCTCATCATCCTTCATTTGGATGTCCTGACTTTTCTCTCTTTTTCAGGGAAGGGTACATCACAAACTCCTTCATCTTGGAGATGTTCCGATCCTTCTTTTATCTCAATGATTTTTTGGATGTCACTGGCTCAAAAGGTCTTTAGATGATAGCTGGAATCAAATATCTTTTAGGGTTTGTCGGTAGGTTCATCGCACTCGCCTTCATCTCGATGGTGATCTAAACTTTCCCTGGAAGGATCTGTCACAAACTCTGTCAACTTGGAGATGTTTCAAATCTTCTTTGGCCCCGGGGATCTACTTGCTTAATTCGTCTTCATCTTAAAGACAATCGAAAGATCCCCTTTGCGGATATTTGATTGAAGCTTTAAATGAATAAATGAGGAGATATGGATTGAGTGGATTCTTTTTATAGCTCAAGATATTTCCACTGCCTGATTGCTAGAAAAAGTCATCTTTAAACATGCGTCATAGCCAAGATCAATATCAATTCGCTTCTAGCTTTTCAACATCATTGAAGATTTCTTTCATTGATCATATCGAGGACATTTCTTACATCCTTTTCGTTGATCAACAGGAAAGGATTTGAATTTTACCTCTTTTCGCAAAAAGTTTTACTTTTTTGGAAAGAAATGCTAGAGGTAATCTGAGAAAATTCTTTTTGTGTAGTCAGATTTTTAGAATCAACAAATGCTTTTAGCAAATTGGCAAAGTTTTCACGAATTCTGTGTGAAATACTCACTAAATATAGATTTTGATGAGACATTTAGCTGAAATTTAAAGAAATGGTGTAAGAATCAGACTTTAGAAAACTGGACTGATGAAATAACATTAGATTTTGGAAATCCCGACCAATTATGAAAACTGGGTTTGAAAATCCCGACCAGTTATAAAAACTGGATTTAAAAATCCCGACCAGTTATAGAAACTGGATTTGAAAATCCTGACCAGTTATAAAAACTGGATTTGAAAATCCCGACCAGTTATAAAAATTGGATTTGAAAATCCCGACCAGTTATGAAAACTGGATTTCAAATCTCGACTAGTGAAAAATACTGGATTTCAAATCCCGACCAGTGAAAAACACTGGATTTGAAAACCCCGACAAGTTATAGAAACTGAATTTGAAAATCCCGACCAGTTATAAAAACTGGATTTGAAAATTCTGACTAGTTATAGAAACTAGATTTGAAAATACCGACCAGTTATAAAAACTAGATTTGAAAATCCCGACCAGTTATAGAAACTGGATTTGAAAATCTCGACCAGTTATAAAAACTGGATTTGAAAATCCCGACCAGTTATAAAAGTTGGATTTGAAAATCTCGACCAGTTATAAAAACTGGATTTGAAAATCCCGACCAGTTATAAAATCTGGATTTGAAAATCCAGACCAGTTATAGAAACTGGATTTTGAAAATCCCAACTAGTTATAAAAACTGGATTTGAAAATCCCGACCAGTTATAGAAATTGGATTTGAAAATTCCGACCAGTTATAAAAATTGGATTTGAAAATCCCGACCAGTTATAAAAACTGGATTTGAAAATCCCGACCAGTTATAGAAACTGGATTTGAAAATCCCGACCAGTTATAAAAACTGGATTTGAAAATCCTGACCAGTTATAGAAACTGGATTTGAAAATCCTGACCAGTTATAAAAACTGGATTTGAAAATCCCGACCAGTTATAAAAACTCGATTTTGAAAATCCCGACCAGTTATAAAAACTGGATTTGAAAATCCTGACCAGTTATAGAAACTGGATTTGAAAATCCTGACCAGTTATAAAAACTAGATTTGAAAATCCCGACCAGTTATAAAAACTGGATTTGAAAATCCCGACCAGTTATAGAAACTGGATTTGAAAATCCCGACCAGTTATAAAAACTGGATTTCAAAATCCCGACCAGTTATAGAAACTGGATTTGAAAATCCCGACCAGTTATAAAAACTGGATTTCAAAATCTCGACCAGTTATAGAAACTGGATTTGAAAATCCCGACCAGTTATAGAAACTGGATTTTGAAAATCCCGACCAGTTATAAAAACTGGATTTGAAAATCCCGATTAGTTATAAAAAAATGGATTTGAAAATCTCGACCAGTTATAAAAAAACTGGATTTGAAAATCCCGACCAGTTATAGAAACTGGATTTTGAAAATCCTCACCAGTTATAAAAACTGGATTTAAAAATCTTGACCAGTTATAGAAACTGGATTTTAAAAATCCCGACCAGTTATAAAAATTGGATTTGAAAATCCCGACCAGTTATAGAAACTGGATTTTGAAAATCCCGACCAGTTATAAAAATTGGATTTGAAAATCCTGACCAGTTATAAAAAACTGGATTTGAAAATCCCGACCAGTTATAAAAAAACTGGATTTGAAAATCCCGACCAGTTATAGAAACTGGATTTTGAAAATCCTGACCAGTTATAAAAACTGGATTTGAAAATCCCGACTAGTTATAAAAAACTGGATTTGAAAATAAAGGATTTAATCTGATGTTTTGAAAGTGATTGAATTTGGGAGATTATAACCTAAGGGTTGAGAAAATGATGAGATTTTGAAGATATTGCAACCAAAGGTTGGAAAACTGAGAGCATTTGAGAGATTGAAGATCTTGAAGGTTTGGAAATGATAGAATTTGAGGAGTCGTACCCTAAAGGTTTGATCTTTTGGAACACACGACCAGTTGGAGCTGAATCTTTTGGAATACATGACCAACGAGTGTTGGATCTTTTGGAATACATGACCAACGAGTGTTGGATCTTTTGGAAATATATGACCAACGAGTGTTGGATCTTTTGGAAATACATGACCAACGGAAGCTGGATCTTTTGGAAATACCTGACCAGCGAGTTTGCTGGATCTTTTGGAAATACATGACCAACAAAAGCTGGATCTTTTTGGAAATACATGACCAACGAATTGCTGGATCCTTTGGAAATACATCAAATTTTGGGAAGTTCAAGTCAAGGACTTTTGATCAGAAGGTTGAATTTAGGATGTTAACGGTGCGAGGACCGGATTTTCCAAATGAGCTCAATATATGATTGAGAAAAGTTTGAGAAATAAACAACACGAGGACTGGATTTTAGAGACGAGCTCAGTTTTTCAAAAGGCATTTAGAAATCAGAGATTCTTGGCGAAAATTAGTGGACCACCACAGTTTAACTGTATGTGGTCCACTTTCAGGATTTATCCCTTATCCTGAACTGGGAAGGAAGGAAAGAAATACCTCGTTTAGCAGAAGGCATCAGGTTTATCCCTTAACCTGAAGGGGACAAAAGAATTTTCAAAGAGAATAAGCCTGAATTTTTGAATTTTGAAATGGATTAGCCGGAAGGCTGGAATTTGGAAGAAGGTCCCGCCTGGCAGTTGGGTTTTTTTTTTTAAAAAGAAGAGAGTCCGAGTTGGGACTCGAATCTTCAGAAAATAAAAGATAAAAAGAAACCCGAGTTTTGAAAACTTGAATTTCTAAAGATATGATTGTTTTCCAATGCGAGGATTGGATTCAAAAGGAAGTCCTGGTCGGAACTCAGAACTTCGAACGAAAAATAATAGAGGGAAAACCCGAGCTGAAACTCGGATTTCTAAAAAATGATTGATTTTCAATACGAGGATTGAATAAAAAAAAGTCCTGGTCGGAACTCAGAACTTCGAACGAAAAAATAATAGAGGGAAAACCTGAGCTGAAACTCGGATTTCTAAAAAAATGATTGATTTCCAATGCGAGGATTGGATTCAAAAGGAAGTCCTGGTTGGAACTCAGAACTTCGAATGAAAAATAATAAAGGAAAAACCCGAGCTGGAACTCGGATTTCTAAAGAAATGATTGATTTCCAATGCGAGGATTGGATTCAAAAGGAAGTCCTGGTCGGAACTCAGAACTTCAAATGAAAGAATAAAGGGAAGAAGCCCAAGTGAGAATTCGGGTTTTTGACAGAAAGTTTTTAATCAAAAGATTGAGTTTTGAAAATTTGCCAATGCGAGGACCGGACCTGGGATTGAGAATGACCATTTAGAGGACTGAGTTTATTTGCATGTGATCTGATTGCCCCCTTATCTTGACTGGGGGAGGAAATAAAATTTGAGAAAAACTGACGAGAAGAGATAGAAATTGTTGGAAGATTTGACAAAAGAGAAGAATCAAAGAAATTTTATGGAAATTATCTTTGTAAAAGAATTCTAACATGTAGCATTGTTGCTCCTATGAGGAGTTTCAGGATTATCCCTTATCTTGAATGGGAAAGGAATAAAATTTAGGCAAAAGTTGATAAAAAGCTTTGATAAAGAATTGGAAGAATTAAAATTTAATTAAGAAATAAAATTGATAAAATTGGATGAAGAAAAAGATTTAGCAGAGATTAATGAAGCTTTAAAAGAGAAAGACATTCAGGACTATCCCTTATCCTGAAGAAAGAGGGACCTCGTAGGATGAGGTTTCAGGTTTATCCCTTAACCTGAAGGGGGGGTCAAAGAAGGAAGAAGAAATACCTCATGGGAAAAGAGGCATCAGGTTTATCCCTTAACCTGAAAGGGTAGGATTTTGAAATAAGATTTGACAAGAGAAAATAAAAATGGATGAATAAAATTTAATAAAATTTGATAAAGGTAAATAAAACTGATAAAGACTGAAAAAAGATTTGAATTTTTTTGAAAAAGAGTTTGATCCTGCCTGCATGTGGGATCTTTAAAATGAGAAAAGAAGATGAGAAAATCATTTTTGGAAAGAAAGATTAACCGCGAGAGCTAATCTTTGAAAGGGGATCATTCATGAGAGATCATCATGAGGGTTAATTTTTTGAAGCAATGATTTGAAAACCAATTTTTAGAAAATATGTTCAACACGAGGGTTGATATTTGAATGTAATGATTTGAAATCAATTTTTTTAGAAAATATGATCAACACAAGGGTTGATCTTTGAATGCCATGGTTCGAAATCAATTTTTTAGAAAATATGATCAACACGCAGGTTGATCTTGGAATGTAATGATTCGAAACCAATTTTTAGAAAATATGATCAACACAAGGGTTGATCGAATGTAATGATTCGAAGTCAATTTTTGGAAAATATGATCAACGCAGGTTGATCTTTGAAATGCAATAATTTGAAATCAATTTTCAGAAAATATGATCAACACAAGAGTTGATGTTTGAATGTAATGGAATCATTTTTTTGGAAAATGAGATCAACACAAGGGTTGATCTTTGAATGCAATGGTTTGAAACCAATTTGTAGAAAAATATGATCAACACAAGGGTTGATCTTTGAAAAAGGTTGTAATAAAATATTTGAACTAAAATTTTCATGATTTTTAAAAGACCCTCATAGGTAATATCATTTCTCTCATGAATGATATCAGGATTGTCCTACATTTTAAAAAAAGGAAAGGAATTTTAATGCCCCAAAATAGCAAAAAGAAGGAAGTATTGAATATCAAAGATATAAAGAAAATTGACATTTTTTTTAATAAGCAAAAGTTTTGATAACAGAACTGAATATTTACAAGTATTTTAACTAAAAGAAGTCACAAAGACTGGGCTGACTTGCCCCTACAAAGCGACTGACAGAAAAGGATGAAAGTGAAAAACTCTTGGCATTCTCAATTCTCTGATTGGTCTGGAAAAGGTCCGTTTGAAATTGCAGACTGCTCTTCTCCTTCCTCTGGTACTAGAAGCTATTTATCAATGTAGTCATGCATAATGTTTTTGAGGACGAAGCAGCGCTCCGTGTCATGTCCCCTTGCTCGATGAAACTTGCAGAAGCGATCTTTCAATTTTCCCATGATGACAGGAGGATCAACTTTTCTTGGGAGTTTGATCATTTCTTTCTCGAGCAGATATTGGAGAACTTCTTCGATCGACTGACCTAGAGGGGTAAGCTGGCGATCATAACCCCAACCTTCATGCTTTGCTTTCTTCGGCTTGCTTAACTTCTGCCGAGTGTTGACCCCTGCCTGGTAGCTGGACTGAGCTTGCATGTTTGGGAGATTTGGATGCTTTTCTTCTTCATTTTTGACAAAGAGATTCTTATCAAGGCAGTCTTGAACTATATTCTTGAAATCAAAGCAATGCTCAGTGTCATGCCCTGTTGCTCAATGGTACCCACAAAATTGGTCTATATATTTTTCCATGATTGTGGAAGGGCTGGCGGCTTTTGGGAGCCTGAGTAATCCGCTAGACAACATATATTCGAGGACTTTGTCGAGCGGCTCATCTAAAGGAGTGAAATCCCGATCCTTGCTCCAATCCTTGCGCTTTGGTCCTTCTTGCTTCTTGCCTTTCTGCTGAGGATTGTATTGAAGAAGTCTATCACTGTTTTCGCAACATTTTCCAATCTGGCCTTTACATACTCCCAAGTTTCTGCCCTGGTTGCTTTGGTTGCTGCCCTTGCTGGCTTTGGAATTTCCTACACTGATATTGTTGTGTTCATTCATGGGGAAAGTGACAGGTGTCTTTTCTTCTGTGGGAGCTTTTCCGTAATTGGCTTCAGCTTGTTCAGACAATATCTCGACCATCATCCTTTTGAATAATTGGTATATCGCGGGATCAATCTCACTTTTGCTGTCCTGAACTCCCTTTCTGAAATTTTTTTAAGAATCCATTCCTTACTCTCTCTCTGCTTATAACTGGGATGTTAGATCAGTGCAATCTTTGATCTTTTTCCCCAAATCAACTGATAATGCAATGCTCTCTCTGTAGGGCAAAACTGGGGTTTTTTAGAAGAGATCTAGGAAGAAATTTTAATAAGGGAGGAAATCATAAAAAATGAAAATATCCCATTACGAGGGATCGGGTTATCACCAAAAATTGGCGACAATTCGCATTGTTTTTCTAAAAAAGGATAGACAAGTAAAATGTGAATAAAGATAAATTTTGAAAAGGACATATCCTGACAAAAGATGTTTTATTGTAAATGAGGGTAAGGAATAAAATATAGAAAAGAAAATTTTTGAAGAATTGCAGGCAGGATTAAAAAGAATTAGAATAAATTAAGAGAAGAAAAGGAAAATACACCTGGATTTTAAAATAAAGAGGAAATTTTGAATAATATATACCCAGGGTTTTGAAAAATATAGGGAATATAAAAATATCATACAATCATAGATATACAAACAAGGATGCACAAACAACACTCCCTAGAGGCTGACTCTAAATGCAATATTTTGAAATGACTTGTAGGACCTTAATCCTAACTCTAGGGTTCAGATCATCTGATTCCAATCAAGATACGCCGATATACTCAAGCCGAAGCTCGAAGTACGTGGCATAGAAATATTCCTCCGGTTCTAAAGGTAATGGCTTCCCAACATCCTTGAGCACCTACCGATATACCTCGGACTATGGCCCTTAGGTACGTGGTAGGGGGCGCGAACCCAAATAAGTGGATCAGTTGTGAGGCTCTCTCCAAAACTATGGTTCAGTGAGACAGCCCAACAACGTGAAGACCGAGACAATATAAGTAAGGAGGTTTTCAAAATATGCTCAACATGCAAGAAATCAGATGGCTCTAATGCAAGTCCTAAAGAGATAGATTAAAATGAAGAAAAGCATATACTTGCATACATTGTTTTGCATTCAATCCCTAGAATTAAGGAGAGTTGTATTTCAGACCTAGATCTAATGTGACCATGAAATAATCTCCTCAATATGGTCCTACCAAACCATACTTAAATCCTATATGCAATGATGTCAGCTTAGGACAGAGTCTAGGCTCCTAAGGTTTGCATGGAAAATATAGCTGACATTTTATAGAATAAAAACTCAGATAATATCAAAGTAAGAAGAAAAAGCATAATTCGACCGAACGGAGACGAGTCCCATCTCGGTTGCCAAAACTGTGATCATCGCAAAATTTTTCCTCTCTTGTGGTTTCTCTCTCTTCCTTCTCTTTTCCTTTTCTAACCCCTTATTTTCCTCCTTTTTGAAGGGAGAAGAATAAAAGCTAGAAAAAGAAAGAGAGAAGAGAAAAGAAGAGAAAGAGGAACTCTTTTGCGGGGTCTCACTTGACCTTAATTTTGAAAATATTTTGAGAAAAATAACTCGCCTCCGTTTTGAAATATTTTGCGGGAAAACTGGGAGACGGGATTCGCTCGTCGGTACGAGGTTCGACCGTTCCTGGCGCCTTTACCAGGGGTAATCGAACCAAGGGTCGAATTCATGCCTTTTGCTTTGCTAGGAAATTATCTAAGAATTTATCCTAAGTCTAAATGCACAAAGAATCATGCTTGTGCAGTGCAAAAATGTATGCTCTTTTTGAAAAATTTGATTTGGAAATCTCCAAGTTTTATGAGATAGACTTGATAATGGAGTGAAGATTTGGTTTTTGAATGGTAGAATCTAACTTAGAACTTGAGATAGATCAGAGAAGTTCTAAAGTCTTTGAAGTAAATCAGAAAGATTTGAAGCTTTGAAATGAAAGGAAATAAAGTTTCAAAGTCGGAAAATGGACTTTGAATTTAATTATGGGTTTAGGAGAAGAAGATGAAATTTTGAAGTGATATTGAATTTGAATATTAGAATGGATCTGAGAAAGTCAAATGGTATTTAAAAATAGGAAGGAATTTAGGAAGTTCAGAGGAGATCTGAAAACGAAATTGGATTTAAAATTTGGAGTTGGGAATGGAATTGGATTCTGGATCCTAAAATAGATTTTGGATCTGAATCTGAGATTCAGGGTGGAGTTGGATTCTGGATCCTAAGATGGAATTGGATCGGAATCTGAGATCCAAGGTAGAATTAGGTTCTGGATCCTAGAATGGATTTGGATCTAAAGTCTGAGATCCAAAGTAGAATTGGATTCTGGATCCTAGAATGGATTTTGGATCTGAAGTCTGAGATCCATGGTGAAGTTGGTTTCTAGATCCAAGAATTGATCCAAGATTTTTGGAATTCAAGATGGAATGTGGATCTGAAGTCAGAGATCCAAAAGTGGAGATTAATACTTGGAAATCTAGATCCAAGTTTTAGGATCTAATTTTGGATTTTTGGAATTTCAATATTGATTTTAGGATGAATTTCAAAGTCAATTTGGACTTTGAATTTGAAACTTGAATTTGGATTTTTAGAAAATGAATCAAGTTGAATTTAAACTTTGAATTTGGTTTCAAAGTTTGGATTTTTAAAAAAAGTGAGATAGCATTGATAGGAAGAAGAGATATTTACACTCACTTGGATTTTGAAAAAGAATTTTGAAAAAATGATGCAATTCTATCCTAAATGATGAATGAATTTGAATAATTTTGAAATTGGATTTGAAAAAGCTATTTCATTCTTTAAATGAATTAAGAATGAGGTTGAAGATATAATATACCCCTAACTATAGTCATTGGATATATTATATAATAACCACATTTAAATTCAAGTGAAGAATAAAATACATTTTTTAAAATGAAATTAACTCTCAATATACCCTGACTATGGCCATTGGTATATGTATTAAATTAATTTTAGATTAAATTCTGATAAAAGAGAAAAATATTTAAAGAAAATATGATGATTTTGAAAAAGGATCGAGTGTGGATCCAGTGTTATTTCATAAAAGATAAAAATACTAAGTCTTGTTTACATCCCGACTATGGCCGTTGATGTAAATCATCAACTTAGGATAATTTACCTCTTAAGAAGTGGTGCACGTGCCATTCGTGTTTCACCATGGTGAGAATTTTGAGAAATAAAGGGAAAATGGCGTGCAAATGAGCCATTTAGGAAAAAAATGCTCATACATTCTATCTAAAACAGGGAATATAAATTCTCATTAAGATCTAATTTATTACAATATACAAAACTGAATTTACAACTCAAAGTAATGACCCCTTTTCCACGTATTCCCTACAAAAATAACTGGCTTAATATGAAAAAAAAAATGTATACATCACATGGATTTCCAAAAGATGTCAATGATAAGAAGATGCTCATATATCAAGAAAAGATAAGAACTGATGTATATGTATATACTTATACACGTATATATAGGCATGTATGTATACATATATATGTATATATATACATTAAAGCTTATGAGAAGTATAACATAATAGACTTATTTATTCATCGATTTCTACATATGAATTCCAGAGGTAATCATTATCATAAATATTAATATGTTAAGATATGCAGGTGGGAAAGCAGCCCACTGGTGCTGTAGTGTTGCAGCTGGGCTAAAAGCAAGTGATTGCCATGGATGGTAGGTGGAAGAGGTGCTGAGTTGATGTAACATCAACTTTTATACTGTGGCAAATACAGTGGTTTGTGAAGGATGGGTGCTGTGAGTTGCTGCCATCGTGCGCCACTATGAAGGGCTCATAGCAAGGTGAACATGAATGTTATAGGGAAGTGAGAGTGTGCAAAATATTGAAAATGAAAATGCAGTGGAGTGTAAGTGCAACAAATGTAAGTGGGGAGAAAATTGTTGTGAGAGTGTAATAGGGGATATGCAGCAATGAGCATGCTGGTAGAATGTGTTATGCTGGTATACAAGTGGCAGATAAGTAGGCAGTGAAGGTGGGTCATGTGCACAGGAGTAGGAGATGAAGGTGTATAGCTGAAATAGGGTACTGGTATAGCAGTGTGCTACTCGCAAGTAGTGAAGTAGCAAGTAGTGGTATATCGGCGCAGGTGCTGAAGGTGAAATGAAGATAGTGTGGGTGCTGATGCAGCAGGTGAAGCAGGGTTGGTGAATGTAAGAGGGGATCTGCAGTGCATCGGCATTGCTGTAGGTATGCAGGAAGCTGTTGCTGACACGAGTGATGTGGCTGATGTACAGTATTTGCAGGAGATAATGGACAGGGTGACTATGGATGTGGCTTATGTACATGACAAGTGAGGTGTTAGATGCACTATTGAAATGATGATGTGCCTAGGAAAGATGTTTCTAAAGGGTGATTTACAGTAAACATGTATAATAAACAGTTCTTTTCAACAAGTTTAGCCAACTACAGAGTCTAAACAGATCTATTTACAATACAACAATCTAGAGTTAATACCATAATGCTTTTGATTCTATATTCAAAGTAAAAAAAAGTTAGCAGGAAACAAGGGTTTTCAGTAAGGGAGAGAGGAGCTTACAGTTTGACCATACATGAATGAGGGTCTCTTATGATAATCATAAAGAAAACAGAAGGTTATCATAGTTGCGTCAGATAAATCTGGCCCCTGTGAACACCCTCGTGCAAGGAATTCAGGACCTGAAGAAAGCCACTCCTTCTATAGCTCTATTGCTTTTGTCGATTTCAACCATACTCAAAAGACACACACTAGTTAAAGCTTCAATGATATCGACTAACTTTGAAAACCTCTCACCCTTGATCCCTCACAATGGAAGCTTTATAATAAAAGAAAAAGAAAATGTTTGTTTATGAAATTCTCTGATCCTATAGCCTGATTACCATCTACCTGATTTTAAGTCTTTGATCATGAAATCTGACCCAGTTGCCGAAATGTTAAACAACTAAATACTGATGAATGACACACTGTGGAAATGCTAAACCATGAATAGGACAGTGGATTTGTAAGTACCTTTTCAGGCCATCATCCAAATGTACAGGGATTTGTCAAATTGTTTCAACAATTTCTTCTTGACAGACTACATGCCTTCAGTATGATTTTCTAAATTCGCCTATCACATTAGGTCTATTTCTTGAATTCCATGAGCTTCACCAAAACGATTCCAGTCTGTTGGGTCAATTTTGGGCAACTGACCCTTATGGAAGGAGGCAACGCAAAACCGATCTCATGGCATACCATTATGCAGAGGATATATCAGAAACATAGATTTATGGGGGGGGGTGAACCAAACATTCCACAAAACAAAAGAGAAATAAGTAAAAACTAAACATGATGTGGATGTGACACGCTGATCAGAATGATACAAGTATAACTATTAATTTGACGCATGTAGCAAAATAGGTATACGATTCAGTCAAGCAGGCTGAAGCATAGTGGTTACCATTGTTCATGATGATTTTGTTTTATGAGGTATGAACCCCAGTGGTCAAGATGCATATGATACAACCATTTGATTCACAAAGTATTGTCATAAGTATGAATTAGCATCACAAGCAACTTCAACTAAGTACAGTAACATCCTTATCGTGAAGTCCTTCAAAGACCCAAAGATTACAAAAGTAACATTCAGGTTTGGAAGAGCATCAAATTGTTGTGCAATCAGAATCCGGCCCTCAAAATTCCATAGGTAACTGCAGGGTGGAAGATGCTTTTGCAATATTCTGACTATCACAAATGCTAAATTTAAAGAGCTCAAAACATAGAACAGTAGGCAACATGGATGGTGATCTGAAGAGAGACTTTACAGATGGGTGTGTCGATACTATAATAAATGTCAAATATAATAAGATGGGCAAGATACCAATGAAAACATGAACTTAAAAAAAATGACAGATTAATAATTGCAATAAACATGGGTAAATTCCAAAAGGAAAAATAAAGAACATGAGTTATCAATCAGTAGCTATACTGCTAATCGCAGATGAACAGGAAGAAAAATAAGGTAATAACCAGAGGAAGGAATTAGCCCTTTATTGCAGAGCACAGGTCGATACCGCCATTAGGCACATCGTCATTACATTTTAGGCATCGTTGGAGCACGATCATGAAATCGGTATTGCACGTAAAGGAAATTGGAATACAACAAAAAGAAATAGGAAAGATAAAGGGATATACAGATGATGTTAACATTCAGATTATATCAATCAAGGAAATACGATACATCCCAAACGACAAGTTCATTGAGCCCAGAATCCTAGATGCAGAATTGGATGTTGTCTGTTATTATGGGTATTAACAAGTGCTCAATATCATAAACAAAACATAAGGGACATGCAATAGAATCAAAGTCTGTCTTGAAGACAGCGTAGGTGTACAGGGGATTGACAAATCAAGAGGAAACCAAAATCTAAAAGCAGGAAAAAAAAGGGAAGGTGTGTTGGAACGAAACATTTCGATTACTGTAGCAGCCGGTGGGTCGACACTGCTATATGCAGGTCGACCCTACCATCTATGCATTGTAAAAAAAAAAAGAAAACGAAGAATGAAATTTAAGACAAGGAGATACTGTAAATAAAGGAACGTTTCACAGAAAATCAGAAAAGAGAGGAAGAAAGACTCACCTCGGTGGTGTTCTTATAATGGGGTCGATCTTCAGTCGTAGAAATACAGAGGATCAACTTTTCTTATGGGTGACTTCAAGGAAAATGTCTTGCGGGGGTGTTCTTCTTCTTCTTCTTGCCGGGACCGCGAACTAATGGAGGATCTGGCTTTTGTGCAGAAATCCTGAAGAAGGGAGGCTCTCTTTCTTTCTATTGCAAAGAACCTTTGATTTGGGAATTTGTTGAGAGGAAGGATGGAGCACGAAACTCGATGGGAAAGAAAATGACGGATCCTTCAGAGAAAACTTTGATGGAAGGAATATCAATGGAAGAATCGGATGAAGTTGATGGGATTGTAATCGCTGTGTGAGTGTCCATGATGGATCTCAGAGGAGGAAGATGGATGCGAGAGACAGGGAATGGATACCGGGGTGAAAACGGGTGAAAGACTTTGTTGAAGGGAAGAGATAGGGGTGCGGGGGTGAGAAAACGGTCCCTTTAGGGTTTCCTTGAGTGCCCTTTTAAGGAGGAACAAGGAAGATTCAGGAAGAGGAGGTTAGAGATGAAGGGTGAAGGTGACGGCCGTTGGTGATGGAGGGTGGAGAAGGAGAGGGATCGAGCGAGATGGTGATCGGGCGGCTGAGCAGGAGGGGAAGGTTCTGGAGGTTTTTGAGAATGGTGGCCGAAAGGGAGAGGGGTTTGGCAGAAAGAGGAGGGCTTAGGGTTTCGTAAGAAGAACCAAGCTTATACGTGAAGCTTTGGTTTTTTTTTTAAAAAAAAATCGATTTTCCAAAAAGAGGCTCCTTCAAAAGTTTTTCAAAAAAAGTATTTTTAAAATGAAGGGTGAAGGTGACGGCCGTTGGTGATGGAGGGTGGAGAAGGAGAGGGATCGAGCGAGATGGTGATCGGGCGGCTGAGCAGGAGGGGAAGGTTCTGGAGGTTTTTGAGAATGGAGGCCGAAAGGGAGAGGGGTTTGGCAGAAAGAGGAGGGCTTAGGGTTTCGTAAGAAGAACCAAGCTTATACGTGAAGCTTTGGTTTTTTTTTTTTAAAAAATCGATTTTCCAAAAAGAGGCTCCTTCAAAAGTTTTTCAAAAAAAGTGTTTTTAAAATGATTGTTTTAGCAAAATTGACTTAAAAGGTTTAAACTCATTCGTTTTTCTCATAATTTTCTCAATTTTTTGGTTTTTTGTGTTATCTTGCATTTTTTTGTATTTTTAGATAAAAAATCCTAAAGTTTGTGAGAAAACAAAGATTAAAATTAATTTTTTTTTGTGTTTTTGTAAAAATATTTACAAAAGGGAATTTTTCTGAGAATTCAAGGCGATTTTTGAGAAAATTTCTTCAGAAAATACATTTGGATCCGGATTTTGAGGAAATACGGATTTAAAACACTGGATTCGGATTTGAATATATCAATATGGAATTTAATTCAGAAAATCTGAAGAATGACTGAAATTTAGCTTTGAAATCACTTTGATTTTCTCAGAAGATGGAGTCAAGGGCAAAAGGGTCATTTCGCAAATTTTTGAAAAATTTGGGGTGTTCACATTTGGCTGCCACCCAACTCCACCTATCGGTTTTGAGGGTTTGAAAATTTTCAAAACTCTTACAATTTTTCCATGGGACGCCAGCCCCATAGCCCCTTTTTGGAATTGACGCCCCTCATGATGGAGCCTAGGCTTCATCATGAGGGTTTTGGAAAGATGAATGGCCAATGAAGGCCTTCTTTAAAACTCATGCTAGAATTATTTCAAAAACGCCATCCATCTGGTCAGCCTTTGACCAGCTGGTCAACCATGGACATGGATGTCCACTATAGGGTCGTCCATGGGTTTTGGATCCACTAGATGCTTCGGATCCGAAACCAAAACCGCATATTATGTATATCATAAAGAAATGCTTATTTAATGCTTTAAAATAATAATTTAATTCCAACAATTTATTTTGTTCTCTTTATAACCTTAATTAACATAAAATGGACGTTGCCTCTTGATGAAATCACCTTTCGTTCGCTAGAATTAAGCGTTTTAAGATTCGGGTCCAATCTTAGATCAAAACTCGTAATTCACATGCACTGACGAGGTTTTTTCGTCGCTCGGGTCTCAAATTCAAGGTGAAACATCCCAACCCTATTCCAAACTTACCCTAAAAGTTTCGGAGGTAGATTCATTCTAGATTTTTCGAAATCGCTCTTTTTACATGAAATTACGCGATTTTACCCGATTCTCAAAATAAGCAAATCTTCAGAAATTGCCAAAACATAAAAATTCATCGATTTCATCATAATTATTCAATATACATCAAAAATTAAAATCGTGGATCTTACACCCAGTGATTGACAAAATGTGCGGTCTATTGCAACAGTGAGCATCACAGCGTGACCAACCGAACCTTGAAACTGGGACAGACCTATGAGCATGTTTAAATTCCTTAATGTGCTGTCAATCTTGAATGCATTCACACCAAGATTGGCCTACAAGAGGCGCTTCTTGAGCGTGAGGAAGGGAGATTTTATCAATTGCAACTCCCAACACAATTCCTCATAACAACAATAACTCTCATCTTACCCTTTCAAAGAGTCATCAGGCCAAGAATTATATGGGGAGATACCCCCCCCCCCCCTCAATGCCAATGATTTCCATTGGGGATGCTATAGGAATAGGGCTACAACAATATGCTCTCAGCAGTAGTGATGGATTTGAACAAGATATTACAACAACAAAACAAATGTTCAAACATTGCAGTTTATTGGTTTAGAAGAACTTGACGACATCCTAAGATGGCCTTGATTCACTTGGGATAGTCTTACCTGACTTCTGACTCCCTTGTTTATAAAGAAAAATCTGACACCAAGTAGGCAATCAATATAGGTGGTTGACCGAAACCAGAGCGTGATTTAGTTCAAACAAAAAAGAAAAGAAAAAAAATGATGATATATTGCAGATGACCTACGTGTGTTGATACCGATCATTTGATTACAAGAAATAGTTAGTGAAAGGCTCTAATTCATGAAAGATTCGCTAATCCCTACTTCTTCAGAAACTTTTGCAATGGGTATTGGCTCTTGCAATGCTTGCAACGAGTTCGCACCATGAACTCCTTGAATAAGATCTGTCACTCTGACGCTTGATCTAAGTTAGATTTATAATGTTGCATTAAAAGTGAAAAAAACACAAATCTATGTAGAGGATATGTCGAGAGATGACTTAGATGTAAAGGGGGAATGTAATTGTGGCCAAATATGATGCAGTTGGTAATGGTTTTCCCTTTTTTTTAACCCACGACGTTACGATCAAAACTCATGAAGCGCTACCATCATAATGCTAAACATCGATATATGCATTTAAGATTAACAAGAGAGAAGAATGAAAAAATATTTACAGGAAGTGCATGATGAGGATTCAATGGATCAAATGATCGTGAACAAAAAGAAAAAGAAAAAGAAAAAGAAAAAAAACAAAAGGGAGGGATCTGAGAATAGAGGCATACCAAACGAACAGGAAATCTAATATTTAACAAGAAAACATGGACACAAAATTGAGAATCAACAAGAAAATCAAACTGGGGTTCATATGAACCCTATCGGTTTATTGAATCCACTGATATGAGCGAAACAAGAACAAAATTCATAGATCAAAATAAAATGAAATAACATAAAACATAATGAACAAAAGTGTTGGAACACGATCATTCCCTTAATTTTGCTTATCTGCAACTCGATTTTCTATATGCAAATCAAGGCTGCAGAGGGTGCATCAACGGGGGCCAAAATGAAAAGAACCAAAAGGAAAGTCTGATCAGGGGGGATAAGGAGTTTCTTACCTTGGTTTTGCAGAAAACTTCTGACGGAGGAAATCAGCCCGATCCTCTACAATCGATCGGAAGAGGCAATGCGATTGAGTCCTCTGCTACAAGGTCCTCTGGCTCTGTTGGGATCCTGGAGGAGGGAGCTCAGATGGTTTGATGTGGGTGGTCCACTTCCTTTAGTCGACAGGGAAGACAAAAGGAAGAGAAGAGGATGGATGTAATTGATCAAGAGAGGCGTAGTGAATAGGTGAACCACCGATGCCCACGACTTCCCCTTCGTGCCCCTTTTAAAGAGGGAGAAGATGGATCAGGAAAATGGGGAGGCCGTTGGATATGAACGGGCGATCCGTGAGGAAGCAGATGGAGGGAAGAGGCACATGGGGGAGGTTAGGGATCGACGAGCGAGGAAGAGGGAGGATGAGAGAGAGAGAGAAAGACCGTTACAGTTCCTCAATTTTTCAAAAACAGGGTTCTCTTAAAAAAGAATTTTCAAAAGGACTTTTCACTAAAAAAGTCTCCCAACCAATCGTTCGTATTTTTCTTTTCTATTTTAAAATTTTTGTTCTTTTCTTCATGTTTTTTGTATTTTTTGTGTTTTTGAAATAAAAACTCTAAAAACTAAAGGATTTTAAACTAATTTTATAAAATTCAAAAATATTTACAAAAGAAGGGTTTTCTGAGATTTTGGGTTTGAATTTTGAAAATTTCTTCAGAAAACTGGTTTGGATCCAGAATTTTGAGAAAATATTCGAGTTTTGAACCTCAAATTGAGAAATACAGGGTTGTGGATCCAGATGGATACCAGATGGACTGTCCGAGCCATTAAGAAATTATTTTTAGTATTTTTGGTAATTTAAAATTTTAAAAATTGGATAATGAGGCTGAGATTTGGGTTTTGCCACTAGATCCAGAACTGAAATTGAGTCAGGCATATATAAAAATGGAGTTTATTCTAGAAAATCTGAAGAATAACTGAAATTTAGATTGAAATTGCCTTGATTTTCTCAGAAGATGGGACCAAGGGCAAAAAGGGAATATTTATAAAATTTTGAAAAATTTGGGGTGTTCACAGATGCCCCTATTTGCTGCTAAGCTGGTTGAAAGCCGAACTTAGTGGCAAAGACAACACACAAAATTTTAAAATGCCCCAGTCAGAAAATCTGAACTGGGTGTGGAAAAATTATTTTGACAAATTATTCTCAGTTTTTGCATCTTATCCTAATTGGCTTTGAAAAGACGAATCCTCGAAAATGAGATATCTGGATAACAGAAAATGAGAAAGTCGTGATGGGACTTAGGGTGAAGGTCCCAGAATAATGAGAAATACGAATTTTGGTCCAGTCTTTTGGGTGAGACAAGAACAACTTTTTTTGGAATGACTCAGGTTTAGCCCTTAACCTGGATGGGACGGAGATATATCAAGATGAATTGAATGAGGAAAGGAGTACATGAGGACCTTGATGAGACATTTTGAGAAAAAATGTCTCATGAAATGAAACCCAAGTATGATCCTTTCCTGGATGCATATGAAGAGCATGGATTCCACGATGGGCAAAACCATGATGGGACTGAGAGAACTACCTCGTCAGAATGAGGCTCAGGTTTAACCCAAACCTGAACGGAAGATACCTCATGGAGTGAGGTTCAGGCTTAACCCATAACCTGAAAGGGACGACCATACAGAATCCTTGAGCGAAGAAACCATGATGGGACCTTCGGAGTTTGGACGAACAAATCCGAGAGGGATTTACAAAAGGACAAAAAATGGGGATCTTTAAAGCTGGAAAAAGGATTGATCTTGGCGTCTCATTGCTGAGACTGAAAATAGCTTTAAAAAATGATGACCTTTCGCAGAAAGTTCAGGTTTTAACCCTTATCCTGAGCGAGTGTGACCGTATGGAATCATTGAATGAAGAAACCTTGATGGGACTAGGAGAGATACATTGCTTGAATGAGACAACTCTTTTGAAAAAAGTAAACAACACTAGGTTGCATCAAAATAGATATTGATTATTTATTTCTTTCTTGGATAACTAGAAAGTTTTGCTAATAAGATAAAATTGTAATTGATTCAAATGCTTGAGAATGTGCACGTGTGTGCAAAAGATATTCCCTCTTTTACCTAGAGTATTCCTTCTAAATGAGGTTAACTCCCCGGTTTCCAGAGTCAGATTCAAATTTTTACGATGTTGAGTTTCTTCAAGGAAGCTATTTATTTCCTTGATATGAATAGAGAATAAATATTCTTAATTTCATAAAAGCAAGCAATGAAAAGATATTGATGAAAGAATTTCGCATAAGAAAAGCTGATTTCTGGCAATTTGATATCCTGAGGCTTTTTCCATAATGATCTTTTTGGCACTCCTTGTGAGACATTGAGCTTTTTTGGGTCTCAAGGAAAGTTTATTACATCATCCTTCATTTTGGAGATGTCCTGGCTTTTCTTTTTTTTCTTCGGGGAAGGGTACGTCACAAACTCCTTCATCTTGGAGATGCTCTGATCCTTCTTTTTCTCAGGAATTATACTGGTGATATTAGCTCATTGGTCAAAATCTTTAGATGATAGCAGAAATCAAATATCTTGTAGGGTTTGTCGGTAGGTTCATCGCATCCGCCTTCATCTTAGCGGTGATTTGAACTTTCCCTGGAAGGATCCGTCATAAACTCCTTTACCTCGGAGATGATCCAAATCTTCTTTGGCCCCGGGGGTCTAGCTCGCATATTCGTCTTTATTTTGACGACAATTGAGAGATCCCTTTTGCAGATATTTGATTGCACCTTTAAATGAATGAGGAGATATGGACTGAGTGAATTCTTTTTATTGCTCAGGATATTTCCACTGCCTGATTGCCAGAAAGTCGTCTTTAAATTATGCGTCGTAGCTATGATCAATATCGATTCACTTCTGGCTTTTCAACATCATTGAATATTTCTTTCGCTAATCATACCAAGGGTATTTCTTACATCCTTTTGGTTGATCAACAGATAAAAGATCTAAATTTTATCCCTTTTCGCAAAAAGCTTCACCTTTTTGGAAATAATACTAGAGGTAATATGAGATGATTCTTTTGTGCGGTAAAAATATTGGAATCAACAAATGTTTTTAGCAAATTGGCACAATGTTCGAGAATCCTTTGTGAAACAATTACTCAATATAGATTTTCATGAGACCTTTAGCTGAAATTTAGAGGAATGCTGTGAAAATCAGACTTTGAAAATCTTGACTGGTGAAAGACACTAGATTCAGAAATCCCGACCAGTTATAAGAAACTTGATTTTTGACATCCCGACTAGTGGAAATCACCTGATTTGAAATCCCGACCACTTATAAGAAACTGGATTTCGACAGATCGACCAGTGGGACTGGAACCTTTGATTTAGCTTTAGGGGGAAAATTAGATTTTGGAAATCCTGACCAGTTATTAGAAACTAGATTTTTGACATTCTGACCAGTGAAAACAGTGGATTTTGATAATCCTGACCAGATGTGAGAAACTGGATTTTAAAATCCCAACCAGTGAAAAATACTGGATTTGAAATCCTGACCAGTTATGAAAAACTGGATTTTGAAATCCTGACCAGTTATGAGAAACTGAATTTTGATAATCCTGATCAGTTATGAGAAATTGGATTTGAAATCCTGACCAGTTATGAGAAACTGGATTTGAAATCCCGACCAGTTATAAGAAACTGGATTTGAAATCCCGACTAGTGATAAGAAACTGGATTTGAAATCCTGACCAGTAAAAAATACTGGATTTTAAAATCCCGACTAGTGAAAAATACAGAATTTTGAAATCCTGACCCATGAAAAAAATACTGGATTTTGATAATCCCGACCAGTGGAAATAACTGGATTTGAAATCTCGACCAGTTATATGAAACTGGATTTGAAATCTCGACTAGTTATATGAAACTGGATTTGAAATCCCGATTAGTGAAAAATACTGGATTTTGAAATCTCGACCAGTGAAAAAAAATACTGGATTTTGATAATTCCGACCAGTGGAAATCACTAGATTTGAAATCCTGACCAGTGAAAACACTGGATTTTGATAATCCCGACCAATGAAAACACTGGATTTTGAAATCCTGACCACTTATGAGAAACTGGATTTTGAAAATCCCGACCAGTGAAAACACTAGATTTTAATAATCCCGACCAGTGAAAAATACTGGATTTGAAATCTCGACTAGTGAAAACACTGGATTTTGAAATCCCAACCAGTGAAAAATATTGGATTTGAAATCCCGACCAGTTTTGAGAAACTGAATTTTGATAATCCCAACCAGTGAAAAATACTGGATTTTGATAATCTCGACCAGTGAAAATCACTGGATTTGAAATCCTGACCAGTTATGAGAAACTGGATTTGAAATCCCGACCAGTGAAAAATACTGGATTTTGAAATTTCGACCAATGAAAAATACTGAATTTGAAATCCCGACCAGTGAAAACAATGGATTTTGATAATCCCGACCAGTGAAAAATACTTGATTTGAAATCTCGACCAGTGAAAACATTGGATTTTGATAATCTCGGCCAGTTAAAACACTAGATTTTGATAATCCCGACCAGTGAAAATACTGGATTTGAAATCTCAACCAGTGAAAACACTGGATTTTGAAATCCCGATCAGTGAAAAGTATTGGATTTTGAAATCCCTACCAGTGAAAAATACTGGATTTGAAATCTCGACCAGTGAAAACACTAGATTTTGAATGAAAGGTTTAATCTGACGGTTTGAAAATGATTGAATTTGAGAGATTATAACCCGAGGGTTGAGAAAATGATGAAATTTCGAGAATATTGCAACCCAAAGGTTAGGAACTGATAGAATTGAGAGATTGAAATATGAAGGTTTGGAAATGATAGAATTGCAAAATTGAAACCTGAAGGTTTGATTATGAAGTAAACAATTGATTTAGGGGTTTGACCAACGTAGGCTGGAACCTTTTGAAATACATGGCCAGCGAGAGCTGGATTCTTTGAAATACATGGCCAGCGAGAGCTGGGTCTTTTTGAAATATATGACCAATGAGAATTGGATTTTTTTGAAATGTATGACCAGTGTGGGCTGGATCTTTTGTAATACATGACCAACGAGTGTTGGATCTTTTGAAATAAGTCAAATTTGGGAGTTCAAGTCAGAACTAGAATTTTAGGAGAAACAAACTTTGATCAGAAGATTGAATTTTGAAAGTTTTCAGTGTGAGTACTGAGTTTTGCAAATGAGCTCGATTTTTAAACTGAATTTAGAAAATAGAGATTTGTGATGAAAAATTCTGGATTTATTAGACCCTCACAGTCAACTGTATGCAGGCCACTTTCAGGATTATCCCCTTATCCTGAATGGGTAAAGAAGAAATTTAAAGAGAATTGACTATAGTAGAAATGATTTGGTTTTGCCTGCATATGGAAACTTTGAAGTAAGATGAACAAAATAAAAATGCCCCAGTATGATGGTGAAGAATGTCAAGAAAATAGAAGATCATTTTTATTGAAAGAGCTCTTGAAAGAATACAAATGGTAACATGGACACTTTTTAGGTGTAAAATTTCTTTAAATGTAGAGCATTGATAGGATCGAACAATTTCACCCCATCTGCATTGATCAAACGATATGCATTACGGGGAAGCACTTCCTTGACCACGTAGGGACCTTCCCAATTAGGTGTCCACTTACCCTGCGGGCGATGCTTGATATGAGTTGTTGATATGAGCACCAGATCATTAACTTGAAATCTTCTTTCAATGACTGACTTAGCATACTACTGGGAGATTCTTTGCCGATAGGATTGGACATGCTCGGCTGCCTTGAGCCTCCTTTCATCTAGTAGATCAAGCTGCACCAATCTCTGTTGCTGATATTGATCAAGCGGCAATTCTATAAGTGAGGCAAATTTGAGGGCAGGCTTCTGGACATGTAGAGGTAACACTACCTCAATTCCGTAAACAAGTTCTGAAAGAGTGGCATTGGTCGGAGTCCAAATGGTGGTTCAGTATGCCCAAAGTGCGTCATGAATTTTCTCATGCCAATCACGACCTGTTTTCACAGTTCTTTCCAAAATGCGAATCAAAATTTTATTGGTGGCCTCTGCCTGACCGTTCCCTTGATGATAGTAGGGAGCTGAGAAATGATGATAAATTTTGAATTTGGAATAAAAGGTTTTCATCCTCTCATTTTTGAAATGACTTCCATTGTCTGAAACAATGTCATGTGGTATACCGAAGCGCCAAAGAATGTTCTTATGAATAAAAGAAACCATATGGCGGCCTTCTACTATGCGCAGAGTAACAGCCTCCACCCATTTGGTGAAATACTCTGTAGCAGCCAGAAAATATTTGTGGCCGTTGGAAGCGGAAGGAGTAATTGGGCCTACGACGTCGAAAAGCCCACATAGAAAATGGCCAAGCAGAAACAACTGATTGTAGATATGCAGCCGACGCATGAATGGAAGGTGCATGTATTTGGCATTTGACGCACTTCTTCACGAATCGATGACAGTCCTGTTGCATGGTTTTCTAGTAATACTCTGCCCAGATGATCTGTTTGACGAGAGTTTGATAGCCAACATGGCCACCACAAATCCTCTCATGTGCCGCTTGGATAATTTCCATAGCTTCATCTTTGTCTAAGCATCTGGCATACTCAGAACTGAACCCACGACGGTAAAGAATGTTGGCAAGGATGAAATAATGAGCGAACATGCACTGAATTGCACGTTGCTCCCTTTTTGGCATTTCTGGTGGAAATTCACTAGTTTCAATGAAATCTTTGATATCTTGGTATCAAGGCTTCTCTTTCTGATTGATCTGGTTTACTTGCATGGTTGAAATGAAGGCAGATTGCTCAAGCCTACCAACTTTGAAAGAACGACATAATTCACTGCCTTTAAAGGATAAAATGGAGCCCAGGCTGGCTAAGCCATCAGCTATTTGAATGTGTTCCCTCCTGATGTGATTGAGCTGAAATTCTTCAAAGCTATCCACCAGAGCTAGGACGATCTTCTGATAGGGGATCAATTTTGAATCTTTCACCTGCCACTCAGTGTTAACTTGACTGACGACAAGTAACGAATCGCCAAAGGCATGCACTTTCTTGACATTGAAACTTTGCAGAACTTTGAGGCCTTGTATTAGGGCTTCATACTCGGCCATGTTATGAGTACATTGGAAACCAAGCTTGAGAGAATAAGTGATCATTTCTTTTTCTGGAGTGATCAACAAGATTCCAATCCCTATGCCAGACATATTTTTAGAGCCATCGAAGAATAGGTTCCAAACTGGAGATTGTTGGACATTATAGATGTGCTCATCAGGAAAATCATCCTCTACTTTTATTTCTTCTGTCAGAGAAAAATCTGTCAACTGATCTGCGATAGCTTGGTCTTTAATTGACTTTTAAGAAACATACTCTAAGTCATATTGCATTAGAAGGACTTGCCATTTTGCAATCCGTCTAGTGAAAAATGGTTGTTCAAGAATATATTTGAGAGGATTAAGCCTTGACAAAAATTTGACCTCAGATGCCAACAAGTAATGTCTTAATTTCTGGCACATCCAAACCAGAGTTAGACAAGTCTTTTCCATTTGAGAATACTTCTTTTCATAATCAATGAAAGTTTTGCTCACATAGTAGATGATGTGCTCTATCAAACTGCCATCTTCATACTGTATAAAGAATCCACCACAGGCATTCTGATTGATGGAGATATATACTAGGAGAGGCTTTCCTAATTTTGGTGGCTTCAAAACTGGTGGGTTAAGGAGATACTGCTTGATGCACTCAAACGAGAGTTAACACTCTGATCCCCATTCAAATTTTACTCATTTTCTCAGCAAATGATTAAAAGGTTCACATCTCATGGCCAAATTGGAGATGAACTTGCGAATAGACTGAATGTGTCTCTTAAGGCTTCGTAGTTCTTTGAGATTGGTTGGGGGTGGCATATCAATAATTACTTTTGCTTTAGTCGGATCCACCTCTATTCTCCTTTTGCTGATTATGAAACCGAGCAATTTGCCGAACTCTACTCCGAAACCACATTTCTGAGGATTAAGTCTCAACTTGTAAAGAATGAGTCTTTCAAAGACTTGACCAAGAGCTTCGAGGTGATCTTCCTCTTTCTTAGATTTGACCAGGATGTCATCCACATATGCATCCATGTTCTTGTGCATCTGATCATGAAAAATAATGACCATTGCCCTCTGATAGGTTGCTCCAGCATTTTTAAGCCCAAACAGCATGACTGTATAGCAGAAGGTTCCCCATGGTGTAGTAAAGGAAGTTTTTGACTGATCATGAGTGGCCAACTTGATTTGATTGTAGCTTGAATATCCATCCACAAAAGAAAATATGGCGTAGCCCCCCGTGCTATCGATCAAAAGATCAATATTGGGGAGTGGATAATCATTCTTCGGGGTAGCTTTATTGAGATCTCTGAAATCAATGCAAATCTGAACTTTCCCATTTTTTTTAGGAACTGCCATGATATTTGCCAACCAATCTGGATAATCAATGGCTCGGATGAAGCCTGCTTTTAACAAATTTCCAAGTCCTTCCTTAACTTGCTGCTTAACTCGAGGGTCTAACTTCCTCAGTTTCTACTTGATTGCTCTGGAATCTGGTTTCAACTTGAGTCGATGCTCAACCAACTTGGGATTCAATCCAAGCATATCCTCATAAGTCCAGGAAAATACTTCTTGATGCTGTTTAAGGAATTGGGTGAGTCTTGCTTTCTCATCTGCATTTAGGCCCGAATTGATTTTAAGGATTTTCGGATCATCTTCTGATCCAATGTTGATATCTTCAGTTGGATCTTGAACCAAAGATGATGGTTCATCCTGCTTTTGGATATGAGCACATTCTGGCAATTCTTGAATTGTTGAATCAAACTCTAATAGCTCTTTGGTCTGTTATGTTGCTTTGCTGACCCCTGCGCTTGCCTTTATCTTATGAATTCTTGACAACTTTAAATTATTTTGGGAGAATTTGGGATTGATAATAAACCTTTTTATCGATTCAGGAGCCATGTTTTGATGATCCTGAAAATGCCAAGAAGGTTTTTTTAAGGGAAAGTACAAGCCCAAAACAAACTTTTGTGAGGAATAATGGGATAGACAAAATATAAGCAAGAATGATAAACACTCAAATGTGAAGAGAAGATCAAGCTTTTATTGATTTTAATAAAGTCAAGAACGACGACCAAATATTTACAAGACCGACAAGGGACACAAGAGATTGGGACTGTATTGTCCTTACAAGATTGACTGAAAAGCAAGAACAAAAAGCAGGAAAACTAAGGCATTATACTCCTCATTTGGTTCCTTTGATAAATACAGTTTCCTCGCTGGAGGCTTGGCCGGCAAACCCCAACCCTGAATTGGCTGAATGTCGAGTAGGAATGATCGGCTCTACTATACCGTCTTCATTTTTCCCTATGCATTTGAATGGCTGGTATCCGTGCTTTATCAGAAGATCAAATCCCCTTTTTGCCATGGAAAACTGAGGGAATAAGGGATGATCTTTGAAAGAGGTGTAGTTGATACGTCCTCCCAGCTTGAAGAAATGAGGTCCTTGCCATTGGACTACTGCTGCAATGTTTTCTTCTGCCTGAACATCCTTCAGCTTAAACATCTCTAAACTTTCGCTGAGGTTGATTTTATCACTTTCTCGAATGTTGGGGATGTCCGATGTAAATGTCAGACGGGGGATCATAGGCTGTGGTAGCCTCTCTTCAGGATCTTCTCCCATAATGGTGGTGATCATCCCTCCCTTAGACCATTTAATGCATTGGTGGAGGGTCGACAGAACAACATTGGCATTGCGGATCCATGTTCGTCCCAACAAAAGATTGTAGGTGGGCGGCACATTGACGACATAAAATAAAACTGTATGTACTGAGTAGTTGATGAAAATTTCTAAAAATGTTTTTCTCTTTGCAGTCTGCTCGTGGTTATCGAAACTGTAGATTGTGATCGGATCAGACACATATTCTTCTTCTTTCAATCTCAAGGCCTTTGTTATCATTTCTGGGCAGATATTGAGGTTGTCGCCTTCATCAACGAGCACATGCGGGACAGTCATGCCCCTGGTCCTTACCACAATGTACAATGCATTGTTATGAAAAGAATACGGTTTTGGCAAGTCCTCGTCAGAAAAGGTGATAGGCGCATTGGTCATTGCCTGATTCACAATCTGTGCCATATCCTCCAGGGTGGTGACTGTCTTTACTTTGATCTTTCTCAACAAATCATCTAGAATTTCTTGATGTTTTGGAGAATCATGAGTTAGCTCCAAAATTGAAACATTGGAGAGCGCCGTGACTGGCTTCTGCAACAGATTGACTTGCTTTTCAGCTGCTTTAGAGGTTTTTGCTTCTTCTGTAGGGATTTGCTTTTTGATAAACTTCTTGGGGAAACCAGGGACCCTTTTGTTCTCAGTCAACGAGTTTATCTGACTCAGGATCGAGAGGATGTTCACTTTCTTGGGTGTAGGTTGGTCCCGATGCAGAACCATGACCTGATGCTGGAAGCTTATGTTCTCACTAGAGCATGTGCATATATGGTTTTGTGGTAAAAAGGAGCATTCTGAGATGGTTGCCGCAAAATGATTTGGGAATGGAGCCGATAGGATTTCCATTTTTTCTTCCTCTCCATCTTCTATGAGGATATTCTTATCAATGCAATCTTAAATCAAATGCTTGAGGACGAAGCAATACTCTATATCATGCCCCGTTGTTCTGTGGAATTTGCAGAATTGCTCTTTGAACCTTCCCATAATCACTCGGGGATCTGCGGTTTTGGGAAGCTTAACCATTCCTTGGGACAATAGGTATTCCAGGACTTTCTCTAGAGGCTGATCCAAAGGAGTAAATTTGTGATCCCTACTCCAATTGATGTGCTTGGGTTTTTCCTGAAGATCCTTTTTTTGTTAAAAATCGTTTGAAAGAGGCTTGTCATTGTTCTTGAAGAACTTTCCTTTCCTTCCTTTGTTCTGATCAAACTTTGTGCCACTGTTATTACCATTTTTGCTGCCATTGCCATGACTGTCGCCTGGGGTATCGGTTGAGTAAGTGAAATGTGTCTTTTTCTTCTGATCCTGGACATTCTTGACCAGAGTGATGCCCTCATACACTCTATTCTCCATTCCCATTTCGAGTCATTCTGCTCGTTCTGTCAGTTCAATGAATGATTTTGATGGGTATGTGGAAATGAGGCTTCTTAAAGGCTGTGAGAAGTTGTTGAGGATAATTTTGAGGGCATGTTCCTCAGAGATGGGATTTCTCATTTTGTTGCAAATACTTCTCCATTTGTGGATGAAATCTCTGGCCTTTTTATTGCTTTCTTACTTGAGGTTGTATAAATGATTGAGCGTGGGCAGAGCTTCCGTGTTGAACAAAAATCGCTCAATGAACATGTTGATGACCTTATCGAAATCTCATAACTCAATGGGGTTTACATGCTCTGCATACCACTTAGCAGCTATGCCTTCCAAACTGCGAGGGAAGCACAGGAAAAGAGCACAGTTATCTTCATTGAATCTGGCACATTCCGCGAAAAACATTGCAAGATGGGCCTTGGGATCGCCGGATCCATCAAACTTAATGAACTTCCTGGGGAGGTTCTCCAAGATTCTATCTCCATCTAACCCGAGGTAGAAGTCTTGCCTGGTATATACTTTGTTTCCTTTGTCTCGGATTTATAAATCCTTGACTATCTTGGTCAAGGCTTGGATTGAGTCTTCTGTGGGGGGGGCGTACTTAGGTTTGTTCACCGATACAGGCTCTTCAACCACCCTCTTAGTCTATCGCAGATGCTTTGGGATAAACATATGTTGCTCTTCTTCTTCAGAATCCTCTTCTGCCGATTCTGTATCCTCAGAGGTGCTGTCATGCTGGACTTTCTGTCTACTGATCTTGACATGCTTTTTTATGGGTTTTCTCTTGATTTTGCTTTTAGATGATGCTTTCTTCGGACCAGCTCCAGCCTGCTCAGACATCATCTTTGACATCATCTTCTGAAATATCTTGTACATGGCAGGATCAACATCATCTTCTCCTTCTTGGCCATGTCCCCTGGACAACCTGAGAGAGTTCATTTCCTCTATCTCGCTGTCACTGTGCTGCTGAACAATTTGCTTGCTAGTTCTCGTCTGAACCATTTTGAGATGCCAAAGTTTTCCTCTAGAATAAGGGAATGGTTAGAATGCGGAAGAAGCTCTTTTGAAAATTTTTCAAGAAAAACAGAGATGGAGGGTTTGGTAGACAATTTTTAAGGTTATCCCATTACCCGGGATCGGGTCATCACAAGACTTGTGATAATTGTGTTACCATTTTTATGATAACGGAAAAATATGCCTTGTTACCTAGGCGAGGTCGTCAACCATGATAAAAGACTTTGAAGAAGAATATGAGGAATGTCCCATTACCAGGGATAAGGTCGTCACAAGAATCGTGACCTTTTATGCTATAAAACAAAAGAGTAAAATTTGGCCCAAACAACTTTTCAGTAGAGCAAAAAGTAAATTTTATTAATAATAGATTTAGAGACAAAGAGAAGGTGGACAAACAGTTTGCCACCACTCTTGATATTCAGTAGATACATTGGATCCAGGAAATACAAATAGAAAAATGAAGGAATCCCAAGTGTATTTGGTTACATGGTATGCCTAGACCACTAATCCGACTGCAGATTGAATTCTGGCATGTTATCCGTCGGGAAGCGAATGTTGACACAAACCTGCCACTGCAAATTTTTCTAAGACACCTCTCTGGTTGATAATCGACACAGAAGAAGGGGCCAAGCAATTTATAGCGCTTGCTACGAGCATAAGTGTAGCGAGGAACTGATTCTCACCTGTCGAAGTAATCCCAAACGATCTCTTCCTGATGCAGACTCTCGATCAAAGCTCGATACTGGATGGCAGACTTCAGCTTCTTACTGCTGAACATGAAGGAACTGGCCTTTGATGGCATATGTCTCAAGAACCACAACTGCAGAGCATAGGTGCATCCTTCCACTAAGATGGTCTCTCCAAGAGCGAAACGAGCCAAGCCTCAGTAAAGGAAAGCTAAGGCTGCCATGGAAACTGAAAGTTGACGGGTCTGCTTGCTTTCCCATCTTCGAAAGAGTTGGGCAACCCTGACATCAATGAAATTTTGACCGTCCTGAAAGAAAGCTAATCCCACTATGCATAGGATCATGACATATTGAATTCTATCTTTCGCTGCTCAAGACAAGGTGTTAACCTCTTTGTAAGCTTTGTACTTGTGATAGAGTCCAAACAGGTTGATGAACTGACTTCCACTGATCTCAGTGAGAGGCCAAGATCTGCTCCTTGTTGCTCTGGCCAAAGCTTCTCGAACATCTACCCCTTTGATGTTGATTAGGAACTGTTGCTCGACAGGATCATCTGGCTGACCAGCTGGTTCGGGCAATCCCATAATGTCATTGAACTCGTCCATCAACAGAATCATCTCTCCCCATAAAAACCAAAATGTGCAAGTACGTGGATTCCACCACTCTGCCATATCCTGAATTAGGCTTCCATTGATGGTCCACTTTCCCATTGTCGATGCCATCTTCAATTCACAGTCATCCAAGTGGTTTGGGAACATACGCGAGAATGTGGCGAACCAAGAATAATACCGCCGAAGGAAGAAGGAACGAGTCTGGATAACCCGATGATCTGGGGATCTATCCCTTATCTAATAGAAGACATGATCTCTGGGAAAGACAACATCTAGGGAATTGGATGCCATTGGAATAATACTAGGGCAAAGAAGAATGAAGAGAATTAGATAGAATGCAGGACTTATTGATAGACTCTTGAAGAATAGATACAAAACCTGGAAATTTTTGAAAGATTGAGGAAATAAAAGAATTTTCCTGGGTTTTTGAAGAAAATTTGATATAAAAGAGAAAAGAATATAGGTAGAGGAAAATGTACACCTGGGTTTCTGAAAATAAAGGAAATTTTTGAATAATATACCCAAGGTTTGGAAAATGTTGGATATATATAGGAGAATACAAGAAAACATCGCATAATCATAGTTGCACAAACAAGGATACACATACAACACTCCCTAAAGGCTGACTCTAAATGCAATATTTGAAATGGCTTGTAGAACCTTAATCCTAACTCTATGGTTCAAATAATCTGATTCCAATCAAGGTATGCTGATATACCCAAGCCGAAGCTCGAAGTACGTGGCATAAAATATTTCTCCAGTTCTAAGGTAATGGCTTCCCAACATCCTCGAGCACATACCGATATACCTCGGACTATGGCCCTTAGGTACGTGGTAGGAGGGCACTAACACAAATAAGTGGTCCAGTTGTGAGGCTCTCTCCCCAACTATGGTTCAGTGAGACAACCCAACAACGTGAAGACCAGGACAATATAGGTAGGGATGTTTTCGAAAATATGTTCAACATACAATAAAACCAGATGTTTTTAATGCAAGTCCTAAAGAGATAGAATTTAAATGAAGAGAAGCATACACTTACATACATTGTTTGCATTCAATCCCTAGAATTGAGGAGAACTGTATTTCAGACCTAAGTCTAAGTGAGCATGCATAAATCTCCTCAATATGGTCCTACCAAACCATACTTAGATCCTATATGCATTATGTCAGCTAGGACAAAATTTAGGCTTCTAAGGTTTGCATGAAAATAAAGCTGACATATGTAGAATAAAGACTTAGATAATATCAAAGTAAAGCAAAGGCAAAAACTCAACCAGACAAAGATGAGTCTCATCTCGGTCACCACTTCTGTGATCATCGCAAAATTTTTCCTCTTATATTCATTTTTTCCTTCTCTTTGCCTTTCTAACCTCTATTTCCCTTTTTGAAGGAGAAATAAAAGATAGAAAAGAAAAGAGAAGAGAAAAGAAAGAAAGAAGAGAGAGGAACTCTTTTGCAAAGGTCTCACTTGACCTAAATTTTAAAAATATTTAGAAAATTACTCGCCTCCATTTTGAAATGTTTGCGAGGAAAAGGGAGAGACGGGATTCGCTCATTGGTACGAGGTTCAACCGTTCCTGGCACCTTTACCAGGAGTAATCGAACTAAGGATCGAATTTATGCATTTTGCTTTGCCTAAATGTTATCTAAGAATTTATTCTATGTCTAAATGCACAAAGAATCATGTTTGTGCAATGCGAATGTAAAGATGTATGCTTTTGAGAAAAATAGTTTAGAAATTCGGGATTTTTAAAGTAATTCTGAAATAAATTTGATAATGGAGTGAAGAAATGATTCAAAGGTTTGAAGCTGATTTGCAAAAGTTAGATTTTGAATCTAACATAGAATTGGAAATAGATCTGAAAGAGAGAGACTTGGATTTTCAAGTCTTAGAATAATCAGAATTTGGAAAGATAAGCCTTTAGATGAAGAGAAAAGGAATTTAGAATCAGAATTTTGAAATAAGAGTGAATTTTCAAAGTTAGAATGAACTTTGAATTTTGATTTTGAATCTAGGATTCAAATTTGAGATGGAATCTTGGAAGGGAATTGAATTCTGGATTTAAAGTCTGAAATTAGAGTGGATCTTGGTAGAATTTGAAAACAAAATTTGGATTTGAAATCCGGATTTTCAGGATGGATTTGAATCTGAAATCTAGAATCCTAAATGGAATTGGATCTGAAGTCTGGAATCCAAGATGGAGTTGAATCCGAAATCTTAAATCCTAAATGGAATTGGATTCAAAGTCTAGAATCCAAAATAAAGTTGGATCCGAAGTCTGGAATCCTAAATGGAACTGGATCCGAAGTCTGGAATCCAAAATGGAGTTGGATTTTAAATCTGAAATCCAATATAAATTTGCAATATGGAATATAAGGTGATATTGGTTTTAAAAACCTGAATCCAAGGTGGAATTGGGTTCTGAATCTAGAATCCAAGAGGAAATTGGATTTTGAAAATCCAAATGGGACTTTGGAGATAGATCTGGATTTTGGAAGCATAGATTGGATTTTTAAAAGTGGGCTTTAAATTTAGGAAAATCAAATTTTGAGATTCAGAATCAATCTCAAAACCTTGATTTTGAATTTGAGAATCAAGACTCAATCTTTAGATAGAACTTTATGGATTTAAAGAATAAATTTGAATCTTGAAATCAAGAGATGAATTTGAAAATTTCAAAGTTGAATTGAACTTTAAAATTTGATTTGAATTGGAATTTGAATTTTGAATATAAAAGTGAATTTAAAATTTCTAAGTCAAATTGGACTTTGAAATTGAATTTTGAGATGAGATAGAATTGAGAAGATCAGTTTTGATTTCATAAATAAGAATTGATTTGAGAAATGAAGAAGATATTTGAAGAATTATCTCAAAATCACTTGGATTTTGAAATAATACAAAAAGAATTTTGAATATATGATGTAATTCTGTCCTAAATGATGAATGCTTTAAAAGAATTTGAAATTTGATTCTTGAAAAGCATATTTTATCCTTTAAATGAATTGAAATAAGATTGAAGATATAATACATTTTTTACTATGGTCATAAAATGTATTATATAATAATCATATTTAAATTCAAGTGAAGAATAAAACATATTTCGGTGCCTTTATAGAGTTTAAAATGAAATTAACTCTCAATATACCTTGACTATGACCATTGATATATATTTTGAATTAATTTTAAGTAAAACTCTGATAAAGGAAGAAAATATTTAGAAAAATATGATGATTTTTTAATAGGATCCAGTGTGGATCCAGTGTTATTCTATAAAAGATGAAAACCATAAGTTTTGTTCACATCCTGACTATGGCCATTAATGCAAATCATCAACTTAGGATTTAATCACCTTTTATCAAAATGGTGCATGTGCCATTCGTGTTCCCATTCATGAATTTTTGAAATGAAAGAGAAAAATGATATAAAAACAAGCAATTTCCAAGATATATATGCTCATTCATTCTAATCTAGGGCAAGGAATATAAATTTTCATTATATCTAGCTATTACATTTCTGAAATTGAAATGAAAGGTACAATTCCTAAGCTAAGAAGGAAATGATATTTTTTTGTAAAGTTAGCACAAAATAAATGAATACGGAGAGAGATTACCAATATCACATTGAATTTGGAATATAAATGATGAAATTGTTAGATACGTACTTTGTGTCAATGGAGATGCCATGTAAGTGATACAATGCATCTTGGAATGATATATTTAAACTAACGAAGAATGAATATATTAAAAAATGTGTATGTAACATCCTGAAATAATGAAGAGAATGGATGCATCGAACTAGTGGGAAGATGCACATGCCTAAGTAGGGTATTCATACTCAATTAAAGGAGAATGCATATGGAAGTGGATAAGATGCAATGAGATTATAGCGGAGATTATGCAGGGACTACAAGTGGAATATGCCAGCTGGGGGTGGTAGATGAAAATGCAAGAAATAAGTGCAATTGTTGTTGTAGTTGCAGTCATGAAGGTGGGGTAATTGGAGTGCTTAGGTGACAGTACAGTATATAAAAAAAAATGCAGAGAATGTACAGGTATGAATGCAGAGATCGATGTGAAAGAAAAGGAATGCCACAACAAGATTGTTGGATTCAATTGGGTTTTTGACTTATGTGATCATCGCAAAATTTTTCCTCTTTCGTTGTTTCTCTCTCTTCCTTCTCTTTCGCTTTTCTGACCTCCATTCTCCTCCTTTTTGACGGCAGAAGAACAAAAGAAAGAAAAGAAAGAGAGAAGAGAAGAGAAAAAGAAAGAAAGAGAAAAGAGGAACTCTTTTGCGGGTTTTCACTTGACCTTGATTTGAAAGATATTTAGCAAATAACTAACCTCCGTTTTGAAAATTTATTGCGGGAAAATGAAGAGACGGGATTCGCTCGTCGGTACGAGGTTCGACCGTTCCTGGTGCCTTTACCAGGGGTAATCGAACCAAGGATCGAATCTACGCCTTTTGCTTTGCCTAAATATAATCTAAGAATCTATTCTAACTCTAAATGCACAAAGAATCATGCTTGTGCAATGCAAGGATGAATGCTCTTTTGAAAAGAATGTTTTGGAAATTTCCAAGTATTCTGAGATGAAACTTGATAAGGGAGTGAAGAAATGATTTAATCTAACTTAGAACTTGAGATAGATCAGAGGAGTTCTATGTTTTTGAAGTAAATCAGGATTGGAAGAATAAATGAGAAAGAATGACTTGAAGCTTTGAAATGAAAGGAAATGAAGTTTCAAAGTCAAAATCGACTTTGAATTTGAATTTGATTTTTAGAAAAGGAAATGGATACTTGAGATGGAATTGAATTTAGATTTTGAAGTTTGAAATTGGAATGGACTGGGAAAATCAAATGGTATTTAAGAATAGAAATGGATTTAAGAGATTCAGATTAGATCCGAAAAATGGAATTGAAATCTAGAATTGGAATCGGATTCCGGATCCTAAACAGAATGGGATCCGAGATTTGGAATCCAAGATAGGCTTAGGTTTTGGATCCTAAAATGGAGTGGATCTGAAGTCTGAGATCCAAATGTAGAATTGGGTTCTAGATCCTAGAATGGATTTGGATCTGAAGTCTAAGATCCAAAGTAGAATGGGGTTCTGGATCCTAGAATGGATTTTGGATCTATAATCTGAGATCCAGGGTGAAGTTGGATTCTGGATCCTAAGATGGATTTGGGTCTGAAGTCTGAGATCCAATGTGAAATTGGATTCTGGATCCTAAAGGGAAATTGGATCTAAAATCTGAGATCCAATGTGAAATTGGATTGTGGATCCTAAAGGGAAATTGGATCTGAAATCTGAGATCCAAATGAGTGTTGAATCCTGGATCTTAAAAATGGATTTGGAATTAAATTCAGAAGATGAATCAAGAATTTTTAAGTCTGATTTGAATTTGGGAAAAGAAAGAAAAATTGAATTTTGAATGTACAGATGAATCCCAAAGTCAATTTAGACCTTGGATTTGGAGTTTGAATTTGAAATTTAGAAAAATGAATCAAGAATCTCAAAGTTAAATTGAACTTTGAGTTTGATTGGAGCTTTTGAAAATAAATTTGAAAATTCAAAAGTCAAATTGAACTTTGAAATCTGATTTGAATTTGAATATAAAAAATGAATTTGAAATCTCAAAGTTGAATTGAATTTTGAGATTAAAAATAGAATTTCGAAAAATGAAAGGATGAATTGGATTTGATAAGGATTGAAGATAGATTGAGGAAGATATTTACATTACTTGGAGTTTTGAAAAAGGAATTTTGAAAATATGATGCAGTTCTATCCTAAATACAAACAACAACAACAACAACTACGCCTTCATCCCAAAATAATTGGGGTCGGCGATATGAACCAAAAAAGAAAATCATTATGGGTCTTCCACATGAATCCTTCTCCTCCAATCATTTTTATCCAATGCCATGTCCTTGGTGAGGTTCAAAGCATTCATATCCTTTCCTATCACCTCCATCCATGTCTTCTTAGGCCTACCCCGACCTCTTTTAACTAATATATTTTCCCATTTCTCCATCCTTCTAACTGGAGCATCATTAGGCCTTCGCCGAATATGTCCAAACCACCGTAAACGATTCTCTCTCATCTTATTTTCAATGGGTGCAACGCCTACCTTCTTACGTATCTCCTCGTTCCGAATCTTATCTTTTATTGTATTTCCACACATCCATCTCAACATACGCATCTCAGCTACACTCATTTTTTGAATATGATGTCTCTTGGCAGCCCAACATTCCGTACCATATAGTAAAGCAGGCTTAATAGTCATCCTATAAAACTTTCCCTTCAACCGCAATGGCATTCTACGATCGCACAACACTCCAGTTGCACTTTTCCATTTCATCCACCCAACCTTTATCCTATGATTTACATCTCCATCAATTTCTCCATACTTTTGAATGATAGATCCCAAATATTTGAAACAATCATCCACCGGTATTTGTTTATATTTTATTCTTCTCTACAGTTCTGTGTGTGTATGCCAATAATTTCCCGATATCTTTCTCTAAATACAATTTCTTAATTATTGCTAATATTTTCCCTAGAACGAGATTTGTGACATTGGATACTGCAAACTTAGGAAATTTAAGTTCATTGATAATATATTCGGCAAAAGTACAAATCACATGAACTGCCTAAATCTTGATTGTCTCTTTCACACCATGAGACTCTAAGATACCAACATAAATTATACTGGAACATTCATTTTTCAACTTTTGCTGGAATTTTATCAACCTTATTAACACTAGAAATAATCAATCAAGACTTAGGAAATTATATGTGCCTCTGAAAGCCTTGTAGCTCAGATCAGAGGATCTGAGCTGGCATGGGGCTTGCTGATGTGGTGCAGGCCCCATGCCAAGATCCGAGTGCATTTAAAACACTAGATCTAAATTCAGGGCTTTTAGATCCCTGAAATAAAGGGAGAGAATGAGGGATCTTAGGGTGTGTTTGATAGCACGTTCTGTGGCATGCTGTGGATGCGCTGAATGGCATCACCATCAAACAGTGAACGTGGCGGATGCACAGAACCACATTCGTGAAATGGTGTTTCCCCGTTCCAACCCCCACCCCTTACGCTAGGAACAGGGACGGGGTTTGCACTAATATATATATATATCGGGCAGGGGGTAATACCCCCTGTCGCCCTTCATTTTGTCTCCCCTGCCCTCTCTGTGAGCCTCCCCCCAACGCCGACCCTCCGGTGACCTCCACAGGTATCTCTCTCTCTCTCTCTCCTCTGTGTTTCCCGCAGTTCTATCCTAAATGATGAATGAATTTAAAGAATTTTGAAATTGGATTTTGAAAAGCTATTTCATTCTTCAAATGAATTAAAATAAGATTGAAGATATAATACATCCTTGACTATGGTCATTGAATATATTATATAATAATCTATATTTAAATTCAGGTGAAGAATGAAAACACATTTGGTGCTTTTATAGAATTTAAAATGAAATTAACTCTCAATATACCCTGACTATGGCCATTGGTATATATTTTGAATTAATTTTAAGTTAAATTCTGAAAAAAGAAGAACATATCGAAGGAGAATATGATGAATTTTGAAAAAAGAATGGATCCGGTGTAGATCCAGTGTTATTTCGTAAAAGATAAAAATACTAAGTTTTGTCTACACCCTGACTATGGCCATTGATGTGGATCATCAACTTAGGATTAATTTACCTTTTACGAAATGGTGCACGTGTCATTTGTGTTTCACCATTGTGAAATTTTGAGAAATAAAGGGAAAAATGCATGAAGAACAAGTATTTTATGATATTTACAATGCTCATTCATTCTATCTAAAGTAGGAAATGTAAATTCTCATTAATATCTAACTATTACATCCTTCAATGGAAATCAAAGTCCTACCCTAAGAACAACAAGTAGCACCTCTCTACATGTTTTCTGCAAAATTGGGTCAGCGCAGGACAACAGAAGGCAAAATATATAATAGAATTAAAAATGTTATATTAGAGCTAAAGATATGCTAAAAAAAAATACCTATTCTAATGAAGAAAAGAACGTACCAAATGCAATATTTAACCTAAATGGAAAATGCATATGTATATATCTTATGCTATCAAGGACATGGATAGGTATATATATATATATATATATATCTCTATATATATATATATATATATATATATATATATATATATATATATATATATATATATATATATGTATATGTATATATAGGTAATACTTTAAGCCAATGAAACCTGTACGTGAGGAGGCATACACAATGCCCTAGATTAATGAAACTTTGTACAATGAATGATGAGCCTTGCAAGTCACTGAAAAGGTGAGTGGTATGTTGTACATTCGCACAACAATATAAAAAAGGTGAATGACATACTGTACACTGAGGGTGTAGCAAGCTACAACCATGCTCGGTACTGCTGTACCTGCTAAGAGGAAGGCCCCAACAGTGCTTGTCACTGTTGTAGGCATATAGGAAATTGCAGCACGAAATGAGAAGATGGAGTTGAAGATATTTTTGTCCATGGTGAAGATGGAATGAATGATGTATATGCAGGAGGCAAACTGAAGGTGCTGGGCAACAGATGTCGCAAAGGTGAAATATGGAAGCAATGTGCTGTGAAGACATAGTGGTTGGAAGCGAAAGTGCACTGTAACTTGGGATGATGATGATGTTAAATCGCAGAAATGATTAATGCATTAAAACTGCAGGTAAATGAATACTGAAAAGTATGTGTCAGACGAATTCAAGTATATGGGTGCATTATGTAGTAATGGTGCTGAGTGATGTAGGGAGATGATATGTTGGATATACAGGTATAATAATATTATGGTGTGAATGGCTATTGGTGATTGCAGGAAATACACATGGTGAGGATGATGAATATATTTACTAATATCAAATGACAGGTAAACATAAATGTGAAGTGTTGTGCAGCATAACAATGGAAAGAGAGGGTTACAGGTGGATATATGATGCCGGCAGCAAGTATGACAGATGAGATGCTAAATGGTGCATTTTGTGGGAGAAGTGTAGGAGATGCGAAGTGGGTTGCTGCAAAAGGTACTGTAGCAGCAGGATGGTGAGATGGATGATGAATGGGTTGCAGTCATGAAGGTGATTACACGGATGTAACAGGACTTGTTGATATGCAATGTACATTAAATCAGAGATTTTAGCTTCGACTAAAATACCTATGTATATATATACATATATATATATATAATGAATACTAATGATAGAATCAAAAGACCAGCAGGTGTTACTGTACCTCAGGATGGGGAGCCACGCTTGGTTACATGGAGAATGAACATCGTGTCCTTTTGTCTATTTGCTCGATCTCAGGATATTTCAGTTACTTGAGTGACCTGAGCTGGTTTGCTTAGGATATAGTTTCAGTAATCTTCTAAAACTCAAGAGGAAACAAATTATTTAAGTTATATAAACCAGAGAAACCAATCCAACTGTCAGAAAGGTAAACGTTGTTCATCAACCAATCAAGTAAATATTCAAAAAGAGTACCAATTAGCACATGATCAGCAAACTCCATCAAAATCAAAATTCACCATAGAATTCAAGAGAAACTTTCCTCAATAAGATAGTGATGATAAACAATTTACAAAAGCCAACGATCAACTGAAAGTAATGAACAGAGAGAAAAAAAAAAAAGAATAACTCTAGATTTTCCCTTTTCAGCAGTCTTCTTGGCAATAGATTCCTATAATTCCGAATTCAAATCTTCAAAAGTGATCATCTGTACTACTAACCTACTCAACCGTAGGTGATGACCCATCACTTTTATGGCCAAATTTATTCGCACCACTATTGAGATTGAATACTGTTTATGAAATCTAGAATTACAAGGATTATGGGCAGAATTATCCAAGATAGCAACCATTGAGATGACCCTTCACGATTTTTTTTTTTGCAAAAGTGTCATTCTGAAGTGAGTAACCAGGGGATGAGGTAATTTGAGAAACTCATCAGGCTTCTCTGATGCGGTCCTTGCTACAGACTGCTCTATGTTTTTTTTTTTTTGAATGAATGTATCTAAAATAGTTGTGAATTTTAAGGAGTTTCAAATGACGATAAAATTTGTATTGGCTCTACTGTGGTATAACCAACCCAGAACATAAATTCCTTGACGATCCATCATGTACTTCCTCAATATCATAGCATGCCTTGTTACCAAACCCCCCTTTTCTTTTGTTTAAGATAATTTTTGGGGTAGTACCTATCTTCTGGAGTGATGCTTTCAAAGTTTGATCCAATTATACCAAGAACATAACATGGGTTCAGCCTTGCATAAACAGAACAACTCCAACGGTCACCTCAGCATCAGACCCCCATCAAAAGAACCGTGAAGAAAGATGACAGGGTGGTTTGAAAACCGAAAGGCAAGAATAACACGAGGTCACCAACGGTTGAGATCATGAGATGCAGCATTTTGGCTTCAAATTACAGAGGAAATCTATGGGATTCTAATACTTGCAACGAGACATGAATAAAACCCATCAGAGAATATAAAAAAAAAATCAGATAACAGGGAGTACAGTGTATTAGCAGGCATAACGAATCAATAAACTGGATGCAAACATAAGGGAACATGCAGAAAGCTTGTGATAGACATTTAATGGATGGAATGAAAATAAAATCAGAATTACAACAGATAACACGACATATTATAACAAAGATGTCATCAAAACAAGACATCAGGTGAGTGATTAGAGTAGAAACAAGGAGAATACATCTGGAATAGTAGAAATGCAGCACTAGGTAATTCCAATTGCTAACACGAGCCAGCAATCTCGATTTACCCCTCTCAAAAGGATAAGATATAAAGAAAAAAAAATCAAAACATAAACGTGGATTAAATTATGTGAAAAATCAAAGCAAATCGGAATGAATGATAAAAGGAAAAAGATAAGATGTCGAAATCGGAGATTTCATTTACTGTAGCAATGGGAGGGGATCGATCCTGCTATATGCAGGTCGATCCCTCCTTCGATGCCTTAAAAAAATAATTGCAAAGCAGAGAAGGTGATGATACGAAGTTCCTATAGAAAATCAAAATAAGAGAAAGGGAAGGGGAAGAAGTCACTTACCTGGTTCGCTTGAGGAGAGGCTTCGGGAGGGCAGAAGAGCGGATGCTTCGTAGATGTTGATCGGTGCTGGTTGAAATCTCCCCCCCTTGAGTGTAAGGGATGGCTCTCTTTTTAAAGCAGGAGAAGAAGCTCCAGAAGCCTCTTCCGTTAGAGATGAAGGGTGGATCAATCGCATGGTGGAAAATGGAGGGAAGATCCGGCAGCCGGGTGCACATGGGGGGTTTGGACGAGAGCGGCGGAAGGAGCAAACTCGCGAGAAGGAGAAGGTCCTCCTCTTGCAATTTTTTTTTTTTACCGAAACCCTAAAGAAAAGAATTCAAAGGGGAACCCCTTTGTTTTCAAATTTTTGCGAAGAGGGGGCTCCCTAATAAATTTTTGCAAAAAGAAGTTTTCTCAAAAACTCGATTTTTCAAAAAGGGTGTTTTTCAAAAAGATTATTTTGCAAAAGAATGGTTTTCCAAAAGAAGTTTCCTTCAAAAGCTAATTTTTTGTTTCTTTTCTATTTTGCATTTTCCAATTTTTGTAAAAATCCTAAAATTTTACGAAAAAAACAAAGATTAAACCCTAATTGTTTTTGTATTTTTTTGAGAAATATTTACAAAAGTATTTTTCTGAGAATTTCCGATCATTTTGGGGAAATTTCTTCAGAAGAATGGGTTTGGACCCAGATTTTGAGAAAATGTTCGAGTTTTAAACCTCGAATGGAAAAATACAACGTAATAGATCCAAACGGATGTCGGATGGACTATCTAAGCTATTTAAAAAGTATTTTTGGTAATTTTGAGAATTTGATTTAAAATTGGTTAATGAAGCTTAGATTTGGATCTTGACAATAGATCCGGATCCGAAATTGAGTCATATATGTAAGATGAATTTAATTTCAACAACACTTGAGAAATAAAATGGAATTTAGATTTAAAACTGACTCAATTACCCAGAAAATGGGGGCGAAGAAAAAAAAGAGAATATTTAAAAGATTTTGAAAAATTTGGGGTGTTCACAGATGCCCCTCTTTGCTACTAAGCCGGTTGAAAGTCGAGCTTAGTGGCAAAGAAAACACTCCAAATTTTGAAAAAAAAATGCCCCAGTCAGCAGATCTGAACTGGGTGTGGAAGAATTTATTTGAAAACATGGTTTCAGGCTTTAAAACCTTATCCTGGGTGGCTTGGGGGAGACGAAATCCTCGAAAATGATATGACTGAATAATATAAATGAGGAAATCGTGATGGGATTTTGGGCGAAGATCCCGAAATGGTGAAAGATAAGAATTTTGATCAAGTCTCATGGGTGAGACAAGATCAACCTCGTGGAATGACTCAGGTTTAGCCCTTAACCTGGATGGGATGAAGATATGTCAAGATAAGCTGGATGGGGAAAGGAATATGTGAGGACTTTGATGGGACATTTTCGAGAAAATACCTCATGAGATGAAGCTCAAGTAGGATTTTATTCCGGGTGGATATTCAAAGCACGGATTCCTGGATGGGAAGAACCATGATGGGACTGGAGGAAAACATCCCGTCAAAATGAGGAACCTTGTCAAAACGAGACTCAGGTTTAACCAAAACCTGAAAAAGGAAGATACCTCGATGCACGAGGTTCAGGCTTAACCTTTAACCTGAAGGGGACGACCATATGGAATCCTTGAGTGAAGAAACCATGATGGGACCTTCGGAGTTTGGACGAACAAATCCGAAAGGGGTTTTGCGAAAGGAGGAAGGAAAAGGGGTTTCCTAAAGCTTTGAAAAAGGGATGAACTTGGACGTCTCATTGCTGAGACTAAATCAGTTTTTGAATTTAATGACCTCTCGCAGGAAGTACAGGTTTTGACCCTTAACCTGAGTGGGAACAACCACACGGATTTCTCGAAACCGTGATGGGACAGGAGAGATACTTTAATTGAATGGGGTAACTCTTCCGAAAGATATGAACAACGCTAGGTTGCATCAAAATGGATATTGACTACTTATTTCATTCTTAGAATATCTAGAAAATTTTGCCAATAAGATAAATTTATAGTTGACTTCAACGCTCGAAAATGTGTACATATGTGCAAAAGATATTCCTTTTTTTACCTAGAGTATTTCCTCCAACGAGGTTAACTTCTCAGTCTTTAAGAGTCAAATTCAAAATTTTAGCGCTGATGATTTTCTTCAAGGAAGCTATCCATTTCCCTGATATAAGAAGAGAAGAAATATTCTCAATTTCATAAAAGCTTATAAAGAAAAAATATTGATAACAGATATTTTGCATAAGAAAAGATGACTTCTGGCAATTTAGGCATTTTGATATCTGAGTGTTTTCTCATGATGATCTTTTTGCACTCCTTTTGAGTCATTGAACTTTTTCGGGCTTTTTACATCATCCTTCATTTGGATGTGCCTGACTTTTCTCTCTTTTTCAGGGAAGGGTACGTCACAAACTCCATCTCGGAGATGCTCCGATCATTCTTTTCTCAGGGATTATATATGATATTGGCTCAAAGGTCTTTAGATGATAGCTGAAATCAAATATCATTTAGGGTTTGTCGATAGGTCCATCGCATCCGCCTTCATCTCGACGGTGATCCGAACTTTCCCTGGAAGGATCCGTCACAAACTCCGTCATCTTGAAGATGTTTCAAATCTTCTTTGGCCCCGGGGGTCTACTCGTTTAATTAGCCTTCATCTTGACGACAATTGAGAGATCCCTTTTGCAGATATTTGATTGCAACTTTAGAATGAGAAGATATGGATTAAGTGGATTCTTTTATGGCTCAGGATATTTTCACTGCCTAATAGCCAGAAAATCGTCTTAAAACATGCGTCATAGCTATGATCAATATCAATTCGCTTCTGGCTTTTCAATGTCATCGAATATTTCTTTCGCTAATCATACCGAGGATATTTCTTTCATCCTTTTGGTTGATCAAACAGGGAAAAAGATTTGAATTTTACCTCTTTTTCGCAAAAAGTTTCACCTTTTTGGAAAGAAATACTAGAGGTAATCTGAGGTAATTCTTTTGTGCAGTAAGATTTATTTGGAGTCAACAAATATTTTTAGCAAATTGGCAAAGTTTTCATGACTTCTATGTGAAATATTTACTCAATATAGATTTTGATGCGACCTTTAGTTGCAATTTATGATTTTGGACATTCTGACCAGTGAAACTGGAATCTTTCATTTAACGACCAACGAAGGTGTAAGACCCGCAATTTTTCAGATAACTCTGAATAAATTCCTGAGGCATTCTTCAGTGAAAAATAGCGTTTTTATCGTAAAGCGAATCAAACTGATTCCTGCGATCCAAATATACTTAGGATATTCGTATCTTCACGAATATATGCTCAAACGCTCTGGAGATCATAACTTCCTCCCTGCTCGAAATCAAGAGATTCCTGCGAGCCAACTTTCTTAGTTGCATAAATACGAAGATAATGGCCTACTCAGAATTTTTCGGAAAAAATGCCGAAAACTCAACTTTTTTGCGGGACCCACGAAAATGTTGGTGGGACCCACATAAATATTCTTCAGAAAATATCCGGTGGAACCCACGAAAATATCTCATGGAAATATCTCAGATGGATAAGATCAAACAGTCAGATGGATAAGATCAAAGGGAATTTTTGAAAAAGCTATGGACTAAAATGGAAATTCTGAAACTTGGGGCTCAAGTTTCAGAATCTATAAATAGAGGAGCCCCCCTCCTTTGAAAAATCGTCTAGCCCTCTCTCTCTCCTCCTTTTCCAAACCTCCCCTACCTAGCCTAGCCCACCTGAGCCCACCTGACCTGGTCTGAGCCTGCCTGACTTAGCCTGAGCCTGCCTGACCTGGTCCTAACCCACCTGACCTGGGTCTGAACCCACTTGACCTGGTCCAAACCCAGTTGACTTGACTTGAACCTAGTTGGGTTTAAAGTCAAAGTCAAAGTCCTTTTTGGTTCAGATTCCAGTTTGGATTTCTGAACCCAGACTTAGCCTACTTGAGCTGAGTTCGAACCTGCTGAACCCAGTTGACTTGGATCGAACCCTGTTTAGTTCAAACCACTTAGGTTGAGTAGCTTGACCTACTCTACCTCTTTCTCAACTAAGTCAGCTTCATCTGACTTAGTCTGACCTCTCGAAGGAAGGCTCGAAGCCAAAGAAGCAACCCGGAGCCGTTTCTTCCACGATTTGAAGTAAGTTCGCTTCGTTGATCCATCTCTCTCAAGTATTTGACTGTTTGTATATAGAATATACTTTCTGAAGTAGTATCTTGCTTTAGTTCTTGATTGAGCCCTTTTTGGACACTTCGGTGTTCACCCGCTCGTCTCGTAACTATCGTCGGATATATCTATGTTCAAACACGCAGTATATGCGTTCTTCAAAATGGTATCTCGCTTTAGTTCTTGGTTGAGCCCTTTAGGACACTTCGGTGTTCACCCGCTCGCCTCGTAACTATCGTTGGATGCGGATTTAGGTGTATATCTGTTGATTCTGCCGACGCGTCTTATATCGCACAGGCTATGTAATTTACCTTTGCCGTCGCGTCGTATGATGCCAAGGCTCCCTGTTTTCTGTACTTCTGATTACTGCACTTCCGATTATGCATTTACTTACGCCGTCGCGTCGAACGATGCCAAGGCTCCTGCTTTCTGCAATGTATTTACTTACGCCGTCGCGTCGAACGATGCCAAGGCTTCTGCTTTGTTATATATGTAGAATATTTCATTCAGTTACACACCCTGAACAATAGTATATGCATTTCTTTACGCCGCCGCTGTATAAAGCACAGGCTTCTGCTTATACTACATATATAGCGCATAAATGAGCGTTCAAATGGAGATCAACTCCAAATCGCCCATGCGATTCCTTGACCGCTCCTCGTTCAAGATTCTGCTTGACGAATGAAGCCCCTATTGGAAAGGCTTCGCTTTTTGGCAAAATGCTCTTTACGTAAAGACTAAGTCAAATACGTATGGCCTGGCTATGGCCCAGGGTTCCTGCAACCTTGATGGATGCAAAGTACGCACAACGGTGCGCATCCATTTCCCGAATTAAGCGTGGCGATTTCCTACCAAAGAGGGGAGATGCCGCTGAAATGGATAAAAGAAACGCACGCTTTCTCTGTAAAAGAGAGGAAGTGCTGCTGAAATTTCTGAAGAAGCTAAGAATAGCTCAGAAAGAACGTAGCAGAATACTCTGACATATAGCAGAGTGCTACCCAGTTCATGGTTTGCCCTCTACAACGTAGAAGGGTTCGTCGCACCACTGCCGGTAGAGCAGGGGAGGTGCTGACGAAATGGTTGGCAGAAGAGCTGCCTGAACCAATGGAACGGCATAATGATGTCCGTTGATGGAACGATGCTAGATCGGCTCGTATCCTTGTGCCTGCAAGGGCACCTTGCTCGTAAGGGCCGCTGAGCCGGAGTAGAGGTTGCGCCTTGTCTAGGTTTGGACTCGTTGCGTAAAAATACGCCGAGTAGCCGATCTATTTAGATCGAGTCATATGCATGCTCATTGAGAACGGTTACGCAACCAGACTCGTAAGGGCCGAAGAGCCAGAGTGTGTTGTTTCCACCCAAAGAGGTGTGATGCTCGTGGTGGCCGAAGTGCCAAGAGCGGTGTTCTGCATGCATATGAATAAGACTTAAGGTCTCACATACCCCGCGGTTGAAAATCGTGTTAGGGGTACCCCCTCAGTAATGACTGTGTTGGGGCAGACTGAATGGGGTCGGGTACATACTCCCGTAGTGCTGAAAGCACGGGCTGCCTAAATGGCATGCAGATTCTGTCCAAGTAATTGTAAGACTGGCAGACCCCTTTAGGAATTATGCTCACTGTGGAATGACAGTGATGATACAGCCTTGAGTGACATGTATTTTACTTTGGACCTGATAGAGTCCACGATGGCCTCAGTCACTCATGGGTTTTGGGGTCGTGGTTATCCTTAAGATCTAAGGATTGAACCCAACTACTGCAAGTAGAGGATGCATCCGAATATGGGCCTAGTAGGGTTCTCCCAGTTGAAACACACTGCCCTACTATGGATAGGGTCAACAGGCCTCTGGGGTATCTAAAATACATAGAATAATCAACCCCCAGAACGTCGCGTTGATGCCCGGACAATAGCTCTACCTGCGTACCAAAGGCGGGAGCGGTTAATTATCGAAACAATGCATTAGCCTAGGTACAGCGATGCTTTGAATGTATGAGTGGATGACGTGTTGAGTCAGTCCTGCATAACCTTTGTGAAGGTGTCATGTTCGGTATACGACTGGACCGACTGGGCAAAGACCCGTGTTGTATCCGCACGACTAAGCGAAGCTCGAGGAGTTGTCCTTAGATGCGTGGGATACGGATGTGCCAAGTATGAAGACTTGAGCTAGACATCACTTTGAGACCCGGTAGAGGTCATGGCTAAGTCATGGAGACTTAAGCGGCTATTCAAATCACAGCCCTGAAAAGGCTTGCTCTAAGTCATGAGGACTTGAGCGGATGCTCAACTCATAGCCCTGAGGAGGCTCTTGCGAAATACGCTAAGTCTTGGAGGCTTGAGCGTCATTATTGCGCATTGCGACCCTGAGTGGTCATTATCGTATTTGAGTTGAATGGATGTATGACTGCATGCTTACCAGACCATCAGTGGTTCTGACCCCGTTTAATGGGGATTCCAGGTGTTGGACCTGCGTGGCGATATGCGGAGCATGGCGGCATCGAGTTCCAGGGTTTCTCTAGACAGAGTTGTACTGCTTCCTTTTTATTGAACCTACACTGCTTTTCTAAGCAGTGGTGTTGTAATAAACAAGTGGTTTTCGATAAATGAAACACTTTGGTGGTCAATGAGTTGTTTGGCCACATACCTGCAATGTGCTCGGAGTTTTCTAAAACTGACGACTCATTATCGTCTGATTCCGCTGCTAAAAGCTTTTCTAAATTCTGCTGCAAAGAAAAAAAAAGAAATTCATGAAAATTTTAACTTAGCTTTGTTTTGGAAATCCGGGGCGTTACAGAATTGGTATCAGAGCAAGAGTCTGAGAAACCTGGTTCAAGATCCGTCGTGTTTGCAGTATCGCACTGTAAGTATAAGTCTTATACTTTCTCTAATTTGGGTGTATTTGCATGAATAGATAAATGGCTCCTAAGGCGAGGAGAACCATGTCGAGCGAGGAGTCTCATACACAGGGCTTCCTGTTGGAGACGCTCAACAGGCTTGTGTCTGCCATTCGTGAATCAAGGCAAGCACCAACCCCGCCTTGCAATGAGCACTTTGGAGGAATAACTTATGAAAAGTTCCTCAAACTAGACCTACCAGTCTTCGTTGGCAGTGCCGATCCAGAGCTTGCAGAAAGCTGGATTGAGGAGACGGAGCGTGCATTCCTGGTATTGGGAGTACCAGAGGATAGAAAGACTAACTTCGGCACATATAGGCTGAAGGATAATGCACGAAAGTGGTGGGATACCATTAAGATTATCCAGTTCTCAGATCACGAAGTCATCACTTGGAATGATTTTCGGAGAGCATTTTTGGATAATTACTTCCCGTTGCACTCCAGGAATAAAAAGAAGATGGAGTTTTTGGAATTGGAGCAGGGTGGTATGAGTCTTATCGACTATACTACTAAGTTTCAGAACCTTGAGCGGTACTACTCTCAGTTATTCGATACCGACCAAGAAAGGGCCGATAAATATGTAAATGGATTGCAAGAAGGGTTGCGATCTCGTGTGATAACAAGCATGCCCTCGACTTTTCAAGCTGCTGTGGCAGCATCTTCAAAGATTAGCGAGGATTGGGCACGATCTAAGGGGATCATAACAAAGAGGCCCGTAGTTGATGGTGGGAACAATAAGAGGACGTTCTCAGGTGGCCAGGACTCACGACCACCTTTTTATAAGAAGTATTTTCAGGAGAACAACTTTACTCCACCGGCCGAGCAGCCATTGCAGATGGTAGAAGCCAATCAGCCCTACCAACAACCTAATTTTCGATGCCCGAGGTGTAGCTCAGATCATCCCGGAGGGGTTTGTCCTCGCGATACGGGAGGTTGCCTATAATACGGCAAACCAGGGCATCGTGTGAGAGAATGTCGCAAGAAGGCCTCAGATCTTCAACAAAGAAATATGGGATCTGGAGGACCCTCTCAACAAATACAACAACAACGACTGCCACTACCCAGGATAGAGCAGAAACTTGTGGCAGGTCGTGTTTATGCGGTGACAGCCGAACAACTCACGGATAATGATCGTATCAAGGAATCTGAATACCTTGATAGATAGAGTTGTAATGGGTAAAAAGCTATCAAAGGACAAGATCCAATAATCGCTAGAGACAAGAGGCTTATGACCTTGTGTATGGTCATCTGGATCGATATGTATCCTTGCTCTCTAAAGTAATGTTGGATTTGTTAAATTAAATCTTAAGTGCTTATGCCCAAAATTTATGGCTATAGACCACATGATTGAGAAATTAAGTTTGCGTAATTAGAATGTTAAAAGTTACTTAATAAAATAAACCATCGAGGAATTGTTCCCAAGAAGAGAGTCCTGTGAGGTTTTACATATTCAAGATCAGATCGTCTAGCCAAAGTGAGTCTGTGAGGGTATACAGCTCTGTGCGAGTGTATATGTTCCAAAACCAGTAGCTTGGCTAGTATGATTCTGTGAGGGTGTACTGATCCAATATCAGGTAAGTCTGACGAAGGCGAACCTGTGAGGAGGTACGTTTCCAATACCAGGTAGTCTGACAGGGGACTTATTCCAATATGGTTAATCTCTAGAAGAATGATCTGTGTGTACAAAATAGTTACACAAGATGGCTATGTTAAATAGCCAGTTGGAAGACATGCAGATTCTGTCCAAGTAATTGTAAGACTGGCAGACCCCTTTAGGAATTATGCTCACTGTGGAATGACAGTGATGGTACAGCCTTGAGTGACATGTATTTTACTTTGGACCTGATAGAGTCCACGATGGCCTCAGTCACTCATGGGTTTTGGGGTCGTGGTTATCCTTAAGATCTAAGGATTGAACCCAACTACTGCAAGTAGAGGATGCATCCGAATATGGGCCTAGTAGGGTTCTCCCAGTTGAAACACACTGCCCTACTATGGATAGGGTCAACAGGCCTCTGGGGTATCTAAAATACATAGAATAATCAACCCCCAGAACGTCGCGTTGATGCCCGGACAATAGCTCTACCTGCGTACCAAAGGTGGGAGCGGTTAATTATCGAAACAATGCATTAGCCTAGGTACAGCGATGCTTTGAATGTATGAGTGGATGACGTGTTGAGTCAGTCCTGCATAACCTTTGTGAAGGTGTCATGTTCGGTATACGACTGGACCGACTGGGCAAAGACCCGTGTTGTATCCGCACGACTAAGCGAAGCTCGAGGAGTTGTCCTTAGATGCGTGGGATACGGATGTGCCAAGTATGAAGACTTGATCTAGACATCACTTTGAGACCCGGTAGAGGTCATGGCTAAGTCATGGAGACTTAAGCGGCTATTCAAATCACAGCCCTGAAAAGGCTTGCTCTAAGTCATGAGGACTTGAGCGGATGCTCAACTCATAGCCCTGAGGAGGCTCTTGCGAAATACGCTAAGTCTTGGAGGCTTGAGCGTCGTTATTGCGCATTGCGACCCTGAGTGGTCATTATCGTATTTGAGTTGAATGGATGTATGACTGCATGCTTACCAGACCATCAGTGGTTCTGACCGCGTTTAATGGGGATTCCAGGTGTTGGACCTGCGTGGCGATATGCGGAGCATGGCGGCATCGAGTTCCAGGGTTTCTCTAGACAGAGTTTTACTGCTTCCTTTTTATTGAACCTACACTGCTTTTCTAAGCAGTGGTGTTGTAATAAACAAGTGGTTTTCGATAAATGGAACACTTTGGTGGTCAATGAGTTGTTTGGCCACATACCTGCAACGTGCTCGGAGTTTTCTAAAACTGACGACTCATTATCGTCTGATTCCGCTGCTAAAAGCTTTTCTAAATTCCGCTGCAAAGAAAAAAAAAGAAATTCATGAAAATTTTAACTTAGCTTTGTTTTGGAAATCCGGGGCGTTACAGAAGGAGCTGGAACCTTTTATTTAATGACCAGTGAAAACTGAGACATTTCATTTAACGACCAATGAAGGAGTTGGAACATTTCATTTAACGACCAGCGAAGTAGCTGGGACATTTCATTTAGCGACCAGCGAAGTAGCTGGGACATTCCATTTAGCGACCAGCGAAGTAGCTGGGACATTCCATTTAGCGACCAGCAAAGTAGCTGGGACATTTCATTTAGCGACCAGCGAAGTAGCTGTGACATTTCATTTATCGACCAGCGAAGTAGTTGGGACATTTCATTTAATCATTTAACGACCAACGAAGTAGCTGGGACATTTTATTTAATCATTTAACGACCAGTGAAGTAACTGGGACATTTCATTTAATCATTTAACGACCAGTGAAGTAACTAGGACATTTCATTTAATTATTTAATGACCAACGAAGTGGCTGGGACATTTCATTTAATCATTTAACGACCAGCGAAGTGGCTGGGACATTTTATTTAATTATTTAACGACCAGCGAAGTGGCTGGGACATTTCATTTAATCATTTAACGACCAACGAAGTAGCTGAGACATTTCATTTAATTATTTAACGACCAACGAAGTAGCTGGGACATTTCATTTAATCATTTAACGACCAACGAAGTAGCTGGGACATTTTATTTAATCATTTAACGACCAGTGAAGTAGCTGGGACATTTTATTTAATCATTTAACGACCAGCGAAGTAGCTGGGACATTTTATTTTAACGACCTTTGATTTAATGATCTGATCTAAGTTTTGAAGTTTCCTGAAAAACAGTACGAGGACTGAGTTTTGTGACTGAACTTGATCTTTAGATTTGAAAATTTAGCAAAATGGCTAGCGCGAACACTAGGTTTTCCAACTGAGAGTCGGGAAGGAGATCGACCCATTTAAGATATTTAGAGATCGAAGCAAGAAGAATGGACGGGGTTTCAGGATTATCCTTTATCCTGAAGGGAAAATAGAATAGACATTTGATGAGAAATTTAGGAAAAGAATGATTCAGGTTTATCCCTTAACCTGAAAGGGAAATAGAAGATTTTATGAAGAGATAACATGAGACTTGAATTTAGAAGGATACGACAAGATTTAGAATTTATGATCTATGACTTAGATGGACCAGGCATGTGACGGGGAATATAGAAAGAATAAATTTTGAGAAGACAGAAGAACTTTGAAAAAAAATGTAGAACATTTGAGGAAATTGATTTATTTTGTGAAAAGAATTCTCACAGGTAGCATGGTTGCCCCTATGAGTTATCTTCAGGATTATCCCTTATCCTGAATGGGAAAAGAATAGAATTTAAAGAGATTTAATGTAGGGAAATTGATATAAATCTAGAAAATCAACAAAGATTGACAAAACTTGTATTCACAAAAGAATCCTCATAGGTAGCGTTATTGCTCCTACGAGGGGTTTCAGGATTATCCTTTATCCTGAATGGGAACAACAATAGAATTTAAAGATATTTAATGAAGGAAAATTGATATAAATCTAGGAAATCAACAAAGATTAACAAAACTTGTATTTACAAAAGAATCCTCATAGGTAGCGTTGTTGCTCCTACAAGGGGTCTCAGGATTTTCCCTTATCCTGAATGGGAAAAAGAATAGAATTTAAGAAAATTTAATGAAAGGAAATTGATATAAATCTAGAAAATCAATAAAGATTGGCAAAACTTGTATTTACAAAAGAATCCTCATAGGTAGCGTTATTGCTCCTACGAGGGGTTTCAGGATTATCCCTTATCCTGAATGGGAACACCTCGGACAACGAGGGTCAGGTTTATCCCTTAACCTGAGCGGGAACACCTCGGACAACGAGGGTCAGGTTTATCCCTTAACCTGAAAGAGTAAAAGAATAAAGGAAATACCTCATGGCAAAGAGGCATCAGGTTTATCCCTTAACCTGAAAGGGAAACAAAGAATTGATAAAATTCATTGGAATTTTAGGAAATATTGATAAAACTTGGTAAAATTGATGTAAACTTGATAAAATATGAATAAAATGAATGAAACAGATAAAGATACCAAAATTAACTGAAGATTTACAAGATTTGAGAAAAATGAGTTTTTCTGATCCTGGCTACATATGGGATCTTGGAAGGAAAATGTTTATTTAAAAGATAAATGAGGAATCATTTTGGGGGAAGAAAATCCACCACATGAAGAATGATCAGCGCGAGATCTGATCCTTTAAATCAAACATGAGAGATCATCATGAGGATCAAATTTTTGAAGGCAATGGTTTGAAAATATATTTTTGAAGAAGAAGATCAACAATAGATCTGATTTCTAAAAATAACAGTTCGAAATTGATAATAAGACCAATACAAGGGTTGATCTTTAAATATAATGTTTTAGAAACCAATCTTTGGAAGATAAGACCAACACAGGGGTTGATCTTTGAATATAATGATTTAAAATTAATACAAGGATTGATTTTGAATGATTCGAAACCCATTTTGAAAGATTTAGACCAACACAAGGGTTGATCTTTGAAGATAATGTTTAAAAACCAATCTTGGAAGATAAGACCAACACAGGGTCGATCTTTAAACATAATGATTTAAGACCCATTTTTGGAAAATAAGACCAATGCAATGATTGATCTTTGAATATGATGATTTATAACCCATTTTAAAAGATAAGAACAACGCCAGGGTTGATCTTTGAAAAGTTTTGAGATCAATTTTGGAGGATAAGACCAACGCAAGGGTTGATCTTTTGAATAAAAAGATTTGAAATCCATTTTGGAAGATAAGATCAATACAAGGATTGATCTTTGAATATAAAGGTTTTGAAATCCACTTTGAAAGATAAGGGTTGATTTATAAAGATTTGAAATCCATTTTGAAAGATAAGACCAACACAAAGGTTGATCTTTGAATATAAAGATTTAAAGTCCATTTTGAAAGATAAGATCAACATAAGGGTTGATCTTTGAATATAAAAGTTTAAAATTCATTTTGGAAGATAAGATCAACACAAGGGTTGATCTTTGAATATAAAGATTTAAAGTCCATTTTAAAAGATAAGATCAACATAAGGGTTGATCTTTGAATATAAAAGTTTAAAATTCATTTTGGAAGATAAGATCAACACAAGGGTTGATCTTTCAATATAATGGTTTGAAAAACTTATTTTTGAAGACATGATCAATACGAGGGTTGATTTTTTGTCAAAGGTTAGACCAAGGAATATTTGAACTCCTTGGTCATAACGAAGATTTTTAAAATTTCATGATTTTTGAAAAAGCCCTCATAGGTAATATCATTTCTCTCATGAATGATGTCAGGATTGCCCCGTATTCTGAAAAAGAACGAGAATTAAAATGTCCCAGTATGGCAAAAAGAAAAGAAAAGATATAAAGGAAATTAACATTTCATTTGATAAGCAAATGTTTGATAACAACTGAATATTTACAAGAACTTGAAAAGGAAAAAGACTCATAGAAGACTGGGTTGACTAACCCCTACAAGACAACTGACAAAAAGAGACGAAGGCAAACAAAACCTTTGGCTTTATCAATTCTTTGAGTGGTGCGGGAATGGCTCTGTCAGGACTGCTGGGCGCTCTTCTTCCTCGTCCTCTATCAAAATACTTCTATCAATGCAATCTTGTATCATGTGCTTGAGGACGAAGCAGTGCTCTGTGTCATGCCCCGTTGCTCTATGAAACTTGCAGAATTGATCTTTGAATTTTCCCAAGATTACGGGAGGATCCGCTATTTTAGGGAGTTTGATCATCCCATGCTTTAAAAGGTAATCCAGAACTGCTTCCAAAGTTTGATCTAATGAAGTGAAGACTCGATCTTTCTCCCACTTGATGTACTTGGGCTTCTCTTGAAGATCACCCTTTTGCTGAAGGCCGATTGGAAGCGGTTTATTATTGTTTTTAAAGGATCCCTCCTTCTGCCCCTTGTTCTGATCTACTCTCGGACCACTGCCACTGTTGTTCTTGTTTCCTTTACTGCTGCTGCCAAGGTTATTGCAAGAGGTATCAACTGAATGAGCAAACTGCGCCTTCTTCTTCTGGTCTTGGACATTCTTGACAAGAGGCGTGCCCTCGTAGAGTCCGCTTTCTATTCCTGCTTCGAGCCATTCAGCTCGCTCAATCAACTTGATGAAGGATTTTGCCGGGGAAGTGGCGATGAGGCTCCTTATGGGCTGAGAGAAATTATTGAGGATCACCTGCAATGCGTGCTCCTCAGGAATGGGTACCTTCATCTTATTACAAGTGCTTCTTCACCTGTGAATGAAATCACCTGCTCTTTCATTCTCTCCTTGCTTCAGGTTGTAAAGATGATTTAATGTAGGTGAGGCTTCAGTGTTGAATAAGAAGCGCTCGATGAACAGATTTACTACCTTATCGAACTCTCGTAGTTCGATAGGATTCACATGATCAGCATACCATCTGGCTGCTACACCCTCCAGACTGCGGGGAAAACAGATGAACAGAGCCCTGTTATCTTTCCTGAAACGGCTGCACTCTGCATAAAATGTGGTCAGGTGGGCTTTAGGGTTGCCAGTCCCATCAAATTTGAGAAACTTGCGGGGAAGATTCTCCAGGTTATCATCCCCATCTAGACCATCATAAAAATCTTCGCCGGTGTAGGTCTGCTTGCCCTTACCCTTGGATTGAATGTCCTTAATAGCTCGATTCATCTCCTTCATCTGCTTGCTCATTAGGTCCTCTGCTGGAGCCCCAGACTTGGGCTTGTTGACGGATTCAGGCTCTTCTGCAGCTATTTTTACGGACTGCCTTGGAGGATTCTGCTTGTAGACAATCTGCTCTTCCTCTTCCGATTCTTCCCCGACTGACTCTGATTCCTCAGAAGTAGTGTCTGGTTGCACCTTCTTTCTGATGATTCTGACTTGCTTCTTTACAGGCTTCTTCCTCAGCTTGCTTTTAGGAACTGTTTCTTTCAGCTTGGCCTCGGCTTGTTCTGACATCATCCTCGCCATCATCTTTTGGAACATATCATACATAGCGGGGTCAATGTCATCTTTCTTGTTCTGACCCTGTCCTCTGACTGATTTAGGAGAGCTTATCTCTTCCGCCTCACTGTCGTTGAGTTGAGGAACTGTTTCTTTTCCCCCTCTTGTCGTGACCATTTTTGAAATATCAGAGCTCCCTCTGCGGAGGAAAGAGGAGGTTTTTTAGACCAAAGAAACTTCTTGGAGAAGTTTTGACAAGAGGAAGGATTTAGGTTGAAATCTAAAAAATGTATCCCTTTACTAGGGATTGAGTATTGTGACAATTGCGTTGTTTACTCTACGAAGGAGAGTAACCAACTAAAATATGAAAGAAAATACCATTTCGAAAAGGATATCTCTCGACGGAAAGAGATTTTTATAGAAATATAAACAAGAATATAAAATCAGAAGAAAATGAAAGAATAAATGAAATTTGAGAACAAATGGTAAAGATTTAAAATTTTAAGAACTTGCAGGCAGGATCAGAAGAATTTTTTGAAGAATTTTTAGAAGAAGGAGAAAAGGATAAAAAAATACACCTGGGTTTTAAAAACAAAGAGGAAATTTTGAAATATATACCCAGGGTTTTGAAAATATAAGGAAGATATAAAATATCACACAATCACAGATATATAAGCAAGGATACACAAACAACACTCCCTAAAGCTGACTCTATATGCAATATCTGAAATGGCTTGTAGGACCTTAATCCTAACTCTAAGATTTATATCATCTATTTCCAATCAAGGTACGCCGATATACTCAAGCCGAAGCTCGAAGTACGTGGCATATAAGGTATCTCTTCAGTTCTAAGGTAAAGGCTTCCCAACATCCTTGAGCACCTACCGATATACCTCGGACTATGGCCCTTAGGTACATGGTAGGGGGGCGCGAACCCAAATAAGTGGTCCAGTTGTGAGGCTCTCTCCCGAACTATGGTTCAGTGAGACAGCCCAGCAACGTGAAGACCGGGACAATATAGGTAGGGATGTTTTCAAAATATGATTAACATGCAATAAAATCAGAAGGCTCTAATGCAAGTCCTAAAGAGATAGATTTAAATGAAAAGAAGCATACACTTGCATACATTGTTTACATTCAATCCCTAAAATTGAGGAGAGTTGTATTTCAACCTAAATCTATTGTGAACATGGATATAATCTCCTCAATATGGTCCTACCAAACCATACTTAGATCCTATATGAAAATAATGTCAGCTTAGGACAGAGTCTAGGCTCCTAAGGTTTGCATGGAAATGTAGCTGACATTGAAGAATAAAGACTTAGAGAATATTAGAGCAAAGCAAAGGCATAGATTCAACCGGACGAAGACGTGTCCCATCACGGTCGCCAAAACTGTGATCATCGCAAAAATTTTCCTCTTTCGTTGTTTCTCTCTCTTCCTTCTCTTTCCCTTTTCTGACCTCCATTCTCCTCCTTTTTGAAGGGAGAAGAACAAAAGAAAGAAAAGAAAGAGAGAAGAGAAGAGAAAAAGAAAGAAAGAGAAAAGATGAACTCTTTTGCGGGTTTTCACTTGACCTTGATTTGAAAGATATTTAGCAAATAACTCGCCACCGTTTTGAAAATTTATTGCGGGAAAATGAAGAGACGGGATTCGCTCGTCGGTACGAGGTTCGACCGTTCCTGGCGCCTTTACCAGAGGTAATCGAACCAAGGATCGAATCTACGCCTTTTGCTTTGCCTAAATATAATCTAAGAATCTATTCTAACTCTAAATGCACAAAGAATCATGCTTGTGCAATGCAAGGATGAATGCTCTTTTGAAAAGAATGTTTTGGAAATTTCCAAGTATTCTGAGATGAAACTTGATAAGGGAGTGAAGAAATGATTTAATCTAACTTAGAACTTGAGATAGATCAGAGGAGTTCTAAGTTTTTGAAGTAAATCAGGATTGGAAGAATAAATGAGAAAGAATGACTTGAAGCTTTGAAATGAAAGGAAATGAAGTTTCAAAGTCAAAATCGACTTTGAATTTGAATTTGATTTTTAGAAAAGGAAATGGATACTTGAGATGGAATTGAATTTAGATTTTGAAGTTTGAAATTGGAATGGACTGGGAAAATCAAATGGTATTTAAGAATAGAAATGGATTTAAGAGATTCATATTAGATCCGAAAAATGGAATTGAAATCTAGAATTGGAATCGGATTCCGGATCCTAAACAGAATGGGATCCAAGATTTGGAATCCAAGATGGACTTAGGTTTTGGATCCTAAAATGGAGTGGATCTGAAGTCTGAGATCCAAATGTAGAATTGGGTTCTGGATCCTAGAATGGATTTGGATCTAAAGTCTAAGATCCAAAGTAGAATGGGGTTCTGGATCCTAGAATGGATTTTGGATCTATAATCTGAGATCTAGGGTGAAGTTGGATTCTGGATTCTAAGATGGATTTGGGTCTGAAGTCTGAGATCCAATGTGAAATTGGATTCTGGATCCTAAAGGGAAATTGGATCTGAAATCCGAGATCCAATATGAAATTGGATTGTGGATCCTAAAGGGAAATTGGATATGAAATCTGAGATCCAAATGAGTGTTGAATCCTGGATCTTAAAAATGGATTTGGAATTAAATTCAGAAGATGAATCAAGAATTTCTAAGTCTGATTTGAATTTGGGAAAAGAAAAAAAAATGAATTTTGAATATACAGATGAATCCCAAAGTCAATTTAGACCTTGGATTTGGAGTTTGAATTTGAAATTTAGAAAAATGAATCAAGAATCTCAAAGTTAAATTGAACTTTGAGTTTGATTGGAGCTTTTGAAAATGAATTTGAAAATTCAAAAGTCAAATTGAACTTTGAAATCTGATTTGAATTTGAATATAAAAAATGAATTTGAAATCTCAAAGTTGAATTGAACTTTGAGATTAAAAATAGAATTTCGAAAAATGAAAGGATGAATTGGATTTGATAAGGATTGAAGATAGATTGAGGAAGATATTTACATTACTTGGAGTTTTGAAAAAGGAATTTTGAAAATATGATACAGTTCTATCCTAAATGATGAATGAATTTAAAGAATTTTGAAATTGGATTTTGAAAAGCTATTTCATTCTTTAAATGAATTAAAATAAGATTGAAGATATAATACATCTTTGACTACGGTCATTGAATATATTATATAATAATCTATATTTAAATTCAGGTGAAGAATGAAAACACATTTGGTGCTTTTATAGAATTTAAAATGAAATTAACTCTCAATATACCCTAACTATGGCCATTGGTATATATTTTGAATTAATTTTAAGTTAAATTCTGATAAAAGAAGAAAATATCGAAGGAGAATATGATGAATTTTGAAAAAAGAACGGATCCGGTGTAGATCCAGTGTTATTTCGTAAAAGATAAAAATACTAAGTTTTGTCTACACCCTGACTATGGCCATTGATGTGGATCATCAACTTAGGATTAATTTACCTTTTACGAAATGGTGCACGTGTCATTCGTGTTTCACCATTGTGAGATTTTGAGAAATAAAGGGAAAAATGCATGAAGAACAAGTATTTTATGATATTTACAATGCTCATTCATTCTATCTAAAGTAGGAAATGTAAATTCTCATTAATATCTAACTATTACATCCTTCAATGGAAATCAAAGTCCTACCCTAAGAACAACAAGTAGCACCTCTCTACATGTTTTCTGCAAAATTGGGTCAGCGCAGGACAACAGAAGGCAAAATATATAACAGAATTAAAAATGTTATATTAGAGCTAAAGATATGCTTAAAAAAATACCTATTCTAATGAAGAAAAGAACGTACCAAATGCAATATTTAACCTAAATGGAAAATGCATATGTATATATCTTATGCTATCAAGGACATGGATAGGTATATATATATATATATATATATATATATATATATATATATATATATATATATATATATATATATATATATATATATATGTATATATAGGTAATACTTTAAGCCAATGAAACCTGTACGTGAGGAGGCATACACAATGCCCTAGATTAATGAAACTTTGTACAATGAATGATGAGCCTTGCAAGTCACTGAAAAGGTGAGTGGTATGTTGTACATTCGCACAACAATATAAAAAAGGTGAATGACATACTGTACACTGAGGGTGTAGCAAGCTACAACCATGCTCGGTACTGCTGTACCTGCTAAGAGGAAGGCCCCAACAGTGCTTGTCACTGTTGTAGGCATATAGGAAATTGCAGCACGAAATGAGAAGATGGAGTTGAAGATATTTTTGTCCATGGTGAAGATGGAATGAATGATGTATATGCAGGAGGCAAACTGAAGGTGTTGGGCAACAGATGTCGCAAAGGTGAAATATGGAAGCAATGTGTTGTGAAGACATAGTGGTTGGAAGCGAAAGTGCACTGTAACTTGGGATGATGATGATGTTAAATCGCAGAAATGATTAATGCATTAAAACTGCAGGTAAATGAATACTGAAAAGTATGTGTCAGACGCATTCAAGTATATGGGTGCATTATGTAGTAATGGTGCTGAGTGATGTAGGGAGATGATATGTTGGATATACAGGTATAATAATATTATGGTGTGAATGGCTATTGGTGATTGCAGGAAATACACATGGTGAGGATGATGAATATATTTACTAATATCAAATGACAGGTAAACATAAATGTGAAGTGTTGTGCAGCATAACAATGGAAAGAGAGGGTTACAGGTGGATATATGATGCCGGCAGCAAGTATGACAGATGAGATGCTAAATGGTGCATTTTGTGGGAGAAGTGTAGGAGATGCGAAGTGGGTTGCTGCAAAAGGTACTGTAGCAGCAGGATGGTGAGATGGATGATGAATGGGTTGCAGTCATGAAGGTGATTACACGGATGTAACAGGACTTGTTGATATGCAATGTACATTAAATCAGAGATTTTAGCTTCGACTAAAATACCTATGTATATATATACATATATATATAATGAATACTAATGATAGAATCAAAAGACCAGCAGGTGTTACTGTACCTCAGGATGGGGAGCCACGCTTGGTTACATGGAGAATGAACATCGTGTCCTTTTGTCTATTTGCTCGATCTCAGGATATTTCAGTTACTTGAGTGACCTGAGCTGGTTTGCTTAGGATATAGTTTCGGTAATCTTCTAAAACTCAAGAGGAAACAAATTATTTAAGTTATATAAACCAGAGAAACCAATCCAACTGTCAGAAAGGTAAACATTGTTCATCAACCAATCAAGTAAATATTCAAAAAGAGTACCAATTAGCACATGATCAGCAAACTCCATCAAAATCAAAATTCACCATAGAATTCAAGAGAAACTTTCCTCAATAAGATAGTGATGATAAACAATTTACAAAAGCCAACGATCAACTGAAAGTAATGAACAGAGAAAAAAAAAAAAGAATAACTCTAGATTTTCCCTTTTCAGCAGTCTTCTTGGCAATAGATTCCTGTAATTCCGAATTCAAATCTTCAAAAGTGATCATCTGTACTGCTAACCTACTCAACCGTAGGTGATGACCCATCACTTTTATGGCCAAATTTATTCGCACCACTATTGAGATTGAATACTGTTTATGAAATCTAGAATTACAAGGATTATGGGCAGAATTATCCAAGATAGCAACCATTGAGATGACCCTTCACCATTTTTTTTTTGCAAAAGTGTCATTCTGAAGTGAGTAACCAGGGGATGAGGTAATTTGAGAAACTCATCAGGCTTCTCTGATGCCGTCCTTGCTACAGACTGCTCTATGTTTTTTTTTTTTTGAATGAATGTATCTAAAATAGTTGTGAATTTTAAGGAGTTTCAAATGACAATAAAATTTGTATTGGCTCTACTGTGGTATAACCAACCCAGAACATAAATTCCTTGACGATCCATCATGTACTTCCTCAATATCATAGCATGCCTTGTTACCATACCCCCCTTTTCTTTTGTTTAAGATAATTTTTGGGGTAGTACCTATCTTCTGGAGTGATGCTTTCAAAGTTTGATCCAATTGCACTAAGAACATAACATGGGTTCAGCCTTGCATAAACAGAACAACTCCAACGGTCACCTCAGCATCAGACCCCCATCAAAAGAACCGTGAAGAAAGATGACAGGGTGGTTTGAAAACCGAAAGGCAAGAATAACACGGGGTCACCAACGGTTGAGCCATATGGGGACAGGGTGTGCACGTCTTGGATGCCGTGAGATGAAAGATATGCTTGAATTAATGGGGTACATTAGTAGTAAATGGAGAATCATGGGACTAGGAAAGAAGATCATGAGATGCAGCATTTTGGCTTCAAATTACAGAGGAAATCTATGGGATTCTAATACTTGCAACGAGACATGAATAAAACCCATCAGAGAATATAAAAAAAAATCAGATAACAGGGAGTACAGTGTATTAGCAGGCATAACGAATCAATAAACTGGATGCAAACATAAGGGAACATGCAGAAAGCTTGTGATAGACATTTAATGGATGGAATGAAAATAAAATCAGAATTACAACAGATAACACGACATATTATAACAAAGATGTCATCAAAACAAGACATCAGGTGAGTGATTAGAGTAGAAACAAGGAGAATACATCTGGAATAGTAGAAATGCAGCACTAGGTAATTCCAATTGCTAACACAAGCCAACAATCTCGATTTACCCCTCTCAAAAGGATAAGATATAAAGAAAAAAAAATCAAAACATAAACGTGGATTAAATTATGTGAAAAATCAAAGCAAATCGGAATGAATGATAAAAGGAAAAAGATAAGATGTCGAAATCGGAGATTTCATTTACTATAGCAATGGGAGGGGATCGATCCTGCTATATGCAGGTCGATCCCTCCTTCGATGCCTTAAAAAAAATAATTGCAAAGCAGAGAAGGTGATGATACGAAGTTCCTATAGAAAATCAAAATAAGAGAAAGGGAAGGGGAAGAAGTCACTTACCTGGTTCGCTTGAGGAGAGGCTTCGGGAGGGCAGAAGAGCGGATGCTTCGTAGATGTTGATCGGTGTTGGTTGAAATCTCCCCCCCTTGAGTGTAAGGGATGGCTCTCTTTTTAAAGCAGGAGAAGAAGCTCCAGAAGCCTCTTCCGTTAGAGATGAAGGGTGGATCAATCGCATGGTGGAAAATGGAGGGAAGATCCGGCAGCCGGGTGCACATGGGGGGTTTGGACGAGAGCGGCGGAAGGAGCAAACTCGCGAGAAGGAGAAGGTCCTCCTCTTGCAAATTTTTTTTTTTTTTTTACCGAAACCCTAAAGAAAAGAATTCAAAGGGGAACCCCTTTGTTTTCAAATTTTTGCGAAGAGGGGGCTCCCTAATAAATTTTTGCAAAAAGAAGTTTTCTCAAAAACTCGATTTTTCAAAAAGGGTGTTTTTCAAAAAGATTATTTTGCAAAAGAATGGTTTTCCAAAAGAAGTTTCCTTTAAAAGCTAATTTTTTGTTTCTTTTCTATTTTGCATTTTCCAATTTTTGTAAAAATCCTAAAATTTTACGAAAAAAACAAAGATTAAACCCTAATTGTTTTTGTATTTTTTTGAGAAATATTTACAAAAGTATTTTTCTGAGAATTTCCGATTATTTTGGGGAAATTTCTTCAGAAGAATGGGTTTGGACCCAGATTTTGAGAAAATGTTCGAGTTTTAAACCTCGAATGGAAAAATACAACGTAATAGATCCAAACGGATGTCGGATGGACTATCTAAGCTATTTAAAAAGTATTTTTGGTAATTTTGAGAATTTGATTTAAAATTGGTTAATGAAGCTTAGATTTGGATCTTGACAATAGATCCGGATCCGAAATTGAGTCATATATGTAAGATGAATTTAATTTCAACAACACTTGAGAAATAAAATGGAATTTAGATTTAAAACTGACTCAATTACCCAGAAAATGGGGGCGAAGAAAAAAAAGGGAATATTTAAAAGATTTTGAAAAATTTGGGGTGTTCACAGATGCCCCTCTTTGCTACTAAGCCGGTTGAAAGTCGAGCTTAGTGGCAAAGAAAACACTCCAAATTTTGAAAAAAAAAAATGCCCCAGTCAGCAGATCTGAACTGGGTGTGGAAGAATTTATTTGAAAACATGGTTTCAGGCTTTAAAACCTTATCCTGGGTGGCTTGGGGGAGACGAAATCCTCGAAAATGATATGACTGAATAATATAAATGAGGAAATCGTGATGGAATTTTGGGCGAAGATCCCGAAATGGTGAAAGATAAGAATTTTGATCAAGTCTCATTGTTGAGACAAGATCAACCTCGTGGAATGACTCAGGTTTAGCCCTTAACCTGGATGAGATGAAGATATGTCAAGATAAGCTGGATGGGGAAAGGAATATGTGAGGACTTTGATGGGACATTTTCGAGAAAACGCCTCATGAGATGAAGCTCAAGTAGGATTTTATTCCGGGTGGATATTCAAAGCACGGATTCCTGGATGGGAAGAACCATGATGGGACTGGAGGAAAACATCCCGTCAAAATGATGAACCTTGTCAAAACGAGACTCAGGTTTAACCAAAACCTGAAAAAGGAAGATACCTCGATGCACGAGGTTCAGGCTTAACCCTTAACCTGAAGGGGACGACCATATGGAATCCTCGAGTGAAGAAACCATGATGGGACCTTCGGAGTTTGGACGAACAAATCCGAAAGGGGTTTTGCGAAAGGAGGAAGGAAAAGGGGTTTCCTAAAGCTTTGAAAAAGGGATGAACTTGGACGTCTCATTGCTGAGACTAAATCAGTTTTTGAATTTAATGACCTCTCGCAGGAAGTACAGGTTTTGACCCTTAACCTGAGTGGGAACAACCACACGGATTTCTCGAAACCGTGATGGGACAGGAGAGATACTTTAATTGAATGGGGTAACTCTTCCGAAAGATATGAACAACGCTAGGTTGCATCAAAATGGATATTGACTACTTATTTCATTCTTAGAATATCTAGAAAATTTTGCCAATAAGATAAATTTATAGTTGACTTCAACGCTCGAAAATGTGTACATATGTGCAAAAGATATTCCTTTTTTTACCTAGAGTATTTCCTCCAACGAGGTTAACTTCTCGGTCTTTAAGAGTCAAATTCAAAATTTTAGCGCTGATGATTTTCTTCAAGGAAGCTATCCATTTCCCTGATATAAGAAGAGAAGAAATATTCTCAATTTCATAAAAGCTTGTAAAGAAAAAATATTGATAACAGATATTTTGCATAAGAAAAGATGACTTCTGTCAATTTAGGCATTTTGATATCTGAGTGTTTTCTCATGATGATCTTTTTGCACTCCTTTTGAGTCATTGAACTTTTTCGGGCTTTTTACATCATCCTTCATTTGGATGTGCCTGACTTTTCTCTCTTTTTCAGGGAAGGGTACGTCACAAACTCCTTCATCTCGGAGATGCTCCGATCCTTCTTTTCTCAGGGATTATATATGATATTGGCTCAAAGGTCTTTAGATGATAGCTGAAATCAAATATCATTTAGGGTTTGTCGGTAGGTCCATCACATCCGCCTTCATCTCGACGGTGATCCGAACTTTCCCTGGAAGGATCCGTCACAAACTCCGTCATCTTGAAGATGTTTCAAATCTTCTTTGGCCCCAGGGGTCTACTCGTTTAATTCGCCTTCATCTTGACGACAATTGAGAGATCCCTTTTGCAGATATTTGATTGCAACTTTAGAATGAGAAGATATGGATTAAGTGGATTCTTTTATGGCTCAGGATATTTTCACTGCCTAATAGCCAGAAAATCGTCTTAAAACATGCGTCATAGCTATGATCAATATCAATTCGCTTCTGGCTTTTCAATGTCATCGAATATTTCTTTCGCTAATCATACCGAGAATATTTCTTTCATCCTTTTGGTTGATCAAACAGGGAAAAAGATTTGAATTTTACCTCTTTTTCGCAAAAAGTTTCACCTTTTTGGAAAGAAATACTAGAGGTAATCTGAGGTAATTCTTTTGTGCAGTAAGATTTATTTGGAGTCAACAAATATTTTTAGCAAATTGGCAAAGTTTTTATGACTTCTATGTGAAATATTTACTCAATATAGATTTTGATGCGACCCTTAGTTGCAATTTATGATTTTGGACATTCTGACCAGTGAAACTAGAATCTTTCATTTAACGACCAACGAAGGAGCTGGAACCTTTTATTTAATGACCAGTGAAAACTGAGACATTTCATTTAACGACCAATGAAGGAGTTGGAACATTTCATTTAACGACCAGCGAAGTAGCTGGGACATCACTGATTTCTCCAATTCACTGATTTCTCCAATTCAGTGATTTCTCCAATTCAGCGAAGTAGCTGGAACATTTCATTTAACTGACCATCACTGATTTCTCCAATTCAGATAATATATCTGAGTTATTTTGAAAAATCTTTGAACTACCATTATTCAAAGGCCCAGAGTCACATGATAAGGGCATAGTAAGCTTCTCTAGAAAACCAGTTGGTAAAGAACACCCACCAATTCACACTTGAGTGTATATATCCACTCAAAATTAGCTCAGATGAAAGTTGTAAATGATGAATATACAGGATAACATGCAGACAGGGAGTGGTGTTAAGTGAAGTGAATACTGTGCTGTGAGATAGGGTACAATGAAGTGCGGCAAATGAAGGTGTTATGCTAGGCTTGGGCTGGTGATGTCACGGGTGAGCATACAGGTGAACATGCAGCTGTGATGGATGCTAGAGTTGGGCAAATGCTATAGGTGACTGTAAACACCCCAAATTTTCACTCTCCTCCCCGACATTTTCACCAAACATCACAATTCATCCCTTGAGATCACTGGAGGGCAAAATGGTCATTTTTTGAGCCTGAAACTTGCAAAACTCCAAATTTCATCTGCAACCCTCAAAATTTCTCTATTTTAGCTCAAATTTTCAAAGTTTTATTCCTGACAGGAGACGGGAATCTATAAATCCTGGTTCAGGATTGCATTTCATAAGACATGTCTTTGCATATCATCGCATGAGCATTTCATATCATTTCACTACACAACATGTCATTTCGAGGTCCAAAACTCTCGATTTCAAAATTTTTAATCCAGATTCAAATTTCAACTCTTTTCAAAATTGATTTCAAACCCTAGGTCTTCAAAATTGTCAATTATTCCCATTTTACCCCCAGGACTCTGAATTTCAAAAGATTTTCTCAGGAAAACGATCTGGATAGTTTTCAATATGGATTTTAGCTTTGAACTTAGCAATTTTATCTCAGATTTTTCCCTTTTGTCAGCAATTTCAAATATCATTCTTTTACAAAATCGCCCTACAGGGGCCACCTCTTTTCAAAATTTCTGCAATTAGGCCAAGTATTTCTTATTTGCCAGTTAGTCTAAGTTTTTATGAAAATTCCAAAAAGGGTTTTTACTTTCTTGCTTTTATTTCAATAAAGAAATGATGTGGGGTCCACCCAGAGGTGCCGCCACATAGGCTTTCCTTCTGTAAAACTTGGATTTTGAAAAACCCAAAAAATATAGGAGCCATGTCACTGAGGTGGCGCCATTTGGTGCTTCATCTCTCTCTCCTTTTATCCTCTGCCATTTGGCAGTGTGGGGTCACTTAGAGGTGGCGCCACATGGCCTCTCCTGTCACTTTCTCTCACCATCCATTTATTTGCCATGTGTCTACGTGGGGTCACCCTGAGGTGACACCACGTGTCCTCCTCCCTGCACCTCCATTAATTGTCACTTGTCCTCCCTACATCTTCTTCTTTTTATCTTTTGACATGTGTCAGTGTGGGGGCCTCTTTAAGGTGGCGCCACATGTCTTCAGTCACCTTTTTTTATTTCATGCCACGTGTCAATGTGGAGCTTCCCTAAAATAGCGCCATATGTCCACCACCTTTATTTCTCTCTCCCTTGCCACATGGCACTCTATGGTCCACCCTAAGTCGCCACATGTCATGTTTTGCTTTTTCTAGAAAAAGTAGATTTGTCTCCTCCTGAGGTGGTGCCATTTGAGGTGTTTCCTCCTGCAGCTGACACATGTCAAGCTCTGCTCTCCTCAGAAAAAGTAAAAGACATGTCTCTCTCTGCTCTCCTCAGAAAAACCAAAATACACATGTCTCTCTCTGCTCTCCTCAGAAAAAGCAAAAGACACATGTCTCTCTCTGCTTCCTTCAGAAAAAGCAAGAATTCAAATATTCAAACAAGAGACTGAGGTGGCGTAAATCCTGAATTTTCCTTAATTTTATTTTTTATCTGATTTGAGATGGCGTCACATGTCCCTTTCCCTCTTTTTCCTCCCTCTTGCCATGTGTCACTGTGGGGCCACCCTGAGGTGACGCCACATGGCCACCCTCCATTCTTCCAGAGCCAACCAAATTTGAATTTCAAATTCCTCCTGAGGTGGCGCCATCTGAAAGGCCTCCTCCTGCAAGCTGACACTTGTCAGGTGTGAAACCATCCTGAAATGCCACATGTCCAGATCTCCTTTCTTTAGAAAAAGTGGAATCATCTCCCCTATGAGGTGGCACCATTTTTTAAAAGGAGCTTTCCACAAAAATAACTTTGCAGCTTGATTTTAGGAAAAAGCAAAATTTCAAATTTCCTCTGAGGTGGTGCCATATGCTTCCTCTGTTCTTCCTTCTGACACATGTCAGTGTGGAGCCACTTTGAGGTGGTGCCACATGGCGGTCTCTCATTCTTCCAGGAAAACAAGACTTTGAATTTCAAATAAAAGCAAATTCCAAGGTGGGATCCTCTGAGGTGGTGCCATATGGGAAGCTCCTGCAGAGAGAATCAAGCAAACCTTGCTTTTGAATATTTTCAAATCCAGCCGAGGTGTCTTATTTACAAAAATTACATTTATTTATTTCAAAAAATCCAAAGTGGCATGCCTTGAGATAGCTCCACATGAAGGGTCCAGATGACCTCCTGTTTGAATTTCAAAACTCCTCTGAAAATCTACAAATACTATACCCCACGCCCAGCTGGAGGAGGCGCTTTTCTTGATCTGAACTTCAGTCAAATTTCCACTTTCAACTTCACTTTTCCTCCTCTGAGTTCACGCCCCCCTGGGCCCATCTGAGAGATTGCATCAAAGTACTTACCTGGCTCCCACCATTCCAAGCTCGACCTAGGAGCAGAGGTCGATTTTCATGAGCATTCTGAAGCTCAGTTTGAAAAGCGAGAGAAGCCATTCGTAGCCACCCATTTCGGGAGTTTCAAAACAGCAAAAGAACATAAGGTGAGTTTCTATTCTAATCGGTTCTATTGAAATAATTCCCTTGTCTCGATTTGCATATTGAATTTTCGTTTTGAAGAAAGGGTTCGTCCGAATGATGGATCAAACTATTCTCATAAAATGACATATATAAAAAATAATTATGCTTCCTTGATGATTTTTAGCATTAATGCATTAGTTAGATTTAATTCATATTTTATTTCGTTAATTTAGCATATTTTAGGAATTAGTTAGATTTGTTTTAGCATTTATCCAAACTCTGTTTAGTTTCTGTAATTCTTTGTTTTTGTCAGTTAGTCCACTCGTTATTTTATGTTTTTATTTTTCTCTAAAAATGCCAAAAAAATCATATTACGTGCCCATAGATGTCCCTGATAATCTGCAAAAAAATAGGAATCATTTGAGTTCATTTACTACATTCAAAGTTCAAAATGCCAAGTCATATTTTATGACTCGGGAAACATTCAGAACATTTCGTCTCAACTTGTAAAATCGAGATCTCTCTCATGTGAGATCCAATTTTCGATCTGAAAAATGCCCTGAACTTGGGATTGAGCTAGTATTTAATCTGATTTTATCAGATTTTTATGATTTTTTTTATGTCTGACAAAACTCTGAGAGTTTCGGACATGTGTCAGATCCTAATTTGAGTCTCTGAGTCTCTGGATCAACTTAAGTTGACTGGTTTTCTCTGGATATAGCTCCAAATCCGGATCTATAAAAAGTGAACTTTATGTTCTAAATGTCCCCTGTTTGATTTTAAAATTTTGTAATTTTTAGAACAGTCTTTATGCCAGTTTCGTATTTTTTATTTCAGTCTTCTGTTTTGGTATTTACATCTGTTCTTCTGGTTTATGCGTGTAATGTCATATTTTTATTTATCATCCAGTTAGTCAAACGCCAAATCCATACAAATGAAAGTTGTTTATATGCATGTCAATAGTTATCCATTTAATTTTCGGAAATTTTGATGGTCAATTATTATTTTTTATCCATTTTCACATCAAATCCTGTTGATTTTAGTCCCGTCAGAACCAAATCTCTGTTACCGAACTCACCGTAGGTCAAAACCCGGGGTTGTAAAAGCCAAAGCTGTTCATTTTCATGTCCTTTATCAGCCTGAAAAATATCAGACATTTCTATGGTGGATTTTTACATTATTACGTTAAATGCTATGTTTAATTCGTACCCGTATGCGAAATTTGCTTATTTTAGGGTTTTCTTTGAGATTTTGCTTCTAGGCCATATCATTTCATGAATTTTATCATTCTATATTATTTCTAAAAGTAGAGGGATGCTCTCTACTGAATTTGGCATGATTTGAGTACTGTTTGATGACTGGTTTAGCCGTATCATCAAATCGGGGTTCCCGCGGGACCCTAGTCTAAGCGAAAAACAAGCGAAATTCATTATTTTGGCAAAGTTTCAAACATCAATTCTGATTTTTACAGTCCTAATGTGTTTAGCACCATATCATCATGTCTCCTCATGCATTTCATCATCATTTGGTTCAATTCAAATTTCAAAAATCTCAAATTTTACCAAAATTCCTTCAAAAAACCCTGATTTTAAAGTTATAACTTCAATATTAGGGGTATTTTGGTCATTTTGACCATAATTCCGAATTTCAAATTATTTATTACTGGATTTTCTTGCATTTGCATCATTTTAAATATCAAGAAAATGTGAAAATAGGGTTTATATCCAACTAAGTCCAATAATCTCAGGATATTATTGGAAAATCTTGGAAAAACCCACATATTTGAGCTAACCCCCTTTCAAGTTTGGCAGGGACATTCGAAGGAAGGAGCCGGAATCTGCAATGTTTTCTTTTTCCTTTTATTTTATTTAGTGATGTAATAATTAAATAAAATTTTGGAATAAGAGATTTACTTTTCTGCTTAGATTAGGATGCATATCATATAGTTTGATTTTTTGTAATATCATGATTATGTGATTCATGCATTTTATTTGAAAATCACTATGAATATACACGAATGACACGTGCATCAACTCTTAGGGAGTTGATGAACTCGGTGGAGTCCATATTTACGACCCTAGTCGGAATATGAACGAGACCTAGATTCAGCATCTTTCTACCAGTCACACCGAGCCTACACTCTTAGGCTATCTTCCAAAATTCACTGCATATCTTCAATTTTACAAAATATTTTAGAATTAACTAAGTAAATTACAAGCCTATTTGCGGCCATAGTCGGAATATGTGGTAATCTTACCTTAGTTTAATTTTAAAATTGCATATTTTCCTGAAAAGATGTTTTCACAAAAAGACATTCGTCCATTCAAATCATTTGCATCATGAAGTCACATGCATTTCTCAAACTTTTTCTCAAGAAAAATTTCACTCCATGGAAATCAATTCCTCAAGAAACTCTGAAAATTTTCAAAGATGGATTTCCCAAATTAAGTTTTTCATGATTTTCCCTCGAAAATGTTCTTTTCTTAAGATTCATTTTCAAAAGGAGTTTCTCATCATTTTCAAGAATCAAAATCGATTTTCAAATGCTTCAAGGCTAAGATTCTCAGGATTTCAATTTCCTGAATTTTGATTTTCCTTCTTCAAAGAGTTTTCCAATGAATCCCCAATCATTTTCCAAAGAAAGTTTTCAAAGTTGGAATTTTCTCTGACAAATAGTTCCTTTTCAAGTGTTCTCTCAAGAATTATTTCTATTTTCCCAGGATTTCATACATTCATGATTTTCTCAAAATCTCTAAAAACTTTCTTAAGATTTTCAATCTTTTCATCAGGATTTTCTTGAGAAATTGATTTCCATTATCTGCCTTAGAAACATTTTCCAACTCCAAAGCATTTTCCAAGCATACATCATGTTTTTCAACTTGCATTTTACAAAATTCTATAGCACATGCCTGAATTCTCTGTGCATTTAGGATAGAACACGATTTTGATAATTTAACTAAACCAAGCATACATTTGGTCCTTGGTTTGATTACCCCTGTTAAAGATGGCAGAAACGGTCGAACCTCGTAACGACAGGTCGAGTCTCATTCTTCGGAATTTTCCCGCTATTTTCAAAACGGAGGCGAGTATTTCAAAACAATTTTCAAACTCTGGTCAAGTTTGACTCGCAGGATCGTAGGATCGTTTCCCCTCTCTCCCGCAGGGAAGGGAAAAATTTTGCGACGATAACAGTGACAGGTGTTGTGGGTAGGTATAGTACAATGTATATGCTATAGTGATGATTGCAGGAAAATATGTTGTGAAACTGTGCCTTTGAGTGAGTAATAAGTGAATGTGAGTGACTGTGAAAGAGAGGATTGCAGGTGGATATGCAGAGGTGTTGCTGTGGGTGCCATTGGAATACAGGAAGAAAACATAAGGTATGGAAAACAGAATATTGGACAATACCCTAAACAAGCGTTGCAGTTCTAGGCTTTCTAACAACAACACTGAATTGGGATAGGCCGAAACTCATAGGATATACCTGAGTTACCAGTAAAGATTGTCTCAATGATCAGAAAGGCATCATGTCACATGTCAATACTTTTCCTAATCCTGTATTTATGATATTCTGATATCAGATTCACAGAAGAAGAAAAAATGTGATGTTATCACAAGCCAGAATTCGGTATTGCCTCAATCAACATATATGGTCAATACCAATGTAGACGTAGCTTCTCCATGATTATGCAGAGTTCTATCGACTGTAGGTTACATTTAGGAAATGGAGTTTAATGACACCCCCACACACACATAGTTGGCTATGCAACCAACAACGTTTGATTTGAGGGATGGTGACACACCATAAGCCCACCAAAGAGACCATCAAGTAGAACCTGATTCCAATAATCAATGTAGTCCTGAAATAGAAAACTTACCTTTGCTGCAATTCCCAAAGAGATTACTACCATGATCAAAGGAAAAAGGACAGTCCCACAAATCAGTAAAATCCCCAAAAATCGCAGCAACCATATCCTCAATGATTGACAAAATGTGCAGTCCATTGCAACAGTGAGCATCATAGCGTGACCAACCGAACCTTGAAACTGGGACAAACCTATGAGCGTGTTTAAATCCCTTAATGTGATGTCAATCCTGAATGCATTCACGCCAAGATTGGCCTACAAGAGGCACTTCTTGAGCGTGAGGAAGGGAGATTTTATCAATTGAGACTCCCAGCACAATTCCTCATAACAATAGTAACTCTCATCATACCCTTTTAAAGAGTCATCAGGCCAAGAATTATACGAGGAGATACCCCCCCCCCCCCCCCTCAATGCCAACGATTTCCATTGAGGATGCTATAGGAACAGGGCTACAACAATATGCTGATTTGAACAGGATATTACAACAACAAAACAGATGTTCAAACATTGCAGTTTATTGGTTTAGAAGAACTTAACGACATCCTAAGATGTCCTTGATTCACTTGGGATAGTCTTACCTGACTTCTGACTCCCTTGTTTATAAAGAAAAATCTGACACCAAGCAGGTGATCGATATAGGTGGTCGACCGAAACCAGAGCGTGATTTAGTTCAAACAGGAAAGAAAAGAAAAAAATGATGATATATTGCAGATGACCTACGAGTGTTGATACCGATCATTTGATTCCAGCAAATAGTTAGTGAAAGGCTCTAATTAATGAAAGATTCGCTAATCCCTACTTCTTCAGAAACTTTTGCAATGGGTATTGGCTCTTGCAATGCTTGCAACGAGTCCGCACCATGAACTCCTTGAATAAGATCTGTCACTCTGACGCCTGATCTGAGTTAGATTTATAATGTTGCATTAAAAGTGCAAAAAACACAAATTTATGTAGAGGATATGCTGAGAGATGACTTAGATGTAAAGGGGGAATGCAATTGTGGCCAAATATGATGCAGTTGGTAATGGTTTTGCCTTTTTTTTAACCCACGACGTTACGATCAAAACTCATGAAGCGCTACCATCATAATGCTAAACATCGATATATGCATTTAAGATTAACAAGAGAGAAGAATGAAAATTTATTTATAGGAAGTGCATGATGAGGATTCAATGGATCAGATGATCGTGAACAAAAAGAAAAAGAAAAAGAAAAAGAAAAAAAACAAAAGAGGGGGATCTGAGAATAGAGGCATACCAAACGAACAGAAAATCTAATATTTAACAAGAAAACATGGACACAAAATTGAGAATCAATAGGAAAATCAAACTGGGGTTCATATGAACCCTATCGGTTTATTGAATCCACTGATATGAGCGGAACAAGAACAAAATTCATAGATCAAAATAAAATGAAATAACATAAAACATAATGAACAGAAGTGTTAGAACACGATCATTCCCTTAATTTTGCTTATCTGTAACTCGATTTGCTATATGCAAATCATGGTTGCAGAGGGTGCATCGACGGGGGCCAAAATGAGAAGAACCAAAAAGAAAACCGGGGGGGAGGGGATAAGGAGTTTCTTACCTTGGTTTTGCAGAAAACTTCTGACGGAGGAAATCAGCCCGATCCCCTACAATCGATCAGAAGAGGCAATGCGATTGAGTCCTCTGCTACAAGGTCCTCTGGCTCTGTTGGGATCCTGAAGGAGGGAGCTCAGATGGTTTGATGTGGGAGGTCCACTTCCTTTAGTCGACAGGGAAGACACAGGAGGCTTCGTGATAATGGAAGGATGTAATCGATCAAGAGAGGCATAGTGATTAGGTGAACCACCGATGCCCAGGGCTTCCCCCTTCGTGCCCCTTTTAAAAAGGGAGAAGAAGGATCGGGAAAATGGGGAGGCAGTTGGAGATGAACTGGTGATCCGTGGGGAAGCAGATGGAGGGAAGAGGCACATGAGGGAGGTTAGGGATCGACGAGTGAGGAAGAGGGAGGATGATCGAGAGAGAGAGCCCAGCCAAAGCGTGATCAGGAGAGAGAAGAGAGAGAAAGACCGTTACAGTTTCTCAATTTTTCAAAAACAGGGTTCTCTTAAAAAAGAATTTTCAAAAGGAGTTTTCACTAAAAAAGTCTCTCAACCAATCTTTCGTATTTTTCTTTTCTATTTTAATTTTTTTGTTCTTTTCTTCATGTTTTCTGTATTTTTTTGTGTTTTTGAAATAAAAACTCTAAAAACTAAAGGATTTTAAACTAATTTTATAAAATTCAAAAATATTTACAAAAGAAGGGTTTTCTGGGATTTTGGGCTTGAATTTTGGAAATTTCTTCAGAAAACTGTTTTGGATCCAAAATTTTGAGAAAATATTCAAGTTTTGAACCTCGAATTGAGAAATACAGAGCAGTGGATCCAGATGGATACCGGATGGACTGTCAGAGCCATTCAGAAATTATTTTGAGTATTTTTAGTAATTTGAAATTTTAAAAATTGGATAATGAGGCTCAGATTTGGGTTTTGACACTGGATCCGGATCTGACATTGAGTCAGGCATACATAAAAATGGAGTTTATTCCAGAAAATCTGAAGAATAACTGAAATTTAGATTGAAATTGCCTCGATTTTCTTAGAAGATGGGGCTAGGGGCAAAAAAGAAATATTTACAAATTTTTGAAAAATTTGGAGTGTTCATAAGCGCCCAGGAACGAGAAACACTTGTTGAGGCTCCTATTACCGTTGTTCCCTATAAGCAGTTTATGAGCATGAACCCTCCATCTTTTGATGGAAGATTGACTCCAAAGACGACATAAGACTAGATATGAGATATTGAGTGAATCTTTCATGTCTTGCAAGTAAGCGACGATGAAAAAGTAGATTTCGGAATATACCATCTTCGAAAGGATGCAGAAAGGTGGTGGGCGACCACCTGGGAGATCAAGTTTGAGAATGAGCCAATATCGTGGGAACAGTTTGTGAAAGCCTTTTACGCAGCGTACTTCTCGGCTCATGAGAAGAGTAGGAAAATGCAAGAGTTCCTTGATCTACAGCAAGGAAGCTCTACCTTGGCGGAATATGTTACCAGATTTCGCAGTCTTGAACGTTATTGTCCCAACTTATATGCCACAGAGAAGGACCGAGCGATGAAGTTTGTTCAAGGATTGAAGCCCGCTCTTCGCACGAAGGTGTACACTCATGCTCTGACGACAGTCGATAAGGCTTTAGAGACAGCTTCACTTTTAGAACAAGATTGGTCCAAGTCTCAGAGGACGCAATCTTTCAGAGGCCAGCAGCAATAGCAAGGCCAAAGGAGTTGGCCTAAAAAGAGACAGTTTCAGAAGAATCTGTGTGGAAAGAAGTTCCATCCACCGATAAAGAAGAACCAATTCTATAATAACAACCAGCAACAACACCAGTATCGGCGACCCCAGCATCAGCAGCAGAGACAGATTGCAGCAACCCCAGGATATCCAAAGTGCCCTGTCGACCATCCGGGTCGACCGTGCCCTCATGACACTGGGATATGTCTCTATTGTGGCAAGATAGGCCACTACATTAAGGACTGCCAGAAGAAGCAGTCAGATGATTTGAAGAGGAATGTTCCTGGAACGTCACAGATAGTGCCTCAAAGACAGCCTCAACAGCAACATCAGCTGCAACAGTCGCATAAGCCAAGACAAGGCAACCAGAAGATGATCACGGGATGAGCTTATGCAACGACAGTTGAACAAGTGACCAAGGGAGAGTTGGTCCAAGGTACTATTCCAGTTGCTGGTCAAGCAGTTTTTACCTTATTTGATTATGGCGCTTCCCATTCTTTCATATCTGTCAGATTTGCTAGGACTTTGAATGACCTACTGGAGGTTCGTACTCCGACTGGTGATCAGTCATTATGTAATTCATATATTCGGAGCATTGAGGTGTCAGTGGAAGGGCAGAACTTGCCAGTTGACGTAATCATGCTAGGCATGACTGAGTTTGCTGTCATTCTAGGCATGGATTGGTTGTTTGAGTACCATGCTCAAGTTCTTTGTAGAGAAGGCAAGATAGTCCTATTTCAGCCTGATCGTCCTATTTTGGAGATCAAACTTTCTGGCCCGTTGCGAGATAACTGTTTGATTTCTTCTTTCAAATCCCAAAAGTATTTACGGAATGGGGGTACTGCGTTCCTGGTCAGTATCACCCCAGTTGAGCCTGAGTTAGTTTTGATCGAAGATTTGGATGTAGTTCAGGAGTTCCCCGATGTGTTTCCAGAGGAACTGCCCGGATTGCCCCCAAAACGCGAGATCGAGTTTTGCATCGAGTTATTGCCCGGAACTACCCTTATTTCCAAGGCATTGTACCGTATGGCTCCAGCAAAACTTGAAGAGTTGAAGCGTTAATTGGAAGAGCTTTTGGAGCAAGGTTTTATCCGACCTAGTGTATCTTCTTGGGGTGCACCAGTGTTGTTCGTGAAGAAGAAAGACAGATCTTTAAGGTTGTGCATTGACTACAAGATGCTCAAGTAAGCGATGATTAAGAATAGGTACCCGTTACCAAGGATAGAAGACCTTTTCGATCAGTTGTAGAGAGCGAGGATTTTTTCGAAGATAAACCTCAGATCAGACTATCATCAGCTTCGTATTAGAGAGAAAAATATTACGAAGACAACTTTCTGAACGAGATATGGTTTGTACGAGTTTGTGGTGATGCCTTTTGGCCTCACGAATGCACCAGCTGCATTCATGGATTTGATGAATCGGATTTTTCGTCCATACGTGGATACTTTTGTGATCGTGTTTATTGATGATATCTTGGTCTACTCAGAGAGTTCTGAGCAGCATCGAGAACATTTGTGTATCATTTTAAGAGTACTTCGTGAGCACAGACTGTTTGCCAAGTTCTCCAAGTGGGAGTTTTGGCTTGAGTGAGTTATGTTTTTGGGTCATGTGATATCCAAGGATGGAGTGTCAATTGATTCAGTGAAGGTTGAAGTAGTGTTAGGCTGGAAGCAGCCTGAGAATGTCTTAGAGATTCATAATTTCCTTGGTTTAGTAGGATACTACCAATAATTTATCCAGGACTTTTCTAGAATTGTGCTACCATTGAAGAAGCTTTTGTATAAAGGCATCAAGTTTGAGTGGAACGATGCTTGTGAAGAGAGTTTTCAGAGCTTGAAGTCTAAGCTGACATCCTCACCAGTGTTAGCTTTACCTTTAGGTAGAGGCAGTTTTGTGGTGTACACAGATGCCTCCGAAACAGGTTTGGGTTGCGTGCTAATGCAGTACAGCAGAGTGATCGCTTATGCTTCAAGGCAGTTGAAGATTCATGAGAGGAATTACCCGACTCATGACTTAGAATTAGTAGCAGTGGTGTTTGCCTTGACATCTTGGCGACACTATTTGTATGGAGAATCGTTCAAAGTCTTTTCAGACTATAAGAGTCTCAAGTATTTGTTCTCTCAAAAAGAGTTGAACATAAGACAACGATGATGACTCGAGTTCATCAAGGATTATGACTTCATGTTGTCTTACCACCCTGGTAAGGCGAACGTTGTGACAGATGCACTTAGTCACAAATCGAGCAATATTTTGGCTAGTCTGGTGTGGAACCAAAAGATAATTGAACATTTCGTGGCTTGGAAGCCTTTTTTTATTGGAATCGGAATGATCAGATTGTCTGGTTTGACCATTCGATCAGAGTTTTTGCCTGAAATTGTCGAAGCCCAGAAGCTTGATACCCAGTATGGGAAGCTTCTAGCTCTAGTGCAATAGGAAGATATGTTCTTTAGTGTGGCAGATGATGGTGGTATTCGTATGAGTAGTCGACTCTGGGTTCTAGCTAACCCTGAGTTTAAGAAGGAGATTCTCGATGAAGCTCATATGTCTAGGTATATTGTTCATCCTGGAGGGACGAAGTTGTTCAAGGATTTACAACATAAATATTGGTGGAACGGTATGAAGCGAGAAATAGCAGCATATGTTTCGAGGTGCTTGATTTGTCAGCAAATCAAGATTAAGCACCAGTGGCTTGGTAGTTTCATGCAGAAGATTGAGATTCCTTAGTGGAAATAGGAAGATGTTACTATGGATTTCGTGGTAGGTTTACCGCGAACCAGACGTAAGCACGATGCGATCTGGGTAGTGGTGGATAGACTCACAAAGTCTGCCCATTTCTTGCCTATCAGGATCAATCAGTCTCTCGAAAGCTTAGTCGATTTGTATGTCAGAGAGATTGTGCGATTGTATGGTGTACCAATGTCGATTATTTCTGATTATGATCCCAGTTTTATATTGCGACTATGGGGTCAATTGCAGTTAGCTTTGAGAACGAGGTTGAAGCTTAGTACAATTTTTCACCCTTAGACTGATGGGCAATTAGAAAGGACAATTCAGACGTTAGAAGACATGCTGCGAGCTTGTATGCTCGACTGGAAGGGCGAATGGGATTTACACTTGTGTTTAGTCGAATTTGTGTATAATAACAGTTATCACGCCAATATCGAAATGGCTCTGTACGAAGCACTATACGGGAGACCATGCCGATCACCATCATATTGAGACGATATCAGCGATAGATCTAGTGAATCACCGATTGTTCTTCAGCACTACACTCAGCAAGTGCAGAAGATTCAAGAGCGGTTGAAGACAACGCAAGATAGACAGAAGAGCTATGCCAATAAGAGACGACAAGAGCTATCGTTCGAGGTTGGTGACATGGTCTTTGTGAGAGTTTCACCGACCAAGAGCATGTTCCATTTTGGTAAGAAGGGGAAGTTGAGTTTCAGATACGTTGGACCGTTTGAGATTTTGGAAAGAGTTGGTGAAGTGGCATATCGGGTTGAGCTACCTCAGCAGTATACCCATATTCACAATGTTTTTCATGTGTCGATGTTTAGGAAATACATTCCTGACCCATCACACATCATTCAGTACGAAGACGTAGAAGTTCAGAGAGATTTCATAATAGTCGAGCGACTTGTTGAGATCGTTGATTGACGAGATCAAGTTTTGTGCACAAAGACTATTCCATTGGTTAAAGTGCGTTGGCAACACCATGGCATCAAAGAATGCACATGGGAGCCAGAAGCGAGCATGAGAGAGAAATACCCTGATCTTTTTGTAACCTAATGTTGGTGATTTCGTAGATGAAATCCTTTTAAGGAGAGAAGGATGTAAGGCCTATGATATTTCTGAGAAAATGCAATATATGTTGTGTTTCCGTGTTGAAATTTCTTGTATGGTTGCGAGGCTTTTGCATACATGTATATATATATATATACAAGGTCCTAATATGCATATATATAAGATGTACGAAGTGATATGAATGTGATCTATGATACATTAATTTCTGAGAACCCTAAATTCAATTCATAATAGATAAGATTAGTCGAATCCCGAATCTAGGACCCAAACAAGGTAAAAACCTCATTATTTCATGTGAATTAGTGAAAAACGTATATCAATAGAAAATGAGTCGTAACGGGAACAATTTTCGCAAGAGATAAAAATTTTAAATTTTCCTTTGAAAATTTAGTTGTAATTGGGAATTTAGATAAGATTTTTATTCATTTTGGCCTTAGGTCCGACTAGGGGGTTGACCCAAGCCCTTGGTCGACCTTTGTTCTTGCTTTTGGACGACCTTGGCCACGAGGACCAGCTAGTCAAGTTGACCAGCCGGGGCGGTGTCATTCTTGTAAGGAGTGGGGCGAGATCCAAAGGATGGGCCACGATTGGCCCTACCCATGGCTTAGGCCTCATGATGATGCATGGGGCATCATCATGAGGGTGGGGCACCCTTCCAAGAAATTTGCATGGGGCTATGCCCCATGGGATTTTTGAAATCCCTAAACCCTTTTCAAAAGGAAGCATTTATGAGGGGAGGGTGAGCCCTCATTGGGTGCATGGGACGGCAACCCCATGGCACATTTGAAATATTTTTAAAACCTTTCAAATCCTATAAAACGTGTGGCTTGTGTTGGGCAGCCATGCATGGTATTTTCAAATATGCCATAGCATAGAGGGGCGTGAAAGCATCCCCAGCCCTCCATCCTCCTTGCTCAATCCCCATCGTTCATCTTGTCCCCTCTCCATACTTAAACCTTCAAGAAAGAGAGAGAGGGAGCCATTGGCGATTTCTCTCTCTCTCTCTCTCTCATCCTCCTTGTTCTCCCTCCTCTTTTCTTCTCCACCCAAAGCCGTGGGGTGTGTGTGAAAGTGAGAGGGTGTTGGACACCATTTTCGTGGAACTCCTAAGCATTTCAACCGTAGCCTTTCCTCCATTTCCATCCAGAAGCAAAGGTGAAGACTTCAACTTCGTATTTTCATTTTCTTCAGGAAAAACATGTGGAGTGTGAAGCATGAAGCCAAGGGCGCCGATTGTATCTATGGTATGCATGGCCCCTGGTGGATTAGAAGTTATTTTGGTGTTATGAGCATGATTGAGCATCCCTCCTTCTTCTCGGTTTCATTTTGTTTCATGTTAATTTTTCATTAAAATGTTTGATGCTCTTGCATTGCTTTTGTATTTTTTTTCTCATTCAGCCAATGTATGTTTATTGTTTTCTCTTGGTTTTCTTCCTTATGTGTTTGCATGCAACCAAAAATGCATTTTTCTTTCTTGGTTTTGTTCTAGTTCTTGCATGCGTAGACCCCTCTTTTCCATGTGTGCATGTCTGGTCCCCAGCCCCTCTCACTGTTATGAGGTCGACTGAGCCCTCTCTTAAACCCCCCCTTTTGGTGGCTGGCGCACTGGGCTGGGCTCAGTTATAGCCCAGTCCAACTGTGGCCACCTCTTTCATCTCTGTTTGTTGCAGTTTTATCTGTAGTTTTTTTATTATTATTCTTGTTGCTGGTCGGTTTTGTTGGTCTGTGTTCAGTTGGGTCAGACTCAGCTAGGGGCACCCTGGTCTGAGCAAAGGCTTGACCAGGTGCTCCCAGCTGAGCCCCTTTGGCGTGATAGCAGTGCAACCGGGTGCTAGTTGCACCCGGATAGCCCTGCCTGCTAGGGCGCTTGGTTCAGACCACTGTCTTTTGACAGTGTCTGGTCTGAACCGTGGGTTCAAACCAGGGTTTTTGTCAGGCCCTGTGGTTTGGCCCAAGGGACCAGACCCAATGGCCAACCTCCCCCCCCCCCCCCCTCTTCGGTTTGCCTTGGTGCGGCAGCTAGCCGTCGGGTGCTTGTCACACCCGAATAGTATGCAGGCCTGGGCTCCTTGCCGTGGGCCTGCTGCTACTTGGCAACACCTGGTCTGAACATTGAGTTCAGACCAGGGTTGGTTCTGGACTGAGGGCTGGTCCAGAGGACCAGACCCCCATCTCCACATCGCTTTCACCTTGGGTGCAGTGGCAGGCACCGAACACTAGTGCACCCGGGTAGCCTAACTGGCCCCTTTTTGACTCTGGTCCGGGCTGCACCCTGGGTGCAGCACCTAGTCTGGACCCTTGGGTTCAGACCAGGGCCCTATGTGACCTCTGTGGGCTGGTGTGACAGACCAGACCCCCCCTCCCCTTTTTTCTTTTTCTCCTAGTCGTTTCCTTGCTAGACTGTCGAACGAGTCCAGTCCAGTGTGGTTCCAGCAAGTCTTTTACCTCGGCAACACCACCTAGTCCGAACCACTTCGGTTCAGACCCAGGGCATGAGTGAGCTCATCTGGACCTGATTTTAGCTGGTCTAGGCCAGAGTGAGCTCCCTTATGTGTGTTCAGCCCCTGACCCGCTTGCCTTTGCCTTTGCCACCATCCTGCATCTGAAACAATAAAAAAGCAAAAGGAACAGAGTTAAGAATGAAAACCAGTGAAAGTTGAAATGTTCATACTCGCTATCCAGCAGATCCAGTTGGACACTTAGCCCAGTTATGCATTGTCCAGACCCGGGGCTTATGGCCTTCCGAGTCACCATTGGTGTTTTGGACTTGATGGCACATTGTGCCTCGTGCTTGACACATTTGAGTGGCCGAATGTGTGTTGGGCCCAAAGCAAAACCTGTGACACTTCGTTGTCTCATCTTGGCAACCTTTGTGCGAGTTGTTTGGTGAGCAGTACACTGCCCACTCATATGCACACATGTTTTCCTTCATCTTAGGTTTTAGTTGTTTCATCGCAAACTATTATACTTGCATTGTTATTTTCGCAAGCGCGGTGATCAACCGTGGAAATGCCAATGTAATTCTCATAATTATGGGATTAGTGAAAATTTCATTCTCAACACTTGAGTGTGTCAAAATCACGGATCTTCCTTATGAAAATGGTCCTGTTATGCGAAAATTGCCAATGTATGACATTTAAAATTCATTTGATTAGAATTTGTAATTATGGCTTGCACTCAAAATATGCAATACTTGACAATTCTGATATACATGTTATTATGATAAAGTTAGGATTTGTGAGCTTCATATAACTTGGGAATGTTGAATGGTACACTCACTTGAACCTTGTCATTATGTTGAAATGTGTTTTTCATAGATATGCATATGTATCTCTGCCTCTGTTTCGTTAAATGTGCAAAAGACTTGAGATTATGTGACACTAAACTTCGCACGTGCACTTAGCACACCTTGACACCGGTACTACTTGGTACATACCTCGAGTGGTATACATTGGTCTCGTGCTTGAGGCATAGATGAGTGCACGAAGTGCACATTACACATGCGATATAAAGAATGACAAAAACTTGAACACCATAGGGTATGAGCAATACACTCATGGTTTTTCGACTCGGCTGAAGTCTTTGGGCGATGGTCCCATGTTCGTGAGTGAGCTCACTTACGTCTATACCCTAGAATGAAAATGATAAAATGGTGTTGTATCGCCTTCATAGGCGATATGCTCTTTGTGGGCCATGTGAGGCCGAGCACATGAATGGGCAGGCTAAGTCCTCATTTGGGTACCCCATAGGGACCACAAGGCATATATACCTCGAAAGGTGGTATGTTGTCAAACCAAGCCTAAGAAAGATAAACCGCCGTGCCCCATTCACAAAATGGTTCACCTTAGAGAGGATGGATGGTACAACCCTGAGTGACTAGTCGTTACTATGACACATGTTTTTATAGGAGTTGAGGCGTCCTTTGACCTCCAGTTACTCAGAGTTAGGAAGATTGAGGTGACCTTTTTAGGTATCTCACTACTGCAGTAGTATGAATTGCAATCATTTACCTATGCGTAGGTTTCTCTGTTGTGGCTGCTTGCATGAGGCTTGACTCGGTCTGTAGCATCCCCGATTTCAAATTTGAAGAACATAAATACTAACCAATCACAACTAACTTACTTTAGTAGTTCCTTTACTTGCTTACTTTGTTATTATTCTCGTACTGCCTTACTTGTTGCTACTTAGTTACTTGTCGTTCACTAGTTATTTAATTCCTTGTTCTGTTACTAGTGCCTGTTGCACTTGTTAGTTCTTTGTTACTTAGACTTGTAGCACGTGCACTTACCTGACACATGCACATATATCTGATGCTTCACATGTTTCCATGCAACATGCTTTTTCCTTAAGAAATGGATACATGATGTTGTTCTTCACCATCTCGCAAGAGTTTTGACCCCATTTTATGGAGATGCATGTGATGAGTAGGCCCTGCTGCGATGCGATGGTGCACAGTCTGGAGACTTGGGGACCCACACTTAGCTACAGATCCTGGCTTCTTTTTGGGTTTTAGGGTTTGAGGGGATCTTCCTCTCACTTTGAGAGACTGTGAGAATTACGGTATATTGTCTCATTTTGTAAATTTAAAACACTTGAGTTTTGTATATTTTGGACTTTTTGATGTATATGTATCACTTGTTGTGGCTCGCTCAGACTTGCAGCCTTTTTACCCTTGTTTACCTTTTTCTTTTGCCTTTCCACTGTTTGTCATAAAACCAATTTCAAAAAAAAAATCCTCAAAAATCAAAGGATTTTTCCAAGGTCGGAGTTTGGGGCACCACAAATCTCCTCCATTCAGCCTCAAGAGAAGGGCAAGGCCCACAACATGCATTATCATCATATATCCCCCGAGCCTCTGTTTCCCAAGCCTTACGACAACCGATTGCTTATAGCAAGAAAGAGGTGCACATTCACAAGATGCTTGACCTAGTCAAGCATAATCACATCCCTTCTTTGCTTGATATTGCATATATATATAGTCGATCGGTCATAGACTCTTCTTTCGAGAGTAGTCTCCAAGTGGAGACTAACCTCTGTCCTTCCTATAGTAAGAGTCATGATACTACTTTTAGGAGTCGGGTGGGCGGTAACACAGTGCGCAGTGTCACAGATGAGACTCTTTTTCTCAAAAAGCCCGATTGAGCTTGACTTCATGTTCATTGATCTCATGAACGATGCAGGGTTTTTACAGGGATCCGTCTGGCTGGGGGGCGTGAAACTTAGCGCTTTATGGGAGGCAGCCCATATGTTGTATGTTATTAGTTTTACCCTTAGGAGTTGTAGATTGTCTTAGGTCTTTCTTTTTCGTTTCATTCATGAGTTTTCATGTCATGTCATATATATTGCATTCATTATACTCATAGAACGTGCATTTATATTTTATGTCAGGTGTTTCTACTATTTTCCCTCATTTATTGCGTCTTATGTACATTCACTTAGTTTCATATAATCATGGGGGAGTGCCACTAGGACAATGTCATTTAAGCATGGGGGAGGGTGTAGTTTGCTCACCTTGATATTTTTGTCTATGTTCTTGCACATGTTTACACATTTTTTCACAAAAAGTAGGTTTTTAAAGAAAAAGTTTGAACTTATATAAATGCTATTCAAAATCTAATGTTTTTAGAGGTTTTTTAAGCCCCATAATTTTTTTTCTGACATGGATCTAGAAATTATGGTTGTTTATGTGAATTTCGAAGAAATGATGATAGATGCATGTTAGAGTTTATTTTGAATCATAAATATGAATATATACAATTTTATTTAAAAAAACTAAGCAAATGAACAAAAGCGCAAAAATGAGCTCAAAAGTAAAAAGAGCATTCGTTAGGTTGTTTGGATAATTTCACAATCCCTAGTAGATAGGGCTTAGACGCAAGTTAAAGTGTTTGAGTTCCATTTCAAAATGGAGAGTGGGAATCTTCGTGATCCTTAGTAGCTGAGAACAAACATAAGTTAAAGTTTTTGAGTCTCATATGTCGAAAAGGTAAATGAAGGAAGTCACTTATGTGTCTTAGTCAATATCTTTTGGTATAAATTGAAAAAGTATAAAAGATATTGGCATTCCACAGGGCATAAAAGCAGACCATACACAAGCCATAAAATAAAAATAAGTGCACAAAAAGAAAAAATGTAAAAAATTGAAAATCAAGAAAAGAAAAAGAGCTTAAAAAGAAAAAGTTTACTGCTTAGAAGTATAATTCAGAAAATCTGTGCAGAAATCATAGAAGTGAGGATGAATAAATAATTTGTTTTTTTATTTGATTTTCCAAGAATAAAACATAAATAATTGTGATATTTAGAATAGTGAAAGAAATTCTTTTTCTGTTGTGGTATATAAAAGACTCTAATTATGTAATAACATGAAATATTTGTAAAAACAAAGTCTTTAATTACCCACTACTTATAAAGATGTGTAATATTATGTATACATGACAGGGATGTTTGTGGGTAGCATCACTGCAAACCCTCACGAGACCTTACTCGTCCACTGGGGTAACCCAGGGGTTGAAATGGCTTGTTGCATGTGCTAAATGCAATCGTGATTCCTACGAAAGTGAGTTAGTTGATAGTTCATGTTTCTTGCATTTTTGCTTCAATTTGCTCGAGGATTAGCAAATGATAAGCATGGGGGTATTTAATCATACATTTATTTTAGCATTTTATCATATTAATTCATGCATGATCCAATGAATAATCACATTAAATTCTCATATTTATCGTTAGTTTTAAGAAAACACGCGAAAAAGGTAAAAATCAAAAAAAGCATAAATTGCGAGTTAAAATTGGCGATTTAGGAATTAGTTAGAGATATTTTCTTTAGGATTCAAAATTTAAGTAGTTTAGATTTGAAAAAATAAATTAGAGTTATAGTTTTTTAGGACTTTTAAATAGATTAGGCAAAATCTAGGTTTTTAGAGTTTTTTAGAAATTAATTTGTTTTTAATCCTCTTTTTAGAATTTTGTAAAATTGATAGGAGTTAGTAACAAAACCTCTCTCTTTAAATAACCCACGTATGAGATTGAGAGAGGGGTCCTCCATTGCCAAACCTTCTTCCCAACCTCTCACCACCGGTTTCCTTGCCCTCTCTTTCCCCCTCCTCTTTCTCTCAACCTCTCTTTCACGGGTGGTTCCTCTCAATGGAAGCGGCGACGGCAAAGGAGCGGTCACTTCTCCTTTTAACCAAAACTGTAAGTTCTTGTTCTTCTTTCCCCTTCTCATATCACGATCTCTGATTTTGTTGTTGTACATTTTATTTCATTCAAGCAGCATCCTCATTGCATTTGCATCGATATTATTGTAGAAGCATCAACATCCTCCATTGCACAGGATTTCATCATTGCATCTTCGAATTGCATTCTCTATTTTGCATGTTTGAGTTCATTTCATTGTATGCATCTTCATACAACATCCATCATGCATCTGGCATCCTCATCTCAAGTTCACCATGAAATCATCTGATTTCACGATAAAATCATCAGCCATCGTGAAATTCCAAATCTGTCGGAAGTTCTTCCACTATTTGCTGTGAAAAAAAATGATCGATCTGATTGATCTATCTGCTGTGAAAGAAATCACTGGATCGGTTGTGATTAGAAGAAGTTCCAATCTGTCGGAACTCCATCTCATCTACCATGCAGATTTATAGTCAAAATCCAACTGTCGGAGCTCTGCAGATCACCGTGAAATTCTCTGTTTCACGATGAGATCCATTGTAGCAGTGTCGGCCGGAGTGGTTGCTTCAGCCGGCCAGGATCCCATTTCTTCAGTCGGAGTCCTCATCAGAATCGTCGGATTTGATTCCAGCGACTGCTGGAATCACTTTTCTTCTATCGAAATCTGCTCATCGGATTCATTCCCAAAGGCAAAGCAGTCTGCCGGATGATCGGCTTGTGAATTCCGTTCTCTCTGAACCTGTCGGATTCCTCTGCACCTGCCAGAGGCTTCTGTCTGCCAAATTGCTTGTTCATTCCATTGTGATTCTCAAATCTACTGGATTATTCCAGTAGTTGAGTAGTCCTTCACTGTCAGAGGTTCCCTGCAGTACCGAGGTCTATTTGATTGGCCGGAACCTCCTCTCATTGGCTGGAATTGGATGCCTTGACCAAAACTTCAACCGTGAATCTTAGTTTCATGGCACCTTATCTGGCACTCTTATTTTGTGGATTCACGCCCAATTCCTTCATCATTCTGAATCATCTTCACTGTTGAATTCACTTCATCAGTGTCTGAACCATCTTCACGGCAACAGAGTGCATCATTTGCCATGATTTTCTTCACGGCAAATGCAATTTCTGTCTTGAAACTCATTTTCATGGGCCGGTTGTTTTTAAAACAGATTTTCACGGCACCTAAGTGTTTTTTGGCACCTTGCTTCACCGGATTTCCCCCTTGTTGTGCACGATTTCTTGCTCCTATGAGGTTCTATGTTTTACTTTAGAGTCACTGTGAACTGTAATTTCACGGCAGTTCACGGCTGCAGTTGCCCGATATTGAATGTCATTTGATATGTGACTTGATATTTTTCACGACTGAGTTAAATTACATATGTCATTTGATATTTTTTGCAGCCTAGCATTTGATACATTCACGACAGTTATTTTGATTGAAAAAATCATATTTGTCTCACTTTGCATTTCACGATATTGAATGTCACTTTCATTTTCACGACAATATTCATGTTCATTCTCATGATAGTTTATTTCACATTTCAAACATTGCATGTTAGTTTTATTTTATATGTTGCATTTAGTTTTATTTTAGCATTACATTTTAGGCAATTTATATTTTTTAGGCATTTTAGTCATTTAGATTTTTACGTCATTGCACTTTACGATATTTTATTTGCACTTTGCATTCTTTCATCTCGCATCTTTTTACAGTATTTTACATTTTTTTAGTATAACACTATTTGTTTCATCTTTCTGCTTTGTGTATTCGTGTTTCACAGGAAAGCGTGGAGTGAAGGCAAGCAAGCGAGACACTTTTTGCTTTTCTTCTAGAATTTAGGAATTTAATTTCAATTAAATTTTGGGTTGTAATAAAACCATTTTAAACCCTCTGTGTAGGGTATTCATTTGTTGTAATAATTAGTTCCTTTTCATACATTTTTGTAATTTTGGCAATAAAGAGTAGTTAATTGTGCGTTTGAATACAAAGTATTCCCCGTTCCTTGAGTTTGACCCGGTCTCTACCACTTGTGAGAACCAGTTTTATATTTGGTGTCTGGTTTTCACATTGTTTTTCATATAAAAATATTTTCAAAAATCATTTTGACAAAAAAAAAGATATCAAAATCTTGTCGTTCTTTCGAAATTGGCAGACTTAATCAACCTACCTTTATTTCAGCTATGCAAATAAACCAGACCGAGCAAAAGAAGAAACCTTGGTATCAAGACATCAAGGATTTTATTGAGATTGGTGGTTTCTTACTATAAATGCTGAGAAGGGAAAGATGAGCAATCCAACTCATGTTAGCCCAATATTTCATACTTGCCAATGTCCTCTACCATCGTGGATTCGGTTCTGAGTATGCCAGATGCTTAGACAAATATAAAGCCATGGAAATTGTCCAAGAGGTCCATGAAGGTATTTGTGGTGACCATGTTGGTTACCAAACTCTCATCAAATAGATCGTTCGAGCAGGATATTATTGGAAAACTCTACAACAAGACTACTACTGATTTGTAAAGAAGTGTATCAAATGTCAAATACGCGCACCTTCCATCCATGCACCTATCACATATTTGCAATCTGTTGTTTCTCCATGGCCATTTTCTATGTGGGCTTTCGATGTCGTGGGCCCAATCACTCCTTCTGCTTCCAATGGCCACAAATATTTTTTTGCCGCCACCGAGTATTTTACTAAATGAGTTGAAGCTGTCACACTGCGTACTGTAGAAGGCCGTCATGTGGTTTCTTTCATTTACAAAAATATTCTTTGTCATTTTGGTATATCGTATGATATTATTTCAGACAATAGTAGCCATATCAAAAATGAGAGAATGAAGATTTTCTGTTCAAAATTTAGGATCCATCATCATTTTTTAGCCCCCTATTATCCTCAAGGGAATGGTCAAGCAGAAGCCACCAACAAAATCTTGATTCATGTTTTGGAAAGAACCGTAGAAACAGGTCATGATTGGCACGAAAAAATCCATGATGCACTTTGGGCATACCGAACCACCATTCAGACTCCAACCAATGCTACTCCTTCGAAGTTGGTTTATGGGACTAGAGTAGTATTACCTCTTCATATTCAAAAGCTTGCCCTCAAATTTGTGTCACTCTTGGAATTGTCGCTTGATCAGTATCAACAACAAAGGTTGGTACAACTTGATCTGTTGGATGAAAGAAGGCTCAAGGCAGCCGAACATGCTCGATCTTATCATCAAAGAATAGCCTGACATTATGCTAAATCTGTCATCGAGAGAAGATTTTGAGTTAATGATCTAGTCCTTAGGTCAACGGCTCATCTCAAGCATTGTCTGCATGACAAATGGTCACCGAATTGGGAAGGCCCTTATGTGGTTAAGGAAGCGTTACCCCGCAATTCGTATCGTCTGATAAACACAAATGAAGTGGAGTTGCCGCATCCTATCAATGCCTTACATTTGAAGAAAGTTTTCACCTAAAATGTTTACTCTATCCATTGTACTCTTCAAAGAGTCTTCTTCAATAAACAATGATCTTTTATTTACAACCTTCTTCTCTTCTATACTGAGGCATCTTTTATGAAAGTTTATCTTACCTCAAAATTTTCATATGCAGGCAAAATCCAAATCAAATTCTTTGTCATTAATTTTCATCAATTTCCTCCGCTACCCAATTTAGGATAAAGGACAATCCTGAAACATTGTTTTCGCTCGTAACATCCTATGGTCAGACATGATTGAGAGGTTCTTTCACCATCGATTTTTCATCATATCTTGATCATTTTCTTTTCTACCCATTCAGGATAAGGGATAATCTTGAGACCATGCCACATGAACAATGCAACTTTGTTCAGATCATAAACCATCTTGGATCGAGAATTCTCATAAATTCCTCATCTTAATTGGTGATCTTCAGATTCAATTCACAATCTTTACCGATTCTCCTCAAAATTCTGATCTTAGATCGAACCATTCTAAAAACCCCAGTCATCGCACTGGTTATTTTCAAAATTCCGATCTTAGATCAATACCCTTTTCGAAAACCAGTCTCCGCACTGGTCATTTTCAAAATTTTGATCTTAGATCAAACCATTTTCGAAAACCAGTCCTCGAACTGGTCATTTTCAAAAATTTTGATCTTAAATCGAACCATTTTCGAAACCCATTCCTTGAACTGGCCATTTTCAAAAAAAATTATCTTAGATCGAATCATTTTCAAGATCTAGTCCTCGCATGGGTCATTTTCAAATTTTCGATCTGGGATCGATCCCATTTTCAAGATCCAGTCCTCACATGGGTCATTTTCAAAAATTTTGATCTTAGATCAAACTATTTTCAAGATCTAGTCCTCGCACTAGTCATTTTCAAAAATTTTGATCTTAGATCGAACCATTTGCAAGATCTAGTCCTCGCGCTGGTCATTTTCAAATTTTCGATCATAGATCAATCCCATTTTTTAAATCCAGTTCCGGCACTGGTCATTTTCGATCATGGATCGAACCATTTTCTAAACTCAGTCCCAGCACTGGTCATTTTCAACTTTTTTTATCTTGGATCAAAAAAATTTCTAAAAAACTCAGTCCCAGCACTAGTCATTTTCAAAAATTCAGATCTTATATCGAGCCCTTTGTTTTTAAAACTCAGTCCTCGCACTGGCGATTTTCAAAGATTCAATCTTCAGATAGAATACTTTTATTCAAAATCTAGCTTTCGAGCTGTTTGAACTTCCAAATTCAATTTTGTACTTAATGCCATGTTTTTACAATCAGACCTTTGGGTCAACCAATTCTATCAATTCTAATCATTTCCAACCTTCAGGTTGCAATTCTAGCAAATCCAATCATTTTCTAATCTTTGGGTTGCAATTTTATCAATTTCAATCATTTTTCCAACCTTCGGGTTGCAGTTTTGTCAAATGACAATCATTTTTTGACCTTCAGGTTGTAATTTTGCCAATGATGACTTTTCAACCTTCGAGTTGAACCCATTTTTTAAGTTGGTCTAATATCTCAATCAATCATTTCACTTGCAAAAGACCCTTTCTTAGAGGGAGAGTTTGAGGGAGCTCGTTCCTCTCAGGCAACCCATTTATTTTCTCTCATTCGCAGAAACCCTATTTCTAGGGAGGGTTTGAAGGGACTCGTTTCTTCATGAATTGTTTGCAAACTAATAATTTCTTATTTTACACAAAGAAACCCTTTCTTACAGGGAGAGCTTCGACGAAAGCTCATTTTTTTTTTGTGGCCCCCCAGTTTTTTATTTTTGGCTCCTTATCATAGAGGATCATTTTCCAAAAAGAGTGTGATGCACTCGCTCCTCTATGATATATTTTCTCAACCCATTTTTGGCCACCTTTTCATAAGAGAAGCCTAAAATTAGGGAGTTTTGACAAAAATTTAATTTCTCTTTGAAAGTTCTGTTTTGCAAACACCTCCTCTTTTGAAAAAAGAGGAGTATTTTTTGCTGCCCCATTCAGGTCAAGTGTTAAACTTGAACTTCTCTTGGGGAAAAGAGAAGTAATTTTCAGCCATAGATTTATTAATTTGACATCAAATAATTCTTTCACCAAGGATTTTAGGATATTTTTGCCAATTTGTTACTAAAACTATTTGTTGATTTCAAAATCTTATTGCACAAAAGAATCACCTCAAATTACCTCCAGTATTCTTTTCCAAAAAGGTGAAACTTTTTTGCGAAAAAGAGCAAGTTTCGATTCTTTTCTTGTTGGTAAACCAAAAGGATGAAGAAAAAATCCTTGATATGACCACAAAAAAAAAATTCAACGATTTTGAAAAGCCAGAAATGAATTGATATTAATCATAACTATGGCATATTTTTAAAGACAATTCTTTTGGCAATAAGGCAGTGGAGATATCCTGAGCGATAAAGAATTCACTCAATTTTCTCAATCATGCAAATATAATTAATTATCTACAAAACAGATCTCTCTACTATCGTCAAGTTGAAGATCGATAAGCGAGTTAGATCCCTGGGGACAAAGAAGATTCAGATCATCTCCAAGTTGAAGGAGCATGTGACAGATCCTTTGAGAAAAAGTTTAGATCATCGCCGAGTTGAAGGTTGATGCGATAAACCTCCCGCCAAACCCTAAAAGATATTTGATCTATGTTATCATCAAAAGATTTTCAATCAAAGAGACAATATAATTAAACTTAATCCCTGGGGACAAGGAAGGTTTTTTTATCATCTCTGAGTTGAAGGAGAATGTGACATGCTCTTCTAGGGAAGCTTTAAAATATCTCTAAGATGAAGAATGATGTGATGAAATTCTCGCCAAACCCCAAGAGAGCTCAATTTCTATGTCTTAAAAAGAGTGCAAAAAGATCATCATGGGAAAACCCAAGATATCAAACTGCCAAAATTGCCAAAAATCGTCCTTTCTTATGCAAAGTTCTTTCATCAATGTCTTTTCATCATTTGCTTTTATGAAGCTGAGAATAATTTCTCTCTTTTCATATCAAGGAAATAGATAACTTCCTTGAAGAAACCCAACAACAACAAATTCGAATTTGATTCTTGATTCAATAGAGTTAACCTCGTTGGAGGAAATACTCTAGGTAAAAGAGGGAATATCTTCTGCACATACGTGCACATTTTCAATATTTGAATCATCTACAGTTTTATCTTATTGGCAATATTTCCTGGCTATTCTGACATGAAATAAGAACTTGATTTTCTTTTGATATATCCTGGCGTTCCATTTATCCCTCTTTAGAACTTGATAACTGGAGTTTTCAAGGTCCTTCTCTTCTGTTTGGTCTGAGCTCCTGGGCTCTCAGATCCGCACATTTCCCTACTTTCCCCACTGTCCCACCATATATAGTTATTTTCAGGTTCCAAGTTGAGTCTGGTTATCCGCAAAAGGTAATTTCAAAAGCTTATTTTAGTCTCAGTCATAAGACACCCCATTCTGCACTCTTTTTCCAAAGCTTTAAGGACTCTATTTTTCTTGCCTTTTTCAAACTCTTTCGGATTCTTTGTGCAAAATTCGGAAGTCCCATCATGGGTTCTTAATTCGAGGAATCCATATTTTTCATATCCGTTCAGGTTAAGGATTATACCTGAGCCTCACCTCGTGAGATATTTTTCATATTCGTTCAGGTTAAAGATTATACCTGAGCCTCACCTCGTGAGGTATTTTTCATATCCGTTCAGGTTAAGGATTGTTCTTGAGCCTCACTTCGTGAGATATTTTTCTTCCCGTTCAGGTAAGGGCTAAACCTGAGCCTCACTCCATGAGGTATTTTCTCCCCGTTTAGGTAAGGGTCAAACCTGAGTCTCATTCCATGAGGTATTTTCTTCTCGTTCAAGTAAGGGCTAAACCTGAGCTTCATTCCATAAGGTATTTTCATCCCATCCAGGTTAAGGGCTAAACCTGAATTTCTGCCAAAAAGCCATTTCAAAAGCTTATTTTGTCTCAATCACGAGACCTGTCTTCTATCAATCTCCCTTTTACAAGCTTTATTGATTTTTATTTTCTTGCCTTTTGCAACCTCACTTCGTGAGGATCATCTTTACAATCAATTCCTTCATACCCAGACAGATTTTCTAACTGGGGTATTTTTATTTTTGAAATTTGGTGTGTTTTTCTTTGCTACTAAACCCGGCTTTCAACCGGCTTAGCAGAAAAGAGGGGCATATGTAAACACCCCAATTTTTTTGGGTTCATTTCGGACATCTCTTTTCGCAGATACCAAACCCCTACAGGGCAGTGCAGAGTCTCACCCTTAGGTTCATCCTAGTCTAGAGGTCAGTTTTACTCAGTTTTGTTAATGAAATTACCATTTAACCTTGAGTCACCTTTAGCCCTTCGCTTGCCAGACTTAGCCAAGCTCACCTTAAGTTTAGAAAAGTTCGAATGTCTGACATTTCTAGCTCCCATGAGCTCGCGATGAATAGTGTTAGTCCATTCTAACTAAAATTAGCTCATTTCAAGCAAAATGAGCTCATTTTTAGCTCAAATTCTATCCAACTGTCCTTGAGTCACCCAATTCTGGTAGATCTTATTCCTCTGAGTCTAATTTGAGCTCACCAGAAGTTTGAATGACCCAGTTTCAATTTAAAGTCACTTTTTACATACTCGAAACTATGTTTCAGCTCATTTGAGCTTAATTTTGTCCAAATTGAGCTAACTCTAGTCGGTTGAGCTAGTGTTCTAGCTCTGAATTTAGTTCATCCGAGTATAACTGACTTCTGATTCAATTCATTTTAAACCAAGCCAGTTCAAATTAGTTCAGACCAGTTTAGAATCATGTTTTACCGCTACAGGGCAAAAACAAAAAAATAAAAATTTATTTCGGACATTGTTTCTGTCAATTTTTTAAACTGAGACAAGTCCCAATTCAGACTCGGATCAATTCTTTCATCTGATATTTTATCAATATCCGAGATCCAATCCATTTTAATTTGGATAGTGGATCTAATGCTGGATCTTGTGTCCAATTTTCATTGCGGATCTGGATTTTTTGTCGGATTTACTCTATAATCCATATCTAGAGTCCAATTTGTTCATTGAACCTAGAATATCTCATCAGATATCCAGGATCCAATTAATCATTTTGGATCCATCTCTATTTGGATTCACCTTCTGATCCATTCAGAAGGATAATTGAATCAATTTTTAAACTTAGATTCATCTAACATCTAAGATCCAATTTCACTTCTTGGATTCTGATCCAGACCCAAGATCCAATTCCATTCTCTGAGTTGGATCCAAGATCCAAACCCAAATCCCAATTTTCATAATGAATTTGGGTCTTTCATTTCAATTTTCAGAAGTCCATATTCAGAGTTCGATTGCCATTTCAAACCAATTTCCTTTAGTCGAGATCCAAATCCAGTTTTTATTCAAAACCTCAAATCTAGATCCTTTTCAAAATTTGACTTTTATCCTAATTTCAAAATCAATTCTGGAATTTCAAATTCAAATCCATCATTTTATAAAAATCTTTTGAAAAATACCCTGGATCCAATTCATAATTCAATCCAAATTTTGAAATGGATCTAGATCCAAATTCAAAATCCATTTTTTATTCAAAATCAATTCTTGGACTTCAAATTTAAAATCAAAATCCAATTTTTATCCCAATTTCAAAAATAATCTTTGAATTCTAAATCAAAATTCAATATTTTTGCAAAAGTTCTCAAAATTCAATCATGATCCTGTTTTAACTCAATTTGGATTTCAAAAATCAAAAGTGGATCTTAAATCCAATTGAAATTCGTTATTTTCAAATCCTCCTTTTATTTCTCAGATGTATTTTTAAATCTTTTTATCTTAATTTTAAAATCAAGAAAAGAAATAATACATTTTCAAAGAGGGAGCACCACTTGGCATTTTTAAAATTAAATCAAACTCATTTTTAAATCTACTTTTAAAAACCCCTTTTTGCTTTTAAAAAACACACATGGGCATCACTTGAAAAGTGATGCCATGTGTCAAGGTTTTAAACAAATGCCCATTTTACCCATTTAAAAAACTTGAAAAAGACTTACATGGGCACCCACTTGCAAAGGGGTGCCATGTGTCAATTTTTTTGCAAAATGGCATTTTTGCCCATTTAGAAAATCTCAAATTGCCCACATGAGCTTAGCGCCAACCCCTATGTGAGCCTCTTTTGCCACCTCAGCCCTAAGCCTAACAACTTGGCATTTTGAGCATGCCCAAAATGCTCCTAATTTCAACCATAAATAGCCCCCCTAGGAGGGGGGGGGGAGATTTTCTCAAGTTGGAATCTCTCACTCCCTTGCTCTCTCAAAGTGGCACAAAATCCAAGGATCTCCAGCCCTCCTTCTCCCTTATCAGCCCAAGGTAGTTCTCCTCTTTCCCCAAATTTTGATTTCTTTTTTTTCATAATTTTCGAATTTCCCTTTCTTTCTTTTATTTCAATTTCTTTCTAATTCCATGAATAGCAATGTAGAATTACATTATTGATATATTAATCTTGCTTTTATGCTTTTTGATTCATTCAAATTGCTATTTACTTTATGCATTTTCATTCTAGCCATTAAGATTATGAGATTTGATCTTCAATAGATCAAATCTCATTTTCAATTGGCTAATTCGATTTCAATTTATGCCCCCAATACTTTTAATTTCATTTTTAGATGCTTTAATTATGTTTTTGCATCATTTTCATCATCATTCATGATTTGAAATGATAGATCTCATGATTGATCATTAGATCAATTCATTAATGAGGTTTTATTCCTTTCAATCACGTTTAGATGATATTTTCCATTATGTTTCATTTTTTATTTCATCTATTTGCATAAAATTAGGCATTATTTTAATCTAATATTTTTACTGCATCTTCCTTTATGTGTTTTCGGGATCTCCACCAAAAATCAGATCATTCTGAGTTGGTTTGATCTACCAAAAAAAATCAGAATTCGGACCCTATTATTTTGGGCCGCCCGGATTTTTTCTAAAACTGGATCAACTTGCTGGAGTGATTTCTCCCTAACCGGAGATGATCTATCCAATCTGTAATATATGATGTCTCTGGCACTAAATCTAGTTTGTCCATGCCAATTTTTATCATTTTCTATGGTATTTTCATATCTGATTTTGGTCAAAAACCGTGACCCTATCACACTATGTCATTTTAATGGCTCAGATTTAGCCCATTTTGTCAGAGTCAGATCTCCTTGATGAGAGATCATTTTCAAGATCTGTAAAAAATATATTCTTCATCTACATGTCTAATTTATTTTTGTAAAATTTTAGAAATTTTTATAGTAGAATTCCATTTTGTTTGCATTTAAAACCGAAACCCTTTCTGTTTGCAATCCCAGGCATTGCTTAGACCCAAGATCAATTTGTTGTATTCATATCTCCTCAATGGAAGATTATTTTTCATATCTGTAAAATAGAGTTTTTTCCTTAAAATGTTTAGTTTGTGCATGCTAATTTTCACAAACTTTTATTTCCTTTTCATATGAATTTCAGATAAAATACCAGAACCCTATCAATTTTATTTGACAAACTTTTCACAGGTTTTGAACCAACTTGCTTAGATTTAATGTTCCTAATGAGAGATCATTTTCTAAATCTGTAAATTGGATATTTTTCCTCTATATGTCTAATTTATTTTTGCAAATTTTCAAAAACTTCTATGGGTTTTTCATATTTGATTTGGATTAAAAATTCAAACTCTATTATTTTGCCGCATTAAGCATTACTTAAATTTTATCTCATCTTGTTTAGATTAGATCTCTCTAATAAAAACTCATTTTCAAAATATGTAAAAAGGGTTTCCTTTCATTTTGTGTCTAGTTTATTAATATTAATTTTTTATAAACTTTTATGTTAATTTGATATTCCAATTTTATTAAAAAATCAGGACTGCTTATAGAACTCTAAATTCTGTAACTGGTTTATTTCTTGAGATGGAATAGTGACTTCCCAAAGTCACCATTTTCAAACCAGAATTGATTTTTTATTTTTGTAAATTAGAATTGTTTCTTGGTTTAATTGAGCAACTTTTCGCACAAATTTAAAAGAATTTGAGTCAGTTTAGTCTCTAAAACACTAAAATTATAGAAACTTTTCTGCTAAAATTCAATTCCCTGTTTCTAAAATTAATTCTCCAATGTTTTATTTTTATTTCAAGTTTTAAAAATGATTTTAAAGTTATGTAAAATAGAAATATTTTTCTGATGAGTCATAAATCTATGGATTCATTTTGAGCATCATTGAAGATGTTTTAGACCTTCATTCACCCAAAATGTTTTGACAAGTCTGCTTCTTAAATCCTGGTTTTACAAAATCCTGTTTTAATTAGATAAAGAGTCCTAATTCAGATTTTTCTTCAGATTTTTCTTATATTTTTCAATTCTAAAGTGTTTCTAAGGTTGTTAGGAGTCTCTACATCAATTTTTATAAATTTTTATGGTCATTTGTTACTTCATTCATTACATTTTTCAAAACCGGTTTCATAAAAATCATTGTTCTTGTAAAAATAAAGTTAAATTGGGCATTTTAACTTTTTAAAATCAATTTCCAAATGCAATTTGTATATTTCATAAATTGAAAATGATTTTCATCAAATTAGAATGCCTTAACTTCACTTTAAACATATTTTGGAGTTGATTTTTCTTTTATTTCAATGAATTTTAATGTATTTTTCATAAAATACTCAATTTCAAAGTTAAATTCATTTTAAATTCAAGTTTTAAAATGAATTTAGATGTTTTAAACCTCAATTTCGAAAATTTAAAACTCTAAGACATGTTTTCAAAAAAGCTTTTACGAAGGCCATGCATCATTTGCATTTATTTTTAAATTTTCTTTATTTTTTTGGGGCATAAAAGGCTAATTTTGGTTATTTTCTTCAATTTTCCAATAATTGAAGGAAAATCCATAAAAGCCTATATTTATTTCTAACAAGTTTGCTAATTTTGTAATAATTTTTCATTTTGTTAATTGATGTATTAATTCAAAGAGTTGTAATAAATCAATTAATGAGAATTTTACTTTATGCTTAGTTAGAATGAATGGACATATAGTTTAATTTTTAATTCTTCATAATTAATTGTTATATTTTTATCTTTTTGTTTCAAATACACTATGGTGAAACATGAATGGCATGTTTACCATTTAATAGAGGATAAATAAAACTAAGTAAAGTTCATATTTATGGTCATAGTCAAAATAAGAATAATACTTAGAATTATTATTCTTTATTAAATAAAATTTGACCTACACTTTTAGGTCATTTTTAAAAAATGAGTAATTTTTTAAAATCAATTTCTCTTTTTTTCTTTTATTAGAATTTAAACAAAGATTAATTCAAAATATATTTGTGGTCATAACCATGAATATATGAAAATTAATCATGTTTTAATTCTATAAAGGCACAAAATCTATTTTATTTCTTTTTTTTTAGAATACAAATAAAGATTAATTCAAAATATATTTGTGGTCATAGTCATGAATATATGAAAATTTAATCTTGTTTTAATTCTATAAAAGCTCAAAATTCTCTTTTAATATAAATTTTAAATAAATCTCAATCAAATTCCTTCAAAACTTTTTATAAAAATAATGCATTCATCATTTAGCCTAGAATTGCATCATTATTTTCTATTTTCAAAATCATTCAAAATTTTATCAATTTCAAAATATTTTCCAAGCGATTTTTAAAATTTACCTTCTATTTTTGTTTTATTTTCAAAATCAAATTCAAAACTATTTTTGAAAATGAATTTCAAATTCAAATTTAAAATCATTTAAAAATTCAAAGTATTTTCAAAATCCAAAATAATTTTAATTTTAACTTCAATTTTCACTTCCATTTCAATTTTCAAATTTAAATTCAATTTTTTATTTCAAGACAGATTCAATTTTCAATTTTAATCTTAAATGCAATCTCAATTTCAATTTCCATTTTCAATTTCAAAAACATTTTCCAAGGAATTTTTAAATTATTTTTGAAATCCAATTTCAATCCCAAATTTCAATTTCAAGTTTCAATTTCAATTGGAATTCCAGATTTGGGTTTCAATTTTCAAATTTCAAAATAAAATTTCAAATTCAAATTCAAATTCAAACTTCTATTTCAATTTTTCATTTTCAACTTCATTTTTTTTATCCTTTTTCAATTTCACTTTCGATTTCAATGTCAATTTTCAATTTAGATTTCAAATTTTAATTTTTGAATTTTAATTTCAATTCTTAAATTTCAAATTCGATTTTAACTTTCAATTTCATTTGCAATTTCAACTTTTTAACTTCAAATTTCAAGTTCAAATTCCCAATTTCATTTTCAAATCTCAAAATCAAATCAATTTCAATTTTAATGATTCTGAGTAATTTTTTGAAATCATTTCAAGTCTATTTCAAACAATTTTTCCAAACATATTCTCAAATCAAGTTTCGAAATCACTTGAAAATTCAGTTCTTGAAATATTTCTAAGTATTTTTCAAATCAAAGCAACTTATTCAAAAGCATGCATCGTATCTTCCTAAAAAACCATAGCACAAACATGATTCTCTATGCATTTTAGGACTTAGAATAATTCCTTAGATGAACTTGAACAAAGCAAAAGGTATAAATTTGATCCTTGATTCAATTACCCCTGATAAAGGTGCCAGGAATGGTTGAACCTCATACCAACGAGTGAGCCCCGTCTCTCCATTTTCTCGCATTTTAAAAATTGGAGGTGAGTTATTTCTAAAATCTCTTTTCAAAAGGTCAAGTGGACCTTGCGAGAGTTTTCCCTTCCTAAAAAGAAAGGAAAATTTTTGCAACAATCACAAGTACTTAAGTTCATTAAGCACAATATTTTTAGTCGATTTGGTTTACTAAGAGCGATGATTAGTGATGGTGACAAGCACTTCAAGAACGTGCAGGTTGCTTATCTTTGAGAAGATACTCTGTGCACCACAAGTTCACCACCCCTTATCATCCTCAGACCAGTGGACAGGTAGAGGTTTCAAATAGGGAGATTAAGAGGATTCTGGAAAAGATAGTTAGGTCAGACATATAGGATTGTTCTCGGCGCCTTGATGATGCATTATGGGCCTATCAAACTGCCTTTAAGACCCCTATTGGCATGTCGCCTTATCATTTAGTCTTCAGGAAAGCATGCCACCTCCCTGTCAAGTTGGAACATAGGGCCTATTGGGCAATCAAAAAGTTCAATTTTGATATGACCCAGGCTGTCGAGGAGCAGTGATTGCCGTTGAGTGAATTTGATGAGCTTAGAAATGATGCATATGAAAGTGTGAAGTTCTATAAAGCTCGAACCAAGGCATTTCATGATAAACACATTGTCAAAAAATTGTTCAAGCCCGGGCAGAAAGTGTGGCTATTTAACTCTCATATTTTGTTCTTCCCAAGGAAGCTCATATCGAGGTGGGATGGACCGTACATGGTGCATGAGGTTTTTCCTTATGGTGTAGTGACCTTATGCAATTCTCGCACACGATGTACTTTCAAGGTCAATGGGCAAAGACTCAATCCCTACATTTCAGATGTCTTGCAGGTAGGAGAGTGTGAGGTCTTGGATCTCGCTGAGGAGTAGGATCTGAGCAGAGATCTTATACAATAATCATGGATTAAGAGTAAAATTAGATTGTTTTATTTTCTTTTCATTTTTAATAAAATGTCATGCATAAATTCTTTGATCTTCTGTGCTTTTAGTGTTTATGAGTTGCAGGTTATAGGACAACATGGAACCTTAAAGGGAGCATTTCAAATACCAAAACAACAACGTCTGTGTGTGCATGGTGGTGGTTAACAGATGAGGCAATAGGCAACTCATCAGGTTCTGCACAAAAACATGTTGTATCTTTACTTTCTTTCGTATTTCTTTCATGTTTCTTAGGTGTGCATGAACATTGCATTCTTGCATCATAGTATGCCACTGAGGATAGTGTCATTCAGGCATGGGGGAGGGTATGAGATGCACCAATTTTTTTTCTATGAATATATATGCTTTTGGTAAAAATTCATGAAATTAGGCTTTTAAGAAACAAGTTTTAACATTATATGAATGTTTTTTACATGATCTAACATTTTAGAGGTTTTTTAAGCCCTGAAAGTTTTTTTTCTGAAACTAATCTAGAAGGAGTGGTTATTTATGAGGATTTCAAAGAAAAGAAAGGTATGTGAATGTTAGAGTTTATTTTGAATTGCACGTATGAATATGCATAGACTTGTTTTTGAAAAACTAAGTAGTGAAAATAAAAAGAAAAGAAGCATATGTATAGTTTATTTTGAGTTTCTTAGTTGTTCCTTAGTAACTGGGTTGAGGCACAAGGTGAAGTGTTTGTACTCACGCAAATAGGGCAACTAGTGGGGAGGGTCAAACTTCTTGTCTAGTCGACACTTGTGGCCTATTAGGTTCAAGCAAGTAAGCCCGAGGAGATGTTCTACACCTGATGCCCTAAAGTCATCTTGTTTGGGAGTCATCGGCTCAATACTCATTACATGAACCCATTAGAAAGTCTAAGAGGTGTAGGCATTGCACACGACAGGAAAAAAACTATGTGTAGCTATAAAAATCTAGAGCTTAGTGACTCGAGCAATTAATTCTGATGGATACTTTGTATCTAGTGCCCTAAGGTCATCTCGTCTGGGAGTCACTGACCCAAAATTCGCTATAAGGGTCACGAAAGCCTGAAAATTGATATAGTGCTCTGAAAATTGATGTAGTTAAAATCATAATTTATACATATTTAGGCTCAGAACTTATCCAGATTTACCTTATGCAGATTTATCATAAAATATCAAATAAACTAGATTAATGTATCAATAGGATATAAGCATGAATCACCAATAAAACATATTAAACAAGAATGCAGTGTCAACATAAAGTAATCTTGAATCACATATTGTCGATATGGATTTATATCCAACATGATACTCTTTTCATCCAATATAAAGTTTGAACAAAGGTTATCCAAAACACATAGGTAAGTAAATCCATTACATAATTTCATTATGTTTATCTAAATCCATCTTCAAATATACTCATATGGGTAAGTATCTTGACTATATCCTAATATATATTGTATGAGTTTGAGCCAAAAAATCAATTTCTAATTCACATGGTCAAACACATAAGATCTAACTCATTAATAAACATTAATTATAATTGACTTGAGTCAAACAATATAATCAAGATTAATTGTCATTGATTTGAATCAACCAATATGTATGGTTAAGAGGGATTGTGTAATGTCTCACAAAATCTAACATTTTAATTTTTTTTTTAAACCCTGAAAATTTGAAAAAAAAATTAAAATTTTCTTTTGGTATAAAACAAAACATGACTTTCAAAAGGGTAATGATTCAACGAGACTATCTACGGCTACGTTCCAACCATTTCAAATGCTGGATGCCTCACATGTGCGGAAACACAAACGTATATTAGCCTCTCAATATCAGATACAATAAAAAAACCATTCGTAGACAATACTCGATTGAGTTTATTACGCTAAATGAATCATATAATAAAGGCAGAAGACAAAAGTTTTAAAGGTTAATACATTTTGGAGTCACATAATAAAATTGAGATTTATAGAATTTGAAGGGGTGAGCTTAATAGCTTCACATTTAGAATTAAAAGCAAACCATACATAAAGTCAAAAGGTTTCATTTCATTCCAAAATAATAGATAGTGTTTAATACATCAAATGTATTCAAAATTTAGAAACTAATGTTTTGATCTCTCAGAGATCGATAAAATGGTAATAATAAGGCCCTCACAAAAGCTACAACCCGTCCTCTTGCCTCAATCTTGCAGGATGATATCTGTAATTTGTAGGGCATTAATACAACGTGCCTGTAGGATACCCAAAACTAAACTTGAATAATACAATCAGGTTTTTATTGATACCACTATAATGTGATTTTCATCATTTATAAAATGAGGGTTAAGGGAATCCACATTCATACATTTTCATTTAGTCATTTATTCATTCATTTATTCTCATTGCAATCATTTGCATAATAAATAAACAATCAATCACGTCAGATATGATTGCATACGAAAAATAGGACAAGTCTCATTGACCATTTCAGCGTGAAACACACACATGCTTTTCAAATAATTCAATATCTAAAAGTCTCTTGCAATCATATCATATGCATCCACAAATTTCATATAAACAAACATGTCAAATCTCATCCGACCATTTCAGTGTATATTATATGTGCATGCTTCGCCAGCAAACATAACATACAAGTCTGTAGCAATTTGTGATATTCATATTCATTCTTTCATAAAAGATTAAACAGGTCAATCCTATGATCGAATCTGCATGTCTTTTTCATTCATATGCATGCTCATATGCAATGACATTCATAAACATTAGCAATTTACATATCTACATCATTATGTTTATGCATATGACAAAACTGATTCTAAGGATCTAATGCATTATTTCTCTTAATTGTTTTAGACTCGTTTGGTACAAAAGAGAGTATAGACACCCAAAAACAATCATCGAGGTGTTTATTATGCCATATAGTTCTAAGTTTTTTGATGGCTTAATTAGGTCTATTGCAGACGATCAATCCTACAATGCAATTATTGAGAGATGGACACAGAGTTCTTGTATCAGCCTATGATCAAATACATTATTCGAGCTAAAATAGGAAACATCTTTCCTAACTTTACAGAGACTTTGGTACTACCACGTAGAATCCGTGAGTAGTCCTGTTCCCTAAACTTCGTTGGACAGGGATGAGGTACACGTAGTCCTCTAACATTTTGTTTTCACGAGGCTTGTACCACCTTTCTCTCTCTAAGGAAGATATGAGATTGGGACAGACCCAACTATCTCATTGAGATCAGAATGAACCCAGTCATCTCGAAGAGCCGAATTTATTGGTGTATCATAAGGATCCACGACCCACAATTATATTTCATTAATACAATAGGTCACCTTCCAATGCCATTAATCTATATAATGATCACATCATGCCCTTACATATGACTTAGTCATCTATGATTTTACGCATGACTCATTCACATTCTTGTGGTTTACCCATGAGCATGCAATGAACTCATACAACACGCTTCTATGACAAGCATGTACCATGTTCGCAAACATAACATTCAACATGTACCAATGTACTAAAAGAATGTATTACATAGATGGCATTCATAGAATGCATTGAACATAGCACAAACACATACATAGCATTTGCAATATGCACAAACGAACAACATTCATGCAAAACACACAAAATAACATAATATGCATCAAATATATTATAATAGCACACACGACATACATATCATCACTCATTCATGAGTACATGAGCGTTTCAATCCATGCATAAGTGTATTTACAGCACACACAACCCTTATTTTCACTAAGTTATGTGATGCTTAGCATGATCTCAACTTCAGCAAGGAAAAACACTTATTATGCACATAGATTCAATCCATACTCAACATGACTTCAACTTCTACAAGATATGCACTTCTATTTTCATACATTCAAATCATATATTTGCATGAATCCCAACTTCTTTCAAGATTTGCACAATTATTCTCATCATGCTCACTTACACCGAGTCATTTGCTCAATTTCATAAACATTGCATTTTTTCAATGCGCATAAGTGAATGCTATTTCACATAGATATATAGCAATGCATTATATACATATCCAAAATGGAAACTTATACATGCAGATAACCATATTCAAAGTATGGATATTAATTGTGCATGACACTTATGCAAAACTGAAAATATGATATGCATGTTAACTTATTAACTATGCACAATCGCACCTGCACATAAGCATTTTTAATGCATATAATGGCATAATCAAAACCATAGCATAAATGTAAACAATAACCATTTCAAAAATGAGTTTTAAACACACATAAACATCGCTTAAAAATTGATTTGAAGTGTGCACATTATGAGATTCAAATCTAATTTTTTTTCTCTTGGGCATTTATCGAACACTTAGCGTACAACACAATTTCTAAGGCATAAACTGAAATTCCAGCATATGCAAAGCGTAAGACAGAATTTATTACGCTACATAAACAATTACAAATGCATATTAGAATGCTAATTAAATATATAATTAACACATTCAAATCATTATGCATGCATACAACCTATTTATGCAAAACTAGTAACTATGCTATATGCAACAACCTAATTATGGAACAAATAAAACATGGTTGCAATAAAATAAACTAGGCATGCATTATACACATTTAGTTTAGGGTTCCTACCTTTGTAGAATCGATAAGAACAGTGTTGCGAAACACAAAATCTTAGGGGGTTTTGAAATTCACAAAAACCGCAATGTAGGTGATTCACCAAACACTTGGTCTGCGGTTGAAATTACCAAAAACCTCAAAAATTGTGGCACTATAGAGGTTCAACTGTGGCATTTTCACATTGTTGGTGATCACTACGGTGCTACACACAAATCAAGGTAGAGCTGGAGTGATGCTACACAAAATCAACAACAAAACAAAGAGGGGAATGGGGCAATTTTCCCCAAAACCATAACAAGGCTGGTCGACTAGTGTAATCCCTTCAATGGACGTCCTCCACAAGAGTTGCATGTACTCCTAGGTGCTGAAGAAGCGTTGTACATGTTGTTGCATGCCTTCCCAGAAATGTAGCAACATCGGCCTCCCTATGGTGGTTGGCTAAGAGGAGAAAACCAAGAAGATATAATAAGAAGATTGAAGAAGGTTGAAGAAGAGCACACAAAGGAGCATGAATCCCTAGGTGGATGAAGGGATGATGGTGGTCTGACGCAATTCCCAAAACAACAATATAAGGCTGGCATAAATCCCAAGGAAGAGGAAAAAATGGTTGAAGAAAACAAAGCCCCCTCCCTTTGGGCGCACAACCTAAAAGGCCTTATTTGGGTCCTTAGCGTGGGTTGGACATAACCCATATCCAAATGGTTAAAAGCCATTCCATTGGGCACCATTCCCTAGGTGAATTGGTCCCCTTTCGACCCAAATACGAATCCAAAAGGGGTTCAAATCCAAAACCCAAATGCATCCACTTGATGGGTCGATCCACTTGGGTCCCCATTCGCTTTAAAATCTAAGTCAACCCAATTGGTTCCAAAACAATTATTTTAATTCTACCTACATATTTTGCGAATATTTAAATATCTCTTAAATCAACTAAAATTGCCACTTAATTATTTTTGGCCAAAATACCCTTATGATAAAAAATCTAATTGTAGGCTAACTAATTACATCTAGTTAACCTCAAAACACTATGAAATCACTTTAGTTAATCACAAATACCAGTAAATATATATATTTAATTATAAATTAAATATAATTAATGATTAAATGCTCAAAATAAAACTATAAATATTAATTATACCCCAATCAGCTAGAAATGACCAAATGAGCATGTATTGCATCAATAAATGGAATTTAAAACTTAGAAATTAATTTCTAACTCGATCATAAAGATGCTCATTTTATTTATTTATAACTCAAAAAAATTATAGGCTTTACATATTCACCTATACTTTGATCCATTTAGTTCAAGCTAAGAAGATCCATTCCTTAAAGATTGGATTCTATTTGGTCAAACTAGATCAAACTGCCTCAACTGGGTCCATTCATCCAATCCAATTTGACTGAATCTGATCCAATTCATACAATCTCGAACAATTCATTAAGGTTCATCCAAATTAAATCATCAGAAAGGGTCTAAGTAAACCTGCCATAATTCTGATTTAATCACAATAAGCATGATTGAGCCTCATTCAAGTCGATTTACATCCACTCTATCAGGTTTAACCAATATGATGAATCCAAAGCAATTCAGTATGAGTTGCATGACTCAAATAAGTCCAATACGATATTCTAAGTCCAAACACATCCCCATAGATCCAACTTGATGTAAATAGATCCAAACAAGGTTCACAAGATCTAATCTGATCTAAGCTTGGACTAAACCAACCAAAATTGAATTTGTCCTGTTCAAAACTGAGTCATTAATTCTCCCAGTTTCACATGACCTGATCTAAATGGATCTAATGCAATTTATCAAGTTTGATAAGGCCAAATAATTTTATTGATTTGAACTACATGACCATGACATAATCTGAAATAGTTTCACATGATGCATCCAATTTGGTTACTAATACAATTCAATGGATCTTATTATGTCAAATTTTGGATCAATATATAAACAATCTAACCTAAAATGCATGATTTGATCTAAAATGATTGAATTAATCTAACCTCAATAAGGTGATTCAATTTTAGTGAATGATTACTATGTTATTCATTATTACCAACTCAATTTTAGATCTATTATATCCACAATATATCTCATCATCATAATATGATATAAAAGAAAACTTTCAATACATAATCTTGTATAAATATTGATCAATTAAATCTATCAAAATACTAAACTGGCCCATGTTGCATCATATACAACATAATATGGATTTGATTATAATAGAACTCACTAACTGTTTCGGGTCTGGTTAATCACATATATGAACCCAAATTTGACCAGATCCATACCAACAACCAATTATATTCCAGTTCGATATTTATTATCCCTTGCTAAAATCTTGATTGTTTTGTTTGGCATTTGCTTAAACATAAAGAAATACTAGGATTAATCAAAATATTTTTGTCAACTAGTAATTCTCAATAAATATCTCACAAAATAATCAATTTAAGTATTTTGTGTTTCTATTCTAGTTTAAGCATGCAATAAAATTTTCTAAATATGCCAATATACAAAGAAAGTGCTTAATATCATGCAATTTCATCAAATTAAAGTACTACGAGGTTTTCAGTAAAATAATACTACTTTTCTGTAATATGAAAAAGGCCAGAAGGTTGTTCTGAGTAAAAATAACAAATCAGAACTTTAAACAACAATTCTATTTTTTTTTAGTTAAACAAAAAAGTACAAACACTTTTCTATAATAACAAAAAAGTCAGAAGCCTCTCTAAGCAAATAATCAAGATCGAAACCCCTAAAATACAATATTAAAAACTTCCTCAATCAATCAAAAAAGTATAGACACTTTTTTTATAATTTTTGAAAAATAGAAAGTTGTCTTTCATAATTTTCCAATAAATTGTTTTATGTTTGAAAAATCCTAAAAACAGACCACTGAACGGGGAACTCAGCAGATCTAAATAGAAAATATCTACAAAGTAATGTATTAATTTTATAAATTGAATTAAATGCTAAATATTAAAATAAACTAAAGCTGAAAGAGGATTTCTCAACCCTTCTTTCCCAATAATCGAAAGAAAGAAGAGGGAGGCCGACCACTAGAAAAGTTGAGTACGTACAAGTACCCTGAACCAATTTTTGATTTTCACAAAAAATAAAAACTTTCTTACTAACCTTTTTTGCTAAATTTCTTTGGTTCTTTGTTTTTGTTTTGGTTTTTGTTTTTGTTTTTTCGAGATCGACAATAGTCGGTTCCTACACAAATACATGCACACGAGGGGCTGATTCGAGCACTGACAGGGTTGCTCGATATGTGCTCTAATACCACTGTTAGATTGCAGAAGAGGGTGAACCTGAATCAAAGGGCATACATTGTTACATAGAAAATCACCACAGATAGACAGTTTGATCACAACCTCTAGCCTTTCATTTTTGTTTCTTTTTTTAGAAGCTGTAATTCTATGCACTTTCATCATTTGTAGAACGGTCCCCTAAAGGTCCTTCTTGTAATCTTGAAAGGTAGCTGGATTGGGATATATCTAATTGAGAAGTGCTCCTTCAATATAGGAGTTGCATCCCTTGGATTCATAGTTACTGATTAGACTTGTTTCTTGGGGGACATGTAACCATTGGAGGAGACATGTAACCAATGGAGGTAACCCTCTCCAATGATTACCTTATGGCCATATATTCTCAACAAAAGGCTGTTACTCAAGGGTCTATTCTATGTGTCAATTTGCATAAGAATGTAACACACATAAAAACAGAAGGTGGCAGTGGGCATATAATTTAAGATAAAAAAGAAAAAAGCCTAACAATCACAACAAAGAATGATAAATTGTTTGCCTTATAAAGTGGTGTGAGTTTTGGAAAACGATTTTTAAAAAGATATATTTAGGTAAAAACAATGTGAAAGCCAAACACCAAAATATATAAAACCAGCTCGCACGAGTAGTGGAGTCCGGGTCGATCTCAGGGAATGGGAAAAATACTTTGTATTCAAGCAAACAGTTAACTACTCTTTATTGCCTTAAAATAAAAATTAATTAACTAAACAAAAGAGAGTACAACCCCTGCAGAGGGATTAAATAAATAATTAAATAGTTTTATTACAGATCCAATTAATGAAATAAAATAAATCCTAAGGTAGAAAGAAGAGAAAAGTCTTCAGTGCTTCGAGTCTTTAGTCCCCTTGTTTGTTCTTCACCAATCTCTTTTCTATTTCTACTTTCTGAAGGGATCCTTGAGGGACTTTTTGAGGGCCAGAAGGCCCTTTTTAGGGGACCTTTTAGGGACCTCAGAGGGCTCTTCGGGGGTACGAAAAGGGGCTCATCACATGTTTTAACGCTTCCCTGCAAAACAAAAACACAAATTGAGCAGAACAACGAAAAGAAACAATACCAAAATCTAATATTTCAAACAAGAAAAATCAAAAACTAATCTAACAAACTAACTAATAAACTTGGAACATGTAATAAACTAACTCACTAGAGGACAAAATAACCAACTAACTAATTAAATATCACTAAAGAAACTAACTAATGTAGCAAACTACTAACAATCTAACTAATAAAACTAATAAAGAAAACTATGCTAACCAAATTATAAAAACTAAAACTAATTAGCTAAAAGACAAAAAAAAACTAAACGAAAATTTAACAACTAAACTAATGTACAGAAGTTACAAACGAATCAATAAATAACAAACATGAAACAAGAATAAAAACTAACCTATGCTAATTAATTGAATGAAAACAATTAACTAATATTCAAGCAATTAACACGACGTGTTGTATGGATATGCTAACAAAACGAACTACTTATCAAATAGCAAAATAACAAAATCAACTAACTTTTGCTATCTAATAAAAAAAACAAGAAGACGGCTAATATTTTGTTTTAACTAATCTAAACACATTACAAGATTAAATTTAACTAGACTAAATTGATGTGAATTAACAAAACTCAATGGAAAAATTAATAAAGAATACCTAACTAACCTATTTAACTATTCATGAATAAAAAGAAGAAAAGCGCAATTCGGCTAATGTTAAATTATCTAATCTATGCAAGATTGAATCAAAATCTAATCTAACCACATTAACAATGCTAAAGACAAATCCAATTATTGAACGTGCAATCAATCTAATTAGCTACTAACCCAAATTAACCTACTCAATGCATAATATAAAGTCAACAAAAATTATTCTAATCTACACTACCGGCTGAAGATGACTAACGTAACATGAATTTTAACTATTACAATACACTATACAATGGCTATTTTACTATGCTCAAACTTAAAGCTATGCTAAGTAGTTACTATAAGACAAATCTAATAAACTAAATTAATGCACACATCAATTCACGTTTTAATGAACTCACTACATGAGGTACTAAAAGACTAAACCCATAACACTAAGAAAGTTGAGGTTGTTGAACACGCTGGTATACAAATTAATTCTACCCAAATTGGTTACTAAGATTCAATCTATGTGCCGATTTGTGCAGACCCTTGTATACTCGGATACTTCAGTGTGCACCCATCTGCACTGGTGCATCATGTTCCTTTCCAGCTACTATAGCAGGGTTTATCATGGCTTGATCGGAATTCGGTCTAGCCCGAATAGAGTCTGCTGTTAAACGTTCAACAGAACCTATCGATACTTGACAGATTTCGTGTGAAAGATGTCTAAACCAGATCGAAGCGTGATGTGACCTAACTCTACCCTAGATCTGACCTAAAACTAATTAAAAATCAAGAAACTACAAGAAAACACTATGTTAAAACTATCAATTTGCCTAAATTAGTGTTATTCTATGCACAAATCAAGAAAATGGCTAATCTATATTAAGCGATATATATATATATATATATATATATATATATATATATATATATATATATATATATATATATTCTTATTATTTTTCAGATGCTAAATCTAAACTATTCTAAACTAGAGATGATGATGATGCAATGATCAAATGAAATAATATGCAATGCTATGATTTATGAGATGCAAAAACTAAAACTACGGTGAAACGGGAGAGAAGAAGCAAACCATGCGATCTGCTTCAGATGGAGGGGTTGAGAAGAAGAAAGTGGTTTTTCTCTTTGAGCTGCACAAACTTTCGTTGACCAAGGCAAGAATAATCGGCGATAGAAAAATGTTAGAAGCAAGATGAATCAAAGGGAGAAAGGAAGAGAACGAGGGAGAACCGGTTGAGAACAAAGAGGAGGCAGAAGAGAAGATAAGAGAAGAGAAGAGAAGAGAAGAGGCATGCATTTTCTCAGAAGGAAAAAATAACCTCCATGGCTGAAAAAATTCTATTTATAAAAAATATTAGGTCAAAAACATATTTTCTATGGAAGTCTGAAATATTTTAAAAAATTTCAAAACAGGTCTTCCTCAAAAATATGTTTTTCAAAAGGGGTTTTTTCTAAACTAATTAAAAATTAGTGAATAAATTTCTAACCTAATTAAACTATGAATTAGAAAAATTCTAAACTAGCTAAAACACCAAAAAACGTAAGGCCAAACTAGAAAATGTGATTTTTCTCAAAAATTCAATTTAAAATACTTTCTCGAAAGCAACGATAAAAATGGGGTTTTAACACAATTTTTCCATGAATCATTCATAAATATGGATGAATAAAATACAAAATATATGCATGATCAAATTCTTCTGTGCTTATCGTTTGCTAGTCCTCGAGCAAACTGAAGCAAAAAGTAAAAATAACAAACTAACTAGGACAAAAACCCAACTCACTTTCATTAGAATCATGATTGTATTTAGCATATGCAATGAGACCTTTAAACTCCTGGGTTACCTCAGTAAATGAGTAAGATCTCGTGAGGGTTTGCAGTGATGATGTATGCATAAAAATTTTAAGTCACAAAACATTAGACAGTTAAGGAGTTTGTTTTCACAAATATTTTGTGCCATTATATTTTTAAAGCATAATTAGAGTCTTTTACATCCCACCATAGAATAAAACCTTTTCTTTAACTTTTCTAAATATTATAATAATTTATGCTTTACTCTCAGAAAATCAAATGCATACATGTTATTATTTACTAATCCTCTGTCATATGTTTTCTGCACAGGTTTTCTCAATATTTTCTTCTAAGTAGTAAACTTTTTCTTTTACGCTCTTTTCTTTTTCTTTTTCTTGATTTTCAAATTTTTTATACCTTTTCCTTCTTTCTTTTGTTGAACACTATACCAAATTTTCAATTTTCATGACTCATGTAATGAGCTTTGGGTCAGTGACTCCCAGGTCGGATGACCTTAGGGCACCAGATACAAAGTATCTCTCGGACTTAATTGCACAAGTCGCTAGACCTTAAATTTTAATAGTTTTATGTATAGTCTGCTTCTTTGTCATGTGTAATGTCGACATCTATTAGGTTCTCTATAAAGTCCATGTAATGGGCTTTCAGGCTGATGACTCCCAAACCAGATAGCTTTAGGGCACCAGGTGTAAACACCCCTCAGGCTCTACTTGCTCGAAAAAAATAGGCCATGGATATTAACTTAGACAAAAGAGTGATTTCCTTCATTATCCTTTTCAACATGGGAATCAAACACTTCAACTTGTGTTTGAGCCCAACTACTAGAGAATACGAAGATACCAAACAACTAAATGTATGCTCTTTTTCACTTTTTGAGCTCTTATTTTCAATATTGTTTATTTGCTTAGTTTTCAAAAATAAAACTGTGCATATTCATACTTATGATTCAAAACAAACTCTAACATGCATCTATAATCAATTCTTTGAAATCCATAAAAACAACCACGGTTTTCTAGATCAGTGTCAGAAAAAAAAAATTTGGAGCTTAAAAGTTTTCTAAAAATATTAGATTTTGCAAAGCATTCATATAAGATCAAACTCATTCTTTAAAAGCCCAATTTTTATTAGTTGTTATCAAAAGTGCAAGTACAAAGACAAAAAAAAAATAGGTTTGCAAACTACATCCTCCCCCATGCTTGAATGACACTGTCCTCAGTGGCACTACCCCATGCTTGCATGAAACTATATGAATGCACATAAGAACAATATAAATAGGAGGAAAGTAGTAGAAGTCACCTGATCCACAGTGTGAAATCTTACCTGATGCTGCTCTGTACTGGCTCTACAGAGATTCCACCTGTCTTGATGTTTACAACTCATAAAAATACACAAAATTCAATACATACATGATCTAACATTCATGCTTAGGAAGAAAGAAAACAACAGAAAAATAATAAAACTACTAATATCACAACACTACTATGGGTTGCCTCCCATAAAACGCTAAATTTTACATCTTCAACCAGACGAATCTTTAGTGACCCTTTATCATCCATGAGATCAATGGATGTGAAGTCATGATCAATGAAGAGGTCTGAGGAAAATAGTCTCATCTATCACCCTACCCACTATGTTTCCTCCAACTCTACCCCTATGTATCTTAAGATGACTCTTTAGACTAACAGAAAGAACGAGATTAGTCTCCACGTGGAGGCTATTATCAAAGGATAGAGAGTAAAAAATTAAGCATTTATATGCATCCAACTGTAGATCATAATGCTTTCTTGTGATGTCTATCACCTAGAGGTAGTCGTCATGTCCTGTCGCTCTATTGGCAGGATCAAAGATATGTAAGCGCAAACACTTATTGCCAAAAGAAACATCCATCTCTCCAGTATGACAATTGATACGAGCATGAGCAGTGATCAAGAATGGTCTGCCCAGAATGATGAGGATCTAGCAAGCAACGTCAATGCTCTCCATGTCTAGAACAAGAAAATCAATAGAGAAATAGAAGTCCTCGACCTTGACTAACATGTCTTCCAAGATTCCTCATAGATGCTTGGTAGACCTGTCAACCAACTGCAAGACAATAGTCATGGAATTTAAATCCCCAATCCCAAAGGTGTCATAAAGGGAACCCAGCAATATATTCATGATTGCCCCAAGATCGAGAAATGTACGCTCGATAGTCATGTTCCCTATAACACACAAAATGATCGATGCCCCAGAATCCTTGAGCTTGGGTGGGGCTTGGTGCCAAAACACGAAGCTCACCTGCTTAGTTAGGAAGATTGTCTTGGGCAATGACCTCAACTTTCTCTTCTGTGTGCAAAGTTCTTTGAGAAACTTTGCATAAGTGGGCACTTGTTGGATAGAGTCAAGCAGTGGGAAGTTTATGTGAACTTGCTTGAACATGTCAAGCATCTTGTGCATGCATGCCCCCTGCTTGCCAAAATCATGCGATTTGGTCAAGGTCTGAGGAAAAGGAGCTCTGGAGATATACAAAGAACGCATAGGCTATGGGCCCTGCCTGTTCTCCTTGGGCCCGATGGAGGAGATCGACTGGCCAAAAGGTGTGGTAGTGGCCTCACCAGTCGACTTCTGAGTAGGGTGAAATACCTTCCCACTCTGAAGGGTCATAACAGAGTTGGCTTGCTCTTGGTGGGACTCTGTGAGATGCAGGCCATGATACATAGGTTTCTTACCCTTTGGGTTGACAACGGACTGACTCTGACTCGGGAGGCTTCCCTCACTTCGCCTGCTTAAGGCTTCATCTAATTGTTCCATCTGAGTCTCTAGCTTCGTTATCGACTGCATGTGAGAACTGAGGTTGGTCTTAATGTCAAAAAAATACTTGTGCAACTTCTTCTGAAAAAATAGGCTTGATGTGGGCTCCTAAGGAGAAGGCAAGCTAAGTTAAGGAGGGGCCTGAGGGAATGTGGGTTGTGGGTAACCTTGTGGGAGATTACCCTATTTGTGTTGTGTCTGGGGACGTAGATGGAGTGACTCTTGTGAATTTCTCCATGTAAAGTTGAGATGATTTCGCCATCCTGGATTATAGGTGGGTGCATAAGGATCGTGCACCAGTCTGGTGAAACCTTTGGTCATATTCGCTTGCTTCTGAACAAATTCAGGATCGAGTGGTGTTGTCGGACACTTAAAAACCAAGTGTACAGGGCTAGCACATAGCTCACACACTTTTTCTACTAGATTTAATGAAGTTGGGTTAGCCAATAATTGATCAACTTTCTTGGTCAACTAGTCCACTTTGATTTACAACTCATGTCCGGACCCAACTTCAAAATTTTCACCCTTCTTAGGACCACTAGGAATAGGTGTGGTCCTATCAAGCGACAAGGATAGGGCATTATGCATGATATTTTTGCTTAATGTATCGAATAGGGCCTATGCCTCATCCTCGCTCTTGAGCATGAACATGCCCCCACACGAAGAATCAACCATTCACCTGTCCTTCTTGGTTAGGCCATCGTAAAAGTACTGCATTAGTTGCCAACGAGGCACCTGGCGGTGGGGGCACTTGTGAAGAAGATCTTTCATCCTCTCCCAAGTCTCGTGAAACTGTTCTCTCTTAATCTGAAAAAAGCTGGTGATGGCTTTTCGATACTGATTTTTCTTATTAATTGAGAAATACTTCTTGAGAAACTCATGCTGCATGCATTCTCAAGTGGTAATTTGAACCTTATCTAAGGCCTTCAGCCAATGCTTGGCTTTGTTCTTGAGAGAGAAAGTGAACAATGTTAACCTCAACGCGTCATCCCCAAAATCGTTGATCATAGAGCAGATCTCGAAGAACTCATCGAGATGACGATAAAGAGTAACATTTAAATGAAATTGACCTTGATCTCAAAATGATTAGCTCCTACATCAGGTCTCATGATGCAGGAAGCATGAATGTAAACATTGAGAATAAAGTACTTCCTGAGAAGACAGGTCAATTGTTGATTCTCAGCCATGGGGCCGGGTCTGCGGGTTCTCCTAATCAGGGACTCAAGGTCCTCTAAAGTATCCACAAGCTCGGGGTCAAGCGAGTGTCACCCTTGCATGCACCTGAGGGTAGACTGGTATCACAGCCATCCTAAGAAATTGGTTTTCTATCTACCTAGCGTGCAAAGTGGCCAAACTACAACAAACCATAAAGCAGGTAAAGAAAAAGACAACTAGAAAGCAATAAACAAGCACCACAGACTTGCACCCAAACAAATATTATGCGAAAAGTAAACTATGAGCACAATACCAATCGTGCATAATTACCTCCTAAGGGAAGCCTAATAGGTGGGTCGTGCGGGAACAGTAAGCTGGTCTCTAGGACTCGCAAGCAACATGGTTCTAACTCCTAAGTACTGAAAGAAACTAGCAATCCTAAATAAGTAAACAGAAAAATAAACTAGCAATTCTAAGCAAAGAACAAAAAGAAAACTAGCAACCTAATTAAAACGAGAACACACAATAGGCAATAAAGTGAATACTCGTATTTCAATCGCCGTTCCCCAACAACGGTGCCAAAATTTGGTGTGAGATTTGAAAAATGATTTTTAAAAAGATATTTTTAGGTAAAAACAATGTGAAAGTCAGACACCAAAATATACAAAAATCGACTCTATGAGTGGTGCAGTCCGGGTCGATCTCAGGAAACAAAAAAAATACTTTGTATTCAAGCAAACAGTCAACTACTCTTTATTGCCTTGAAAATAAAAATTAATTAACTAAATAAAAGAGAGTATGCCTCCTATAGAGGGCTTAAACAAATAATTAAATAGTTTTATTACAGACTCAATTAATGAAATAAAATAAATCCTAAGCTAGAAAGAAGAAAAAAGTCTTCAGTGCTTCGAGTCTTTAGTCCCCTTGTTTGTTCTTTACCAATCTCTTTACTATTTCTACTTCCTGAAGGGCTCTTTGAGGGGCTTTATGAGGGCCTGAAGGGCCTTTTGAGGTGACCTTTTAAGGACTTCAGAGGGCTCTTCGGGGGTACAAAAAGAGGCTCATCGCATGTCTAAACGCTTTCTTGCAAAACAAAAACACAAACTAAACAGAACAACAAAAAGAAACAATATCAAAATCTAATATTTTAAATAAGAAAAATCAAGAATTAATCTAACAAACTAACTAATAAACTTGGAACATGTAACAAACTAACTCACTAGAGAACAAAATAACCAACTAACTAATTAAATATCATTAAAGAAACTAACTGATGTAGCAAACTACTAACAATCTAACTAATAAAACTAATGAAGAAAACTATGTTAACCGAATTACAAAAACTAAAACTAATTAGCTAAAAGACAAAAAAATAAATAAATAAAAATTTAACAACTAAACTAATGTACAGAAGTTACAAACGAATCAATAAATAACAAACATGAAACAAGAATAAAAACTAACCTATGCTAATTAATTGAATGAAAACAACTAACTAATATTCAAGCAATTAACACAACGTGTTGTATGGATATGCTAACAAAACGAACTACTTATCAAATAGAAAAATAACAAAATCAACTAACTTTTGCTATCTAATAAAAAAAACAAGAAGACGGCTAATATTTTGTTTTAACTAATCTAAACACATTACAAGATTAAATTTAACTAGACTAAATTGATGTGAATTAACAAAACTCAATGGAAAAATTAATAAAGAATACCTAACTAACCTATTTAACTATTCATGAATAAAAAGAAGAAAAGCGCAATTCGGCTAATGTTAAATTATCTAATCTATGCAAGATTGAATCAAAATCTAATCTAACCACATTAACAATGCTAAAGACAAATCCAATTACTGAACGTGCAATCAATCTAATTAGCTACTAACCCAAATTAACCTACTCAATGCATAATATAAAGTCAACAAAAATTATTCTAATCTACACTACCGACTGAAGATGACTAACGTAACATGAATTTTAACTATTACAATACACTATGCAATGGCTATTTTACTATGCTCAAACTTAAAGCTATGCTAAGTAATTACTATAAGACAAATCTAATAAACTAAATTAATGCACACATCAATTCACGTTTTAATGAACTCACTACACGAGGTACTAAAAGACTAAACCCATAACACTAAGAAAGTTGAGGTCGTTGAACACGCTGGTATACAAATTAATTCTACGCAAATTGGTTACTACGATTCAATCTATGTGTCGATTTGTGCAGACCCTTGTATACTCGGATACTTCAGTGTGCGCCCATCTGCACTGGTGCACCGTGTTCCTTTCCAGTTACTATAGCAGGGTCTATCATGGCTTGATCGGAATCCGGTCTAGCCTGAATAGAGTCTGTCGTTAAACGTTCAACCGAACCTGTTGATACTTGATAGATTTCGTGTGAAAGATGTCTGAACCAGATCAGAGCGTACTGTGACCTAACTCTACCCTAGATCTGACCTAAAACTAATTAAAAATCAAGAAACTATAAGAAAACACTATGTTGAACCTATCAATTTGCCTAAATTAGTGTTATTCTATGCACAAATCAAGAAAAGGACTAATCTATATTAAGCGAAATATATATATATGTATATATATATATATGTATATATATATATATATATATATGTATATATATATGTATATATATATATATGTATATATATTTATTTATTTATTTATTTTTCAGATGTTAAGTCCAAACTATTTTAAACTAGAGATGATGATGCAATGATAAAATAAAATAATATGCAATGCTATGATTTATGAGATGCAGAAACTAAAACTACAGTAAAACGAGGGAGAAGAAGCAAACCGTGTGATTCGCTTCCGATGGAGGGGTTGAGAAGAAAAAGGTGATTTTTCTCTCCGAGCTACATGAACCTCCATCGACTATGGCAAGCAGAATCGACGATAGAAAAATGTTAGAAGCAAGATGAATCAAATGGATAAAGATAGAGATCGAGGGAGAACCAGTTGGGAACGAAAAGGAGGAGGAAGAGAAGAGAAGAGGAGAGGGAGAAGAGGCCTGGATTTTGTTAGAAGGGAAAAACAACTTCTATAGCTGAAAAAATTCTATTTATAAAAAATATTAGGTCAAAAACATATTTTCTATGGAAGTCTGAAATATTTTCAAAAATTCCAAAACAGGTCTTCCTCAAAAATATGTTTTTCAAAAAGTTTTTTTTTCTAAACTAATTAAAAATTAGTAAATACACTCCTAACCTAATTAAACTACGAATTAGAAACATTCTAAACAAGCTAAAACATTGAAAAATGCAGGATCGAACTAGAAAATATGATTTTTCCAGAAAAATCAATTTAAAACACTTTCTTGAAAGCAACGATAAAAATGAGTTTTTAATACGATTTTTTCATGGATCATGCATAAATATGGATGAATAAAATGCAAAATATATGCATGATCATAAATGACAACTTATTTCACATATTCTGTTTTTCGTTTAGAAATGAGCATTTTCTACCATGTGTAAAGCACGGCCATACAATAAGATCCACAATTTTCATAAGAAACAATGTGTTCCCTGCCAAATTGTCCTCATATTATTCCCCCTAGGGAACAGTTTCTTACCAGCACGTATTAGTGTATGCCTTTAATTATAAAGGCACTTTCCTTTCGGTCCTTTCAAGCAAATCTCCCAAATTAAGTGTCCATTTATCCCAACTACTGAGAAAAGGGATGTGCCTTTCATAATTCTTAATGGAAAATTAGACAAAACTAACATGTCTTGTATCTTTTAAGCCATACCATTGTGACATGTCTCTGCAAGGGGGGAGGGGTGGATCAGGTGCAATGTGATTGCACCCAATGTTGTCAATATCGTTGGGGATCAGCCTAAATTGGTTTATTCATGTCGTATCGGCTAAAAATTGATAAGAAACCGAGCTGATTTGGTCTGTTTTTAAAAATTTAAAATGCTTAAAAGTGGTTAAAACTAATTTTAAACAATTTTAATATTATTTTAATGTTTTTACTGACGTGTCATCTCCTGGTTAAAAACTGACCAATTCAAATCGATTCAAGTTAGAATTGGAAATAGACTGATTCCATGAATCATTTTGGAAATCGATTCAAGGCCCATGCTGATACTGACAGCACTGATGGAACACAAAAAAAAAATGTTTGTCTCATCCCATGCAACTATACTTGTCCAATTCGAGCCCGTATCAGGTGCCATCACATGGCACATATTTTGTGCCTGGGCACCTGTTCGCCCTTCATCAGGTCATGGGCCCCACACCTGACAGGCCTATCCTTAAGATGGAGGGTGATCGGGTAAGGCACAAAAAATTGTGCCATGTGATGGCACCTGATCTTTTCACGTACAACTCAGCCCAAAAACACAATGCCAGTTAATCATGTCTCCAAGAGAATTATGGGACAACACACGTTTTTTGTTTGGCAGTCACATTGTAATAGACTCAGTTTTCATATATGAAAATGGTACATGTGAATGTTTATTTCATACATGATGGGCTTAGTTGACAGTTTGGCCCTGCTTCTGGTTCATTTGGTTACTAAAAACGGAGGTGGAAACTCAGTACCAAGTCTCAAACCTTCAAGAGTGCATTGGCCTTTTCGCCCCCAATCCATTAACCGACGTAGCTAGCAGGAGGGAGTGGTGGGCACTGCAGAAATCGAAAAGATTGAGCTGCCCGGTATGCTAGACCATAAACCAGTACTGAAATTTTCTTTGCTTTTTCCCTTTTTGATAATCAAGCTGGGAGATCAAGGCCGTCTCATTTTAGTAGTCGCTATACACTCACCACATGGCACACGTCTTCTTCTTCTTCTCTAAGTCCCTTGCCGAAAAAGGACATACTTAAACTAGGGATGGCAGTGTACCGAGGCAGGGGTGGGGGCGGTCGACATGGTCTCTACCCTCACCCTGTCTCAAAATCCTACCCTCCATCTTCGCCTCCATCCCTTCACGGGTTTTAATTTTAACCTCCATCCCCATTTCATGTCCTCCATCCCCGTTCCAAACGGTGGGGCTTCATTTCCCCTCGATCCCGTGTCATCTCTAAAGAAGGATCGGGGATGGAGCAGGGCGGGCAAGGCATGGATTGAGGACGGGGACAAGATGGGGGAAGAAAGCATAAGTCCATCCCCGCCTCCATTCCTGTACGGGTTTTGATTTTAACCTTTATCCCTGCCTTCATGTCCTCCATCCCTGGTCCAAATGGGGCGGGGCGGGGCCTCATTTCCCCCAAGTCCACTGCCATCCCTAACTTAAACTAAACTAGGATCAACCATGAGCCAAGCCACACACCCTGTGTCACAAATACACTATACGAGTGCTTAACATGCTAAGGTGTATACAAGTTTGAATTATTTTTTTGAAAACCAAGTACGAGGTCATGGAAATTTTTAATCAATAAAAAACTTTTTTAAATATTTAAATATTAAAAAATACAAATTTTTGTTGTTGAATAGTCCAATAAAAAAACCCTAGCATCAGGGCTGCACATTGACAAAGCCTTTTGGTTCTCTTATCCACAGGCGGGAGAGTAGTTTTTGAACTTATGATGTCCCTGTCAACTTGGTGACACCCCTGCATGACAAGAGAGCAGAGCCATTGTGGGCTGAAAAATATACTTGAATTGAATATTATTATAAAATATAAAAGTAGCATTTACATGTATAATTTTTTGCATGAGCGTGTCTGATCTTGCCACTAGGGACACGCTTGTCAAAACTGCCTGTCCTGTGACAGCGCCCTGCTGAGGATTATCCTGTCCCATGCTCCTACGCCTCCGCTGTGGACAAGCTTTTGGGACTTTAATCCAATGGTGTCAGTATCAATGCGTATCGGCAGAAAATTGATAGCTTCACTCCTGAATAAGCTATTTTTAATAATATAAAAAATACTTAAGATTATTTTTATTATTATTTTAACACGTATCACGTTCTGATTGACACGAAATATTTAGTGGATTCAGAACGATTCCCTGTAGTATCGGTACCGGCCGATTCACCTGAATCGTTAGCCAAAGGATAGAGGACCGATACCGATGACAACATCGCTTTAATCAGTTTTAGCTTTGGTTGGGATCGCTCTCTCTCTCTCTCTCTCTCTCTCTAACAATTTTCCACGCAGTGCCTTGCAGCTGTACGCCGGAGAAGTTCGAGCTCCGACGGTCTAAGCCAGCTGTATGGCCAGAAAAGACACTGCATGACGTTGGCAACGTCGCCGTCTTACGAAGCGGACACACGATGACATTTCTAAACTCAAACATTTTCAAAATACCAGCTAAATCCCTGGTTACGGGAATTTTTTATCTAATGACCAAAAACCCTCGCACAAGAAAAAATTGTGCTGAACAGTAGTGGGTTTTGTGGTTGTAAATGCTGGGTTAAGATTGATAATCAGGATCCGCTCTCCCCTGCCTTACATGGTCACACCCTCGTGCCAGCGGGGTTTGATCCAACACCTTCATCTCGACACCCTCACAACCACCATGCCTAAACACATCTGAAAACCTATTATTATTATTATTATTATTATTATTATTGAAAGCACATTTATAAAAAGTATTAGATTTTCAACATGAAAAATTACACATTGCAACCTGACCTCTGCACACGTTAATACTCTTGTTGGTTAACGACTTCTAGATAACTAACATAAACTGGCAAATTTTATCCCGTTTTGTTTCTTTTTTAAATCTCTCTCTTATTCACCCTTCCAATTAGAGGACAAAAAAATTGTTGCAATTATTTTTCGAAATTGACAAAAAAAAAAATGAAACTAGCGTAAGTGCCAATTTGAGTAAATTTAGAAAATGTTTGTAAGTTATTTAATGTTTTAATGGATTAGTTGATTAAAGATAAAATATGCAAAAAAACTTAGGCATATAATTTGTATATTCATTGAAAATTATATTTTCACAATGATTCCATGGTTATTTATTTTAATTAGGTTGAAAAACAAGTCTTAACTACCAAATAAAAATGCCACACATTTTTAGAAAATTTTTATTGATTTTTTAATTGCATCATGACTCACTTCTTGCTTTTCACTTCACATGTACTTATAAAACCACTCTTTTTTTTAATTGTGTTTCAAGCAACTTTCCTTTTCTCTTAACAAGTTTGGTCGAATTTTAATATGTTGTTTGAAGAATTGTTTTGATTATTTTGTAAATGTGATATTGCCAACAAAATGGCCGCAATTTTAGAGCACAGTCTCAACTTTTGTTATCAGGATTTTCTCAATGAACAATTTCATGATAAATAAAAAATTTTGTTTTCTCATGAAAATCTCAGAAAACTATTGGTATATTTAAAATTTAAAATAGTTAAAAAATGCTTGAAAATGTAAAAACATTAAAAATGTATAAAAATACAAATATCATGTGAATAACACAATAATATTGAGAAAAAACATGGTATTTTACAAAATAAGTGACATTTAAAAAAATATCATGTTTTTCACAACAATTATGATTTCTGACAATCTCATGATAAAATTAAAAGATTTTTCAAAAAAACAGGTAAATACTTATGAACTATTCTTTAGGGGCGCAGATCAGGTCATGCTGAACATGAGCGTTTTTGCTCATGCGGACATCGTGGCCGTCTGTTTGCATTTTGGATGAATGCCACGTGGTTTTGTTGACTTTTGAGCTTTTTAAAATGCAAATTGGATGGCCATGATGTCAGCATGAGAAAAAACGCTCATATTCAGCATGACCTTATCCGCCTCCATTCTTTAGAGAGTTGGGGTTGACATTTAAAGTTATGGCTTGGGCTACAAACGTCTTTTCTCAAACGTACAAACCAAGACGGCAGGCCAAAAGGGCAACTTCAACTTCAACTACTACCGTTTATCTTGAGATGAACGGCATGGAAAACAACTTCAACGATAACAAATCTGTTTTTTAATTTCTGAATCTTTTGCATTATGCATATGAACCGCACATATACAAAATACACACGCACACACACACATATATATATATATATATATAAAGAGAGAAAAAGTGATAGCTGCTTACCGTCAGCCTGCCACCAGTAAATAGGTATTTTTGAGTTATTTTTTCACAAATCTGACCCTGAATGATACTTAGATCATGTTTTTTCGATAAAAAAACATGACTTTTTAAGCATTGAATATTTTTTAAAATTGTAAGACTATCAATTTTTATATCTTATAAAAACATATTTGCATGTTGGAATCAGGTGATTTAATAGTAGATTCTTATAAAATTAAGCATGTAGATCACATATGTACGTTCAGATTAAAAAAGTTAAATAAATAAACCCTTTCAGATCGGCTGGCAGTAGGTACGAAATAGTGCAACTATATTATTTTATCGGGTATGGTTCAAATAGTTTTTATTGAGTCTGGGTATGGTTTATCTTATAGTGGACCCGATTAGATCCGGGCTCGGATCTGATACCATACCTGAGAATCAGGCCCAAGTCTGGTTCTACCTGGCTCTAAACCAAACTTGACACCCCTAACTCAAGGTATGTTATTTTAAGATGGAGTATTAAAACTCTCTTTTAAAACATATTCCTTTCAATAAAACTTTGAAAATAAAAAAATAGAAATAATCTTTTTCAAAGAATCAACAAAAGATATGTTATTTTAAGAAAAATCTTTAGAACACCATATATGAAATATAATATAAATATTATGTATATTATATAAATATATGATTATACGTGCATTAATAATATTATATATTAAAATATTATAAAAAATATCATAGAATGTATATTATATATAATATATTGATAACATATTATAAAATACAGATAGCATATAAATATATATGTATTTTATATAAAATGAAAACCTAATATGACCCGACCGAGTTACCAAGTTAACCCTGTAGAGTCACGAGTTACTCAATGATGAGCCGAGTCATGAGTCACTGGGTTTTAAAATCATAGTTTAACGTATTACTAACTATCTCCTGAGAGCAGTTAGTTCAGGTCACCTTATGTTGGATGTTGCAAGTTCGAACCCCAAATGGTATGGTTGTATAACCAGCAGGGGACTACCTAACCCCAGCTTTCTCTCTAAAAAAAAAACTGTCATAAACCTACCAACGGCCGCTCTACCTGTCTGGTAGGAGCAGTGAATACACGTCACCTTGTGTTGGGCCATGGTAAGTTCAAATCCCAATGGTATTGTGGAGAAACTGGGTCTACCTAACCCTCAGCTTGCCTTTTAAAAGAAAAAAAAAAAATATGTCCTGAACCTGCCCACAAGGGCTCAGCTCATCTGGTAGGAGCTAGCCTGAGAGCCGGGTTTTCTTTTAGGCACAACCTAAATGATTATATATATATATATATATATATCACTAAAATATAAAAACTAAAAATATTATTTTCTGAATGCTATCTACATGCTTGGTTTTAAAAGTATCTACTCTTGAAATTTGAATAATTTGATTTTGATGCATAAACTATATTTTTTAAAGTTTTAAAATCAATGACTCATAATCTTTATAAATATTCAAGCATTCAAAAATTACATTTTTTTTTTCATCCAAAATACACGATTCTATATTAGCAAATTCACCATGCCAAGCACACCCCACCCTTGTGGTTGGAATTGAAAAAAAAATAATAATGTATTTTTAGTTTTCATAGTCTAGTGACTTTATAATTCTTGGCGGACAATCGCTAATCTTTTCGTTTGTGTGCCTGCGTGAAGAGCCCCGTGAGATCCTTTTCGTTTCCCCTTTTACGACGAAGAAAAAAGATCACAAAGAGGGAGAGAGAGACTACGTCCACCACAACAACAAAACAGCGTCAAGATACCCTCGGGAACGACCGGTAACCTCCCGCAACCTGCCCTCGGGTTTGCCGGTTGGCATCTGGTAAAAAATTTCCGATTAACACGATAATGGTGATGATGATGAGAAAAATTGAATTGAATTAGGTGAGAGAATAGTTTAAGAGGAGGGAAGAGAATCGCTCCCTCGATTGGAGCCCCGTTTGGATCTGCGGAGGTTGAGATCTCGGAGTCTGGGAACCGATTTTCCAGAAGGTTCTCTGTGTCTCTGTGTGTGTGGAGAAGATGAAGCGACGCTTTTTCGTCTTTTTTCCTTTTTTATTTTAATGCTTAAAGCATGGGATAAAAGTACAAGATTAACTTCTTTCTCTTCGAATGAGAATAAAAACGAGCGTTTTTTTTCTAACCCGATAACGAGTAAAAAACTGTAAAAAACGACCTTTTTCGTTGATTTTTTCGCGGATATGTGATTTTCCGTTCTTGTTTTCGACGGAAACGCGGGAATATTCCCCCCTTTTCTACAGGGAATGCAAATCTTTTTTTTTTCTCGTTTGGTGTAGTTGCGTGTGGACAAGTGTGATTTTTAGGGGTTTGTGGGAAAAACTGGGCTAGGATTTTGGTTTTGGATGTTCCTTTGTAACATCTCGAGCTCCGTCGCGTTCTTACGAGGTAATTTGGCATTTGATCCCTTTTCCCTTTTGTGCTGCCTGGAACTCCGAAAATGTATTGAGATTTCGCTTTCGTGTGTCGGAATTCTTTGAAAGATTTTGAGCTTTCCGGTTTTCGATCCGCGCGGTTTTCTTTCGCGGGATCGGTCTGCGTCTTTCTAGATGGCTCTTGTTTGATTCATCCTCTCTCATGGAAGTTGCTTCGCGATAGATGTTGAATTCCCTTGCTTTTGGAGTGGAATTTTCTCGGATATGTAGAATTTTCTTTTCGGGGTTTATTTGACGGATATTCTTCTGTAATCTGTTTCTGGAAATCAGGTTTTGGTGCCCCCGATCGAGGATTTTCCATCTTCTCGCGTGGCAATTTGATTCTTTTTGTACGTTTCGCTTTAGGCCTTATTCGACAGAGGAGATCTGTTCGGCGCAATCCGCAAGCATTTTATTTTTTCAGGTTCGTTGTTACTTGTTATCGTTATTCCTTCCTTGTCCTAGAATTTAACCTCAATTAGCCTTTTTTTTCCTTTCCTTTTTTCACATGTACGTGTACTTTTCTGTTTGAGATATTCCCTTGATGATCATGGTCATATAGTGTTGCTGTTATTTTCTTTTAGGGGCCGTTTGGATGAGCCATTTTATCCAGAAAAGTGGGATAAGTAGAGAAATTGCGATATGCTTTATAATGCCATTTTCCCAATTATCCAGCTTCTGTGGATAAACTGGTTTTGGTTTGCAGTATATTACACAACAGAGCGCAGTTTTAGGGTTTTGAATGACATTGTGGGCTACCCTCCAGCATGCCATCCAAAGAAGAAGAAAAATTGAAGATAAAAAGAACAAAAGAAAAAAGCAAAAAGGAAGCAGGGAATTGTTATCTGTTCTCTATTTTAGTTTTGAACCAAAGCAAAACAGATATTGTCCTATGGAATCGAGGACTGGATTTCTATGTAGATTTATCTTATTTCCTGAAATATTTAATTACTCAAGATTTCTTTCCTTCCGATTTTATAACCACTGCATATGCAAGGACATACATATAAGGTAGAATTTTAAGAGACCTAGCAGCACAAGCGATCATTTTGCAATTTTCCTTTTTCTGTACGTTATACATACATAAAACATTGTTGGATTTCCACTGGCTTGAATCAGTACGAATGATGTATCTAATCAAGATGGAACTAGAGCTAGCGTATCTTGAAGCTGCAGGCTGTTGATTTGCTGCTTCCGTTGAAAATTGGAAGAAAGAGCTGAGGTTGACAGGATAGATATGTATAGAATTTTAAGAGACCTAGCAGCACAAGCGATCATTTTGCAAATTTCCCTTCTTTTTCTGTACGTTATACATACATAAAGCATTGTTGGATTTCCACTGGCTTGATGATGTACGGATGATGTATCTAATCAAGATGGAACTAGAGCTAGCGTATCTTGAAGCTGCAGGCTATTGATTTGCTGCTTCCGTTGAAATTTGGAAGAAAGAGCTCCAGTTGACAGGATAGATATGTATAGAACCATACCGAATGAATGCCCCCTAGAGTCCACCTTGTACGTCCTGGTCCTGTAAGGGTGAAGGAAATCATGTTATTCTTTAGTTCTGCATCGATCTCTGTCATTGAGGAGTACGTGAAAGCAATCGGTGATGCTTGGACCAAATAAGGTAATTGCTGAGTGCTGTTCCGCGTAACTTCGAAGGGAGCGGCTACCAATTCTGCTACTCGTGCATCGTGACAATTTAGATGCAAGTGGAGATCAGAAAAGCTGACCTGGGCTCTTCTGTTCCCGTTCTCTGCAGCCAATATTAGAGTGATCTGGGTTCCTAATTGTCCATACTGATCATAAGCTAGCATATCAAGGTGTGCATATGTGATGCTCAGAGTGGGCATCTTTGGGTGGAGGATCACATAGATGAAGATAGTGACGATGCCTGCAATTATTACAGCGGCAGCAATCATCGAACATATGATTGCAACCAACCAAATGAGTGGGCTTGTTCTTTTATCACCATCAAGAAATTGCTTTGCCATTTGTGGCTAGGATTCGACCGCAGTACCAGCAGCATAGATGGAAAATAACATGTGAGAGGAACCCTTCTCCTGATTGTACATCAAAACGAAAAATGAAAATAAAAGCAGTTGGTACCTTGGCAAGGAGAGAAGGGGGTGCCAAGTTCTAGTTGAGGTTTGGTATCTTCTTTGCCTGATGGAAAAGAGACTGATATTCCCTGGGGCGTAAAGCTTTAAGGGATGCCATTTCTGCACTCTTTGAGGTTAAAGAGATACCAAGCTTTAACTGTCAGAACTTTTTGGGCTCAAAGTTCCCATGATTTCCTTTTGTCCCCTTGCATAGAATCCTAACTTTCTGAGTACTGACTCATTGATTTCTTGCCTCTGTCAATGTTGAGGTTACTGTGAGCTGATGTGTTTCTCAGCTCAGTGAAGATCATCTATAAAGAAAAGGGAAAAGAAGATATGAAACTACCAATTTACTTGCTCGTATAGCCTTTTACCATTTCATCATGGTGGTTATCATGTGCGTCTAATTTTTCTGATAGCTAATTGAACAGTTGCAAGCTTGGAACTACACATTTGTTTTAAATTGCTTTGTTGAGAGTTGGACATGTTTTCGTGTCTTGAGCATCTTTTAGCATTCCTACATAACCGCACCACAGCTTGCGTCATCTTGCAAAATTTCCTTGTCAAAGATGAATATGATGACAACCAAGGTAACTTACTGAACCAGGGCTGCTTAAGTCCACCTGATATGAGAGCCAGTATTGGTTCAAGCCTAAATGTCCTCAAATCAAGTTGCAAGTTCGTGAAGCACATGATGGCCCTTATACTGTTTGATGTTCAAGTAGCTTTGCTCGTGTGTCACAGGGCATCCAATTTATAAATCTGAAAGTATGCCTTCCTAACCTGGGTAATAATGTTGCATACTGCTAGTTGTATTGCATCATTTGGACCACTTATTTTATTTGTACCACAGGCCCTGATTGCTGGATCGTAGTTTACCGATATGGAGATAGAGTTGTGACTGGGATGGATCCTCAGGCTTTTGTGAGGCTGTCGATTGGATCCCTGGGGCTGAGAATTCCCATTGCAGCTTCAAAGGATGCTAGAGCAGGTCTCCATGCTTTGCCTTCTCCATGCACGTGTGAAATCCGTCTTCGTGGATTCCCTCTGCAGATAGCACCAGTTCCCCTAATGCACTCGTCTGAAGAGAGTCTTGATCCTCACAGCATCGCAGCCACCTTTTACTTGGAACAATCCAATGTTCGTGCATTGCTCTCCCGTGGCTGTTTCAAAGCTCCTCATGCCTATCTTGAGATTGCTGTATTCTCGGGTAGGGAAGGGGGTCATTGTGGGATCAGCAGCCGGAAGCAACAGATTGGGACATTCAGGTTACAGGTCTGTCCAGAGTGGAGCGACGGAAAGGCAGTTTTACTTCACAATGGATGGACTAATATCGGCAAGAATATGCATGATGGTGGAAAACCAGGGGCAGAACTTCATGTAAGAGTGAGACTTGATCCTGATCCACGTTATGTGTTCCAGTTTGAAGATGAAACTACCTCAAGCCCTCAGATTGTTCATCTTCAGGGAACTTCTAAGCAGCCAATATTTAGTTGCAAGTTCCTTCGAGAGAGAAGGTATAGGTTTCCTACAAGAACCCTAAAGAATTTCCTGGATTTTGGTTTCTGATCATGATTCTATGTCAATCAATTGGTCCTTGATTTTCTATCCCTTCATCACGGTTCTAATACTTGACCATCGTTCTTGGTTCTTATGACATTGAGTGATGGCTGCTTAGAATATTGGTGTTCATTATGTCTTCATTTTTCTGTCTAATGAACTAGAGTTCTATTCATCTTTAAAATAGTGCTTACTATCCTGTTCCATTGAGCCAATTTCCTCAGTTCTCCCATATGAGTTTGGTCCATCTCAGATCCTGAACGACGGTAGTCTCACGATTGCTGCTACTGGATAATTCGATTTCTGTTTTTTCAAGCTTTAGAAGATTGCTATCTCGGTTTGGTACTCAGAAATGTTTTGGTAATGGAGGTCAACATTTTTATTAAGCTTAAAGCTTTTATTTTGAAACTTGTTAAACATGACTTGATACTAATGAGATCTAACTTTATCAGAAATCATTAACTACTTTAAATTTGACTGGAATAATGGACCATTGAACAAAATTCTCATTTGAATCTTTGTATTTAATCAGTTTATAGAGATTAAAACTGGAGATGAGGCTATTTATTTTGAGTGTTTATCACGAACACATGGAAAGTTACCTCTCTGCTAAAATAATTCTGAAGAGAAAACAAACATTAATCTGGAGTGACATTTCTGGAGTTACGGGTGGGGTTGTGTATTACTCACCTGGGACGTGTTCTACAAGTAAAATCTTGCTACTGTTTTGTGGAGAGCACTCAATCAGTTTATCCATAGATTTCATGCTTTAGATTCCTTGAGTTACTTGTTTCCTCTTGTGGGGGACCAAAGCATACAAGACTGTCTTGTGTTGCCGTCATGAACAGTTGATCATTGGAATTCACTATTAGTAATCGAATTCCAATATGCAGGGCATCACAGTCAGACCCAACGAGTAACCACTGGCTGACTTCAAGTAGTGCGGACCAGGAAAGTGAGAGGAGAGAAAGAAAGGGCTGGAGAGTGATGATTCATGACCTTTCTGGCTCTGCTGTAGCTGCTGCTTCCATGGTGACCCCTTTTGTGCCTTCAGCTGGTTGTGATCGAGTGGCACGCTCAAACCCTGGTGCCTGGCTGATCTTGCACCCTGACCCTGGAGGTCTTGATAGCTGGCGACCATGGGGGCGGCTGGAGGCTTGGCGTGAGTGTAATGGGAAGGACTCCATAGGGTGCCGTTTTCATCTGGTTGAGGAAGGAGGTTCCAGCTTTGGAGCCACTAATAGTGGGGTCCTGTTATCAGAGATCTTGATAAGTGCTGACAAGGGTGGTGAGTTTTTTATCGATGCTACAAGGCAGACACCTGCATCTACACCCTTGCCAAGCCCCCAAAGTAGTGAGGACTTCGTGTTTCCTGGTCATAATTTTTCTGGGGGATTTGTGATGAACTGTCGTGTGCAAGGGGAAGGCAAGAGCAGCAAGCCGGTGGTGCACCTGGCTACAAGGTATGTTAAGTGTGTGGAGGATGCAGCAATCTTCGTGGCACTTGCTGCTGCTGTTGATCTGAGCAGAGAAGCATGTAGGCCATTTAGGAGGAAGCTGAGGCATCACGCTTCCCATTCATTCTAGTTCAGCGGGTATGACGTTGATGCTTCTCATCTGTGTCTGTTTCTTTCTATCTGGTGATATGGCATCATACTGTGGTGGAGATGGTACGCCCCACTGAGCTACCACACCATAAACAGGTTTTGCATGTTTTTTCCAACAAATATCAAATCAAACCATACTCTGGTGATGGGAGTCATGCCCACCAGACAACCACACCATGTGCATGCCTGGTATGGTGTTATTCAACATATAGCAAATCAATGTCAAGTGTACATTTTTCATATAGTCCTTTTGTATAGTATTTTCCTGCTTGTATTGTAGGACAGTTGAACAAATTTGGATTTTTTTCCCTCTATTTATTTTTTCTAAGTGCCGAAAGGCACATATTTTCCTTCTGAATTACTTCAGTTCATGCTAAAGGTATCGGTTAAATTGGAAACAATAGCATCTACTTGGAGGGATATTTCCTTATGCGTGTACCTATCTCCTCACATACCTCATGAATCCACCTCCCTTTTCTAAATAGCCAAAAACCTCACTTGAGCATGGTTTTGTCCAAAAGGTTGCACAGGTTATCTCCCATTGGAATTCCCAAAGAGGCATTCCAGGAGCACACTCTTTCATGAATCAGTTTTCACTGTCAATCCTGTAAACCAAAAATCCACTTTCAATTTTGGGAGAAAAAGTTGCTGAACCACTTGACCATGTAACAAATCTGGTGGTGATTGTACCTTGTTAAAATGATTGATTTTTTTTCAACTGAAGATGAAAAACAAGGTTTCCAGCACTTGGGGCGTAGGTTTTTGGATTTTTTCGCTAAATAAAAATGATCTTTCTTTCCTTTTTTGGTTTTATAAACGGATGCCACTGTGTGCCCATCGCTGCAACAGAAATATCTGTCATTATATTATCTCACTTACCTTGTCAATTGGTGTTGCTTCCCTTTTCTCCTGAATTTGGGAATAATGATGGATGAGAGAGTTGTTCCTAGCAACTGAAAATAAAATCAATCTGGTATGCTTTGTGCAGGATTAATCGAAGGAAACAGGCACCAATGTCATTGGTGGTGGTTCTGAATTGATTATATGCACATTGCTGTGAAGGCATGAATGTTCTCCCACGGCTGCTAGGCATGGGTGAAGCTTGAAAGCTGGAGCATATGTACAAAGTCAGAGTCTGTTGATGCTGAAGTGGCTGACCTGAAATTCTGCTATTCTTTTTTTCTTTCAAGTTTGAAAATGGTTGCAACCCCCAAACATCTGTCCCTCCATTTAGCCCTTGTGCTTTTTCAGTTTAATTCAGAAACCCTTCTAACATGACTCACAACTGCAAGACACTGCCGCATTGACAGCCCACTGTTTTATACCTTTGTGGTTTGTAAACTGTGGAGATAGGTTGTTAATCTTAAGATGGTTAGACATTGGTGTTTTTACTTTGGTAAAAAGGTCACTTTGCCTTGCGATTTAAGCCTTTTGCTTGGATTGAAATCTCTCTGCCTCTCTCTCTCTCTCTCCCTCTCTCTCTCTCCATGGGTATGGTCCATTCTTTTTGGTACTCCATAAACTCGTAGTGTCTGTCCAATTTTGGACAAGCAGAGTTTTCAGCAACCAATCGTCACATTCTCTAAATTATCTTGTAACTCTGGTTATTTTTTCGAAAAATGATGTACTAAACTATGGCTAATTTGATTTGATTATCTAAAAAATTTACAATTTTTGATACTCTTGATGTTCAAAATCGGAAATAGTTGTCACGTTAGGACTTTTTTACCCTTTAAAACTGTGAGTTTAGGCTTTTTTGCGATAAAATAATGTCGCTCGTCGGTTATGTCCAAAACTCACTTAAATTCAGAATTGCAGGTTTTTTTATGTGAATTTAGACTCCACGAACATCGTATAAATTTATTTGTGAAATTTTGATAAAACTAAAACCGCCAAAATTGCAAATTTCCTATTGTTTCGTATATAATAAAATATTTTGCATAAATATATTTACAAAACACCTCTCACAAATATCCTACTGTTTCGAATATACTTTTGAAAATTGCATAAATTTATACATGAAATTTCACTTAAAATAAATCAACAAAATTGCAAATATGCTACTTAAATATTTGTAAAATTTTTATTATATGCGATTTTTCTTAATAGTTGTGATTTTGATGAATCATATATATACTCAATTTTGTTCGAGGGTTTTTTCTTCTCATTCACGTATGCAAAGAAGGTATCATCCTTGTGATTGATTTCTCCATTTATAAGTTTGAAAGGTGAGTTTCATACAATATATACGTGGGTATCCCTATGCGTATTTTTGTTTAATATGACAACTTACAATCAGGGGTGTGAACTGATCCAACTAGCGACCATTGAATATCCCTATGCATATTTGCATTTAGTTGTTGTTGTGAATGCCTTTTGTGTATTTTCTTGTGTTGTCATCGACGTCTCCAGCCACAAGATTTAATGTTTAAGGTTTATTATGTTTATGAATTTTTACATAAAATTTATATATTATTGTAGATGATTTATGATTGTTTGCTTGTCTTTTAGTTAATATTTGTTGTGCTTGTATTAGTGTAACGGGTCTAGGGTTCACTGTACACAAGCATTTAAAAAGCTAAAGTACTATTATGGTTGTTGTAGGCACTCAATGATGACATTTGAAAGAGCTAAAGTACACTACCTTAGGTCTGCTTATACTAATTAAAAATCTTTACTAGCTTCCAAAAATATTACCTTTAAAGAATTTATAGCTTTGATGTCTCATAAAACCGAATATACAACAAACTTATTGAGCCTCCAATATAGTTATTCTCCAAACAACCAAGAAAAGTGAATAGATGTTGAGGATGATGATGATGTAGGATCGATGTTAACCAATAATAATGTTTAATTGGAAGTATCCAAAGTTAATTAAAGAACAGTTAAACAAGGAGTAGTTGATCAATGAAATGATGCAAATCCCATGGAGAATGTGCATGTATCTCAACCACCATCTATCGAGCTGAGTCCTTTGCTGATTACCCAAACAGTGGACGATATTGATGTTGTATGTGAAAAAATAAGTGTCAGTGATCTTCATGGTAATAATTTGAATGACATGCAACCTTCTTGGGCATACGACAATACTAGGTACAAGTTAAAATTTTAGTGTAATTTATGGTTGAGATATTGTTTTGATTGATGAGTCTAGAGCTGGGGTTAATGCTAAGTTAGAATTATGGAGACAGACTTTGGAAGCAAGAGGTTTTACGTTGAGTAAGAGTAAGACAGAATATATGGAATGTCAGTTTAGTAAGCAACGAAGTAGTGATGAGAGTGTAGTGAAGCTTGGTGAGCAAGAAATAGTGGTGGATTACTGTTTCAAATATTTGGTATCTATCATTCAAAAGAATGGAGAAATTGATGGAGATGTAAATCATAGGATTAAGGTTGGGTGGATGAAATGGAAAAGTGCAACTGGAGTGTTGTGCGATCATAGAATGCCATTGCGGTTGAAGGGAAAGTTTTATAGGACGACAATTAGACCCGCTTTACTATATGGTACAGAATGTTGGGCTGCCAAGAGACATCATTTTCAAAAAATGAGTGTAACTGAGATGCGTATGCTTCGATGGATGTGTGGAAATACACTAAAAGATAAGATTCGGAATGAGGAAATACGTAAGAAGGTAGGCGTTGCATCCATTGAAAATAAGATGAGTAAGAATCATTTACGATGGTTTGGACATATTCGGCGAAGGCCTAATGATGCTCCAGTTAGAAGGATGGAGAAATGGGAAAATATATTAGCTAAAAGAGGTCGGGGTAGGCCTAAGAAGACTTGGATGGAGATGATAAGAAAGGATATGAATGCTTTGAACCTCACCGAGGACATGACATTGGATAGAAATGATTGGAGGAGAAGGATTCATGTGGAGGACCCAGAATGATTTTCTTTTTGGTTCATATTGCCGACCCCAATTGTTTGGGATAAAGGCGTTGTTGTTATGGTTGAGATATGGGTGTGATAATGAATGTGATATTTTGATGATTAATCTTGAATATTGAAAATGTAGGAATGATGCATGCTTAGAAGCAAATGAAGCGATATATATAATGAATTTTGATTTAACTGTTTCAACCAAATAGTCAATTAGTGATAGCAGCAATCATGTTGACAATACAAAATCAGATGATATCGATGATGATGAGTATACCATATCGACAAGAGATGACAAAAATATTGATGACATTGGATAAATAAGAGCAGATGAAAGCGATGCGCCAATGGCATTGAAGAATGCAAACCCTTTTGTATGATGACAACCTATTAGAGGATTACTGCGATATGCTCTTTAAAGTTGAATCATATTGACCTGCATATAATTAATATCCACTCTTTTCGATAGCGGATAATGTCTCACATATCGTTCCACCTACTCTTATAGCTGTCTATTCACCAAAATTGGTTTGCAAAGCAGGGCAACCTAAAGTTAATAGATAGAGAACAAAACACATGAATGTTTTGCCATATATGTGCAGTGTATATGGTGAGGTTGGCCATAAAAGGCAACACCACGAATAACAGTATATATATATATCCAGTGTTGTTTAATGAATTGCTTCTTTGTGTGTATATTAAATATTTTTTAATTAATTGCTTCTTTATATGTATATTTAGTATTTTTTAATTAATTGCTTTTTTATGTGTATATCTAGGCAGTTTGAGATGAATGACCATACACGTTCTTATAAATGAAAGAGTCTCAAAGGGCCTTGAGTTTTGAAGAGCAAGGAACAATCTGTCATATATGAGGTATAAGCAATATCACAAATCATGTGTGCATAATTAATATTGATCATATATAATTTATTTTGTTATTAAGAACAAGTTAATGTGAAAGGAAAAACTATAGAAGAGAATACCCTAGAACTGAAAAAGTATGAGTTTGACAAAAAAAATCTCTTGGCAGGTGACGTAAGTGTTAGTTTTGCACATTAATTTGTTTGTTTTTTTGTTACGTATTCTTATTATGTTTGCACGTAATTTTGTTTGTTCATATACATTGGATTTATTATATAGCATCTAGCAAGATTCATAGAATGACTCCAAGTGGTTCACAATGGGGACAAAGAAAGAGACAACTTGTTGAAGATCCTTTACCTTACTAGTATTTCTCTGTAAGTTATAAAAGTGATGTTTATCTTGTTTTACTACCGATTAATAAAAATTAACTGGTAAACCTTGCATGTTCACAACTAAATGGCAGCAAGGTGTGCATGCTGTGATAATTCTAGCTCCAATAGCATATATTTAAGTTGTTGCAGTTAAAATGCTCGTAGTTGGATTTTGGTCTGGGCAGTCCAAGAATTACCAAATACAAGAACTTCTAGAAAGATACAGAGTCTTAGAAAGGTTGTTGGGAAATGGGATTGGTGGTATGGCCAATTTCAAAAATCCTAGAAACAACACACATGGGAGAAAAATAATGATGATCTATCGCGAATGACCCAAACTGAAGCCAATCGAGTTGGCAAAGTTCAAAAGTAAAAGAGATACTATGATCATGGAAGACTGGCTGTGAGATGTGCATGACATTTGGAGTGGGGACCGTCCACTTAAGAAATTATTTCCTGAATTATATCATGTTGTCTGTAGTAAATTCAACAAGGTGAAGGATGTGGGTATGCCTATCTCAAATGCGTGGAATATAGTGCTCAGACGAGACCCTTTCGAAGATATATTCCGGCAATGGTCCGCTCTCATGTCGGACTTGGAGGGAGTCCTATTGACGCAGCCATCAGATGAGACCGTGTTGCGTTTATCATCTAATGGACAATTTACGACAACCTCTCTTTACATGGCTTTAGGTAATCCCTGCCCAGTTTGGATGCCAAAAATTTTCTTATAGGAAAGCGAGTTACCTATACGGGGTTTGCTAACAGGGTGGCTCATCATTCATGAAGTATACATACAAATAATCTTTCACGTGTACAATAACATTACACTAGATTTATGTTGCAGTTCTTAATTTCTTTCAACTGGGGCAACGAGCACTGGGTTCTTTACGAAATGAACATGAAGGAAAAAGACTTCAAGCTATACAATTTCACGCTGAATACATATTTAACAGATAAAAACCTCAAACAAATAGTATGATAACATAACTTACTCAATAATGTACTCACTTTTTGTTGTATGTTTGTTATCTATCTCATTTTTTGTGTATGTTTGTTATATGTTTTTCATGTATATGTATTGCAAGTTTAGTTTTTTAGTATAATTTGGGTTTGACTGTTACAAAGATTAAACGATGCAAAGGATGAGGGGTATTCCTCAACAAGAGAATGAGTAATTAATTTGCATTTGTTTGTTTACTCATTTCATACATGTATATATTTTTTACTTAGTATTTTCTTGTTTTACAGGTATAATTTTGATATATTTGTCATATAGTATATGCAATACTTAGGCAAAAACTAAAGATTGAACTTCACATAGGTATGTGCTTATATGTCAGTTATTTAGTAGTTTGAGATGTTCATTGTAGTTAGTTGTTTGCTAATAAATAGTTATTTTCAGCAAGATGTCACAAATATAAGGAATTATATGATCAAGTTCTAAAAGCACATGAAGGAAATAACTTTCAAGAGTGCGAAAGATAATGAAAAGAAGAAAACATTGGTTAGAGATGTGCCAGCTGTCCAGCTAGTTGAGCTGTGGACAATTATGCACATTTGTAATAAATTAAGTTAAACTTACATTTATAATTGGATGAAAGTTAAACTTTGTAATTAAATGAATCAAGTTAAACTTTGTAATGAAGCTCATGTATTGAATATAACTTTGTAATGGTTAAACATCAAGTTTGATTTCATGCAAACCAACTGTATTTAGTTCTATATTAATCATATTGACTTGTCTATACATGAAAAAACAATTTTGCAAATCTGTCTGATTTTTGTCGGTCAATAGGATTTTCACAAATATACTTTATGAGATTTCAGAAAATATATGCGAACAAGTATGATATACACAAATGAGTTGAAAATAGTTGCTGAAATTAATTGTCGAAAGAGAAGCATGTTGGGGACCACTGGATGGGGAGACAAAAAAAAGCCCTTAATTATGCAAAAATAAGTAGGTTGGGGATTATATATTTGTCATACGTTTGGGACCACAAATTTATATATGATTTGAGAAATTAGCAAAAAGTAAGAAACATCGCATAGTTATAGTTTCATAAATATTTAAGTATGATATTTGTGATATTTACAAATAACTTCATGCAAGAGCGTGTAATAGATGCGAAAAAGTAAGCTATTTGCAAAATTAGTGGTAAGTGTTTCACACATAAATTTATGCGATTTCGAGAAGTATATGCAGTAGGATAATTGCGAGAGGTATTTTATAAATATATTTATGAAAAATATTTTATTATATGTGAAAGAGTAGGATATTTATGATTTTGGTGGTTTCATTTTTACCAAATTTTTAAAAATAAATTTATGTGAGTTTGTGAGGTCTAAATTCACATAAAAAAAACCTGTGATTCTGAATTTAAATAGGTGTTAGACATAACCAACGGGCAATATAATTTTATCGCAAAAAGACCTAAATTCATAATTGTGAAGGCTAAAAGGGTTCTAATGATGGCATATATTTGCAATTTTAGACATCGAAAGAATATCAGAAATTGTAGGGTTTTTAAAAATCGGGTCAAATTAGCTATACATTACGATCATTTTCTGTTATTTTTTCTTGCATTGAGGTTAATTTAAGGTGGCACCAACCATACTGAAGGCTATTGCAAGTCCGAAGCTTGATAACCATTTTAAGTCTGTATCTTCAATGTTATATCCACTTATTGCTATAACCATACCTTGGTATATTTCTTTGTTTATTATACGTGACAACATAGACAATAGTAGTTTTTCTTGTGTCAAATAACCCTAATATTCTTATCGCCAATTATGTTAAAGTTTAATGGTTGTACGCATTTTGGTCAGTTATGTTTCTTACGTCATCAACCATTGAGCGATTTGTAATCCTTTTTCATTCTTGTTTTCAAATTTGTTGCTTTGAAGTATATTGCTGCTGGCTCACTTTTTCAAAGTAATGGAAGAGAGCAATGTTAACAGTATCGGTGCCTATCGGCCTGTATCGGCTGATACTCATTATATCAGCAGAATTTTGATACGCTTCACCTTGAATCAGATAATTTTTAAATAAATGCCAAAGATACTAATTTTTTATTATTTTAATACTATTTTAACATGTGTCATGTTATGGTTGACATGTAAAATTTATTATTATTTTCTACCTGATAAAGAATGATTCATCTGAGTATCGACCGATACAGCTAAATCGATGGCCCAACGATTCAGAGATGATACCAATACTGTCAACATTGGAAGAGAGGACCAAAGCATGCCATTAAAACATTCTATTGGGACAAAAATGGGCTGTAAAAAATATAAAGGGTTTTCTTTACCTTTACAAATTGTAGTAACACCTCTCTCTCTCTCTCTCTCCCTCTCTCTCTCTCCTGTGTGCATGCATTGACCAGTATATCACCATGATCTCTCTCACCCCATGTGCGTTCAATTGACCAGCATATCACCAGTTGGAAGTATCTCTCTTGCCTTTGCTGGCGAATAGGGATGGCAGTGGATTGAGAGGAAATGGGCTCCCGCCTCGCCACGCCCCGTTTGGACCGGGGATGGAGGACATGAAATGAGGATGGAGGAGGAGATGGAGGTTAAAATCAAAATTCGTGCGAGGATGGAGGCAGGGATGGACTTATACTTTCCCCCACCCCGTCCCCGCCCTCGATCTCCACCTTGCCCCTCCCCGCCCCGTCTCCGATCCTTCTTTAGAGATGGCAGTAGATCGAGGGAAAACAGGGCCCCTCACTGCCTAGCGTTGTTTGGATAGGAGATGGAGGACATGAAACAGGAATGGAGGCAGGGATATAGATTAAAATCAAAACCCGTGCAGGGATGAAGGGTAGGATTTTGAAACAGAGCGAGTGGAGACCTTGTCCCCCGCCCCCGCCCATCCCTACTGGCTAACATTGGACGATTGACGACTGGACCTCTTCCTCTTCCTATTTTTTCCCCTCTCTCCTCCTCCTCATCTTCTTCCTTTTTTATTCTCTTCATAGGGGGCGATTAGGATAAGAGAGAACTGATGAATGAATGTTAAGAATTATGTAGTCGAAAATTGAAAGAACTCTAGAATTCTTATTTGTCACAAACTTCTTTTACTGGTACAAAATTTGGGATACCTAAAATAGATTTTTAAGATCTCACAGTATAGCCCATATCTCATCTTGTTCATTCGGGAAAATGAAACATCTTGGTCCAAACTCCATCCAAACAAGAGAAGTAGAGGGATGGTCAGAAACATTTTCCTGAACATTAAGATGTGATTCTCTCCAAACCTTCATCAAAGCCTTACAGAATGTGTCAGGATACATTATGCTTAGGCTTCGTTTGTTTCATTCCCATGCAAAGGAAAAACTTTACTTGAGAATGGGCATGGATTTCTAAAAAGTTCTACCATATCAGCTCATATGAAAGCTTTCATAGGAAAGGAGGTATGTATGAATTTACACATAAATGAAGTTTATTTGTGCCCAACACCTTCTTACCATGATTATTTAATTTGTTTCCTTTATGGTGAAAAAAGATTACATCAGGGTTATCCACTCAGCACTTTCTCATGCATGAAACAAACAAAGTTTCTCCAATCATAAATAATTTATCTCTATGACAAGGAATTTATCTCATGTTTTTTAGAAAGAAAAGGCTTCTTCTAAGAAGAACTATTAACTCACAAGATAAAGTGACTACCAAGTGGTATGACCTACAAAAAAACTAAGGTCTGTATGGAGTAAATTAGCAGAAAAGGTGAGCCGATCACATATTTGTCCACATGACTTTGACTCTATATGTTAGACACCCGTGACAAGTAGGGGTGGGGGGTCCTGTCCTGGATAAGTGGTAAGTAGGGTTGTCAACGGATAGGGTTTACCCCAACCAAACCCTATAGAGTCCGGATATGGTGACAAATAAGAAGACTCGATTAAGACCCAGGTCTAGATTCAAGTGTCTGATTAATACAAGAACCTGGATATAGTTTGTGAAATTTTATACCAAACTTGGGCCCGACTGGAGTTCCAATTAAGACCCGCAACTTTTCAATGTGAAAATGATAAAAAATGTTGTTTTAATGAGTATGATTCGGGTCTGGTTCATGTAGTTCTTATTGGGTCCAAGTATGATTTCTCTTATAGTGAGTCCGATTAGACTCGGGTCTGAACCCGATACCATACCCAAAAATCGGGGCAGGTCTGGTTCCACCTGGGTCGGAACCAAAACCGACCCCTTGACACCCCTAGTGTTAAGGTGATCTGGCCAAGTACTTGGGCACACAAAACATAGAAATAATCTACACATATAGCAATTTTTTATGTAAAAAACAAATGGAGAAAATCATTATATGGGAAACTATATATGCGTTTTGTGTAGCCTGAGTATTTTGTAAAACAGAAAACACAATAGGATATTTTAAGAAGCGAACCTCTTACTCTCTTAGTAGCGGGGATCTGGAAAAAGGATGGGAAAGAAGGTTTCACTATATTTGTGACAAGGAACAAAGCCTATCACAAGAATATTTTTTTTATTAGGATGATAACTCTTAAAAGAAAGATTACCCATATTTTCTTTCATCTTAGGAGAAATACGATCAAGAGGAGCTAATTCAAATCTTTCGGGTAAAATGAGAACATCCCCTACATTCAAATCTCCCTTTTTACCATTAGCAAGAACATGTTTCAGTTGCATATAGTAGAGGATTCCAACAACTGCCTCAAATGCAGTATCTGTGTATGTAGTGATTTTTTGTGTAAAATACAAACACAGGAAATTGCTATAGGAATAGTGATTTTCTATATTTTGTATGACCTGAGTATTTTGTAAAATAAGAAACATAAAAAAATCTGGCTGTGTGCAGTAATTTTTTATGTTTTATGTGACTCGAACATTTTGTAAAGTACTCAAGCTCGATCACAAGATTGCTCTGTCCTTCTGGGTTAGGGTCTTCACCCGGGGTCCACTGTTCAAGCAAAAGACCCTCCTCGTAGCAGCCCAACACCTTGATCAGGTTCCTTATCGTTAAGAAGAAAAGAAAAAACAAGATGACCCAAAAAGCAATTTGAGAATAACGACAAATTAATCTATTTGGTCATTCGTGGGAATTTACCTTGAACATCCAAGTTAAGAATTCAAAGTCAGCAAGAATTTATAAAATAAACATAGGGTGAAAATAGTTCAACATTTAACTTTCTATGTTGCCCAAAACACAAATAACAAGGGGTGCTTTGAATGATTGCTAAACTGGGACCTCGTGAAAATCTCAGTCAGCTGATGGACACTGGTTTAGTACTTGTGATGATTAGGTTAATCATTCAACTGCAACAAATTGGACATTTGGATTTTCTTTATTTATTTTCATACACACATACACGTAGGGGTGGCAATTTCTGACATGACCCGCCAACCCGCCTCTTAGGCGGGTTCGGGTTGGGCTTAAGCCAACCCGTTTAATAAACAGGTCGACCCGCGTAACCCGTTTATTAAACAGGTCGGGTTTGGGTTGGGGGTATGCCAACCCGCCAACCCGGCTGACCCGTTTAATAAACGGGTTAGGCGGTTGGGTCAACCCACCAACCCGCCAACCTGCCAACCCGATCCGTCAACCCGCCAACCCGACCCGCCAACCTGAAAACCCATTTACCCAACCCAACCCATTTATTAAATGGGTTGGCGGGTCGTGTCGGGTTACCCGTTTATTAAACGGGTCGGGTTCGTGTTTGCCACAACCGACCCATTTAATAAACAGGTCGGGTTCGGGTTGAGGTATGCTGACACGCCAACCCGCCAACCCGACAACCCGACCCGATTGCCACCCCTACATACACGCACACACATGCATGGATGCATGCAAACTCAACTAGACAACATCCAATGATCTCATAGTTTGAGCTCTTTTAAAGAATCACGTGGCAGCATCGTATGGACCCTGCAAAATTTTTATCCCAGTCGAAACAGAGGCTGGATCAAGTGCAATGACATTGCACAAGTGCAATGTGCCGCTGCACCTTGTAAAGATTTAAACTACACGATTTTGAGTTTGGTCTATCGTGACCTACGTCCATGAGAAAACTCTCATCTCTCTTTCTACTTGATGCAAAGAGGAAGGATGTTCTCTGAAAGAAGTTCCTTATGAGATTGAACCTCTTATAAGTATAATGATGTTCAAGAAGGACTCTATAACCACTGATCTTCTCAGAGTCTTTGTTGTGTCGGCTTCCATGATGAAAAAGAGTTTTGCAGGGTGTCCCACTTGAGAGAGGCATCTTCTAATCAGGAGTCTGCATGAGAGTTCTTGAATTACTTGGAGTTCTCATTTCATTGGGATTCTTCACATGGGACTCTGGTGTAGATGTTGGACTTGGATTAGTTGGACACATGTTCACTTCCTTAACACGCCTCCTCAAACTGATCTCTTTGAGATTGAGCTTATGTCTAAACTGATTGAACTATAGTCCTGCCAGAGCTTTGGTGAGGATATCAACGGATTGATCATGAGAAGGAATAAACTTCACCATAACATCACCTCTAGAAACCTTTTCCAGAACAAAGTGATAGTCAATTTTAATACATTTAGTTCAAATAGAGAATACAAAATTAACAACTAAAATTTGACACCCATATTGTTGCACCATAAACTAGGTAGATCGTTAGATGTCACGTTTAGCTCAACTGCTTGAATCAACTAAGCTTAGAAATTGCTCTAGCCAGAACCTTATATTCAACTTCTATACTGGACCTAGCAATTGTACGTGCTCTAAGACAATAAATTTGGTCATATGAAGGTCAAGTAAGCATGTGTATATTTATGATCATTTGGGCACCCTGCCCAATAAACATCAAAATATGCAGACAAACAAAAATTTTTTGGCTTCTGAATTTGCAGACCTAGATTTTTAAGGTCTCTTTAATATATCTCAAAATTCATTTTACATGCGTCCAATGATATTCAGCTAGTTTGTGCACAAACTGACAAGCTTTATTGATCGAATAGGCTATATCAGGCTTGATGAAGGTGAAGTACTACAATGCCCTGCACTAGGTTGCATCTTCTAATATGGTACTATCATGCTTAGGAAGAACAATATTAAGAGTGACAAGGGTAACCACAAGTTTGCAGTCTATCATGCCTATTCTAACCAAAAGATCCAAGATATATTTTCTCTGGCATGGTATTATCCCTGAGGGCTCATGAACCACTTCAATCTCAAGATACGAAGAGGGTCAAAGTCTTTGATAAAAAATTCACTATCAAAATCATGGATAACATATCTAACATTCTCATACAAGTTTTCTATAATAATAATATCGTCAACATATATGAGAACAAACATACGAAAACCATTCTTATGTCACATAAATAGAGATGCATTAGCTTTGGACTCAATTAACTCCAACTTCTCTAAGTACACATGAAATCTCTTAAACCAAGTTCAATAAGTATGTTTTAATCCATAGATGACATGATTGAACTTACATACAAAATTAGGATGCCTCTTATTTTCAAAGCTAGGGGGTTGACTCATATAAACTTTTTCTTTTAAAACACCATGCAAAAAAATATTATTAACATCTAACTAATGAATTAACCATTTCAAACTAACCGCAACAAATAAAATCATCTGAATAGATATTAGTTTAACAATAGGACTGAATGTTTCAAAATAATCAACCCCCCTTGTTGGTTGTACCCCTTCGCTACTAGGCATGCCTCGTACTGGGCTATGGTTTCATCTGAGTGTCTTTTAATCTTGTAGATCCACTTACATCTAACAAGATTTAAGACTTTATCAAGAGAGACATGGGTTCATGTTTTATTTTAGTGAAGAGCTTTGACTTCTTCAACCATTGCATGACACCACTTAGGTTCAGAGATTGCCTGATCAAAGGAGGACAATTCATGATCATCTTGACATAGTTTACTTAAAAGAGCAATGAGATATCTAGAATTAAAGAAAAATCTGGGTTTCCATGTATCATCCTGGGATCTAGTAACCATATGGTGGGTCTTGAGAGGTGCAAAGCTTGAGAGAACAGAAATAGGATCGGTTCTTGGAGGTAGGAGTTTGGTCATAACATCATATATATATATATATATATATATATATATATATATATATATATATATATATATATATATATATATATATATGTGTGTGTGTGTGTGTGTGTGTGTGTGTGTGTGTGTGTGATATATATATCAAATTATTACATCTACCATGAATGCATGATAAATTTGACAGTTTCTTTATTATAGCATTCTTACGATTCTCTTTTAACTGGTTAGGATAATATCCATAACATCATAGGACAAAATGACCACAAACCGTGAATGAAAGTACCATAGGATAGTTGACAATGAGCTATCGCTTGAATATATGGATGGTGTTCTGTGAACACCTCAAAATTTTCAAAATTTTGTAAATATTCTTTTTTTGCCCCGAACCTCCATTTTCTGAGTAAATTGAGTCATTTTCAATCTAAATTCCAATTATTTCTCGGATTCACTGGAATCCAAATTCATTTTATATATCTAACTCAATTTTGGATCCGGATCCAGTTCAAAAATCCAAATCTGAGTCTCGTTGTCCAATTTTCAAATTAAATTTATAAAAATACCAAAAATAATTTCTGAAAGGCTCAGACAGTCCATCCGGCATCCATTTGGATCCACTGCTCTGTATTTCTCGATTCAAGGTTCAAAACTCGAATATTTCCTCAAAACCAGGATCCAAACCCCTTTTCTGAAGAAATTTTCAAAATTTAAACCCTGAATTCTCAGAAAACCCTTCTTTTGTAAATATTTTTAAGTTTTTACAAAAATAGTTTAGAAATTCCACAGTTTTAGAATTTTATTTCAAAAATATAAAAAAATGTAGAGAATGCCAAGAAAAAAAAAAATTGAAATAGAAAAGAAAAATACCAAAAAGTAGTTCAGAAATTCCCTTTTTTTTTAAAGTATTGCTTTGTTAAAACCATTTTTTTAGAAAAACCTTTTAGAGGGAGCCACTATTTTGAAAAATCTCAAAAAAATCTTGGACCTCCTCTGAAAAATTACTAACGGTTTCCCGTTATATATACGAGCCGAGAGAGCCTTCTCGACTCATCGCCTTCACCCCTCCATCCTTCCATACATCTGATTTTTTTTTCTCCTCGCTCTCTTCTGCCTTTCAGTCCCCAGTTTCCCTGGTTCTCCTCTTCTCCTATCGGTGAGTAAAATCTATCCAGTGGCTACATCCAGAGGAGTCATCTCTTCCACCTCCACCTCGAATCAACAAGGTAAGAACTCTTCATTTATCCCTAGCATCCCCTGATCTTCAAAAAAATTTAATGCATGTTTTAGAGTTCGCTTTCCCCCATTTTCATCTTCGTTATCTGTATTTCTTCATTTTGTGTTCAATTTTCTAGTATTTATCTCTGTTTAAAATTTACAGTGGATTTTTTATCTTTTCTTACATGTCTATGACCGACGATGCCTCACAATGGCATCGTCGATTTATCCGGGTGTTTGAAGTTCAATTCTATCTTTGCCTTCATCTTACTTTTCTTTTTTCTTTTTCTGTAAAATTTGCTTATGGTATAACTTGGTATCCATCTTCGTTTCTTTTCTTCCTTTTGAGGCACCCCTGATAGGATCGACCTGCTTATAGCAGGACCGATCCATCATTCGCTACAATAATGAAATGCTTGCATTCCAACATATTCCCTCTTCCCTTTCACCATTTATCTCTTTAATTCTCATAGATTTTAACATTTGCTTATAGTTTGAGTTTTTTTTTTTGTTTTCGCTTTCATTATGTATAATTTCTCATTGATATTTTAAGTTTTCGTGTTGATTTCAGTTTCATATTCACATTGGATTTTTGGCGTCGTTTTATACATCTCCTTACATATGAGTAATCAGTGAGGCCTCACAAGGGCACCACCAATTCACCCAGACTTTGTATTCCGATCTATTTTTGGGTTTATTCTCGTTTCCTTTTTTTATTATTTTGGTTTCCTTTTTCTTTTTCAATCCCTTGTTTATATTTTAAATCCCCTTCCGATTTCTGATCTCTTGACTATAGTCTGATGTATCTTGTAATGTTCGATTTTCCATTTTTATTTTATTCTGATTTCAATTACCTGTTCATGCATTGATCTCTCGTTTATATTTGATTGTATGCTTCACTCTGATAGTTTGCTTTCACTTTCTTCCTTCATTAATTCCATACTCTCCATTTAAACTACCCATAATATGTAACCTTTTATGTGCATCATCGATTTCATATGCCAATTCTGGTTTTCAATTTATATTTAAACTCTTGCTTTTCCATTGCACCATCATCAATCTACCCGTTTGCATTTGTTCCACCCATGTTTAAAACAACATTTTCCCCTTTCTCACCTGTATATAATCTCATATCATCTCTGCAATCCATTACATTTTTTTTTCTTTTTTTTTTCTTTCTTCCTCTTTTCAGTCATATGTCATAAAGTTACACTGACCACTTAGCATTTTCTTCCCCCCACTGCCTTTCCCTTACCTTAGAATTCATAGTCATGCTTTCGTGTTTAAGCCATTCGTCATAAAGAAAGAAAACAATAAATAATGAATGATTCATTCCCTTCCGTTTCCAAAGAAGCAGACAAGGCAGAGAAGAGCACTCACGCGTAGCATTTGCTCTTGATGCGTTTGTGCATATCTTGAAGCTTCAGAGCTTGTGGAGATTGGTCATGGAGGAGAATCCCCTTGAAAACAATCTAGGGTCCCAAAATTGGAGTGGGGTGTTCAGTTGTACTAGGTGTGGGTGTGTGTGTTTGAAATGTTAAGCTGTGGTATAATCATGTTGAGGTTCGGTAGATCTGGTCCCGTCCATGTATTATGTTCTTGATAAAGCCATCTGCCATTATAAGTTTTATGGCAACCAATTTACTTGCAATATCCAGAGGCGCAGGTATGGTTGTTTGTCTTAATGTTCAACCATGATGTTTGGTATATTTTTCTGGCCTCTTATGCTCACTGAAACTGTGTAATATTCACTCGAGTGGCAGAGGATCTACACTTGAACGTTAGATGTCCTTTTTTTTTATTCAACCTAACTTGATAAAATCCACAACATCTCTGTCTCTCTGGATCTAAGCAGACGTTGCTGCTAAACTATTGGAATTTGGAATCCCCTCATGCTACAAGAGATATCTTGACCATAGAAAGGAGTTGTCCATTAAAGACAAAAGCATCAAAAGGTTGCAAGGATACCTTCTGGAAAGCCTCCTCGTCACCAGCGAAGGCCCCTGTAAAAGGTTTTGCCTAATCTTACTTTTGCTGATTTCACATGTTATTTTTGTTTTCTGGCGCTCATAAGTATGCATCATGGTTACAGGCCTCTTAGCTTTATCATATATACGATTAGCTGCCAAATTATATATTCATTAGTTAAGTTTGGTATGTGCATGTTTTTTTGTTTGTCTTGTAAAATCTTCAAGATGTCTGTTGTGGTGACGAGTTAGTCCATGGAACCATTGTGCTGAGTGTTAAGCTTATTATGGTTTTGTGATGAATTTATAACAGAAGAATTTGAAAGTCAGCATCCTCCTGTATACGTGTACATATGATTAAATACATTCAATATGTACATCCTGTTACACATCTATCTCACCACAGTAAGAAATCAGAGAGAGATGGCTATCGCATAATCCAAATGCCACATTTAGGGACTCACTAAGGTTGACCTGTTAAATGAAGATGGAATGGTCCTGAGCAACATGTATCCCAAATTTCTGATGACTGGAGTACAGAGAACACTTATGGATCGGCAAATTATCTGGTTGAGATTGGAAGGTTGTGAAATTTTGGTGGACACGCTGTTTTACCGAGCGATGTCTCTAGAAGATTTCATAGCAGGAAATCGGTGTTTCCTTAAAGAAAAACTTCATTACATTCTCTTAGTAGCATGGCTAAAGAAGAGGTACCTGTTTCCATCTCCTTCACCTATCATACAACACAGTCAATATCTGCTAAACGCACTATTCCACCACCTATGTATATTTCTGGTTCTTAGTCCACCATATAAGCTACCATCACCAACATGTTCAGTACAACCACAATCCACACACCCACTGTGTACAGTAGGTGCATAACCCTACTTTGCACTTACCTGTTATCTCCCAACAAGCAGTACAATCACCATCAACCTATCCTTCATTACAGCATATCCCAGCACATTACTGTCTAGGCCCTGTACGTAGCCTTGTATATGTACTATTATTATTGTGTCTGCCCAATTCATCACAACACCTTCTCTGTTATTATCCAGCTCACCTTCGTTATTCGCTTTGATCCTCTGCTGCATCCCCTGTACATTTTCATGGCACTGTATAAAAACATCGTACCCACTATTTCCACTTCACAAGCATCCCTATGCTTCACTCACAACACCCTCCTGCATGCATATACTTTACCTTTACAAACCTTCACCCTATTGCACCGCTGCTGTATCTAGCTCCACATTCAATATGTTGTATATCTCGTTAACATCATCATGTATATATGTACCTCATCTGCTGCATACTTGTAAAATCCCTTTTTACTTCACACTTTTAACATCTACCTGCATTCGTTATCCTCATATCACCCATATATCTTTTATGTCTTATCTCATCATCAGTGTTTAGGGTATCATGTATAGGTGCTAGCATTCATTTTCTTAGTAGCTTGGTACATTACACATATACTTCAAAATATATGTTTTCTCATCATCATAATGCATTTCATATACATTTTTAAGTATATTTCCTCATTAACACTCAGACATCATCATGTACATTCTAGTTGTAATTTAACCTTTGAATTTCTCTTCATACTTGGTGTTTTGCTATATACTAACTTTATTTTTGCAGGAACATCTGAAAATATCGATTTCCTCTCTTAGATTAGGATTTTAGCATTTCAATTCCAGTTTAATTGTAATAATGAGAAACTTTACTTTCTTGTATTAGAATAGAATAAATGAGCATGCATTTTTCATAAAATTACTAATTTCATATCATTCTTCTTTTATTTCTGAAAATCCACATTGGTGAAACACGAATGGCACGTGCACCATTCTAATAGGAGGTAATTAATCCTAAGCAAATGATTCACATTGATGACCATAGTCAAAATATGAACATTGCTTAGGATTTTTATCTTTTATGGAATAACATTAGATCCACACTGGATCTCTTTTAAAAAAAATCATCATATTTTCTAAGTTTTCTTCCTTTATCAGAGTTTAACTTGAAATTAATTCAAAATATATATCAATGGCCATAGTCAGGATATATTGAGAGTTAATTTCATTTCAAACTCTATAAAGGCACCAAAATATGTTTTATTCTTCATCTGATTTTAAATATAGATTATTATATAATACATTTTATGACCATAGTCAGAAATGTATTATATCATCAATCTTATTTCAATTCTCCTAAAGAATGAAATATGCTTTTCAAATTCAATTATCAAAATCTTTTAATTCATTTCATCAGTTAGGGTAGAATTACATCATTCTTTCAAATTATTTTAATTTTTTTTCAAAAGTCAAGTGATTTTGAGGAAATTCTTCAAATATCTTCTTCATTTCTCAAATCAATTTTCAAATTCTTCTTCATAAATTCAAATTTGTCTTCATATTCTCATTTCTATTTTATTTCAAAATTCAATATCCCAATTTCAAAGTTCAATTTAACTTTGAAATTTCAAAATTCAATTTCCAACTCAAATCAAATTTCAGAGTTCAATTCAACTTTGAAATTCCAAATTCATTTCCAGATTCAAGATTCAAGATTCAAGATTCAAGATTCAAGTTCAAATTCAATTTAATATTTAAAATTGAATTTTAAAGTTTAATTCAACTTTGAAATTTCCAGATTCATCTCCTGATTTCGAAATTCAAGTTTCATTCTCTATCCTTCTTTCCAATTTCAAAAATAGATCTAGGATCTCTCATATCCAATTTCAGGTTTCATCTGGATTTTCAAAATCCAATTATATCTTCAAATTCCATTTGGACTTCTCAAATCCAAATCTAAGTTCCATCTGGATTTCCAAAATCCAAATTCCATTTTCAGAATCCATTTGGATTTCTCAAATCCAATTCCATTTTCAAAATTCATTCCCAAATCCAATTTTTAAATCCAAATCCATCTTGGATCCCAGATTTCAAATCCAGTTTAATTTCATTTTCAAATCTCATCTGGATTTCAAGATTCCCATTTCAATTCCTATTTCCAAAAACCATTTTCAAATATATTTCTTAAGTCTAAATTCAAATTCAATTCCTGTTTGAGGTTCTAAATTCAAAAATTTCTTTTCAAAAACCAATTCTTGAGAATAAAATTCAAATTCAAAGTCTATTTTGACTTTGAAACTCCATTTTTTCTTAAAATTCTATCTCAAGTTCCAAATCTCCTTTTCCTTTTATTTCTTCAATTCAAAATCCATCTTTCAAACTCTGATTATTCCAAGACTTGGCATTTCAAGTCTCTTCTTCCAGATCTATTTCAAATTCTGAGTTAGATTAAAAAATCTAACTTTTTCATACCAATTTTCAGCCCTTTGAATCATTTCTTCACTACATTATCAAATTTATTTCGAAATCACTTGGGAAATTCCAGAATTTCTAAACTATTTTCTTAAAAGCATATATTTCTGTATTTACATTGCACAAGCATGATTCTTTGTGCATTTTTAGACTTAGAATAAATTTTTAGACAATATTTAGGCAAAGCAAAAGGGCATAAATTCGATCATTGATTTGATTACCCCTGGTAAAGGCGTCAGGAATGGTCGAACCTCGTACCGACGAGTGAATCCCGTCTCTCTATTTTCCCACAAATTTTCAAAATACGGAGGTGAGTAATTTCAAAATATTTTTCAAAATTTAGGTCAAGTGAGACCTTCACAAAAAAGTTCATCTTTCTCTTCTTTCTTTTCTTTTATCTCTTCTTTTCTGTCTTTTATTTCCCTTTCCAAAAAGGGAAATAGAGGTTAGAAAGGAAAAGAGAAGGAAGAGAAGAAATACAAGAGGAAAATTTTTGCAATGATCACAGAAGTTGGCGACCGTGATGGGACTCATCTTCGTCCGGTCGAATTTGTGCCTTTTGCTTTGCTTTGATATTGTCTAAGTCTTTATTCTTCAAATGTTAGCTTCATTTTCATTCAAACCTTAGGAGCCTAGATTCTGTCCTAGCTGACATAATGCATATAGGATCTAAGTATGGTTTGGTAGGACCATATTGAGAAGATTATTCCATGCTCACTTATACTTAGGTCTAAAATACAACTCTCCTCAATTCTAGGAATTGAATGTAAACAATGTATGCAAGTGTATGCTTCTCTTCATTTTTAATTCTATCGCTTTAAGACTTGCATTAGAGCCATCTGATTTATTGCATGTTGAACATGTTTTCAAAAACATCCCTACCTATATTGTCCTGTTCTTCACGTTGCCGGGCTGTCTCAGTGAACCATAGTTCGGGAGAGAGCCTCACAACTGGACCACTTATTTGGGTTAACACCCCCTACCACGTACTTAAGGGCCATAGTCCAAAGTATATTGGTAGGTGCTCAAGGATGTTGGGGAGCCATTACCTTAGAACTGGAGAAATATTTTTATGCCACGTATTTCAAGCTTCGGCTTGAGTATATCGGCGTATCTAGATTGGAATTAGATGATCTGAACCTTAGAGTTATGATTAAGGTCCTACAAGCCATTTTAAATATTGCATCTAGAGTCAGCTCCTAGAGAATGCTGTTTTGTGCATCTTTTCTTGTATAACTTGGCTTCTTTTTGTAAATATTATCTTGTAAATTCTTATTTACTTCACCTTTTTCAAAACCCTGGATGTTTATTTCACAAAAATTCCTTTATTTTCTCAAAAATCTAGGATTGTATATTTCTCATTTTTTTTTATTTCTTTCATAATTTTCTTAAACCCTGGACATTCTTTTAAATCTTCCTCTATCTTTCAAAAGTCCAGGCGTATTTCTCTTTTTCTCTTCTGATTTCTTCAATTCTTTTGATCCTGTCTGCAATTTTTCAAAATATTCAGGTCTTGTCATCCATATTCAAATATGTCTTCAAAATTTTATTTTCTCATCTAGGATCTCTTTTATCAGGAGATCTCTTCTCAAATCTTTTTAATATCTCCTTCCTCATCTCTCTTTTTTCCAAAAAAACTCCTCAAGTCTAAACCCTTCCTTTATTCTACAGAAAACATCAGGCCTTCCATCATGGTTCAAACAAGAGCAGGAAGGAGAGCAGCTCAGCGACACGTTGACAGTGAAGTGGAGGAAGTGAACTCTCCCAGATTGTCCCGAAGACATGATTCAAAGGAAGATGATGTTGACCCAACAATGTACAAGATATTCCAAAAAATGATGGCAAAAATGATGTCCGAACAAACTGGGGCAGGTTCAAAGAAAACATCCTCTAAAAACAAGATCAAGAGAAAGCCAGTGAAAAATCATGTCTGGATCAACAAGAGGAAAATCCAGCAGGACAGCACCTCTGAGAGTACAAAATCGGCAAGAGAGGATTTTAAGGAAGAGCAGTTTTTGTTTATCCTAAGTCATCTGCGACAGTCGAAGAAGGGGGCAAAAGAGCCTGAGTTAGTGAACAAGCCTAGAGAGGGAATCCCGATAGAAGATTCAATCCAAGCACTGACTAAGATAGTCAAGGATCTACAAATCTGAGATAAGGGAAATGAAGTATATACCGGGCAAGACTTCTACCTCGGTTTAGATGGGGACAACAGCTTGGAAGACCTCCCCAAAAAATTTATTAAATTTGATGGATTCGACAACCCAAAGGCCCATCTTGCAATATTTTTCGCAGAGTGTGCCAAATTTAGTGAAGACAACTGTGCCCTTTTCTTGTGCTTCCCTCGCAGTTTGGAAGGCATAGAAGCTAAGTGGTATGCAGAACACGTCAACTTCGTTGAGCTGCGAGATTTTGACAAAGTTGTTAATCTGTTTGTGGAACGATTCATGTTCAATACTGAGGCACTGCCCACCCTCAATCATTTGTACAATCTGAAACAGGATGACAAGGAAAAGGTCATAGATTTCATTCGCAGATAGAGAGACACATGCAACAAAATGAGAACCCCCATCTCGGAGGAGAACGCGCTCCAGGTTATCCCGAACAACTTCTCTCAACCTCTCAGGAGCCTTATTTCCACCTACCCATCAAAATCGTTCATCGAACTCATTGAATGAGCTGAATGGCTCGAGATGGGAATGGATAACAGAGTCTATGATGGTATCACCCTGGCAAGGAGCAGTCAAGATGCAAAGAAGAAAGCCTATTTCACCCTTTCTGCTAGTTCCTCATCCGACAACAAGGGTAACAAGAATGATCATGGCAACAATTCAGAAGGATTCAGAGGTCAAAAAGGGAAGTTTTTCAACAATAATAAGCCTTTCCAATCAAATCCTCAGCAGTGGGAGAAAGATCAAGAAAAACCAAAGCGCAAGGACTAGAGTCCCGACCATGAGTTCACTCTTTTGGAACAGATGCTCGAGGAGGTTCTAGAATATATGCTTACGAAAAATATGATACGTCTGCCAAAAGTTGTCGATCCTCCAGTAATCTTGGGCAAGTTCAAAGAACAGTTCTGCAAGTTTCATCGAGCAGTTGGGCATGATACCAAACACTGCTTTGTTCTCAAAAACATCATCCAGGACTGCATCGATTAAAACCTTCTAATAGAGGACGAAGACGAAGAGCAGCCCGCTGTCCTAACCAAGCCTTTCCTAGATCACTCAAAAAACTGATGATGCCAGAGTTCTTCTGCTTTCCTCCTTTTCTTTTACCAGTCATCTTGTAAGGGCAAGTCATCCCTAATCTTTTGCGATCTTTTGGTCATGTGCTTGTAAATATTCAAGTTTTTATTTTCAGTTTTGCTTATCAATGAAATGTCAATTTCCTTCTCTGGTATTTAATTCTTCTTCCTTTTACTGGGGCATCCTTTATTGTTAAAATTATATTTGCAGTTCAAAAAATCTTTTTTGCCGTCAAATTCTTATCCTTTTCAGGATGAGAGACAATCCCGACATCATCCATGAGAGAAATGAAATTACCTATGAGGGTTTTTCAAAATCGTGAAAATTTTTCTGCAAAATCTTCGTCATGATCACCAAAAGTTTAATATTTTTGGTCCCATCTTTTTCAAAATCAACCATCGTGTTGATCTTTCTTTTCAAAATTGGTTTCAAACCATTATCTTCAAAAACCAACCCTCATGTTGATCTCTCTTCAAAATCAACCCTCGTGTTGATTCTTCTTCAAAGATCAGCTCTCGTGTTGATCATTTTTCAAAATCAACATCGCAGTTGATCCTCTTCCCAAAAATGATTTTTCACTTGTCTCTCAAAAGAACCTTATCATCTCACTTTAAAGATCCCACGTGCAGACAAGATCAAACAAACTCTTTTCCTCAATTTTTCATTTGTCAAATCTTTATCAGTCTTATCAATTTTTATTCATCTTTATCAATTTTATCAATTTTATTAATTTTTCATCAATTTTTCTTGTCAATTCTTATTTCAACTACCCTTTCAGGTTAAGGGATAAACCTGATGCCTCTTTCCCATGAGGTATTCCTTCCTTCTCGTTTCCCACTCAGGTTAAGGGATAAACCTGAATTTTCTCGCTCAGGTTAAGGGATAAACCTGAATTTCCCTCTCAGGTTAAGGGATAAACCTGAACCTCATCCTGCGAGGTCCTTCTGCCTTCAGAATAAGGGACAATCCTGAAGCCTTTCATTGTTTTTTAAGCATCATCAAATTTTCCATCAATTTTACCAATTTTCACCAGACCTTTGTCAATCTTTGTCAATTTTTTATCAATTTTTATTCTTCATTAATTTTATCATTTTTTATTGATTCTTTATCGATCTTTACTAATTTGATTAATCAACTTTTATCAATTTTATCAATTTTTATTTATTTCCTATTCAGAATAAGGGATAATCCTGAAACCCCTCATAGGAGCAATAATGCTACCTATGAGAATTCTTTTGTAAAATAATTTTTCATCAATTTTCCTCGATTTTATAAATTTCTGTTATTTTTTATTCCTTTTAAAAATTTCTTCAAATTCTATTCTTTTCCCATTCAGGATAAGGGATAATCCTGAGACCCCTCATAAGAGCAATAATGCTACCTATGAGAAATTTTTTTTTAAGACAAATTTTCATCAATTTTCTCAAATTTTCTTCATTTTTATCAATCTTCCATCAAATTCTATCTCTTTCTATCTTCTCAAATTTTATTCTTTCCTTTTCCCGTTCAGAGTAAGGGGTTAATCCTGAAAATTGGACCACATACAGCTAACTATGATGGTCCATTCAACCCACGAGTTGAACCCTCCCTCCTTAAATTGTGATCCTTAAGTTGAACCCCTATGGAATCAATAGCCCGTAGGTTAAACCCCTATCAAACCAATATGGCTTACCGGTTGAATCCCTTTGTGAACCAGAATTCCTTCTCAACCCAGTGGTTCTTTAGAGGTAACCCCTATAGATTCGTAGTCCTCAGGTTGAACCCCTTTAGGACCATTCCAAGTCGATCTCTAGGTTGAACTCCTACCGATTCATGATCTTTAGGTTGAACCCCTTTAGGACCATTCCAAGTCAATCTTTAGGTTAAACACCTACCGATCTGTGATCTTTAGGTTGAACCCTTACGGATCCACATTCCTTAGGTTAAACCCCTTTAGGACCATTCCAAGTCGATCTCTAGGTTGAACTCCTATCGATCCGCGATCTTTAGGTTGAACCCCTACTGATCTGCAGTCTTTAGGTTGAACCCCTTTAGGACCATTCCAAGTCAATCTCTAGGTTGAACTCCTACCGATCCACGATCTTTAGGTTGAACTCTTACTGATTCGCAATCCTCAGATTGAACCCCTTTCGGACCATTCCAAGTCGATCTTTAGGTTGAACTCCTACTAATCTGCGAACTTTAGGTTGAACCCCTACGGATCCATAGTCATCATGTTAAACCCCTTTCAGACCATTCCAAGTCGATCTTTAGGTTGAACTCCTACTAATCCGCGAACTTTAGGTTGAACCCCTACGGATCCAAAGTCCTCATGTTAAATTTCTTTCAGACCATTCGAAGTCGATCTTTAGGTTGAACTCCTACTGATCTACAGTCCTTAGGTTGAACCCCTTTAGGACCATTCCAAGTCGATCTTTAGGTTGAACTCTTACTGATCCACGATCTTTAGGTTGAACCCCTACTGATTTGCAGTCCTCATTTTGAACCTCTTTAGGACCATTCCAAGTCGATCTTTAGGTTGAACTCCTACTGATCCGCGATCTTTAGGTTGAACCCCTACGGATTCGCAATGCTTAGGTTGAACCCCTTTCGGACCATTCAAAAAGTTTATCTTTAGGTTGAATTCCTACTGATCAAGGCCCTTAGGTTGAACTCCTTTTGGACCGATTTTCCTTCAAAAAGTCGATCTTTAGGTTGAATTCCTACTGATCAAGGCCCTTAGGTTGAACTCCTTTCAGACCGATTTTCCTTCAAAAAGTCGATCTTTAGGTTGAATTCCTACTGATCAAGGCCCTTAGGTTGAACTCCTTTCAAACCGATTTTCCTTCAAAAAGTCTATCTTTAGGTTGAATTCCTACTGATCAAGGCCCTTAGGTTGAACTCCTTTCAAACCGGTTTTCCTTCAAAAAGTCGATCTTTAGGTTGAATTCCTACTGATTAAGGCCCTTAGATTGAACTCCTTTTGGACCGATTTTCCTTCAAAAAGTCTATCTTTAGGTTGAATTCCTACTGATCAAGGCCCTTAGGTTGAACTCCTTTTGGACCGATTTTCCTTCAAAAAGTTTGTCTTTAGGTTGAATTTCTACTGATCAAGGCCCTTAGGTTGAACTCCTTTCGGACCAATTTCCCTTCAAAAAGTCTATCTTTAGGTTGAATTCCTACTGATCAAGGCCCTTAGGTTGAACTCCTTTCGGAGCAATTTCCCTTCAGTCGATCTTTAAGTTGAACTCCTTCTGAACCCATCTCATTTTTAAAATTCCATCTGTAGGTTGAATTCCTATTGAACCAAATTCATTCTTCAAAAATCCAATCTGTAGGTTGAATCTTACTGATCTATATTCTTTTGCGGTTCTCAGGTCTAATTCCTATTGAGCCAACTTCTTTTTTCAAAAATTCCATCTGTAGGTTGAATTCCTATCGATCTATATTCTTTTGCGGTTCTTAGGTTGAATTTCTATTGAACCAAATTTATTCTTCAAAAATTCAATCTCTAGGATGAATCCCTATTGATCAAATATTCTTTTGCAGTTCGTAGGTTGAATTCCTATTTGAGCCAACTTCATTTTTCAAAAATTCTATCTGTAGGTTGAATTCCTACTGATCTATATTCTTTTGCGGTTTTTAGGTTGAATTCCTATTGAACCAAAATTCATTTTTCAAAATTTTAGTTTGTAGGATAAATCCTTACTGGTCAAAAAATTCTTTTACAATTCTTAGGTTGAATTCCTATCAAATTAACTTCATTTTTCAAAAAAACCAGTCTGTAGGATGAGTTCTTATGGATCCAATAGTTTTTGCGGCTCGTTGAGTCCCTATTGAGCCAATGTTGTTCTTAATAAAACCAATGTTTTCTTCTAAATTTTAGCTCAAGGTCCTATCAAAATATATATTGAGTAATTATTTCACAAAGGATTCTCGAAAACTTTGCCAATTGGCTAAAAATGTGTTGATTCCAATATTTTACTGCATAAAAGAATCACTTCGGATTACCTCTAATATTCTTTTCAAAAGGGTGAAGCTTTTTGCGGAAAAAGATAAAATTCAAATCTTTTCTCTGTTGATCAACCAAAAGGATGTAAGAAATATCCTTTGTATGATTAGTGAAAGAAATATTCAATGATATTGAAAAGCCAGAAGCAAATCGATATTGATCATAGCTATGGCGCATGTTTAAAGACGACTTTCTGGCAATCAGGTAGTGGAAATATCCTGAGCGATAAAAAGAATCCACTCAATCCATATCTCCTCATTCATTTAAGCTGCAATCAAATATCTGCAAAAGGAACCTCTCAATTGTTGTCAAGTTAAAGACGAATATGCGAGCTAGACCCCCGGGGCCAAAGAAGATTTGGATCATCTTCGAGATGAAGGAGTTTGTGACGGATCCTTCCAGAGAAAGTTCAGATTACAGTCAAGATGAAGGCGACTGCGATGAACCTCCCGACAAACCCTAAAAGATATTTGATTGCTGCTATCATCTAGAGATTTTTGACCAATGAGCCAATATCAACAGTATAATTCCCAAGACAAAGAAGGATCAGAGCATTTCCAAGATGAACGAGTTTGTGACGTACCCTTCCCAAAAAGAAAAGAAAAGTCAGGACATCTCCAAAATGAAGGATGATGTAATAAACTCCTCGCTAAAAAACCCAAGAAAGCTCAATGTCTTAAAAAGAGTGCCAGAAAGATCATTATGGGAAAAGCCCCAGGATATCAAACTGACAAAATTGCCAGAAATCATCTTTTCTTATGCAAAATCCTTTCATCAATATCTCTTCACTGTTTTCTTTTATGAATATAAGAGTATTTCTTCTCTACTCATATCAAGGAAATGGATAACTTCCTTGAAGAAACTCAACAACGTAAAAATTTGAATCTAACTTTGGAATCAGGGAAGTTAACATCATTTTAGAGGAAATACTCTAGATAAAAAGAGGGAATATCTTTCGCACATACACGCACACTTTCAAGCATTTGAATCAACTACAATTTCATCTTATTGGCAAAATTTTTTGGTTATCCAAAAATGAAATAAATGCTCAATATCTATTTTTGATGCAACCTAGTGTTGTTTATATTTTTCAAAGAGAGTTGCCTCATTTTGGTGAGATATTTCTCCCAGTCCCATCATCGTCTTCCCCATCAATGAATCCATGCTTTGTGTATCTATTCAAATAAGGATTATACCTGAACCTCGTCTCACGAGGTATCTTTTAAAAGTGAACAATCACGGTTCTTTAAATATCTTCATCTCATCCAGGTTAAGGGCTAAACCTCAGTCTTTTCAAAAATTCTTATTTTTGTCTCAACCATAAGACTCCTTTAAAATCTCTCATTTTTACCATTTCGGGATATTCATCCCAAAGTCCCATCACGATTTCCTCATTTTTCTTATATCCAAATTATTTTCATTCTCGAGGATTTCGTTTCTTCCCAAGACCTTTCATGATAAGGTATCCAACCTTAGAATAACATTTTTTAAAAAACAATTCTTCCATACCCAGTTTAGATCGGCTAACTGAGGCATTTTTCAAAATTTGGAGTGTTTTCTTTGCCACTAAATCTCAGCTTTCAACCGGCTTAGTAGCAAAGAGGGGCATTTGTGAACACCCCAAATTTTTCAAAATTTTGTAAATATTCTTTTTTTGCCCCGAACCTCCATTTTCTGAGTAAATTGAGTCATTTTCAATCTAAATTCCAATTATTTCTCGGATTCACTGGAATCCAAATTCATTTTATATATCTAACTCAATTTTGGATCCAGATCCAGTTCAAAAATCCAAATCTGAGTCTCGTTGTCCAATTTTCAAATTAAATTTATAAAAATACCAAAAATAATTTCTGAAAGGCTCAGATAGTCCATCCGGTATCCATTTGGATCCACTGCTCTGTATTTCTCGATTCGAGGTTCAAAACTCGAATATTTCCTCAAAACCAGGATCTGAACCCCTTTTTTGAAGAAATTTTTAAAATTTAAACCCCGAATTCTTAGAAAACCCTTCTTTTGTAAATATTTTTAATTTTTTACAAAAATAGTTTAAAAATCCCACACTTTTAGAATTTTATTTCAAAAATATAAAAAAATGTAGAGAATGCCAAGAAAAGAACAAAAAAATTGAAATAGAAAAGAAAAATACCAAAAAGTAGTTCAGAAATTCCCTTTTTTTTTAAAGTATTGCTTTGTTAAAACCATTTTTTTAGAAAAACCTTTTAGAGGGAGCCACTATTTTGAAAAATCTCAAAAAAATCTTGGACCTCCACTGAAAAATTACTAACGGTTTCCCGTTATATATACGAGCCGAGAGAGCCTTCTTGACTCATCGCCTTCACCCCTCCATCCTTCCATATATCTGATTTTTTTTCTCCTCGCTCTCTTCTGCCTTTCAGTCCCCCCTTTTCCCTGGTTCTCCTCTTCTCCTATCAGTGAGTAAAATCTATCCAGCGGCTACATCCAGAGGAGTCATCTCTTCCACCTCCACCTCGAATCAACAAGGTAAGAACTCTTCATTTATCCCTGGCATCCCCTGATCTTTAAAAAATTTTAATGCATGTTTTAGAGTTCGCTTTCCCCCATTTTCATCTTTGTTATCTGTATTTCTTCATTTTGTGTTGAATTTTCTAGTATTTATCTCTGTTTAAAATTTACAGTGGATTTTTGATCTTTTCTTACATGTCTATGACCGACGATGCCTTGCAATGGCATCGTCGATTCATCTAGGTGTTTGAACTTCAATTCTATCTTTGCCTTCATCTTACTTTTCTTTTTTCTTTTTCTGTAAAAATTTGCTTATGGTATAACTCAATATCAATCTTCGTTTCTTTTCTCCCTTTTGAGGCACCCTTGATATGATCGATCTTCTTATAGCAGGACCAATCCATCATTCGCTACAACAATGGAATGCTTGCATTCCAACATATTCCCTCTTCCCTTTCACCATTTATCTCTTTAATTCTCATAAATTTTAATGTTTGCTTATAGTTTGAGTTTTTTTTTTTTTTTTTGCTTTAATTATGTATAATTTCTCATTGATATTTTAAGTTTTCCTGTTGATTTCGGTTTCATATTCACATTGGATTTTCGGCTTCGTTTTATACATCTTCTTACATACAGGTAATCAGTGAGGCCTCACAAGGGCATCACCAATTCACCCAGACTTTGAATTCCAATCTATTTTTGGGTTTATTCTCATTTCCTTTTTTTATTTTTTTTATTATTTTGGTTTCCTTTTTGGTTTTCAATCCCTTGTTTATATTTTAAATCCCCTTCCGATTTCTGATCTCTTGACTATAGTCTGATGTATCTTGTAATGTTCGATTTTCCATTTTTATTTTATTCTGATTTCAATTACCTGTTCATGCATTGATCTCTCGTTTATATTTGATTGTATGCTTCACTCTGATAGTTTGCTTTCACTTTCTTCCTTCATTAATTCCATACTCTCCATTTAAACTACCCATAATATGTAACCTTTTATGTGCATCATCGATTTCATATGCCAATTCTGGTTTTCAATTTATATTTAAACTCTTGCTTTTCCATTGCACCATCATCAATCTACCCGTTTGCATTTGTTCCACCCTTGTTTAAAACAACATTTTCCCCTTTCTCACCTGTGTATAATCTCAATATCATCTCTATAATCCATTACATTTTTTTTTCTTTCTTCCTCTTTTCAGTCATATGTCATAAAGTTACACTGACCACTTAGCATTTTCTTCCCCCCACTGCCTTTCCCTTACCTTAGAATTCATAGTCATGCTTCCATGTTTAAGCCATTCATCATAAAGAAAGAAAACAATAAATAATGAATGATTCATTCCCTTCTGTTTCCAAAGAAGCAGACAAGGCAGAGAAGAACACTCACGCGTAGCATTTGCTCTTGATGCGTTTGTGCACATTTTGAAGCTTCAGGGCTTGTGGAGATTGGTCATGGAGGAGAATCCCCTTGAAAACAATCTAGGGTCCCAAAATTGGAGTGGGGTGTTCAGTTGTACTAGGTGTGGGTGTGTGTGTTTGAAATGTTAAGCTGTGGTATAATCATGTTGAGGTTCGGTAGATCTGGTCCCGTCCATGTATTATGTTCTTGATAAAGCCATCTGCCATTATAAGTTTTATGGCAACCAATTTACTTGCAATATCCAGAAACGCAGGTATGGTTGTTTGTCTTAATGTTCAACCATGATGTTTGGTATATTTTTCTGATCTCTTATGCTCACTGAAACTGTGTAATATTCACTCGAGTGGCAGAGGCTCTACGCTTGAATGTTAGATGTCTTTTTTTTTTATTCAACCTAACTTGATAAAATCCACAACATCTCTGTCTCTTTGGATCTAAGCAGACGTTGCTGCTAAACTATTGGAATTTGGAATCCCCTCATGCTACAAGAGATATCTTGACCATAGAAAGGAGTTGTCCATTAAAGACAAAAGCATCAGAAGGTTGCAAGGATACCTTCTGGAAAGCCTCCTCGTCACCAGCGAAGGCCCCTGTAAAAGGTTTTGCCTAATCTTACTTTTGCTGATTTCACATGCTTGTTTTCATTTCTGGCGCTCATAAGTATGCATCATGGTTACAGGCCTCTTAGCTTTATCATATATACGATTAGCTGTCAAATTATATATTCATTAGTTAATTTTGGTATGTGCATGTTTTTTTGTTTGTCTTGTAAAATCTTCAAGATGTCTGTTGTGGTGACGAGTTAGTCCATGGAACCATTGTGCTGAGTGTTAAGCTTATTATGGTTTTGTGATGAATTTATAACAGAAGAATTTGAAAGTCAGCATCCTCCTGTATACGTGTACATATGATTAAATACATTCAATCTGTATATCTTGTTACACGTCTATCTCACCACAGTAAGTTATCTTTCCAACATGGAAAATCCCTAATTTATCTCTTAAGCACTGTTGAAGCTGCTACATCAAGCAATCAGTCACCCTCGACCCAAGGTACTCAAGAGAACACAGTGATGGGTTTCGTCAAGGTAGCTGAGCATGATCTGGGAATCAGAGAGAGATGGCTATCGGATAATCCAAATGCCACATTCAGGGACTCGCTAAGGTTGACCTGTTAAATAAAGATGGAATGGTCCTGAGCAGCATGCATCCCAAATTTCTGATGACTGGAGTAGAAGGAACACTTATGGATCGACAAATTATCTGGTTAAGATTGGAAGGTTGTGAAATTCTGGTGGACACGTTGTTTTGCTGAGCGATGTCTCTAGAAGATTTCATAACAAGAATCCGGTGTTTCCTCAAAGAAAAACTTCATTTCATTCTCTTAGTAGCATGGCTAAAGAAAAGGTCCCCATTTCCATCTCCTTCACCTGTCATACAACACAATCAAATATTTGCTAAATGCACTATTCGACCACCTGTGTATATTTCTGGTACTTAGTCCACCATATAAGCTACCATCACCAGCATGTTCAGTACAACCACAATCCACACACCCACTGTGTACAGTAGGTGCATAACCCTACTTTGCACTTACCTGTTATCCCCCAACAAGCAGTACAATCACCATCAGCCTATCCTTCATTACAGCATATCCCAGCACATTACTGTCTAGGCCCTGTACATAGCCTTGTATATGTACTGTTATCACTGCGTCTGCCCAATTCATTACAACACCTTCTCTGTTATTATCCAGCTCGCCTTCGTTATTCGCTTTGATCCCCTGCTGCATCCCCTGTACATTTTCATGGCACTGTATAAAAACATGGTACCCACTATTTCCACTTCACAAGCATCCCTATGCTTCACTCACAGCACCCTCCTGCATGCATATACTTTACCTTTACAAACCCTCACCCTATTGCACCGCTGCTGTATCTAGCTCCACATTCAATATGTTGTATATCTCGTTAACATCATCATGTATATATGTACCTCATCTGCTGCATACTTGCAAAATCCCCTTTTACTTCACACTTTTAACATCTATCTGCATTCGTTATCCTCATATCACCCATATATCTTTTTTGTCTCATTTCATCATCAGTTTAGGGTATCATGTATAGGTGCTAGCATTCATTTTCTTAGTAGCTTGCTACATTACACATATACTTCAAAATATATGTTTTCTCATCATCATAATGCATTTCATATACATTTTTAAGTATATTTCCTCATTAACACGCAAACATCATCATGTACATTCTAGTTGTAATATAACCTCTAAATTTCTCTTCATACTTGGTGTTTTGCTATATACTAACTTTATTTTTGCAGGAATATATGAAAATGTCGATTTCCTCTCTTAGATTAGGATTTTATCATTTCAATTACAGTTTAATTGTAATAATGAGAAACTCTATTTTTCAGCATTAGAATAAAATAAATGATCATGCATTTTTCATAAAATTACTTATTTCATATCATTCTTCTTTTATTTCTGAAAATCCATATTGGTGAAACACGAATGACACGTGCACCATTCTAATAGGAGGTAATTAATCCTAAACAAATGATTCACATTGATGACCATAGTCAAAATGTGGACAATGCTTAGGATTTTTATCTTTTATGGAATAACATTAGATCCACACTGGATCTCTTTTAAAAAAAATCATCATATTTTCTAAGTTTTCTTCCTTTATCAGAGTTTAAATTGAAATTAATTCAAAATATATATCAATGGCCACAGTCAGGATATATTGAGAGTTAATTTCATTTCAAACTCTATAAAGGCACCAAAATGTGTTTTATTCTTCATCTGAATTTAAATATAGATTATTATATAATACATTTTATGACCATAGTCAGAAATGTATTATATCATCAATCTTATTTCAATTCTCCTAAAGAATGAAATATGCTTTTCAGATTCAATTTTCAAAATCTTTTAATTCATGTCATCATTTAGGGTAGAATTACATCATTCTTTTAAATTATTTTAAATTATTTCAATTTTTTTTCAAAAATCAAGTGATTTTGAGGCAATTCTTCAAATATCTTCTTCATTTCTCAAATCAATTTTCAAATTCTTATTCATAAATTCAAATTCATCTTCATATTCTCATTTTCATTTTATTTTAAAATTCAAAATTCAATATCCCAATTTCAAAGTTCAATTTAACTTTGAAATTTCAAAATTCAAAAATTCAATTTCCAACTCAAATCAAATTTCAGAGTTCAATTCAACTTTGAAATTCTAAATTCATTTCCAGATTCAAGATTCTAGATTCAAGTTCAAATTCAATTTAATATTTAAAATCAAATTTTAAAGTTTAATTCAACTTTGAAATTTTCAGATTCATTTCCTCATTTCGAAATTCAAGTTTCATTCTCTATCCTTCTTTCCAATTTCAAAAATAGATCTAGGATCTCTCATATCCAATTTCAGGTTTCATCTGGATTTTCAAAATCCAATTATATCTTCAAATTCCATTTGGACTTCTCAAATCCAAATCTAAGTTCCATCTGGATTTCAAAAATCCAAATTCCATTTTCAAAGTCCATTTGGATTTCTCAAATCCAATTCCATTTTCAAAATCCATTCCCAAATCGAGATTTTAAATCCAAATCCATCTTGGATCCCAGATTTCAAATCCAGTTCAATTCTATTTTCAAATCTCATCTGGATTTCAAGATTCCCATTTCAGTTTTTATTTCCAAAAACCATTTTCAAATCTATTTCTTAAGTCTAAATTCAAATTCAATTCTTGTTTGAGGTTCCGAATTCAAAAATTTCTTTTCAAAAATCGATTCTTGAGAATCAAATTCAAATTCAAAGTTCATTTTGACTTTGAAACTCCATTTTTTCTCAAAATTCTATCTCAAGTTCCAAATCTCCTTTTCCTTTTATTTCTTCAATTCAAAATCCATCTTCCAAACTCTGATTATTCCAAGACTTGGCATTTCAAGTCTCTTCTTCCAAATGTATTTCAAATTCTGAGTTAGATTAAAAAATCTAACTTTTTCATACCAATTTTCAGCCATTTGAATCATTTCTTCACTACATTATCAAATTTATTTCAGAATCACTTGGGAAATCTTAGAATTTCTAAACTATTTTATCAAAAGTATACATTTCTGCATTTGCATTGCACAAGCATGATTCTTTGTGCATTTTTAGACTTAGAATAAAATTTTAGACAATATTTAGGCAAAGCAAAAAGGCATAAATTCGATCCTTGATTTGATTACGCCTGCTAAAGGCGCTAAGAACGGTCAAACCTTGTACCGACGAGCGAATCCCGTCTCTCCATTTTCCTACAATTTTTTAAAATACAGAGGTGAGTAATTTTAAAACATTTTTCAAAATTTAGGTCAAGTGAGACCTTCGCAAAAGAGTTCCGCTTTCTCTTATTTCTTTTCTTCTCTCTCTTCTTTTCTGTCTTTTATTTCCCTTTCTAAAAAGGGAAATAGAGGTTAGAAAGGAAAAGAGAAGAAAGAGAATGAATACAAGAGGAAAATTTTTGCGATGATCACATGTTGACAGTTTTATTGAATTTGTAATGGCAAGTGTTAGTACAGTGAATCCTACATGTTAGATCAAGTGCCTCTGCACGATGTGTAAGAATAATCGATTTGTAGAACCTCATGATGTTAGACATCACCTATATATGAAGGGTTTTGTGAGTGATTATCAGAATTGGATGTTTCATGGTGAAGAATTTTGGAACAATTTTGATGCACGGGTGGATGTGGTGCATAATAATCGATATGTGTATTTGATATTTGATGCCGCAGGACCATAACTGGGTTCTTCTATGGGTCATAGTGATATACCAACTGGGGTAGAGGAAGAAGCAGCAAACGATGCAACTAGTAGATTTTATGATTTACTTAGAGATGTTGATGAACCACTTTGGAATGGTTGTGAGAGTCACACTATCTTATCTGCAGTTCTTAAACTAATGAATTTGAAGTCTAAGTATAATTTGAGTCAATCATGTTTTGATCGTCTGTGCTCTATTATGAAGAGTATGTTGCCCAAAGATGAGAAATTGCTAAAAAAAATTTATCGTGTGAAGGTTATTGTGGCGCCCCAAACCCCGACCTTGGAAAAACTTGGGATTTCTATGGAATTTTTTTTTGAAAGGTTTAAGTAGGAAACTAGCGGAAGCAAACGTGGGAAAACAACAAAGCCGCAAGTCTGGGCGACCGCCATAGATAAGTGCAACCAAAAGTGTAACTATGAAGTAAAAAGGGAAAACACTTCAACAGTTTTAAAGAGTTTACAACTTATAAGTACAAAAGGTACAAAATAGGGGATACATCCCAACAACAACCAAAAACCCCAAAACCACCAGGTACAAGATCTGCAGGTCAAGTGTGTGGGTCCTCAGAGCCTCCATCGTGTATCATTGCATCCACACTAAGCCTGTTCGTCACCTACATCCCCATAAAACGGGGTCAATCCTTTTTCAAGGTGGTGAAGAAATAACCACAAGCAATGTGTATATATATCAAGTACACAGGAAAGCAGGAAACAAGCTGACAAGTGTAAGTGCCTGTGTCTGGTAAGTGTGAAGTGACAAGTACTAGTCAACAGGAAAACAAGTAGCTGAAGCAACGAACTGAAGTATAAGCGAACTGAGCAGCAAGTAACTAAGGTAACAAACTGAAATGACTGTAACAACTAAAGTAAGTCTACAACACAAGTAAAGCAACAACTACTTTAAGTCAGTTGTTTGGTTAGTTCTTAAGTTCTTCTGATTACTCCTTTGGGTACGCGAAGGAACCTCGCATTCTGTGAGACATGCACCCGACGTCTGTTATTTAAATTCTAGAGTGGTAACCGGAGAAGCTACAGACCGAGTCGACCTTATGCGAGCAACACACAGCTAGGAGAAAACACTCGCATAGGCAAGGATTGCAATCCATATTACCGCAGTAGTGAGGTCCGAAAAAGGCAACCTCGACCTCCCTGACTCTGAGTGACTAGAGGCCAAAGGGCGCTACAGCTCCTGTCAAACACGTGTCGTAGTAACGACAAGTCACTCAGGGTTGTACCATCCACCCTCTCCCGAGGTGAACCATTTTTGTGAATGGGGCGAAGCAGGTTTATCTTTCTTAAGGCTCATGTTCAACACACCTCTCACGAGGAATTTGCCTCGTGGTCCCCACAGGGTACGCAAAACAAGGACTTGGCCTGCCCATTCACGTGCTCAGCCTCACGCGGCCAACGGAGCACACTGCTCGTGAAAGCAGTCGAAATACCTTATTGATTTATTTCTGTTTAGGGTATATCACACAAGAGTCCATCTCTTTAAGCAAGGGTCATTGCCCAAGGACTCCAACTGAGCCCATAACAAGTCATTTCATTATTCATACCCTATCTTTATTCTTTTCTTTCTTGTAGTAAGTGCATGTGGTGCACTTACTAATGCCTCAAGCAATGTACATTTTCAAGGTACGCACTACTCAGTAACAGTGTCAGGATGTGCCAAGTGCGAAGTGTATGTTTCTATCTTTTGCACAAGCATAAACAACAGAGGCAGCTGCATAATACGAAATGATTAACTTGCATACTTCAGTGTGAATATTGCATTCACTATGCTTTCATACGTGGTTGACACACTTACATGTTTATGGTGAAAATCTGGGATATACCCGACTTATGGGAACAACATTAGCTATTCCCACGGTGTGGGGTGCCGTGCCTGCGGACCCGAAACAAAGACAATGAAACAATGCTTGTAATTCAAAGTAGTTTCCAAGTATGTGGATTTGCAATAGTGTTCGTCTGTATACTTAACTAAGTAGTTGCACATAAATCAAGGTATAAGGATTTTCCTTACGCAGTACGACACACTTACGTGTCGAAGATGATTTCTGAACTTAACCCATCTAATGGGAATAACATTGGCATTACCACGGTTTGGGGTGCCGCGCCCGCGGACCCTAAACAAACCGTTTGTCCAAAACGAACGTAGGATAATGCTATGGAATTCACACTGAGTTCGGAGTATGGAATCATCTGAGAAAATGCTTGAACGGGACACGAGAGTCATAAGTTTTAATACCCTTACATATATTCATGTGTACATATATATATCAACCCTTTCAAACATACTCGGTGAGGCACATACCTATATGTATACGTATATACATATATATATACAATCCCATTTACATATATATATATATATATGAAAAGCTTACTCGAACCCGGTGCATCCCAAGGCATGCAGTCATGCTGAACCTAACCGAAGTGCGAGGAGGGTGCAGGGCAATACAAAGGCTGGTTTGAACCTAATCGGGTTCGACTCGAAGTAGGTGCGAGCTAGTGTTGATAGGGTAACCTGCTATTAGCCATAAATAATGGTGTAGCAGGGCCGCGAGTGTGGCGAAACGAAAGTCCACCCGCACTTGTGCTAACAAGCTCTAGCTAAGGGTGGTCTGGTCCTACGGACCAGACTGTCGGACCTACCATCGAGGTCTGGACCGACTCAGGAACCGGACCCTACCTGTCAAGGGTTTTGGTTGGGCTGTTTCCAGCCCCGGCAAAGATAACCGTGGCTAAGCCTGCGGGTTGAGCCCAAAAACTGGGCCCAGTCGGTCTGGTCTATGAGACCGGGCTGTGGTTGGCCAGCAGTGGGTCTGAACCCTTCTCTCTCTGGTTCAGACCCGGACCCGAAGGGGATCAGCTCGAGGGACCCGGGTGCCCAGCACCATGCGGCTGGCACTCGACCTGTCCAAAAACAGAACCATGGCTGGCACCCGGTGCCGGCCTGGTTCCCCATACATGCACAGGTCTGAACCATTCGGTTTGGACCTCCATGCAACCCAAAATGGCCGAATGAAAAGGGCCTGGGTGCTCAGCACCACTAGGCTGCATCCGGCTCACACGAAAGGGGTTGGACGGCTGGCACCTTGTGCCACGCCCAGGCTGACAAACCATCAAGTCTAAACCTTGGTTCAGACCTGAACCGAAGGGTTTAGGCGGAACGATAACGCGGAGGGAAGAAGAAGCTAGAGGCCAAATCCCTACTTGCATGCGCGGGCCACCCAAGTGGCGCCAGATCCATTCCTGGAGCAAAAGGATAGACCATGGGGGTCTGGTCCGCTGGACCAGACTGAGCCACCCTTGTCAGCGTGAACCAGAGCTCAAGGGCTCGGTTCACAGCAACAAGGAGGGTGTGCTGGGCACACCAAAATCGGCCCAGCTGCTCACGTCCTGGTTCCAAAGAAGACCGAACAAAGAAAAAGGAAAAGACATGCAAGAGGCTAACACAACCGCCTGACCTTCCTACGCCCAAAATGAGCTGGTCACACTGTGACCAACGCTCGACAACATGGCTGCAGCCCCCAGTCCTAGCATTTTGGGACTGGTCTAAGCCCAGCACCGCAAGAGAAAAACACAGAACAAGAATAACAATAACCAAAAAAAAATATATATAAATGGTGATGTCTGGAACAAGCCGCCTAGTGTTCCCGAATACAAGGGACAGCTAACCGGCCTGGGTGTGTGCTGGACGAGCCCAGCTCGGCCCACCATACCAAAAAGAAAAAAAATAGAAAATAGAAAGAAGAAGGTGGAGAAAGCCATGAACTTCAGCATAGAAGAATCACATAACAACTAAGACAGTGTTAAACTAATATGGTAAACAACAAGCAAGGAAATGATTTCAAATAAAACGGTGATTGAACAAAAACAAAAAGGGAAAAGCTTTCAAATACGTGCGGCAAGAAATCCTGCTAATCCATGGTGATTTAAGATCGGAACAATAGCTATATCACCTAATCCACCGTTTGGATTTTTGCATGCCAAGGTGCAAAGTTTCCAACGGTTTCCTCTTCATAATGAAACCATAACCAGTGAGGTGAGTCTTCACCTTAGCTAATGAGGAAGGTGCTGCAGCTCTTCACGCCAAGAGGAAGCACACGGCTGGAGTGAGGAAGCTTGAGAGGAGAGAGAGAGAAAAAGGAAAATCGCCCCAAATAAGAGGGACCCATTTTTTTTGTAAAGGTTTTATAGAGGTAGGCTTAGAGGTGAACGGCTGGGATTAAATCCCTCCAGGATGGAGGGTTGGGGAGCTCCACGCCCCCCAACAACCAATGCATGTCAAGCCTTCCAAAAGGCTTTGCAAAAATCTCGAAAATACCATCATTAAATGCCCTTAAAAGTTTGAAATTTTATAAAAGGGCGCCCCTGGCTGCCACCCATCGTGCCCAATGGATTGAAAGGATTCAAATGTCTTTGAAAATAATCACGAATCTGCCATGGGGCGCCACCCATGGCTCTCTTTTGAAAATGGCGCCCCTCATGATGGAGCCTAGGCTTCATCATGAGGGTGTTGGAAAGACACATGGCCAATGAAGGCCTATTCTTTAAAACCATGCAAGATTTTTTCAAAAATACCATCCAGCTGGTCAGCCCTTGACCAGCTGGTCAACCAAGGACATGGACGTCCACTGTAGGGTCGTCCCAGGGTTTTGGATCTCCTAGTAGCCCCGGATCCAAATCCAAAATCGCATATAGTGTACTTCTTTAAAGAATGCTTATTCAACACATTAAAATGCTAATTTAATTTCAACAACTCATTATGTTCTCTTCATAACCGTAATTAACGTAGAATGGTCAATGCCCCCTAAGGAAATCACCTCTTGTTTGCTAAAATTGAGCGTTCTAAGTTTTGGGTCTAAAATTAGGTCAAGACTCGTGATTCGCATGCACTGACGAGGTTTTTTCGTCACTCGGGTCTCATTTTCGGGGTGTATCACCACAACCCTATTCCAAACTCACCCTAAAAGTTTCGGAGGTAGATTCATTTTAGATTCCCCGAAATCGCTCTTTGCAATACAATTACGCGATTTACCCGATTCTCAACTAAGCAAATCATTAGAAAATTGTCAAAACATAAAAATTCATCGATTCCATATAATTGCACAATATACATCAAAATTAGAATCGTAGATCTTACATCCTTCCCTCCTAAAAAGGATTTCGTCCGCGAAATCACCATTAGAAGGTTATAAAAAGTTATGGATAAGACTCTCTCATGTTCGCTTCTGGTTCCCATGTGCATTCTTCAATGCCATAGTGCTGCCACCGTACCTTAACTAACAGAATAGTCTTGGTACGCAAAACTTGATCTCGTCGATCAACAATCTTGATAGGCCTTTCTGATAAAGTCAGATCTTCTTGCACGTCTACATCTTCGTAACAAATGACATGTGATGGGTCAGGAATGTATTTCTTGAGCATCGACACGTGAAAAACATTGTGAATGTGGGCATACTGTGGAGGCAACTCGACACGATATGCCACCTCACCAATCCGTGCCACGATCTCGAATGGTCCGACATACTTCGGACTCAACTTCCCTTTCTTTCCGAAACGAAATACGCTCTTAGTCGGCAAAACTCTGACAAAAACCATGTCTCCAACATTAAAAGACAATTCGCGATGTCTCTTATCGGCGTAACTCTTCTGTCTATCTTGCGCTGCCTTCAAACGTTCACGAATCTTCTGCACTTGCTGCGTGTAGTGCTGAAGAACAATCGGCGATTCGCTCGCTCTATCGCTGATGTCATCCCAATAAGATGGCGACCGACAAGGTCTACCATACAACGCTTCATACGGGGCCATCCCGATACTAGCGTGGTAACTATTGTTATACGCAAACTCTACTAAACATAGGTGTGAATCCCATTCACCCTTCCAATCAAGCATACAAGCTCGCAACATATCTTCCAACGTTTGAATCGTTCGCTCGGACTGTCCATCCGTCTGAGGATGAAAGGCTGTGCTAAACTTCAATTTCGTCCCCAAAGCAGATTGCAACTGACCCCACAGTCGCGACGTGAATCAGGGATCACGATCGGAAATAATAGACCTCGACACACCATGAAGCCGAACGATCTCTCTAATGTACAAGTCAGTTAGGCTCTCAAGAGACTGACTGATCCTGATTGGCAGGAAATGGGCAGACTTGGTGAGTCTGTCCACGACTACCCATATCGCATCGTGTTTACGCCTAGACAATGGCAATCCTACCACAAAATCCATTGTAACATTCTCCCATTTCCACTGAGGAATCTCAATCCTCTGCAAGGTACCACCGGGACGTTGATGTTCCGCTTTAACTTGCTGACACGTCAAGCATCTCGCAACGTAAGCCGCTATCTCGCGCTTCATACCACTCCACCAATATTTCCGCTGTAAGTCCTTGAACATCTTTGTTCCTCCGGGATGAATCGTATATCTTGACATATGAGCTTCGTCAAGAATTTCTCTCTTCACCTCAGGGTTGCTCAAAACCCAAAGGCGATCTCTCATATGCACACTGCCATCACTAGACACTCTGAAAGGAGAATCTGCTTGCTCAGCCAAGGCTAGAAACTTACCATACTGGTCGTCAAGCTTCTGAGCCTCTACGATCTTTGGCAAAAATGCAGATCGAATGGTCAGACCAGACAACCTGATCGAACCACCACCAACAGAAAAAGGTTTCCATGCAACAAAATCTTCGATAAGCTTCTGGCTCCACACAAGACTAGCCAGAACGCCACCCGCTTTGCGGCTAAGCGCATCTGCCACAACGTTCGCCTTACCAGGATGATACAACAACGTGAAATCATAGTCCTTGATGAACTCAAGCCATCGTCGCTGCCTCATATTCAACTCCTTCTTTGAGAACAAATATTTGAGGCTCTTGTGGTCGAAAAAGACCTCAAACGATTCCCCATATAGGTAGTGTCGCCATGATTTCAAAGCGAACACGACTGCTGCCAGTTCTAAATCGTGCGTCGGATAATTTCGCTCGTGAGTCTTCAACTGTCTGGAGGCATAGGCAATAACTCGGCTATGCTGCATAAGCACGCAACCTAAACCGGTACCAGAGGCGTCTGTGTACACCACAAAGCCACCTCTGCCTGAGGGTAAAGCCAATACCGGCGAGGTAGACAACTTCAACTTCAGGATCTGGAAACTGTCCTCACAGGCACTGTTCCACACGAACTTAATACCTTTACGCAACAACTTCATCAAAGGTGAAGCGATCCTTGAAAAGTCTTGGATAAAATGTTGATAATAACCGGCCAATCCAAGAAAGCTACGAATCTCAGACACATTCTTAGGTTGTCTCCAGCCTAAAATTGCTTCTACTTTCGCTGGATCGACGGATACTCCGTCCCTTGATATCACATGGCCAAGAAACATGACGCGCTCGAGCCAAAACTCACACTTAGAGAATTTGGCGAACAACTGATGCTCGCGAAGAGTACTCAACACAATCCGCAAATGCTCTCGATGTTGCTCCGGACTCTCCGAATAGATCAAGATGTCGTCGATAAATACTATCACGAACGAGTCCACATATGGACGAAAAATCTGGTTCATCAATTCCATGAATGCTGCTGGAGCATTCGTGAGGCCAAAAGGCATCACCACAAACTCATACAATCCATATCTCGTCTGGAAAGCTGTCTTCGCAATATCATCCTCTCGGATACGAAGCTGATGGTAACCCGATCTAAGATCTATCTTTGAGAAGACCTTCGCCTTCTGTAACTGATCGAAAAGATCTTCGATCCTCGGCAACGGATACTTGTTCTTAATTGTTGCCTGGTTGAGCATCCGATAATCGATGCACAACCTCAGGGATCCATCCTTCTTCCGTACGAACAGCACTGGTGTTCCCCACGGTGAAGCACTAGGTCGAATAAAACCTTGATCAAGGAGTTCTTCCAACTGACGCTTTAACTCTTCAAGCTCTGCCGAAGCCATACGATATGGTGCCTTGGAGATTGGTGTCATTCCAGGCAACAACTCGATACCGAATTCGATCTCACGCCTCGGAGGTAACCCAGGTAGTTCCTCCGGAAACACATCGTAAAAATCTCGGACTACGTCCAAGTCTTCGATCAAAACCATCTCGGGTTCAACTGGGGCAATGCTGACTAAGAATGCAGTACCCCCGTTTCGCAGATATTTCTGAGCCTTGAAAGAAGAAATCATGCGACTATCGCGCAAAGGTCGAGGAAGCTTGATCTCCAGAACAGGACGATCAGGCTGAGAAAGAACGATCTTGCCTTCCCGACAGAAGTCTTGAGCATGATACTCAAAAAGCCAATCCATGCCAAGAATGACATCGTACTCTGTCATGTCTAACAGGATAACGTCAGCTGACAAGTTCTGTCCTGCCACTGACACCTCGATGTTCGGAACATATGAGTCACAAAAAGATTGCTCTCCAGTTGGAGTGCGAACCTCCAACGGAAAGTTCAAAGACTCGACTGCCAAAGGTAAGGTACGAACAAATCTAGTTGCTATGAACGAATGAGTAGCACCACAATCAAACAACGTAAGTGCTTCATGTCCGGATATCGAAATCGTACCTTGGACCAACTCTGCCTTGGTCACTTGCTCGACTGATGTCGCGTATGCTCGACCTGCAATGACCTTCTGGGTTGCTGTCTTGGGTGGATATGACTGCTGCTGCTGCTGCTGCGTCGCTGGTTGTCGTTGCGGTGTCGGCTGAGAAGTACCCGACGTATTCCTGCGCTGGTCGTCTGCTTGCTTCTTTCTACAATCCCTGATATAATGACCCATCTTTTCATAATATAAGCATCCGCCGGTGTCTCGCGGGCAGGGTCGCCCTGGATGATCTGTAATACATTTTGGACAACTAGCTGCGGTAAGCTGCTTTTGCTGCGGCTGCTGGCGTTGTTGGTACTGGGGCCTACGGTTCTGATACTGATTCTGGCGGGTGTTGCTGCTGTTGTTGTTACGCTGCTTCTTTGTCTGAGGATGGAACTTCCTTCCATCTTGATTCCTCTGGAATTGTCTCTTCCTTGGCCAACTCCTTTGGCCAGGATTCTGCTGTTGCTGACGTGGTGCGGGGGTCTTCTGTGATTCTATCCAATCATGTTCAAGCAAGGAGGCCGTCTCTAGAGCCTCATCGACTGTCATAGGCGCACGCGTGTACACCTTCGTCCTTAAGACTGGCTTCAGACCTCGAGCAAATTTAAGAGCTCGCTTCTTTTCTGTCGTGTATAAGTGCAAACAAAACCTCTCTAGGCTTCGAAAACGCGTGACATAATCCGGGAGAGAAGAACTACCCTGTTGGAGGTCGAGAAACTCCTGCATTTTTTGGCTCCTCTCGTGAGCTGAAAAATAGGCTGCGTAGAATGCTTCCACAAATTGCTCCCAATCAACTGGCTGGTTGTCGAATTTTATCTCCCAGGTAGCTGCCCACCACCTTTTCGCGTCCTTCCTGAGACGATATGTCCCAAAATCTACTTTCCGATCATCACCAACTTGTAACACTCGGAAGATACGTTCAATTTCTCTGATCCAATCCTCGGCCGCTTCCAGCGACGACTTTCCATCAAACAAGGGAGGGTTCAAGCTCATAAATTGCTTATATGGGACTGTCACAACAGGAACCTGGGCAGGTGCTCCCTGTCCCTGGGCGGTCTGTTAGATGTGTTCGCCCATGTTCCTCATGGTCTTCGCTTGTCGTCCTACAACCTCTGTAAGGTTGTTCAGAGTCTCCATCAGGTCGTCACACCTGGTGCGCCACGCCATCTAAATACGCAACATTCTATACATAAGCAACCAGCAAATACACAGAGATAGGAAAATTTCCATTTCCTTAACAAGGAAAACCGAAACATTACAGAAGCACCCTTCATCAAGATAGGGTTAAACAAGTGCTGCCAACAATTTAAGCACGACAAAAGCAAAAATGAAAAACTGACTCAGTGTTTCTAACATCTAATCATTACATCGCAATATCACGACTTGCTGGTGTAGAAGTCCCTGTAGTCCTTCCGACTACCACAGCGCCTCGGCCTAACACGTGGAGGAGAAACAACTTCCCTCAGTGGCGTGTCAGAGATCTCCTGGACTTCTCCCAAAATCGGCGGCACGTACTCCGAAGAAACACCATAGGGGTAGGACTCGGGAGAATATTGAGGAGAATCGATCGCTCCTTGCTTTTCTCCGTTCTGGCTATCCACTTCCAGAACCAAAGGTCCAGAGACTAAAGAAACATCCTGGATGTCTTCCGCATTGCTCTTCCAGAGCTCATCCCTCTGCTTCGTCTGGCATTCCTCTTCGACATGCCCACGAAGGCTACAGTATGGGCACTCAGCCAACTCACGGGGACAGATCTGTCCCACATGATCTCCCAAACACCTTGCACACGGGGGTGCCAACATATGCACATTACGTGCCAAATGTCGCACAACTCCACTCAGGGCCTCTTCGCCTCGAGTCAGGTTTTGGAGAGCCTCCAAAATCTTGCTGTAGGTCGGGTTCGTCGACATCTATGATATACACAGAACCACAACACAAACCATCTAAAAGGAGGAAGTAAAGGAAGGAAAGAAGAAAAACAAGAAGAAGAAGAAGCTAATCTTATACTTACAGTGCGATGGATGATGCACGATGAAGCTCTGACCACACACTTAAACATTGCTCTGATACCAATCGCTGTGGCACCCCAAACCCCGACCTTGGAAAAACTTGGGATTTCTATGGATTTTTTTTTTTGAAAGGTTTAAGTAGGAAACTAGCGGAAGCAAACGTGGGAAAACAACAAAGCCGCAAGTCTGGGCGGCCGCCACAGATAAGTGCAACCAAAAGTGTAACTATGAAGTAAAAAAGGGAAACACCCCAACAGTTTTAAAGAGTTTACAACTTATAAGTACAAAAGGTACAAAATAGGGGATACATCCCAACAACAACCAAAAACCCCAAAACCACCAGGTACAAGATCTGCAGGTCAAGTGTGTGGGTCCTCAGAGCCTCCATCGTGTATCATTGCATCCGCACTAAGCCTGTTCGTCACCTACATCCCCATAAAATGGGGTCAATCCTTTTTCAAGGTGGTGAAGAAACAACCACAAGCAATGTGTATATATATCAAGTACACAGGAAAGCAGGAAACAAGCTGACAAGTGTAAGTGCCTGTGTCTGGTAAGTGTGAAGTGACAAGTACTAGTCAACAGGAAAACAAGTAGCTGAAGCAACAAACTGAAGTATAAGCGAACTGAGCAGCAAGTAACTAAGGTAACAAACTGAAATGACTGTAACAACTAAAGTAAGTCTACAACACAAGTAAAGCAACAACTACTTTAAGTCAGCTGTTTGGTTAGTTCTTAAGTTCTTCTGATTACTCCTTCAGGTACGCGAAGGAACCTCGCATTCTGTGAGACATGCACCTGGCGTCTGTTATTTAAATTCTAGTGTGGTAACCGGGGAAGCTACAGACCGAGTCGACCTTATGCGAGCAGCACACAGCTAGGAGAAAACACTCGCATAGGCAAGGATTGCAATCCATACTACTGCAGTAGTGAGGTCCTAAAAAGGCAACCTCGACCTCCCTGACTCTGAGTGACTGGAGGCCAAAGGGCGCTACAGCTCCTGTCAAACACGTGTCGTAGTAACGACAAGTCACTCAGGGTTGTACCATCCACCCTCTCCCGAGGTGAACCATTTTGTGAATGGGGCGAAGCAGGTTTATCTTTCTTAAGGCTCATGTTCAACACACCTCTCACGAGGAATTTGCCTCGTGGTCCCCGCAGGGTACGCAAAACGAGGACTTGGCCTGCCCATTCACGTGCTCAGCCTCACGCGGCCAACGGAGCACACTGCTCGTGAAAGCAGTCGAAATACCTTATTGATTTATTTCTGTTTAGGGTATATCACACAAGAGTTCATCTCTTTAAGCAAGGGTCATTGCCCAAGGACTCCAACTGAGGCCATAACAAGTCATTTCATTATTCATACCCTATCTTTATTCTTTTCTTTCTTGTAGTAAGTGCACATGGTGCACTTACTAATGCCTCAAGCAATGTACCTTTTCAAGGTACGCACTACTCAGTAACAATGTCAGGATGTGCCAAGTGCGAAGTGTATGTTTCTATCTTTTGCACAAGCATAAACAATAGAGGCAGCTGCATAATATGAAATGATTAACTTGCATACTTCAGTGTGAATATTGCATTCACTATGCTTTCATACGTGGTTGACACACTTACATGTTTATGGTGAAAATCTGGGATATACCCGACTTATGGGAACAACATTAGCTATTCCCACGGTGTGGGGTGCCGCGCCTGCGGACCCGAAACAAAGACAATGAAACAATGCTTGTAATTCAACGTAGTTTCCAAGTATGTGGATTTGCAATAGTGTTCGTCTGTATACTTAACTAAGTAGTTGCACATAAATCAAGGTATAAGGATTTTCCTTACGCAGTACGACACACTTACGTGTCGAAGATGATTTCTAAACTTAACCCATCTAATGGGAATAACATTGGCATTACCACGGTACGGGGTGCCGCGCCCGCGGACCCTAAACAAACCGTTTGTCCAAAACGAACGTAGGATAATGCTATGGAATTCATACTGAGCTCGGAGTATGGAATCATCTGAGAAAATGCTTGAACGGGACACGAGAGTCATAAGTTTTAATACCCTTACATATATTCATGTGTACATATATATATCAACCCTTTCAAACATACTCAGCGAGGCACATACCTATATGTATACGTATATACATATATATATACAATCCCATTTACATATATATATATATATATGAAAAGCTTACTCGAACCCTGTGCATCCCAAGGCATGCACTCATGCTGAACCTAACCGAAGCGCGAGGAGGGTGCATGGCAATACAAAGGCTAGTTTGAACCAAATCGGGATCGACTCGAAGTAGGTGCGAGCTAGTGTTGATAGGGTAACCTGCTATCAGCCATAAATAATGGTGTAGCGAGGCCGCGAGTGTGGCGAAACGAAAGTCCACCCGCACTTGTGCTAACAAGCTCTAGCTAAGGGTGGTCTGGTCCTACGGACCAGACTGTCGGTCCTACCATCGAGGTCTGGACCGACTCAGGAACCGGACCCTACCTGTCAAGGGTTTTGGTTGGGCTGTTTCCAGCCCCGGCAAAGATAACCGTGGCTAAGCCTGCGGGTTGAGCCCAAAAACTAGGCCAAGTCGGTCTGGTCTATGAGACCGGGCTGTGGTTGGCCAGCAGTGGGTCTGAACCCTTCTCTCTCTGGTTCAGACCCGGACCCGAAGGGGATCAGCTCGAGGGACCCGGGTGCCCAGCACCATGCGGCTGGCACTCGACCTGTCCAAAAACAGAACCATGGCTGGCACCTGGTGCCGGCCTGGTTCCCCATACATGCACAGGTCTGAACCATTCGGTTCGGACCTACATGCAACCCAAAATGGCCGAATGAAAAGGGCCTGGGTGCTCGGCACCACTAGGCTCCATCCGGCTCCCACGAAAGGGGTTGGACGGCTGGCACCTTGTGCCACGCCCAGGCTGACAAACCATCAGGTCTAAACCTTGGTTCAGACCTGAACCGAAGGGTTTAGGCGGAACGATAACGCGGAGGGAAGAAGAAGCTAGAGGCCAAATCCCTACTTGCATGCGCGGGCCACCCAAGTGGCGCCAGATCCATTCCTGGAGCAAAAGGATAGACCATGGGGGTCTGGTCCGCTGGACCAGACTGAGCCACCCTTGTCAGCGTGAACCAGAGCTCAAGGGCTCGGTTCACAGCAACAAGGAGGGTGTGCTGGGCACACCAAAATCGGCCCAGCTGCTCCAGTCCTGGTTCCAAAGAAGACCGAACAAAGAAAAAGGAAAAGACATGCAAGAGGCTAACACAACCGCCTGACCTTCCTACGCCCAAAATGAGCTGGTCACACTGTGACCAACGCTCGACAACATGGCTGCAGCCCCCAGTCCTAGCATTTTGGGACTGGTCTAAGCCCAGCACCGCAAGAGAAAAACACAGAACAAGAATAACAATAACCAAAAAAAAAAATATATAAATGGTGATGTCTGGAACAAGCCGCCTAGTGTTCCCGAATACAAGGGACAGCTAACCGGCCTGGGTGTGTGCTGGACGAGCCCAGCTCGGCCCACCATACCAAAAAGAAAAAAAATAGAAAATAGAAAGAAGAAGGTGGAGAAAGCCATGAACTTCAGCATAGAAGAATCACATAACAACTAAGACAGTGTTAAACTAATATGGTAAACAACAACAAGCAAGGAAATGATTTCAAATAAAACGGTGATTGAACAAAAACAAAAAGGGAAAAGCTTTCAAATACGTGCGGCAAGAAATCCTGCTAATCCATGGTGATTTAAGATCGGAACAATAGCTATATCACCTAATCCACCGTTTGGATTTTTGCATGCCAAGGTGCAAAGTTTCCAACGGTTTCCTCTTCATAATGAAACCATAACAAGTGAGGTGAGTCTTCACCTTAGCTAATGAGGAAGGTGCTGCAGCTCTTCATGCCAAGAGGAAGCACACGGCTGGAGTGAGGAAGCTTGAGAGGAGAGAGAGAGAAAAAGGAAAATCGCCCCAAATAAGAGGGACCCATTTTTTTTGTAAAGGTTTTATAGAGGTAGGCTTAGAGGTGAACGGCTGGGATTAAATCCCTCCAAGATGGAGGGTTGGGAAGCTCCACGCCCCCCAACAACCAATGCATGTCAAGCCTTCCAAAAGGCTTTACAAAAATCTCGAAAATGCCATCATTAAATGCCCTTAAAAGTTTGAAATTTTACAAAAGGGCGCCCCTGGCTGCCACCCATCGTGCCCAATGGATTGAAAGGATTCAAATGTCTTTGAAAATAATCACGAATCTGCCATGGTGCGCCACCCCATGGCTCTCTTTTGAAAATGGCGCCCCTCATGATGGAGCCTAGGCTTCATCATGAGGGTGTTGGAAAGACACATGGCCAATGAAGGCCTATTCTTTAAAGCCATGCAAGATTTTTTCAAAAATACCATCCAGCTGGTCAGCCCTTGACCAGCTGGTCAACCAAGGACATGGACGTCCACTGTAGGGTCGTCCCAGGGTTTTGGATCTCCTAGTAGCCGCGGATCCAAATCCAAAATCGCATATAGTGTACTTCTTTAAAGAATGCTTATTCAACACATTAAAATGCTAATTTAATTCCAACAACTCATTCTATTCTCTTCATAACCGTAATTAACGTAGAATGGTCAATGCCCCCTAAGGAAATCACCTCTTGTTTGCTAAAATTGAGCGTTCTAAGTTTTGGGTCTAAAATTAGGTCAAGACTCGTGATTCACATGCACTGACGAGGTTTTTTCGTCACTCGGGTCTCATTTTCGGGGTGTATCACCACAACCCTATTCCAAACTCACCCTAAAAGTTTCGGAGGTAGATTCATTTTAGATTCCCCAAAATCGCTCTTTGCAATACAATTACGCGATTTACCCGATTCTCAACTAAGCAAATCATTAGAAAATTGTCAAAACATAAAAATTCATCGATTCCATATAATTACACAATATACATCAAAATTAGAATCGTAGATCTTACAGTTATGGTCAACGCTCTAGGTATGGGTTATCAAAAGATAGATGCTTGTTCAAATTACTGCATGTTATATTTTAAAGATCAAGAAAATAGCAGATCATGTCCATCATGTGGGCATCCTTGGTTCAAGCCAAAGACAAGGGACAATGGTAGCACGAGTGTTGAGAAACTATGTTTTGATGACACATAATATGATATACTGTCATATATGCTTTAATATGATATGATGATATGCCTTCATGAAAAATGTTATATTATGACTGGATATGATTTGTCATGTATTTAACGAGTATTTGATGCAACGTTATTTCACCTAAAAAGAATGGAGACAACCTACTCAAGTACAACTATTTGATGGAATCATACTCTCTGAAGAAAAAGCTTGATGGGCCATACAGTCTTAAAGATTATCCAAGGAAATCGGCTACTTCAAGATGAAGACTTTTTTCTTCTTTAGAGTCATATGTAACAGAACCTTCAGAAGCATGCATATTTCATATTTCATATTTCATATTACATGCTTTATCATACAAGTCATCTATTTTACAAAAAGATATATTTTCATAAAAGGATACGATATTTCAAAAAGCACCTTTTTGGAAACAAATCATTGTACTTTTTTACAAGCATTTATAAAAAAGGTATTTTGACAAGATATAATAGCTCATGATTTCAAAAGCATTAATTGTACCTTCTAACATGCATTTATGAAAAAAACAACTTGAAAAACTAATGATTTCAAGTATGAAAGAAAAAGACAAAATGAATTTAATCATAATATAAAATCGTTCATCTTGAATTGACAATTTGAGAAAACAAATATTATTTTATATACAAGACAATTGTGTTTGAAAAAGACTTTATTTACGTTATACACTCAAGAATGTCAACTTACTTAAAGTCATCATTCTTTCTGTAAGCATTAAAAGCCACCTCAAAAGCATTTGAGAAATGATTATTTATTTAATAATAAAATCCACACTCAAGAATGTTGACTTACTTAAAGTCATCATTCTTTCTGTAAGCATTAAAAGCCACCTTAAAAAGCATTTGAGAAATGACCATTTATAAATAAAATACTCAACAAAGCATTTATTGTACTTACATGCATTTAACTAAAGAAGTGACGATTTGTAAGAAAAATATTAATATACTACAAATCATTAAATTAAGTAAAGATAAAACTACATGATAACTTACACTCCAACGTTCAATGTACTACAAAACATTTATTATGAGAATAGACCTTTTACAAATTATATCTCATTTAAAATACAACAACGAATAGTGTACCCCAAATGCTACACTTATGGAAAGAAGACTTTTTGAAAAAGCAATATAGTACACACAAAGTTGTTTTTGAAATGACCTAACACCTCATATCCCAAAAGGACAATCATTTCAAAAAGGCAATGACTATTTTCTTGAGGCTATATATACACAAACAAAATAGTATTTCAAAAAGACGTGTGAGCTTACAAAGAGAAAAATTCCTATTCAATATTCGAAAAAGAAAGCCTAGAAAAAGAAAGAGAAAAGAAAGAGAAAAAGTCAAGAAAAGCTCTTTGACAAAAAAAAATCATTTGTGTGAAAAGAAAAGAACATTCTGAGAATCTTCATTCGTGCATTCATATCATTCTGAAGGTTCTATAAAAATTATTGTAACTTTCTATTTCACTGTATCCCTTCTCTGTTGAGAGAAGTAGACCTCTGTGAAAGTGGGTGTTTTCCTTCTCTGTTGAGAGAAGTAGACCTCTGTGAAAGAGGGTGTTTCCCTTCTCTGTTGAGACAAGTAGACCTCTGTGAAAGAGGGTGTTTCCCTTCTCTGTTGAGAGAAGTAGACCTCTGTGGAAGAGGGTGTTTCCCTTCCCTATTGAGAGAAGTAGACCTCTGGGAAATAGGGTGATTGTACTACTTATCCAGTAACTCGGATTTTATAGTGAAAGGCTCAAGTGTTTTGCTTGGGGATTGGATGTAGGTCAGTAACTCGACCGAACCAGTATAAATCTTGTGTTGTTCCTTATTGCCTTTATTTTTTATATTATCGATCTATTTCATATTTCACTATTCACCCCCCTCTAGTGGAATTTTATTTGGTATCAGAGCAGGTTTTGCTGGTTTCGACATAATAAGTCTTCCAGCATAAATAGCATCAACCTCTTATGCTCATGATATTGAAGGACAACACACATCTCGCCCTCCTTTCTTCAACGACTCCAACTATAGATATTGAAAATGCAGGATGACTATATTTCTAAAGTCTATAGATTTTGCTGTATGAAAAATTGTTGAATATCCATACACATCTCCATCCTCAGACTATAGCTTATGGTCTGATGAAGAAAAGAAGATGGCCAATCTAAATGCAAAGGCTATGAATACTTTGTATTGTGCCATTGATCAAAATGAATTTAACAGAATATCCATTTGTGAATCTGCTTATGATATTTGGCACTCTCTGGAGGTTATTCATGAATGAATCAATAAAGTGAAAAAAGCCAAGATCTCATCTCTGGTTCAAAAATATGAGTTGTTCAAAATGAACAAAGATGAACCCATCACAGAGATATTTACAAGATTCACCAACATCACCAACGACCTTAAATCTCTGGGAGAAACCTATTCCCAGACAGATAAGGTGAAGAAAATCTTGAGATCTCTCACAACTGATTGGGAGAAAAAGACAACAGCTATTGAAGAAGCTCAAGATTTATCCAAGCTTACCCTGGATGACTTAATAGGCAATCTTATGGCCTATGAAGTTCATATGAAGGAAAGAAGGGAAGATGAACAACCTACAAGGAAAACTCTAGCCTTCCCGACCCTTTCTGAGAATGAGGACTCAGAAAAGAAATATTATGAAATTGCGCTACTTACTCGTAAATTTCAGTGCTTCATAAGAAAGAACAGGCTATCAAATAAGCACAAGGAAAAGAAAGAAGATACCATGTGCTATCAATGTAATAAGCCAGGTCACATGAGACGTGACTGTCCTCTTCTAAAAAGAAAATCCAAAACCGAGGAACCAAAGAAAAGGTTCTTCAAGAAGAAGGCTCTGCATGCTCAATGGGATGATTCAGAACCATCCACAAGTGAAGAGTCAAGTGATGATGAAGCCGAAACCGCCAACATGTGCTTCATGACAGAAAGCTTTGTAAGTGAATCCCTTGATTTTTCTTTTGAAGAACTTCAAAATGCTTTTCAAGAACTTTTTGAAGAATCAAGAAAATGATTCTCAAAAACAAAATTTTGAAATCTGAAAATCTAGAGCTTCTCCAAAAAAATGAAGAACTCAGTATTGAAATTTCTGAGTTGAAAAAGAAAAATTTTATTCTTACTTCTGAAATCAGTTCTACTAATTCCAAAACAAAAAATCTTCAAGTAGAAATTTCAAAATTAAAAAGCAAAACTAAAAACCTTATGAAAACGATTTTCAAGTTTACCAAAGGGAAAGAGAACCTGGATAAACTCCTATCCTCTCAGAAATTCTCTTTTTACAAGAATGGTATTGGTTACTCTCATATAAATAAACCTTCTTGTATGAATCAAAGGACTACTTTTGTCAAAGGTTCTGCTGAGCCTAAATAGGAGTATTACAACTTTAATTTTAATTCCATGTACTCCTCTAAATTTGTAGACAAACACAAATCAAAATGGATATGGGTTCCAAAGTCTAACAAAAAGGGACCCGATCGGGTACCAAAAAGAAGTTTTACTTGATGTTTTGCAGGCTCTAAAGAAGAAGAATAGATGGATACTAGACAGTGGATGTTCAAAACATATGACAGGACATCCAGATCTTTTTGCTGTTCTTCATTATAAAGAAAGAGGAACTGTCACCTTTGGAGATAACAACAGAGGATTGATAATTGGTATTGGCAATATTGGTAATATCGACAAACCTCTTATCAAAGATGTTCTCCTTGTTAAAGGTTTAAAACATAACCTCTTAAGCATAAGTCAAATGTGTGACACAGGTTATAATATTAGTTTTAAATATGATGAATGCCTCGTAGCAGACACCAACGAAAATATTATTTTAAAAGGTATAAGAAGAAATAATATATATGAATTATACCTAGAGAATATTACTGAACACTGTCTTATAGCTAATAATGACTCTCAAAATTTATGGCACATGAGAATGGGTCATGTTAATTCTAAATATGTCTAAATTAGCTAAGAACAACTTGGTATGTGGGTTACCTAAAATATCATTTAAAAATGAATATTTTTGTGATGCATGTCAATTAGGAAAATTGTCAAAATCATCTTTCAAATCAAAAAATATTGTTTCAAGTAAAAGACCTTTAAAGCTTCTCCACCTGGATCTTTTTGGTTCTTCTAAAGTAGCTAGTCTTAATCATAATAAATATGCTTTTGTCATTGTAGATGCTTACTCAAGATTTACTTGGGTAATATTTTTGAAAAACAAAAGTAATACGTTTTATGAATTTGAAATTTTATGTAAAAAGTTACAAAATGAAAAATCTTCTACTATTATCAAAATTCGTAGTGACCATGAAGGAGAATTCGACAATGATCTTTTTGTAAATTTTTATAACTTGCATGGTATTTCACATAACTTTGCCTTTCCTAGAGCTGCACCTCAAAATGATGTAGTATAAAGAAAGAATAGAACCCTTCAGGAATTTGCTAGAATTATGCTCCAACATAATAATCTTGCTAAATGTTTTTGGGCAGAAGCCATTAATACTGCATGCTATATATCAAATAGAGTTCTTATCAGGCCCTTATTAAATAAAACTCCTTATGAATTATTCTATGACAGAACTCTAAGGATAGACTATTTTAAAGTCTTTGGGTGTAAATGCTTTATCCTTAACACAAAAGATAGCCTTGATAAATTTGATGCTAAATCTGTTGAAGGCATATTCTTAGGATATTCAAGTCATAGTAAAGCATACAAAGTTTTTAATAAGAGTTCAAATACTATTGAAGAATCTATGCATGTCAGTTTTTGTGAATCTATTGATAAATCTGTTCATAAGCAGAATAACGATGATGATGTTGAAAGTACAAATTTCTTCTTAGATAACACAACTAAACCTAATGAAGATGATCCTCAAAGAACATTTGCTGAAATCAGAGATCATCCTCAAAAGCAAATTTTGGGAGACCTGGCCAAGGGGGTTCAAACTAGAGCTCAGCTGGAACGGATTGCAAACATGACATTCATTTCTCAACTTGAACCAAAGAAGATTGATGAAGCCATCATTGACGAGTTCTGGATGCTAGCCATGACTGAAGAACTGAATCAGTTCCAAAGAAATGATGTCTGGGATCTTATACCAAGACCTAAAGATCATCAAATTATTGGGACAAGATGGATCTTCAGAAACAAGCTGGATGAAAAAGGTAATGTTATAAGAAACAAGGCAAGGCTAGTGGCTCAAGGATACAACCAGGAGGAAGGTATTGATTTTGATGAAACATTTGCTCCTGTTGCTAGACTTGAATCTATTAGAATGTTTTTAGCATATGCAAGCTATATGGATTTCAAACTATATCAAATGGATGTTAAAAGTGCTTTTCTAAATGGTTTTATAAATGAAGAAGTTTATGTAAAACAACCTCCAGGTTTTGAAAATGAACAATTTCCGGATCATGTCTTTAAACTAAAACGTGCTTTATATGGTTTAAAACAAGCACCTCGTGCTTGGTATGATAGACTTAAAACTTTTTTATTAAAAACTTGATTTTCTGTAAGCAAAGCAGATTCAACCTTATTTATAAAAATAGTGAATGATCATGCCCTAATCGTTCAAATATATGTGAACGATATCATCTTTGGATCTACTGACAACAGTCTTTGTGAAGATTTTTCTAAGTCCATGCAGAAAGAATTCGAAATGAGTATGATGGGAGAACTCACCTACTTTCTTGGACTGCATATTAAGCAAACCAAGGATGAAGTCTTCATCAATCAGTCTAAATATGCTCATGAACTTCTGAAGAGGTTCAACATGAACTCAACTGCTTCAAAGAATACTCCTATGAGCACAACTACTGTATTGGACAGAGATGAAGATGGTAAGATTGTGGATACAAAGTTATTTAGAGGTATGATAGGATCACTACTTTATTTAACTGCTAGCCATCCAGATATCATGTTCAGTGTTTGCTTGTGTGCTAGATTTCAGTCAAATCCAAAAGAATCACATCTTAAAGCTATAAAAAGAATAATGAGATATCTAAAAGGCATAGTTGATATTGAATTATTTTATTCAAAATCATCTACATTTGATTTTATCTCATACAATGATGCTGACTTTGCTGGAAGTAAATCTGACAGAAAAAGCACAAGTGGAACATGTCATATGCTAGGACACTCACTAGTTTCATGGTTCAGTAAAAAACAAAACTATGTATCTTTGTCAACTACTGAAGCTGAATACATAGCTGCAAGCCTAGCATGTACACAAGTCATCTGGATGAAACAAACTTTAAAAGACTTTGGTTTAAAATTTGAAAATACAACTATTTTATGTGATAATACAAGTGCTATAAATTTATCTAAAAATCCTATTTTACACTCACGAACTAAACACATTCAAATTAGACACCACTTTTTAAGAAAACAAGTCCTAAACAATATAATCAAACTGGAATTTATACCCACTAATAAACAATTAGCAGACATTTTCACTAAACCTTTAAAAAATGAAGACTTTATAAGAATTAGACGAGAGTTAGGAATATGTAAATTAAGTGACTTATAAATTTAATCCATATGACTAATTGGGATATAGTAAAATTAGTCTACACGAGTTCACCTTTACAAAATATTAAAATATAATTTTACTACAAACTTTACTTGACAAAATTTATCTTAACCAAAGCTTAACAAGTAAGAATGTTAAAAACACTTTATGTCAAATCATTTTTTTGTCTTCCTACATTCATTTACGAATTGCTTTTTTAGACTATCATCAAAATCGAGTGTTTATATTTTTTATTTATTCTTTTCATGTTTTGTCTTTATTCTCTTTTTTTACCTTTTTCAAAGTAAAAAAGAGTGATACACGTACACCACAAGCTTTCTAACACAAAAAGGAAATGCTTTATGTCACTTTTATATCAATTCAAAGTACACTCAACTTTATGTCCAATCAGCTTTTTAAAACTTATTTTTTATTCTCTAAAACTATGAACTCTCTCATATCGAGTTTCTTTAAAACCATGTCATTAAAATAAACTTTAATTCTAGACAATCATGACATTACTTTATGTCATTCATCTCATGTCAATCATCAATTATTTTTTGTCCTCTTATCCATTCATATCTTATTTGAAAATCCATGTATGACATTACCCTTTTTCATGTCTACTCTTGCTCTATCCATAAAAGCTACTTTTTATATAAGCAATCATCACTCTTCTCTCATAAGTCTCCTTTGTCTCCTTCTAAATGCATCTCTCATCTCTCACAAATTTAGAATCTATCCTCTTAAGTAAATTTTTTTTACTTGTTGTTTGTTTTATTAGGCCATTATTCATCTCACATGATATTGCTTTTACACACCTTCCTTTCATGATTTTTTTACTTTTCACATCTCATCACATCTTCACATGGAAATCTTTAAAATCTATGGATCATAATTCACATCGTGGCACACACCTCTTTGGCTCTACTCTTTTATCCTATTTTATTCATCCATTTTTTTCTTTACACACTACCTCTAATAAGCACTCCATACTCAAACTATGACATATTTCACAATACGATGGACTTTCCTATATTAAAATTTTCTTTTATAGAAAAATAATTTTTGAAACTATGGTCTTCTTGTTATCTTTCCTAATATAATATACTCTCATCAACACAATCTTTCAAAGAATGATTTGATCTATCATTCACAAGAGCCTTAAGTTACAACTCACGAGTCCTCAATTCAACTAAAATCTAAATTTCATTCACTTCAATTGTCATTCACTTGGTATTATAATAATTTTCATCCCTCTATTTAATAAAGTGATTCATTCATCACCAATTCATTCGAAAATTTCTGTCATCCTACAAGCTCCTACTCTCTCCAATTTCTCTTTTTCTTCAAGCCTTTATTCTCTCAAATTACTTGCAATGGCATCTTCTTCAAGAACTTTTGATGTCAACATGATTGAGGCAGCTGAATTGAGATATCCAGATCTCATTCACCACTTCCACTCCATTAACTCTCTACCGATTAAAACTGGTAAGCTAGTTCACTTTGAAGCATTCCCCTCCTTCGACTTAGAAACCTCCTTTCAAGATTTTGTTTATATCTTAGGATCGTCCAACTCTATGTCCATTTATCCTCAGCTAATCAAAATTTTCTACACCAACCTTTCAGTCAACCATGACCAGTCAACTATCACATCCATGGTCCATGGAAAAATCATTTCTTTCGACATTCCTCTGTTAGGCAGTATTCTTAACATTCCTTCTTATGGCGTTGAACTCCCCAACATAGTACCTATAGATCGTATCGTGTTTAAGAAGGTCCTCCACTCCACTCGTTCAACCCACTTCCCGTGGCATACAAGCAATTTAAAACCTCATGCTCTGTTGTTGTCACAAATCCTCTCCTCCAATGTCTTCCCAAAACAGCCATCCAAGGGATTCGTGGCAAACGAAATCTCCCTTCTCCTCTATGCGATCTTCTGTAACTTCCCCATAAATTGGTCCAACATTATTTTCAATAACATGATTAATTTTCGTACCTTCCGTTCTCTCCCATTCGGTTATTTCATCACCCATATACTTCAGTATTTCCAATTGCCACTTCAAAATGAAGTCGTCTCCTATTTCATTCATGCCTTTGATGACTCCTACTTCCCTGAAGAAGGGTCACCTCAACACCACTCTGACGACGAAGGCCATGGTGAAGCAGATCCAGGAACAAATTCTGAACTAGACATCTTCTCAGCACTTGTCGACGTCTAGAATACTCAGGATCTTCTTCTGAGGAACCAAGCTTCTCTGCACCAAGCCTTTTAATCTTTGAAGATCGGCCAAGATGCTCTTCTCCAGAAGCTTAATCACACATCCGATTTTGAATGAACTTTTTTATTGGTCTGTAATAATATTTTTTATACTCTGATCTCCTACTTTTTGTCTATGACAAAGGGGGAGAAAAACCTGTCTCCTATTTAGGAGAAAAATACTCTGATCCATACTTTAAACTTTTATTTTTTATGCATTTTTATGATATCATTATTATTATGCATATGGCTTTTTGACAGGGGGAGCATATATTGTCATCATAAAAAAGGGGGAGAATGTTGAGAAACTATGTTTTGATGACACATAATATGATATACTGTCATATATGCTTTAATATGATATGATGATATGCCTTCATGAAAAATATTATATTATGACTGGATATGATTTGTCATGTATTTAATGAGTATTTGATGCAAGGTTATTTCACCTAAAAAGAATGGAGACAACCTGCTCAAGTACAACTATTTGATGGAATCATACTCTCTGAAGAAAAAGCTTGATGGGCCATACAGTCTTAAAGATTATCCGAGGAGATCGGCTACTTCAAGATGAAGACTTTTTTCTTCTTTAGAGTAATATGTAACAGAACCTTCAGAAGCATGCATATTTCATATTTCATATTTCATATTTCATATTTCATATTACATGCTTTATCATACAAGCCATCTATTTTACAAAAAGATATGTTTTCATAAAAGGATACAATATTTTAAAAAACACTTTTTTGGAAACAAATCATTGTACTTTCTTACAAGCATTTATAAAAAGGTATTTTGACAAGATATAATAGCTCATGATTTCAAAAGCATTAATTATACCTTCTAACATGCATTTATGAAAAAGACAACTTGAAAAGAAATAAAAACTAATGATTTCAAGTATTAAAGAAAAAGACAAAATGAATTTAATCATAATACAAAATCGTCCATCTTGAATTGACAATTTGAAAAAACAAATATTATTTTATATACAAGACAATTGTGTTTGAAAAAGACTTTATTTACGTTATATACTCAAGAATGTCAACTTACTTAAAGTCATCATTCTTTCTGTAAGCATTAAAAGCCACCTCAAAAGCATTTGAGAAATGACTATTTATTTAATAATAAAATCTACACTCAAGAATGTCGACTTACTTAAAGTCATCATTCTTTCTGTAAGCATTAAAAGCCACCTTAAAAAGCATTTGAGAAATGACCATTTATAAATAAAATACTCAACAAAGCATTTATTGTACTTACATGCATTTAACTAAAGAAATGACGATTTGTAAGAAAAATATTAATATACTACAAATCATTAAATTAAGTAAAGATAAAACTACATGATAACTTACACTCCAACGTTCAATGTACTACAAAACATTTATTATGAGAATAGACCTTTTACAAATTATATCTCATTTAAAATACAACAACGAATAGTGTACCCCAAATGCTACACTTATGGAAAGAAGACTTTTTGAAAAAGCAATATAGTACACACAAAGTTGTTTTTGAAATGACCTAACACCTCATATCCCAAAAGGACAATCATTTCAAAAAGGCAATGACTATTTTCTTGAGGCTATATATACACAAACAAAATAGTATTTCAAAAAGACGTGTGAGCTTACAAAGAGAAAAATTCCTATTCAATATTCAAAAAAGAAAGCCTAGAAAAAGAAAGAGAAAAGAAAGAGAAAAAGTCAAGAAAAGCTCTTTGACAAAAAAAAATCATTTGTGTGAAAAGAAAAGAACATTCTGAGAATCTTCATTCGTGCATTCATATCATTCTGAAGGTTCTATAAAAATTATTGTAACTTTCTATTTCACTGTATCCCTTCTCTGTTGAGAGAAGTAGACCTCTGTGAAAGTGGGTGTTTTCCTTTTCTGTTGAGAGAAGTAGACCTCTGTGAAAGAGGGTGTTTCCCTTCTCTGTTGAGACAAGTAGACCTCTGTGAAAGAGGGTGTTTCCCTTCTCTGTTGAGAGAAGTAGACCTCTGGGAAAGAGGGTGATTGTACTATTTATCCGGTAACTCGGATTTTATAGTGAAAGGCTCAAGTGTTTTGCTTGGGGACTGGATGTAGGTCAGTAACTCGACCGAACCAGTATAAATCTTGTGTTGTGCCTTATTGCCTTTATTTTTTATATTATCGATCTATTTCATATTTCACTATTCACCCCCCCTCTAGTGGAATTTCAACGAGGTCAAAAGAAGTGTCATACAAGTCGCTTTGCTACTTCCCTCTTACCCTTAGATTGCAACGATTGTATATGTCTTCGAGGACAGCTAAACACATGAGATGGCATGCAAATAAAGTTTAACATGATAAAGAGAAGATCATGCATCCTGTTGACGCAGAAGCTTGGAAGCACTTTGATTGTACTCATCAAACCTTCACAATGGAAGTGAGAATTGTTAGGCTCGGTTTGTGTACAAATGGATTTAAGCCATTTGGGGGTAGATCAACTCCATACTCGTGTTGGCTAGTATTTGTCACCCCATACAACCTTCCTTCAAGCTTGTGTATGAAGCGTCAAAATCTTTTCTTGTCTCTATTGATCCTTAACCCGACGTCTATGGGCCAAAATCTTGATATATATTTAAGGCCATTGATTGATGAACTGAAAATACTGTGGGATGACGGTGTTCTCACGTACGATGCCCACAAAAAACAAAACTTCAATATGAAGGTTGTTGTTCTATAGACAATTAGTGACTTCCCTGCATATGGTATGTTATCTGGTTGGAGCACACATGGGAGGTTGACATATACATACTGCACGGAGGAAACAAAATCTTTTAGATTGACACATGGAAGGAAACCATGTTGGTTTGATTATCACCATCGATTTCTACCCAGCGACCATCCGTTTCGACAACAAAGAAATGCGTTCAAAGCAGGCACAACTGAAATAGAAGGTCCACCTATATGGTTGTCTGACATAGAGATTTTAAGATGATTGTGATACTTTTCATATGAACTGACAGATGCTCGTAGTGTGAGGTCCTTTCTTGGATTTGAGAAGGATCACAATTGGACAAAGAAATCCTTATTTTGGGAACTACCATATTGGCCAACCTTATTGCTACAACATAATTTGGATGTGATGCATGTGGATAAAAATGTGTTTGATAATGTGTTCAATATGGTAATGAATGCCAAAGGGAAAATGAAGGATAATCCGAAGGCTCGTATGGATTTAAAAGTAATATGTAAAAGACTAGAATTAAAACTCAAAGAATATAATGGCAAAGTACTGAAACCAAAGGCAAGGTATGTGCTTGAACCAGATCAAGTAAAGCAGGTATGCCAGTGGTTGAGACATTTGAGATTTCTAGATAAATACGTCTCTAACATTGCTCGGGCTATGAAGATAGACGAAGGACAATTATATGGGTTGAAGAGCTATGCTTGTCATGTTATCATGCAACGACTGATTCCCCTAGCATTCCATGATATGTTAGACAAACCTATATGGGGGGTATTATCCGCGTTGAGTCAATTTTTTAGAATAACATGGTAGATCTAGGACTTTTGGGAGCCACCAAAAGAACATGGTAATTCATCAATATATATATATATTGTCAAATTTATAAGTATTTCTGCATACTTTTTAATTAATTTATTTATTATTTAACCTTGCAGAAAGCAGAAAAAGGAGGCATTATGCCTTACAAGGATGTGTTTGTTGAAACACATAAACGTAAGAACACAACAGTGTTTGTATCAGAGAAGGCGAGAGCGACATCGATATATATTTATTGTATTAATAAATATTATAATATGTAAGTTACTATGAATTACATTATCATAAACATTATAATTCTTAATTATTAATTCATATTATAATCATTACTTTGTAGGAGTCATACGAGCAGCAGATGGTAGAACAATATGGTGATGACTCCACTCAGCATCCGCCTTTTGATCTTGTAGCATGGGTGACTGCAACCGGTGAACCCAAAAAGGGTCGTGTGTTCGAGTTTGGGAGTAACATGAACACCACACCAATCGTTGCCTTCTGCAGCCAGGGCTCTCAGAGTTCTTCCTCCAGCATCAACTCCCACCATCTGATTGACCCTGCTATGTCTTGGGATGGTATCTGTCAGCGTCTTGAGAACAAAATGCATGACTTTTTACATGAAGTTATTCCCAACCTTGTCCATAATGAGTTGTGCAACTTTTTTCGGGATAGGAAAACTTCGTCAAAATTCCACATGAGCTCCGGTGCCCGTCAGGTATAAAGATTCATGTAATTTGTTTCATGTCGTTAGATTTCAAGCTAGTATATGATGATTGAACACATATAAGCATGATTTCATCACTATAAATTTTTTTGACTGCCTTATAACACATATGCATGATTGAATCACTATGAAAGTTTTTTGACAATCTTAGAATACATACAAGCATTCTTTCATCACTATGACAACTTTAGAACACATATGAGCATGATATTAGTATATATGAAAGTTTTTTGACTGCCTTATAACACATATATGCATGATTGAATCAATATGAAAGTTTTTTGACAACCTTAAAAACATATATGCATGATTGAATAACTATGAAAGCTTTTTGACTGCCTTAAAACACATATGAGTATGATTAAATCACTATAAAAGTTTTTTGACAACCTTAGAACACATATGAGCATGATATTAGCATATATGAAAGGTTTTTGACTGCCTTATAACACATATATTCATAATTGAATCAATATGACAGTTTTTTTACAACCTTAGAACACATATATGCATGATTGAATCACTATGAAAGTTTTTTGACAACCTTAGAACACATATAAGCATGATTTTATCACTATGAAATTGTTTTACTGCCTTAGAACACATATATGCATGATTGAATCACTATGAAATTTTTTTACTGCCTTAGAACACATATATGCATGATTGAATCACTATGATTTTTTTTTTACAACTTTAGAACACATATAAGCATGATCTCATCGCTATGAAAGTTTTTTGACTGCCTTATAAAACATATATGCATGATTGTGATACATAACACATTTATTTGACAACCTTATAAACATTACATGCATGCGTGAATCACTGTGTCATTTTTTAACAACCTTAGAACACATATCTGCATGATTGAATCACTATAATTTTTTTTTGTCAGTCTTAGAACACATATCTAAATTCTGTTATTGTCCTTCACTTTATTGCTAGTCTATGTGTCATTCAACCATTTACTTTGATTGCATTAGACTAGGTGCATTACATATAATTTATTTCATTATATTTTGTTATCAATACTAAAATTTCAGTTCTCTTGTAGGATGCTGGAGATTATCAGCATAGAGGAGCTGATGGAGGCATGGATGGAGGGGCAGATCGAGACAATAAAGAGGATGATGCCCTGAATCTTGGCGAGGATTAGATTCATCTGTTTAATTTGTTTCACGTACTTGTAACTAATAAGAACTTGGCAAGGACTGTACTGTAACTTATAACTTGTGTTAAATTTGTTTCATCTGCTTTGTATATGTATTTTTTATGTGTACTTTATTTTTTATACACAGGTTATATAAATTATATAACAAATTTTTTTCTTGTTATTCATATTTCATTTTTTTTTAATTTGTGATGGATTAGAGACGGATATTATCGGTCAATAATATCCGTTGCTAATTTAAATCAGTCAATGTTTTGTGATGGAATTCAATCCGTCGCTAATCCCTTGCTCAATTGGCGATGAACATTAGCAACAAATATGTATTCGTCGTTAAATTTTAGCGACAGAATACATTCCTTCGCAAAACCAAATCAGTCCTTATTTAGCGATGGATTAGCGACAAACATTATTCGTTGTTAATCCATCGCTAATTAGCGACAAATAAATTCTGTCGTATTTTAGCACCCAAGATTATGCGATGGCCGATTTCCATCGTTAATCCATCGCTAAACATGTTAGCAATGGATTAGCGATGGATTAACGTTGAATAGCGTCTGTCGCTAATCCACATTTTTCTTGTAGTGGGTTGGGGTTGACCTTGCATTTAATAGGGGTTACATGGGTTATTTTTTTATGAGTAGTTGTTGTCAACTGAATGATACGTTGTGTGGTTGGTGTAGGCAGCTATGATGGCTTCTGAAAGGGTATAGGTATATTACTTTAGCACGGATCAGCCTATTTGGAGATCTATATTAGTCTCTAAAAATAATAAATTTAAGAACTTTTTAGCATTGATGTCTTGTAAAACTGGATATGTGGAAGAGTCAATAATCTTTTGGTGTAAGTATTTCAAAATTAGATGACCAACATATATGGATACATGTCTTGGACGATAATAATGTAGAATCAATGTTATATAGTGGTGATGTTTAGTAAAGCTATAAATGCTAGTAAAGATGATAAAAAAGTCATTATTTGTGAAGTTAAACAAAAAGATGGTTACAAAGTTACACAAAAAGTAGTCAAAAGTGATATACAAGAAGGTCAAAAGCGATGTACAAGAACCAGTTGATGAATGAAATAATGAAAATTGTGTGGATAATGTGCATCTATCTCAAGCACATTTATGTATTGAACTCAGTCCTTTGGAGAACATCTCACTGTTCCAAACAGTTAATGATGAGAGGATCACTGCAGCGGATATAGAACCATGTGGGCAAACCAGTGCTAATGATCTTTATTGCAGTAAGTTGGATGACATCCAACCTTTCAATATAGATGACAATTCTAAGTAAAAGTTGTTGAATTTTCTAATTTATGCTTGAGTTGGAGGTGCTATTTTTATTGTTAATATTGAAAGTTGCAAATGCAAGAATGTTGCATGCATGAAAGCAAATAGAGTGATATATATGATAACATTTGATTTAGTTACAGTCGATCAATCAATTTGGGATAATAGCGATGATGACCACAATGAAGAATCAGATGATAGCGATGCTGATGACTATACCATGTCGGTTGAACATGAATAAAAAATGATAGGAGATGACTAAGACAATGATGATATAGGATAATTAATGATGGGTGAAAATGATGCACTAATGACATTTGAAAAGTCAAACCCTTGGTTCTCGTTCAATGGTTTCTTATTCAATAAAGGGAAATTGAAAATCATTAAAGCAGAGACATGAGTTATATGACAAGTTGTATAATGAAAAACTCAATGATTGTAAACAATTCCAGTGGCTAACAACAAACCTAAAAGATCAAGAAATTACTTGCAATAAAATGTTTAATGATTTTGAGCACTATCATGAGTTTTTGAATGATCATGTGATAAGAAATAACTATAAAATAAATTTTTTAAAGAGCTGCAATAATAGGGTCACTGTCGTATGAATGAGAAAGAACTCACCGACTATAGTTGATTGCCCGTGAAAGATCCATTGCACAAAGATGCGCAAAATATCATTCTTTCTAGTAAAGATGTATGAAATGGAGCATACATGTGGTGGAGCAATGAGCAACCTCATAGTGAAAAAGTGCCTTCCAAGTGAATTTTACGTGTTATTCATAGGCGCTTGCACGATAACCTAAAGATGACTCAAAGAAAAATCATGAATGACATAAGTCACGAGAAAGGTGTTGAGGTTAGTTACAAACAAGCATAACGTGAATGCGAATTGAGCATGGAGGCGATATACGATTTATTTGAAGAGTCCTTCAGGATGCTTCCCGCCTTTTTGCAATCATTTGATGAAGGCTAACTAGGGATCGCTAGACATCATCAAGACTAATTGGAAAGATCAATTTCAGTACCTATTCTTATCATTATGTTCATGCATCAATGAGTTTTTGAAAGAATGTCCAATTTTTATGATAGACGATACATTTTTAAAAGAAAAATACATAGGTATATTGTTGTCAATCCATGGTATTGATCCTAGAGGTGAGATGTTTTTTGTAGAATTTGCAGTTATAGATAAGGAGTCAAAGGAGTCATAGGCATGATTTTTTGAGGCATTTGAAGGCAGAATTCTCATGCTTCGTTGATGATAAATATAAAGATAAATTAGAGTTGACAGTTGTCTCAGATAGACACTTAGGGATTCAATATATTATCCCCTACACATAACCTAGATGTCACGTTGGATTTTGCACTAAGTACATGATAGAGAACTTTTCTAAAAAAATTGGTTCACTACTTAGTGCACTCTAGTGGAGCGCAACTCGAGTAGCTACGAGACAATAATGCAATTATATTATATAAAATATATGGGAGCAAGATAAAGTCGTGTATCTGTATGTGACTGAGGAAGTGATAAAAAAACATGGGCTAACAATCACATTTCAACAAGAAGGTATGAGTGCTTAACCTAAAATATAGTAGAGAGTTTCAATTCGTGAATTCTCTCCATACGTGACAAGCTCCTAGTGCCTCTTATTGAGAGGCTTCATCTCATGCTGTTGAAACTTTATAAGAAATATCAGTGGACACAAAATTTTAGGCATTGTTCTGCCTGAGGTAAAAGCGAAGCTAAATGAACTTAAGAGAAAGACACAACTACTATGTGTGCAAGTAGTGCATTGCCTTCAATGTCAATATGAATCCCACAATTAATCTAACAACTACAATGTTGATCTTGAGAAGAAGACATGCTCGTGTCAAGAGTGGCAGGTTAACAGAATTTCATGCTCACATGCAATCTTATGCATTTTGTATGAGGGCAAGATAGAAGAGGATTACTGTGATAAGTTTTTCATAGTTGAATCATATTGAGCTGAATATAGTACATATCCAAGCTTTTTGATGGAGGATAATGTCTGTAAAACCCATAATTTTTAAGGATTATTAATAACTAAAAAACTCATTTTTTTATCTCCAAATTAGAAATGTGTTTCTAGCTTTTGAATTTTATTTATTTATTTATTACATATTCATTTGTTCATTCAAGTCAATCAGGGTATAATTTGCATTTATAGAACTATTTTGGGCTATAAATCACTATATATATATATTATATTTTAATATATTTTTGATGGAGTTTGTAAATTATTGGAGTATATTTGTGTATTATTTGGCTCTTGGTAATGATTTATAGGGTAATTTACTATTTTTGGCTAATCTTGTTATAATTGGTATTTTTTGAGTTTTTGGCATTTGCGATCGCACACGAAGGGTTCGTTGTATTGCTTGGGTAGCGGTCTTTGCAGACTTCAAAACTCTGCGATCTTTTGAGTTTCGATTAATTGTTCTTCAAATTATTAAGGTAAGATACCTTAACTGAACTTGTAGAGAGCATGTTTAGGCAATAATTGTGTAAGCATGATGTCGTTGCACTGAATATTTAAATGAATTGCAAATATAAGTTATTCTCACACACTTCACTTAGTTATAGATATATAGGACTCTTGTGATTGTAATTCGAAGATCATGTTTGTCATGATTGTAGTTAGCAAAATATGGAGTGTGTTTGCTGCAGGTACACCTGTGTGTGGGTTTGAATGCCTGTGCACTTATGAATGTATAATATATACGCAATGTGTGCCATAATACTTTGGTTTGCACATACTATGTTTCTTTGTGTGTTTGTATCAATTTGATACATGGTGCACATATAACTACTATGGATATGTATAAGTTGTGTTTGATGCATAATGTGAATGTTATATATATTGTCTTGTCATATGATGGACTCATTTATTCTTGTTTGGAAGAATGCATGCGAATGCTATAAATTGTTTTGAACTTGTATGTCTTATTTGCTTGAGAAATATATGTGTATGATGTACGGTAGGATGGTCAATGAGATTTTGACCAACCCTTACACAATTATATCTAAAGTGATATATCGATTCATGTGGTAAAAAATGCATATGACTTTTATCGTGTGTGTAAATCTCGAACTACGTAGGAGTTATGTATGTTGAAGTTTAGTTGCTTCGTATTATAAAATATGCATATTCACATATGCATGCATAGAACTCATGTTTTGTTTATGCATGCTTCGAGGTTCAATTTACGAAGTGCAATGTTCTTTGTGGCGATGATATGATGCGTAGGATAATATGCTTATGTGTGATATGATTTAAATGCCACGTGAAATGAAATTATAAATGCATGCGATAAATGTTTAAGTTCAATAGTGAACTTTGGTTCATGAAGCCTTATTGGTTAAATATGTGATTTTATAATTTTAATGCCATATGAAGTGATGCTTTGATTGTATACATGCTTATGCCCATGTTGATGGCTATCGACCCTGAGAGTGGTCAATTGTATTGATACATGTATCACAATAGTTTTCACTGGATATGGTACCTGTTGAGGAACTGTTCCAAAAGGATTTTCTGTGAGGGTGTGCATGACAAGATCAGGTAATCCGGCTAGAGCTGTAAGTCTCTATCAGGAAGTGCATTGTCCAAGAGCGGGTAGCCCGCGAAGATGGTATATTCTTGTGAGGAAGTGCATTGTCCAAGACCAGACAAACCATCCATCTAGGGCGGTAATTCCTTGTGAGGTTATACATTTCTCAGACCAGGTGATTCAGCGTAGATTTTGTAAATCTTTATTATGAATAAATGAAATATTATGATGAATTGTGATGATCTTCTGAGTTGATTGAGATAGTCAGTTATGAATCTATAGATTTGACTTTTCTATTATAGCATGATTATATATTGAACTCATATATGATAATCAGATCTTTATTGATTTTAGATCTTGATATGAGGTTATGATTGTGACGCTTATGTTATATAGGTGAATGACACATCATGCTTATAAATGACTAGTTTTGACTTATTAGGTGAATGATACATCACGCCTACATAGTTTTATTACAAATGATTGTCAGAGTAAATATATCACACCTATGTATCATGATTGATGTGTATCATGAATATCTAACTAAATTACTTATAAGGTATGTGCGTGTGTTTCACGTTGGAGGTCAAATGTGATTCGACTTATTGTTTATAAGAATTATGAATGCATATGAAAATGATGCAATGATCTGAATGTCTTAGATGCATATATATATTTATGTGATGACTTGTATGACTTGAATGCATATATATTATGCTTTATTATGTGAGTTAAGGTTGAATAAAATATTAAGTGATGAAATGCTTTTAAATGTTTTATGTTCGAATGCTTGAAATGAATGACTCATAGGACATTGTTCCCTTGTCTATCACTTGACAATGGATGAATAATATATCTTTACCTTTAAATGCTTGATATGTTTCCTTTAAGTTTGAGTTTGGGTTGCTTTACCAGACTTTAGCGAGTCTGACCCCGTTTTATGGGGGACAAGTAATGCAGGTAAAGTGTGATGAGTAGTTGGAGCGAAGGGCTGATCGAGCTGCATCTTCGAGGGTCCACTCTTATCTTGCGATCTTGGTATTCATGATATTTTCGTTTTAAGTACTTGATCATGTAGAGACTGAAATATTGTTTTCATACTCTGATTTGAAATAAAATTAAAACTCTTCATATTTCAATCTTATATTGTACGTGGTTTGAAATGCATATATCCCGTACATTTTGATTTGATTGTTATCTTTAGTGTAACCATGCCCAAAGTCTTAATCATTTTTAAAAACTATTTCCGCATTAAAAGATCTGATTTACTTATACTTATCAAAAAGAAAATTGGTCTGGAAATTTCAATATTTGAACTATAATTAAGGTTAAAATTTTTGGGGCGTTACAATGTTCCACATGTTGCTCTTTCGACCCTCATTCCTTTGTATCTACCAAAAGTGAAACCTAAACTAGGACAACTTATGGTAAACAGACGAAGAACAAAACACAAGGATATGGTGCCATACAAGTGTAGTGTATATGGTGAGGTTGGCCACAACATGAGAAAACACTCATAAAAGTATATATGAGTGTGCTTTGAGAAAGTATTTAGCTAGCATTTTTTAATGAATTGCTTTTTTATAATTTATATAATGTACTGCTCCAATGTCTTATGTCTGCTATATATATCTTGCTGATCAAAATAAACTTGTAATTACTTTACACATGTTTGTTAAGTTAATTTGTATATGTACATGTTCTTGACTTGCTATATGATTATTACATATATGATTGTGCAATATTTGTCCTAATGTACATGCAATACTTGGGCTTAAGTAAAAAATTAAATTTCACGTAGGTATGTGGTATGTCATGTTATTTTTTTATGTAGGTCATTGTTAGTTGTTTACTGATAGCTATTTTTTTAGAATAATGTATCTATTTACAGGAATAATATGATAAAATTATATAAATGTGAGAGAAAGAAGGTCCATTTGCAGTGGGCCAAAGAGATGGCTTAGGGGAGGAAGAGAGGTATGTAGAAAAGGATGAAAGGGCATCGAACGATGATGTGCTAGATGGCGAGGAGAAGTTAGCTGTGCTCTGGACAATCCTGAGGAGTATATATTAATGATTATATATATATTTTTATACTAAAAAATATGGATAATTTTAACAGAATGAACAGAAACTTGGATGTCATTTGGATGTAAAGTTTATTCATAGTTGTATTTAAAAATTTGGTTGTAATTTTGCATATTAGGTTGACAGAATTTGTAGTTGTTCTATTATGTTTGTGGATGAATTTTAGTTGTAAAATTTAAAAATTTTGTTTGTATATAATGTTAAATTGTTAAATAGGTAGATCTGTTCTATAATAGTACAATTTAAAATAAAAATATCGCATATTTGATGAAATTTCATACATAAATAAAAAATTCACATATTGTGAAGGAAATTAACATATATACGTGCAAATTTATATAGGAAATTCACATGTATGCATGCAAATTTGCATAGAAAATTTTGCATATAAGGAGAAAATTTGTTTACGTGTGAATTTGTATAAAAAATTCACATATTTAGTTAAAAATTCACATATTTAGGAGGAAATGTGTATGTTTTGTATACGTGCAATCTGTAATGTATATGTGCAAATTTCTTATCTTTTTACAAAATTTTGCACATAAGGAGAAAATTTGCTTATTTTGAAAGAAAATCACATGTATATGTTTGCATTTCTCATCCTCTTGCAAACATGAGGTTGCTCATATATTGCATTCATTCTATTATTTCACAAAATGAAGTTGCTCATGCATTGCATTCATTCCATTCTTTCACAAAATGAAGTCGCTTATATATTCCATTCATGTCATTCTTTCACAAAATGAATGGATGATAGTATATTGCATTTATTTAATTCTTTCACAAGAATGTTGCTTCTCACAACCTCTTTGATGGGAGAGAAAACAAAGTATTTGCAAAGGTATGTCCTTTTCTTGGGCCTCAAGAATACTACATATCACTGCATCATTGATTTGGAGACAAAAAGTATATCATCATTAATTGTACACTCTGTGTTATTCTCATGGTTTTTTTTATACTACCCATACCATGTGATTGAATATAGATTGTGAGATACGTCAACTGTGTGTCGATGGGGAGAAAATACAATACACTCGATTCTACATCATCATCATCCAACACATTTATCTAGCTATCACAGTTCGTTAAATCCTTATATCCCCCATCTATTCTACATCATCATCGTTCACATTCTCTACGATGAGAATAGATTTTCAGATGATTAACTATAATAGTCAAGAAACAACTTGCAGACTTTTCATTTCCTATCTCACTCATACCATAAGATGCACTTATAGGAAAAATTCCGTTGATTTTTCGCCAATCTTCTTACCACCGATGCTTGGCCCTACAAAAATGACCATAATTTTACACTGGTTGGAGACCATAAAAACTAGTTTCTGTGAAGCCCTTTATTTTTATACTATGCTCGCACAAAAACATCGCTTTTAATTCTTGTAGAATTCTCACATTGGAAAAGAATTTTAAAATTTTTATAAACATTTCAGGAATTTCGCAACCACCAACATGAAACTCTTGACGAAATTTGCACTCTAATCGCCTATATATATACATGTAAATTTACATGCTAAAATAGAATATTGTATCGCTTAAAATCGACATAATGCAAAAGTTTGTGAATTTCGCAAAAATTTTTTGCACGCTAAAACACAAATTCACACACTAAAATGGAATTTCACATCGCTATAAGTCGACAACATCTTACAGTCCATAAATTTAACAAACTTTTTATGAATTTCACATGGAAGACAGACTTTTGCAATCACAAATGCAAAACTCTTGACAAAATTTGCAAGTAACAAATTTTCACAAGCGATGTCGCGATATTCATACTATTTGTTCGAAATTCATGACTTCTGCGAAAATATCATGCAAATTTTATTTTTAGTGTGATTTAGCGAGACGGGAGAGCGTTGCAATGTTACACGCAAAAATCGAGATACCTTCGCATGTGCTAAGGGTAAAAAGGTCCTAAAAAGGTTGAGAACCTACGAAATTGGACATAAGATGGATATCAAAATTTGTGGGTCATTTAAGGAACACATCAAATTTTTCGTACAGTATGATCATTTTCCATTGTTTTTTATCTTGCATGGTATTTTTTACTTGAGTGCGACCAATTTTTTTCCTTCAGTCTAATGCTGGCACTCTTCTTAAATCCTTGTCCAATCATTATACTTGTTGATTGTAGCTTCAAAACTTGTAGATGCCCCTTAACTTTTCAGTTCTTAGAATGTGGAGCAAGATGGGTAGATGCAGGCAGGCAGGCAGTGGCAGAGCCATTATTTTGCCCTTGTAGGGTTGGGAGTGAGGATGGCAAGGGCTTAAAATACTGTCGACCATTAAGTACCCATGGGCTATGGCTAGTGTGATTAACTATATCTGGCTACCATATAATTTAGTTCATCTCAAATTTAAGTTGAACCGTGTTAAATTTAAAGGAAAAGCATAGGCGGTGGTGAGGAATGCTTCTATCCATCAAGTGCATATGGGATATGGCCATTTTTTTTTTTGAAAGGCAAGCTGGGGTTAGGCGGACCCCTACCAGAACAACAGCTGCCCCATGTGGCAGAGGGATTCGATCTTGGGCCTTCAGCTTGACACATGACCCTGCTTACCACATGGGATACCACCTCGGTGGTCATATTTGGTGTTGTCCTATGACTATGAGCATGTTTTCGTAGTAAACCAATTGTTTTCTATGAAGACTCGGACCGGCAAAGCTGAACAAACTGAACAGTGTGTTCAAGCTGGGCTCATTCTTGTGGCCAGCCAAGAGAGCTGGGCTCAAGTCATGATGAGCCCGAATTAAATCAGCCGAACCTGAGCTGGCTCATTTCAAAAAAATATAATTTTTAAAAATTCAGGATAGTGGAGATTTGACTCTAAAGTCTGACCCTAGTGATCTAAGCTCAAACAGGCTCATTTATAAAACATATACATTGTTTCAAAGCAGTAAGCAATATGACTTGCACTCTATTCCTTATGATATAAAATAGATGTAAAATATATCTTTTTTACTAGTTAAGTAGCAAATAAGAGGCAAACTGAGCTTAACACCCATTGTTCATGCTCAGCTTGCGAAGCCTATTTCACGAGTTCGAACGAGCTCTTTACGTACCGAGCACAAGCCAAGCCACGAGCAGCTTATCGCGTTTCCTAGCCCTAATGAAGACCTATGGAGGAAGGCTTCTGACCCTGGTTTTGCAGATGCAAACACCCGTAAAGGCTGGATATGTTTTGGATCCCAGACTCGGTTCTTTCTACTTCATAAACCTTCTTTGAGAGAGAGTTCATAAGCTATCAAACCAACTTAAGCTCTAAATAATATCTTGAACTTACGTATACAACTCAAACCCTTAAAACTTATATAAGATAGGCTTCTTGGATGACATGGAAACCAAACGACTAAAAGTTAGATAAAGCAAAAATATGAAGCAATATATTTGAATCTAGAACCTTAACTGTCCAGTACACAAAGAACAACTTATGTGAAGTGCCATTATGGTTGCTTTCAGACTTTTATTCTTGGCACGGAGCTGAGTGTAAGCCCATACATCATATTAATTAGGCCTCTTAAAGGCTATGTCACAGTGACACGCCATTTAGAGGGCATGTCATGGGGGCACTGATATGGCTGACACGTTACAGACATTAATATATAAGATTTTAAAAATTTTCAATAATGTTTCAATTAAACATTCAATTTTATAATTAATAGTTTCTATTGATTAAAAATAAAAAAAAAAAAATCTGTGTTTTGGTATCCTATGTTTCAAAAAAAATTCAAAACCATGTATCGAACTCGAGTCCCATGTTGGGTCGCACCCGTATCATTGTGACAGCCTAAAGGGTTACACTTCAAGCAGCTGGCTTCATCGATTTCCCTGCCCGGTAAGCTAGGTTCATCGCTTGCACCGTTGGTCCGTGTGCCTAAATACGGTTCGCCTCTGCTCCCCATGCTCCCTTCCTTTATCGTCCAACCTGAAACAGGCGGCCCCCGAAGGGAGGGAGATAGGAATTCTCATGCGGATAAAGACCACCAGGAGAGGGGGCTTTGGAAGTTCCTGGTTTTGGGGGTAGGGAGAAGTCTTTCCATTTCCAAGGTACTCGATGCCATCCGATTCGATTCGCCCCAACAGTGATTCCAATCCATGATGAGAATTACCAACTAGACATTAGTATAAAAAAGAAGAAAAAATCCAAAAAATGAAGTTAATTCTTGGAACCGGAGCACATGTATGTGCTAATTGTTATCAAAAGATACACAATCTATTTCAAGAAAAAAAAAAAAGATACAAACATTAAATGGAAACACCCAGTGGATAGAGAGAGCCCTGTCCCCTTCTCTCCTCAAATTGTTATTATTGGCTCATAAGGGCTTCGCCTTTCTGGTTAGGGGGTGACCATTATTTGTCAACTAACATGAGATGACCATAGATCTAAACCTACGGGAGGCATCCATTGGTGTACTCTCTGATGGTTTTACCAGAAAACCTTTTTTTTTTGAAAGGCAAGCTGGGGTTAGGCAGACCCCCACCAATTGTTATTCAATCTTACCACTGGGGTTGTTTTGAACCTGCAACGTCCCACCCCCGTTGGTGTTTAACCAGAAAAACCGGCTGATGTGCGGTTAGTGATTTTGAAGGGGGAGAGAGGAGGGATTAGGAAGTGATTTTTTAGCAATAAAAAGAAAGAAGAAGCAGTTGTATGAATAACATTGCTCTTCATTTTTTTTATTTTATTTTCAACTCACCTAAAATTTTCAGTCGGTTCACAGTCTTGGATGCCTCACTTTGCTGCAAAGTATTACTATAATAAAAACTGAATGAATTGAAAGGAAAGGGCGCCACCCCAGCTTGTCCATGAAGATAAGAGATAAAAGAAAAAAGAGAAAAATGACCATTCCAAAGACAACTTTTTTAAGAAGGCTTCTTGGTGCAATGTCCGAATCCTAGTTGAATTGTTTAACAAAGACAAAGGGAAGGTAGTAACTAATACAAGAAACAACTGGGCTGCCATATTCGTCAAAGTAGGAGACATTTGGAATGTTCATAATAAATATTAGGAGATATGGATCATTCCAAATAATGAATTAAGCCACAACTTCCACCAATCACGGTGAGAGCATAACTCTTGATTGAAGTAGCAAGATTGGTTTCCTCATGTGGTAAAAAGAACCAAGGAAAGACATTTATTTATTCTATTTCAACAACAACCATAGGAAACTGAGAAACTCGATAAGAAAAGATGGCACCAAAAGCTTTCCACTCAAGTTTGTAATTTATCTCTAACATTAATTTATTAACAATACAAGCAGCAACAAAATTAATTATATATTACTTGGGCATGTTACGAATCGGCCTTTATCCTCCTCGCGGATAGAAAATGAACTGGCAAGTACCTTCGGGTAGGATTCTCAAATTTTCTTTATATTTTATCCTCTACATTTGAATCTAGAGTACGGAGCATGGGTAAAAGGTATATATATATATATATATATATATATATATATATATATATATATATATATATATATATATATATATATTATTTTATTTTTTTTGAAAGGCAAGCTGGGGTTAGGCAGACGGAAAATGACCTTGCTATAGAACAAATATGCGGCGTTTTCTGAAATGCCACAACATTTTCGCTGTTCTTCCCATGTCAAAAATTGCAAATACACAACTTCGTTATGACTTTTTAACCCTCGCTTGTGTAAAATTGGAGAAGTTTGCGTGATATATCATTCCGCTCTTCGGGTAATGCAAACTTTTACTTAAAAGGAGTTCCACACAATTTTTTTGCAGACATCACAAAGGTTGCAAAAAATTGTGTGTAGTTCATGTTAATCTCGAACTTCAAAACATCACACATACCTGACAAAGTTCATATAATTAAAATGATGTGCGAACCTCATGTTACTCTCAAACTTCGGAACATCGCACGTACCTAACGAAGTTTGCACATATGTCATGAAGTTCAAATAAAATTATATGTGAAACAATTTAGTTTAAAAACCGAACATCGCAACCCAGGGATCTTTTCACATAATTTGTTAGAGTTCTTTGTGGTCCCCAACTAGTGTTCTCCAACCTGCATCCCGACGGTGACTTTTTTGGCAATATTTTTGGCAATTATTTCAGTTGCACTTTATCCTCATTTTTTTATGAATTGTTTTAGCTGCACTTTATCCTCGATTTTTTCTGGTATGTGCGATTTTTTTCGACAACTTTAATGGAGGTAGCAGTTGTTTTTTGAAACACCATTTTTTTTTCATTTGTTTTGATGATTCGTATGCTTCTATTCTATCCTCCAGTTTTATTGTTTATATGTTGTAGATCTTGTATAATAAACATGGTATGTTGGACACAATATTTGATTTTTTTGTTGTTTTCTTAACGATTTGATGCTTCTTTTTTGTAGATATGATCATATAAACAACCTCATGTTGTGGATGTTTATATATATATATATATATATATATATATATATATATATATATATATATTTGTGTTTGGTTGTTGTTATGGATCTTTTTTGTATATTTTATTTAATAATTATTACAAGATTTACCGTTTATGGTTTACTATGTTTATGTTTATATATATATATATATATATGAATGCCCTTTTCTCACATGCTAATTTTTGAAGATAAATGATATATGTTGTGTGGTTGGTATAGGCACCTAACGATGACATCTGAAAGGGTTAAAATATACTACAATAGCATTGACCACCCTGCTTGGAGATCTATACTAGTCTCCAAAAATAATTGCTATAAAGAATTTATAGCTTTGATGTCTCGTAAAATTGAATATAAAGAAGAGTCAATTATACTTTGATATAGGGAATATTCTAAATTAGATGGCCAACATATATGGATAGAGGTCTTGGATGATGATGACGTAGAATCCATGTTATTTAGTGGCAACGTTCACTTAGTTGCTTGTAAAATTGAAGAAAAAGTTATTGCTTTGGGAGTTAAACAAGAACCAGTTGATGAATGGAATGATGAAGATCCTTTATAGAACATGCATCTATCTCAGGCATCATATATCAAGCTCAATCCTTTGCAGATCATTCAATTGTCCCAAATAGTGAGCAATCAAAAGGATCACTGCATAGCATAAGGAACCCCTTGGCAAATCAATGCCAGTGATAAAGCTAGGTACATGTTTTAATTTATGCTTGATATATATATGCAATTATTTATTTTTGCATATATGGTTAATCTTGAATGTTAGAAATGCTGGAATGTTGAATACATGAATGAGTTGAAAGTGATAGATACGATGAATCTTGACTTAGTTTGTGCAATCAAATAATCAATTAGTGGTAGCAATGGAGAATCAGATAATATCGATGATGATGACTATACCACATCGATGGGAGAGGATGAAGACAATGATGACATGAGACAAATAATGATGGGTGAAAGAGATGCACAAATAACATTTGAGAACTTGAAGCCTTGGTATGTTGTAGGAGTTATATGAACATTTGTTGAACATAAGCGCTATTTTATATTTTTACACTAATGAGACATTGAATATGTTCTCATTCAATGGATTCTCATATAATGAAGAGCAATTGAAAATCATTAAAGCAGAGACATCTCATTTGTATGACCAATTGTGTAACAAACCACTTAATGATTGTGAACAAAACAGGCTCAAACGATTGAGAAATTACTATCAACAAAAAGTTTAATGATCTTCAGCATTGTCGTGGGTTTTTGAAAGATCATATAGTCAAGAATAATTATAAAACAAAATTTCTAAAGAGCTGTAATAAGAGAGTCACTATCATATGCATGAAAAAGAACCCACAAACTATAATTGGTTGTCCTTAAAAGATCTATTATACAAAGTTGCACAGAGCAGTGTTAATCTTTCAAGTAAAAAAGTATCAAAATGAACATACATGCAGTGGATCACTGGGCAACCTTTTAATGGAAAAAGTGCTCTCTAAGCTTATTTCAGACATTCACAAATGCATACACAATAACCCGAAGATAACTCCAAGTGAAATTACGAATGACATCAATCACAAGGAAGGAGTGGAGGTCACTTGCAAACAAGCATGGCATGGATAGAAACATTCTAAGGAGGCACTTTATGGTTCATTTAAAGAGTCTTTAAAGATTATTTGTGTTTATTTGGATAACATGATGAAGGCTAACCTAGGATTGCTACAGTATATTTAGATTGATCAAAAAGATCGATTTCAGTACATGTTATTATCCTTTTGTCAAAACATTGATGAGTTTTTATCAAGATGATATCCAGCTCTTATGGTAGATGATACTTTCCTAAAAGAAAGATACACTAATATATTATTGTCAGCCCATGGTATTGATCTTTGTGATGAGATATTTTCTGTAGCATTTGAAATTATTGATAAAGAGTCGAAGGATTCATGAGAGTGGTTTTTAAAGCATCGAAAGAAAGAACTCATACACTACAATTAGAGCTTACAATTATATCTGATAGGCATGAAGGTCTAAAATATGTTGTTCCCCATACATAGCTTATATGCCATGTTGGATATTGCAAGAAGCATTTGACCAAAAACTTTTCTAAGAAATTTGGTTTACCACTCAGTGCACTTTGGTGGAGTGTAGCTCAAGCAACCACGAGAGAATAATGCACTTATTTTCTTTATTAAATTTTGGTGCAAGACAAAGCCACATACAATTATATTGCCCCTGACATACAACCAAAACATTGGGCAAACAGTCACTTTTCAACAAAAAGATATGGGTGTTTAACATCTAATATAGCAAAGAGCTTCAATGCATGGATTCTTTCCATACATGACAAGTCTCTAATTTCTCTGATTAAAAAACTTCATCTCATTCTGATGAAACTTTTAAAAAAAATAAAGAATATCGAACAACATATGACAGACATTGTGGCACTGAAGGTAAAACAAAAGTTACAAAAACTCGCGAGAAAGGCATAACCAGTATGTGTGCAAGTAGTGCATTGCCACCGACAATGGTACAAAGCACACTACCAATCTCACAGTTATAGTGTTGATCTTTAAAAGTACTTATGCTCTTGTGAAGAGTGATGAGTTAGAGGAATTCCTTGTGAACATGCGATCACATTCATTTTATATGAGAGAAACCTATCAGAGGATTATTGTGATAAGTTCTTTATAGTTGAATCATGTCAAGTTACGTATAATACATTTACATTCTTTCTGATGTCGAACAATGTCCTATACATTGGTCCATCTACTCTTATACCTGTATATCCACTAAAAGTATTTCATAAAGTAGGGTGACCTAAGGTGAATGGATAAAGAACAAAAAACAAGGATGTTGTGTCATATAAGTGCAGTGTATGTAGTGAGGTTGGTAGAAGCACAAATAATAATATAGGATTTGTTAAGAGTTGTTTAATGAATTGCTTCTTTGTATTTATATAGTATTTTTTAATGAATTGCTATAATGTCTTATGTCTTCTATTTATATGTTAGGTAGAGCTAGAATGTATAGGCGTAAAGTGAAACATGATAGAAAGAAAACCAAAACTCCATCAAATCTACCTCAAAGCAAGAAACCAATTGTGGTGCCTCAAGTATAATCAATGTCCCGAGTCATGTATGTATATTTGTCCTACTTTAAGGATATGTGTTTATATACAATTTTAATTGATGATGGAAACAATGTAATGAAGAAGGAGAAATTGTGCCCCTAAAAGAGTATGAATTTAGCAAAGAACTTTGTTGGCAAGTGACGTAAGTATTAGGTTTGCTTGTTTGTATAGTTGTTCTTTTGTTACATTTGTATGTAGACTCATTTGAATATAACATGAATGTACCATATTTTTTTACTATGTAGCATCTAACAAGATTCGTATAAAGACTTTAAGTGGCCTACAACGAGGACATGGAAAAAGAAACGAAACTGCCAAGGTCCCTTTTCCTTACTCTGTAATTCTTTGAGTTTGAAAAGAGAGGTTTCTATTATTTTTATGCCGACTAATACAAACTAAATGGTAAATGAGATTTCTTTCACAACAAATGATCACAACTAAAGGGCTCCGAGATGGGGTAACTTCGTGCTTGGAGAGAGATGGCTTGCCGTATCAATTCTTTGATGCTGACAAGGTATCCATTGAACAACTTTGCATACTCAGAAAACTTAAATTTCTACATGCATAACGACCTTAAACTCGATTTATGTTGTAGATCGTAATTCTGGTCAACTGGAGCAACTACCACTGGGTTCTTTGTAAAATGAACATGTAGAAGAAGCTATTCAAGTTGTACAATTTCACGGGGTCAACAGAGTGTGCAGATAAGAACGTCAAATAACGGGTACAATAACATTACTTATTCAATATTGTACGTGTTTTTTTGCATAAGTTTGTTAACTCACTTGTTTTGATACCTATATGTTAACCAGGTTTCTTGTAAGTTAGATTTTTTTCAGCATAATGTCGTTGTAGCTGTCATAATGATTGGACAACTGAGATCATGGAGGGTATTCCTCAATAGAAAAATGGATAATTACCTTGCATATGTCTATTAACTTTTATCATGTATTTATACATATAAATGTTCTTCATGACTTGGTATATGACTGTTACAAGTTTGATTATGGTATATTTGTCCTCATGTACATAAATTACTTGACCAAAAATTGAGAGTTGAACTTCACACAGGTATGTATTTCTATGTTATGTTCTGTTCTGTTCTTTAGGATGTAATCTATAATTACTTGTTTGCTAATAAGCTTTTTCAAAAAATTGTCATGTAGTCCCGCTAACATATAATAAAATTCTATGAACACTAAAAGAAGAAGGCTTTAGAGGGTGCCAAAGAGAAGGCTGAAACCACAGCAGAACAAAGATGGTATGAAGGACACATTGAACAATGAGGTGCCGACTAGCGAGGTCGCAACAACTGAACTGTAGACACTTGCGACAAGCTTATTTTAAATTGTCAATGTAAAACTATAATTTGTATGAATTCAATGTTCAAACACACTGTAAATTATGAGTTTTTGTATGATATTCTTTAAAAGTTTGATACAATTTGCAGTAAATATATGCGAAAAAATGAAGTCTACAACAAAAATATGTGAAAAAATGAAGTCCAAAACAAATATATGAAAAAAAAAGTCCACAATAACTATATGCAAACTTCCTCAACAACCTCACCATTATTTGTTGTGTACTTTCTTTTTTGGATATATTTATTGTGTAGACTTTGTTTTTTTTCATATATTTGTTGCAGACTTCGTTTTTGCGCATATATTTGTTGCAAATTTTGGTTTTTTGCATATATTTATTAAGAACTTTATTTTTTCATATATTTATTGCGTAAACTTTAATTTTTTTGCATAGATTTGTTGTGAACTTTTTTTTTTTCATATATTTATTGCAAACTTTTTTTTTTTGCATATATTTATTATGGACTTCATTTTTTCAGAATCAAAACTTGCTCAGTTCATACAAAACATGTCATTTACATAATCAAAACCTACTCAATTAAAAATTACAGAATCATTTACAAACATACAATGAATCTCAGTTACACTCTTAAAATTTAACAGATTTAGAATTACAAAATATTAAACAAATTTACAAAATATTGAATAAATTTATGTTTTGTAATCATTATTGTTTGTATAAACATATATTTAACAAACATACAATGAATTACAAAATATTAAACAAATTTATATTTTACAACCTTAAAAACATACAATGAATCTCAATGTTTTTTTATAAAATATACAATTTACACTTAAATAATACAAAACAATTGAAGGTTATGTAGTCATTGTTATTGTAGATGCCTTATATGTGCTCGTAGCTCCTCGTTGACCTTATTTGTATTTTCGAGAAAGTCAGCTTGAGTCTGTAACATCTTATTCAACATATGGATTTCATCTAGTGCAATAATTAATTGAGTATTCGCCTTGAAATCAGTCTTTCTCTGCTTTGCCTCAACTTCCTCCTCCTCCTCCTCAATGGCTCTCTTTGTGGAGGGACTAACTACAACCTGCTGGGATACAACAACTATATCCTTGTCATCGATGACACGTACCATAGATGACAAGCTGATGTCTTCTCTGCTGTTGAACCACTCTTCAACTTTGGAGAGGAATAAAGTGGGGTAATCTTTCATTCGATCCTTTGTTTGCAGTGAGACATATTTGGATACAGTGCAAGAGAGATAGGGTTGCTGAAGAAACCCAAACTGTCGAACGACTCTACTGCCCATTTGGTGCTTAACTTTATTCATGTTGTGCAACCAAATGTTTGTCCCCACGATGTCCTCCCCCTTAACCATATTGTCATTCTCTTCCTTTGCTATCGCGTCTTCATAGGGGCACCACTTTACCTACAAAAGATCAAATAATTCATGGTTAGTCATATCATATTATGTTTTACGTAGAAAAAAATCATCAACAAAACTTATATTTGTCGTACTCGACTTATACAAGAACTTTGTAAATTGGGTACATTTTATCAATCTTCCACCAATCATCTCTTGGTTGCATGATCGATAAAATATTATAATATGTGGAAATCCATATAGACAGTCATCCATTCGATGCCTTGTAGTGGATATGTGTGCCTATATCCAAACCTGCAAGGATTAACAAAAGGATTAATATGGATTAATACACAGTAAAGTACATCAATAATGTTAAATAATGTTTGAGTATAAATCATAAGTCCTATTGCATAATAAAGAGATAAATACTTTTAACAACACCAATATTCTAGCCATGTTTTTTCTTTCACTCCTCGTGCTACTCAAACTTGCATATATGTGTGTAAGTGAGGCTACTCTCTATGCATATTGATCGACATGATCCAGGCCTTACAAAACTGAATATACAATGCATGGATCTACTTTTCACTAGTGTTGATAAATGAGCATGTCTCAAAGAAGTAGAGCAAAAATGCTCTAACTTCTTTATCCACTTTATTATCGACCTTCCCTCCAACACACAATAGTTTTTTTCTTTTTGGTCTCTCCTCCTTCTAGGATAAAAAAGGTCTTTCAACCATGATAACTTAATCCTTTCTCCATCAAATGCATCCTCCTTTGCTCCAAAATAAAAATTACACAACTGCTTCAAATCTCTCCACCGATGTCCATTCTCAGGCTCTACATGGCACATCAATTTGATGATTCGTTCTATGTCCTCCAACATGATGGTCATCTCAAAATCTCTGAAATAAAATGTGTTGGTTGTTGAATTCTAGAATTACACAATGGCCTCTAAGAGGGGGCGACCGATGTTCCATGGTGCAATCTTGAAGAATTGTCAGAAATGCATCCCATGCATCAACTCCTTGGTTTTCTCCATTAGTCTCATGAACCACTGGTGTGCTTGAAACCAATATAACTCATATGTGTAGGATGTTGAATCTTTTGGTTGCGGATCCCACAATCACGATTAATTTTACTGAAATCTGTCAAATGAATCATTCAATTACATTGAACTATAAGAATCAAACTAGTGCGTGTGGGTAATCCTAACAACATATTTCACACACATGAATCAATGAGAAAATAAATAGTTCGTGCTTTACACACACACACACACCAATTGTCCTAACAACATGTTTTACACATACATGAATCAACGAGAAAATAATAGTTCATGCTTCACACACACACATATATAGCATTTTACATATTAAATTACATTTTATAACTATTAATGATTGCCTAGAAGATAAATATATAATTGATACCTGCCCACGAACACTAGACCTTGTTTTTCATTGCAACATCTTCTTCAGAGCTTGCACTGTCTCCTTTAGGATCAAATGCTCGGGCATGTGATGATCCCCCTTATGATCGTTTAGTGTACTCTCCAACTCAGTATGAAAATCGTCCTCAACATCCGATCTAGCCACAGGACCCTGGGATACATCCATTTCCTGAGGATGATCCACATTAACCTTAATCTTTGGTTTCTCATCCTTCCCATGGTGAGGTATCTCCATCCTCATCTCACTACCGCCACTGCAACTGATTGCATCTTCAGCCTTATCTATCTGGGCATTCTGGTCTGCAACAATATTAGAGTGAACCAATGGGTCTCTTCTTTACCATTGAGTCATCCTCCCCTTCTTTAGATGCTTTCGAGATAAAAGACAAGACTGTGGTGACAAACCCTTCAACTTTTTCTGCATATTCTTTCTTAGATATGTGCAACTGTGAAATGGCTAGCTGCTGTTTGACTAACTTTTCTTGTATTTCTTGCTGAGTGTTTGTTAGGACCCAAAAAATTGAGCCATTTTTTTAAATATAGAGCACACAACCGAATAAATTTTTTTAAATCTTTGAAATCATTTTAAATGGAGATCATCACACAGTGAAAGTAATACAATTTCATAAAACAATATTTCTATTGATGTGTATGATAAGTTTACAAAATTACAGTGGTCAACTTCAATGATTCTTTACAAAAATTTACACTATAAATATTTTTAATGAAAACCCAAAACGCACACACAGCCTCAAGGTATAGAAGAGTCCACGATCCAGTTTCAGGTATACTCCAGTTCACTGGATCCGCTGCCACCAAGGCCGCCTACTCATGTGTACTTGAAAAGAGGAAAGAAAGCAAGAGTGAAACAAACAACATGTCTCAGCAGGTAACATGACTGGCTATCTTGCTAAGCCAAACTAGACTCCATCCAAGTCCAAGGCTCAACACTTTTCTAAATCTTGACTCCTTGCGGGATTTGACTTGACCCAACCTCTAACTCTAGAGGTAACACTACAAACCATGCACAGCCTAAATACCTGCATCTTTTTTATTTCTTTCTTCACTTAAGTTCATCTTTTGCTTTTTACCAAATGCACACAAACAATTATTTAAGTTTTGATAGCATTACTGTTTCCACAAAGGCACAACTGCTCAGGCTGTTATAGGCTTGTTGATTTACATGGGGGTGTATTTTCAATAGAGTACTTTACATATTTTATGAACCTCACCAACACCAAGGTTCATAACCCTTCGTCAAGGCATTTCTTTTCTTGAAAAAAGTCATAGTGCACTACCGTTAGCGTACATAACTTGATCTCGAAGACAAAGGAGTCTTTGTCTCTTAAGCGACTGTGGTTAAAGATTGGTCCACCCTAGTGACCAAGGAAGGGCCTACAACAACACCACACCACCACCAGCTGAGAAAAAGTCTATCGTCAACTCAACACATCCCATGGGGTTGGTGAAAACTTATTCTCAAGGCGAGTACAAAGTCACTTAAGGTGATAAGTTACCACATCTTTCAAGGCATAACCAAACTAATGTGTAACTTATTTCATGTTTAATTAAAAATTCATTTTTATTTTTTGTTCACATCGTACCCTCTAGGTATGCAGGGCCTTGCCCAAGAAGTTACACTAAAATCTCTAACTTAAGAGAAATGATCTTCTTTAAAACTAGTGCACCCACCTCATTGCACTCTTAGGTCACCTACATGCTTGAAGCTCTAAGCTCAATGAAACCTTTGATGTAGATTCAGCAAGAAGCCAATCCATGATCCAAAAGGATCATGATGCACAGAAGCTATGGGTAATTTGAAAACTGATAGTTTTCAATGCAGGGAAGTTTGGACCCTGTTGCGCTCCAAATTGAAGGACAATGCCAAAATAGATTCTGAAGATAACAAATTTCTCTTCAATGAATATGAAAACTTGCAAATTCGACTACTGATGGTCGAGATATGGACCGGACACTAGATCAATAGATCGGTGTTCATAGGTGGGTATGTTGGAACTGTCCAGTATGAACATGTCAGAATGGGACTATTCTTGATGGATTCAATCAATGACCCATACATAAAAGTTGTAAGAAATTTAGTTTTAAAATCAAGAAAACTAAAATCACTCAAATCAAATATCGCATGACTCCGATACGACCCGAGCAAGATGGCAAACTGGTATAATCCTTAATAGTCACCTTTAGGACTATTCTATTCTTTCCAAGACACTTTTAACCATATAAAAGATTGATTCAACAAGTTTGTTTAACATCAAAGTTGTAGATAACTTAATTACAGAATCAAAGAAACAAAAATCACTTTAATCAAAGTTCAGATGATTGTGATATGAACCAAATAAGGAGTCAGACTATTACAGTATTGACAGTCACCAAAATGGCTATTTTCTCAGTTTCAAACCAATTTTGATAGTCAAAATGAATGAATCAGAAAATATGCTAAACATATAAGTTGTAGCCATAAATGTTAGATTTCTAACACGCTATCATACAATAATTTTCATGGAATAAATTAAGAGTTATGCTTCGATTAGTGTGACTGTGTTTGATACACAGACAATCACAAAACCAAATTATGTTTACACGATTTAACAATAAATTTAGTTTTATCCAATTTTAATCTTAGGGGTTTACCATTCGCACACACACACTTCTAAATGTATATTCTTCAATGTCAAATCCCTTCCACCTTAACTTTGGTTAGTCTAATAGAAATCAAATCACAATTCAAGTTCTAAAAAAAACTAACTAGCATAATTTTTTTTCACAGGATGTAAATTCAGGAAATGCAATTTCTTAATCACTCTAGATATTAGATCTACTGAAAATTGAGTGTATATATTCTCAAACCAGATTCGATGAGAGTTTATAAAAATTCTTAAACGGGCCACAGTTCACTGAAGCAGTCACACACACAACCACGAGAACCTCACCCAAGTGAAAGGTGAAACAAGAGGACAATAATTTGATAGAGACTTGTGTAGGGCTTGGACAACACGTGGTCCAGTACAACAACTCGATGGTGAGGTCTTCAAGAGAACATGGTCATTTCTTTAACAGCAATACATGATTTTTAACACACAATAGCACAACCACAAGTTTCCTATGCCCTCTTTTTTTCAGCAACTAATAGGACATGTCTTTGTAGCTTTCACTTTTCAGCTCCAAGGGCTTCACATGATCAAGATGGGCCCTCAGAGCATCTGGTCCTCACAAATGATGCTGCAACCAAGTTCACACCAAAGAGGAGGCTCCAAGTACTTTAGAAAAATCGTCCAAAAGAGAGAAGGCTTCCTTTCTTCTTCTTTTTTTCTTTTGTTTTGTTCCAACAAATTTTTTTGCAAGCAAAAGAGCATGCCCTCCATGATTTTTTGGGCTCTCTTTAAAGGGGGAGATAGTAGCATGGCCTCCCATTGGTCACGTTGGAGGCCACCTACCCATTGTCCAATTTATGTCATCTTTGAAAAGAGCATGGAAGCTCCCAAGGCCACCACTTGAAATGGGAATAAGAGATCACCTTGAAATAATTATTTTTTGTCTTTTCTCAATAGCCACATTAGACTTCCATAGCTATTCACATTTTCTTTTAATCTCTTTAAACTTTCACATAGTCACCTCTCACATGACCATTAAGAAAGCTCTATTTAAAAGGCTTTCAAAAAACTCCTTTATGTTTTGAAAATTTCACAAACCTCAACCTCTTCACTTGAGGTCCATATTGGTCCTTTTATAGGGGCACCAATTTGGATCCAGATATGAGGAATTGGATCTTGGATAAGATCCAAAGCTTCAAATGGATCTCTAAAGTGATCTAATAATTTTTTATATAAAAATTAAATTTGCAAAAAAAAAAAATCTACCCAATTATCCCATACACCCTCCAATGCCATAAAATAATCCTACTAGATATCAGAACTATCCAGATTCATAAAATTCAGCACCTAAAAAAAAAAGAAAAAAAAAAGAAAAACACACAATTGATTCCAATATTCGCAAAAATGAAATTGCCACACAAGGTAATTTCTAAGAAACTCAAAACAAAATTCTCAAAAATTGAGATATGCCAAAAAGGAGTTACCCCAGAGATCCATTTTGACCCGAATAGGTTTGAATGAATTTGGTTCTTTTAGTGTATTGCATCCCGAATCGGGTCTGGAGAGTTGGATTCACATCCAACTCGTCTTTAATGCTTTGGTCATCTGGATGCTTCACATCATCCCCCCCAGGTTGAAAAGGCTTCATCCATGTAGCCAAATCCTCGTCAAGCATGCCACCATGGTACCACTCTGAATGCTTGACGTTGAACACATCAGAAGTCTTGAAATGTGCTGGCAGCTTCACCCTGTAAGCATTGTTATTTATAATATTAGTAATTTTGCAAGGACCAATGCGCCTATGCGCTAACTTACCATGCAATCTTTCTTTTATTAAAGTAACCCACATAAGATCTCTAGTTTTGAAAATTACCTATCAGTGCTTCTTATCATAGCGAGATTTGTACTTATCTATGCTCTCTTGTAACTTTTGATGTACCTATTTATGAATATCTTATAGAAAAGAAATACAATCTTGTACGGAATTTAAAATAGGAGAAAATGTGTTAGAACCATATAAAACAAAAAATGGACTAAAACCAGTTGATCGATTCATAGACTTTTTAAATGCAAATTCAGCTTGCGCAAGGATGTGTGGCCAAGACTTAAGTTTGTCATTTATTAAAGCTTATAATAAATTTCCTAATGACCTATTAACAACTTTAGTCTGGCCATCCATTTAAGGGTGATGCACAACACTAAAATGCAAAGAAGTGCTTAACTTTTTCCATAGTTGTCTCTAAAAATAACCCACGAATTTAACATCCCTATATGATGTGATAGTTTTAGGAATTCCATGCAACATATATGTTTCCTCTTAAAACAAGTTCACCATATGAGATGCATCCATGGTTTTCCTACAGGGTATGAATCTAACCATTTTCGAGTACCTATCTACTACAATAAAAATGAAATCTAATCTATGCAAAGTTTTAGGCAGTCCTAACACAAAATTCATGGTTATGTCTTATGAGGGCTTCTCTGAAATAGGTAAAGGTAAATACAAGTCTGTGTTGGTAACATTACCTTTTGCTATATGACATGTATGACACTTTTCTACGAACCTATTTACATATTTTCACATATGGGACCAAAAATAAGTCGAGAAAACTAATTTCATAGTTTTGTCTCTACCAAAATATCCCTCATTATGTAATTTTGAAATGAATCTAAGCTTAAGGGAACAATCATGTATACAAAGCAAATTTTCTTTAAATAAAAAACCATCAACCAAAGAGAATTCATCATGATTATTTTTATTTACTTCGTTAATACTTTTTAAAAAATAGTTATCATTGGCATATAATGAAGTAAACTCTTCAAAACCCCAAACATATAATTTCATGGTAGAAAGTAACATATTTTTTCTACTTAGCACATCAACTACCACATTGTCATTTTTTGCCTTATGTTTTAAAACAAAGGCGGTTCTTGTAAATATTCGACCCACTTGAATCTATATGCATTTGGTTTATGTTGACTATTGATATACTTTAATGCTTCATGGTCAGTACATAGGATGAACTCTTTATGCACTAGATAATGTTGCCAACTTAGCACCCTAATTATAGCATAGAATTCTTTGTTATAGATACTATATTTGAGCTTGGTTTCATTCAAATTTTCAATAAAGTAGGCAATATGTTTGCTTTCTTGACTTAACACAACTCCTATGCCCACGTGAGACACATCACAAGATAACTTGAAAGTAAGTTTAAAGCTTGGTAAATTCAAGATAGATGTGAAATAAAGATAGGATTTTAAAAGCTCAAAAGACTTTTGGGCTTCAGGATTTTATTGAAAGGTTTTACCTTTTATGCAATCCGTCAAAGGAGCAACAATATTGCTAATATATGAGATAAACCTCCTATAGAAGGAAGCTATTCCATAAAAGCTCCTAACCGCAGTGATAAAGTTTGACACGGGCCAATCTCTAATAGACTCAACCTTTGATGGGTCGACGAAAATTACTATAGTCGACACCATATATTCTAAAAATAAGACGTTTGTGGTGAGGAACACACACTTATCCACTTTGGCATAAAATTGTTCCTTCTTAAGCATGTCAAAGACCAATCTCAAATGTTGTAGGTGCTCAGGTTCACTCCGACTATAGATAAGAATATCATCAAAGTACACCACCAAAAATTTTCCTATACAAGGTCTAAAAATTTGGTTCATTATCCTCATGAAAGTGGATGGAGCATTTGATAACTCAAAGTGCATCACAAGCCACTCATAAAGACCATCACAAGTCTAAAAAGTTGTTTTCCACTCATCCCTGGGTCTAACTTTAATTTGGTGATATTTGCTTTTTAAATCTAACTTGGAGAATATCTTAAATCTGTCACTTGGAGAATGTCTTAAATCTGTCAATTGGTCTAATAGATCATCTAATCTAGGAATTAAAAACCTATACTTAACAATGATCTTATTGATAGCTCGACTATTAATACTTGACAAGGTCATATGGCAAGTCATTCCTCACAAGCATTGCAACTTCAAGGCCAAGTAAGACTCCCCAGATCTTTCTCTTTCACTTCTTTCTCAAAATTTTCTGGGTTTTTTTAGGGTTTGATGATAGCACTGATCGCTCAGCGGTTAGTTTTGATCTTCTTGCAGAACGACAACATATAATTTCTACAGTAACCAGTAAATTGTCATTTATAAGGGTGAACACAACTACTCCAGGTTACTAGATCAACCTGGCCATGCATGGGTATGAAATCACATTCAACCCTTTAAGCATTTCTTCTAATTTTGAAATTAAGAACAAATGAAAAAAAATGGTTATCAACAAGTTGACTTATCACTAGTTGCTTAATGAGGGCTAGTTCAATGTTTTAAACTCCTAAGGAGCTAACTTTGATGATAATTGGTGTATTTCCAATGTTAGCATAAAGGGTATGCACTCATGAACTGTTTTATTTCAAATGTGAATATCAAATAGTTGTGAAGAATATTAAGATCATTGTAGATAAATGTTCAGTTCAATGTATTTGGAATTGATGTTCAGGGATGCAGATTTATTGAGCTTGAGAGGTGATTATTATTTGGAATGCATCCACAACTTCTACCTTGCTTTATTAGTGTCATTGTATCTCTGTGTTTCATATCGAGGAAAAAAAAGGCTTATTCATATTCCCTAATAAAGCACTAATATATTGTTCATCCACTGGTGGTGTTGGTCTTAGTCCTTCATCCGTTAATTGATGTATTTTTATAAATGGTGTAGCAAAATTTTGTCTTCAGAGCAGAGATCTCGAGTGGTATTTCTATTGCCCTTGAGACAAAAAATATGCAAATGGGCCTAGAACAAACAATGCAACATTCATTATTTTTTTTTTGCAGATTTATAGCCTATAACGGCGAGATCACTGTCTCGCCGTTATAGGTGAGATCACTGTCTCGCCGTTATAGCCTATAACGCTGAGTCAATTCTCCCCATTATAACCTATAATGGCAAGATAGGGATCTCACCATTATATCCTATCTCGTTGTTAAAACAACCTCACTGTTAAAGATTGCTATGCCGCTATTGGTGTTCTCAGTTCCGACAAGATTCATTGCTGGTGTTGGTTCACCCTTTAACGGTGAGTTATAAATGTTCATTATTACTCAACAAAGTCTATTTTTTTTATGACTTTTCGATGAGAATTCTTGCCATTATAGTTCTATAACAGCAAGAAATAGGGCAGTAGCGACGAGATATATTGCTGCTATTGACCTGCATCCTTGTAGTATGGGGTGCAGTGTTTTAGTTTTTATACTAAATTGTTTCACACATAAATTTTTGCGAACTTTATGACATATGTGTAGAATTTGTTAGGTATGTGCGATGTTCCAAAGTTTGAGAGTAACACAGGTTCACACATAATTTTATGTGAAATTCATGACATATGCGTAAACTTCATTAGGTATGTGTAATGTTCTGAAGTTCAAGATTAACATGAAGTTCACACATAATTTTATGTGACCTTCATGATGTCTGCAAAAAAAATTTGCAGAATTCCTTTTAAGTGGGAGTTTGCGTTCCCCAAGGAGCAAAACGATATATCACACACTTTGTTAATTCTTCACGAGCGAGGGTTAAAAAGGTCATAAGAAAGTTGGGTATTTAAGATTTTGAACATAGGGAGAATAGCAAAAATTTTGGGTTATTTCGGAAAACACATCATATTTGTCGTAAAGTATGGTCATTTTATGTCTGCCTAACCCTAGCTTGCCTTTTAAAAAAAAATGTATATACCTTTTACCCATGTTTCGTACTCTAGATTCAGATGTGGAGGATAAAATAAAAAGACAAATTGAGAATCCTATTTGATGGTATTTGCCGGGTTACTTTCTATCCGCGAGGAGGATAAATGCCGATTCTTAACATGCCCAAGTTAATATATAATTAACTTTGTTGCTGCTTGTATTGTTAATAAATTAATGTTAGGAGATAAATTACAAATTTGTGTGGAAAGCTTTTGGTGCCATCTTTTCTTATCGAGTTCCTCATTTTCCAATTGTTGTCGAAATAGAATAAATAAATGTCTTTCCTTGATTCTTTTTACCACATGAGAAAACCAATCTTGCTACTTCAATCAAGAGTTATGCTCTCACCGTGATTGGTGGAAGTTGAGGCTTAATTCATTATTTGGAATGATCCATATCTCCTAATATTTATTATGAACATTCCAAATGTCTCCTACTTTGACGAATATGGCAGCCCAGTTGTTTCTTGTATTAGTTACTACCTTCCCTTTGTCTTTGTTAAACAATTCAACTAGGATTTGGACAGACTCCTACCAGTTATACAACTATACCATTGGGTTTTGAACATGCAACATCCCAACACAAGGTGACCTGCACTCGCTGCTCCTACCAGACAAGCGATCCCCCATTGGTTAAAAGGTGTATACATTTAGGTGTACTTTGTTACATCCATTTTTATTTTTAAGAAAAATGAAAACAAATTTTAAATCAGGTGATTATGACATACGTATAGTTTTTTAAGGTTTTCAAATATTGATGGCTCATGATGTACCAAAATTTCACCACCTGAAAAATCTACGTTTCTTATGATTCCCCTCCTCTCTCTCTCTCTCTCTCTCTCTCTCTCTCTCTCTCTCTCTCTCTCTATATATATATATATATATATATATATATATATATATATATATATATATATATATATATATATAGAGTGAGAGTGGTAGCTGCAGCACTCACGTTGCTGGCGATGGACGCTCAACACTTTTTATGAAAAAACACCTTTTAGCAGAGCTTTTGAAGCGCCATTAAAGTCTCAGCGAACACTTCAAAACGTCACTAAATAACAGAAACAAAAATGCTGAGCATTTAGCGACACTTTTAAGCATTACTAAAGATCCCAGTAGGATTGGGACCTTTAACGACACTTCAAAAGAGACACTAAAGCTCCTGTTTTGTGTTTTTTACACATTTTTTAGGAAAAAACTCACTGAGTTGTCCATCACATGCGCATGATGGACGCTCTGCGCATGTGCGTTCCCACTACAAAAAAACAGTTGATTAGCGACGACATTTAGCGACGGAGTTATATCGTCGCTACTTAGCGACGGATTAACAAGAGAAATGAATCCGTCGCTATATTTGTAGAATTTTACGAAACTAGCGACAGATTATATTCCCTCGCAAAATTCGTCGCTACGTAGCGACGGATTGTGCGAGAGAATATTTTGTCGCAATAAATACGGCAGTTAGCGACGGAATTGCGACGGCTAAAATTCCGTTGCAACATAGCGACGGCCAGAGCGACGAAATATTTTTTGTCGCCTTTTTGTTTTTTGAATTACGATGGCTTAGCGACGGAATTAATCCGTCGCTAAATGTCGCATTACCCCTAATCCCAGCCCTCTTTTTCCTTTCTCCTTTCGCTGCTCCCGCCCGCCGCCCTCTCCCTCCTGCCGCCCTCTTCCTTCGGCCGCCCTATACATCCCGTCGACCTCTCTGCCGGCCCCCACCGTTCGCCGGAGGTCGATCTCCGTCAACCTTCCGCTGCCGCCGCCGCTGCCCGGAGCAACCGCAGGTACACCGTTAAATGGATTGGGGGTCGACCCCCTGCGTTTTCCGACAGGGGGTCGACTCTGCCAGGCGGTCGACCCCGGTAGGTGGTCGACCCCCTGCCGTGTCCGGCCGGGGGTCGACCCCCCGCCGTGTCCGGCAGGGGGTCAACCCCGACAGGGGGTCAACCCCTTTTGATGTCCGGCAGGGGGTCAACCCCCTGCCGTGTCCGGCCGGGGTCGACCCCCTGCCGTGTCCGGAAAGGGGTCAACCCCCTGCCTTGTCCGACAGGGGGTCAACCCCTTTTGATGTCCGGTCGGGGGTCGACCCCCTGCCGTGTTCGGCCGGGGGTCGACCCCCTGGTTTCTTGCTCTTCTTTTTCTTTTTTCAGAAATTAGGGTTTTTATTTTATTTTCATTGTTTAGTTTTCTTTGATTTTCATTGATTAGGATTTTTTATTTTGATTTTCATTTATTAGGCAATTGAATCAAATTTCTTAAATTAAGGCTATTTGTAGTTAATTTAATTATGGTTTTTTATTTGATTTTGTTTTATTAGGGCTTTGAATCAAAATTTAAAAATTAGGGCATTTTATAGTTAATTTGATTAGGGTTTTCTTGGATTTGATTAGAGATTTTAGAACCATCAAACAAGCCTTAAGAACCATAAATAAGAGTCTAAATAGATGTTTTTATTTTATTTGAATAAATTACAAAAGCCTGTGCACTCTGTTTGCAAAAACTAGCTCAACTTTTAGATTATTACATTGTAGTGCCTGCTTATCCATGATAAAATTCAATAGCCACTTGGTGTATAGAATTACTCTTTTTCCTTCATTGTTAATATCCACTCTTACGTTCTTTTGTTATTGGAATAAGAGATAAATATTTTAACCTTTTTTTTTTTCTAACCATATATGGCCAACCAATTAGTTTATAAACAGGCGTGTTCTTTTTATAAATCATTTGTTTAGAGTGAGTTTTTTTTCATGGTGACTTCATTTTAAAACATCATTTTTTTTTGCAGATTTCTCAACAGAACTCGCTTGTGCCCCGCCACCCGTGGTAAGTAAGTGACAAAAACAATGCAAATCGGGTAAATACCCGTGGTGAGTAAGTGATGCAAGCGCATCACATGTTATTTAATTTATTGAATGTAACACTTTATTGTTCACACACTCACTTAGTTGTTGATATCTAGGACTGCTTTGTTGGAGTTCGGAGATCATGCTGAGCATGATTTTAATATATGAATATGGAAGTGTTCTTATTTTTGGAGTACGGAGTCCATGCTATGCATGGTAGTAGTTAGTGGGATATTGAAGTGTGTTTGCTGCAGGTACATGTTTGACATTTGTTTGATATGAATTATTTCGATGTATTGCAATGTTTGATGTGATTGTATCCATGCTTACATGTAGTTACTTTCAATTTGATTATGTCTTCCATGTGAAATTGTATACTGAAAGCATGCTTCAAATGAATGTATCGTGTCATAAATAGTTTGCACATGAAAATATTAAGTTATCAATGCATGCATCATAATTCTTGTGATTGTATGACATCATATATTGCATGATAAATTTGATATTTTCTTCATCATAGCATTCTGATGGTTCTCTTTTAACTGGTTAGGATACTATTCGTAACATCATACGACAGAATGACTGCAAACCGTGAATGGATGTACCGTAGGATAGTGGACAATGATTTATCGCATGAATATATGGATGGTGTCGACAGTTTTATTGAATTTGCAACGGCAAGTGTCAGTACGGTAGATCCCACAGGTCGGATTAGGTGTCCCTGCAAGATTTGTAAGAATAATCGATTTGTAGAACCTCATGGCGTTAGACATCACCTATACAGGAAGGGTTTTGTGAGTGATTATCAGAACTGGATGTTTCATGGAGAAGAATTTAGAAACGATTTTGATGCACGGGTGAATGTGGTGCACGATAATCCATATACGAATTTGATATTTGATGTTGCAGGAACAGAACTGGGCTCTGCTATGAGTTCTAGTGATGTAAGAACTGCCGTAGATGAAGAATCACCAAACGATGCAGCTAGTAGATTTTATGATTTACTTAGAGATGTTGATGAGCCACTTTGGAACGGTTGTGAGAGTTACACTATCTTGTCTGCAGTTCTTCAACTAATGAATTTGAAGTCTGAGTATAATTTGAGTCAATCATGTTTTGACCGTTTATGCATGATTGTGAAGAGTATGTTGCCTAAAGATGAGAAATTGCCACAAAATTTCTATCGTGCGAAAGTTATGGTCAACGCTCTAGGTATGGGTTACAAAAAGATTGATGCTTGTCCAAATCACTGTATGTTGTATTTCAAGGAGCAGGAAAACGATATATCATGCCCGTCATGTGGGCATTCTCGGTTCAAGCCAAAGACAAGAGGCAATGGTAGCACGAGATCAAAGGAAGTTTCATACAAGTCGCTCCGCTACTTTTCTATCACTCCTAGATTACAGCGATTGTATATGTCTTCAAGGACAACTAAACACATGAGATGGCATGCAAATAAAGTTCGACACGATGAAAACAAGATCACGCATCCTGTTGACGCTGAAGCTTGGAAGCACTTTGATCGTACTCATCAGAACTTCGCAATGGAAGTGCGAAATGTTAGACTTGATCTATGTACAGATGGATTTAATCTATTTGGGGGTAGATCAACTCCATACTCATGCTGGCCAGTATTTGTAACTCCATACAACCTTCCACCAAGCTTGTGTATGAAACATCTAAATCTTTTCTTGTCTCTGTTGATCCCTGGTCCGACCTCACCTGGCCAAAATCTTGATGTATATCTCTGTTGATCCCTGGTTTTACCACGTATGATGCCCACAAAAAACAAAATTTCAACATGAAGGCCGCTGTTCTATGGACAATCAGTGACTTCCCTGCATATGGTATGTTATCTGGTTGGAGCACACATGGGAGGTTGGCTTGTCCATACTGCATGGAGGATTCCAAAGCTTTTAGATTGAGGCATGGAAGGAAGCCTTGCTGGTTTGATTGCCATCGTCGATTTCTACCCAGCGATCATCCGTTCCGACGTCAAAAGAATGCATTTACAGCAGGCACAACCGAAACAGAAGGTCCATCCTCAAGATTGTCTGGCATAGGGATTCTAAGAAGATTGCGATACTTTCCAGATGTATTAACAGATGCCCGCAGTCCTACACCCTTCCGTGGTTTTGGGAAGGATCACAATTGGACGAAAAAATCTATTTTTTGGGAACTACCGTATTGGCCGACCCTATTGATACGACATAATTTGGATGTGATGCATGTAGAGAAAAATGTGTTTGATAATGTGTTCAATACAGTAATGAATATTAAAGGAAAAACGAAGGATAATCCGAAGGCCCGTATGGATTTAAAATTAATATGTAAAAGACCAGAATTGGAACTCAAAGAGTATAATGGCAAAGTACTGAAACCAAAGGCAAAGTACGTGCTCGGACCTAATCAAATAAAACATGTATGTCAATGGTTGAGACAACTGAGATTTCCAGATGGATATGTCTCTAACATTGCTCGGGCTGTGAAGATTGACGATGGACAGTTATATGGGTTGAAGAGCCATGATTGTCATATCTTTATGCAACGATTGATACCCCTAGCATTCCATGATATGTTAGACAAACCTATATGGGGGGTATTGTCTGTGTTGAGCAGATTTTTCAGAACATTGTGCGCATCGGAGGTCGTTGTATTAGATGTAAAGAATCTCGAGGACTCTGTCATCACCACTGTTTGTCTGTTAGAAAAGATATTTCCGCCAGCATTTTTCGATGTTATGGAACATTTGATCATACATCTGCCATATGAACTAAGGGTTGGTGGCCCTGTGCAATATCGATGGATGTACCCATTTGAAAGGTATATGTTTTTTTATATTTGTCCCTTTAATGACAGATATTTAAAATTTGAAATGTATATTCTTGTCAGATGCATGTTCGACCTAAAAAAAAAGGTTCGTAATAAAGCAAGAGTAGAAGGCTCTATTTGTGAGGCGTACACTTTAGAAGAGATTTCAAATTTCTCATCTATGTACTTCGAACCTCATATTCCAACACGTTACACATGCCCGCCCCGTAACGATGATGGAGAACAAGTAACTGTAGCTGACAAGCTGTCAATATTTCAACCACTTGGGCATGCATTTGGTAGTTGCCGATCAAGGCTATTGACAGATCGAGAGCAAGATGCAACACACATCTATATTCTTTTTAATTGCTCAGCGATCGACCCATACATCGAGTAAGTATATGTATATGCAACTCAATTATAAATCCTTTTATGTTCTATATGTGGATACATGACTCGGTAATATAAGTATTTGTGGTTTGCAGACGATTTGATCTGGAGTTGCAAAACGAAGTTTCACATCTCACTGATGCAGAAGTACAAAAAGAACGTGAAACTAAGTTTGTGGAGTGGTTGAAACAGTTGGTAAAGAAGCTAACATAAATTTTGTACTTATAAACAACACTAAGTTACTTAATTGATCGTGATCACAATCATTGTTTATGTTTGTGCGTAGGTTCGCAATGGTGATGTTAAAGATCAAAGAATATGTGATTTAGAAAATGGTCCGACCAAAGTTGTGCAATGCTACAACGGGTATATCGTAAATGGTTATCGATTCCATACAAAAGACTACGGTATAAACAAATCAACGATAAATAGTGGCGTGTGTGTCAAGGGTAGCAGCTACGGTGAAAATGAACATGATTACTACGGTGTTATAGAGGAAATAATGGAGTTGACTTACTTAGGCATGAATAACAGGGTTACGATATTCAAGTGTCATTGGTTTGATCCAACTGCAACAAGACTCGACAAAGCTTCAGGCATTGTGGAGGTGAATCATAAATCCAGGTTTGGAACATATGAACCATTCATATTAGCCTCGCAAGCTCAACAAGTTTATTATACTTCATATCCGAGTATAAAAAAGTCAGATAGAAATGAATGGTGGGCAGTTTGCAAGGTGAAATCCAAACTATACCCCGAGTATGATCAGTTACAGGAAGATGAGTTAGCTGAAGACAGTGATTACTATCAATCAGATGATGTTTGTGACTTCGCTTATGGTCACGATGTTGCGCATGATATGCATGTCATATCTCCATTGGCCGATGAAACATTCATAGAGGAATGTGATCCAAATGATGTACCAAGTGGATGGGCAAACAATGAAGAAGAAGAAGAAGAAGAAGAAGAAGAAGAAGAAAGTCAAACTAGTGACGAGGAAGAATTCTCAAGCTAGTGAGCAAAATCTTATACTACAAACCTCTATTTAAATGCATTGTAATACTTGATGTGAGTTGTATTGCAATACTTGGTGTGAATGATTAAAAATTTTAGTTGAATGTATTGTAATACTTGATACGAATGATTCGAATGCATTGTAATACTTGATGTGAATGATTTCAATTATCTGAATGTATTATAATTTATGCAATTAACGAATGATTTGAATTAGTGCAATACTTGATGTCAATGCTTTGAATTATTTGAATGCATTGCAATGCTTGATGTGAATGACTTGAATGCATTGTAATACTTGATGTGAATTATTTGAATGTATTGTATGACATATGTTATTTGTTAGAATATGGTTCGTGGAGGTTATAGTGGTCGCTCATCCAGTAGTAGCCAGGCTCAACCTTCATCTTCATGGGCTCCTGTGATAGGTATATCATATAACTAATTAGATGCTTGATTAGTTCAAATGCACATTTTGAGAATTTCTAATGTATTTTTTTACAGATGATGTTGCGCCTGTACACGACCCACCTACACCAGTTGATCACACAAGTCAACAGCCAACACAGAAAACAGGGTCTTCTCAGGCTGGCACAAGAAGACTCATTCGAATAGTGTATATCGATAATCGATCGTAAGTATTTTGTTTTCAATTATTGCATATCTTTTAAATATTTTATATTGATATTTACTGTGTAACAATTCATGTGCAGCACGAGGTTTGAGCCACAAGAAGTAGTACGGGAGATTAGGAATTCACTTCTTCAACATCTACCAGGACCAGTTGCTCAATGGAAAGAGTACCCAAAGGAGGTGTTAGACAGATTGTGGTCCTCATTCATGGTATATAGTTGTTCCTCATAGTTAATTTGTTTCATATTTAATTTATTTAAGCAATGTCTACTAACTTTCTGAAAATATTTGTAGGTTTTGAATCGCTTCGCAACTACGGTGAAAGAAAATGATGCAAGGAAGGTGTGGCAGAAGGTGGCTGCCAATCGATTTGCAGACATGCTGCACACTATGAAGACTGCAGCAAAAAAAGCATCTGGCGTAGTAGATGATCCATTACTGTGGAAGGGCCATGGTCTTATTACTATCAGGAGAGATTACTGGGATGAAATGTGCGATAAGTGGGCGGGAGATGCATTTAAAAATCGCTCTGCGAAGGCTTCACAAAATCGATCGAAGATGCCCGAAGCCCATCTACACACAGGTGGATCTAAGACATTTGGGAGCCACCTAAAGAAAATGGTAACTCATCAATATATAATATTAATTTTATAAGTATTGTTGCAAACTTGTGTACTAAATCTTTTGTCATTTAACTTCGCAGGAAGCAGAAAAAGGAGGCAGTGTACCATATAAGGATGTGTTTGTAGAGACACATAAACGGAAGACCACGGGAGTCTTTGTATCAGAGAAGGCGAGAACGACAATGGTATGTATTAATTCTATTAATAATCATTGCAATATATATGCAAGTTATCATAATGTTATCATTAATTATTAATGAATACTTTAAACATTATTTTGTAGGAGGCATATGAGCAACAGATGGTAGAGCGATATGGCGAAGACGCTACTCAGCATCCATCATTTGATCCTACAGCATGGGTGACTGCAGCAGGTGAACCCAAAAAAGGTCGCGTGTTCAGGTTTGGGAGTAATATGAACACTTCACCAGTTATTGGTTCTTCCAGTTACGGCTCACCGACTTCTTGCGCCGACATAAGCTCCAAGCAGCCGACTATTCTTTCCAGTGATGATGTACGCGAGATCATTAATGAATCACTGAATAACTACTTCTAATACACCGTCGCCCCCTTTCTCCGAAATGAGATCAAGGCCGCTGTTCAGGATAGGGGATCTTCGATTCCAGGTCTCTCTCAGGTATAATCACATATATAGTTTTTTTGACTGTCTTAAAGCACATCTGAGCATGGTAGAATCACATATAGAGTTTTTCTAGATGCCTTAGAACACATATGAACATGCTATAATCACATATTCATTTTTTTTACTGCCTTAGCACACATATGAGCATGATAGAATCACATATAAAGTTGCTTTGCCTGCCTTAGAGCACGTATGAGCATGCTATATTCACATATTCAATTTTTTGACTGCCTTAGCACACATACGAGCATGATCGAATCACATATATAGTTTTTTGCCTGCCTTAAAGCACATCTGAGCATGGTAGAATCACATATAGAGTTTTTTTAGATGTCTTAGAACACATATGAACATGCTATAATCACATATTCAATTTTTTGATTGCCTTAGCACACATATGAGCATGATAGAATCACATATATATATATATATATATATATATATATATATATATATAACTTTTTGTCTGCCTTAGAGCACATATGAGCATGATAGAATCACATATAAAGTTTTTTTGACTGCATTAGAACGCATATGAGCATGCTATAATCACATATTCAGTTTTTTGACTGCCTAAGAATACATATGAGCATATTATAATCACATATTCAGTTTTTTGACTGCCTTAGCACACATATGAGCATGCTATAATAACATATAGAGTTTTTTTACTGCCTTAGAACACATATGAACATGTTATATATCATTTATGATAGAATCACATATAAAAATTTTTGCTTTGCCTGCCTTAGAGCATATATGAGCATGCTATATTCACATATTCAATTTTTTTACTGCCTTAGCACACATACGAGCATGATCGAATCACATATATAGTTTTTTGCCTGCCTTAAAGCACATCTGAGCATGGTAGAATCACATATAGAGTTTTTTTAGATGCCTTAGAACACATATGAACATGCTATAATCACATATTCAATTTTTTGACTGCCTTAGCACACATATGAGCATGATAGAATCACATATAGAGTTTTTTTATTGCCTTAGATCACACATGAGCACATGATAGAATCACATATAGTGTGTAATTTATTTCATTATATTTTGTTTATCAATACTGACTGTTCTTTTCTTGTGTAGGCTGCTAGCGATAATCAGGGTAGTGGAGCTGAAGGGATAGATAAAGACAATGAACAAGAAGACGCACAAAATCTTGGCGATGATTAGAGGACTGTGTTGAAGAAGTTCTATTTTTTTTATTTTTCCTAATTGTAATTGTTGAATTGTAAATAATTAAACTTCTTAATTTTAAGGTGGAACGATTAATTGTTGTAGATACTTGTTATATGAATTTTTTTGTGTGGTTTGTTTTTTATTTACAGGAAATATAAATTGTACAGGAAATAGAAATTGTACAGTTCTCGGTAATTAATTTTCAAATAATTTTTTTTTAATTTTTTTTCGTGTTTGCGACGGAACCATCCGTCGCTATTCATATTAATCTAGCGACGGCGTAGCGACGGAATTAAATCCGTCGCCAAGCCGTGGTCCCCGTTTAGTACCGGCGGATTGGCGACGGAATATAGCGCTCGTTATTCCGTCGCAATTAGCGACGGACCTTGCGACGGAATAATTCCGTCGCCAGTTAGCGTCGAAATATTCGCGACATAAGCATATTGTCGCCTCGTTGTCGCTAATCCGTCGCTAACCATGTTAGCGACAGATTAGCGACGGATTAGCGACGGAATGTGGTCGTCGCTAATCTACTACTTTGTTGTAGTGTCCGTTTAAGCAGTTATAGATTAAGCAACTACCACTTTTCCTATGAGTGAGTGTTAGGCGCTCAATCCATAGGTGCCCAACCGTCCATCGCGCGCGTGATGGACGATCAACTTGCAAAAAACACTAAAAAAATGCAAAAACATAAAAATACGCAAAAAAAAGATATTTAGCGGTGATGCTAAAGGTCCCAGTTCCACAGGGACCAGTAGCGGCGCTTCAAAATGCCTCTAAAAGCAAAAAAAGAATTGTGTGTATTCCCATTGAGCTTTAGCAGCGTTTCAAAGTTCCACTAAAAGGGTTTTTAACAAAAAAAGTGCGTTTTAATTGCATGTAATTGCTCACTTTTAATGTGCCACTAATCACCCTCCATCATTTCTTAGGCTCCATAGTTGACAGGCTGAATACCAAGGATGGAGGGTGATCAGGCAGCAGCACACTAAAAGTGTGCAATCACATGCACCTGATCCTCCTTCAAAACCCATACATCCCACTATGCCACCTCCTATGAGCTACAAAAAAACTAAATTCAATGGAAATCAAATTATAGTGCAACATGCTACCCTTAGAACTAGGGTTGGGAAATGGGCTGGCTCGGACTGGCCCACGGCCTGCCCGTTAGGCACTTGGGCCTAATCGGGTCGGGTATATTATATATATATAATATGTATATTATATATAATATATAGTTTATGTTGTACACACGTGGGCGGAGGGCTGACCCATCTCGGTCCACGGCCCAGCCAGTGTCGGCCTGAGCTTGGGCTTAATTTATAGACCCAAGCCCAACCTGTGGCGGATGGGCCGCGGGCAGCCCGGCTCATTGCCCACCTCTACTTAGAACCATGGACGAGATACAGTCAAAACCCATCTTAGAGGAAGCATTCTGAGTCCTCTTAGAGCAAAAAGGGTGATTCCACCACTACAGAGTGGTGGCATAAGAACATGGTGAGATGGTAACTCAAATTCCTTGGGAAATGACAAGATATTTGGCGCAGAAAATCTTTTCTTATTGATCTTAGTTTACAACACGACTTGGGACCTTCTGCATTAGAAAGCTGTCTTACCTATTCTTACACCCGTTCTATATTTCCTTTTATGCTAGCCATGTTGAAAAGCTTCTTAAAAATGACCGTGTCTCCGTATCTGCAGTTGTATACCTGTGACTAACGAAGAGAATAAAAAAGAAAAATAATAGAAACAATGGGAAAGGGTGTGGGCTGCATTACCTGGATGCATAAAAAGCAGGGATATGAATTCCTTGGGTGGCACAAAAGCTAAGCGAAGTGATTGATGTGCCAAGGAATTTTTTGATCCATTAAAAAATTCTTCATGAAAGAAAAAGTTCAAATATTTTAAGAGAAAATCTCCCGTTCATGTTTCGTGTTAAAAAGCAGATGAAATAATAGTAAGGCTGCATCAGACCATGGATAAGAATCATCAAGTTCCAAGAGACTGATTTCTTGTATATCCTAATCCATGAAATAGTTTCTCGTCTTTGCTCAATAGTTGATATACATTTAGTAATGCTCACAAAAGCTTCAGACACTTGGTTAGGTAGTCAGACGCCAAATTCAAATGCATCTAAGTGCCACACTAGCCAATCACAGGACAGCATTGCATGGAGCCCACAGCTACATAGTGCCGGCCCACATGCAGCGACGGACCACGAAACTTTTATTGGGGGGTTGGGGGGAGATATTTCAATTTTCTTAGGAAGGAGCTGGTCAAATTTTTCTTGTGGGGGAGTCAATTTTTTTTTATCTATGTTGGAAAAGACATCACGTATGACAATGGGGAGTTTTAAATTCTGGGGGCGGCGCTCTCCCCCGTCCTAATGTAGGTCCGTCTCTGCCCACATGAAATGTTGTTATGTGATTGGCTGCCAAATAGCCATGACACTTACCAACCGAGGCTCCGCTTCTGTGGCAGGAGCAGTTAGTGCACATCACCTTGTGTTGGGATGTTGCAAGTTCAAATCTCTATGGTATAGTTGTGTAACTGGTAGGGGTCAGCCTAACCCCAGCTTTCTCTATTGAAAAAAAAATAGCCATGACACTTGGTTGCTTTTTGGATCCCTGCTCTCTTATAACAAGGTCCAAACCAATGGAAAACTAATCTCTTGTGAGCAGGAGAAAGTAATTGTGGAGTTTTATATCAATGGGGCCCTGGTCAATGTGGCATATCTGGAGCTGCAACAGGATAATTGAACTATAATTTGGCTTCTAAGTAGGTCTTTCAAAGAATTTAAAAAATCAATAGTCTATACAATATGCTAAAACACTTATATGTGATTTCAAATCACCACCATGCATTGTGCAAACAATGGGGGGGCACCAAGAATTTGATGGCATCATTAACCGTTCAGTGAGCAAACAGTTGGACCCACCAAGCTGATGTCATCATTACACAATGAAAGGTGGCGATGAAGGCCATCGATAATGGTGATCTTTGGACATCAAGGGTTTCTATTTTGACATGACACCTGACCTTTTCAATGCGCGATAGTTAGCAAGCAAAACACATGAACGAGGAGCCTACATGGGTTTGGTGCAGTGGGAGGGGAGACTTGACCATTAGATGGGTGGTCAGGGTTTCATGAGAGGGCATCAACCTTTTGCATATAAGAAGGGGTAAGTACATTATGTTCCTTGCTGGTGCTGAAGCAAGGTGACTCTCTTGGGACAACGGGTGCACCGCGAGTTTACATTGCTGGAAAAGCGACCGTGAGTACAGAAGGCACAGCTTCTGGGTTTCTGATCCTGAAGGTGGTTTTCCGGTTCCTTGACAAAAAAAAAAACGCATGTAGGAGGTGAGATTAGGTGGATACAAGATGCAAGCTAGGAATAATTTTCCTTTCTAACTCCAGGAGCCCCAATTAGTCTGCTTGAAGCAGGTGCTAACCTGTCTCTTCATAAAGGCTCTCCTTGTATCTATAATTTTCAAACTAAAGAGCAGACTGTAGCAGATACATATCATTCTATGAAGTGGTAACCTTTGGCTAAAAAGAGAGAGATTCTCTTTGACCATTCAATATTTTCTATTAAAAGAAAGAAATTTTTTATAGCAATCAGCTTTGCAGAAAGCACGGAACATGAAATTTAAATAAAGAACATGTCGAGAATATTTCTCTTCTAAAATACCCCCAGCATACGCGTGTTGCATGAGCTTAAATCTTGGTCATCTCCCCTTTTGGCCAAGTTGGCCACCTCCCGTTCTCCTTTTTTTGGTTCTTTAAATTCAAATTAACTTTTACAAAGTGATAAGTATACGAAAAATTAATGTATTGTATGACAAAAATGAAGTATTTCCTGAAATTCTCCACAATTTTTGAATTTCACCCATGTCCAAAGTCATAAATTTCGGGCTTTAAAAGAACCTTAATTTTACCCTTCATACAAGCGAATTTTTTCTCGATATGCAATTTTTTTCTCAAATATGCGAATATGTGAATTTCCTTTAAAATATGCCAATTTTGTCTCAAATATGCAAATTTTCTCTCAAATATGTAAATTTTTACTAAAATATGCAATTTTCTTCTCAAATATGTGAATTTTTTCCTAAATATATGATTTTTTGCCTAAATATGCATATTTTCTCCTAAATATGCAAATTTCTTCTCAAATATACGATTTTTCTCATAAATATGTGTTTTTCTTTCTAAACATGTGAATTTTCTCATAAATATGCAATTTTCTTCCTAAATATGTGAATCTCCTCGGTTTCGGATCGAGGTATAATATTTCAAGGAAAGCAATTTCGCATGAGGGTTGCAAAACAGAGAAAATTCACACGTTTGATGTGTGATTCTACTTTGTTGAGATAAAAATCACATCTTTAAGAAGAAATTCATATATTTAAGTGAAACTTCACATATTTGGGAGAAATATCACATATTTATGAGAAAATTCATACATATACATGTTCTTGACTAGATATATGATTGTTACAAGTTTAATTGTGGTATATTTTTTCTACGATACGTAATACTTGGGCATAGACATGAAATTTAATTTCACATAGGTTCATATTTATATATTCTATTTTGTTGTGTTTTTAAGAGAAAATTCATATATTTGAGAGAAAAATCACATATATGGGGAAAAAATCACATATTTGAGAGAAAATTCACATATTTAAGACACAATTCACATATTTGAGAGGAAATTCGCATATTTAAGACAAAATTCACATATTTGGGAAAAATTTCTCATATTTGAGAGGAAAATCACATATTTGAGACAAAATTCACATATTTATGAGAAAATTAGCATATTCACATATTTGGAAGAAAATTCACATATTTGAGAATAAATTCACATATTTGGGAGAAAATTCACAAAATTAAGACAAAATTCTCATATTTGGGAAGAAATTTGCATATTTGAGAGAAAATTCACATATTTGAGAGGAAATTCACATATTTGGAGAAAATTTGCTTGTCCAAAGGATAAAAAAAGTTCTTTTAAAATAAAAAATTTACAAATTTTGACATATGGGGATTAAAAAATTATGGGACATTTTGAAAAATACTTCATTTTTTATGTAGAAACAATCATTTTCTGATAAACATATCCACTGTCAAGCTATAAAAATGTGTAGGTATAAGGTTATACTCATGCTCCCTGCTTTGGTGTCATGGTAGTCAAACTCCATGCTTATACTGTCATGGCATATAATCCTCAATGCTTTTGGCTTGAATTAAATAAAGTAAGCGATCTTTGAATGTCATATATATGGATTTTTAGTGAAGTAAGGTTTACTAGTTATGGGCAGCATCAATCATTGTCTCACTTAATTGATCAAAGCATTATATATAAGAAGAAAAGATTTCTTAAAAAAAAAATTCATTTAAAAAAGGAAGAAAATATAAAACCGGTATTATGGATGGCTGCTATTATATTTGATTCCTATCAAGTTGTTGAATGTTGTCATTCATTTCAGGTGCACATACTATAATTCTAGCTTTTTATCTATCAAAAGCATTTTTACACAAATCTTAATAGAACTTTAGGCTTGTCATTTAGTTCGGATAGTTGGACATTCCCATGGCCTAGCAAAACAAAAGAGATCTTTAGTGAAGGGATGTAAGTAATAGATAAATAGCAATGGATCGTGAGCTCTACAACTACTGAGCGACAAACAATGTCATAAATTTTGTTCATGGGAAAATCACAGCCAGGCAAAATCTCACATGCAAAAAATTAACTTTTCTTTAGAAAATGTTAGAAAAAACATTAGCATTATGAGAATATAAAAGATATAAGTAGAAATAGAAGTACGTAGACACCCAATTTTTTTAAGATGCCCAAAATACTAACATCTTTGGAAGAATCAAGCTGCAGGTTGGAGTTCACAAAGAGAATAACACGAGAAAACTTAGAGGATCCATTGGACGGCTAAAGCAGTTTAGCCATCCGTCCCTGGACAACTATCACGGTTTAGCCATCCAATAGCTGCCTTGTTTCCAGATGGCTACCCCAGTTCAACCATCCAACCAATCCAATATTTGATTTATCCTCTCCAGAGGATGATCAAACCTGTTTAGCTGTCCATCTCTGGATGACAACCCAGTTTAGTGATCCAATCAGTTTGAGCAAATGAGGCACATTTGCCTCATCTCTAACGACTTTTGCACGATTTTGAGAAAATATTCTTGTTGGATAAACTTCCTTCTGAGGAGGACTCCTCCCAATTAGCCTCACCTCTTATTCAAAATGAGCATAGATCCATTTGGACCAGATCCAAACTCAAAAAGCCTCATGATCCAGATCCGTTCTGAACACTTACAAATAGGTGCTCACTTCTATGACCAAGGGGAGAAAGAAAGATGTCTGAACATTGGCACTGAGAAGAACGAATGCAAGATCACTGACACTTGTCTCTTCGATCTTCCTCACTTGTATGGAGGTTCTGCTGGAACAATTGTAGAAAACCCTCACTTTTCTGCGAAAGTGCTATTGAACGGATGAAAGAACTCTAAAGCCTAAAACGGACCCCAGGTTTGAAAAAGGTGCATGTTTCTTCTCCCTTCTTTTCATTTGTTTATTTTATTTATTTAGTTAATTTTATTAGTTTAGAGCAGATACTTACACGTTTCTTTTGTTTATTTGCATTATCCACTGTGTGCATTTCTAGCTATGAAAGTTCAAAAACTTGTCTTGGCTTTACCTTTCCTTTGGTGATGAACGATGATAACTTTAACGATACCCCCACATCTTTTAAAAGAAATTTTTGTGATTTAAAAGGTAAGTCTCAAAAATTTTACTGTCTTGGTTTTACCTTTCCTTTGGCGAAGGCCGACAGAGCCTTGAATGGTGCCCCCATATCTTTTAAAAGGAATTTTTGCGATTTAAGTGCTTTAGCCTGCAATTAGTCATACCTCGTATGCGGGTCCTAATGAGAAAGCGAGCTTGATCGTATAGGCCACCATAAAAGTTTGACAATACACAAGTATATGAAAGTTAGAAAAATCCATGGTTTAAAATAATAAAATAAATAAAATAAAACACATAAAAGAGACTGAATCTCACCTCAGGCTTAGGTAACCCTTTTCTATGGTCATGACGAGTGGGTAAAACTCATACAACACTCCTGCTAGGTGTAGACTCCAAAGTGGTTGAGTGAGATAAGGGATTTGGGTCCTATGCTAGGTTAGGTAGGTTTATTGAGGCTAGACCTACTTAAACAAAGATAGGGTGATAAATCTAAAAGGCTAGGGCAAGTAGGGATTTCTGTAAGGTAAGGGCACTTCTAGATCTCAAGTGCTAGATGCTGAATTGGAGGGACTTGACCCCTATTTATAGATTTTCTCATAAATTTTAGTATGGTTCCTATATATTGAGGATTTAGAGTTTTAGATCCATCTATAAATGAGGTGGAAAGATTTGATTGATTGGGGATTTAGGAGATCTCTTTCTATTTGGTTAAGGGTTTCCTAGTCTAGAATTTAAGGAAGATATAGGCAAAACGTCTTTTAGGATTTTAGGAATAGTGGTTAGGTTCATTGGATCCTATCCCACAAGTTTGTGAGATGGGATAGAATAATAAAGGCTTATCTCCAAATGGTATGCATTTTTGGACCAAATAAGCTACTAACGGTACATGCTATTAACAACACATACCACTAGGGAGCATAGGCTGAGTATCTCTGATGGTCAGATCATCTGTAAACACCACAATAATCCAGTTTGCCCATGCAATTTTCATATATTAGTGGTAAGTGGATAGAACCACCTTTAAATTGTGGATCCACGACAGACCCAAGAGTAGATTGCAGGAGATGAGATGACGACCACATGGAACAAAGTTTAATAAGAAATTAGGCCAATTTTCATATAGTCCCCAAAGTCATTGTGACATTACCATCATAATTGTTGATCTATATATAGTGGTCTCTAAATTCAGACTTGATGATGTTGATCTTTTGAGTGATTATGTAGGAAAAAATGTTCAAACCCACCACTATCTACTAAACAATTAGGAATGGAAAATCCTGAATAGTGATGTGCAAGGCCTTGCTATAAGGAAACACCTCCTTAGGCAAGTCATCCTCTGAAAATGTGTTGGGCATCTTGGTCATGACCTGAGATACTAGTGTAGTCAAACTATATGGTCATATTGTAGAAGGGAATTTAACCTTGTTTAGGATTTTCTCAAGTGCTTTTCAGTGCTTGGTTGGCACCATGATCAATTTTAGTATAGATGTATGGGTTGGACATATGACCCTTAAAGGTCATATTGTCCTTTTTTTGTAGGATCTGCCTTAATAGCGATAGCCAAGACTTTTCCTTCAAATACTGACTATGCATGGGATCCCATCTGGTGGAGAATGAGAGAAACACCCTTTCATAGGTGTTTGGGTTGATAGACCCTTTCAGATCGTGTGATGTGGTCAACTCCTTTGGTTGGGGTCCAATATGAAGGAATGATGATATAGGATAATGCCTTTGATTGGCTACTACCCTATTTGGATGACTTTAAAATCTTTTTTTTGGATAGATATGTTACAAACCCTTTTTTGCTTCAGGTCCGATCCAGAGAATCTGGCCCACTCCTAGATCTGATCTAGAGGAACTGCCCAACCCTAGGATATATTCCAGAAAAACCTGCCTAGCTTGGAATCCTATCCAGGCTAGGACTTTGGTGGTATTCTCTCTAGAATTCCATCTAGAGTGAGACTATGCTTTTACTTTTATGGTCTTGCCCTTGTAAAAACCTATAAGTAGATGTACTTAGTTTACATATTAATTAATGAAGATTATTAAGAGTTTCCTCTTTTCTTTGTTTGTGTTTATGTGTGCTTGCTCCTTGAGGGAATGTTTCTTCTTCCTCACCCGTCTGCCTTTTCTGTTCATCGCCGGCTAGTCAGAAATACTTTACTCCCTTTTGATTGTTGCCTTCTTCACCCTCCACCCTACCGTCAACCTCTCCTTCCTTCACGCACCAGCGTGCTGCCCCAGAGAGGTGCCTCTCTATCTCTCTCCCCCCACACAGTCGTACCTGCAACATGTCTACATATCCGAACATGCCAGCCCCTGCACGCTACCTCCCTACTTTCTGCGACTCAATGATGCCCGAACATGTCGTCCCCACACAACTGCTACTTGGCTTGCTTGCACCGTGCCCCCACCATCTCAAACTGTGTGCCTACATGCCAACACGTTTTGCCTTGCCAGATACATGCCTTCCTCTTTCATTGTTCCATTGTTCATGTGCTCATCTTCTTCCTGAGTCGTGCCTCACATTTCTTGCATGTGGATCCATAAAACTATTCTTCATGGGGAATTGGGTTCTAACAAGATCCAAGTACGCAACATTGACCTCTCATCGGCTTGCCTGTTCTTTCTACACTATCTGTCCTACCTTAACAACTGACGTGTTAAAGAGTGATACACCATTCGGTATCACGCCCCACAGTTTGATAAAATTTTCAAAACTTGGTAGGGTCATTTTCCTTATCTAGAGGAGGGTTAGAAACCTTTGGCAACCTGATCTTCCAAGCTGGTAATAATGATTCCATGACCTCTTTCATGGATTGTCGAAGTTGAGTGAACTTACAATCTCAAATGTAGTTGGGGTTACAATTAGAACTAGGGAGTCTTTGCTTGTGACCCCCTTGTGGTACGTACGATACCTATGGCTTCTGTTGGTTCTGGTCCTAGGGTGGTCCAAATTATCCTTTACTTTTCTCCAAGTTGACAATATTGACTTGTTTTTTTAGGATCTGACCTCTTGGCCCTAGAATCCATGTTGTTCCCAACCTTGACTAGTAGACCATCGTACATCCCTCACTTGTGATTGGACTCCATCCAGTTGGCTGCATCTATGAGTTCCACAAATGTCTCATACTTCTAACTAGTCAGGAGTCCTTTTAGTGGCCGGTTGAAATTGTTCATAAGAAGGGTAATGACATGAGACCCCTAGATTGGGTCCTTCATAGGATGATACATTGATGCCCATTTGTTTATCAAGTCTTGAATGTCCTCATCCTTCATTTGCCAATGATTATAAAGATGACTAATCATTGTCAAGGCATCTATCTTGAATAAAAAAAACTCAATAAACAAGGTCATTAAGGTCTGAAACTGCCTTATTTGGTGGATGTCTAAGGTAGGAAACCGAGACAAGGATTTTCACTCAAGACTTCTTGGGAACCACCAAATTAAGACACAATCATTTTTCAAGTAGTCTAAACAATCATCCAAGAACAAAGTGATATGGGTCTTAGGATTTTTGGCTTGACTGAACTTGACAAACTTTCTCGAGGTAAGACTCAAAAGTTCATTGTCCTGACTCAAAATGAAACCATGGATCTCGTAGGGTCTTCTCTCACCTTTTATTCCCCTAATTTGGCAACTCATGTTTCTCAACTCTTCTTCAAGGTTCTAAACCCTTTACTCATATTCATTAGGCTAGGAGGAGGGAGCCTTGACTGCTGGCATCACTATCTCTGGCGCATTTGTGGATTGATCTCTTCTGACAGAGATACTCTGACCATTTTGTCTATGCACCTGTCTATAGTTCCATAAATTAGCCTTATTCTCCAAAAAATTTTGTTGAATCTCTTGCATAATTATTTTTAGGGTTGTATTAGAGTTTTCCAATTCCTCCAAGGTAGAGCCTCCTAAGAGTCATTGACTATTCATTTCCCTTGTTTGACATGTCATGGTTGTACTAGACCTCTTCCTCTTTATTTTTTGAACCTGTTTCTTCCTCATTGTGTTGATTGAAAGAATCTCCTCTAGACAGAAAGGCTACCGCCACTCTTTGGTGTGAACTTTCCCTACCTTTAAACTCCTTGGTACCTCTGGGTTTCTTCATAGGGTTTTTGGGTGAATCTTGGGCTATGTACTCAAGTTGCAAGTTTGGGTCGGGGTTCTCAGAACCTTGTCCCTGATTAGATGGATTTGGGTTCTTAGAGGGATCCATATGGGCATCCTTCCTTTGAACTATTGGCATGCAATCTATTCACAAACAAGAGTCTACATAAATCACATAACACATGAATCAGGTTTTTGAAAACAAAGTTTTATAGATCGCCTTGAATGCTCCATGGATCAGTAAGGTCACTTCATTGGGTTCTAATGGGTAGAAGTTTCTTTATTATCGATTATTTTGCTATATACTCAAGCTATAACTCATCATACTTGCAAGTGGGTACTCGGCCTCCTTGGTCCACTACCGATACACCCAAGATGATAACTTCTGGTACTAGTGGAGGGATTCAAATATCCAAAATTATTGGACAAGATGGGGGGTTTTGCAAAATCCAAACAAGATAATGACTCTATAATAAAAGTTCTAAGAAATGAGATAAGGATAAATCAATAGAAGAGCAAAGGAAATGCAAACAATATCTCATATAAAATGTGAAGCTAACTTGTTGGAGGTTATCAATTTTTTTCCTAGAAAACCTACATGTCAAGACGCTCTCTAACAAATGTCTCTAGTATTTCCTAATCTAGAGCAAATAAGAAAACACCAAGTTCTACATAGGGTTTCTACATATAAAACAAAAAATAAACACCCATATATATACATATAAATATATAAGTTTTAAGAAACTAAAAACCAATTTTCACGGGACACTACTTTATAACGGGATCAAGAATCAGATCCAAAGAAAACCCTTACCTAAGGATTTCCCAGGTCCAAACACAATCTGATCCAATGTCAGGAGTTTCTAAGGTATTTCTAAAATCTAAAATCTTTATCAGATTTTTGACACCAATTTTATACTCAGAAGATGATAGATTTCAGAAAAACTCCCCAAAAAACAAAGAAAGAGAACTCAAAGATCTTTTCAATGACACCATATTCATCAAAAAAAGATCAATGAGTGATGAGATACAACCCCAACAACATACCTAAAACAAAAGAAAAATAGGCATCAAGACACGTGTTTTGACTATTCTAAGCTATTTTCCAGCCACTAGAATAAAAAATCAGAAAACACAATAAAAAGAACATGAATAGTTTAGGAAGTCAGCTTTCTAATGCCACCATAATATGATCAGATGAGTGATTAGAGATTTATGGTTTCCAAAAGATAGACTATTTGATAACTACCGTCTGTATACCAAAATTTTGCCTGGTTTTGCATTCAAGAAATGATGACCCTAGAGTGGTTTTATATTCTAAAAAAAATAGAGAACTTTTAGATCCATATCTCAGATTTCCAATAGTTATGAAAATGCTGGGCTTTTAGATTGGAGCACTAAGATATGGTCTAAAAACAGAAACAAGTTTACAGAAAATAATTAGAATCGATTTTCATGCCTTTTCGAAGGGAGAATCTGAATCCATGTTGAAAATGAAAATAATAAATCCAATTGTCTATTTTCTAACAACTCCTGAAATACAATGATATGAATTAAGGATAGAGATATATGGCCCTACCAATAGGGTAGTGTCAAGAGAGAATAATAAAACAACATTGGATTTTGGATCCAGGGGATCTGATACCCAAAAAATACAAAAAAATGAACTATCCTCACAATGTTAAGATCTCGAAGATGCTGATTTCAATGTACCAGATCTGAATTTGAGATGAAAGAGAGAGTTGTGGGGTCGGCTCTTCAGCTTGCTCACCTTTCTTCCTCCACTGATCCAGGATCAACTACACTAAGAGTTTAAATCTTCAATGCCAAGCTTTATCTTGTGAGTAGTCATACCTTGTATGTAGGACCTATAGAGAAAGCGAGCTTGATGGAGCGAGCCATCACCAAAGCTCAAGAAAAACATAAAACATGAACAAGTACATGAAAGTTAGAAAAATCTACTTTAAAATAATAAAATAAATAAAATAAAATACAAAGAAGACCGAATCTCACCTCAGGCTTAGGTAACCCTTTCTTACGATCGTGACAAGCGTGGTGTTACTCGGACAACACTTCGACTAGGTGTGGGCTCTAAAGTGGTTGAGTGAGATAAGTGATCTAGGTCTTAGGCTAGGTTAGGTAGGCTTAGCTACGATAGACCTACTTAACCAAGGTTAGGGTGAGTAGAGATGTTTATAGGGTAAGGGCACTTTTTTATCTCAAGTGCCAATTGCTGAATTAGGGGGAGTGGACCCCTATTTATAGATTTTTCTGGCAGATTTTGACACAGTTTCTATATATTCGAGATTCAAAGATCCAGATCTATCCACAAATGAGGTGGCAAGGGTTTGGGAGGTCTTTTTCTGATTGGTTAAGGGTTTTCTAGCTCATGATTTAGGGAAGAGATAGGTAGAGTCTTTTATGATCTTAGGGATAGGGGTTAGGTTCACTAAATCCTATCTCATGAGTTTATGAGATAGGGATAAAATTATAAAGGTGTATCTCTAAATGGCATATTTTTTTGACCAAATGAGCCACTAACAACACGTACCTTTAATGCCAATCCATGTGTCATTAGGGAAATGCTCACCACACATCATGATTTTGGCTGGTTATTGATGATAATCTATGTGTCATTAGTATAACACTGATGACACATCATGGTTTGCGTCAACTGCTAATGGCACTTTATTACCTGATGACAACACTTCAAAGATCTACTAACTGCAATCCATGTGTCATTAGGGGGATACTAACTTGTTTTGATTATATCTTTTGATTTTGGTATTAGATTGACCTGATTTTTAGCTTGTTTGAAAGCTAAGATCCTCTAGTTTAATTTGTCTTTAAGGAAAAAACTTGAAGAATCATTTTAAAAGACAAAAACAAGATTGAAGTTAGCAGTACTTTGGAATGATCCAAAATCCTTGGATTTTGGCAGTATGAAATGCCTCAATCAAAATTGGGGTGTCTACAAGTTCATGTTTGAAAGGAGTTTTGGACCTTGACACTTATCAAGAAGCCAAAAAGTCATCCCCTAGGCCTTCCAAAACTAATTCCTTAGCCCCCTTAGCCGGTCAAACCCTATTTCTTGGCCCCTATGCTAAAAAAGCTATCTAATAGGATTGTGCCACCTCATATCTCTGGCGAATCAAATTCAAGCACCTGCATGGCACCTGGATTCGGTCCATTTGGCCCAGGATTTGTTAATACCACTAGGACCTGTCTCTATGACTATAAATAGTTGTCAGGTTCCTCCATTTTAAGGATCTAAGATATAGATTAAGAGAAGACCTGTTTCCTCTAATCCAACTGTAACATCCTAAAATTTTAAACCGAAAATCACAAGTTTTTTTAATTAATCACAGTGACAATCATTTGTTAAAAATGGTTAAATAAATTGAGCGAGTTATAGATTGATTAATCATTACAATTGAATTAAAAATGCAAATAAGATTAATAAAAATTTAATTAAGTCTCATCAGATTAAAAATAATATCAGAGTCTCTCAATATCCATCATAACAAAATAGAGTCTATTCAAAAGAGTTCTCAGGAAAGAAAAAGACTAGATCTTGATACTGCCGCAACAACCCGTCATCGCAAGGCTCCTCAATTAGTACCTACATGTTATAATTGAGGTCACACTCACATTCTTAGTAGGAAATACATAAAACACAATACATGTAAACCAATTCAATATACACAATACATACTTTTATTTACTTATGAACAAGCATTTTAGTAGATATTCCTTTAAAATATGCTTTCAAGTACAATTGCATATCACAAATAGATTTAGAGGCAAACACTAGAATTATGCATGAACAGTTAAATAATGCATATACTTATCAATGCGAATCAAGTAGCTCTTTCATGCATGGGTGACTTTAACTTTTTTTATTATGTTTTCTTCTTTAAATGATGCATGCAATGTCTAAACTAATGCACATACAATTATTGCTTTGATTCTTACCTTGTGGGTACTAACATAGGCGTTACTTAGATCGTGACAATAACTCAGGAGGGGTACATTTAAACAAGTTGTATATTAACCCGAGTTAGGCACCAATCACTAGTCCTGGGTGAGGGACGACCTTGTCGCGAGAGAGCTCCCAACACATATCAGACTTTACTCATGAGTTACATACCTACCACATGTAGAGGTTTCTTCTATCTCTATGGTTGGAGAGAAGCAACCTTTTGTTCTTTAAATAGAGTCCCACTGAGCCAGAAATATTGCTTACCCTCTCATTATAAGCACCAATAAAATTAATGTTCATATTTGATCTTTTTATTGCATTAATTCTATTGTCTTTCATGCACAAAATAGTTAACTTATCTTGGGGTTATATGCCTCCATTTTGATCACACTGATGCATGATATCAATGCCTTTTTAACATACATGCCAAGCACACACATCATAAAATATTTACATTCATTCATATATTTCACATTATGTATTGGCTTATAAAATTTTTCAGGCATTGAATATAACTCATATCATGCATTCACATCATCACATAGCACACATTCGCAATCATGCATTACATAATTCAGTGACATACATTCGCACATTTTAGTGGGACACATTAGCATCGGTCATTGGCATGCATTAACAAAATATCCAATGGCATGTATTGTCAAAACTTTGGGACATGCATCAACATAATTTTATAACATTCATTTACATATCCTAATGTAAATAACATGTCAACATTCATAAAGACATTTAATATATCATATTAAAAAACATACGCTTCATACAACCAACTGGCTCATTCCTAGTTAAGGGTCTGATCGAGTAGAAAATATAGTATTATTACAACAATTACCCTGCAGTGTACATACTGAGTTCGAGTCTAAACTTTTTGTCAGAGGTACCCTTACTTGTAATCTTTTAAACCTCACAAACCATTTATAAAAACTCCTCATAGTTTGGGCGTTATGAACAATTTACTGAAAGATGTTCAATTCTAAACTACACAGGACTGAACCCGTTCTCAGCACTAGACTACCAGAAAGGTTCGGTCCCTGTGCTCTGATCAAACTAAAAAAATCAAAGATTTTTATTATAAATAACTATAACTATTAGATTTTTATTGTAAATAACTACACCTATCCTCGGCACTGGACTGCCAGAAAGGTTCAGTCCCTGTCGCAAACCTTACCTCAAAATTTGGTGTCAATAATTCACAAGAATTCTAAGAATAGACCCTACTTAGAATTTTTGACAGAAACTATTTTCTGCAAAATACAAAAAATTTCAAAACTTTCATAGAATTATGGGATTTACAGGTATAAAAAAAACTTCCAGAATTTTTACCATGTGTGATTTGACATGTGTAAACATTTTGTCCCCAGATTCTATGTATTCTGGGAATTATAAATCTGATGGTGAGACGTGTCCAAAACAATCTCGCAAACCTGAGCAGATTTGCAGTCTCGGTATGCAGCAGGCATAGCTCTCAAACCGTACTACCTTTGGGCCCCATTTTTGGTCTGGAACACCTTCTATGTGTGTACGAGACCCATAAAATTTGGCAGTCTTTGGGTTTGTGGTTTGGGAGTTATGAGTTCAACATGAAAACTGATTAAGTCCCTAACACGAATCCAGTTTTAGAATATTTAGTTCAAAATTCCAAATGCATGATAAACGAGCAACGAACATGATACGACTGCCATGCATGCAAATTTATGAAATCAGACATGATACAAGTATGATTAAGTTACGAATTAACATTAGATGATCATACTCCAAACAAGAATATGATCCCTTTACCGTATTATCCGATTAAGCCGTAGTTCACATATTTAACAATAAAAACCAACTTTCTATTTGTGAATGCTTGTTAACCAATAACTAAACATATTTTCATATCTATTTATGAGTTCTTCAATCAACATACCATACAAATAACATGCTGATATCAGAAAGTTAAAAAGAAAGAATTCAATAAACTTAATAATTCCTTATAAAAAGTTTTATTTATTTATTTATTTATTTATTATTATTATTATTATTTTTAAACTGATTTCTTCAAAACATATAATCAATTAGTCCTCGTGCTGTTACGGACTGAGGTGACCCTATTCATATGGGATTATAAGACCTGGTCCATATATGGATCGGTTTTTTCGAAAATTGTTTCTGAGAAAATTTTAGTTTTCATAAAATCAGGCCTTTCAAATTAAAACATTTTTTTATTATTTTTTCAAAGAATCGATCAGCCCTTACTCTGTTAAGGGCTGATATTGACCACCTCTGATAGAGGTCTATGACTGATCCACGTGTGGGTCAGTCCCTCCCAAAATGGATTTAAAAAAGGTTCCTAATTACCAAAATCTGAGGTTTTATCTAAAACATTTTTTTTAAAGCACCATAACCGATCAGTCCTACCTTCCTTATGAACTGATACGGTTCAGAATTAATAGGGTTCTAGGACTGATCCATGTGTGCATCAATCAACCGAAATCATTTTTGAAATAACTTATGATTTTGCTGAAATATCACATTTTATTCAAAAACAAGTTCGGGTTCTTGTATTACCGAAATTCGTATCAGTCATAATGAGGGTTGTGACTGATATGAAATCAGAAACCTCAGTATAGAAACCCCTTTAGTATGCTCATGCATACTGATCCTAGCTTACACACATTGAGTATTAGAATCCCCTACCTCAAAACCAAATCTGGACTCCAAAATACGTAGGATCAAAAGGTACTTCCTCAATGTTGGAACCTTCTTCCAACAACAGCTTTACCTCCAAGGTAGGTTCAGCCGCACCCCTTAATGGCGTCTCCCTCCAAACGTGAAGGATGAAGGAGAAGAAGCAAGAGGGAGGGGAGAGAGAAAATAGAGAGAGATAATGAGAGAGAGAGAGATGGCTTAGGGATGTGAATTAAGAGTTAGGGGTCTCAAATAAAAGAGAGGTTTCGTATGGGAGATCCCTTTTATAATCCTCAAGGGACTCCCAACCAAAAAAGGTGAATCTTCTTAGCCCTTTTTTTCTAAGTTTCTAATTCCATTGATATGTTGGAATCCTAGTTAATTAGGCTTCCTATAATTTAGAGGAAACTTTGCACCCTATTTTGACTTTAAGCAATTTAACTTGATTCTTTTATTAAGTTTATTAGGAAAGGAGGGTAGGAGAAGACGTCCCACCTCCTAGAGTCCACTTAAAATAATTAATTGTTTTTTTTTGTTTCACTGATTTCTTGAAGAACTGAGCCTTTGTCTCTGTAAAACAAATTGGATCCATTTTCAACAAATTTTAAAAACCCATTTCAATTTTTCTTAAAAAGATAGGGACCATAATCACTCAACCACATCTCTAAATAAAATCCTTTGTTTAATAATTATGTTGATGTAGAAATTGAAGAGTTATTTGAGGTGAAAACCTTTGAAGGACTTGTTAACATCCACGATAAGATACTATGAGTTATTTTCCTCATGCAATTAAATAGAAAAAGAAACAATTAAAATGATAAACATTATCCATTTGGGATATGCTAATTGTGGTTTATGGTTACAATCCCATTGTAATTAATTTTAAACCATAAAAGAAAGGTTGCACTTGATTCTATAAATCCAGATAAAGATTTTGATCAAAAAATAAGGTTCGTCTGATATGAGAATAAGGAGATATGAGGTTCATCTGTTAGGCCTAAAATTCTGAACAGACAGTAGTCTGATGTATGATTTTTTATTTTAGAAATCTTTGAAGCTGATGTGCCCAAAGTTTTTATGGTAACTGTTAACATATATGTGAGTCTGTGAAAAAAATTTGTGGCTCATTACTTTTGGGATTTGGTCTGGATAGTTCACACATCTGATAGGAGCAGAGTTTTTTGCAGAACAGACCCAGTCTGTTTGCAAAAATAGGTTTCAGTGTTGATTTTCTCTAGCCCTGTAGACACAATTTTTTTTGATGATTTTTGGCTATGATGAAAGCATATATATCCTGAAACACCCAATAAAAATCTCAAAAATTATACAGTCATGAAAATAGTTGTTTTGGCCTGCACAAAACTGGGTTTGGATTGTGGGTTCTGATATCTGTAGAATCTGGAATCAAAAAATAGTTTGGGTTCCATATTTTACTATGGATCATTGGCTTGGAGTTTAAACCTAGGATTTTATCAAGACTTACTTGACATGTAGGGATACACAAAAAAAATTTAGAGTCTAATGATATTCATTTGAATTGTTGGTGAATGTTACATGAGAAAGTAGAATTCTGCTGTAATTATTTTATTAAAATAAAACTCCGTTGTGTGTTTTTGTAAAATACCATCCATATGTAATTATTTCAATTATGATTGTTGTCTTAAAGCATGGATGTGATCTTAATGTATGCAACATGCCAATGTGTATATATATATATATATATATATATATATATATATATATATATATATATATATATATATATATATATATATATATATATATATATGGTTATGTCGTAAAAGATTCCATGTATGTATCATGTTGGTGCAAAGATGCATGCAATTAATGTTATGAAAAATATCATGATATGATATAAATGCATACAATAAAATGTTGTATGATCTAGATGCATGAATTATATAGGCAATAGATCGAATGTGAAGCATGTCATCATGAGGTTCTATGATTGTTTGAGCCATGCTTGCACTATGATTTGTGTATGTTTGAGTGTATGATTTGAGGAACCTTTGCCATATCAATAGATACATTTGTGTGGATGTTCTTAATATGGAACTTGATATATGTTTCATGTGAGCATTGTTTTACATCTTATTAGCTCGTGAGCAAGCTGGGGTCTATTACAAAACTGTGAGGACGTGAGGAAGTGACATGATACATGGATAAATCCACAATTAGAGATGAGTTGCCTATGTTGGTGAAGTGCTCTTATGGGCTAAAACTGCTTGAGCATATGTAGAAATTGGTTGGGTAGACATGGTGTTGTGATTGTGCCCTAAGGGTGGTACCTAGGCTTATCAACCCTGTTTGGCCTCATGAAATGAGGTGTAGGATATGATAAATGTTAATTAACATACCTAATCTTAATTGTGGGTTTTCAGGTATTCCCTCAAAAGGGTCTATGCTAATGGATTTTGGTTATTCCCTAAAAGGGGTCCATGTTACCAGTTTTTCCCATAGATCTACTTAGAGAGGTAGATGGTACAACCTCGAGTGATGTTGGGCCTTTAGGTTCTCTTGTGATGCCACTTTGTTTTAGGAGTGAGGCATCTCATTGGTCTGCAGTCACTCAAAGTTAGGAAGGCTGGGGTTTTCAATGTACCCTAGGTGATTATCCAATCTGCTGCAGTAGTCATGGATACATCCACTTTTAGTTATGGTTGTCATTACGAGATTTCTCTCAGCCATATGTTGCCCATTTGGAACCCTTGCTGAACCATGATGCTATTAGTAGTCGTTCCTAGGTTTATTTTGGGGTTCCAATATGTCAAAAATCATTTTGATGATATACTTTGATGAAAAACTCTGTTGTTAAATCAATTGCAATTTTATTTTGATAGATGAATGTCAATATTGAATGTGTGGAATCACTTGATTTTAGAACAAGATCCAAGTCCTGAGGGGAAAATGGATCCAGTCTTGTGTAGTTCTCTTTTATTATAAGCCACCCAAAATTGTTCAACTCATATTCAAATATTTTTGATGTTTTGAAAGATTTATATTTACAAAAAAAAAATCCTAAATTTTTAAGTTAGAAATTTTAGGGCGTTACATTTAGGATCTTGACAGTGACTTTTGGAAGTCAGACAGACCAAGCCATCTGAGGTTGAACATTTTGGACCAGACCACTCTAGCCTTTTTGCTTGTGACTCTATTCGAATTGTCTCAATTGAGTGTCGTTCTCCTGGAACTTTTGTTGTATATGCTGCATCAAGGTTTTCAAGGTAACATTTGAAATTTTCATCTCTTACAGAACGAATCTGCCTAAGAGTTCATAGGTTATTCCTTTGCCTTTGTCCATTTCAACATATTGGATCTCACCTTCTTCCTCTCCCTCTTCAAGATTTGTTTCTTGTCTAACTAGCTGATCTAATTCTTCATCTGTGAGATAATTGAAGGATCTAGGCAAAAAGGCCTGCCCCAGTTCTTGAAATGCATCCTCCCCAATCAAGGATTGCAATTCTCGAGATCATTTGGCTAGCTTGTCTAGATTCCAAGATGGATTTTGGGTCTTATTCTCAGGGCAGTTAGGGTTTTGGGAGCCCTGACTCATCTTACTGCTTGAGTTTATGTTTGGATTCGTAGAGTCCTTTTACAGAACCAAGACTTAGGATTTATGAACAAATATGAGTCCAAATGAAACAAATAGCACATGGTTCAAAATTGTAGAAAACAGGGTTCCTAGATCTCCTTAAAAGCTCCATGAATTTGTGAGGTCACTCCAAATAGGATCTAATAGGATAGGCTTTCTCCATAGTGGACCTTTTGCGATATACACAAACTAAAGTTCATGTTACTGAGAGCAGGTTCATTGTCTCCTTGGTCCACCACCAATATACCTAAGCTGATGGCTCCTTATACTAGTGGGGGGATCCGAAGATCTAAATAATGGGACGGGATTTGAGTTTTGAAATTCAAATGATAAAATAGTGGCCCTACAATCAAAATCCTAAGATATAGGATAAAAATAAAAGGAGTATATGCAGAGCAAGCAATGTCTCACACAAAATGGAGTTTCCAAACTTGTCAGAAGTTGAAATATTTAAAAAAAAAAGAAACTACGTGACATGCGATTTTTCTTATAAGGGTTTTTAAATTAAATACCTAAAAATCTAAGATAGAAAAAGAAACACCCAATCTACTTAGAGTTTCTACATAAAACAGAAAATAAAAGAAAATCACATGTAAAAATGCTATGGTTTTGTATTCAAAACAGTTTTTTTGCATGAAAAAGGAATGTTGATTGGGTTTTTGGATTCGGATATGGATTTTATCTAAAAGATATATCTGAATCCAAACAACATAAAGAGCACAACAATTCAGGATGCAAACACAAATTTTGAAGTCGGAGCGCCGAATTCCAAACAAAAACCGACCCGATCCGAAAAGAGTAAACTTTTCTCAAAATTTTTCTAAGTCAGGAAATAGGAGCAGGGTTTGCTACTAATTTTTCATTGAGAAAATGGCAAGATTCTATCCTTTGAAAAAACCTCATCTTAATGTAAGACATCATTCCTAATCTTCCACATATGCCATAAAACTATGTGAAACACATACTCCCAACAACGTTATAGCTATGATTATGGAAATTTGATGGCGAACCACCATGTTAACTTTTTAGTAGCCAAAGAATGTGAGATACCTCTCCTTCCAAACTTGCAGCAAATAAGTTGTCAAACAGACTGCACAACATGACAATAAAAGAATAGATGATTATGTTTCTCCTCATCCTTCTGACAAATATAATATCTATTTGGCAATGACATTTCAAATTTCTTTAACCTATCCTAGGTCAACAGTCCTTGAGAGCATGCTAGGGTAAACAACCCAACAAGCTCTTGAGATAATACTTTTCGCCCAAATAAATTTTAGCCAAGGTTAAGGGTGACCCTCTTCTTGAATAGAGCCCCATTTTTTTTTGTGAGAGACCAACTCTGTAGTAGAACTTTCCTTCAAATAAACCTGATGTGAACCAGTAGACAAGGAGAAGGAATGCAACTGAGGCCAAACATGATCCATTGAAGGAAAGGGTGAATGATAACACAAACAAAATATATGTGTCCCCTCAGCCATGGTCATGCTTTTCACATGGTTCAAGCAATGCCTTTCATTATTGTCAATGAACAATAAAAGATGGACACCCGTCCAAGGATCTATCCAAAATTTCATGATGTTACCATCTTTCACATCACAAGAGATAAACACATCAATTTTTGCCAACCACCATAAGATGTCTTCCACACCCCTAACCAGAGCAAACTTTGTGCAAACCCTAAAAACATTTTTTTGCAAGGTACTTTGATCTAGTGAAAGTTATCCATGTGACTCCTTAAGATAGACATCAATAAACAACTTTGTCAAACACACCCTAATTACTTCTTATATTCAAAGCATTGAGTGTGGAGGTGATGAAATATCACAGCCCACATCCGCAGCTACATCAGATAGAAGACAAAAAAATAAGCCTGAAAACCATAAAAAAAGAAGACATTAAGAGAGGACCGCAGTTTTAGCTCTACATGCCCCAATCCCGATGGCCATTTAAGGCGAGCCCTCACACCAAGCACCCATCATAGCTGATTGTAAATTCCCTCAATGTCACAAGCTTTACCACAGAAGACACGATTGCTTTGCTCTAACCATAGAAGCCTCCAAGATGGCAATACCCAAACTCGCCAAAGGAATTGCCACTGCATGCCCATGAGCCTGATGTGAGGAGAAATAAGAACTTTCCTAGAGAAGGATAAGGTGTCCCAATTGAAGAAAACATCACTCTAAGCACAATGTAAAAGAGTGCGAAAGAAACCACATTCCCAAAAGGGATGGGGTGCGGACTCTTCCTCACCAAAGCATAGCGAACAATGGCTTGCAAGATGAAAACCACGTTTCTTGAGTTCACCATGTCAAGAAGGATTAACCAGCCCATGAGAGACCCATGAAGGAATAACCTTGCACCCCATAAAGCATGCTTGGGGAGCCAAGGGATAGAGGGTGGCCCGAGAAAAATGTACATGGAGAACAAAAAAAAAAAAACCATCCCTAGTAAGAGACCAAGACACTATGTCTTCACGGTGTGAGAGAGAGATACTTGATAAGGAAGCTATGAGTGCAATTCAATGTTGAGAAGCCAAAATAGATGGCTCTTTACGCAAAACAATGTCCCACATACCCCCCATGAAAGACCAAAAGTCACAAACCCTTCCATATTTGCCTCTAGCAAGAGCATACACCAAGGGATAAGAGTCTCTTAGCTTTATGTTACCGCACCATACATCTTGTCAAAACAAAGTATTTTCGCCATTTCCAACTTTCACCCTCACTATCTCATTGAATGAATCCAAAATCGAGATCCATACCTTCTAAATGTTGGAACCTTTAACCCACCTATTGTTCTCCACCCATCACCAAGACCACCCTACCAAATAGTATTTTTCCTAAAAAACAATACTAAGAGAACTTTCACTAGAGATAAAGGTACTTGAATTTTAGCTTTACAAACAAAAAGACATCATCTGAAGAAAAAAGATGGAAAATGCTATGATCTTAGTAAGGGAAGGACATGCTCTGAGTTGATTCTCTGCCATACTCATGGCCATCTGCCTCGATAGGCGCTCAATAACTACTAGGAATAAAAATGGAGAAATTGGATCCCCTTGTCTTATGCCTCTAGTGCTAACAATTTTTTTCTCAGGAATACCATTAACCACAATACAGAAGAGAGGGGAAGTAACACGTAACATAATCTGGTGCACCCATATAGGATAAAAACCAACCTGACGTAAAGAGCTTTTCAAAAAACTCCAATTCACCCGGTCATAAACCTTTGAAAGATCCAATTTAATGAATAGGCTAGGAATAACAATCCTCATAATGGAATCCACAACTTCATGGGCAAGTAAGATATTGTCCCAAATATCCTTTCCCTTCATAAAGGCATCTTATTTATAGGATATGATTCTTGTCAAAATTCCCCTCATTCTATTAATCAAAACATTCATAATGATTTTATAAAGGAAATTGCATAATGAAATAGGTCTGAAATTAGAAAGTGACTGAGCACCACTCGTTTAGGAATAAAAAAAATATGTGTAGCATTTACATTCTTCACAATCTTTCCCTTAGCAAAAAGTTCTCTAACTGCCAAGGTCACATTAAAGATACCTGAGAATCCGTTAGGTCCTGGGGATTTATCACCATTAGCCTGAAAGACTGCATTTTTTTCTCTTCATTAGAAATAGGAGCCAAGAGTTGCATGTTATCCTCATCCAAAACATGCAAGTCATCTTGTCAAACCTGTTCTTCATAAAGTAGATTATGGAAAAACTCTATTCATTCTCAATACCTTGGGGATCAGATATGAGGCTGTCATTCACCAAGAGTCTATTAATAGAGTGCCTCCTACATTTTAACTGATTCCATAAAAAAAATCGTATTATAATGTCCTTCCTGGAGTCACTGAATTCACTCTTTCTGCTTCCAATACATTTCTTCAAGCAGAAGAACCTTTTCCAATTGTTGTTTAAGATCTATCTACTTTTCAATATCTGCTAGGGCTGGCTGAGACGAGTCCAGACTTGCTTGCAACACATGCAAACTGCTTCCGAATGCCATTAACTTTATCACCCACCTTCCCAAAAGAAGTCTTGTTCTAGTGAATCAAATTTATCCACACATCATCAAGTTTGTTGAAAAATATGAATCATTAGACAATTAGCCTGGTAAGTATTCCAACACTGGGCAACAATTCTATAACAAGCCTCTTAAGTAAGCCACATAGAATAAAATTTAAATGGAAAACTCTTCTTAGGTTGAAGACAATCAACATCAAAGATAAGAAAGCTATAATCAACAATCATTATGGGCAAAATTTTGAGAGTGTTGCCCATACGAATGTCATCAAACCATTGGTAAGTAACAAAGCATCTATTCAACTTACTATGAACATTCAAAGCACCCTCATGACTATTAGTTCACATGAACTTATGATTAAGATCATGGATTTCAATCAAACACCTTTTCCAAACAAGTAACTTTATGAATCTATCAAAGTTATCGTTTTAACCTAAAAAAGCAACCATGCATTTTCTAAAATGCCATTCTTTTAAAGGTATTTTAATTATTTTAATAAAGTTGAATCAATCTAATGTTAAATAAAAATAGTTTAATATGAGATTAACGCATATATATATATATATATATATATATATATATATATATATATATATATATATATATATATATATATATATATTGTAAACCCATAATTTTTAAAGATTATTAATAAATAAAGAACTTATTTTTTATCTTCAAATTAAAAATATGTTTCTAGCTTTTGAATTTTATTTATTGATATATTACATGTTCATTTGTTCATTTCTGGTCAATCAGGGCATAATTTGTATTTATAGAACTATTTAGGGCTATAAATCACTATTTATATATATATATATATATATATATATTATATTTAAATATATTTTTGATGGAGTTCTTAAATTATTATAGTATATTTGTGTGTTATGTATGTGGCTCTTGGTAATGGTTTATAGGGTAATTTGTTATTTTTGGCTAATCTTGGTATAATTGGTATTTTTGGAGTTTTTGGCATTTACGATCACACACTAAAGGTTTGTTGTATTGCTTGGGTAGCGGTCATTGAGGACTTGAAAACCCTTTGGTCTTTTGTCTTTCGATTCATTGTTCTTCACATTATTAAGGTAAGATACCTTAACTAAACTTGTAGAGCATGTTTAGGCACTAACTGTATAAGCATGATGCTCTTGTGCTGAATATTTAAATGAATTACAAATACAAGTTATGCACACACACCGTACTTAGTTGTGGATATCTAGGGTTATTATGTGTGCATAGGTTACTCTATATGTTTAATTGATTTGAGTGCAGGATATACCAAAAATGTGATACTTATGCTAAGTATCAAAATGGCTATAAGCCAGTGTGCAATGAACACAATGCAATGCGAAATGTAAATTGGGTAAATGCTCATGTTAAGTACGTGGTGCAAATGCATCCCATAATAATTTATTTTATTGTATGCAAAACCTTCATGCTCACACACTTCACTTAGTTGTGGATATGTAGGACTCTTGTGATTGTAGTTTGGAGATCATGCTTGTCATTATTATAGTTAGCGGAATATGGAGTGTGTTTGATGCAGATACACCTGTGTATGAGTTTAAATGCATGTGCACTTATGAATGTATAATATGTACGCAATGTGTGCCATCATACTTTGGTTTGCACATACTATGTTGTTTTGTGTGATTGTATGAATTTGATACATGGTGCACATATAACTACTATGGATACATGTAAATCGTGTTCGATGCATACTATGAATATTATATATTGTCTTGTCATATATTGGACTCGTTTATTCTTGTATGGAAGAATGCATGCGCATGTTATAGATTATTTTGAACATATATTGTCTTATTTACTGGAGAAACATGTGTGTATGATGTTAGGTAGGATGGTCGATGAGATTTTGACCTACCCTTACACAATTATATCTAAGGTGATATATCGATTTATGTGGTAAAAAATGCATGACTTTTATCCTATGTACAAAACTTGAACTACGTAAGAGTTACGTATGTTGAAGTTTAGTTACTTTATATTATGAAATGCGCATATTCACATATGCATGCATAGAACTCATGTTTGTTTACACATGCTTCGAGGTTCAATTTATGAAATACAATGTTCCTTGTGGCGATGATGTGATGCGTAGGATAATATTCTTCTGTATGATATAATTTAAGTGTCATGTGATGTAAAATTATGAATGCATACGATAAATGTTTAAGTTCAATAGTGAACTATGATTCATGAAACCTTATTGGTTAAATGTATGATTTTATGATTTAAGTACCATATAAAGTGATATATGATGCGATGCATATTGATTATATACATGTTTATGCCTGTGTTGGTAGCTATCAACCTTGAGAGTGGTCAATTGTATTGATACATGTGTTACAATAGTTTTCACTGGATATAGTACCCGTTGAGGAACTGTTCTCAAAAGATTTTCTGTGACGGTGTGCATGACCAGATCAGGTAATCCGGTTAGAGCGATAAGTTTTTGTGAGGAAGTGCATTGTCCTAGAGTGGGTAGCCCGTGAAGATAGTATATTCTTGGGAGAAAGTGCATTGTTCAAGACTAGGCAGACCATCCATCTAGGGCAGTAACTCCTTGTGAGGTTATACATTTTTTAGACCAGAAGATCCGGCATGGATCTTGTGAATATTTATATGATTAAATGAAATGTTATGATGAATTATGATGATCTTCTGAGTTGATTGAGATAGCCAATTATGAATCTATAAATTTGACTTTTCTGTTGTAACATGATTATATACTGAACTCAGATGTAAGAATCAGATTCTTATTGATTTTAGATCTTGATATGAGGTTATGATTGTGATGCTTATATTAGCGTATAGGTGAATGACGCATCATGCCTATAAATGACTACTTTTGACTTATTAAGTGAATGATATGTCATGCCTACATTATTTTATTGCAAATGATTACATTATGATTATCTGAGTGAATATATTATACATATGTTTCATGATTGATGTGTATCATGAATATCTAACTAAATTACTTAGAAGGTATGTGTGTGTGTTTCACGCTTGAATGGTCAAATATGATTTAACTTATTGTTTATAAGAATTATAAATTCATATGAAAATGATGCAATGATCTGAATGTCTTAGATGCATATATATATTTATACAATGACTTGTATGACTTGAATGCATATAGATTATGCTTTATTATGTGAGTTAAGGTTGAATAGAATATTAAGTGATGAAATGCTTTTAAATGCTTTATGTTTGAATGCTTGAAATGAATGACTCATAGGATGTCATTCCCTTATCTATCACTTGATAATTGATGAATAATATATCATTTTTTAACCTTTAAATGCTTGATATATGTTTTTTAAGTTTAAGTTTGGGTTGATTTACCAAACTTTGGTGAGTCTGACCTCATTTTATGAGAGTTTTCTTATAGGTGTAGGAATAATAAAAGTTTATGCTCCACACGAACTCTCTCACCACTTGTTTGGGGAAAATCATGGTGCAGATCACCACAATGAGATTTGGTGTCTTGTAGTTCGAGTTGGCTCCAACAGGGCATGCAAGCCAATCATACATGGACCATAGATATAGAGAAATCAATGGTCCGTGTCGAAGTTGCCATAATGGCTCTACTGCTACACTCCGGAGCGTGCACTCTTATGCTTTCTCCACCTTCAATCTAGCTCGCAGTTGGATTCATAATCACGTTTAGGTCTCTATTAAAATAATGCAAGGTAAAGTATGATGAGTAGTTGGAGTGAATGATTGATCGAACTACATCCTCGAGGGTCTAATTTTACCTTACGATCTTGGTAGACAGGATCTTTTCATTTTAAGTACTTGATCATGTAGAGACTGAACTATTATTTTTATACTCTGATTTGAAATGAAATTAAAACTCTTCATATTTCAGTTTTATATTGTACGTGGTTTGAAATGTGTATATCTCATATATTTTGATTTGATTGTTATCTTTTGTATAACCCCGCTCAAAGTTTTAACCATTTTTTAAAATCATTTTCGCATTATAAGATTTGATTTACTTATAAAAAAAATGGTCTCAAAATTTTAATATTTGAACAATATTTAAGGTTAAAATTTTGGCAGCATTATATATATATATATATATATATATATATATATATATATATATATATATATATATATATATATATATATATATATATATATATACTCTAACAATTAAAAAATCACTCAATTCTAGTGAGCAATTTAAAAGATATTCCTCTACATATTGATGTGTGTGAATTTTAGATTCCCTACTGGTGCAAAAACCTCTCTCTAACTGTTATGATCGTACCTAGACCCTTTTGGAATGGATAAAAATTACTCGAACGCCTAATTTTAGTTGCACATAAACATGTTCTCAACAAACATAGCTTGAATTAAAAACAAAAGACAACAATGGGCTGGTTGCTGATCCAATTCTAATTAGAACTTGGATTAATTGGACATGGATTTAGGTGTGTTTTTTTTAGCACAACCAAGCATGACAGTTGGTAGTCCAAGGTTGGGGAGCACATGGGCGTCTACGTACGTTGTAAGGTTTTATTTGTTGTTTAATGAATATGGCTGGTCCTACCATAATCACAAACACCCCATTGGCATGTGAAGGGAGATCTTTTGAAGTAGGTTCGATATCAAACCATTACTCCATTAGTAGCATGTTCCAAAAGTCGTATCATGACAACTTGTTAAAGGGTCTTGAAATGTGAAACTTTCCGAATCTGGTAAGTTTCATAGATGCTGGTCCATGTAATGAAGTACTACTTCCTTTTGTATTGCCCAGTGGATATATATATATATATATATATATATAGAGAGAGAGAGAGAGAGAGAGGGGTCTGTGCTAAACCCGTTTGGTGCTAAATCGCATGCTAAATGGGTTTTTCAGCTTCTCTGGTGCTTTTTATGCTGTTCCGGCCCTATAAATGTGTTGTGCATGGCCGATTTATTAAGAATCTACACCTGGATCATGTGTTTTCGATGAAAAAAAATGATGTTTGGAGCCTCAAAATTTTATAAAGATTTTGGACCGTTGATTTTTCGAACTTCATAAAAACCCACCCATGTGTTGGAATCAAAGGCTTCAAGAGCTGATCCCTATAAAATCAAGTACATACATCACATCTCTACGGTGCCCAATCCTCGAACGCAAGGTTGGATGAGTGCTGCCCGTTCCCTTCTATATTTTTGTTTTTATTTTTATTTTTTGGTCTTTAGCAGAAATTTTGCCGGCCTTTAAATTTTTTTTTTTGATAAAATGGCATTTTTTCCACCGCTGATGACGCAGATCAGCAGTAGATAGTCATCCGACAGTCATCAAACACTTTACATGTTTGATGATATGGTGTATACATATAGAGAGAGAGTAACAGCGGATGGGGGAAAGCGTCGGATGTTCAAACATGCTCCACGCGTTACTAAAAAGCACCTTAAGCGGTGGTACACGACCACCGCTTAAGGGTGATTTAACGCAGAGTTAGCGCTACTGATTGCACGCTCGTCTGGCGGACACTTTTGAGTGTCCGACGTTACTCCCACCTCTCTCTCTCTCAATATATTTATTGAGAGAAAGAGAGATCTATCGTGCAGAATTTGTTATATAACATATTTCCTTTAGATATGATAAACCGGGACTTAGAACTTTATCAGAGTTGGGAAAGGGCAGTGCAGGATGCTTTGGACTTTCCCGACCATGCACAAAGCCTTGCCACTCAATCGCGTTCTAACACGATCGACCAGGGATCTCTTGAAAGAAACTAGAGCGAAGAAAATGAACTGAATTCATATGCGAACAATAATCTCTTTCACTATCTCTCTGGTCGTCCGAAACAATAATCTCTCTTTTTCTTTGTGATTATCTGTGAGGAACGGACGTGAAAAAGAAAAACATAGTTGGAATCTAATGGGGCCTTAATTTACTTTGAACCCTTAACAAATATGATGTCTCTACAAAGAATCAATTCTCTCTTAAACAGTACGTGTGGAAACACAATAAATACCGCCAGCTCTCACAACCCTTTGAGAAGTATCATTGCGAAGTATCATTTCAGTTTTCTCTCTCTCTCTCAACACCACCCATCCCACTTTTTAAATGGCCGAGAGTTTGAGAGTGTTGCATGTAGACTTGGCTTCCCTTCTCACGCTCGTGGTAGTCCTCCTGATGGTTTCACCACGCTTCACAACAGCCAGGAAGATAGCGTTTCCACGTGCTCCTGCCATCCCGGAGGGCACACCCTCCGGCCCTTGCGACCCCCACGACTTCCCCCCACTCTCGCCTTCCAGCCTTACGGCCAGAGAAAGAGCCTCACTGCTCCCCTCCCACAACAATAAGTACGAGCTTCAAGCTTTCCGCCCAACCTATCCCGGCCACAGCCCTGGCGTCGGCCATGATGACCCACCCAGTCACCGCTACTAGCAATGCTTCACCAACTTCCAAATACTTGCAGGGATGACCCTCTCACCTTCTTCTTCTGGTGCTCTCTCTCTCTCTCTCTCTCTCTCTCTCTCTCTCTCTCTCTCTCTCTCTCTCTCTCTCTCTAGATTAACCACAGAGGTAGTGTTTCAATAGGAGAAAAAGGCCAATGATAATTCTCTAGCTTAAGTTGAGCTCATCACACCAGTTCACTTATAATGGAGAACCAGTGTAAATAGTACAGCTTTATATTGTCTTTGGCTCAATGTAATGCTATATGCTTGTGAAAAGGATTTGCTTTTCTCAGTAGATATTGCGTTCCTTTCTTCTTTTTTGTTTGCTATGTTGGTTGTTACTATAATCGGAGATGGATGTTTTCCATTAATTTCTCGTGAACATGAGGAGAGGGGCTGAGATGTGCTCGAAGGTGGCTTGGACCTAGGAACGTCAACAGAACCAGAATCCAACTCCGACTAGTCGGGTTCAGTAGCTATATCTGGATATGAGTAATAATCAGATTTTGGGTTTGGTATTACTTTTTTCATTCAAACCCGAATCTGAATCCAACTTAAAACCCAAACCGATCGTGTAAATATGGGTTTTAAGCTAGTCGGATCTGACTTCAGTTTTATCTTCTTCCATCCTACTTTGAATCTGAATTTGATTAGGTTAAACCCAATTAAGTCGGTACTCAATGATGCCTAGACCTTACATGTTTGGAAGCAGATCAGGTCATGCTGAACATGAGCGTCAACGGAACAGTTATATGCTAAGTGGCATTCATCCAAAATGCAAACAGACGGCCACGATGTTGGCATGAGCAAAAAGCTTATGTTCAGCGTGACCTGATCTGTTTCTTACGTGTTTACATCCCTACTTGGACAAAGCAGGTTATATGCCCCCCCCCCCCCGAACAGGGCAGTTAGCTACATCTCATGTTCGGGGGTCCCAAAGAGCACCAGGTATGTAAGCATGTGTGTCTCGTATCCCCATGTTTGTCAGCATTAATTAGTATTGGAGTTTGATGCGATTGCAAAGACTTAAGTGCCCTCTCCTCCATTGATGCCAAAAAAAATGACGATTCTTGAAAAGGAGTGGTTGTAAAGACTTAAGTGCCCCGAAGATGATTATTTAAGACCTAGTCTCTGCACTGCAGGATTATCTGAGAAAGAAATCTCCCCTGGAGGAGGCCATGAACATCAACCCTCTCACTCACTCTCTCTCCCTTCTCTTTCTGCTTCTATGCACATCCAACAGAAGATCTTACATTGCTCCATCAAGCACCGGCTGACCTGCACATTGACTGTTGTGGAGTCTAATTCAGAGTTTTTACCCTTACAGGAGGAGGGTTTGGGGGCTCCTCCCAGCGTGGGTAGCATCATTCAACTAAATGAGTTGTAGATCCTGATTCAGAGTTTTTACCCTTACAGGAGGAGGGTTTGGGGGCTCCTCCTAGCGTGGGTAGCATCATTCAACTTGATTCGTTGTGGAGCCTGATTCAGAGTTTTTGCCCTTACAGAAAAGGGGTCTGGGGGGCTCCTCCCAACGTAGGTAGCATTATTCAACTTGAAGAGTTGTGAAGTCTGATTCAGAGTTTTTACCCTTACAGAAAGGGGGGTCTGAGGGCTCCTCCCAGCGTGGGTAGCATCATTCAACTTGATGAGTTGTGGAGTCTGATTCAGAGTTTTTGCCCTTATAGGAGGAGGGTTTGAGGGCTCCTTCAAGCGTGGATAGCATCGTTCAACTTGATTCATTGTGGAGCTTGATTTAGAGTTTTTGCCCTTATAGGAGGAGGGTTTGGGGGCTCCTCCCAGCGTGGGTAGCATCGTTCAACTTGATTCGTTGTAGAGCCTGATTTAGAGTTTTTGCCCTTACAGGAGGGGGGTCCGGGGGCTCCCCCCGGCATGGGTCCCGGGTGTCGTGGTCAAAAAATACACAGAGTATCGTGGTGAGAAAAACATATTTTTGTTCCAAGCAAGGTTGGAAGAAATCAATGGAAAATCCAACAAAGAGCATGCCAGAATCAAGATGTGGATGTCAAGCGAGAATGGTGTTGTGCAACTCAAATAACACAAAATAATATGGGTCTGGTTTTTACTTAAAATGAGGAATGAAATAACAATAGAAATCTTTGAAAATTTACAGAAATAAAATAGACTCAATAACGAAGACACCACTTTTTACGGATTTGGAATATGACCTTCGGTTAGGGAGATATGGCCCTGACAAGTTTGTCCTAATTCGGGTAGCGATTTACAACGATTTGCTTACTAAATAAGACTACAAATCGCTATAGTGATTTGCGGAAGACACTACAAATCGCTATAACGATTTGCAGAAGAATCTATAAATCGCTATAGCGATTTGCAGAAGACACTACAAATCACTATAGCGATTTGTAGATTCTTCCGCGCTGGGGGGAGCCCCCGGACCCCCCTCCTGTAAGGGCAAAAACTCTAAATCAAGCACAGAAGTAGAGAAAGAAGGGAGAGAGAGTGAGAGGGTTGATGTTCATGGCCTTCTCCAGGAGGAACTCTTTACCTCCCTTGATTTCTTCTCTAGAGAGAGAGAGAGGGTTTTACAGTGTTTTACGAAGAAGGAAGAAGAAGAAGAAGGCGATGGAGCAATGTAGGATCGTCTGTTGGATATGCACAAAAGTAGAGAGAGAAGAGAGAAAGAGTGAGAGGGTTGATGTTCATGGCCTTCTCCAGGGAGAACTCTTTGCCTCCCTTGATTTCTTCTCTAGAGAGAGAGAGAGAGGGTTTTACAGTGTTTTACGGAGAAAGAAGAAGAAGACTTTGAAGAGTCAACATCATCCTCGACTTTCTAGATGGATGACATGTTTGTCCTTTTTTTGAACTGTTTGTTTTTTCTTTTTTGAATGAAGGGCATTTTTGTCATTTTCTCAAACCATCACTTTATGAGAAGAATAGCAAGAAAGGGTACTTAAGTCTTTGCAACAACACCAGAGTCTGATGCAAAGTTATGTCAACATACACGGGAATACGAGCCCCATGTGCTTGTATACGTGGTGCTTATTCAAAGCCCTGAACACAGACGTGGGATTCAGTGAATCATCGGGGGCGAACATACACCACCCTCTCCTACTTGGACCATATATAGTCCGTCTGATATGCCACGATGCAGCTCTTCTTATTTTTATAACGAACAACATAGAAAGACCTCAAAAAATACTTGGTCCTATTACTCAATCTTGTCTCCACCGAAGCAGGTTATATGTTCTCCCGCGGAACACGCAGGTGTGTGTTCTCGGGTCTGAATGACCGCCACATATGTAAGCACATGGGGCTCATTTTTCTGTGTGTGTATGCATCACTTAGCATCGAAGTACGGTGCGTTTGCAAAGACTTAAGTATCCTTTTCCGCCATGAAATGATGTTTCAAGTAATGTACCAAAATATCCTCCAGCCAGAAAATGGAGAATAACCTTTTGTTTTTGCCCTAAGTAGTAAACACCTCTGCTTGAAGAGTCTCAACCTCGAAATATGTCACCCTCTCCGTTCTAGATCATCCTTACACATACTGAGGAGCACCATTTGCCATCGTCTGCTGCCGCAGAAGTACCTTTTGTCGTCGTCTATTGTTGGAGCACCTTTTACCGTCGTCTGCTGCCAGACCACCTTTTACCGTCGTCTGCTGTCAGACCACCCTTTATCGTGCAGTTGAGGATCTATCAGATATTAAATCAACAAGAGCAGATTCAAAAGTATACTCTGCAGCTGGTAGATTCATGTTCTTCTGCAGAACTTCTGACAACTCTGTATTAGGGGTCAGATCTCACATATTTTTTGCAAGCAAACGAGCTCATTCGTAATGGCAGCCCACTGCACCATTCAAATCGATACAATTTCTTAGATGTTTGTTATGTTCAATATTGTTTCAATTGATAGTTATACATACTCATTGAAGAGAAATAATTGAAGAATTTTACAAAGAATGGGTTGACCCTGCCAAAGAAAAGGTGGTAGAAAGCATGACAAAGCATGATAAGGTGGTTGGAAGCATGATAAGGTATCACTCGTGAGGAGTGTAATAAATTGGAGTTTATTAAGTTAGTATACAAACTTTGTAAACTTTGTTTAACATTCAATGTCATTCAGTTATTTGTAATGATCTTCGAGTTATTATTTACCATGCCAATAAAAGTAACGATTTATAGTATTAACATGTTTTGATGCGATTCATATGACAAATATCATAATAATTGACACTAGCAAACACATAATATTTATTTACAATGATTCATACTTCAAATAATGTGTAGCAATTTTAATAAAAATTGCTAAATGAGAAACAATTTGAACACACAAATCAATGTACATATCGCATAATATACTACAAATCGATATGATAATTCAACATAATCGCTTATTCATGTTACAAATCGATACGATAAACGTAAGTACTGTTATGCTTCACAAACCCTGGACAACAACAATCGTGGTAACTTCATAAATCATAAATACAAATCGCAGAGCCTGATCCATCAGATATTGAAGATGAAAATCAAACGAAGAAGGATGAGGAAGAACTAAAGATAAAGAATAAGAAGAAGGATGACGAAGAGAAGGAAAAGCAAAGGAAGAAGGAGGAGGAGAATGAAAACTACACGCACTTATGAGGCAAAAAGATTTCTTCTTACCGACCATGCAAAATTAAATCTTCCTGCATCGAGTTGTTATTTATTGTTCCAATAAAAGAAATGACTTATCGTATATGTGTGTTGACGATAGCGATTCACGTGACAACAATTTAATGACAGCTATGACGCTGTGAAGCAATTTCAATTTTAATCGCTAAATGAATAGCGATTTGAATACGCAAATCGCCACCGCAATCACGCAACAATGTAAATACCGTACACACATGTTTCAATATCATAATATAAATATCTAAAAAATTAAAACTAGCCAACACATAATATGTTACAAATCGATATACATATTGCATAATATATTACAAATCGATACAGAAATTCAGCATAATAGGTTACAAATTGATATTAACAAACAAAATAATATCTCTCAAATCGATAGTATATTACTACAACCGCGATTTGCATTATACTATTCCAATATTTTTATACAAAGGCAAATCGTTGTGGCCGACATAGACGTCATTGCATAAATCTCATAAATTGTCAACCGGAATATAGGACTCACAAGGCATATTGATTTTTGACAACGAGCAGGATGTGAAACGATGTTTCTTTTATAAATGAATGACATATTTTGGTAACAAAGCCAAATTGACACGATTTATGATTTATGATTTATGATTTATACATTTAAAGCAGCAACAATTTATACATTTAACGCAATAGCAATTTATGATATATAAAGTTACCAAGATTTGTATTCAAGTTTGCTAAATTGTACAATGAGATTTACTGTTGAAGCCCAAATGTTACAATGATATGTACTTATGAAGGGTGCGATTTCTACATCGATTTGTAAGTTTGAAGCAGCGATTTGTACATTTAAAGCAGGAACAATTTATATATTTGATATAATAGTGATTTATAATTGTTGATGATAGCAATTTACATGATAGCTATTTAATTATAGGTGCGATGCTTTAAAGCAATTTCTATAAAAATCGCTTAATGAGCAATGATTTGAACACGCAAATGGCCACCTCATGTCGCTATAATTGTTATTCCTCACGCACATGTTTCAATTACATACTGCAAATATCTAACCCTAAACCTTAAATATCCTACTAAACCCTAATGGCAAACACTAAACCCTAAGCCCTAAACCTTAACCCTAAACCTAAACCCTAAACCTAAACCCTAAACATTACCGTAAACCATAACCCATAAATCTGAAACCCTGAACCCTAAACCATAAACCCAAAACCCTAAACCCTAAACCCCAATCCCTAAACCCTAAATCCTAAACCCTAAACCCTAACCCTAACCCTAAACCCTAAACCCGAAACCTTGAACCCTAAACCCTAAACCCTTTTCTCGAAACCCTAAACTGCTAGACATTGCTCGTAAAAGCAAATCGCTAGAGGAAAAATATTATTATATTATGAAACTTAAAGAATTGTGGTTCTAAGTTGATTTGTAATTATTCGCCTTTTATCAGTTAGTGTAAATCATTATACTAGATATTATCTCAGAGCTATTTACTCAATGACGTATGTATCTCTGAAGTTAACTCGATTTGTTTTTTACTAAGTCTAAACATCATGTCGATTTGTTTAGTTTTCTTTCCGTCATTTATGAATCAATCATTTTGTAAATCACGATGGAACATGTCGTTCGCTTATATAAACCTCGTAAAGGCAAATCGCAATAGGATATTCAAAGGGATTTAGTTCGATTATTTGATGGGTTTTGTGGCAAGGTTGTACAAATCGTGATGTAGCAAATCATGATAGTTCATAGTATTTATACGTATAAATCGTTTATACATTTAAAGCAACAACAATTTATATATTTAATGATTTATGATTTATACATTTAAAGCAGCAATGATTTATGATTTATATAACGAGGATTGAGAATGATAAAGAAAGAGATTTATAAATTGTGTCATATCTTACTAAACCCTAATATTAAGCCCTAAACCTTAAACCCTAAACCTAAATCCTAAACATTATACCTAAACCCTAAACGATGTGTATAAAAATGTGTAAATTTGAAGGTTAGATGAAACAACGATTTGTCTGTGCAATTGTATCACGATTTGTACTCATGCCATTTGCGATTTTCATCCATTTGTGGTAGACATAGACATCATTGTGTAGGTCACTATAGAACAATACATGGTATAACATCTTAAAAATCGATACTAGAAAATACCTAATATCTTACACATCGATATACATATTTTATAATATATTCATCGATACGACAATTCAGCATAATATTCTTAATATTGATTTAAGATATTGTTTTGATTCGTAATATCGATTTCTATCATGATTCTATATATCGATTTAAGATATTGTTTTGATCATTAATATCAATTTAAGATATTGTTTTGATTCTAAATATCGATTTTTAAGATATCAATACGAATTTTCAAATCGATTTAAGATATTGTTCTGAATCTTAATATCGATTTCTATGTTAATTCTTAATATGGACTTAAGATATTATTTTATTCTTAATATCGATTTAAGATATTGTTTTGATTATAAATATCGATTGTTAAGATATCAATAGGAATTTACATATCAATTTAAGCTATTTTAATTCCTAATATCGATTTAAGATAATGTTCTGATTCTAAATATCGATTTTAAAGATATCAATACGAATTTCTAAATTGATTTAAGATATTGTTCTGAATCTTAATATCGATTTCTATGTTGATTCTTAATATTGATTTAAGATATTGTTTTGATTCCTAATATCGATTTAAGACATTGTTTTGATTCTAAATATCGATTTTTAAGATATCAATAGGAATTTCCATATCGATTTAAGATGTTTTGATTCTTAATATCGATTTAAGATATTGACTTGATTCTAAATATTGATTTCTATCCTAATTTTGTATATCGATTTATAAGCTATCAACAATAATTTTCATATCAATTTGCATGATATTTGATCATCCGATTGCGTTATACTATGACAATATTTTTACAACAAATGCAAATCTTTGTGGCCGACAACGATGTCATTATAAAATCTTTTATTATAAGACGTGAACTGCCAAAAACGTGAACCGATAAAAAATCTTTGGCGGGTCCCATAAGCATTAAACTCCTCGGGTATAAAAGAAATTCTTCACAATATTTTCCCCTAAAGGTTCCACAAAAATTTTAATGCTTCATCTTTTTTCGCTGGAGCACCCTTTGCCGTCTCGGTAAGTTTTGTGTTGTGCAGGTTACCAATGGCTTACTTTCTTAAGAGAAGAAATGCTTCATCGTCAGCGGGGAAAACTCTTGACGAAATCGTTCAAGAGTATGCTTTGTATGAGCAAGTAGAAGCGTACTACAGAATAATGAAGATTGAGAATGATAAAGAAAAGGAGCAATTGCTGATAAAGTATAAAGTGGAGCCTAATTCATCAGATATTGAAGATGATAATCCAACGATGAAAAAAAGAAGAAGGATGATGAAGAGAAGCAAAATGAAAGAAAGGAGGAGGATAATGAAAATAAGCAAAGAAAACCAAGGCAAAGGAAGGAGGAGGTGGAGGATAGGGGAAAGCAAAAGAATAATAAGGAGAAGGAGGAAGAGAAGTGAAGGCAAAAGGAGGAGGAAGAGGAGAGGGAAAAGCAAAGGATGAATAAGGAGAAGGAGGAGAAGCAAAGGCATAAGAAGAAGGAGGAGGAGGAGAGGGAAAAGCAAAGAAAGGAGAAGGAGGACGAGGAAGAGAAGGAAAGATAAAGGAAGAAGCAGGAGGAAGGAGGAGGAGAGGGAAAGGCAATTGAAGAAGAAGAAGGAGGAGGAAAAGAAGGAAAGGAAACTGATGAAGTAAAATTTTTTTAAAAAGCAAAGGAGGATAAGGAAAATGAAGGAGGCAAAGGAGTGGGAAAGGCAAAAAAAGAATAAGGAGGAGAGGGAAAGGCAATTGAAGAAGAAGAAGGAGGAGGAAGAGAAGGAAAGCCAAATGATGAAGATGAAAGAGGAAAGATAAAGGAAGAAGCATCAGGATGAGAAAGAGAAGGAAAGGCAAAGAAAAGAGAAGGAGAAGGCAGACGAGGAAGAGAGGCAAAGGCAAAGTAAGGAGAAGGAGGATAAGGAAGAGAAGGAAAGGCAAAGGAAGGAGGAGGACGAGGAAGAGAAGGAAAGACAAAGGAAGGAGAAGGAGGATGAGGAAGAAAAGGAAAGAGAAAGGAAGAAGCAAGACGAGGAAGAGAAGGAAAAAGCATATGATGGTCGCGAAGGACAGAATAAAGAAAGGAGTACAAAAGCAGAGAAAGGAAGGGGATGAAGAGGAGAAAAGTGTGACCAAGGTACGTTAATCGCTATTGTATGTCACGGTGTATTGTTGTATGTATTATTATGTATAACGATTACTATGAATAGTGATTTCTCTGTATATTGATTATTATGTATAGCGATTACTCTGTATAGCGATTACTTTGTATAGCAATTACTACGATAGCAATTACTATGTATAACAATTAACTGTGATTTGATATTTTGTGTTACAAGCAGGTTAAAAGAGAAGCATAACATCAAGTGAAAAGCTGAGAGAGCGGTGTCAGTGGCTTGTAGTTCTGTCATAGTTCAAAAAGCTGAGTGAATATCAGAAGGACTGATTACAAAAGATGCACTTCGGCGGTCTTCTAGACCAACATTATTTTGAAAATTGCTGAAACACCATGACCCACTTGGTTAATAAGTAGAACCATTAGACGAACACGTTCCAGTTTGGGGGTTTTGAGATGACCATGACCCTAGAAGATGTAGCATAGATTATGGGTCTTAAGTATCATTGAAGTGCTGTCATAACACGAGATTCAAACTATAACCCAAGGGACAATTGCACAGCCCTTCTAGGAATGTCGATGGAGGAATGGCGTGAGTGTATTTCTGGTGGAGGCAATTCCTCATCGATGAAAGTTCATTTTTTTCATAATAAATGGAAAGGTCGGTCCGCTGCATGTGCATCTAAAGCAGCTGACCAAGAGTTGCACAACTTTCTTCTTTATTTTTTTGGACTTACTTTATTTTCCGATTGTTCTTGTTCGAGAATAAGTTACTTATGGCTACAGTTCCTGAAAGACTTAGATGAAGTCGACAACTAGGCATGGGGTGCTGTTATGCTCGCACACTTGTACAATCAACTTTATCGTGCAAGTAGGGGTACAAAAACCATCAGGGGGTTTTGGCCATTTGTTCAGGTATTTGTTTATTATATATTTAGTGCTTGTGGACTAAGCTCGTTGAAGGTTGTAGTCTTACTAATATATTATTTTTGTAGGCCTGGACTTGGAAGCATATTGTCTCCTTGTGTCCTCAATGTGGCCGTGCGGTTTGTGGTTTTCCCGTGATCGGCGAGTGGGCTTCAATAAATGTCAAGTGAGAAAATGCTCAATTCATTTTAGATGAGTTGTAATTAAATGAGGTAAATGGTTTAAAATCATTGTAATATTTAACATTCTTAAGTAATCATCACTTTATGATTTTGTCTTCCTTAGTGAAAATCATTATCTCCTTTGCATCTAACTTTCATTAGCGTAAATCGTTATATGGTTTAGCATTCTTAAGTAATCACCGCTTTAGGATTTTGTCTTCCTTATTAAAAATTGTTATCATATATGCATCTAACTTTCATTAGCATAAATCATTGTAATGTTTAGCATTCTTAAGTAATCATCGCTTTAGGATTTTGTCTTTCTTAGTACAAATTGTCATCGCTTTTACATCTAATTTTTATTACCGTAAATCATTGTAATGTTTAGCATTCTTAAGTAATCATCGCATTCAGCATTTCATTTTCCTTAGTACAAATCGTTATCGCATTTGCATCTAACTTTCATTACTGTAAATCATTGTAATGTTTAACATTCTCAAGTAATCATCGTATTCGACATTTCATTTTCCTTAGTACAAATCGTTATCGCATTTGCATCTAACTTTCATTACCGTAAATCAATGTTTAGCATTCTTAACTAATAATCGCATTCCACATTTTTTTCTTTAGTACAATTATCGCATTTTGCATGAATAATTATGTATATATCTAAACCACAATCTCGATTGTACAAGTTGTGTGGAGACCTTATGAAGATGGGGAGGATGACAAGATTGTTGCCAAGGCTGCGAGACTGTCTGTCTACGATATTTAGCTCTTTAGCAAATGTGAAGCCGAGATACAACATGGTAGTTGAGTACTCCTACAAGCTGGCTTGGGACAAACGATACCAAAATTGCTTGTGGCATTGAAAAGGAAGCTGAATAGTGGTGGGGCCACAAACGTGAATTGACACGAACGCTTCAGGAAACAATTGGATAGCTGAAACAAAGGAGGTGTTCATGCCATACCATATGATTATAAAGAATGACAATATGACCCCAACTATTTCAAACAATATTGGCAACTCATGCGTGGAAATCGACAGATTGAGGAGAAGTAACCTGAAAGTGAGGTCACTCTTGTCACCAAGCATGTCGTCCTCTAGGATAGACATAACATTCATCGTGTCCATTTGGCGGATACTACAATTCCATTTGTTGAAGTACACGATAAGGAGCAAACATAGCTCCCAAAGGAGAAGGTATCGTCCGACCAAAGGTTAGCGATGCTGGAGAGTGAGAATAAAGAGTTACATAAGGATGTGCAAAATTTGAGTAAACAAATTGTGTCGTTGATTGAGATGATTACCAGTGGGTTTTATAAGATCAAGGAAATGAAGAAGCCACCGAATAAAGAGACTACACCAAGTCCAAGAAGGAGACGAGTTCTATGTTCATCTGAGTCGTCAAGCACAAGTGAATAAACATATGTGATTTGTGTATCCCAATAATTCTATGTTGTAATTCTGACATTCTTTGTTGTAATTATAGAATTCTTTCCATAATATGTATAACACAGAAGTGCCACTGAAAAATTGACAAGACTACATAAACTTAGGTTTGTAATTATATAACTCTTTCATGATTTATACTTACGTATAGCGATTACTGGCTTAGGGTTTATTATGTATTGCGATTCCTGTGATAGTGATTACTCTGTATAGCGCTTAATATGTATAGTGTTTAGGAAGTTACCACAATTTGTACTTACGTTTGCTAAATCGTATAGCGATTACTAGCTTAGGGTTTATTACTTTTAGCGTTTATTGTGATAGCAGTTACTTAATATATCGATTATTCAGTATAGCAATTATGAAGATACCATTATTTGTACTTACGTTTGCTAAATCGTATAACGATTACTGGTTTAGGGTTTATTATTTATAGTGTTTCCTGTGATAGCGATTACTTAGTTTAGCGATTAATAGGTATAGTGATTATGTAGTTACCACGATTTGTACTTACATTTGCTAAATCATATAGCGATTACTAGTTTTGAGTTTATTATGTATAGTGATTCCTTTAGTTGCAAGAAACGTTGCATAACATTAGTTTAGGGTTTAGGGTCTAGAGTTTAGGGAGACGTCATTTGACACTCTACTGATGTTATGCTACGTGTCATTCATTTACATGTACTAACATTGTTTTGATGATACTAGCAAATGAAATGACATTTTTTAATTAATGCACAATATAATTTATTTATTTGTTAATATTCTTTTTGTGTGATTTTTGAAAACCGGCAGGATGTGAAACAATGTGAGTAATAAATGAATAAAGCATCGTGTTCCGCAAGGCACACAAGACGTTTCCTTTAAGAGCATGGAACAAGTGACGTTTCATTTAAAGAAGAAAAGGAGCCTTTCCTATAGCCTGCTTCATAAGCAACGAACAGAAAAACCAATGTTTCCTCTAACCTCCTTCGTTGCAAAAGCTGTATCAATGTCGAAGGATGCTATGATTCAGTCGAACGTTCACAAAAAAGGGTACCTTTCATTTCTATAACCTGCTTTACTTTTTTACGTCGTTTATAGTTCGTTTACTGAAAATAATGCTATAATTGTTTTACTGAATATTCAGCTAATTTCAGTGCAACATCTACAAAACAAGATGCCAGAAAATTCAGCAAAGTGCTCGAAGAGAACATCGACCAGATGCGAGATGAATTTGCAGAAGGACACACTATCAGTAATTTTGTACGTATGAAACCACTATCAGTTATATATTTACGTATGCCATGGGTATGTATATTAACAAGTGCACATTTGTTGTAAATAGATTATACACGATTTCGTCATGTATATTCAAAGCAAGAAAAGAACCATGTCGATCCTCTTCGCCATTCCTTATTTTATGGTATATCGGTTATGTTATATATTTATTTTGTCATTTTATTTACTAATGTACCTTCATGTTTTAAACTTACTATTATTATTGTTCCGTTCAACCGAGTTTTGTCTGCCGAATGCCATACGTGCCTAGATTTCTAGACGGAATACAATATTGGGGTAATGATGACCAAATGGCAGACTTTTGTTCAAGTGAAAATGTTTGTGACCATATCGATTTGTAAGATGTTAAATCTATTTAAGATCTTGTTTTGATTCTTAATATCGATTTTTAAGCTATCAATAGGAATTTGCATATCGATTTAAGATATTGTTTTGATTTTTAATATTGATTTCTATGCTGATTCTAAATATCGATTTTTAAGATATTGTCTAGATTCTTAATATCGATTTAAGATATTATTTTGATTCTTAATATTGATTTTTATGCTGATTTTAAATATCGATTTTTAAGCTATCAACATATCGATTTAAGATATTGCTCTGATTCTTAATATCAATTTCTATGTTGATTCTTAATATCGATTTAGGATATTGTTTTGATTCTCAATATCGATTTTTAAGATATCAATACGAATTTCTAAATCGATTTAAGATATTGCTCTGAATCTTAATATTGATTTCTATGCTGATTCTTAATATCGATTTAAGATATTGTTTTGATTCTTAATATTGATTTCTATGCTGATTCTTAATCTCTATTTTTAAGCTATCAATAGGAATTTTTATATCGATTTAAGATATTGTTTTGATCCTATGTTGATTCCTAATATCGATTTAAGATATCAGTTTGATTCTTAATATCAATTTATATGCTGATTCTTAACATCGATTTTTATGGTAAAAGTATGCATTTCTATATATATTTTTAAAGATATTTTATAATCGATTTGCAGATATTGATTCCTACATTGTGGCAATTGAAAAAGCATTGGGTCTTATACGTGTTGGATGTACGAGAACAAAAAATATGGCTATACAATTCCTTGAACTATGACATTGGTGTAGACCGTGACATTGTGCATTTGGTAAGTTTCTATCTTTAAGATTACCGCATCTTGTACCGTGGCCCAAAATTTACTTGCTTTTGCATAAACCACAGGTTGGATTTTTCAGAGACATGTTGGGTGTCGACATTGGCCCGTGGAGGCTTTACGTCGCAGAGGATGCTCCTTTACAAAATAATAGCGTCAATTGTGGCATCTTCGTAATGAAGTATATTGAAGCAATATACTATAGACGAGCACCAGAATTCACCGTTGTATGCTGTACACTTAAACATGTTTTATTAACCTATATTATTGATGACTATATTTTTATATTGGTCTCATTTCTGTTTTTTTTTTAGGATGATATACCTAAATTTCGCACAGAACTATGTAAAGAATTGAATGATTTTCTAGTTGAGGAAGATACAAAAACCCAGACTACAAGATTACCTAAAAAGCTACAAAGGATGCGAGGCCCCCAGGAGTTAAAGGAAGTCATTTTAAACGTCAACCTGTTCTCAAGGATAACGTGAAGAGGGTTACATTCTACTGCTGAGAGAGAGAGAGAGCAATTTTTGGTTCAACTTTCAATTTCCAATTTTTTTGTGTACAAACATTTGTAACAAATTTTATAAGACTGTGTACGAAATTTACATTGATTCACAAACCAAAATTACAAACCTCGCACACGTGTGTTGAATACGCAAATTGCCACCTCAAGCGCCCAAATCGCAACAATGTAAATTATGCAGGCACATGTTTCAAAATCATAATACAAATATCTTGCAAATCGATACATCTTATAATTTATAGGATATTATATAAATTTTTGTGGGATATTGTTTTGTTAATATCAATTTGTAATATATTATGTTGAATTGCCACATATAGATTTGTAAGATATTATGTGTTTTCTAGTGTCGATTTGTGAGATATTGTTTTGGTTGTTAATATTGATTTGTAATATATTATGCTGAATTGCCGTATATCAATTTGTAAGACATTATGTTGAAATGTCGTATACCGATTTGTAATATATTATGTTGAATTGTCGTATACCGATTTATAAGATTATATGTATTTTATAGTGTCGATTTGTGAGATATGATTTTTTTGTTAACATCGATTTATGTATAAGTGTAACACACAAATGCCACTAAACAAATCATTGTAATGATAGGCGTTCGAAAATAAAAATCAAACAAGCGTTTAGCGTTATGTACAGTGAAAAAGCCACTAATTTGCTTTTACAAGTTGTGTAACTATTGCGATTTACATAATGATTGATAAAAGTCTGAAACAATTTGCACAAACATTGACCGTGAAATTTTACCGCAATTTGTACTCATGCACAATGCAATTTTTATTCAGATATGGCCGACATAGACGTCATTGTGTAAATCGTTATACCATTGCGATTTACACAATGCCGTCTGCCCTTTAGACAATGAGCTTTGTCTAAGTGAATGACACGTACCATCGCAATTTACACAATGACGTATGAAGGCTACGTGCTATCTCGATTTGCTTTTACGGGCTACACCTATGTCAATGATATTTCGTAATCGCTTTTACGGGCGATTAGGGTTTAGGTTTAAAGATTTTGGGTTTTACTTCAACGATACAAATCGCTAATCCTTTTTGCGATTTTCATCGCTAATCCATTTACAAGCCTTTGTACACCACATACATCACTAATCTCTTTTGCGATTTTCATTCACGTAGGGTGAGCATCACAACGATTTTTTAATAGTACACATATTTAATCGCTTATTGAATTTTCATTTACGAACGGCGAACATTATAAGCCTTTGTTCACCGCATACATCGCCAATCCCTTTTGCGATTTTCATTCACATAGGGTGAGCATCACAATGATTTCTGAACAGTACACGTCTCTAATCACTTATTGGATTTTCATTAACGAAGGGCAAATATTACAAGCCTTTGTACACTGCATACATTGCTAATCCCTTTTGCGATTTGTAAGATATTATGTGTTTTCGAGTATCAATTTGTGAGATATGGTTTTGTTTGTTAATATCGATTTGTAAGCTATTATGTTGAATTTTCGTATACCGATTTATAATATATTATGCTCAATTGTTGTATATCGATTTGTAAGATATTATATGTTTTTTAGTGTCAATTTTTATGATATTTGTAGTATGATTTCTATTATAGAATTACAACAAAGAATTATAACATTACAACACAGAATTATCGATTTACAACAAAAAATTATAGAATTACAACAAAGAATTATCAATTTACAACAAAGAATTATAGAATGCTAAACATTACAACGATTTGTAAGATATGAAAGTTAAATGCTATAACTATTTTGAAGTTGAAGAATTCACACGCGATTCCTGTGTTGCGTTGCTCGCTTTTGAATTGAACAAAGTCTGTCATGAAACAGAACAATATCAGACACTACATTAAGTTCAACAAAAAATGCTAACATCCTCCCAAAATTGTTACATACCAAAAGACTTGACATACTCATGCCATCATTCCACTCAAACAGGTCGGTGGATTGTAGGTTCCAAAATTGTAGTCATGTCTGTATGGTATTGCTGCATGTTGAAAATTAGACAAGTTAGATATTGATAAGTTGCACGTAATACAATTTACATGGGAAGCAATATATTGTATTACATACATGTTTATACAAAGGGCTTGGTTGCTTAGAGGTTGGTTGTTTCTTAGACATTTTCTTGTCAACCAATTCCAGTGCACCCTTTGTTCTCCGACGACTGTGATCAGAGGTAGGTTTCCTTTTGATACCCTTTGCTAGGTGAATATTTTCATCGTAATCTACAACGTTTACTCCTGAATTGTCGAAGATGATGTATACACTTTGGTGCAACTTCTCACAAGGGTTAGGGGAAGTGTGATTTTCACCTGCGTTGTTCGATCCTATTTTCTTAAATTGGTCTTCACGAGCTGCAACAGACTCATGGTAAATTAACTGTACTTTTTTAAGTAATTTCCTTGACACGTTTCTTATACATGCATAGGCTTCTTCGCTTTTCGATGCCAAATTTGCAACATGCATAAGTGACCTACATAGTTGTTGGTAACGGGAGGCTATCTGGCACTTCTCATCAACACTAGATGGGCTGACATTATTTGTCTCTAGCAGTTCAATCTTATCTTGTCTTTTTCATCTTCGCATTATATATGACTCAGATATTTCTTGTATCTTCTCTTGATTAAGTGCCTTTACTGCATGATGACATAAAATACCTTTGAATTCAAATATTTTGCACGTACATTCAACTGTTTTGTTGTCAACATTGTACGTAACATGTGATTCTTGCCTTTTTGGATGCTCTTCGTCATCCCATACAATATGGTATTTGTGCATATTCTCATATTGCATACATCCTTCTATGTTGCAATTCCTGACCTATATAACCACCTTCTTAGTCCATTCAAATACAGTTAGTGTATACAGATCTGCAGGTTGCATCAATATTTTCATGTCCAAAGTTACAGGGCCGGTGTTGAAGCATTTCACATCTTGTTCAAGCTCATTCTGTCTAAGACCGTTTACAAATAGTTCATATTGTTCCATGAAATGAAATATTGTTAAATATGAATACAGTGTTTTTTCAGTGTGGCATGCATAGATTCAACTCTTTATGTGCTTATCATACCTGTACAAAAGTATTGTCTTTCATATGCCAATGCCTACTTTCCTTTGTCTGCATATAAATGTTGTAACCACACACAGTCTTCAAGGTCGTACATCTGAATCATTTGCTCCCAATCAGACATAAAGACGACCTCGTCTGTGCCTCAAGTACACATTGTCTAAACTTTTTATCAAACCATGTCTTCTGATTAAAAATGTGTCCTAGGTTCTTTGCTGCATTTTGAAAGATATGCCACAAACATAGGCGATGATGTGCATATGGTCATACATGAGACACTGCAGCTGCAATTGCATGATCACCATCTATAAGTACAGCTTCAGGGTACTTCCCATTCATTGCTTGTGTAAATACTCTGAACAACCACTCAAAGGTTTCATTGGTCTGGTCATACAAAAAAGTGTCACCTAATATGCAACTCTGTGAGTGATGGTTCACTCTGACAAACTGCGAAAATGGCCACTGTTCTGTATTAATCTTCACTGTCGTATAAAAAACAAGCACATCATTGAAGCATTCATAATCCACTCTTGACTTTGAATCTGCCTAAAACATATTCACAACATACCCATCTTCATCCAGTTGCATTGCACTAAAGAAACCGTGGTCAATGTTTGATTTTTTCTATAGGTAATCATCAAAGAACATATTCCTCCATTCTTCATATTTTCTGACCTCTTCCTTTCCAAGTGGTTTCTTAGATCCATATGTGTGAATGATACATTCTCGTGACCACCATCTACGTGCACGCAGAAATTGTATGTCTTCCTTGGTGCAATGCTGGTGGTATCAGCTATTTCAGCAATTGCAGCATGCACTTCAGTTACTTTACGATGTGACCTTAACATAGGAGTCATAAATGAATCGGCTAATTCATGGTTATGATCATTGATCAAAGTATGAACTACATATTTCCCATTTAAAAGTCTTCTTAACACCATTCTCGCTGGACAGCCGCATCTTAAATCTGGATTGCTCCTTGTTGGATTTCCACTTGACTTTTTCCAACCTTGCTTAGAACAAACATATGCCTTTCTCACCATGACACCCTATGCATTTTTTGCCCAAGAATACCTTCTAACACTGAAGCCAAGTTTTAAGGCATAATCATTATAAAATTTGTATGCAACTTCCTCATTATTAAACTGCATTCCCTTTATGGGAACAAAGTCAAGTGTACTATCATGTAGACTTGAGGTGCCTGCACCTTTGTCAAGTGCACTCTCATGATCGTCTACCTCATTATCGAATTGCATTTCGTCTGCTGAAATATTCAAGTCAAGAATGAATCCAATGTATGCACCCTTCTGATCATGTGCATCATTAGTGCACATATTCAATTTTTCAAGTGCGTTGATAGTATAAATGTTTGTTGCTCGATGACTTTCCAATGATTGAGATACATCATCTTCATTGCAACTAGTTGATATGCTCAACACTGTCGTGCAAAATATCAATTTATGTTAGCCAGCGCATACGTTTACTATGATTTATTCAAGATGCATATAACAATGGCTACCGATTAGTTAAGCATAATAGCTTACAAATCGATATTAACAAACAACACCATATCTAACAAATTGATACTTGAAAATACATAATATCTTACAAGTCGATATACGACAATTCAACATAATATATTACAAATCGATAGTAACAAACAAAATAATATCTCACAAATCGATAGTAGAAAACACATAATATCTTACAAATTGATATATGACAATTCAGCATAATATATTACAAATCGATATTAACAAACAAAATAATATCTCACAAATCAACAATAAAAAACACATAATATCTTACAAATCGATATGCGACAATTCAGCATAATATATTACAAATCGATATTAACAAACAAAACAATATCTCACAAATCGATAACAGAAAACACAATATCTTATAAATCGATATACAACAATTCAGAATAATATATTACAAATTGATATTAACAAACAAAACAATATCTCACAAATCGTCACTAGAAAACACATAATAGCTTACAAATTGATATGCGGCAATTCAACATAACATTACAAATCGATATCAACAAACAAAATAATATTTCATAAATCAACACTAGAAAACACATAATATCTTATAAATCGATATACGACAATTCAACATAATATATTACAAACAAAATAATATCTCACAAATCGATATACATGTTACTACAACCGCAATTTGTGTTACATTGCATATACTGAGTGAATGGACAATACCGGATGGGGTAGAGGCCCTTGCTCACATCTGTAACCAAGCATTCTTGTCATCAGGTCTCAGCATCTTACAAATGTCTTCAAGTTTCCAACCATTGAAACGATAAAATCTACCTAGAATAACAAAACAATGCCTTAATGACATTCACGATGACATATGTTCTTCAACAATAGCACCATGACATGGAAAGGTACGCATAACGCTTTAATGACACTTGTTGGAATGTTCGTGCTTCATTGCTTTTTTCCATACTGCCTAACAAAAATGAAGAAGAAGAGAAGACTGTAAAAAGAGATGGCCGGCAAATCCTCTTTTGACGCCCAACCAAAAAAAGTTTTCTAACACAAGGCAGGAGCGAGAAGGCGGCCATGTGTTGTAGCACAAACTAAAAACAAAGGCGGAACATGCAAATCTATATACGGGGAGCGGGAGGACATTTTCATCCAATGCATATCTATCTTATGGGAGGACATTTCCCTCAAAAGTATATCTACCTTTTTTATATGTTATTTTATTATAAAGTCATCGTGGGCAACATTGGCATATGAATTATCGTAGGTCCCAAGATATTCCTCCGTACACTCAGGAACACGCGAATTTGTGTTTCGGGGAGAACACACAACACCCTCTCTATCTCCATATGTGATCAGATCTAGTGATTGGGGTCAAACTAAGGATGGCATTGGACCGGGGTGGAGGCGGGGGACAAGGTATCCACCCTCGCCCCATCTCAAAATTTTGCCCTCCATCATTGTCTTCATCCTAGCATGGGTTTTGATTTTAACCTTCATCCCCGCCTCTATCTGTGTCTCATGTCCTCTATCCTCGGTCCAAACTGGGCAGGCCCCGGTTCTCCCCAGTCCACTGCCATCTTTAAAGGTATTTTAGTTAATTTACTAATGGGGATCGGGGACAGAGCGGAGCAAAGGAAAGTGTAAGTCCATCCCTACACGGGTTTTGATTTTAACCTCTATCCCCCTTTTATATCCTCCATCCCCCATCCAAACGAGGTGAGGCAGAGCCTGTTTCCCCCCGGTCCACTGTCATCCCTAGGCCAAACACATCATGTGTGTATGACCCCAATATCTAGATGCCATGTATGCCTTTCAGCCTCCTTTAAGAGGGGGTCCCATGCCTCTACCCCTTTTCAAAAGGGCCAAAAACATTATATGTTTTGGTCTGATCACAGAACAATGGCTCATCACGCGTAGATTATGTCTAGAGGCAGGCAGTTGGCCCCTTGATGCTCTCCCCTCTTTTTTTTTGAAAGAAGGATAAAATTCATTAGATTTGTAAAATCAGTACAAGAACAAAATGACCACTGCATTCTTCGATTTATTCTGCTAAAATTTTTGTTATATTAGATTATGCTTTTCAAATAAATTTTGGGTAGTACCTGCGCTATACAAACTAAAGAGGAAGATCCTTTTAAAAACCTCTAAAAAATCTAAAAGCTATTTTAAAATGATCTTAAATTTTTTTATAAAATTTTTACAGTCTCCTTTGTAATAACTTAAATATTCAAAAAAGGTCTTGAACTTGAATTCAAGTTGTAAAACTTTTGACATGACTTTGCATCATAAAAATTTTAATAGATTTTTTTTTAAATGATTCAAATATTTAAAAGGGTTTAGAAATTTTTTGATAGAAGTTCAAATTTTCTAAAATATTTATAATTTTTTTGACATAATTATTGCTAAAATAATTTAAAATTTCTGAAATGTTTGTAAAATTGTTGCCAAAACTTTGGTTATAATAATTCAAAATTTCAAAAATATTTATAAAAATTTTGCCAGAACTACTATAATAGTTTCATTTTTCAAAAATCTTTATAAAAATTTTGCGAGAACTACTCCTATAATAGTTATATTTTTAAAAACTCTTTAAATTTTTTTCTCAGAACTACTGCTATAGTATTTCTGAATGTTTAAAAACATTTATAAAAAATTTAACAGAACCTCCCTTATGTAGAGGCGGGGTTGGTTTAAATTTTGACAAAATTGCGTCAATTTAAATCTAAAAAGAAATCCTAAGAGTTCAAGAAAAGGATATGAGGTCCTACGAGCACATGCAAGGGTCTAGATGAAGAATATGAGCACTTACCTTATTTGCAAAAATTTAGGTAGTGCTTCCATGATAGAATTTTGGAATTTCTACCAAATTAAGCAAAACTTCTGCTACTTGGACTCCATAAGCTGATTCTGATCTGTCAACACTCCTTCAAAGAAATAAGGACCGTACTTAGATAGAGGGAAGGGGCTTAGAGGGTTTTAGCAAAAGAAACCAAGAATTTAATGAAGGTTTGGGTTAAAATTTCTATAGAGAAGGGCTAGGGTTAGAGAGAGAAAGCGAGGATTTAGGAAAGAGAGAGTTAGAGAGAGAAAACATCAAAGAAAATTGTTATAGAGAAAAAGGGTGTGGGGGCTATTTATAGACCCTTGAGGAGGTGGCGCTCCCCCTGTGGGGCCCACAACCTTCCTGTGTGACAAATTTATGAGAGGGAAGGGGTGACTCACCCTCTCCCTTACCACATGTTAGCAAGAGAGAGGGATAGTGTTACCCTCTCTCTAATATCGTGACACCCAATGAATATGGTTTTGGAAAACCATGTTCTCCCATGATTTTTGAGGACATGGTTTTCAAAAATCATGTTTTATTTATTAAATAATATTAAAATAATAATAAAATATTAAATAATATTTTAATACCTAAATTTTATACCTGAATTGCCCTTATTTAGATCACCACTTGGGTATAAAAAATTACTATTTTACCCTTCAATGGTTTAAAAATTTATTTGGACTTTCCACTGGGATGGTAAGTTAACATTTTACCCATAAAAATTTTATTAATTCCCTAAAAAATATCCTTAACATGAAAATTATCTTTTTACCCCTTTATAGTTAAGGAATTTATATGAATATGATATTGAATTGGCAAATTACCATCTTATCTTTGATAATTTAATTATTTACTAATATATCCCTAAATTATAGACTTTGAAAAACTCTCTATTTGGATCCATCTATGAGTTCACATAACTGTTTGGATCCAATAATTATTTAAATCAAGATTTTTAGACTTCAAATCATATCCAGACTGATTCAATATTCATAAAGACTTAATTTTTAGAATTTATTTAATATTAAAAATTTATGGATATTATATTCTACCCCCGTAAAAAAATTTATTCTCGAAATTTAACTATAGGCTCAATCAAATAGATAAGGGTATTAGACATGTTTCTGATGCATGCATGATTGGTTAAAATTTTATTCATGCCCATATACATAAATTTTAGCATATGCATGAATAAATAAATGCCTGTTAAAATGATAAGATTAAGGGTTAGTCGAACCATGTAGATTTTGAACTAAAATGTCAATTTTTTTTTATAAAATGTTATGGCCAAAGTTGTGTCCAAGGTTCAAGCTATTTTCAAATATTTTTATACAAATTAATTGTTGTGTAGCATGTTATTTCTAGCAAAATTTTGTTATGCGAGTTTTCAAAACCCAAGAGGTGCAAATAGGGCACCCATTTGCTTCATGAATCATGTCTACACACAAACTTATATAGTCTGCCTTCACAAGCGAGTGCTCATTTTTTTACAGCATAACACTGAATGAGCTAGGTACATATGACCTTAGTGTTTACCCTGGATGGGTATTTGGGCTATTGAGTCCTAGTTTTTTCTACAGATATGAGGCTTAAAAAATGTTAAATCTTATAAAAGAACACTTCAAGCCCATTCAAGAATGTATCTACCTTGGAAGGGGTAGATGGTATAGTCATGAGTGACATTATATATATACAGAAGCGATAGATTTCTAATGGGTCTTCTGTCACTCGGGTTAGGAGGTCGAGGCTATTGACATGTCCTAGGTGATAGACCTTAGACTATCGCAGTTAGTAGATGCATCATTTTCTTTTGGTGCCTTAGCAAGGATTTTTCTCGATCATTGACTGCTTGCATTGAGGTCCGGTTCAGTCAGGTATCTAGGTAAAATACACTAGAATAATAAACTCCCAGAATGCTTCATCTGAATGCGAATGTCGTCCTCGATGTACTAGGGTGGATGGTAAATATCAAAACAAAGACATTCTCTCACACAAATTGATATTAAATTATACCCTATTAATGTATCACATAATCATGGTTTAAGTTGCATAATTGTTTACTGAAGCATGCATTTTTATTTGTTACATGAATTTGAATTACTGAAATCGTGCTTAATATTTAAATTGTCTGAATTTGATAATTACTTACCAGACTGTCATAAGTCTGACCCCTTTTTATGAGCAATACTGGTTTATGTATAGAGAACTCTACATAGTAGTGGATATTGAATAGGAGCGGCATCGAAAAATTTAGATTTCCAATATCCTGGAATTACTTTAGGATTCTTATTTTTAATCCTAAATGTTTGATTGTTCAAACTTTTTTTAAAGGACTTTGTATATAATGCATGTTTAAATTTAATTATGCCCTTGTTTATATTGTGGTTCCTAGAATGTAACTCACTTGAGGTTTTAAACTAAAGTTTAAAATGGTTTTCGTTGTTTATTTTAAAGAAAAAGAATTTTTTAAATTTTTATGCATTTTTCAAAGGTTAAAAATCTTGAGGTGTTACAGATGGAATTTTAAAAACTTGTAAAAAATGCAACACCACACATGATATATTAAAACTGTAATGCCCTGAGATTTCAACCCTTGAAAACACGTGAAAATTTAAAACTTTTCTTTTATATTTAAAATCATCAGCGACAACATTTTAAAACAAGGGTTTAAAACATCAGGCGGGTTACGTTGCACTCAAAATGATTATACTAAATTTGAAAATGGATAACTTTATTAATTTAAAATAGAGTAATACAATTTATCTAAATTCAGTGTCCAGGAAAGGAAAATGATTGGTTTAGTCGATAATGCTGCAACATCCTGCATCCGCTTTGCATCATAGTCTTTGCCTGCAGTAACCTAGCCCATAAAATGGGTTTGACTTATGACAGTTTAGTAGGTACATATCAATTCCAAGTAACTCAAGATATTAAAACATATTCAAGTGCTATAATTTAGTATAAAACCTGTAATTTATAAGGATTATTAACAAATAAAGAATTTAAATTTATTATTGAGTTAGAAATATGTTTTTACTTTTTATTTTCAAGTATTGGTATTTTACATGCTCAATTGCTCATTTCGGGTTAATAGGGGTAAAATTGGTATTTTTAAATTAATTTAGACACAATACTGTTAAAATATTTTAATTATTATGAAAATTATTTATGTTAGTGAGTCGTAAATCATCTAGCCGTTTTAAGGTGTTTTAAACTTAACTAGATGCATTTTGTTGGTTTTCAGAAGAACTTCTATCAAAGAGTATTTTGGTCATAAATAATTTATGTGGAATATTTTAATCAAATATAATTTTTATTTTGAAAGTACTAAAACAATGGACTATGTAGAATTAGAATAGTTATTTTGTTTTAGCAAACTGTAATATTTGATTTTTGGAAAAAAATAGATTTTTCAACAAACCCGAAACCCAAGTGGGTTCAGACCCAATGGGTCCACCCAATTTAAATATTTTAGCGAGACCCAAATGGTCTCGACAACCTAGTTGCTTTCAATACTGGTTCAACCTTATTCAGTGAGACCCAAACACTTTCGACAACCTAGTGGTTCTCTGAAGTGTTCTGACCATGATCGATGAGACCATAAATGATCTCGATAACCCAATTGTTCCTGACACTGGCTCGACCATACTCGTTGAGACCATAAACGGTCTCAAAAACCAAATTGTCCCAACACTGGACTGACCTTGCTCGATGAGACCACAAAGAATCTAGAAAATCTAGTTGTCCCTAACATTGGTACAACCTCACTTGGCGAGACAACAAGCAGTCCCAAAAACCTAATTGTCCCTTAACACTGGCCCGACCTTATTTGATGAGACCACAAAATGGTCTCGAAAACCCATTTGTCTTAACACTAACCTAACCTCATTTGGTGAGATCTTAAAACACACTCGAAAACCCAGTTGCCCCAATATTGGTCTGACCTCGCTTGGTGAGACCACAAAACAGTCTTAAAAACCCAATTGTCTTAACACTGGACAAACCTTGTTCGACGAGACTGCCAAATGGTCTCAAAAGCCCACTTGTCCTAGCACTGGTTTGACCTCGATTAACGAGACCTCAAATGGTCTTGACAACCCAATTCCTCCAAAACTGACCTGACCTCATTCGATCAAACCACAGACATTCTCAAAACCCTGGTTGTCCCTAACATCGGTCTGATCTTATTCGACGAGATCATAAATAGTCTCAAAAACCTAATTATCCATTAACTGGCCCTACCTCATTTAGCGAGACCATGAATGGTCCTGAAAACCTAGTTGTCTTCAACACTAGCCTGACCTCGCTCAGCAAGTGTAACGCCCCAAGATTTTTAACCTTTAAAAAAATACATAAAAATTATAAATTTTATTTTCTTTCCAAATAAACAGCAGAAACGATTTTAAACTTTGGTTTAAAACCTCGAGCGAGTTACATTGTAGGAACCACAATATAAATCAGGGCATAATTTAATTCAAACATGCATTATATACAAAGTTCTTTACAAAAGTTTAGACAATTAAACATTTAGGATTGAAAAATAAAAATCCTAAAGTTTTCTTGAGATCTTAGAAATCTTGATTCTTCGATGCTACTCTCATCCAGTATCCACTCTCATGCAAGGTATCATGTACCTAAAACTGTATTTTCCTATAACACGAGGTTAGACTTATGATAGCTTGGTAAGTAAATATCAATTCTAGGTAAGTTAAAATATCAAAACATATTTTGGAATTATAATTTAACTCTACTTGCGCAATTCAGATTCAGACTATATCAAGCTCACCATCTGATGCTAAGTATCATACTGCAAAAATAAGTACCAAGATCTACTAATATAATTTCAGCAAATGACAACTCATGTATTCAGTATGACGCATGTAACTATTAAGGAATTTAATACAAATAACAACTCATGCATTTAATAACAATGACATTATTCACCTTTTTGCAAGTAGTTATTCAAATATAAGAGCTTTTGTTTTAATATTTATTAACTCTACGGGTACTCGGAGGCCACTAGTTGTCAGAATACCGAGACCAATTGAGGGTTTATTATGCCATATATATTTTAGTTATAACAAATGACTAGTATACAGATCCCAAGGAAAATGATTTGTAACTAAGAGAAATTATCTAAAAGCCACTAATCACTGATTCGAATGCATCCTAAACTTACTACAAAAGTTGGGGTGATCTCTCACTCTGGTCTCCAAAACTTGCGAGTGACTGGAGACCGATGCGATGCCTTGCTCTAAAAAACATTCATATATCACTCGAAGCTTGTACCACCTACCCACTCAAATGTAAGCCAATAGTAAATAGGTATAAGTTTTGTCTTTTTAAAGAAATTAACTATTTCATGTGTCTTCCTAAGGTAATAGTTACAGTCATGCGTACTCAATCCATTAAATGTTGTTCTATATATAAAAGCACTTTGCCTATGAAGGCAGAAAACACTTTAAGTTTTGTGTGAGCATGATTCATTTAACAACTGATATATAAGAAGAATTTTAGTACAATAATACTTTTTAACAATAATCACATACTCCACAATCATTAACTTGCTTCATAGCAACAAAGGTTGCTCAAACCTTGGCCACTTTCTCCGTCAAATAGAGGAAGTGCTGCTGAAATTTCTGAAGAAGCTAAGAATAACTCAGAAAGAACATAGCAGGATACTCTGTCATATAGCAGAGTGTTACTCAGTTCATGGAACACTTTCTACGATGTAGAAAGGGTCGTCGCACCGCTGCCGATAGAGCAGAGGAGGTGCTGACGAAATGGTTGGCAGGAGAGATGCCAGAAGCAGTTAAGTGACACAACGATGTCATTTGTTGGAACGATGTCAGAATGACTCGTCTCCCTGATACCTGTAAGGGCATCGTACTTGTAAGAGTCATTACACCGAAGTAGTGGTAGCGCCTTGACAAGGTCCTGAGCTCGTTGCGTAAAAATACGTTGAGTAGTCGATCCGTAGAGATCGAGTCATGTGCATGCTCATTGAGAATTATTAGACAACCGGACTCGTAAGGGCCACTGAGCCAGAGTGTGTTGTTTTCCACCTAGAAGAGGTGAGGTGCTCGACAGGGTCGAAGTGTCGAGAGCAGAGTCAGGCATGCATATGAATAAAACTTTTGTTCCACGGTGAAAGTCGTGTGGATGATTGGGGTCGGGTACATACTTCTCAAAGGCTGCCCTATAGGCATGCAAGGTTCGTCAAGTAATTGTAAGACTGACAAACCCCTTTCAGAATTTCTCACCGAGGAAGATGGTGATGGCGCAACCTTGAGTGACATATATTTCACCCAAACCTGATAGAGTTCATTGATGGCCTCCGTCACTTAGAGGTATGGAGGTCGTGGTTATCCTTAAATATCTAAGGATTGAACCCAACTACTGGAGTAGCAGGATGCATCCGACTATCTAGTAAGGATCTCTTCTGGTATGTTGTACCATCCTACTAGTAGGATGGGGTCAACAGGCCTCTGGGGTATCTAAAATATATAGAATAATCAACCCCCAGATCGTCGCGTTGTCACCCAGATATGAGTCCCCTAAGCCTAGGAGAAGGTGCAATTATCAAAACAAAGCATTAGTTTAGGTACAACGATACTTTGAATGTATGAGTGTATGGACGTTGTTGAGTCAGTCCTACATAACCTTTGTGAAGGTGTCATGGTCGGTATACTACTGGACCAATTGGGAAAGAACTCAAATGATATCCGTACGACTAAGCGAAGCTCAAAGAGTTGTCCTTAGGTTCGTAGGATACGGATGTGCCAAGCATAAAGGCTTATGCTAGACATCCATTCGAGACCAGGAAGAGGTCAAGGCTAAGTCATGGAGACTTAAGCGGTTATTCAAAATCATAGCCCTGAAGAGGCTTGCGCTAAGTCATGAAGACTTGAGCGGATGTTCAACTCATAGCCCTGAGGAGGCTCTTGTGATATACGCCAAGTCTTGGAGGCTTGAGCGTCGTTATTGTGAACTGCAACCCTGAGTGGTCAATGCATCTACTTGAGTTGAATGAATGTGTGATTGCTTGCTTACCATACCATCAGTGGTTCTGACCCTGTTTTATGATAATTTTAGGTGTTGAACCTGCGTTGCGATATGTGGAGCAAGGTGACATCAAGTTCCAGGGTTTCTCTAGATAGAGTTGTATTGCTTCTTTTTATTAAACCTATACTGTTTTTTCAAGCAGTGATGTTGTAATAAACATGTGGTTTTCAATAAAATGGAATACTTTGGTGGTCAATGAGTTGCTTGTCCACATACCTGTAATGTTCACGGGGTTTTCTAAAACTGACGACTTATTATCGTCTGATTCCACTGCTAAAAGCTTTTCTAAGTTCCGCTGCATTTCAAAAAAAAAAGAAATTCATGAAAATTTCAACTTAGCTTTGTTTTGGAAATCTGAGGCGTTACAATTACTAAATGAGAAATGGATATGATGGAATGGAGTAGAAAATGCATAGAATATGTCAGATTGGAAGATGTATATAATATATATATAAGATAGAAATATTTATGACATAGGCGAAATAGGAAATGCGAGATATGATGAACTGTAGTTATGGAAATGCAAATGACTGATAGTATGTACAGTGAAACAACCATGATGACTTGTGATGGAATATGCATAATGAGGCAAATACCCTGATTATATGCAAATATGCCATGCAAAGGCAGTGTAGATATCAAGATGTACATCAAAGGTATAAAGGTGAGGTGTTATTATACAAATATACTAGTCTATTGATATGCAAATGGTTAGTATGCAACAGATGCTTGTGAAAGTTCTGTGAAAGTGCTATGGAGAAATGCAAGGGAAGTGACGTATTATGGAATTCTGGATGTGATGACCTACAGATTCAATGAAGTATATGTATATGCAGGAAATGTTTATGATTTGGGTGAAGGTAAATGCCATGATGTAGCCTTTGGTTACTATAAAATGCACAGATGGTTGATCTGCAAGTGTAACAATGAACATATTCACATAATAGATGAAGACGTACAGATGACTGTATAAGGGTAGCAGTGAGCATATCTAGGCTATGGATGAAACTGCAACAGGTGAATGTGATATTAATGACTGGAACAAATGGCCCCTAAGTATATTGTGTAGGAATACATCATGCTGTTACTGCTATGTAAATGATGACAAATATTAAAATGATACTACAGGAAAGAGAACATATGTGATGAAGAAAATCATATTACAAGATGTTATGATAGATGGATCAATAAACAGATTTAGAAAGGAGGTGCAGAGAATGGGTTGTGTAATAAAGTGAAACACATGCAGTGGAAGAGCCTGAGATGCAAATGCGAGTGGACCTAAATAACAGGAAATGACACAAATACAAAGATGACAACATGCTGATACAGTGATGAAGCTACTGTCTACTATAGAATATACAGATGGCTGTGGCTCAAATGAAGTGCCTGCCACAAGTTGATTCCTGCAAACTGATTTCGGTAGTCAATCATCAAGGGATATCTCATCAGACTGAAGGTTTCAGCACATGTACATATTCTTATTTGCAATGTTGAAAAGCCATAACAGATTTATCTTAGAAACATATACATTCTTTTGTCTGTAGAATAGTTCTCTAGTTGCTGTAATAGGAATTTGGTAATGTGAGTATGTCATATTCGAAAGTAGTATGTGATGCAACAGATGCAAAAGCCAAATCATTACTAACAAAACCAATACAAATCTCTCAGAACAGTCAATCTCAGACTATAACAAGCAAAAACATCCAACAATAGTCAGTGAAATGGGTTGATGGATGATAACCAAATCACTCATGACAATATATCAGAATGATGCATCATCAAAGTAGTTCTTGGCAATATTCAACTGATAAACCCTTCTTGATAATAGTGACTTGACTCGCATATAACTACTCCTTTCCTGTAAGCTATTTTCTGTAAAATAGTCATTGTCGTGACCAATTGTCAATGAAAACACAAGTGACATTAAAACAAATTTTGTTACAGAAAGAGTTTAAGAAAGCATAAACAAAAGCATAAAACCGCAAAAATGGGCTGTTATGATACATCGATGATATATACTGGAAATGAAGATGTGATGTTGCAAGAACAGGGGCATGGATGCCTGACAGGGCACTTCAATATATAATAAATGGAATACGATGTTACAGATGGTCTGGAAACAAGGATTTATTCCAAATCAACAGTAAATGTCGATTTAACTATTCACATGTAAATCCAGAGAGACGTTTGCGATATAGCAGATGGAAAGAACAAAAAAAAATGTTGGAATATATATATATATATATATATATATATATATATATATATATATATATATATATATATTCCGTTGATATTGCTTATATGTAGACCGAAATTGCCATAGGCAAAACAGATACTGCAAAAGGGACGTCAATGGATTAAATATCAAGAAAACAAGATTCAAATTGGGAAGAGAGGAGGATTTTTACCAGATGGCTGGAGCTCTGGAGGAAGATGGTCTTCTTCTAGTTATTATTGTTGCAGCAGTTGTCTTCAATTGATTAAAGAAGAAAACGAACCAGAGGAGGCCAGAAGAGAAAAAGGAACCCGAAGAGAGGGAGAGTAGAAAAATCCGCGAGATCCTCTTTCCTTGTTTGCGATCAAAAGGTCCTTTTTTAAAGATTTCATAGAATTTTTATAAAAAAAAATCAGAGCTTTTTGAGGCTCCGTAACTGGTTTTTGAAATCGTTTGAAAATCTTAAGAACTGAAATTTGAAAACTTTTGAAAACTCGCTGTTTTTAGAGGGGGGCGACTTCTTTACTTGAAACTTTTGAGTTCATTTACCTAAAACTTAGGTAAAGTGATCATTTTGGGGTAGGGTTCGGCTGTGGTGCCATTTGGGGGTTGCTTTTTTTTTAAAAAAAAAAATAAAGAAATAAAATGAATAAAAATGGGTATTTCAGGGTGGTGCCACCTCAGCCTGATTTCAAAAACTTTTTGAAATAAAAACTTTTATTTGATTTTCTCTGCAAAGAGCTCTAGTGAGGCGCCACCTATGCATGGTCCCACTGGTTATTTTATAAAAAAATAAATAAAAATGAAAATTAAGGAGAAGAATTATAATTTTGCGGCACCTCAGGGTGGACCCCACGTGAAATCAAGATTTGAATAAGAGAAATACAAGGGAAATTAAGTGTGACGCCACCTCAGGGCGGGTCTCACATCATTTCTTTATTTGGAATAAAAGCAAAAATAAAGTAAAAATATAAATAAATAAAACTCTTTTTGGATTTTTTATAAGAATAGACTAATTAGAAAATACGAAAGCAAAATTTGGCTTAATTGCAAAATTTTAGAAGAAAGATGGCCTTTTAGGGCAAAATATAAAAAAAATGTAGAGATTTTGTAAGGAAATTTAAAGTCTTTTTGCAAAAAGTTAAAATAAAATCTCTAAATTAAAAGCTTCGTCCCCTTCTTTCCAACCAATGACATTTTAAAAATCAATATTTAAAAACTATCCAGATTGTTTTCATGAGAAAACTTTTGTAATTCGGGGAACCTGGGGATTAAAATGGGAAGAATTGGCAGTTTTGAAAACCCAGGGATTTGAAATCAATTTTGAAAGAGTTAAAATTCGAATCTGGATTGACAGTTTTGAAAATCAAGAATTCTGGATCTCGGAATGACATGCTGTGTCGTGAAGTGGTATGAAATATTCATGCGATGATGTGCAAAGACATGTCTTATGGAATGCAATTCTAAACCGGAAATGGGAGATTCCGGTTTTCTGTCAAGAGTAAGACTTTGAGAATTTTGCGATTTGAAGATATTTCTGAGCCTAAATATAGAAATTTTGAGAACTAAGAATGAATTTTGGACCTTCTGCGAGGTCTAATCTCAGGAAATGACCATTTTGCCCTCCAATGATCTCGGAGAACCAGTTGTAATGATTGGTGGAAGTGTTAGGGAGGTGAGTGAAAATTTGGGGTGTTTATAGATGCCCCTCTTTGCTACAAAGTCGGCTTGTGGCTGAGCTTACTAGCAAAGAAAAACACATCAAATTTGGGCTATATAAAAATGCCCCAATTAGAAGGTTCTGACTGGGTATATAAAAAAATTGGCCCTGTTGAAGATGGTAGTTATGAAATGGAGAATGAAGAAGAAAGATTTACTCTGCGGGGGTGAGATTCAGGTTTTGTCTTTATCCTAGATGGGACGGAAATACCTCGTATGGAACGAAGCTCAGGTTTACCCTTAACCTGATTGAGGAATGAAATACCTCATCAAAATGAGGCTCAGGTTTATACCCTTAACTTGATCGGGCATAAAATGAAATACCTCATCAGAATGAGGCTTAGGTTTATTCCCTTGACCTGATCGGGAAAATGGAAATGAATGGAATCCTCGAAAAAAGAGACCATGATGGAACCTTCGGATCTCGCACAATAAATCCAACACGGGTTTTTGCAAAAGGAAGGAAAATGGGGTCCCTAAAGCTTGAAAAGGGATTGATCTTGGGTGCCTCATTTCTGTGACTAAATAAGCTTTTGAAATTGTCTTTTGCGATAAAATGATTGGGGGTTCGACCTCGAACCAAAATGGGATTGTCTGTGGTTGGACAGTGGGGACAGAGGGAAGTGTGCGAATCTGAGAGCCCGGGCACTCAAATTATACAAGAAGGGAAGGAAACTTGAAAACTCCCGTAATCAAGTCCTAAAAAGAGATTGAAAATGGTGTCAGGATGCATAAAAAACGGACATCAAGCTCTTACTCCACGTCAGAATAGCTAGAAAATATTGTCAAAATTTTGAGAATTTTGTTGTTGCTTCAAAGTATTTGAAAATGGTGCACATTGTTGCAAAAATATTCCTTCTTTTCTACCTGAAGTTTTACCTCCAAACGAGATTGACTTCATAGAATCAAGATTTGGAATTCAAATTGCTTGCGATTGACCTTCTTCAAGGAAGCTATCAATTTCCTTGATATGAACAGGAAAGAAAGAATTAATATTATGAAAGCAATTTATGAAAGACTGTTGATAATAGAATTTAACAAAATCAAAGAAGATTCTTGATAGATTTGGCAGTTTAATATCCTGGGATGCTTCTCTCATGATCATCTTTCTGCACTCTTTTGAGCTCTCTTGGGTTTCGGGGGAGTTTATTACATCATTCTTTATTTTGGAGATGTCCTGAATTTTCTCTCTTTCTTTTCCCTCTCTCTCTCTCTCTCACTTTTGGAAGGGTACGTCATAAACTCCTTCAACTTGGAGATGTTCTGATCCTTCTTTGCCTCAGGGATTATATTGACAATATTGGCTCATTGGTTGGAGATCTCTTTGATGGTAGCGGAAATTAAATATCTTTTAGGGATTATCGGGAGGTTCATTGCATCTGCCTTCAACTTGACAGTGCTTTGGACTTTCCCTGGAAGGATCCGTCACAAACTCCTTCATCTCGAAGATGATTCAAATCTTCTTTGGCCTGGCAGGTCTAACTCGCATAATTCGTCTTCATCTTGACGATAATTGAGAGATCCCTTTTGCAGATATTTAATTGTAGCTTAGCTGATTTAAGGAGATATTTCCATTACCTCATTTTTTGCAAGAATGGTCTTTAAAGATATGTCATAACTGCGATCAATATCAATCATTTATGGCTTTTCAATGACATTGAATCTTCTTTGCTGGCCATATCGAGGATTTATCCTTCATCCTTTTGGTTGGCCAATAGAAAGAATTTGAATTTTGTGTTCTTTTTTGCAAAAGCTTTCCCTTGTGGAAGTAATGCCGAAGGTATTTTGAGGCAAAGATTTATGCAATAAAGATTTTGAAATCAACAAGTAATGGAAAAATGTTCTTGAAATCCTTGGTGAAAGAGAGCATTTGAAATCCGGCTTAATGCATTCATGACGAAAATTATTCTCTCCTTTCCCCAAAGGACAAGACTCAGGCTTAGCCCTTACCTGAATGGGAAATGGAAATTACTCCTCTCTTCCCTCAAGAGGAGGTGTTTGCAAAATGAACTTTCAAAGAGAAATTAAGCTTTCGTCAAAGCTCCCTAACATTAGGCTTCTCTTATGGAAAGGGGGACGATAATAGTGAATTAGGTAAATTGGGTCATGAATGAACGAGTTCATCATACTCTCCCTGAAAAGAGGGTCATCCATGATGAAATGGCCTAGTATGAAAATTGGGGGGCCACAAGGAAAGCAAGTCTCCGTCGAGCCTCTCCCTATAAAAGGGTTCCTTGTGTGAAATTGGAAATTGTTTTGCAAACGGTTCACAAAGATATGAGTCCTTTCAAACTCTCCCTGGAAAGGGGCTAAGTGAATAAATTGGATAGCATGCGAAAAGAATGAGCTCCCTCGAACTCTCCCTGTAAGAAGGGTCTTTCACAAGAGAAAATGATTGAGATTGGATATTGGGTGACCAGGAGGTCGAAATTGAGAATTGGAAATTGGAAATTGGGAATTGGAAATTTGAAATTGGAAATTTGAAATTAGAAATTAGAAATTGGATGACCCGGAGGTCGAAATTGAAAATTAGATGACCCGGAGGTCAAAATTGGAAATTAAATTTTGATGAGAGGTTCGTATGAAGACTAAACCTAGAAGATCGACTGATGCGACCGATGGGATTCTAACACGGGGTTAGATTTTAGAGGAATATATGTATAAGCATTGGGTTTTACAAAATATACCAGCACTGGATTTTGGAAATACGCCAGTATGAGCACTAGATTATGAGAAATATGTCAGTACGAGCACTGGATCTTTTTTTTTTTTGAAAATATACCAGTTCGAGCATTGGATTTTAAAAATGTACCAGTTTGAGTACTGGATTTTGAAATAGTACCAGTTCGAGCACTGGTTTTTTGAGAAATATGCCAGTACGAGCACTAGATATTGAAAATATATAAGTTCGAGCACTGGATTTTGAAAATATACCAGTTTGAGCACTGGATTTTGAAAATATACCAGTTCGAGCATTAGATTTTTTATTGAGTGCTAATGACTGTCTTTTAATTTTGAATAACAATTGGGAATTGTCATGGGACTATTTGTTGAAATCTCAATATTGACCAAATTGATATTAATGCAGTTGAATGCAAATTGATGCACACGGGTGCACAAGTGTGTAACATGAGAGATTTGTTTGTCCTGCCTGCATACAAAACAAAAATTTAAAAATGTTCCAGTGTAACTGGGAAAGGAAAGTTTGATCCTTATTGAAGGAAATAGGAAGATTACAAAGGAAGAATAGATGCTTCAAGTATAGAACTTTTTCAAGTGTTGAGCATTAATGGGATCTGGTAATTCTACCCCATCGGCATTGATGAGCCGATATGAGTTGCAGGGTAATGCTTCTTTGATGACATGGGGACCTTCCCAATTCGGTGACCATTTGCCGCCAGGACGATGCTTGAGATAAGTTGTGGATCAAAGTACTAGATCATTGACTTTGAATCTCCTTTCGATGACAGATTTCACATATTGTCTGGCTATTCTTTGGCGATAGGATTGAGCATGCTCTGCTGCTTTTAGCCTTCTCTCGTTGAGCAAGTCTAGTTGTACCAGTCGTTGCTGCTGGTATTGATCAAGAGGTAATTCTAGAAGTGATGCAAATTTCAAAGCGGGCTTCTGAACATGCAGAGGCAATACTACTTTTGTTCCATAGACCAGTTCTGATGGAGTAGCGTTTGTTGGAGTGCGAATGGTGGTCCTGTAGGCCCATAGTGCATCATGGATTTTCTCATGCTAGTCACGACCTGTTTTCACAGTTTGTTCCAAGATACGAATTAAGATCTTGTTGGTAGCTTCTGCCTGACCATTCCCTTGAGGGTAGTATGAAGTGGAGAAATGATGATGGATTTTGAACTTTGAGCAGAATGTCTTCATTCTTTCATTCTTGAAATGACTTCCATTATCCGACACGATTACATGTGGTATGCCAAACCGGGAAAGGATGTTCTTGTGGATGAATGAGACCACATGTCGACCTTCTATTGTGCGGAGAGTGATGGCTTCTACCCACTTGGTGAAATATTCTGTTGCGGCAAGGAAGTATTTGTGGTCATTTGAAGCAGGAGTGATGGGACCTACGACATCAAAGGCCCATTTCAGCAGCACTTCCTCTCTTTTTTTGTATATAGCATATACCTTCCGAATTAGTATCTCATTCTAGTCCTTGGTTGAGCCCTCTAGGACACTTCGGTGTTCACGCACTCGCTTTGTCACTATCGTCATATATATATACATATATATATATATATATTTGAATGCGTAGTATATACATTCTTAAAAATAGTATCTCGCCCTAATTCTTGGTTGAGCTCTTTAGGACACTTCGGTGTTCACGCGCTCGCCTTGTAACTATCGTTGGATGTCGATTCTTGTATATATTGTCTTGAGATTATTGTCGTGTTATATATCGCCAAGGCTCCTGCTTAAATTTAATTTAAGATTTTCCATCGCGTCGTATGATACCGAGGCTCCCTACTTTCTGCAATTTCTAATTATGCATTTTGTCTTGTCCTCACATCGAATGATGCCAAGGCTTCCTTGCTTTCTGCAATTATATATATAGAATATTTCGTTCGGTTTCACCCACCGAATAATAAGTATATGCATTCCTTTACGTCGGCACCATATAAAGCACAGACTTCTGCTTATACTAAATATAGTGCACGTAAATGAGTGTTCAAATGAAGATCAACTCCAAATCGCCAATCTGATTCCATTACCGCTCATCAATTAAGACTTTGCTTGACGAATGAAGCCCCTATTAGAAAGGCTTCACTTTTATGCAAAACTGCTTTTTCGTAAAGACTAAGTCATTTGCGTATGGCCTGGCTATGGCCCAAGGTTCCAATAAACCTTGATGGATGCAAAGTATGCACAATGGTGCACATTCGTTCTTGAGTTAAAGCGTAGCGATTTCTCCGTCAAAGAGGGAAAGTGTTGCTGGAATTATGAAAAGATGCTCACCGAGCTTAAAAAAATGTACGCTTCCTCAGACAAAGAGAGGGAGTGTTGTGCTGCTAAAATTTCTGAAGAAGCTCAATCAAGCTCGAAAAGAGCGTAGCATGTTACTCTATCATATAGAGGAGGTATTGTCTATATTTCATCATGTACTTTCTACAACGTAGAAAGGTTAGACTCACTTCTGTCGTTAAAGCGGAGAAAGTGCTATCGAAATGGTTGGTAGAAAAGCTGCCAGAATAGGTTAAATGGCATGAAGATGCCCTGTTGTTGGAATGCTGTCAGAATGACCCATTTCCATGTTTCACCTGTAAGGGCACTTTACTCGTAAGGGTCGCAGATCCAGAGTAGTTGTTGCGCCTTGACTAGGCCACTACTCGTAAGGGCCACAGCGCCAGAGTAGTCGTTGCGCCTTGAATACGCCAACTGCTCGTTGCGGTGATTCACGCCGAGCATCCGATCCATTGAGATCGAGTCATATAAATGCTCATGAATATTGTTATACAACTAGACTCGTAAGGGCCGTTGCACCAGAGTACGTTGTCCACCCAAAGGATGTGAGGTGCTCGTGATGGTCGTAGTGTCGAGAGCTCAGTTAAGCCTGCATATAAATCAAACTTAAATGTCTCATGAACCCCGTGACTGATAGCCATGTTAAGGGAGATTACTGAATGGGGTCGGGTACATATATCCTCAGTGCGGGATGCACTGGCTTGTCCGAATGGCAAGAATATATCCGACAAGTAACGGTTACACCGATGGACCCCTTCAGGACTAACACTCACTACGGCAGACAGTGACGATACAACCTGAGTGACTTGTATTTGATTATGAACCTAACAGAGTTCAATGGGACCTCAGTCACTCAAGGGGTTTGAGGTTGTGGTTATCCTTAAGATCTAAAGATTGAACTCAACTACTACAAGTAGATGATGCATCTGAACCGACCTGTTAGGGTTCTCTCGGTACGAGTTTTTTGCCCTAACATGGATGGGGTCAATAGGCCTCTGGGTATCTAAAATATATGGAATAATAAACCCCCAGAATGTCACATTGATGCCTAGACAATGCTTCACTTGCATACCGAGTATGGAAAAGAATAATATCGAAACAATGCATTAGCTCTAGGTTCAGCGATGTATTAAATGTATGAGTGAATGAACGTTGTTGTGTCAAGTCTTGCATAACCTTAGTGAAGGTGTCATGATCAGTATACTACTAGATCGATTGGGTGAAGACCCATGTTCTATCTACACGACTAAGCGAAGCTCGAGGAGCTTGCGCCTTAGACTTGTAAGATACAGATGTATCAAGTATGAAGACTTGAGCTTTGACATCCCATTTGAGACCCTAAAGAGGTCAATGCTAAGTCTATGGAGACTTGAGCATGATATTCAAATCACAGCCTTGGAGAGGCTTACGCTAAGTCATGCAGACTTGAGCAAAAGATTCAAATCACAACTCTGAAGAGGCTTGCGCTAAGTCATGAAGACTTGAGCGAATGTTCAACTCATAGCCCTGGGAAGGCGCTTGTGATATACGCCAAGTCATGGAGACTTGAGTGTCGTTATTGCGAACTGTGACCCTGAGTGGTCAACGCATTTACTTGAGTTGAATGGATGCATGATTGTTTGCTTACCAGACCATCATTGGTTCTGACCCCATTTAATGGAGATTTTAGGTGTTGGACCTGCATTGCGATATGCGGAGCAAGGCGGCATCGAGTTCTTGGGTTTTTCTAAACAATGTTGTACTGCTTCCTTTATTAAACCAAGTACTACTTTTTCAAGCAGTGATGTTTGTAATAAACAAGTGGTTTTGATAAATGGAACATTTTGGTGGTCAAGGAGAGCTTGACCACATATCTGTAACTTGCCCAGAGTTTTCTAAAACTGACGACTCATTATCGTTGGATTCTGCTGCTAAAAGCTTTTCTAGGTTCCGCTGCAAAGAAAAAAAATTATGAAAATTTTAACTTAGCTTTGTTTTGAAAATTGGAGGCGTTACAAAATTGGTATCAGAGCAAGTGTTTGAGAAACCTGGTTCAAGATCCGTCTTGTTTACGATATTGCACTGTAAGTATAAATTTTATACTATTTTTGATATTAGGTGCATCTTTATGTAGATGGCAACTCATGACTCGCGTGACTATTGCTATCGGTGCAAGTTCATGCACGATGAGTGGATATGCCCATTGGAAGTCCAAGACTGCCAGTATTGTGGAGAAAATGGACATTCTGTCAACGAATGCCAAAGGAGGTATACCACCAATATAGGTCGGCGGGGGTTACTTGGACTCAATGACGAGACCTCACGCATTAGTGGATCACATCACTCAAGTGTTGGGAGTCGTCATATCCCATCAACTTCAGATGAACTACCACATCTGGTGGATTTTGACTTGAACTTCCTTGCGGAAGTCAATCTCTTGCAAGGCTATCAACAGACATCACATACGCCTAGCTTGCACAACCTGAATGAGAGACACAACTTATGGTATTCTCCCATTATGATTTCAGATTCCCCAAGTTATAATGTTACAGAATAGGAGAATGGAGCGGCATCACCTACGCCGAGCCTGAATAGCCAAGATGAAGGATACAACTCCTATAATCTCAATATGATTTTGAACTCTCCGAGTCATGATGTTACTGTATGGGAGAGTGGTCCGGCATCACTAATTTATCCATAGGATTCGCTCGAGAGTGCGAAAGTGTCGCATGAGCCGACTTTAACTATGCCTAAGCCAGGGCGATATGGTAGTTGGCAATATTTTGGGTTGTTTACGTCGAAAAAGAAACCTAATTCTTAAGAAACTGGTTATGTTTGGAGTCAGTGGACTCATATGTATGGTTTCTCACCACCAATGTCTGCCTGTGTGGCATGACACTTGTATATAATGGTGATGTTTATATAATGGAATGTATATAAAGTAAATAAAGTTTTACTTCCCTATATACATCGAGAAACTAAAATATGTGCTTGTATATGAATAGATAAATGACTCCTACGACAAGGAGAACCATGCCAAGCGAGTAGTCTCATACGCAGGAGTTCCTGTTAGAGACACTCGACAACCTGGTAACTGTCATTCGTGAAACAAGACAAGAATCAGCCCCGCCTCGCAACGAGAACCTGGGAGGAATAACTTATGAAAAGTTTTTCAAACTTGACCCACCAGTTTTCGTCAGCAGAGTCGATCCAAAGCTTGCAGAAAGCTGGATTGAGGAAATAGAGCGTGTATTTATAGTATTGAGAGTACCAGAGGATAAAAAGGCTATCTTCAGCATATATAGGTTGAAGGATAATGCACAAAAGTGATGGGATACCAATAAGATCATCCAGTTCTCATAACTTGAGGTCATCCTTTGGGAGGACTTTCGAAGAACTCTTATAGATAACTACTTCTCGTTGAATTCTAGAAACAAGAAAAAGATAGAGTTTATGAAATTGATGCAAGGTGGTATGAGTCTGATCGACTATACCAACAAATTTCAAAATCTTGAATGATACTGCTCCCAGCTATTCAAGACAGATCAGGAAAGAGTCGACAAGTATATCAATGGACTACGAGAAGGGTTGCAGTCTCGTGTAATAACTAGCATGCCCCAGACTTTTCAAGCTGTTGTGGCGGCAACTTTGAAAATTCAAGTTGACTGAGACTGATCCAAGGTGATTGTAGTAAGGAGGCTGGTAGCGGATGGTGGGAACCATAAGCGAATGATCCCAGGTGGACAGGGATCATGACCACCCTTTCGGAAGAGAGAGTTTCAAAGGAAGAACTCCGTTGAGCAGGTCATGAAACCACCACCAAGGCAGAATATGACTCAAAATAGCCAGTAGTCCAACTCTAACTGCTTGAAATGTCGTCTGAACCACCCAGAAAGACTGTGTCCTCGTGACACGGGTGATTGCCTTTATTGTGGCAAAACCGACCTGTAAAACCCGCAAAATTCTGACAATTATCAAATTTAATAAAGGTTATAATTCTTGAAAATGGGTACGATAAAAGGATGAAGAGTCGATCCAAATGGATCAAGCAGATCCAGCAATTAGATTCGAATAGTATATAGGGATTTGGATCTTGGATGGAGTCGAATCCCACTTAAAAATCCAGTTTCAAATTTCAATTTCAACTACATTTACAAAGCACATCTCTAAAGTATCATCTCTAGCGAATATCGCCCTCGTTAGGACTATACCCGATTTATACACGCTTTCCAGTAATTCACATGAAATAACAAGGGTTTTTCCTCGTTTGGGTCCCAAATTCGGGGATTTACTAGTCATATGTATAATGACTTTGATTTATAACTTCTGGGACTTAATCCCTCATAAAAAATGCTCACACCACTTTGTACGTCACACTTACGCAATTTCTAACATCGCTCATCGTTGAAGTGGTTTTAGTCTCAAAGAAGTGCAACCAAGTAAGAGTTAGCGCACTGGGATGGTGGGTTGCCTCAATAGGAAGAGAGTATGGTTCGAAACCCAGTGTACACCCGAATCTTTTTTAGAAAACACTATTTTTGTAAAATGCGTCAAAAGAGGATAAAAAGGTTATTGTTGCAAGGTATTGCAACTAAAGATAACCTGGTGCACTGGTGGGGCTCGTTACCCCTTAGGATAAAAACCTCAGTGTGAATCCCCGGGGTACCAATAATAAAGAATTTTTACAAAAAGTTAGATTAACATATTTTTTTTGGAAATTCTAACAAAAAGGGGCGTTTCACCTTCCCATTTAAGACGACTTAAATGGGGAAGGGGTGGCGCCCAAGGAAAGAAGGTTGAGCGTTTTTGTCAATTGGGAAGCCCAACCAAATAAGTAATGAAAAGAAAAAAAAATGGGAAGAAAACCTTGGAATTCGGATGGTGGGCTGGGGGGTTACGAAAATTGAAAATTTTGAGGAAGCTGGGAACGGATGGTGGGCTGGAGTTTACAAAAAGGGGCCCTTGGGATTCGCCCTCCTCTCTTTACTCTCACGATTTTCCCAATTTCCCCTAGGAAAAACGTCATCACCCACCTCAGCCTATCCCTCTTTCTCTCACGCCCTCCACCATTGATTCCGGCAAAGTGCCATCCACCAGCGATTTTGTGTAAGGGTTGACACCAGCCAGCCAATCGATTTTGTGGATTTTTGGCTTCAAAGAGGTAGGTGTTACCGTCGTTTTTACCTATGTGTTCTGTCATTTGATACTATACGTGAAAAATCTTTCTCTAGAAATAGTTAAGGTAGATTTGCTATATTTCGGAACATGTAAGGGGTACCATTCCTTATAACATATGCGTATTGCCATTGGATACCGTATGTACATGCATTTTTGTCTACAATAAGAGAGGGTAGGGTTGTTCTTGTACATAGATATGAAAGGTCATTGTTAGTTCTGGAAAAAAAATATATAAATAAATTTATATCTAGCTATTGGATGCTGGTTGTGTTGCCATACTCACGGTAGGAAAATCTCATGGTACAGACTACGTGAGTTCTTGTCATAATTTTTGCCAAAACAGATGTATTGAACTTATTGAATCTATACAATCTGCTTAACGAATTGACTAAATGAAAAAAAATGTAATAATAAAGGAAACACTCAGACCAATCCAAATGGACGGTCTGAACGTCCAGCGTTCAGTCGACTAAACCTATTGTTGTAGCCTTGGGGGGGGGGGGGGGGGGGGAGGGAGGGGTGTTATCAAATACCTTCGTTAGTGTGGTATGGTCTGTCAGACGGGTTGATAAGCTAAGCCAAAATCTGGGCCTGGGACGCCTAGCTGAAAAAAAAAATGTCTATGACGTTCGGTTGGGACTATGGCGGCAGCAACGGACCTAAGTGGGTGTGATAGTAGGCCTTGCAGAGGACTCTAACTGTTGCCTATTGGATTTACCATTGAGCAGAGTGCTGCAACGTCTCCCTACTAACATATTGCCGATGTACATGGGGTCAGGTTTTGAGATGACCTGCATACCCATGGGTTGATTGACTATCAGGGTATAAGATATATATTGTAGTGTATGTGTTGCTAGATATGGTGAGGATTTCCATTACTGTTGCCTAAAGATTATGTCATCTAAGTGTTGCCTATTAACTCCAGTTAAATAACACTATGATATAGGAACGATTGGTTGAAGATATGGATCCTTTACAGTTTTAGTAATCCTAGTGTTTTTAAACTTTCATAACAGAAAAAAATAAATACAAGTTAATGCCTTAATGGGTTGCCTGACAAATGGGATGTTGGTACAACCGGTAGCTAAGATCTTTGCATGGGCGCTATCCCTTGGATGTGCTGCTACAACATGGGTTTTAATGAAGAAGGGGTTTAATTACCTAGTGTATGTGGTTTTATAAAAGGGCTGCTAGAGAGTTGTAGGGCAATATGCCTTTTATATTTTTATGATGAAAACTCTTGGTTGTGCACACATGAACAGGATATGGTAGTCGGTCGGGTCGGGTTTGCCAGATCTGGACCCACGGTGCTTTGTCTGGCCGGTTATAGGGTGCTACACAACCAGTAGACGCTGAATATATATATATATATATGGACCCTCTTTCCACCATGTGATGCGTAAGAAAACACCCACTACTGTCTTAGGCAGAAGGGGCTAGTAGCAACCACTTCCTTAGTTTGAACCATACACATGGGCGATTCAGGGTGGAATGCACATGGTTGTGAGAATCAAAGGAGCCAACAAGCTCGTTCACCTAGAAGGATCGTGGAGCATAACTCTAGTATGGTATAACTCGAGATAGAATTTGAGTTATATGTCAAGAGAGACATAGGAATCCAGTAAGCTAAATGGCAAAGGAAATATTCATCGGGTTCGCTGTACATGGAATAAATGAAAAAAAAATAATTATGATGAGAACTAGGTATACCAGAAAGGGTATATGTTACTGGTTTTCATCGGGTTTCTGGGTACACCACGACGGTGTATGTTACTGGATTCTCGGGTTCTGGGTATACTGCATAACAGTGTATGTTACCAGACCCATGGTCCAGTTTGGAGAGAGTGGATGGTACACACTCCGTGGGACATACTTGTATTGTGAGAGTGAGGCGTCTCACCCGGTCCCCAGTCCTCAGAGTTAGGGGACCAAGACCACCAGTGAATCCTAGGTGGTGGGTCTGAGTCTTCTGCAGAAGAGTTATGGGTGTATCCAATGTTAGTTCTTGCCAATTGGGGATCTCTCTCGGTCGAGCACCGCGCCCCTTTTGGGTATCTGTACGGCTAGTTTATACGGTTATAAATAATGAACCCCGTATAATCTTGGTCCGCTACGATGTCGAATGCTTGTGCGTACCCGCATGGATAATAATGAAATAAATATCTTAAATTATACAGCTGGTAATGAATAATGGAAAGGTATAAGCTCAAACTGAACAAAAACTTAGAGATTTGAAGTCATGGGGGCACTTATTTAGAAAAGTATACCAGTTACGATAGAATTAGAAAGAAAAGTCCAATTTCATGATTTTCTAATTAATGTCAAACTATAGCACATTCACATACATGTTCACATGGCACTACAGATATGTATTTAGGACTGTATCACTTACTCAAACAGTGGTAGTCTGATTCCTTTGTGGTTTACTATTTTCAGGTGAAGACATAAATGGACAGTCAGAGTGAGGGCGGCGGCATCGTCAGGCGATCATGGCACTACTACTTTTTTGTTTAATGTTTCTGGACATCTGAACTCGATGTAATAAACTTTGTTATGATGGAATAAGATTGAAGTTTTTGGTAACTCCTCATTTATCTAGTTGAAGGTCTTAAAAAAAAATTTGTTGATTTTTCATTAAAAATAAATAGGGTGTTACAATTATGGTATCAGAGAGGGACAGAAAAGTAGTAGTCATGACAACCTCGACGGTCTGCCATCACTCTGTAAGTATACAATTCAATAAATTCACTAAAACCATGACCAATTTTGTCATATGTAACATTATTTATGTATCTGTTAATCACCAAGATATAGAACGACTATAACGTTGGTTTTATTTTATAAATATGTCGATGCCAATTAGATAGTGTGTGCTAACAGGTGCAACAATATTCTGGAAACTCTACAAAACTTGGCGTGAGTGGTCGGCCAATAGGCCACAACAATGCAACAAATGGGCACTAACCTACAGCAAGTGGCCCAGGACAAATCAAATGTAAGCGAGACCATGTCGTACAAGAAATTCATGGATATGGATCCACCTGTGTTTGTAGGAAAGACCGATCCTAAAGCAGTGGAGTCCTGGGTGCGGGAAATAGAGAGGATTTTTCGAGTGTTGGAAGTTTTGGCTGAACGACGAGTTGATTTTGGCACATATCGCTTGAAGGAGCATGCAGAGAAGTGGTGGGAAACCACCCATGCGGTAAAGTTTTAGAATGGACCCGTGACATGGCCACAGTTCGTGGAGGTGTTCAATAACACCTACTTTTCAAAGCACGAGAGAACCAAGAAAATGCAGGAATTCCTCGACCTGCAACAGGGAGAAGGGTCGTTGGCAGAGTATATCACAAAGTTTCACAGCCTAGAGCGTTATTGTCCCAATGTATACACAACAGACGAAGACAGGGCAATGAAGTTTGCATGAGGACTGAAAGCAGGACTCAAAAATCGCCTGTATACACGAGGGCCAAAAACCCTCGACGAGGCTATTCAGGTAAAAACAACTATTACGTAATTAAAAAAAGAAAAAGAAAAAGAAATTCCCTAACCTATATTGGTGAATGTCACCAACCCAGGTTGCTACCTTGCTTGAAGATGATTGGAAGGAAGGGCAGAAGTTCCAGACGAATCGCCCTAGAGTGCAAAAGCCAAAATTCAAGAAGAGGTTCAGTGGGAAGAAGTTCCACCCCCATGCTAAGAAACCAAGGCATTCTGGAGAAAATAAAACGGTTCAGACCCAAGGCCAGCGATGCCAGAAATGCAACTGTTTCCATTCGGGACAACAATGCCCTCGAGAGACGGACGACTGCCTTTACTGCGGAAAACTGGGGCACTATATCAGGGAATGTCGTAAGAAACAGGCAGATGATGCAAAAAGGGCAAGTGGAGGCCAACAACCACAATCACAACAGCAAGCACTGCCATCTCAGCAAGCAAATCAGAAGAAGATGGTTGGAAGAGTTTATGCAACCTTGGCAGAAGAACTTCAGAAGGGCGATTTGGTCCAAGGTACAGTTCTCATATCAGGACAAGCTACCTTAGTACTCTTTGATTGTGGAGCAACACATTCTTTCATATCTGTTAATTTTGCTAAACAACTTAGGGCACCCACCGAATCATTGAAGCATGAATTAGTAGTTTATAATCCCATCGGATTCAATGAACCATGTGTAAATTACATGCCAAACATACAAGTCGTGTTAGGAGAACAAACACTGCTTGCAAACCTAATCCTACTCGATATGACAGAATATGATGTCATATTAGGTATGGATTGGTTGTATGAACACTATGCCAGAATCTTGTGTAGAGAAGGTAGGGTGATCATAGCCCGACCGAATGAACCAGAAGTTGGGTTTCGCCTTTCGAGACCAATTATAAAGCAGAGGATGATATCAGCCTTAAGAGCGAATAAGTATGTCCAGAGGGGAGATATTGCTTTTCTAGTGAATATAGTTGGAGGTGAAGTTAAGGTCCAGATCCACGATCTGAATATTGTCAGAGACTTTTCCGATGTGTTTCCGGATGAGTTACCAGGGATTGTGATCATCGCAAATTTTTTCCTCTCTTGGTATTTCTCTTTCTTCCTTCTCTTTTTACGTTCTAACCTCTATTTCCTCCTTTTTAAAGGGAGAAAATAAAAGTCAGAAAAGAAGAGGGAAGAGAAAAGAAAAGAAAGAAGAGAGAGAGGAACCCTTTTGCGAAGGTCTCACTTGACCTTAATTTTGAAAAAAAGATTTTAAAAGATTACTCACCTCCGTTTTTGAAATATTTGCGAGAAAATTGAGAGACGGGATTTGCTCGTCGGTACAAGGTTTGACTGTTCCTGGCGCCTTTACCAGGGGTAATCAAACCAAGGATCAAATTTATGCCTTTTTGCTTTGCTAAAATATTATCTAAGAATTTATTCTAAGTCTAAATGCACGAAAATTCATGCTTGTGCAATGTAAATGCAGAATTGTTTGCTTTTTGATAAAACACTTTTGAAAATCTGAGATTTTCCAAGTGATTCTGAAGTAAATGTGATGAAGAAATGATTTGTAACTGTTGAATTTAACTTAGAACTTGAGATAGATCAGAAAAGAGATTTGAAGTTCTAAGTCTTTAAAATAATCAGAGTTTGAGAGAATAAATCTTGACTTTAAAAAGAATGATTTGAAGCTGAGATAAAAGGAAAAGAAAGGAAATTTCAAAGTCAGAAATGGACTTTTAATTGGGATTTTTGATCTTGGATTTAGGAGAGGAGATGAAATTTGAAGTGGAATTGAATTCTAGATTTAAAGTTTGAAATCAGGATGGAATTTTGGATTTAAGAAATCCAAATGGAATTTAAAAATAGAAATGAATTTAAAAAGTCCAGATGAAATCTGAAAATGGAATTGGATTTGTAATCTGGAAATCAAGATAGATTTGGATTTAAAATCTGGAATTGGATTTGAAATCTGGGATCCAGGATGGAATTTGAATACAAAGTCTGAATCCTAAATGAAATTGGATCCGAAGTGTGAGATCCAAAACGAAGTTGAATTCTGGATCCTAAATGGAATTTGGATCCGAAGTCTAAGATCCAAGATGGAGTTGGATCCTGGAACCCTAAATGGAAGTGGATCTTAAGTCTGAGATCCAAGATGAAGTTGAATTCTGGATCTAGAATCCTAAATGGGAATTGGATCTGAAATCTGAGATCCAAGATGAAGTTGAATTATGGATCCTAAATGGAATTGGATCCAAGATCTGGAATCCAAGATGAAATTTGGATCTGAAGTCTGAGATCCAAGATGGAATTAGATTCGAAATCTGGAATGGAATTTGGATCTGAAGTTTGAGATTCAAAAGTGGAGATTGCATTTGGAAATCTGGATCCAAGTTGGGATTGGGTTCTAACTTTGGATTTGGATTTTTGAAAGTCCAAATAGGTCTTTTGAAGATGGGTCTGGGTTTTGAAAACCCAGATTGAATTTAAAAATTTAGGAAGAGTCAAATTTTGAGATTCAGAATCAATCTAAAAAAAAACCTTGATTTCGAATTGAGAAACATTTTGAAGATAAAGAATAATTTTGAATTTGAAATCAGAAGATGAATCAGAAATTTCAAAGTTAAATTTGAACTTTGAATTTGATTTTGAGATATTGATTTGAGTTTGAGTTTGAATTTGAATCTTGAAAATAAATTTGGAATTTCAAAGTGGATTGGAACTTTGAAATTTTGATTTGAATTGGAAATTTGAAGTTTGAATACAAAATGATTTTGAAATTTCAATGTTAAATTGGACTTTGAAATTGAATTTTGAATCTTGAAATGAGATAGAATTGAATTTGAATCTATAAATAAGAATTGATTTCAGAAATGAAGAAAATACTAAAAAATCACTTGGAGTTTTGAAAGGGAATTTTGAAAATATGATGCAATTCTATCCTAAATGATGAATGACTTTAAAGAATTTTGAAATTGGATTTGAAAAGCATATTTCATTCTTTAAGTGAATTAAAATAAGATTAAAGATATAATACATCTCTGACTATGGTCATTGAATGTATTATACAATAATCATATTTAAATTCAGATGAAGAATGAAAATATTTTTTTGGGTGCTTTTATAGAGTTAAAAATGAAATTAACTCTCAATATATCCTTACTATGGCCATTGATATATATTTTGAGTTAATTTTTATTTAAACCCTGATAAAAGATGAAAATATTGAAAATATGATGATTTTTGAAGGAGGGATCTAGTGTGGATCCAGTATTATTCTATAAAAGATGAAAATTCTAAGTTTTGTTTACATCCTGACTATGGCCATTGATGTAAATCATCAATTTAGGACTTAACCATCTCCTATTGGAATGGTGCATGTGTCATTCGTGTTCCCATTCGTGAAATTTTGAAAATAAAAGAGAAAAACGATACTAAAAATGGTTGTTATTTTTTGCAAACAATATTTTTAAAAGATAATTTTCAATAAAAACACTTGGAAAATCGTCAACCAAAAATAATAAACCGACTTTCCACAAAAGTGGCAAGTACGGGTCGAATTCACAGGGAACGAGAAATATTCAAGTAATTCTAAGAATTTCAATTCATAAATTTACACTTCTAAGTCAACAAGTATAATTCTAATAAAATTACAAAATAAAAACTAGAATTAACTCAAAAAGCAACTGTAATTCTTCTTCTACTCGCCAAGGGTAACTTCGTCCTTTCACCCAAATGTTACTTTTTCACGCTGGACAAGATTAACCCTGTACTCTTTAGTAGCTTTTCAACCTAAAACAAATAAAATGAGAAGTTAGTACACAATTATATCAAACAAATTCAAAAATTAAACTAAACCTAATTCTACATAAATTAAACAACTCAAATTCTAATTAACACTAAAAAAAGTCAAATAAAATATTAAACTAACTTTATGAAATGGTTAATCTATCTCTAACTATGTGGTTATTACAGATGCACTAGCTAAAATGCATAAAAATGTAGAAAACTCACGAAAATCACTAAAACACTAAAATGACTATTTTACCCCTAACTAGTGAAAAAGTGAATTCTGACAGCTTTTTACAAACAGACTGTTTGACAGGGAAAAAAAAGTCCAAAATTCCCGAAATTTCTTCTGTTCTGTAACTAACAGATTCACGAATCTGACAGTTTTTATGGATTTAAAAAATTCTTTCTGGAACTCCAGATATAAGCGTTTCAAAATCAGGATAATTTTGGAAATCACACGACCCGAAATTGAGAAACCAGAAAAAGCTGTTTTCACAAAATGCTTAAAAACCAGACCAAATCAACTCGAAATGAGTTGAATTTTGGATTGCAGACAGTGAACACGCCAATGAAGAGAATAGAGCAAGAATTTTCAGAAAATTCAAAAATTTTGCACATAAAATGATGAGTGCAAGACAGGGCACAAATCAGTTTTCAAAATCAGTGCACTATTCGCTTTAGAAAGTCACTTTTAGCACTAAGAATGCAAATTAAATGCAAACACAATCCTAAATGTTGCTAAATGGTTGTCAAAATACAGAAAATGGATGCAATTAAAAATACTACATGCATATGAAAATGCAACACACAAATCAATGCTAAATGTAAACTAAAGAACACGCCAAATGCAAATTAATCTAACTACAAATGCAATGCAAATTAAACTATCTAGAGAATCAACATTAAATCAATCTAACACCTTAATCTACACTAAATGCTAAACTAAAAACACCTCTTTCACAATCACACTTAACTTAACATTAGAAAGATAAATGAACTCAATTGAATTAATTAGTTAAACTAAAACAAATACTAACTAATGTTAATTAGACACTAGGGTTAATTAGGAACTAATGTTAAATGAAGAACTAAGGTTGGTTAGGGGGCGGTTTATGATGGACTTAGATTGGGTTGACGCCACACCTAGATGGGTCAATTAGGTTGACTAGGTTAGACACTTAACTAAATTAGAAACCTAAGAATTTAAATCTAATTAATAAAAATGACAAATTAATGTAATGACTCTATCCAACTTACATGCCTAATTGGAATATATTAAATCCTAATTAAGACCTAGCTAACTAATGACTCAATTACTAACCTAAAATTGATTCAACTTAACTAAAATAACTAAGACCAAATCTACTCTAAGTTAATATAGAAGGTTAGAAAAGAGGGTAATAAGTGACAAGCCGCGAATTTGGTAATCTTGGGTTCTCAAAATTTGTCCAGCTAGAGGGAGATTAATCTCCTTAATTGTTTTAGAAATTAAGTTGGAAAGTTTGAGAGATGAAACTGTCCAGCTAGAGATGTCAACCACGATTTTGGCTTTGCATTAAAAGCAAGAATTTTTTTTGACAATGTTTCTAAAAAACATAATTTTAGAAATGAATTTGAAAATCAAATTTTATTTCCAAAAATGTAAATGAGAGAACTCCTTCTCTCTTGGCTGGACCCAATATTCAAAGCATTCCTTAAATAGAGCCCACGAATTTGGAGAAATCTAAATTTACCAAAATCGATCTACCACTACAATTACCTCTTTGCCCTCCTTCCAAATTCGACCTAATTCAAATAGATTAGTACTAATCTAATTAACTTAACATCTACCTAATACAAAGAAGGGTTAATAATGGAATGGAAAACACACTTTTTTTTTCAAATAGACTAATATAGATACTAACCAAATCAACACTTACCAAAATGAAAACACTAAAACGTTTTTACACATTACTCCTAATTCATTGAACGTAGACTCTCTTAAACAAAACTACTAATTCTAATAAAACTACTAAATGGAACCTACAACTCAGCTAAACTTTCATGGCTGACATCTCTATGGAGAAGACAATAATACTACAAAATCGATACTACCTAAATTATGAAAAGCAATAATGAAACAACAAAATTTTTTTCTTTTTCTTTTGAACCAACACCACACGAAATTGAAATCAATATAATAATTAACTCAATCAACTGTAAACTTAATGAGACACAACCTACTGATATTGCAGCAAAATTAAAATGGGGAATTAAACCAAAACAAAAAAAAATTATCAAACATGACACGACATGCCTAACCAATCAACCTAACTTTACAAACCTAAGCTACGACCAACGACCCAACAAGAAACAACACTAATTTCACTGGAACTAATTGAAACAAAACATTTTTGGCACACAACACTGCTAAAAGAATTATAGAAATCCGAAAATAAAGAAACAATACAATCGGCTAGACTAGATCTAGCCGATTGAGTTTTTACCCAACGATTTTTACAAAATCAAACTGCACAACACAATTGGAACTAAACCAACTTGCAATTTAAGACAAATTACACTAAACATGACTTGAACGAGATCTGATTGACACGTTCTAACTGTAGAAAATTTTCAGAACACACACACACTAAAACGCCAAGATCGGCTAGAAGGAATCTAGTCGATTTTTGGATTTTGACTAAAACAACAATATACCCCAGACCCACGACAAACCTAGATCTAAAATGGACTTTGAAACACGTTTTAAGACAGAGACATTTTGAAATAAAATTCAGAAAACAGAAACTAATAACAATATTGGAATCGGCTAGATTAGATCTAGCCAATTTAACAATGATACCACACGCCTAATGTTGGATCAATTCCAGCCTTCAAAACAATTTTCAAATAACAAAAATAGTGTAAAACGATAGTGGTTTTGCTGTCAAATAACTAAACAAAACAGAAAATGGATGGGGTTTAAAGAAAGACTATAGGAGGACACGAGTTTATCTAAAAGAATGGAGAAAAGAGTAAGACCAACCTCCAGGGCGATCCGACGACTGTGGGGAAGGAAAGATCGGATTCAACCATTGGAAACATGCCTCATCATCTTCGTTGATGCTGGAATATAACCATTGAACTCTCTTTTGCAGCTACAACACGTTTGAAGTCCACCGAGGATGGAAAAGGAGCCGATTCTCGATCGGGTGGCTTAGAATATCGGATGGAGGTAGGGCCAAGCGTTCTTGGTGGGGTAGACGACACACCACACAAGAAAAAGTGGCTTCAATCTCTGCTACACCTGCAAAACACAGAAAACACAGTGAGTATCCAACAAGGAGGAGAAGAATTGAAAAGATATGTAAGAAAAGACAAGAAGGAATGCTTGAAATTCAAGCAAAACTCCCAGTTTCAATGAAGAATGGCGTGGAATGAGAGGGGAGAAGGGGGCTGGAGCAAGACTCAGTTGAGGGGGCGTGAAATCCAAGGAAAAAACGTCTAGGGTTTGGCTGAAAATTTGATTTTATAGTTTTGGCACTTTTCAGAAAAGGGTTTAAAAAAAACTTTATTGCTCTGCGCCACTTTTAGAGGGGGTTTTCTGAAAACCTTTGCTAAATGGATATGGGTTCACGTGTGGGTTGGATTTAGGCTTTTTAAACATTGATTCAAGGTTCAAAACAGCCTATATGGGTCGGATATAGATTCGATCCACCTTGAAATCCATGCCCAAACACTAAAATAGCCATAACTCTCTCAATTAACTTCGATTTTTCTGAAATTCGAACCACAACCCCTTGATATCAAAATACATCTAATCATGAGTTTTAAACCTTAAAATCACCACAAAATGCATGAATAAATAAATAACATGATGTGCATTTCATGCATCATCAAATACCCCCATGCTTGAATGTTTGTTAGTCCCTTAACAAACAACTAACTATGTTATGCAACTGAAACAAAAAATGATAGACACATATGCATAAAAACTAACTCACTTTCGTAGGAATCACGTTTGCATTTAGCTCATGAAACAAGCCCTTTAAACCCCTAGGTTACCTCAGTGGACGAGTAAGGTCTCGTGAGGGTTTGCAGAGATGCTACCCACAAACATCGATAATATGCAGAAATGCTTTTTCAAAAATATTAGGCAATTAAGAAATCAGTTTGAGCAAATATTTCATGTAATGAACACTCTTAAAACAAATTCAGAAATCTCATGCCACCACAGTAAAAATCTTTTTCCTTCACTTTTCTAAAATTGTAATTATTTATGATTTTTCTCAGAAAGTCAAGTATTATCATGTTATCACTCATTTATCCTCACTTGTATATTTTCTGCACAGTATTTTACAAATATTCCTAAGCAATGAAATTTTTTTCATTCAGCTCATTCTTTTTCTTTTGATTTTCAATTTTTCACCATTTTTCCATTCTCTCTTCTGAGCATTCTTCTCACTTTGAGCACTATTTCAAATATCCAGTTTCGTGACCCGTGTAGCGAGCTTTGGGTCAGTGACTCCCAGGCCAGACGACCTTAGGGCACCAGATACAGAGTATCCCTCGGACTTAATTGCTCGAGTCACTAGACCTTCTATTTGAATGAGTTACGTATAGTCTTCTTCTCATCATATGCAATGTCTCTATCTCTTAGGCTTTCTATGCAGTTCATGTAACAAGCTTTCGAATCGATGGCTCCCAAACCAGATGGCTTTAGGGAACCAGGTGTAAAACACCCCTCAGACTCTACTTACTCGAACTACAAAGGCCACAGATATCGACTAGACAAGAAGATGATCTCCTTCGTTATCCATTTTGTCAAGAGACTCAAACACTTCAACTTGTGTCTAAGTTTTACTACTAGGACTCACGAAGACATCAACAACTAAACATAGCTCTATACTTTTAAGCTCATCTTTCCGTTGCTTATTTCTTTTGCAAAACATATTGTGCATACTTATACTAAAGTGATTCAAAACCTTCTAACATTCAAATACTATCTTTTCTTTGAATTTTCTCATAAATAACTACTCTATTTGAATCAGGTTAGAATTTTTTTTTTACATGGGGCTTAAAAATTTCTAAATTGTTAGATTATGCCAAAAACAATCATATATGCTACAAACTTGTTCTCAAAAGCCTACTTTTATGAGTTCTTCGCTACCAGAAAAAAAATTTAGTGTGCATTCTACACCACCACCCCCATGCTTGAATGACATTGTCCCTAGTGACATACAAAATATGTAAACATGCAATGCAAATGCACACTAAAAGACAATAAAATGAATACGGGAGAAAGGATAGATACAACCTGGTATGTGTCGGGCTTCTGAAGTTGATAATTGACTTGACTTTGCAGTATTCTATACATATCTGAATGCATAATTTTCTGCTAATCTGATCAATGTCTGCTCTGAAAGCTCTGCCCTGTACCTGGTAACTAATCCTCACACATTAAATAAAACCTGCATGAATAAAAAACAAATGTCAGTGCATATGAAATAAAATACTGAACAAAAGAAACTACTAAACTGGAAAACAAAACTACTTTACTATGTACATATGCTACATCCCTCTGGTCAAATCCTTATGCTTTCATGAGATTCAAAACCTCACACTCACCATTCTATAAGGAATCTGAAATGTAGGGCTTCAGTCTTTGCCCATTAACCTTGAATGTACCTTGGGTCTGAGGATCAAATAATGTAACTGCCACGTGTGGGAACACTTTTTTCACAATGTAGGGTCCCTCCCATCTCAATCTTAATTTGCCTGGGAATAAATGCAAACAAGAATTATATAACCAAACTCTCTGCTCCGGCTCAAACACTTTTCTGACAATGTGTTTATCATGAAATGCTTTAGTGCGAGCTTTATATAACTTGGCATTCTCATATGCATCATTTCTGAGTTCTTCTAACTCGGTGAGTTGTAATGCTCTCGCTTTGCCAGCCTGGGTGAGGTCAAAATTTAATTTCTTGATAGCCCAATATGCTCTGTGCTCCAGCTCGACAGGAAGGTGGCATGCTTTCCCGAATACAAGGCGATACGGGGACATGCCAATGGGAGTCTTAAATGCAGTCCTATATGCCCAAAGTGCATCATCTAAGCGCTAGGACCAATCCTTGCTGTCCGGACAAAATCCACTTTATTTTCCTATTTGAAACATCGACCTAAACACTGGTCTGCGAATGATAAGGAGTGGTGAATCTATGATTGACAGAATACCTTCTCAAAAGAAAAGCTATATGTACATTTCTGAAATGCTTGCCACCATCACTTATCATCGCACGTGGCACACCAAAATGACTGAAAATGTTGTGCTTAATGAACTTAAGCACCACTCTATGATCATTGGTCTTGGTCACCACAGCCTCAACCCATTTGGACACATAATCTACCGCCACTAAAATGTACAAATTCTTGAATGATGGCGGAAATGGGGCCATAAAATCTATGCCCCAAACATCGAAAATCTCAACTATCAAAATCGGGAGCAAGGGCATCATGTCCCTCTTGGACGTTCCTAGTCTGCTGACATCTAAGACATTTTCTGCAGAACTCATGCGCATCTCTGTGGAGTGTGGGCCAAAAAAATCTAGACTGCAAAACCTGTGCAGCTGTCTTTCTACTACTGAAATGCCCTCCACAGGCTAATGAATGAGAAAAACTAAGGATGGACTCATACTCCTCCTCCGACACGCATCTCCTAAAGATCTGATCTGCACAATATTTGAACAACTCTGGTTCATCCCAATAATAATGTCTCACCTGAGATAAAAATCACTCTCGCTCATTCTTATTCCAATGCTCAAGGATCTGCCTCGATACCAGATAGTTCACTATATCCGCAAACCAGGGTAACTGTGATGTTCTGACAGTCATGATCTGCTCATCGAAGAAAGAATCACTGATCGGTCTCTGATTCTGTGTGGTCTCCATGATCAGTCTAGAAAGATTGTCTACTACTACATTCTCACTTCCTTTCTTATCTCGAATCTCGAGATCAAACTCCTGTAGCAATAGAACCCAGCGAATGAGTCTCGGTTTTGTGTCTTTCTTGCTCAGAAGGTACTTCAATGCAGCATGATCAGAATAGACAACCACCTTGGAACCGAGAAGATAGGACCTAAACTTATCCAATGCGGATACTACTGTAAGTAGCTCCTTCTCTGTCGTGGTATAATTCATCTGGGCATCAGACAGAGTTCTACTTGCGTAGTAGATCACATAGGGCTTCTTGTCAATTCTTTGCCCTAAAATAGCCCCCATAGCGTAGTCAGAAGCATCACACATAATCTCGAATGAAAGCGTCCAATTCGGAGGTCTCAAAATGGGTGCAGTAATCAAGGCCTCTTTTAATATCTCAAAGGTCTTCATATAATCCTCACTAAAATCAAAGGGCTGATCCTTCTCTAATAATGTACAAAGCGGTCGAGAGATTTTGCTGAAATCTTTAATGAACCGCCTATAAAATCCAGCATGCCCTAAAAATGACCGAATATGCCTCACAGTGGTAGGTGGAGTCAAACGAGAAATGGATTCCACCTTTGCTCTATCAACCTCAATCCCTCTCTTGGACACAATGTGGCCAAGCACAATCCCCTCCTGGACCATAAAGTGGCTCTTTTCTCAACTCAGAACTAGGTTTGTCTCCGCATACCTACTCAGTACTCGAGTAAGTTTTTGGAGGCAATCCTCAAATGAAGATCCATATACAGAAAAATCATCCATAAACACCTCCATGACATCATCTACCATGTCAGAGAAGATAGCTAACATGCACCTCTGAAAAGTTGTCGGGGCATTGCAGAGCCTGAACGACATATGTCTAAATGCGAAGGTGCCATAAGGACATGTAAATGTAGTCTTCTTCTGGTCGTCAGGATGAACAACTACTTGATTATACCCTGAATATCCATCTAAGAAACAATAGCAGCTCTGTTCTGCGAGTCTCTTCAAAATCTGATCAATAAAGGGCAACAGGAAGTGATCTTTTCGAGTTGCCACATTCAGTTTCCTATAATCGATGCAGACTTGCCACCCTGTGGTGGTCCTCATCGAGATGCTTTCCCCCTTCTCATTCTCTACAACAGTGAGTCCAGATTTCTTGGGTACGACCTGAATCGGACTGACCCACTGGCTATCAGAAATGGGGTAAATAATTCTAGCATCCAACCACTTCACTACCTCATTTTTCACCACTTATTTCATATTGGGATTTAATTTTCTCTGCGTATCCTGCACTGGCTTGACTTCTTCATCACAATGAATTCTGTGCATGCAGAATGAAGGATCAATCCCCTTCAAATCAGCCACTCCCCAGCCAATCGCTGCCTTGTGCTCTCGTAAAATATCAAGCAATCTCTGCTCCTTCTCCTCAGTGAGCAGTGACGAGATGATCACAGGCAAAGTCTCACCAACTCTGAGATATGCATACTAGAGTGAATCCGGTAAGGGTTTCAGCTCAAGTTTCGGAGGAGACTCTATCGAGGATTTGGCAGAGGTCTCCGCAAGTGGTGGGAGCGGCTCAATGCCAGCTCTTCAAGGAGGTAACTCTGACGATACTCCAGACACATCTACACTAACTATACAACTATTCTTCTCTATATGGTACACATCTAAGGAATCCTCTGTCATGTACAAGTCTAGATGTGCTTCCACTAAATCCTGTGCAATATCTACCTGGAAGCAGTCCATATCTCCTGCTGGACCCATCGCGGCATTGAAAATGTTTAACTTGACTTTTCTGTTGCCGAATGACAAGTCCATGGCTCCGGTTCTACAATTTATATATGCATTGGCAGTCGCCAAGAATGGTCTGCCCAAAATGATCGGAGTCTGGTGCTGGCCATCCATTCCTTCCATATCGAGGATAATGAAATCGACTGGAAAATAGAAAGCATCCACCTTAACTAGCACGTCTTCCAAGACACCTCTTAGTACCTTGACAGAATGATTTGCCAGCTGAAGTGTAATAGGAGTCAATCTCATTTCTCCTAGCCTGAAGGAATCATAGAAATATTCAGGCAAAATGTTCACACTTGCTCCAAGATTGAGCAAAGCGCATTTTATCCGAATGTTCCCTATGGTACATGCAATGATAGGGGCTCCAGGGTCCTTGAGCTTTGGTGGTGTCTGATGTTGAATCAATGAACTCACCTGCTCAGTCAGATGGACCATGTTAGGAACTTTTTCTCTTGATTTCCTCTTTTGTGTATATAGTTCCTTCAGAAATTTGGCATATGCTGGAACCTGCTGGATAGCATCGAGCAAAGGCAGGTGTGATCATCGCAAAATTTTTCCTCTCCCGTTGGTTTCTCTCTCTTCCTTCTCTTTTCCTTTTCTAACCTCTATTCTCCTCCTTTTCGAAGGGAGAAGAATAAAAGAAAGAAAAGAGAAAGAGAAGAGAAAAGAAAGAAAGAAAGAGGGAAGAGGAACTATTTTGCGTGGTTTTCACTTGACCTTGATTTGAAAACATTTAGAAAATTTACTCGCCTCCGTTTTGAAATTTTTCGGAAAAAATGGAGAGACGGGATTCGCTCGTCGGTACGAGGTTCGACCGTTCCTGGCGCCTTTACCCGGGGTAATCGAACCAAGGATCGAATCTATGCCTTTTGCTTTGCCTAAATATAATCTAAGAATTTATCCTAACTCTAAATGCACAAAGAATCGTGCTTATGCAATGCCATAATGTATGCTCTTTTTTTAAAAGATATTTTGAAAAAATCTCCAAGTTTATTTTGAGAGGAACTTGATGAAGAAATGATTGATTCTAACTTAGAACTTGAGATAGATCAGAGGAGTTCTAAGTTTTTGAAGTAAATTAGGATTTGGAAGAATAAATGACTTTAAAGCTTTGAAAAATGAAAGGGGATGAAGTTTCAAAGTCCAAATCGACTTTGGATTTGGATTTTGAATTTAGAATACTTGAGATGGAATTGAATTTGGATTTTTAAATCTGGAATGGATATGAGATAATCAAATGGTATTTAGAAAAAAAAAAAAGGGAATTCAGATGGAATTGGTCTTGAAATCTAGAATTGGGAATGGAGGTTGGGTTTTTGGATCCTAAAATAGACTTGGACCCGAAGTCTGAGATCCAAAATGAAATTGGAGTCTGAATCCTAAAGGAGAATTGGATCCGAAATCTGAGATCCAAAGTGTGATTGAATTCTGGACCCTAAGATGGATTTTGGATCTAAAGCCTGAGATCCAAAGTAGAATTGGTTTCTGGATCCTAATTGTGAATTGGATCTGGAGTCTGAGATCCAAAAGTGAAATTGGACTCTGGATCTGAGATCCAAAGTGTGATTGAATTCTGGACCCTAAGATGGATTTTGGATCTAAAGCCGGAGATCCAAAGTAGAATTGGATTCTGGATCCTAATTGGGAATTGGATCTGGAGTCTGAGATCCAAAAAAGTGAAATTGGACTCTGGATCCTAAAGAGGAATTGGATCTGAAGTCTGAGATCCAAAAAGTGAAATTGGACTCTGGATCCTAAAGAGGAATTGGATCCGAAGTCTAAGATCTAACATGAGTGTTGAATTCTGGATCCTAAAGAGAAATTGGATCTGAAATCTGAGATCCAATATGAGTGCTGAATTTTAGTCCTGGGATTTGAAGCTTGAAATGAATCAAGAATCTCAAAGTTAAATTGAACTTTGAGTTTGATTGGAGCTTTTGAAAATGAATTTGAAATTTCAAAACAAAATTGAAACTTTTGAAAATGAATTTGAATTGGAAATTTTGAATATGAAATGAAATTGAAATCTCAAAGTTAAATTGGACTCTGAGATGGAAAATGAAATAGAATTGAAAAAGATGAATAGGATTGAAGATTGATTGAAGAAGATATTTACATCACTTGGAGTTTTGAAAAAGTAACTTTGAAAATATGATGCAGTTCTATCCTAAATGATGAATGAATCAAAAGAATTTTGAAATTGGATTTTGAAAAGCTATTTCATTCTTTAAATGAATTTAAAATAAGATTGAAAATATAATACACCCTTGACTATGGTCATTGAATGTATTATATAATAATCTATATTTAAATTCAGGTGAAGAATAAAACATATTTTTGTGCTTTTATAGAGTTTAAAATGAAATTAACTCTCAATATACCCTGACTATGGCCATTGGTATATATATTGAATTAATTTTAAGTTAAACTCTGATAAAAGATGAAATATTTGAAAATACGATGATTTTTTGAAAAGGATCCAGTGTGGATCCAGTGTTATTTCGTAAAAGATAAAAATCCTAAGTCTTGTTTACATCCCGACTATGGCCGTTGATGTAAATCATCAACTTAGGATTAATTCACCTCTTACGAAATGGTGCACGTGTCATTCGTGTTGCCATTTGTGAGATTTTGAAAAATAAAGGTAAAAATGTATGAAAACAAGCAATTTATGGCATTCACAATGCTCATTCATTCTATCTAAAACTGAAAGTATAGAATTTTCATTATGCTCTATCTATTACATTATTTGAATTTGAAAACTTCAAAGTTTCTAAGTCAGGGGAGAAGTCCTGCAGAAATAAGAGTCAACACAAGGTAAAAGAAACTTATAGAAGGAAGATCTATAAAATTTGTGTTGAATCCAAAGATGTGAATGATAAAAGGGTTCGTATATACACCTATATGCCATGCATATGAGGATGCCTATATGATTTGATACATATATCCAAAGAACACAGATAATTATGCCTATATGAGCCTAATCATGGGTGGATGATAAGGATACTGATGCACTATGTGGACACAAAGGGAAGAACTAGTATGAATGGAAAATCATATTATATATGATACAAATGTTGGCTAGACTGAGGAGGAAGAAAAAAAAAAGTAGGACGGTGTTGATGTATGTAGGTAGGAAGATATAATGATATATATGGTAATGCTTAAACACATGAAGGGGTTAAATGTATACCAAGGCTAAAGCTAACATATGCCACAACGTATTGAAACTATTAACATGTATGTTTGATAATAAAAACCTTAATGATTGGTAAAATATCTGCTGGGATGATCAATCAAAAAAAAAAAAAAGGATTAAAAGTCATCATTCCACAGTGAGTAACATAGCAATACTCAGATATGCCAAACAGTCAATTCAACCGTAAAACCCAACTTTGAAACATTAACTGGATCACTTCACCTGGCATACTAATTCAATGTTTGACTATATGGACCTACGCCATCTGACATATTGTTAACATAATCTAACCAGGTAGTATTCTGACCCAAACCAATGATACGTGCTTACCTTCAGACTAAATCCTTGTTAACTGTTAACACCCAGATATTGCTGCCAATTACCATTCGTCCGACCTTTCTGCTGCTGACCTTACTTTTATCAAACCCAGTTGATTCTGACAAACCACTAATACTATGCATATGCAGGAAGGTGGGGTGCAGTGATAAACTGGAAGTATAAAGATGGGAATGAACAGTAGGTTTTGCAAAAAATGTTAACAGCACATATGATGTATAATGATGGTGCGGCTGGAACATTGTCATGAGAGAAATTCGGGTGGAAGCTGAGTGAGGTGATGGAGGAAAGGGGTCTGTAGACAAACATGCAGCAGATTAGAGTCTGCTAATCAACTTCTAGTTTTGGAAACATGGATAATAAAAGAGAGGTTTCAACCATTTCAAAGCTTTATCTAACAAAATTTCTCTCAGCTGTATATTCATACTCAATTTAGATTTTATCTGTTAGAATGCACGTGGGTAGTGTATGGCTAATTAAATGCAGGCCCATAGCTAATGTATTAATTCAAAATAAGAATATAAAGAGTGAGAATACATACACAGCTGAGATGAACACAGAGAGATGCTGAGATCTTCGGTTGCTTGCCGCCGAATGATGTAAAACCCTGAGAATATACAAGCACATTGTCATGGATGAGAAATTTGATATAAAATGTACCTGAAATTCATATTCTGTTGGATGACAAATCCCCCGAAAGCCTCCCGATTGCAACTTTTTCATTGTCTGGGGAATTTGCTTTGCACCTGAGGTTGAATCCTCCATCCTTGATAATGCTGGCTTGGTCAAAATTATTAGTGGCCTCCGAGAGGCTACGGATGATCAGTTCCTCTCTATCATGGAGTTGTCTGATGTCCTATGACACCCAAAGCAATCTTTCTAGAAAAGGAATTGTTCTACAGGGCATGCATCTATATTGGAAAGAAGACATATATCAAGGTTATACGTTGACACAGAACTCTTAGTAAAGGTAGGTATATGGATGTGAAAAATGGAGCAGTCATAATATTCAAATCTGAGATTTTCAGAAGGCAAACTAAACTCCAGATTGTGAGACAAGATCTTCTTGTTAGGTGAGCGACACGACTTTTAGCAGCTGGCCTTCACTGCTGTACCTATTATCCCAGCACCATCCCACCTTTATGAGCCCACCCAAAAACCAAAACAATAAGGCTTTCGACTGAATTGTCTGCAAGGCGATATCACCATGGTATGACCAAAGTTTTGGAATCACATTTATGCTACCCATGGAAAGAACGTGATCGCAACAACCATACTAACATTCTGGCCAATTTTGAAATGTATAAGGCCGGGATGACACGAGAGCCGGAGCTTCGTGGGAAAACATTGCTAAAACTTGAGGTTCGACCATGATGCAGAACAGGTATGTATCATAATAAGGGGAACCACCTGAAGGTGGCTGGAAATGAAAATATGCGGAATGACTGGTACGTAACTTTAGCAGTGCCCCAGAAAAATAGGAAAGGAAAATGAGACATATATATATATATAAAAGAAGATTAAAATGGGCATCAACTCAGACAATAAGAAAACATAACAGTATAAAAAAAAACGATAAGCATGATGAAATGGAATCAGTGCCTTCCAAATCATAGGCATGCCAATTAGATACTGTTATCGGTCGACAGTGATCTCATCTTTTCAATGAAACGCTAATCAAGCAGTGTGATAACCACGTTTGTGGTGACGATATCAACCAACGAAACATAGCTAAAGTGACGATCGTTAGAGCATGCTTTTGAAAACAGAAATTCAGTGTACAATTTGGGCAGAAAATGCAGACTTCACTCCTGATCTATCCTCCACCTACTATGTTGGTGCTAACAGAATGGTACGCACGTTTGCAGAGATCATTATACCTCACATGTACAGGGATGTGTGTGTTCATCGTTCATTATCCAAGATTCTGTCTGCCTCCATCACCCCTTTAGAGGGTGTAGGATAGGATGTGATTCTAATGCTGATTTGAAGTTAACAAAACTTGCAAACCCGCTGCTTAATCTGGCAATACTGTGGGCGCCCGACTGGGGTAGCGCATGAAAGATGACTAAAATGAAACCGTGACGGTAAACGACATAATATACTCGATACCAAAGTAGGAGTCGTCATGCGAACAAGAGATCTATACTCAAAAGGGAATTAGGAATTTGGTATAAACCTTGAAAAGTAAATGTAAGGAGAAGTAAAATAATCTAGATTACGCAGTTAAACCGATTAATCTAAAATACAGAAAAGGATGGAAGGAGTATTGGAACAAGATTATTCCATTTGCTATTGCACAGGAGAAAGGCTGATGTTGCTAAAGGCAACCCAACATCCTCGAAAGTGCATTTACGGGGCTATAAAAAAAAAATTTAGGGAAATCGAGAAGAATCAGGGTGAAGGTCGGATGAAGACTTACCGAGGATTCTACTGAAGCTTCGAAAGATGTAGAAGGATTTTTCTTTTGTTTTGTCTTGGAGACCTTCTGATGCTTGTTACTGCAGAGTGAAATCAGGGCTCCTTCGACTGCTTCGGGGAAGGCGCCAGGGAAGATAAGAAATAATGGAATTGAGCCCTTTTCCTCTACTGCAGTGATCTTCCGTTAACAGAGAAGGAGATAATCAGAGGTAGAGGGCGAAGTCTCCTCTGTGATTCGTGACTTGCAGGAAGTTGGGAGAAGAAATGGTGTGAAAAATGACGATGGATGCTTGACGGGGGATAGATGATGTTTTTCGGCTCCCCCTGCCTTCCCCCTGCGTGCCCCTTTTAAAGAGGAGGATAAAGGTTCGAGAAGGAACGGAAGATGGTTGAGTATCAATGGTTGAGATGGATTGATCGTCGATCGAAAGGTGGATGAAGGATTAAGAAAGGCCATGGGGGATCCGAGGGAGGAGGCGGCTGATGGGGCATGCGAGGAGAGGAGGGAGGCCTGCGAGGCCGTTGAAGATGAAGGGTCGAGGCCAATGGCCATGATGATCAAGGGCGGAGGATAAGGAAGGCGGTTCTGCGAAGAGGGGTCAATGGAGGCCATGGAGGGAGAGAGAGCGGCGGCTGATGGAGGAAGGCGAGTTAGGGTTTTCAAAACCCTAACTCGACCCTTAAACCTCTAAACTTAGTTTTTCCAAAAAGAGGCCTCCTTTTCAGGTTTTTCTAAAAAGATGGTTGAAGGTGAGTTTTTTCGGTAAAATCTTCAAAAACCACGTAGTTTTTCCTAATTTCTTTGTTTTTTTTTCATGATTTTCCATTTTTTTTGTATTTTTATAATAAAATCCTAAAGTTTGTGAGAAAAACAAAAATTAAAACTAATTTTTTGTATTTTTCTGAGAGATATTTACAAAAGTATTTTTCTGAGGATTTCAGACCATTACGGGGAAATTTCCTCAGAAGAATGGGTTTGGACCCAAGTTTTGAGAAAATATTCGAGTTTTAAACCTCGAATCGAAAAATACAACTCGATGGATCCAAACGGATACCGGACAAAGTGTCTGAGCTTTTCAAAAGATTATTTTGGTAATTTTGAGAATTTAATTTAAAATTGGATAATGAAGTTAGATTTGGATTTTGATAATGGATCCGGATTCGAAATTGAGTCAGATATGGAAAATGAATTTAATTTCAACCAAATTTTGAGAAACAAAATGGAATTTAGATTTAAAACTGACTCAATTACCCAGAAAATGGGGGCAAAGGGCAGAAAGGGGATATTTACAACATTTTGAAAAATTTGGGGTGTTCACAGATGCCCCTCTTTGCTACTAAGCCGGTTGAAAGCCGAGCTTAGTGGCAAAGAAACACTCCAAATTTTGAAAAATGCCCCAGTCGGCTGATCCGAGCTGGGTGTGGAAGACTTATTTTGAAAACACGGCTCTTTGGGCTTGAAACCTTATCTTGAATGGTCCTGGGGGGATGAAATCCTTGACAATGATACGACTGAATGATAGAAATGAGGAAATCGTGATGGGACTTTGGGTGAAAATTCCAGGGATGGTGAGAGATAAGAATTTTGATCAAGTCTCATGGGTGAGACAAGATCAGCCCTTTGGAATGACTCAGGTTTTAGCCCTTAACCTGGATGGGACGAAGATAGATCAAGATAATTTGGACGGGGAAAGGAATATAAGTGGACCTTGATGGGACATTTATGAGGAAATGCCATTGTATGATCCTTTCCTGGGTGGATATACAAAGTATGGATTGATGGGAAGAACCATGATGGGATGGAAGGATTGCCTCGTCGAAACGAGGCTCGGGTTTAACCCAAACCTGAAAGGAAGGTACCTCACGGAGTGAGGTTCAGGCTTCACCCTTATCCTGAAAGGGATGACCATACAGAATCTTCGAGTGAAGAAACTGTGATGGAACAACAGATGCATCGCTGAAGCGAGATTCAGGTTTTACCCTCGACCAGAGTGGGAGATGAAGCGGAATCTTCGGATGGAGGAACCACGATGGGACTAGAAAGGATATCTAGTCGGAAATGGGATTCAGGTTTAACCATAACCTGAACGGAAGGTACCTCATGAAGTGAGGTTCAGGCTTAACCCTTAACCTGAAAGGGGCGATGATACGGAATCCTCGGATGAAGAAACCATGATGGGGCCTTCGGAGTTTGGACGAACAAATCCAGAAGGGGTCTGCGAGAAGAGAAAAACAAGGGGTTCCCAAAAGCTTGGAAAAGGGGATGATCTTGGGCGCCTCATTGCTGAGACTAAAATCAGCTTTCTAAAAACAGACAACCTCTCGCAGAAGGTTTGGGTGGTACCTCGAGGAGTGGGGTAACAGGTTTAATCCTTGGCCTGAATGGATACAGAATCCTCAAGGAGCGAGGAGAACTGTGATGGGCCTCTAGACTTTGCACAACAAGTTCAAGAGGGGTTTTTGCAAAAGGATAAAAATGGAGGTCCCTAAAGCTTGAAAAGGGGTTGTTCTTGGGCGCCTCATTGCTGAGACTGAAAATAGCTTTTGACAATAACAAATCTCTTGCAAAAAGTTCAGGTTTAACCCTTATCCTGAGCGGGAACTGTCTATGGCGGGACAGTGGGGAGCACAGGGAAGTGTGCGAATCTGAGAGCGCTCAAATCAGACGGAAGGAAAGGACTTTTCAGTCCTAAGGGGGGACGACGTCAGGATACATCAAAACGATTTTCAAGTTCATACTTCATGTTGGGATAATCAGAAAATATTGCCAATAAGATGCCAAAAATTGTAGTTGATTCAGAATGATTGAATTGTGCTCATGTGTGAAGATATCACCTCTTTCTACCTAAAGTATTAGCTTCAATGGGGCTAACTCTGTAGAATTTGATATCTAAAATTCAAATTTGTTGTTGTTGAGTCTCTTTAAGGAAGATATCAATTTCCTTGACATGAAAAGAGAGGAAAACATTCTTAGCTTCATAAAAGCAATTAAGTGAAGAGACATTGATACAGAATTTCACATAGCTAAAGATGATTCTTGACAGTTTCGGGCAGTTTGATATCTTGGGCATTTCCCATGATGATCTGTTTGCACTCTTTTGAAACATGGATCTTTTCTGGGTTCTTTCACATCCTCCTTCATTTTGGAGATGTCCTGACTTTTCTCTCTTTTTCGAGGAAGGGTACGTCACAAACTCCTTCATCTTGGAGATACTCCGATCCTTTTTTTTCTTTCTCGGGGATTATGATATTGGTTCTTGGGTTGAAATCTCTAAATGGTTAGCAGAAATCAAATATCTTTTAGGGTTTGTCGGTAGGTTCATCGCATCCGCCTTCATCTCGACGGTGATCCGAACTTTCCCTGGAAGGATCCGTCACAAACTCCGTCATCTTGGAGATGTTTCAAATCTTCTTTGGCCCCGGGGGTCTACTCGCTTAATTTGCCTTCATCTTGACAACAATTGAGAGATCCCTTTTACGGATATTTGATTGCAGCTTAGCTTGGATGACTGAGGATATATGGATTGGGTAGGTTCTTTTTACTGCCCAGGATATTTCCACTGTCTTACCGCCAAAAGAATAAATCTTTAAGAATGCGCCACAGCTATGATCAATATCAGCTCACTTATGGCTTTTCAACATCATTGATTTTTCCTTTGCTGGTCATATCAAAGATTTTTCTTCAACCTTTTGGTTGACCAACAGAAAAAAGCTTGAATTTAGCTCTTATTTCGCAAGAGTCTTGCTCTTTTGAAAATGATACTGAAGGTAGTTTGAGATAATTCTTTGTGCGATGAAAATTTTGAGATCAACAATGACTTTTGATAGCAAATTGGCAATGTATTCTAGAAAATCCTTGACGAAGGTCGCTTGATATCGAGTCGACACATCCATGACAAAATTCTCCTCTCTTTTTCCACAAAAAGAGAGGCTCAGGCTTAAGCCCTTACCTGAATGGGAAGTTGGAAATACTCCTCTCTTCCCTGAAAGAGGAGGTGTTTGCAAAACAGAACTTTCGAAGAGAAATTAAGGTTTCGTCAAAACTCCCTATCTCTAGGCTTCTCTTATGGAAAGGTGGCCGAAAAACAAAGTTGAAAGTATCACAGAGGAACGAGTCCATCACACTCTCCCTAGAAGAGGGTCCTCTGTGAAGGAGTTGGTCAAAGATGATAAAACGAGGGCCACAAAAGAAACGAGCTTCCGTCGAAGCTCTCCCTGGAAAAAGGGTTCTCTTGTGTAAAGTTGGTTGTTGTTTTGCAAACTGTTCGCGAAGAAAACGAGTCCCTTCAAACTCTCCCTCGAAGAGGATTCTTGCGAACGAAAGATGGTTGTATGCGAAAAGAACGAGCTCCCTCGAACTCTCCCTGAAGAGGGTCCTTCGCAAGAAAAGATTGATTTTTGATGAAATGATAACCCGAAGGTTGAAATTGAGAATTTATAGCTTGAAATGATGATGCTTGGTTGGCACAAAGACTGAACCTGGAGGGCCAACTGATTAGTCAGCCAAATACTAGCACGAGCACTAGATGTGCCAGCACGAGCACTCGATTTCAAAAAGAAAGCCCCAGTACGAGCGCTGGGTTTTTGAAAAATGTGTACCAGTACGAGCACAGGATTTTCGAAATGCACACCAGCACGAGTACTGGGTTTTTGAAATGCATACCAGTACGAGCACCGAGTTTTCGAAATGCACACCAGCACGAGCACCGGGTTTTTGAAATGCACATCAGCACGAGCACTGGATGGTTCAATAGGAGAATTTGAAAAATAAGACCGACATTCAAAGATACTTGAGAATTAAGCGAGAATGATTGCCGGTGTTTCAGGATTATCCCTTATCCTGAAGGGGAAATGATGAGTGATGAGTGAAAACTCGAATTCACAATAACTTGTCCAATACGAGCATTGGATTCAAAAGGAAGTTCAAGTCGGAACTTGAGACTTCAAAAATAAGAATATACAAAGAAGGAAAATCCGAGTCGGAACCCGGTTTTTTTTAAATATAAGAAAGAAAGTGAGAATCGGGTTCGAAAACTCGAATTCTCAAGACAATGAATTGTCCAACACGAGCATTGGATTCAAAAGGAAGTTCAAGTCGGAACTTGAGACTTCAAAAATAAGAATATACAAAGAAGGAAAATCCGAGTCGGAACCCGGTTTTTTTAAATATAAGAAAGAAAGTGAGAATCGGGTTCGAAAACTCGAATTCTCAAGACAAAGAATTATCCAACACGAGCGTTGGATTTAAAAGGAAGTTCAAGTCGGAACTTGAGACTTCAAAAATCAGAATATATACATAAAAGAAGGAAAATCCGAGTCGGAACTCGGTTTTTAACACAAGAAAGAAAGTGAGAATCGGGTTCGAAAACTCGAATTCTCAAAACAAAGAATTGTCCAACACGAGCGTTGGATTCAAAAGGAAGTTCAAGTCGGAACTCGAGACTTCAAAAATAAGAATATATAACAAAGAAAATCTGAGTCGGAACCCGGATGAGGAGGAGATAATTCCTACCCAAGAGTCGGATTTTTAGAAGAATTGACAAAAATGCCTGAATAAATTCTGACGATTACAAAGATTTATTCAAGATTCTTGACCCAAGATGGTCTGAACTTTGATGACTTCAGGATTCTCGCTTATCCTGAAGAGGGATGAATAAAGGTTGATATGAATTGAAGATTTTATGGGAAGTAGTTCAGGTTTTATCCCTTAACCTGCAAGGGAGATCGATAAAATTTAAAAGTTTGATAAAACTTGATAAAACTTGACAAAATGATAAAAATAGATAACAAATCGATGAAAATTCAATTAAATTAGAAAATGAAATAGATGCAAAATAAAGAGAAGATCAACTGCAAAATTGATAAGTTTTTCAGGAAAGAGTTCGTCTAATCCTGCCTGCATATGACGAAGGAAGAAATGTATGGATCAAAATAAAATGCCCCAGTATCAGGGAGAAGATATGAGAATTTAATAGAAAAATCGTCGCTTTATTGAGAGAGATTCTTTTGAAGAGTACAAAAGGCTAGGAATTTAAGTGTAAAATCTCTTCAAATGTAGAGCATTAATAGGATCTGGCAGTTCCGCTCCATCTGCATTGATCAGACGATAGGAATTACGGGGCAATGCTTCCTTAACCACATAAGGGCCTTCCCAATTGGGTGACCACTTGCCCTTCGGCCGATGCTTGAGATGAGCTGTCGATCTGAGCACAAGATCATTAACTCGAAACCTTCTCTCAATAACTGATTTGGCGTAGTGTCTAGCTATCCTCTGACGATAGGCCTGAGCGTGTTCTGCTGCCTTGAGTCTTTTCTCGTTTAGTAGATCAAGTTGTACCAATCTCTGCTGTTGATACTGATCAAGTGGAAGTTCAATGAGCGACGCAAACTTGAGTGCGGGCTTCTGAACGTGGAGAGGTAACACTACCTCTGTCCCATAAACAAGCTCTGAAGGCGTAGCATTGGTTGGGGTCCGAATGGTGGTTCGGTATGCCCAGAGTGCATCGTGCATCTTTTCGTGCCAATCACGACCTGTTTCCACTGTTCTTTCCAGAATGCGGATCAAAATCTTGTTGGTGGCCTCTGCCTGACCGTTCCCTTGGGGATAGTAAGGAGCTGAGAAGTGGTGATGAATCCCGAACTTTGAGCAGAAGGTTTTCATCTTCTCATTCTTGAAATGGCTGCCATTATCTGACACAATATCGTGTGGGACGCCGAAGCGGCAAAGAAGATTCTTATGAATAAACGAAACCACGTGTCGGCCCTCTACCGTTCGCAGAGTGATAACTTCGACCCATTTGGTGAAGTATTCTGTGGCTGCGAGGAAGTATCGGTGGCCATTAGAAGCTGAAGGAGTGATCGGACCAACTACGTCGAAGGCCCACATTGAAAAGGGCCAAGGAGAGACCACAGACTGCAAGTATGCGGCTGGCGCATGAATGGAAGGCGCGTGCATCTGACATTTGATGCACTTCCTTACAAATCGATGGTAATCTTGCTGCATGGTTTTCCAGTAATATCCTGCGCGGATAATCTGCTTGACGAGTGTTTGGTAGCCGACGTGGCCACCACAAATTCCCTCGTGTGCCTCTCAGACAACTTCCATGGCTTCATCCTTATCTAAACATCTAGCATACTCAGAACTGAACCCACGACGGTAGAGAGTATTGGCAAGGATGAAATAGCGGACTGACATGCGTTAAATCGCGTGTTGCTCCTTTCTTGGCATGTCTGGTGGGAATTCTCCAGTTTCGATAAAGCTTTTGATGTCTTGATACCAAGGCTTTTCTTTCTGAGTGGCTTGGTTCACTTGTTCAACTGGAATGTAGGCAGGTTGATCAAGTCTGCCGATCTCGAAGGAGCGACAGGATTCACTGTCTTTAAAAGACAAAATAGAGCCTAAGCAGGCTAAACCATCGGCTATATGATTGTATTCCCTCTTGACATGATTGAGCTGAAATTCTTCAAAGATGCCTATGAGAGCTAAGGCAATCTTCTGATAAGGGATTAACTTTGAATCCTTGACTTGCCATTCAGCATTAACTTGGCTGATAACAAGTAATGAGTCACCGAAGGCGTGTACTCTCTTGACATCAAAGCTTTGCAAAATCTTGAGGCCTTGTATTAGAGCTTCATACTCAGCCATGTTGTGAGTACATTGGAAATTGAGCTTGAGGGAATAAGGGAGCATCTCCTTTTCAGGAGTGATCAACAGGATCCCAACCCCTATGCCGAACATATTTCTGGCTCCATCAAAGAATAGAGTCCAAACTGGAGATTCCTGAATACTGCAAATTCGATCGTCAGGAAAATCATCTTCCGCCTTGATTTCTTCTGTTAACGGGAAATCTGCCAACTGATCTGCGATGGACTGACCCTTGACTGACTTCTGAGAAACATATTCCAAGTCATACTGGATCAGGAGGACTTGCCATTTTGCAATCCGTCCAGTAAGAAAAGGCTGCTCAAGGATGTACTTGAGAGGATTGAGCCTTGACAAAATTTTTATTTCTGATGCCAAGAGATAATGTCTCAGCTTCTGACACATCCATACTAAAGCTAGACATGTTTTCTCCATCTGGGAGTATCTCTTTTCATAATCGATGAAAGTCTTGCTGATGTAGTAGATGGCATGCTCTATTCGGCTGCCTTCCTCATACTGCGCAAGAAATCCGCCACAAGCATTGTGGTTGATAGAAATATACAGGAGCAACGACTTTCCAAGTTCTGGTGGCTTCAGAACAGGTGGATTTAGGAGATACTGTTTGCGCTAAAATGAGAGCTGACATTCTGGTCCCCATTCAAATTTCACTTCTTTTCTTAATAAGTGATTGAAGGGCTCGCATCTCATGGCCAAATTTGAGATGAAATGTCGAATAGACTGAATGCGCCCCTGAAGGCTCCTTAATTCTTTGAGATTGGTGGGAGGCGGCATGTCAATGATTGCCTTTGCTTTGGCAGGATCCACCTCTATGCCTTTCTTGCTGATCATGTAGCCAAGCAGCTTGCCTGACTCTACCCCGAAGACACATTTCTGCGGATTGAGTCGTAATTTGTAGAGGATAAGTCTTTCAAAGACTTGGCCGAGAGCATCGAGATGATCCTCTCCTTCTTTAGATTTGACCAGGATGTCATCCACATAGGCATCCATGTTTTTGTGCATTTGATCATGGAAGATAACTGCCATCGCTCTCTGATAGGTCGCCCCTGCGTTCTTGAGTCCAAACGGCATGACTGTATAGCAAAAAGTACCCCAAGGTGTGGTAAAAGAAGTTTTGGATTGGTCACGAGCGGCCAATTTGATTTGATTGTAGCCTGAGTATCCATCCATAAAGGAGAACATGGCATGGTCTGCCGTGCTATCGATCAGAAGATCGATGTTGGGGAGTGGATAATCATCTTTCGGGGTTGCTTTGTTCAGATCTCTAAAGTCAATACAAATCCGAACCTTGCCATTCTTTTTGGGGACTGCCACAATGTTCGCCAACCAATGTGGGTATTCGATGGTCCGAATGAACCCTGCTTTTAATAACTCTTCCAGTCCTTCTTTAACTTGCGGTGCCACTCGAGGATCCATTTTTCTAAGTTTCTGTTTAATTGGCTTGCAATCCAGTTTCAGTGCAAGGCGATGTTCGACTAACTTGGAGTCTAAACCTGGCATATCTTCATAAGTCCAAGCGAAGACTTCCTGATGCTGTTTGAGGAAGTAGATGAGCCTTTCCTTCTCATCTAAACTTAGACTGGAACCAATCTTGAGGATTCTTGGATCATCTTCTGAACCAATATTGACATCCTCCGTTGGCTCCTGAACCAAAGGCGATGGTTCATCCTGCTTCTGAATGCTGGTAAATTCTGGAAAATCTTGAATTGTCGAGTCGAATTCTACCAACTCTTCAATCTGCTCTGTTATTTTGCTGATTTCTGTCCCTGCCTTCGCTTTGCATACTCTGGCTGGCTTATTTTGAAAAAGGTTGGTATTGATGATGAGCTTTTTGAACGATTTAGGAGACATGATCCCGGTAATCTGGAAGCGAAAAGAAAGCCTTTGAGAGAAAAGGTAAAATGTTCGAAAAATAGCCTTTTGTACGAAAATGAAGAATGACAATATAGACAAAAACATAAGCAAAGAATTTGTGTACACCCAGATGAACAGAGAAAAACAAACTTTTCATTGATTGAATAAACTTTGATATTTACAAGTGATCGTTTGAAGGAGAGAAAGAAATTGGGGCGGATCTTGCCCTTACAAGATGACAGAAAGGAAAGAGAAAAGAAAACAATGGCATTGCCCTCATTACTGAGCTCCCTTGACAAAGATGGTCTTTTTGCTGGACGACTGACCTGTAAAACCCAAGCCTGTGCCGGTGACATGCTGAACAGGGATGATCGGCTCCAGAATGCCGTCTTCATTTTTTCCTAGGCCCCTGAAGGGCTGATAATCGTGCTTCATTAGGAGATCAAACTCTTTCCTTGATTTTGAGAATCGAGGAAACAGAGGATGATCTTTAAATGAGGTGCAATCGAGGCGTCCTTCTAGCTTGAAGAAGCGAGGTCCCTGCCACTGAACAACTGCGGTGACATTTTCTGTTGGCTGGATTTCTTTCAAATTTAGCATATCCAGACTTTCGCTCAGATCAATCTCTTCGGCTTCCCGGATGCTTGGGATGTCGGCAGTGAAAGTGGGATGGGGAATCATCGGCTGTGGGAGTCGTTCTTCCGGATCCTCTCCTAGGACCGTGGTGATCATACCCCCCTTCGACCATTTGATACACTGGTGCAGGGTTGATGGGACCGCATTGGCATTGTGGATCCGGGTGCGCCCCAGCAACAAGTTGTACGTTGGTGGTACATTGACCACATGGAAGAGTACAGTATGCACTGAATAGTTGATGAAAATTTCGAGAAATATCTTCCCCTTGGCTGTCTGCCCATGGTTATCAAAACCGTAGATCGTGATCGGATCTGGGGTGTATTCCTCTTCTTTTAGGCCCAACGCCTTGGTCGTCATCTCTGGACAGATATTCAGACTGCTGCCCCCGTCGACTAGCACATGAGGGACTGTCATGCCCCTGGTCCGCACTACTATGTATAGGGCGTTGTTATGAAACGAATGAGGCTTTGGCAAGTCCTCATCAGAAAAGGTGATCGGTGCATTCGTCATGGCCTGATTGACGATCTGAGCCATATCTTGCGGAGTCGTGCTAGGCTTGACTTTGATCTTTCTGAGAAGATCTTCTAGCACTTGCTGGTGCTCAGATGAAGCGTGAGTCAGGTCCAAGATAGAGATGTTGGATAATGCAGTAATCGGCTTCTGAACTGACCCTGAAGCCTCTTCTTTCTTCGAAACTTCCTTGATAAAGCGCTTCGGGATCCTGGGGACCACTTTGGTAATCTCTGTTGTTACCTTTGTTGTTTTACTGGAAGATGGGGTGACATCTGCCCTCTTGACGGATGACTGTGCCTGGCGAAGGACTAGGACCTGATGTTGATCCTGAATGTCCTGCCTAGAACACGGTCGAATACTGTCTTGCAGAGAGAATGCTTGCTCTGTAACGACTGAAGTTGAATGTTTAGGGAAAGGTTTGGACAAGACTTCCGGCTGCTGCTCATCCTCGTCCTCAACTAACATGTTTTTGTCAATATAATCCTGTATGATATTTTTGAGGACAAAACAATGCTCGGTGTCATGTCCCACAGTCCGGTGAAATTTGTAGAACTTGTCAGTCCATTTACCCATAGCGACGGAAGGGTCCGCCACCTTGGGGAGCTTGATCATTCCTTTCGACATCATATATTCTAAGATGTCAGGCTGAGAACTCCCGATCATAACTCCAACCTTCGTGCTTCGGCTTTTCTGGCTGGGGCGCTGGTTGGATGGGTTTAACAAATTTTCCCTTCTGGGCTGCCGAGTTTGTCCTTTCGGCACTGGGATGTCCTGAGTTCTTGTTGCGTCCCTTCTTGTTCTTCTTTCTGCCGGAACCAGTGCTGCCCTGATCTGTCAATCATGCGGCATAGGCGACGTGCGCCTTTTTCTTTTGATCAGGATTTCCTCTGACAAAAGGATATCCTTTGTATAGACCATTGTCTAGGCCGGTCTCGAGCTACCCGGCTCTCTCAATTAATTTGATGAATGACTTGGGAGGCGAAGTGGAAATGAGGTTCCTCAAAGGCTGGGCAAAGTTATTCAGAATAATCTGCAGGGCATGCTCCTCCGGGATGGGAACCTTCATTCTGTTACAGGTGCTTCTCCACCTGTGGATGAATTCACTGGCTTTCTCATTCTCAATCTGTTTTAAATTGTACAGATGATTGAGGGTTGGTGAGGCTTCAACATTGAACATGAAACGCTCTATGAATAAATTCACAACTTTATCGAACTCTCTTAGTTCGATAGGATTAATGTGGTCTGCATACCACCTGGCCGCTACCCCTTCTAAGCTGCGAGGAAAGCAGATGAATAACGCCCACTTATCTTTCCTGAAACGGCCGCATTCGGCATAAAAGGTGGCCAAATGAGCCTTGGGGTTGCTAGTTCCGTCGAATTTAATGAACTTTCGAGGGAGATTCTCTAGATTGTCATCCCCGTCCAGACCATGGTAAAAATCTTCACCGGAGTAGGTCTGCTTGCCCTTGCTTTTAGCCTGAATATCCTTGATGGCCCTATTCATTTCTTTCATCTGCTCCTGCATCGGGTCATTAACCGGAACGGGCTTATTGATTGATTCGAGCTCTACAGTGGTCTTTGCAAACTGCGGTGGAGGATTATGATAAACAAGCTGCTCTTCCTCTTCCGATTCCTCAACTGATTCCGTTTCTTCAGAAGTGGTGTCGGGCTGCACTTGCTTCTTCACAACCTTCTTCTTTGGCTTGCTTTTTGGAACAGCTTCTTTCTGACTGGCCTCGGCCTGCTCAGCCATCATTTTGGTCATCATTCTTTTAAACAGATTATACATGGCTGGATCTATGTCATCTGCTTGATTCTGATTCTGTCCCCTGACTGATTTAGGGGAATCCATCCCTCCGGCCTCGCTGTCACTGTGTTGAGGAACTGTTTCTTTTCCTGCCCTCGTTACAACCATTTCGCCAATGCCAGTGATTTCAACTGTGAAGGTAAAAAGAATGATTAGGGTTCGGAGGAGATTCTTGGAAATGTGATTTCTTTTTTTAGAAAAAGACATGAGGGAAGGAATTGACAAATTTTTGCAAATGATCGCATCACCCTTTTATGGTGACAAGAATGCGCCTTATGACCTAGGCGAGGTCGTCTGTCATGACGAGGGATAGAAGAAATAGACAGAATGGGTCTCATCACTGGGGATGAATCTGTAACTATATGAAACAAAATAAGATTTAGCCATAAAAATAAAAGCTTGTATTTTCATTAATTGACAAAATTTAAATACAAAGAGAAGGTGGGCAGACAGTTTGCCACCATTCTCGATATTCTGATGATACATTAGGACCAGGAAAGATAGACAAAGGAATAAAGGAGTCCCAAGTGTATTTGGCAACGTGGTATGCTCCAGACCATTGATCTGACCGTAAATCGAACTCTGGCATGCGGCCCGTCGGAAAGCGAGTGTTGGCACGAACCTGCCGCTGCGAAAACTGTCTGAGATATCTCTCTGGCTGATAGTCTACGCAGAAGAAAGGGCCGAGCAGTTTGTAGCGCTTGTCACGAGCATAGGTGTAGCGAGGAATGGTCTCTCTTCTGTCGAAGAAGTCCCAAGTGATTTCCTCCTGATGTAATTTCTCGATCAAAGCTCGGTACTGAATGGCTGACTTCGGCTGCTTGCTGCTGAATCTGAAAGAACTGGCTTTTGACGGTACATGTCGCAGGAACCATGACTGCAAGGCGTACGTGCATCCCTCCACCAAAATGGTCTCTCCGAGGGCAAATCGAGCCAAACCTCTGTAGAGAAAAGCTAGAGCTGCCATGGAGACTGAAAGGTGACGGGTCTGCTTGCTTCCCCATCTTCGAAAAAGCTGGGCGACTCTGATATCGATGAAATTCTGACCATCCTGAAAGAATGCCAGCCCCACTGTGCATAGGACCATGGCATGCTGGATTCTTTCTTTCGCTGCTCGAGATAAGGTACCGACTTCTTCGTAGGCCCCATATTTGTTGTAGAGTTCGAATAGATCGATGAACTGACTTCCGCTGATCTCTGTGACAGGCCAAGATCTGCTCCCTGTGGCTCTGGCCAATGCTTCTCGAACATCTACCCCTTTGACATTGATCAAGAATTGCTGCTCGACCGGATCAGCTGGTTCTGGCAATCCCATGATATCATTGAACTCGTCCATTAGCATAGTCATCTCTCCCCATGGAAACCAAAACGTGCAGGTACGCGGATTCCATCGCTCTGCCATAGCTTGAATTAAACTGCCGTTGATGGTTTGCTTGCCAACTGCCAATGCCATCTCCAATCCACAATCATCCAAGTGGTTTGGGAACATACGCGAGAAGGCGGTGAACCAGGAATAGTACCACCGAGGGAAGAAGGTACGAGACTGGATGTCCCGATGATCTGGGGTTCCATCCCTTATTTGATAGAAGACATGATCCCAAGGAAAGATAGCATCGGGAGATTCTGATGCCATCGGAGTGATACTGGAGCAAAAAGGAAGAGAGTCAGATAGAATGCAGGACTTACGGATAGACTTTTCGATGAAAGAAGGGGACAAACATTAATGCTGGAAATTTTGAAAAGAACAGGGGATTTTGAAAAAGACTTTCCAGGGTTTTTAAGAAAAAGTTTTGACCTACAAAAGGGAAAAAGAATATAGGCAAAGGAAAAAATATGCACCTGGGGTTTTTGAAAATAGAGGAAGTTTTAAAGAGTACACCCAGGGTTTTTAAAAGAGGTCGATATAGGAGAACACAAGGAAAACATCGCATAATCATAGCTGCACAAACAAGGATGTGCACACAGCACTCCCTAAAGTCTGACTCTATATGCAATATTTGAAATAACTTGTAGGACCTTAATCCTAACTCTATGGTTCTGATCATCTGATTCCAATCAAGGTATGCCGATATACTCAAGCCGAAGCTCGAAGTACGTGGCATATAAGATATTTCTCCAATTCTAAGGTAAGGGCTTCCCAACATCCTTGAGCACCTACCGATATACCTCGGACTATGGCCCTTAGGTACGTGGTAGGGGAGCGTGAACCCAAATAAGTGGTCCAGTTGTGAGTCTCTCTCCCGAACTATGGTTCAGTGAGACAGCCCAGCAACGTAAAGACCGGGACAATATAGGTAGGGATGTTTTCAAAATATGATCAACATGCAAATAAAATCAGCAGGCTCTAATGCAAGTCCTAAAGAGATAGATTTAAATAAGAAGAAGCACACACTTGCATACATTGTTTTACATTCAATCCTTAAAATTGAGGAGAGTTGTATTTAAGACCTAAGTCTGATGTGAACATGGATAATCTCCTCAATATGGTCCTACCAAACCATATTTAGATCCTATATGCAATGATGTCAGCTTTAGGACAAAGTCTAGGCTCCTAAGGTTTGCATGGAAATGTAGCTAACATAAAAGAATAAAGACTTAGAAAATATTTAAGCAAAGCAAAGGCATAGATCCAACCGAACGAAGACGGGTCCCATCACGGTCGCCAAAACTGTGATCATCGCAAAATTTTTCCTCTCTTGTTGGTTTCTCTCTCTTCCTTCTCTTTTCCTTTTCTAACCTCTATTCTCCTCCTTTTCGAAGGGAGAAGAATAAAAGAAAGAAAAGAGAAAGAGAAGAGAAAAGAAAGAAAGAAAGAGGGAAGAGGAACTATTTTTCGTGGTTTTCACTTGACCTTGATTTGAAAACATTTAGAAAATTTACTCGCCTCCGTTTTGAAAATTTTCGGAAAAAATGGAGAGACGGGATTCGCTCGTCGGTACGAGGTTCGACCGTTCCTGGCGCCTTTACCCGGGGTAATCGAACCAAGGATCGAATCTATGCCTTTTGCTTTGCCTAAATATAATCTAAGAATTTATCCTAACTCTAAATGCACAAAGAATCGTGCTTGTGCAATGCCATAATGTATGCTCTTTTTTTAAAAGATATTTTGAAAAAATCTCCAAGTTTATTTTGAGAGGAACTTGATGAAGAAATGATCGATTCTAACTTAGAACTTGAGATAGATCAGAGGAGTTCTAAGTTTTTGAAGTAAATTAGGATTTGGAAGAATAAATGACTTTAAAGCTTTGAAAAATGAAAGGGGATGAAGTTTCAAAGTCCAAATCGACTTTGGATTTGGATTTTGAATTTAGAATACTTGAGATGGAATTGAATTTGGATTTTTAAATCTGGAATGGATCTGAGATAATCAAATGGTATTTAGAAAAAAAAAAGGGAATTCAGATGGAATTGGTCTTGAAATCTAAAATTGGGAATGGAGGTTGGGTTTTTGGATCCTAAAATAGACTTGGATTCGAAGTCTGAGATCCAAAATGAAATTGGAGTCTAAATCCTAAAGGAGAATTGGATCTGAAATCTGAGATCCAAAGTGTGATTGAATTCTGGACCCTAAGATGGATTTTGGATCTAAAGCCTGAGATCCAAAGTAGAATTGGATTCTGGATCCTAATTGGGAATTGGATCTGGAGTCTGAGATCCAAAAGTGAAATTGGACTCTGGATCTGAGATCCAAAGTGTGATTGAATTTTGGACCCTAAGATGGATTTTGGATCTAAAGCCTGAGATCCAAAGTAGAATTGGATTCTGGATCCTAATTGGGAATTGGATCTGGAGTCTGAGATCCAAAAAAGTGAAATTGGACTCTGGATCCTAAAGAGGAATTGGATCTGGAGTCTGAGATCCAAAAAGTGAAATTGGACTCTGGATCCTAAAGAGGAATTGGATCCGAAGTCTAAGATCTAACATGAGTGTTGAATTCTGGATCCTAAAGAGAAATTGGATCTGAAATCTGAGATCCAATATGAGTGCTGAATTTTAGTCCTGGGATTTGAAGCTTGAAATGAATCAAGAATCTCAAAGTTAAATTGAACTTTGAGTTTGATTGGAGCTTTTGAAAATGAATTTGAAATTTCAAAACAAAATTGAAACTTTTGAAAATGAATTTGAATTGGAAATTTTGAATATGAAATGAAATTGAAGTCTCAAAGTTAAATTGGACTCTGAGATGGAAAATGAAATAGAATTGAAAAAGATGAATAGGATTGAAGATTGATTGAAGATTGATTGAAGAAGATATTTACATCACTTGGAGTTTTGAAAAAGTAACTTTGAAAATATGATGTTCTATCCTAAATGATGAATGAATCAAAAGAATTTTGAAATTGGATTTTGAAAAGCTATTTCATTCTTTAAATGAATTTAAGATAAGATTGAAAATATAATGCACCCTTGACTATGGTCATTGAATGTATTATATAATAATCTATATTTAAATTCAGGTGAAGAATAAAACATATTTTTGTGCTTTTATAGAGTTTAAAATGAAATTAACTCTCAATATACCCTGACTATGACCATTGGTATATATATTGAATTAATTTTAAGTTAAACTCTGATAAAAGATGAAATATTTGAAAATACGATGATTTTTTGAAAAGGATCCAGTGTGGATCCAGTGTTATTTCGTAAAAGATAAAAATCCTAAGTCTTGTTTACATCCCGACTATGGCCGTTGATGTAAATCATCAACTTAGGATTAATTCACCTCTTACGAAATGGTGCACGTGTCATTCGTGTTGCCATTTGTGAGATTTTGAAAAATAAAGGTAAAAATGTATGAAAACAAGCAATTTATGGCATTCACAATGCTCATTCATTCTATCTAAAACTGAAAGTATAGAATTTTCATTATGCGCTATCTATTACATTATTTGAATTCGAAAACTTCAAAGTTTCTAAGTCAGGGGAGAAGTCCTGCAGAAATAAGAGTCAGCACAAGGTAAAAGAAACTTATAGAAGGAAGATCTATAAAATTTGTGTTGAATCCAAAGATGTGAATGATAAAGGGTTCGTATATACACCTATATGCCATGCATATGAGGATGCCTATATGATTTGATACATATATCCAAAGAACACAGATAATTATGCCTATATGAGCCTAATCATGGGTGGATGATAAGGATACTGATGCACTATGTGGACACAAAGGGAAGAACTAGTATGAATGGAAAATCATATAATATATGATACAAATGTTGGCTAGACTGAGGAGGAAGAAAAAAAAAATGTAGGACGGTGTTGATGTATGTAGGTAGGAAGATATAATGATATATATGGTAATGCTTAAACACATGAAGGGGTTAAATGTATACCAAGGCTAAAGCTAACATATGCCACAACGTTTTGAAACTATTAACATGTATGTTTAATAATAAAAACATTAATGATTGGTAAAATATCTGCTGGGATGATCAATCAAAAAAAAAAAAAAGGATTAAAAGTCATCATTCCACAGTGAGTAACATAGCAATACTCAGATATGCCAAACAGTCAATTCAACCGTAAAACCCAACTTTGAAACATTAACTGGATCACTTCACCTGGCATACTAATTCAATGTTTGACTATATGGACCTACGCCATCTGACATATTGTTAACATAATCTAACCAGGTAGTATTCTGACCCAAACCAATGATATGTGCTTACCTTCAGACTAAATCCTTGTTAACTGTTAACACCCAGATACAACTGCCAATTACCATTCGTCCGACCTTTCTGCTGCTGACCTTACTTTTATCAAACCCAGTTGAATATGACAAACCACTAATACTATGCATATGCAGGAAGGTGGGGTGCAGTGATAAACTGGAAGTATAAAGATGGGAATGAACAGTAGGTTTTGCAAAAAATGTTAACAGCACATATGATGTATAATGATGGTGCGGCTGGAACATTGTCATGAGAGAAATTCGGGTGGAAGCTGAGTGAGGTGATGGAGGAAAGGGGTCTGTAGACAAACATGCAGCAGATTAGAGTCTGCTAATCAACTTCTAGTTTTGGAAACATGGATAATAAAAGAGAGGTTTCAACCATTTCAAAGCTTTATCTAACAAAATTTCTCTCAGCTGTATATTCATACTCAATTTAGATTTTATCTGTTAGAATGCACGTGGGTAGTGTATGGCTAATTAAATGCAGGCCCATAGCTAATGTATTAATTCAAAATAAGAATATAAAGAGTGAGAATACATACACAGCTGAGATGAACACAGAGAGATGCTGAGATCTTCGGTTGCTTGCCGCCGAATGATGTAAAACCCTGAGAATATACAAGCACATTGTCATGGATGAGAAATTTGATATAAAATGTACCTGAAATTCATATTCTGTTGGATGACAAATCCCCCGAAAGCCTCCCGATTGCAACTTTTTCATTGTCTGGGGAATTTGCTTTGCACCTGAGGTTGAATCCTCCATCCTTGATAATGCTGGCTTGGTCAAAATTATTAGTGGCCTCCGAGAGGCTACGGATGATCAGTTCCTCTCTATCATGGAGTTGTCTGATGTCCTATGACACCCAAAGCAATCTTTCTAGAAAAGGAATTGTTCTACAAGGCATGCATCTATATTGGAAGGAAGACATATATCAAGGTTATACGTTGACACAGAACTCTTAGTAAAGGTAGGTATATGGATGTGAAAAATGGAGCAGTAATAATATTCAAATCTGAGATTTTCAGAAGAAGGCAAACTAAACTCCAGATTGTGAGACAAGATCTTCTTGTTAGGTGAGCGACACGACTTTTAGCAGCTGGCCTTCACTGCTGTACCTATTATCCCAGCACCATCCCACCTTTATGAGCCCACCCAAAAACCAAAACAGTAAGGCTTTCGACTGAATTGTCTGCAAGGCGATATCACCATGGTATGACCAAAGTTTTGGAATCACATTTATGCTACCCATGGAAAGAACGTGATCGCAACAACCATACTAACATTCTGGCCAATTTTGAAATGTATAAGGCCGAGATGACACGAGAGCCGGAGCTTCGTGGGAAAACATTGCTAAAACTTGAGGTTCGACCATGATGCAGAACAGGTATGTATCATAATAAGGGGAACCACCTGAAGGTGGCTGGAAATGAAAATATGCGGAATGACTGATACGTAATTTTAGCAGTGCCCCAGAAAAATAGGAAAGGAAAATGAGACATATATATATATATATAAAAGAAGATTAAAATGGGCATCAACTCAGACAATAAGAAAACATGACAGTATAAAAAAAACGATAAGCATGACGAAATGGAATCAGTGCCTTCCAAATCATAGGCATGCCAATTAGATACTGTTATCGGTCGACAGTGATCTCATCTTTTCAATGAAACGCTAATCAAGCAGTGTGATAACCACGTTTGTGGTGACGATATCAACCAACGAAACATAACTAAAGTGACGATCGTTAGAGCATGCTTTTGAAAACAGAAATTCAATGTACAATTTGGGCAGAAAATGCAGACTTCACTCCTGATCTATCCTCCACCTACTATGTTGGTGCTAACAGAATGGTACGCAGGTTTGCAGAGATCATTATACCTCACATGTACAGGGATGTGTGTGTTCATCGTTCATTATCCAAGATTCTGTCTGCCTCCATCACCCCTTTAGAGGGTGTAGGATAGGATGTGATTCTAATGCTGATTTGAAGTTAACAAAACTTGCAAACCCGCTGCTTAATCTGGCAATACTGTGGGTGCCCGACTGGGGTAGCGCATGCAAGATGACTAAAATGAAACCGCGACGGTAAACGACATAAGATACTCGATACCAAAGTAGGAGTCGTCATGCGAACAAGAGATCTATACTCAAAAGGGAATTAAGAATTTGGTATAAACCTTAAAAAGTAAATGTAAGGAGAAGTAAAATAATCTAGATTACGCAGTTAAACCGATTAATCTAAAATACAAAAAAGGATGGAAGGAGGAGTATTGGAACAGGATTATTCCATTTGCTATTGCACAGGAGAAAGGCTGATGTTGCTAAAGGCAACCCAACATCCTCGAAAGTGCATTTACGGGGCTATAAAAAAAATTTTAGGGAAATCGAGAAGAATCGGGGTGAAGGTCGGATGAAGACTTACCGGGGATTCTACTGAAGCTTCGAAAGATGTAGAAGGATTTTTCTTTTGTTTTGTCTTGGAGACCTTCTGATGCTTGTTACTGCAGGGTGAAATCGGGGCTCCTTCGACTGCTTCGGGGAAGGCGCCAGGGAAGATAAGAAATAATGGAATTGAGCCCTTTTCCTCTACTGCAGTGATCTTCCGTTAACAGAGAAGGAGATAATCAGAGGTAGAGGGCGAAGTCTCCTCTGTGATTCGTGACTTGCAGGAAGTTGGGAGAAGAAATGGTGTAAAAAATGACGATGGATGCTTGACGGGGGATAGATGATGTTTTTCGGCTCCCCCTGCCTTCCCCCTGCGTGCCCCTTTTAAAGAGGAGGATAAAGGTTCGAGAAGGAACGGAAGATGGTTGAGTATCGATGGTTGAGATGGATTGATCGTCGATCGAAAGGTGGATGAAGGATTAAGAAAGGCCATGGGGGATCCGAGGGAGGAGGCGGCTGATGGGGCATGCGAGGAGAGGAGGGAGGCCTGCGAGGCCGTTGAAGATGAAGGGTCGAGGCCAATGGCCATGATGATCAAGGGCGGAGGATAAGGAAGGCGGTTCTGCGAAGAGGGGTCAATGGAGGCCATGGAGGGAGAGAGAGCGGCGGCTGATGGAGGAAGGCGAGTTAGGGTTTTCAAAACCCTAACTCGACCCTTAAACCTCTAAACTTAGTTTTTCCAAAAAGAGGCCTCCTTTTCAGGTTTTTCTAAAAAGATGGTTGAAGGTGAGTTTTTTCGGTAAAATCTTCAAAAACCACGTAGTTTTTCCTAATTTCTTTGTTTTTTTTTCATGATTTTCCATTTTTTTTGTATTTTTATAATAAAATCCTAAAGTTTGTGAGAAAAACAAAAATTAAAACTAATTTTTTGTATTTTTCTGAGAGATATTTACAAAAGTATTTTTCTGAGGATTTCAGACCATTACGGGGAAATTTCCTCAGAAGAATGGGTTTGGACCCAAGTTTTGAGAAAATATTCGAGTTTTAAACCTCGAATCGAAAAATACAACTCGATGGATTCCAAACGGATACCGGACAAAGTGTCTGAGCTTTTCAAAAGATTATTTTGGTAATTTTGAGAATTTAATTTAAAATTGGATAATGAAGTTAGATTTGGATTTTGATAATGGATCCAGATTCGAAATTGAGTCAGATATGGAAAATGAATTTAATTTCAACCAAATTTTGAGAAACAAAATGGAATTTAGATTTAAAACTGACTCAATTACCCAGAAAATGGGGGCAAAGGGCAGAAAGGGGATATTTACAACATTTTGAAAAATTTGGGGTGTTCACAGCAGGTTGATCTGCACATGCTTGAAGATGTCAAGCATGTCCTGGATCTTCGTGCTTTGCTTCCCTCTAAATCCGAGAGATTCTAATGCTTTGGGATAGGGTGGTTTGGGGATATACATCGGGGGGTCCTCCTCTTTGTGAGAAGGCTCACTCCTATCGTGCTTATGAACTGAGGTGGGGGATGATGATGATGATGGTGACTGAGCCGAAGAAGATGGAGTACTAGCATCTGGCTCATCGATCCTCTCTCTACTCTCGGCGTGATACTCACGTCCACTCCTCAGGGCCATAACAGATTTGGCTTGTTGTTGTGACTCAGTATGGTACAGGCCTCCATTCATCTGATCCTTTCCCTTCAGGTTCATGACTGCCCGGCTTGGCAAATTACCCTCAGGTCTCTTACTGATAGCCTATGCTAACTGTCCCATATGCGACTCTAACTTCGCAATGGACTACGTGTGCGAGCTCAAGATCTGGCTACACTTCTCGAAAGCATTCTGGTTAGAAGTTTTCACCTCTTGAAATGCTTGGAGAAGTCTCTCCTCGAAAGAGGTTTGTGGTGCAGACTCTTGTGAAATCGGAGGAGGAAATGAAGAAGTGATCTGAGGATAACTCGACCTCTAAAATGTCTGAGTGAATGCTGGCGGTCGAGCCAGCTAAGAAGATATAGGAATCTGAGTGAAAGGTTGTGGATTCTTCCATAAAAAACTGGGGTGGTTACACCAACCCGGATTATATGTAGGGGAATATGGATTGTTCTGGGGTCTGGCGTAACCCTGAGCAGCCTGAACTTTCTCTTGCATAAATTCAGGGTACTGAGCTGTCGAAGGGCACTCAGTAATCTCATGTGCTGGACTGGCACAAAGAGTACACACCTGCTGAGCATGAGATGGTCCCGCAAGAAGCTGGTCCAACTTCTGAGCAATCATGTCCGCCTTGCACTGTAATGCAGTAGATGGACCAATCTCGAGGACACCACCTTTCTTCTGAATACTAGGTGTGGCTCTATCAGAATGAGAGCTAGAAGCATGGTGGAGAGAATTCTCTGTCAATGTATCAAAGAGCCTCCATGCTTTGTCCTCGCTCTTCAACATGAAGGTCCTGCCACATGAAGAATCAATTATCTGACGATTCCTATCAGATAATCCATCATAAAAGCTCTGCACCAGCTGCCATCTCGGCACCTGATGATGGGGACACTTCCTAAGGAGATCCTTCATTCTCTCCCAGGTCTTATGGAATTGCTCACCATCTAGCTCTGAGAAGCTAGTAATGGCTCACTTAAACTGGTTCGTCCTATCGATGGGAAAGTACTTTCTTAGGAACTCCTGTTGTGATTGATCCCATGACCCTATCTCTACTGAATCTAAGATCTTTAGGCAATACTTGGCCTTGTCCTTAAATGAAAATGGGAATAAGGTCAACCTTAATGCATCATCGTCGAAATTCTATATTTTGACCGTAGAACAGATTTCGAGGAATTCGTCTAAATGCCTATAGGGATCCTCGTGACTAAGTCCATAGAATGATGGAAGCATCTGAATAATGCTGGCCTTAATCTCATAATGGGGCGCTTCTACATCGGGTCTCTGAATGCAGGATGCCTGAACATAGTCTGTGGGAGTAAAGTACTCCCTCAGAGCACGTGGAGGAACTGGAGCTGGAGCTGGAGGATCCATATCGCCCACTGTTGTCGAACTTCGAGGAGAATGTAAAATTCTCTCTGGGTTGTCAACAAATGGATATAATGGGGTTCCTAAAGCTCTTCGCCCCTGCATACACTGGTACTAAGACCAGAAGTAAGCACACGACCTAAATCTAAATCTATAATAAGTTAAATACTAAAATGCAAATAACAAAAAATAAAGAACAACTAATAAAAATATTCTAAATTAACTATGTCAGAACTAACTAACTAAGTAACTAAATGAAATAACAAAGTAAAACTAATCTAATTTACTGAAATAAACAATACAGAAAATCACAACTATGTTCTCTAAAACCCACTTGTCTAATCGCTCCTTGCAGAATGAATATTCAGTGAATCCTAGAAAAACAGTACGTGAATCCTATATGTACTAACTATGTTAAGCCTATATTCACTTACTAATCCTACTAACTAGAAAAATAAAAACAACTAATTAACTGATTAACTAACACAGATTAATAAACTGAAATCTAAGAAATAAGAGAATATATTCGCTGTTCCCCAGCAACGACGCCAAAATTTGGTTGTTGTTTTTTTCAAACAATATTTTTAAAAGATAATTTTCAATAAAAACACTTGAAAAACCGTCAACCAAAAATAATAAACCGACTTTCCACAAAAGTGGCAAGTACGGGTCGAATCCACAGGGAACGGGAAATATTCAAGTAATTCTCAGAATTTCAATTTATCAATTTACACTTCTAAGTCAACAAGTACAATTTTTACAAAATTACAAAATAAAAACTAAAATTAACTCGAAAAGAAACTGTAATTCTTCTTCTGCTCGCCAAGGGTAACTGCGTCCTTTCACCCAAATGTTACTTTTTCACGCTGGACAAGATTAACCCTATACTCTTTAGTAGCTTTTCAACCTAAAACAAAGAAAATGAGAAGTTAGTACACAATTATATCAAACAAATTAAAAAATTAAACTAAACCTAATTCTACAGAAATTAACCAACTCAAATTCTAATTAACACTAAAAAAAATCAAATAAAATATTAAACTAACTTTACGCAATGGTTAATCTATCCCTAACTATGTGGTTAATACAGATGCACTAGCTAAAATGCAGAAAACTCACGAAAATCACTAAAACACTGAAATCACTATTTTACCCCTAACTAGTGAAAAAGTGAATTCTAACAGCTTTTCGCAAACAGACTGTTTGACAGGTCAAACAAAGTCCAAAATTCCCGAAATTTCTTCTGTTATGTAACTAACAGATTAAAAAATTTGACAGTTTTTACGGATTTAAATTTTTTTTTCTGGAACTCCAGATATAAGCGTTTCAAAATCAGGATAATTTTGGAAATCGCACGACCCGAAATTGAGAAACCCGAAAACGCTGTTTTCACAAAATGCTTAAAAACTAGACCAAATCAACTCGAAATGAGCTGAATTTTGGAATTCAGACAGTTAACACGCTAATAAAAAGAATAGAGCAAGAGTTTTCAGAAAACTCAAAAATTTTGCACATAAAATGATGAGTGCAAGACAGGGCACAAATCAGTTTTCAAAATCAGTGCACTATTCACTTTAGAAAGTCACTTTCAGCATTAAGAATGCAAATTAAATACAAACACAATCCTAAATGCTGCTAAATGGTTGTCAAAAGACAGAGAATGGATGCAATTAAAAATACTACATGCATATGGAAATGCAACACACAAATCAATGCTAAATGTAAACTAAAGAACATGCCAAATGCAAATTAATCTAACTACAAATGCAATCCAAATTAAACTATCTAGAGAATCAACATTTAATCAATCTAACACCTTAATCTACACTAAATGCTAAACTAAAAACACGTCTTTCACAATCACACTTAACTTAACATTAGAAAGATAAATGAACTCAATTGAATTAATTAGTTTAACTAAAACAAATACTAACTAATGTTAATTAGAGACTAGGGTTAATTAGGAACTAATGTTAAATGAGGAACTAAGGTTGGTTAGGGGGCGGTTTAGGATGGACTTAGATTAGGTTCACGCCCCACCTAGATGGGTCAACTAGGTTGACTAGGTTAGACACTTAACTAAATTAGAAACCTAAGAATTAAAATCTAATTAATAAAAATGACAAATTAATGTAATGACTCTATCCAACTTAAACGCCTAATTGGAATATATTAAATCCTAATTAAGACCTAGCTAACTAATGATTCAATTACTAACCTAAAATTGATTCAACTTAACTAAAATAACTAAGACCAAATCTACTCTAAGTTAATTTAGAAGGTTAGAAAAGAGGGTAATAAGTGACAAGCCACGAATTTGGTAATCTTGGGTTCTCAAAATTCGTCAAGCTAGAGGGAGATTAATCTCCTTAATTGTTTTAGAAATGAAGTTGGAAAGTTTGAGAGATGAAACAGTCCAGCTAGAGATGTCAACCACGATTTTGGCTTTGCATTCAAAGCGAGAATTCTTTTTTACAATGTTTCCAAAAAACACAATTTTAGAAATGAATTTGAAAATCAAATTTTATTTCCAAAAATGTAAATGAGAGAACTCCTTCTCACTTGGCTGGACCCAATATTCAAAGCATTCCTTAAATGGAGCCCACGAATTTGGAGAAATCTAAATTTACCAAAATCGATCTACCACTACAATTACCTCTTTGCCCTCCTTCCAAATTTGACCTAATTCAAATAGATTAGTACTAATCTAATTAACTTAACATCTACCTAATACAAAGAAGGGTTAATAATGAAATGGAAAACACATTTTTTTTCAAATAGACTAATATAGATACTAACCAAATCAACACTTACCAAAATGAAAACACTAAAACGTTTTTACACATTACTCCTAATTCATTGAACTTAGACTCTCTTAAACAAAACTACTAATTATAATAAAACTACTAAATGGAACCTACAACTCAGCTAAACTTTCATGGCTGACATCTCTATGGAGAAAACAATAATACTACAAAATCGATACTACCTAAATTATGAAAAGCAATAATGAAACAACAAATTTTTTTTTTCTTTTGAACCAACACCACACGAAATTGAAATCAATATAATAATTAACTCAATCAACTGTAAACTTAATGAGACACAACCTACTGATATTGCAGCAAAATTAAAATAGGGAATTAAACCAAAACAAAAAAAAATTATCAAACATGACACGACATGCCTAACCAATCAACCTAACTTGACAAACCTAAGCTACGACCAACGACCCAACAAGAAACAAAACTAATTTCACTGGAACTAATTGAAACAAAACATTTTTGGCACACAACACTGCTAAAAGAATTACAGAAATCCGAAAATAAAGAAACAATACAATCGGCTAGACTAGATCTAGCCGATTGAGTTTTTACCCAACGATTTTTACAAAATCAAACTGCACAACACAATTGGAACTAAACCAACTTGCAATTTAAGACAAATTACACTAAACATGACTTGAACGAGATCTGATTGACACGTTCTAACTGTAGAAAATTTTCAAAACACACACACACTAAAACGCCAAGATCGGCTAGAAGGAATCTAGTCGATTTTTGGATTTTGACTAAAACAACAATATACCCCAGACCCACGACAAACCTAGATCTAAAATGGACTTTGAAACATGTTTTAATACAGAGACATTCTGAAATAAAATTCAGAAAACATAAACTAATAACAATATTGGAATCGGCTAGATTAGATCTAGCCGATTTAACAATGATACCACACGCCTAATGTTGGATCAATTCCAGCCTTCAAAACAATTTTCAAATAACAAAAATAGTGTAAAACGATAGTGGTTTTGCTGTCAAATAACTAAACAAAACAGAAAATGGATGGGGTTTAAAGAAAGACTATAGGAGGACATGAGTTTATCTAAAAGAACAGAGAAAAGAGTAAGACCAACCTCCAGGGCGATCCGACGACTGTGGGGAAGGAAAGATCGCATTCAACCATTGAAAACACGCCTCATCATCTTCGTTGATGATGAAATATCATCATTGAACTCTCCTTTGCAGCTACAACACGTTTGAAGTCCACCGAGGATGGAAAAGGAGCCGATTCTCGATCGGGTGGCTTAGAATATCGGATGGAGGTAAGGCCGAGCGTTCTTGGTGGGGTAGACGGCACTCCACACAAAAAAAAGTGGCTTCAATCTCTGCTACACCTGCAAAACACAGCAAACATAGTGAGTATCCAACAAGGAGGAGAAGAATTGAAAAGATATGTAAGAAAAGACAAGGAATGCTTGAAATTCAAGCAAAACTCCCAGTTTCAATGGAGAATGGCGTGGAATGAGAGAGGAGAAGGGGTCTGGAGCAAGACTCAGTTGAGGGGGTGTGAAATGCAAGGAAAAAATGTCTAGGGTTTGGCTGAAAATTTGATTTTATAGTTTTGGCACTTTTCAGAAAAGGGTTTAAAAAAAACTTTATTGCTCTGCGCCACTTTTAGAGACGGTTTTCTGCAAACCTTTGCTAGATGGATATGAGTTCACATGTGGGTTGGATTTAGGCTTTTTAAACATTGAACCAAGTTCCAAAACAGCCTAATTGGGTCGGATATGGATCTGATCCACCTTGAAATTTGTGCCCGAACACTAAAATAGCCATAACTCTCTCAATTTAACTCTGATTTTTCTGAAATTCGAACCACAACCCCTTGATATCAAAATACATCTAATCATGGGTTTTAAACCTTAAAATCATCACAAAATGCATGAATAAAAAAATAACATGATGTGCATTTCATGCATCATCAAAAAACAAGAAATTTATGAAATTTACAGTGCTCATTCATTCTATCTAAAAGCTGAAAATACAAAGAATCTCATTAATATCTAGCTATTACAACTTTTAGATTGAAATTACAAAAGATCCCTAATTTATGAAGAAAAATAGTGTTTTCCATGTATCTCCTGCAAAACAGGGTGAGCACAAGAGCAATGCTTCTAAGAGTATGCCACTACAAACTATAGGTGAAGCTTGATTTTAATATAATGAAGAACCAAGATTAGTGGAAAGATAAAGTACACATTTGACACTAAAGACCCATAGATATAACCTCAGTACATATTGATGATATAATACATGCTAAAATTAACATGCCAAAGGACTGGGTGAGCCATTGACATTGAAACCAATATGCTGCTGCTGCAGTTATGTTTGCAAAATTACTTCTCGTGATTCAACGATGTAGTGACAGTCCATAGAAATCCCTTCATACCAAGATGAGACTGGTATAGGCGCAACAGCGTGGATCAATGTGCAATGGAGTGCTATGCAGGGGACTGTAGCAATGAGCATACAGATGAAGTGTGATGTGCTGGTGCACAAGTGACAGGTATGTGGGAAAGGAAGATGAAGATCTGTGCTGGAAGGGTAATGTATATGCAAAATAGACAGGTAATGAATGGTTTCTAAAAAAATGTAATGTTATGCCCAGTGTAAGGTGTGGTGTGTACACAGTATATATGCACATTATGAGATGTAGGAAATGGGAATGGGATTATAATATAAGCAAAATGAAACATGGTGGCAGATTAGCAGGGATGACGCAGTATGTATATGCACAGTGGATGCATGATTTTGCAGAAAACGAATGTGATGTGAGGAGGTGGAATGTATATATCTAAATGATGTACACAGGATGTCACTGCAATGCTGCCACATATATATTGAACCGACATGTAGGTGGTGTTGCTATAGAAGGTGATATTGTGTAAGTGTAATGTAGAATGGTAGGCGGCAACACACGGGCGTAATGTTATGGTTATATTTGAAGGGAGGTAGAGGTGTCACGGAGGTGGTTCCAGCAAAGGAAGGCTACCACTGTAATTATAGTAGAGGAGAGAAGGCGAGTAGATGTTGTAATATGGTGGGGCAGATTAGCATTTCTGTGGACATATACCATGAGATTTTGGCAAGCAAAAGGGTGAAAATGTGTTGAGTGACATTAGATGCTGTTACATTTCCCACTAGTGTCATTAGATCAAGATTGAACATCTAGATTTTGATGCTGTTACATTTCCTGTGGAGGTGTGGATGGAGTGGAGTTGTTTATGTGAATGAGTGAAGGTAAGTGCTGAGATAAAAACGCAGGAAAGTAGTGATGATGCTATTGGTGTAGTGAGATGCCGTGCTGGTGGTGATGAAATGTAGGTAGTCAATGGATGGGACAAAACATATAAATGATAGTGACATGCAGAAAAACAGAATGCCATGAAGTGAACTGCGTGTAAGCACATGATATTCATGAACGTAGAGGAAAATGTGGATTGAGCTAATTGATTACAGCAACTAACCTCAAAATTGTTTTCATGCTTTAGGTATATGAGATTTATATCACCACTATCAATGTCTACGCTTGCTTACATCCAGTTTAACTAATGTAGAGGTTTACAAAGCATGCTAAACAACAGCTTCAATTCTAATTTCACAAGAGAACAACAGGTTCACATATGCTTCATCATGGTGGCCATCTAATTTAGATTGAAAGAAAACTTGGAATCTAGATTTTATCAAAGAAAACCATTCGTATGGACATAAACGATCTCAAGGATGTTTGCAAATCCATCAAAAGCAAAATCAATCTAAAAGAAAGAAAAAAATGTAAAAGCCAAGAAGGACTTGATGACTTGTCTGAGTTAGTAACTTCCTTTTCAACTGAAGATACTGGCGTTGATGGAGCAGATGCATTCTTAACAAAAGTTAGATCCAGAAGCCAACGGCAAATGCAGATAGAAAAAAAAGTACCAAAGTGAGGCAAGTAGCTTCTTTGAACAAAAATCATGAAAACAGCAAAGAACACAAAAGGAGGCTTTTATCTCCTCATTTAATCCTTTGAACTAAACAGAAGAATGGTGGAAGTACTAGCAGTGATAAAATAATAACAAAAAAAAATGAAAGGAGGCACGGTATACTTGAACAACACAATGAAAATTCAAACAGAGAACCAACCGAAGGGGGGGAGTAATATATGATGGTAAGCATGTGTTATCGTCGCGAAATTTTTCCCCGTCTTCCCTTCCTTGCGGAAGAGAGAGAGGGAAACGCTTTCGCGCTTCAAACTTGACCGGATTTTGGAAAATGTTTTGAAATACTCGCCTCCATTTTTGAAAATTGCGGGAAAATCCATGGGATGGGGCTCGACCTGTCGGTACGAGGTTCGACCGTTCCTGCCGCCTTTAACAGGGGTAATCGAACCAAGGTCCAAAATTGTGCTTGACTTAGTTAAATCCTCGAAATCGTGTTCTATTCTATATGCATAGAGAATTCAGGCATGTGCTATGAGATTTTGGAAAATGCATCTTGGGAAAACATGATGTATGCTTGGAAAATATTTGGAGTTGAAAAGATTCTCTCAGGAAAAAGCTAAAAGTCAATTTCTCAGGAAAACTCATGTGAAAAAGGGTTTTTGAAATCACGGGAAAGTTCATGACGTTGTGGGAAAATCATGAATAGTTGAAAATCCTGGGAAAATAGAAGTGATTCTTGAGAAAAAGGTGAACATTTGAAAAGGGAAACACTTCTCAGGAAAACTCGGACTTTGAAAATTTTCTTAGGAAAATGGTGGAAAACTTGTAGGAAAACTCATTGGAGAAGAAAAGTTGAAACTTGGGAAATTGAAATCCTGGGAACCTTACCCTTGAAATACTTGGAAATCGATTTTGATCTTTGGGGAGGATTGGAAAACTCTTTTTGAAAATCTTAAAATAACATTTTCCAGGGAAAATCGAGGGAAACTTTGATCTTTGAAATCCAACTTAGAAGTTTCTTGAGAGACTGGTTGCCATGGAAAACTGTGAAAACTTGAATTGGGAAAACCGATTTGGAAAAATTCTCAGAGTTTCTTGAGAAATCGATTTTCTTGAGAATGAAGTTTTCTTGAGAGAATCATGAGAAAACCAATGGTTTTATGATGCAAATGATATGAATGTATGAATCACTTTGGAAGACTTTCTAAGAAATTTGTTGGAAAAATGTGTATTAAGTCAAAATAAATCCTTCACATATTCTGACTGTGGCCATGAATATGTTCCGAGTTTAATTGATTTAATGCACAATGCTTTGAAAACATTGGAAATATGATGTGCATTTTAAGATAGCCTAAGAGTGTAGGCTCAATGTGACTAGTAGAAAGATGATGGATCTGGGTCTCGTCCATATTCCGACTAGGGCCGTAAATATGAATTCCACCGAGTTCATCAACTCCCTAAGAGTTGGTGCACGTGCCATTCGTGTACATCCATAGTGCTTTTGAAATAAAATGCATGAATCATCTAAGCAGGATATTGCATAAATTTAAACTATATGATATGCATCCTAGTCTAAGCAGGAAATTAAATATCTTATTCCAAAATTTACATTATTACATCACTAAATAAATAAAATAAAAAGAAATTTGCAGACTTCAGCTCCTTCTTTTGAATGTCCCTGCCAAACTTGAAATAAGGTTCGCTCAAATATGTGGGTTTTTCCAAGATTTCCAATAATATTATGAAATTATTGGATTTAATTGGATATAAACCCTAATCTCATGCTTCCTTGATATTTGAAATGATGTAAATGCAGGAAATTCGGTGGAAAATAGTTTGAAATTCGAAATGGTGGTCAAAATGACCAAAATACCCCTAATTATAAAGTTATACCTTTAGAATCAGGTTTTTTTGAAGGAAAACTTGGTAAAATTGAGATTTCGAAATTCAAATTGAAACAAATGATGATGAAATGCAGTATGAGACATTATGACATGCTGCTGAACACATTAGGACTATAAAATCAGAATTTGGCATTTTGCAATTTATCCAAAATAACGAATTTTACTTGTTTTTCGCTTGGATCTGGGTCCTGCGGGACCCTGTTTTGATATTATGGCTAATCCGAACCTCAAATGGATTCCAAATTACACCAATTTCGGTATGAAGCATCTAATTACTCTGATAAACAGCCTAGAATGCTAAAAATCACGAAATGATATGATTAAAATGCTAAAATTTAAAGGAAATCCTAAAATGGTGGATTTTGCCTATGGATCCGAACCAAATGCAATGCTTAATATGATAATGCAAGATTTACACCATAAAAACTTCTGATATTTTGCAGACTGTTAAAGGACTCGAAATGAAACATTTTTGGTTTTTACAGCTTCGGGATTTGAGCCATGGTGAGTTCAATAACAGGGATTTAGTTCTGACAGAGGTAAAAATCACCCTAATCTGATGTAAAAAAATAGAAAACAGCCATGGAAATTTATGATATTTAACAAAGCTACTCATGACACCTACATGGACAACTTTCATGTTCATGACTTTGGCATTTGATCAACAGAAACACGGATAAAAATATAACGTTTCATTCCTAAAATGACAGAACAGACAAATGTGACCAAACAGAAGACTGACAAGAAAATCCGAAACAGGTATCACGACTGTTCTAAAAATCATAGGCTTTCAGATGAAAACAGAGGACACCTCAGAAATAACTTTCACTTTTTATAGTTTTGGATTTGGAGCAACACACAAAGAGAACCCATAGCCCTAAGTCGATCCAAAATCTCAGAGGCCCAAATCAGGCTCTAACACGTGTCCCGAACTCTCGGATTTTTGTCAGACATAAAAAAAAATCAGAAAAATCTTAAAAAATCAGGTTAAAAACTAGACATTCTCCCGAGTTCATAACATCTTTCGGATCGAAAATCAAATCTCCCATGAGGGAGATCTCGATTTTACAAATCGGCAAATGATTTTCAAAACGCATCCCGGGTAACAAAACCCGACTTGCCATTTTGAAAGTTTACCACAGTAAACAAATTCAAATGCTTCCTAATTTTTGGCACAATTCTAGGGACACCTAAGGGCGCATTCCGTGATTTTGTTTGGGATTTTTAATAAAAAATAAATGCATAAAATGACGTGTGGACTGACTGACAAAAACAGAGAACTACTGAAAATGAACAGAATTGAAATAAATGCTAAATTAATCATAATTAATTCATGAAATGTGCTAAATTAATGAAATAAAATGCAAATTAAATCTAGCTAAATGCATGAATGCTAAAAATCATCAAGGAAGCATAATCATGTATTTTTATATATGTCGTTTTATGAGAATAGCTCAATCCATCTCTCGGGTGAGCTCTTTCTTCAAACGACTCCCGAATCGAGTTATGACATCAAATCAAGAGAAAAAGGGGTGCACCTTGCTTCATTAGGCAGCGTTGAAACTCTTGAAAGGGACAGCTATCACGAGCTTCGTTCGTCCTTCGCTTTAGGCTTCGAATGATTCACCAAGATCGATCCACCGTGCCTTCTTCACCGAGCCAAAGGGGGCGTGAATTCCAAAGTGCAAAAATCGGATTTTCAGGAAGGCTAGGTCGAATTTCCAAGTTCACAAGAGCTAAAAAAAATGGTCTCCCTATGCTGGGCTTGAAGCCTTTTTTTTATAGATTTTCTAAAAAAATTTGAATTTCAAACAGGCTCAATCTGAGCCCTCCATGTGGCGTCATCTCAGGGGTGCTATTTTGAATTTTGAGAAAATAAAAAATGAGATTTTTGTGGGTGAGACACCTCAGCAGGATTTGAAATTTTTCAAAATTTGGTTTGCTTGATTTTTTCTGCAAGAAGCTCCCAGATGGCGCCACCTTAGAGGGTGCTCTCTTGGAATTTGAAATTCAAACTTGCTTTTTGTAGGGAGTCCTCAGGTGGCGCCACCTCATGGTGGGCTACTTTTATTAAAAATAAAATAAAAAATAAAAATGAAGCCAAGTGGGAGCTCTGGAATGGCGCCACCTCAAAAGGTGTTTGACACATGTAAGAAGGACAGAGCAATGGGCTCAGAAAGTGCCACCTCAGAGGAGTTTGAATTCTACTTTTTCTGATGAAAGGAGATCTGGACATGTGGCAGTCCAGGATGGTTCCATACCTGAAAAGTGTCAGCCTGCTGGAGGAGGTTCTTCAGATGGCACCACCTCAGAGGGGGATTTGAATTTTAAATGGAGGCTGGCCCTGGAGGAATGGAGGGTGGCCATGTGGCGCCACCTCAAGGTGGCTCCTACAATGCCATGTGGCAAGAGGGAGGAAAAGGAGGGAAAGGGACACGTGGCACCATCTCACACAAAATAGAAAAGGTGAAGTTCAGGATTTTCGCCACCTAGCCTGGAGTTTGAATATTTGAATTCTAGCTTTCTCTGAAGGAGGTAGAAAATGACATGTGTCCTCTACTTTTTCTAAGAAGAGCAGAGAATGACATGTGTCAGTCTGCTTTTTCTGAGAAGATCAGAGAATGACACATGGCATTTGCTTTTTCTGAGGAAATGAGAGATTGACATGTGTCCTCTGCAGGAGACACTTTCCAAATGACGCCACCTCAGAGGAGACAAGCCTACTTTTCTGGAGGAAGCTAGGAGTGACACGTGTCTCCTACTTTTCTGAGAAAGGTAGGGAGAGACATGTGTCAGGCTACTTTTTCTGAAGGAGGGAGAGGTTGACATGTGTCCTCTGCAGGAGACACACTTTAAGTGGCGCCACCTCAGTGGAGACAAGCCTCCACTTTTTCTAGACAGGACAACCTATGACACTTGGCATCTCCTGGTGTTCTTTGAAATGACACATGGCGCATGATAGGTATGGTGGATACTAACACATGGCAGATAAATGGGATGACATGTGGCGGCTTCTTAAGGTAGCCTCACACTGACACTTGGCAGGTAAATGGGAGGAGAGAGAAAGGACAAGTGGCGCCAATCCAGGGGACAAGGCTCCTATATTTTTGGGTTTTTCAAAATTCAAATTTTTAAAAGAAAAGCCTGTGTGACACCACCTCAGTGTGGGTCCCACATTGCTTCTTTATTGAAATAAAGACAAGACAATAAGCCTCTTTTTGGAATTTTCATAAAATCTGGACTAATTGGTAAAACAGGAAATTTTGGAAAGAGTTGGCCCCTGTAGGGTGATTTTGTAAAAGAATGATGGTTGAAATAGCTGACAAAAGGGAAAAATTTGAGATAAGGTGGCTGAAATACATATTGAAAACTATCCAGATCGTTTTCTTGAGGAAATATTTTGAAATTCGGAGTTCTGGTGGTAAAATGGGAAGAATTGATAATTTTGAAGACCCAGGGTTTTGAAATCAATTTTGAAAACAGTTAAAATTCGAATCTGGATTGAAAATTTTGAAATCAAGAGTTCTGGACCTCGAAATGACATGCTGTGCAGTGCAGTGATATGAAATGTTCATGCAATGATATGCAATGCCATGACTTATGAAATGCAATAGAATCTTGAACCAAGACTTGGAGATGCATGTCGCCTGTCAGGAATAATTTTCTGAGCATCTGAGCTAAAATATAGAGATTTTGAGAGTTCCAGATGAAATTTAGACTTTTGCAAGGTCCGAGCTCAGAAAATGACCATTTTGCCCTCCGGCGATTTAAAAGGCTGAATGATGATGTTTGGTGAAAATGTCGGGGAGGTGAGTGAAAATTTGGGGTGTTTACAGCATGTTGTGCGACTTGTTGTAGTGGTGAAATGGCAATGCACTGTGAAATGAACAGATTATCAAAATGATGCGCGATATGCCCATGCAGTGAACTAAGGGATGTGCTTTTTAATACTTGGTTTAGTCTGATGTATAGGGTATATATAGTGCACAGGAAAATCTATTATGTGATGAATGCTGCTAAGAGATGCCAGAGAATGGGCGTAGATGCTGAATATGAATCCCTTGTAACATGCCCACAGATGTGCACGATAGGGGGATGACTATAATAAACTTGCAAGGCATGAAAGACAACGTGAAATAAAATGTTGTCACAAATCATGAAATGCAGATGCAGAAGTACCTGTGAACTGGGGAATGCGCAGAAGGGATATAATGAATGCTTAGGTACACAATGGAGGATATTAGGCATTAAGAAAAAGAAAAAGAAAAAAAAAATGTTGAAAGGAAATTCAGACGTTAATGATGGGTTCAATGTGAAGGTTAATGGATAATAACAACACACACTTGATAATTAACAGAGGTAAGATGAAGGGATTTCGCAACTTCTGCAATGCTTTCATGATAAAACAGATTTTCTTTCACGAATGCTCAAATTAATTACTCAAATTTGCTTTTGAAGCAAAACAAATCTGTATCAAGACAGATCAGATTAGCCATTCATATCCACTTCCACTGCAACTCCCATCTGCTATTTGAAGTGGTTTATCCGGTGGATTAGAAATCCATGGGATTAACACATTGATATAATTCAGTAAACCAGGAAACAAGTTGACAAAATATGGATATTATGAAGAGAATGATATTATCAAAATATAACGCAGAGGATCAATGATGCATACACAAACATACTGTATCTAAACAATATAAATAGGTATTCAGAACATGAGAAATGGATAAATGAATTATAAAGAGAAAGAAAAAAAAATTGGAATATACAGATTCCAATGATCTTGCACATTTGTAAATCGGTTTGCTATATGCAAATCGAGATTACAAAAGGGTGCCTTAATGGAGCAAAAATAAATTCAGAAAAGGAGGAGAGGACTCCTACCTGATTGGCTGGATCTTGACTCAAGAGAAAAACACCGATGCTTGTTTGCTTGGCCAAGTGGTAATACTTCCTCCGAAAGTTAAAAGATAGATCAGCCTCCTTCTGTCGACCAAGAGTGAGTTAGAAAGGAAGAAACAGGGGATGGAGGGAGGAAATTGATCGATTGCTCTCTGCTAATTGGGGAAGAAGACCGGTTGCTTGAGACTCTGGCGGAGGTTGTTCGTAAGGGGTGTTGCTTAAAGAAGATGGATGATCCAGAAGAAAGGTCGATGATGGTGAATGAGTCCCCCGTGCGCCCTTTTAAGGAGGGGGGGAGAAAGTTCAGAAAGAGGAGAAGTGAAATTGCAGGAGAAAAAGATGGGTGCCCGATTGTGGATATGAGAGAAAGAAAATGGATCATCAATGCATTGTTACTCAAAGAAGATGGATGCCAGAAGAGGCTTGGATGTCTCTTCTTAAAGAGAGCATGGAAGGCTCGTGAGGGGGAATCGGTTGAGGATGAACGATGGTGAGAGATGAAGGCTTTCAGAGGGGGAGTGCGCGAGAGAGAGGCCATTGCACATTTCCAATTTTTCCAAAAAGAGGATCCCTTTAAAACATTTTTTCTTAAAGTGGTTTTTAAAAGGAGTTTTTAGTAAAACAAGCTTAAAAAAAGTTTAAAACTACTCATTCTTCGCATAGTTTTTCTGTTTTTTTTTGTTTTTTTGTTGTTTTTCCATACTTTTTGTATTTTTGGAATAAAATTCTAAAATTTATGAGAAAACAAATATTTACAACTAATTTTTGTATTTTTGATAAATATTTACAAAAGAGGGGTTTTTTGAGAATTCAAGGCTATTCTTTTGAAAAAATCTTCAGAAAGTGAGTTTATATCTGGGTTTCGAGGAAATATTCGAGGTTTAAAACCTTGAATCGAGAAATACAGAGTTGTGGATCCAACAGGGTACCAGATGGACTGTCTGAGCTTTTTAGAAATTATTTTTGCTATTTTTGAAATTTTAATTTGAAAATTTGGATAACGAGGCTCAGATTTGGGTTTTGACACTAGGTCTGGATCCGAAATTGAGTTGGATATATCAACATGAAATTTAATCCAGAAAATCTGAAGAATAACTGAAATTTGGTTTTGAAATTGCTTTGATTTTCTCAGAAGACGAGGTCAAGGGCAAAAAGGGAATATTTATAAGATTTTGAAATTTTTGGGGTGTTCACAGATGCCCCTCTTTGCTACTAAGCAGGTTGAAAGCCGAGCTTAGTGGCAAAGATAATACTCTAAATTTTTTAAAATGCTCCAGTCAGCAGATCTGAACTGGGTGTGGAAGAATTTATTTGAAAGATGTGATTTCTCAGGCTTAATACCTTATCCTGAATGGCTTTAGGGAGACGAAATCCTCGAAAATGACAGGACTGAATAATAGAGGATGAGGAAATCGTGATGGGACTTTGGGTGAAAATCCCAAAATGGTGGAAAATCAGAATTTTGAATCAGTCTTATGGGTGAGACAAGATACATTTTTTGGAATGATTCAGGTTTAGCCCTTAACCTGGATGGGACGAAGATATATCAAGATGAATTGAATGAGGAAAGGAATTCATGAGGACCGTGATGGGACATTTTTGGAAGATGCCTCGTGAGATGAAGCTCAAGTAGAATCCCATCCTGGATGGATATATGAAGCATTAATTCCTTTGATGGGGAAACCATGATGGGACTGGAAGAAAACTCATCGTTTAACACGAGGAACCTTGTTGGAACGAGACTCAGGTTTAACCCAAACCTGAAAAAGGAAGACACCTCGTGATACGAGGTTCAGGTTTTACCCTTAACCTGAAGGGGACGACCAAATGGAATCCTCGAACGAAGAAACCATGATGGGACCTTCGGAGTTTGGACGAACAAATCCAAAAAGGGGTTTGCGAAAGGTGGAAGATGGTGTTCCCTAAAGCTTGGAAAAGGAATGATCTTGGGCATCTCATCGCTGAGACTGAAATAGCTTTTGAAATGGATGACCTTTCACAGAAAGTTTAGGTTTGACCCTTAACCTGAGTGGGTACGACCATACGGATTTCTCGAATTAAGAAACCGTGATGGGACAGGAAGAGATACTTCTCCCGGAGGAGGCAACTCTTTTGGAAAATATAAACAACGCTAGGTTGCATTAAAATGGATATTGAATATTTATTTCTTTCTTGGAATAGCTAGAAAATGTTGCCAATAAGATAAAATTATAGTTGAATCAAAATCCTTGAAAAAAATGTGCACGTATGTGCAAAAGATATTCCCTCTTTTACCTAGAGTATTTCCTCCAACGAGGTTAACTTTTCGGTTTTAAGAGTCAAATTCAAAATTTTAGCACTGATGATTTTCTTCAAGGAAGCTATCCATTTCCCTGATATGAGAAAAGAAGAAATATTCTTAATTTCATAAAAGCAAGTAGTGAAAAGATACTGATAAAGGAATTTCGCATGAGAAAAGATAACTCCTGACAACTTTGGCAGTTTGATATCTGGGTGTTTTCCCATGATGATCTTTTTGCACTCTTTTTGAGTCATTGAATCTTCTTCGGTTTTTACATCATCCTTCATTTGGATGTGTCCTGACTTTTCTCTCTTTTTTGAAAAAGGGTACGTCACAAACTCCTTCATCTTGGAGATGTTCCGATTTTTCTTTTGTCTCAGGAATTATGCTGATGATATTGGCTCAAAAAGGTATTTAGATTATAGCAGAAATCAAATATCTTTTAGGGTTTGTCAGTAGATTCATCGCACTCGCCTTCATCTCGACGGTGATCTGAACTTTCCCTAGAAGGATCCTTCACAAACTCCTTCATCTCGGAGATGATCCGAATCTTCTTTGGCCCCGGGGGTCTAGCTCGCATATTTGTCTTCATCTTGACGACAATTGAGAGATCTCTTTTACAGATATTTGATTGCAATTTAAATGGTTGAGAAGACATGGATTGAGTGGATTCTTTTATAGCTCAAGATATTTCCACTATCTGATTGCCAGATAGCCGTCTTTAAACATGCGCCATAGCCATGATCAATATCAATCCGCTTCTGGCTTTTCAACATCATTGAATATTTCTTTCACTAATCATATCAAGGATATTTCTTTCATCCTTTTGGTTGATCAACAGGGAAAAAATTTGAATTTTAACCTTTTTCGCAAAAAGTTTCACCTTTTTGGAAAGAATACTAGAGGTAATCTGAGATGATTCTTTCGTGCAGTCGGATTATTGGAATCAACAAATGCTTTTAGCAAATTGGCATAATGTTCCAGAACTCTTTTGTGAAATGATCACTCAATATAGATTTTGATGAGACCTTTAGCTATAATTTAGAGGAATGATATAAGAATCAGACTTTGGAAAACTCGACTGATGAGAGACATCAGATTTTGGAAATCCCAACCAGTTATAAGAGACTGGATTTTGGTAATCCCGACCAGTTATAAGAGACTGTATTTTGGTAATCCCGACCAGTTATGAGAAACTGGATTTGAAATCCTGACCAGTTATGAAAAACTAGATTTTTGAAATCCCGACCAGTTATGAAAAACTGGATTTTGAAATCCCGACCAGTTATAAGAAACTGGATTTTGAAATCCCGACCAGTTATGAAAAACTAGATTTTTGAAATCCTGACCAGCTATGAAAAATTGGATTTTGAAATCCCGATCAGTGAAAAACAATAAATTTTGAAATCCCGACCAGTTATGAGAAACTGGATTTTGGTAATCCTGACCAGTTATAAGAAACTGGATTTTGGTAATCCCGACCAGTTATGAGAAATTGGATTTGAAATCCCGACCAGTGAAAAACACTGGATTTGAAATGAAAGATTTAATCTGATGGTTTGAAATTGATTGAATTTGGGAGATTATAACCTGAGGGTCGAGAAAATGATAGATTTGAGAAATTGAAGCCCGAAGGTTCAGAAATGATAGAATGGGGAAATTGAAACCCGAAGGTTTGATTGTGAAGTAAATTGATTTGGGAGCTCAACTAGCATGAGCTGGGACTTTTGAAATACATGACCAGCAAGAGCTGGGTTTTTTTGGAATATATGACCAGCGGGAGCTGGATCTTTTGGAATACATGACCAACGAGTGTTGGATCTTTTGGAAATACATGACCAACGAGTGTTGGATCTTTTGGAAATATATGACCAACGAGTGTTGGATCTTTTGGAATACATCAAATTTTGGGAAATGTAAGTCAGAACTTGAATTTTGTAGAAGGCAAGACTTTGATCAGAAGACTGAATTTAGAAAGTTACTGGTGCGAGGACCGGATTTTCCAAAATGAGCTCAATATATGATTGAAAAGGTTTGAGAAATAACCAGTGCGAGGACCAGATTTTAAAGATGAGCTCGATCTTCAAAAAGAATTTAGAAATCAAAGATCCTTGATGAAAATTCTGAATTCAATAGACCATCATAGTTTAACTGTATGCGGTCTGCTTTCAGGATTTATCCCCTTATCCTGAACGGGAAAAATAAAAAAAAGAATACCTCATTGAAGGGAGGCATCAGGTTTATCCCTTATCCTGAAAGGGTATTTTTAAAGATAAAGGTGGATAAAAATAAGATTTGATGAAAAATTATTAAATTTTGACAAACATTGACAATAATTTGATGAACATTTGATTAAATTGAGAAATAAACCATATGAATGAATTTATTAAAGATCATAAGATCATTTGAAAAATAGTAGAATTTGAGAAAAGAATTTTGTCTAGTTCTGCCCGCATATGATGAAGGAAGACAATTATAGATCAAAAATAAAATGCCCCAGTATCATAGAGAAGAATGTGAGAATTGATAGAAGGTCATTGTTTTATTGAAATGACTTTTTTGAATAATACAAAAGGCTAGAATGAACATTTTAAGTATAAAATTTCTTCAGATGCAGAGCATTAATAGGATCTATCATTTCCACCCCATCTGCGTTGATCAGACAATATGAATTGCGAGGCAGTGCTTCCTTAACCACATAAGGGTCTTCCCAATTGGTTGACCACTTGCCCCATGGTCGATGCTTGAGATGAGCTGTCGATCTGAGTACCAAATCGTTGGCTCGAAATTTCCTCTCAATGACGGACTTGGCATAGTGTTGAGCTATCCTCTAGCGATAAGCTTGAGCATGCTCTGCTGCCTTGAGCCTCTTTTCATCCAGTAGATCCAGTTGCACCAATCGCTGCTGTTGATATTGATCAAGTAGCAATTCTATAAGGGAGGCAAATTTGAGAATGGGTTTATGGACATAGAGAGGCAACACTACTTCAGTTTCGTAAACAAGTTTTGAAGTAGTGGGTTTAGTCGAAGTCCTAATGGTGGTTCGGTATGCCCAAAGTGCATCATGAATTTTTTCTTGTCAATCTCGACCTGTTTTCACAGTCCTTTCCAAAATGCGGATCAAAATCTTATTGGTAGCCTCTGCTTGGCCATTCCCTTGAGGATAGTAGGGAGCTAAGAAATGATGACAAATTTTGAATTTAGAATAGAAGGTTTTCATCCTCTCATTTTTTAAATGACTTCCATTGTTTGAAACAATATCATGTGGTATGCCGAAGCAGCAAAGAATGTTTTTATGAATGAAAGAAACCACATGGCGGCCTTCTATCGTGCATAGTGTAACAGTTTCAACCCATTTCGTGAAATACTCTGTCGTAGCCAGAAAGTATTTGTGGTCGTTGGAAGCAGAAGGGGTGATTGGGCCTACGACGTCGAAAGCCCACATAGAAAATGGCCAAGGAGAAACAACTAATTGTAGATATGTGGTCGGTGAATGAATGGAAGGTGCATGCATTTGGCATTTGACACACTTCTTTACAAATCGATGATAGTCCTGTTGCATGGTATTCCAGTAGTACCTTGCTCGGACGATCTGCTTGACGAGAGTATGATAGCCAACATGGCCACCACAAATTCCTTCATGTGCCTCTTGGATAATTTTCATAGCTTCTTCTTTGTCTAAGCATCTGGCATACTCATAACTGAACCCACGGTGGTAGAGGATATTGGCAAGGATGAAATAACGGGTAGACATATGTTGAATTGCCCGCTGCTCCCTTTTGGGCATTTCTGGTGGAAATTCACCAGTCTTAATGAAATTTTTGATATCTTGGTACCAAGGCTTTTCCTTCTAATTGACCTGGTTTACTTGCATGGTTGAAATGAAAGCAGGTTGTTCAAGCCTACCAACTTCAAAAGAACGGCATGATTCACTGCCTTTAAAGGATAAGATGGAGCCTAGGTTGGCTAAGCCATCGGCTATCTGATTGTGCTCTCTTCTTATGTGATTGAGCTGAAATTCTTCGAAGTTGTCCACAAGGGCTAGGACAATCTTCTGATATGGGATCAATTTTGAATCTTTCATCTGTCATTCAGTGTTAACTTGACTGACAACATGTAATAAATCGCCAAAGGCATGTACTCTCTTGACATTTAAATTTTGCAAAATTTTGAGGCCTTGTATTAGAGCTTCATATTCGGCCATATTATGAGTGCATTGGAAACCAAGTTTGAGAGAATAAGAGATCATTTCTTTTTCTAGAGTGATTAACAAAACTCCAATCCCTATACCAGACATATTTTTAGAGCCATCGAAGAATAAATTTCAAACTGGAGACTGTTGGACATTGCAAATGTGCTCATCAGGAAAATCATCATCTGCTTTAATTTCTTCTATCAGGGGAAAATTTTCCAACTGATCTGCGATCGCTTGTCCTTTAATCAACTTTTGAGAAACGTACTCTAAATCATATTGCATTAGAAGGACTTGTCACTTCGCAATCCGTCCAGTGAGAAATGGTTACTCAAGAATATATCTGAGAGGATTAAGCTTTGATAGAAATTTGATTTCAGATGCCAATAAGTAATGTCTCAATTTCTGGCACATCCAAACCAAAGCTAGACAAGTTTTCTCCATCTGAGAATATTTCTTTTCATAATCAATGAAAGTTTTGCTCACATAGTAGATGGTGTGCTCTATCAGAGTGCCTTCTTCATACTGTGCGAGGAATCCACCACAGGCATTCTGATTGACGAAAATATATAGTAAGAGAGGCTTCCCTAATTTTAGCGACTTCAAAACTAGTGGATTAAGGATATATTGCTTGATGCGCTCGAATGAGAGTTGGCACTCCGATCCCCATTCAAATTTTACTCCTTTTCTTAGCAAATGATTGAAAGGTTCACATCTCATGGCCAAATTGGAAATGAATCTGCGAATAGACTGAATACGCCCTTGAAGGCTTCGCAGTTCCCTGAGATTAGTTGGAGGTGACATATCGATAATTGTTTTTGCTTTAGCCGGATCCACCTCTATTCCTCTTTTGCTGATTATAAAGCCGAGCAATGTGTCAAACTCTACTCCAAAAATACATTTTTGAGGATTAAGTCTCAACTTATAAAGAATAAGTCTTTCAAAAACTTGACCAAGAGCATCGAGGTGATTCTCTTCTTCTTTAGATTTGACCAGAATGTCACCCACATATGCATTCATATTCATATGCATCTGATCATGGAAAATAACGGCCATTGCCCTTTGATAAGTTGCCCCGGCATTTTTGAGTCTGAACGACATGACTGTATAGCAGAAAGTTCTCTATGGTATGGTAAATGAAGTTTTTGACTGATCACGAACGGTCAGCTTGATCTGATTATATCCTGAATATCCATCCATAAAAGAAAACATGACGTGGCCTGCTGTGCTATAGAACAAAAGATCAATATTGGGAAGTGGATAATCATTCTTCGAGGTAGCCTTATTGAGATACCTGAAATTAATGCAAATCTGAACTTTTCCGTTCTTTTTAGGAACTGCCACGATATTTGCCAACCAATCTGAGTAATCTATGGCTCGGATGAATCCTGCTTTTAACAAATCTTCAAGTCCTTCCTTGACTTGTTGCTCAACTCGAGGGTCTAACTTCCTCAGTTTCTACTTGATTGGTCTGGAATCTGGTTTCAACTTGAGTCGATGCTCAACCAGCTTGGGATCTAATCCTGGCATATCTTCATAAGTCTAAGCAAATATTTCTTGATGCTGCTTAAGGAATTGGATGAGTCTTGCTTTTTCAACTGCATTTAGACTTGAACCGATTTTGAGGATTTTCGGATCATCTTCCGAACCAATGTTGATATCCTCAGTCAGATCTTGAACCAAAGATGATGGTTCATCCTGCTTATGAATGTGAGCAAATTCTGGCAATTCTTGTATAGTTGAATCAAACTCTGCTAGTTCTTTAGTCTGCTCCGTTGCCTGGCTGACCTCTGCTTTGACCTTTATCTTAGAAATCCTTGCCAGTTTTGAATATTTGGGATTGATAATGAATTTCTTCATCGATTCAGGAGTTAATTTTTTGATGATCCTGAAATGTCAAGAAAGGTTTTTAAGAGAAAGTATAAGCCAAAAAACAAGTCTTTTGTACAAAGCAAGAAACAATGGCACATACAAAATATAAGAAAGAATGATAGATGCTCAAATATGAAGAGAGGATTAACTTTTATTGATTGGAAATAAGATATTTACAAGAATTGACAAAAGATGGGACTGTGTTGTCCCTACAAGAGAAACAAGAACAGAAAAGCAGGAAAACTAAGGCATCATCCTCCTCATTTGGTTCCTCTGACAAATATTGTTCCTTTGCTAAAAGCTTGGTCGGTGAACCCCAACCCTGAACTGTCTGAATGCTGAACGGGAATGATAGACTCCACTATACCATCCTCGTTTCTTCCCATGCCCCGAAATGGCTGGTACCCGTGTTTTATCAGCAGATCAAATCCCTTTCTGGCTTTGGAAAACTGAGAAAATAAGGGATGATCTTTGAAGGAAGTGTAGTTGATACGTCCTCCCAACTTGAAGAAACAAGGTTCTTGCCATTGGACCGTGGCTGCAACATTTTCTTCTTCCTGGACATCTTTCAGTTTCAGCATTTCTAAGCTCTCGCTGAGGTTGATCTCATCACTCTCTCGGATGCTTGGAATGTCCGTTGTGAATGTTGGACGGGGAATCATAAGCTGTGGCAGCCTTTCTTCGGAATCTTCTCCCAAAATGGTGGTAATCATTCCTCCCTTGGACCATTTTATGCACTGGTGGAGGGTTGATGGAACGACATTGGCATTGTGGATCCATGTTCGTCCCAATAGAAGATTATAAGTTGGTGGCACGTTGACAACATGGAATAAAACTGTATGCACTGAGTAATTGATGAAAATTTCCAAAAAGATCTTGCCCTTGGCAGTCTGTCCGTGATTATCGAAGCCATAGATTATAATTGGATCAGGCACATATTCTTCTTCTTTTAACCCCAAGGCTTTCGCTGTCATCTCTGGGCAAATGTTGAGGTTGCTGCCTCCATTGACAAGTACATGCGGGACAGTCATGCCCCTGGTCCTCACCACGATGTATAATGCATTATTATGGTAGGAATGAGGTTTTGGCAAGTCCTCATCGGAAAAGGTGATAGGTGCATTAGTCATTGCCTGATTTACGATCTGTGTCATATCTTCTGGCGTGGTGCCTGGCTTCACCTTAAATTTTCTCAATAAATCATCTAGCATTTCTTGATGCTTGGGAGAATCATGAGTCAATTCTAGAATTGAAATGTTGGAGAGCGCCGTGATTGGCTTCTGGAGATTATTGGCCCGCTCTTCGGCTGCCTTAGAGGTTTCTGCTTTTTCTGCAAAGACTTCCTTTTTAATGAATCTTTTCGGGAAACCTTGGGTCCTCTTGCTCTCAACTGACGAATTCATTTGATTTAGGACTGAGATGGTGTTCATTTTCTGAGATGTAGGCTGGTCTCGATGCAAAACCATTACCTGATGTTGGAGATTTATGTCCTTCTCAGAGCATGGACATATATGGCTTTGTGGAAGAAATGAATGTTCTGAAATGGTTGATGCAGAATGATTTGGGAATGGAGGTGCTAGAATTTCCATTTTGCCTTCCTCTTCTTCTTCTATGAGGATGTTTTTGTCAATGCAGTCCTGAAAGTGCTTCAGGATGAAGCAATATTTTGTATCATGTCCCATTGCCTTGTGGAATTTACAGAATTGCTCTTTGAACCTTCCCATGATTACTGACAGATCTACAACTTTGGGAAGTTTAACCATTCCGTGGGACATATTCCAGAACTTTCTCCAGAGGCTGGTCCAAAGGAGTAAATTTAAGATCCTTACTCCAATTGATATGTTTGGGCTTTTTCTGAAGATCCCCTTTTTGTTGAGAACCGCTCGAGAGAGGCTTATCATTGTTCTTGAAGAACTTTCCTTTTCTTCCTCTGCTTTGATCAGGCTTCGTGCCACTGTTGATACCATTATTGTTGTTGCTGCCCTGATTGTCGCCCGGAGTGTCGACCGAGTAAGTAAAATGTGCCTTCTTCTTTTGATCCTGGACATTCTTGGCCAAAGTGATACCTTCATATATTTCATTCTCTACTCCAATTTCAAGCCATTCTACTCGTTCTGTCAGCTCGATGAATGATTTGGATGGGTATGGAAAAATGAGGTTTTTCAAAGGTTGTAAGAAGTTGTTAAGGATAATTTGGAGGGCATGTTCCTCAGAAATGGGATTCCTCATTTTGTTACAAATACTTCTCCATTTGTGAATGAAATCCCTGGCCTTTTTATTGGTTTCCTGTTTGAGGTTATACATGTGATTGAGCGTAGGCAAAGCTTCAGTATTGAACAGAAAGCACTCGATGAACATATTAACAACCTTGTCGAAATCCCTTAATTCAATGGGATTGACATGCTCAGCATACCATTTGGCAGTTATGCCTTCCAAGCTACGGGGGAAGCATAAGAAGAGGGCACGGTTATCTTCGCTGAACCTGGCGCATTCTACGAAAAACATGGCAAGATGGGCCTTGGGATCACTGGTCCCATCAAACTTAATGAACTTCCCGGGGAGGTTCTCCAGATTGTTATCCTCTTCCAATCCAAGGTAAAAATCCTGCCTGGTGTATGATTTCTTTCCCTTGTCTCGGATTTGCAGATCCTTGACTATCTTAGTTAGTGCTTGGATTGGATCTTCTGCGGGGGCCCCATACTTGGGCCTGCTTACTGGTATAGGTTCTTCAACTACCTTCTTGGACTGTCGCAGATGCTTGGAGATATACATCAACTTTTCTTCTTCTTCAGAACCTTCTTTTGCCGATTCTGAGTCTTCCGAGGTACTGTCACGTTGGACTTTTTGCTTACTGATCTTGACATGCTTTTTCATGGGCTTCTTCTTGATTTTGCTCTTAGATGTGGCTTTCTTTGGACCAACATTAGCCTGCTCCGCCATCATTTTTTACATCATTTTCTGGAATACTTTGTACATGGCAAGATCAACATCACTTTCTTCCCTTGAGTCATGTCCCCTGGACGATCTGGGAGAATTCATTTCTTCTTTCTTGCTGTCACTGTGCTACTGAACAGTCTGCTTGCCAGTTCTTGTCTGAACCATTTTTGTGATGCCAAAATTTTCCTGTAGAATAAGGGAATGGTTAGAGTGCGGAAAAAACTTTTTGAAAATCATAATTTTTGAGAAAAGAATAAAGGGTTTTGGTAGACAATTTTAAGAGATTATCCCATTACCCGGGATTGGGTCATCACAAGACTTGTGATAATTGTGTTATCATTTTTATGATAACAAAAAGATGTGCCTTGTTACCTAGGCGAGGTCGTCAACCATGATAAAAGATATTGAAGAAAAATAGGAGGAATGTCTCATTTACCAGGGATGAGGTCGTAACCAGAATCGTGACCATTTATGCTATAAAACAAATAAAATGAATAAAATTTGGCTCAAAAAAGCTTTTCAGTAGAACAAAAGTAAACTTTATTGATGTAAATTCAAAGACAAAAAGAGGGCGGGCAGACAGTTTGCCACCACTCTTGATATTCAGAAGATACATTGGATCCTGGAAATACAGATAGATAAATGAAGGAATCCCAGGTATATTTGGTTACATGGTATGCCTCAGACCACTGATCCGACTGCAGATTAAATTCTGGCATGTTACCCGTCGAGAAGTGAATGTTGGTGCGAACCTGCTGCTGCGAAAAATGTCTGAGACATCTTTCTGCTGATAATCGACACAGAAGAAAGGGCCAAGCAATCTGTAGCGCTTGCTGTGAGCATAAGTGTAGCGAGGAACTGGTTCTCGTCTGTCGAAGTAATCCCAAACGATCTCTTCCTAATGCAATTTCTAGATCAAGGCTCGACACTGAATGTCTGACTTCGGCTGCTTACTGTTGAACCTGAAGGAACTGGCCTTTGATGGAACATGTCGTAGGAACCACGACTGCAGAGCATAAGTGCATCCTTCCACCATAATGGTTTCCCCAAGAGCGAAACGAGCCAAGCCTCGGTAAAGAAAGGCTAAAGCTGCCATAAAGACTGAAAGTTGACGGGTCTGCTTGCTTCCCCATCTTCGAAAGAGTTGGGCAACTCTGACATCTATAAAATTCTGACCATCTTGGAAGAAATCTAATCCTACTGTGCATAGGATCATGGCATGATGAATTCTATCTTTTGCTACTCGAGACAAGGTGTCAACCTCTTTGTAAGCTCCATACTTGCGATAGAGTCCGAACAGGTCGATGAACTGATTTCCATTGATCTCAGTGAGAGGCCAGGATCTGCTCCATGTTGCTCTGGCCAAAGCTTCTCGAACATCCACCCCTTTGATGTTGATCAGGAATTGTTGCTCGACGGGATCATCTGGTCGACCAGCTGGTTCAAGCAATCCCATAATATCATTAAATTCGTCCATCAGTAGCGTCATCTCTCCCCATGGAAACCAGAATGTGCAGGTACGTGGATTCCACCGTTCTTCCATGACCTGAGTCAGACTTCCATTGATGGTTTGTTTGCCCACTACCGATGCCATCCCCAATTCACAATCATCTAAGTGGTCTGGGAACATACGCGAGAAGGTGGCAAACCAAGAATAATACCACCGAGGGAAGAAGGGATGAGACTGGATGTCCTGATGATCCAGGGATCCATCCTGTATCTGATAGAAGACATGATCTCTGGAAAAGACATCATCGAAGGAATTGGACGCCATTGAAATAATACTGGGGCAAAGAAGAATGAGGAAAATTAGATAGAATGCAAGACTTATGGATAGACTCTTGAAGAATAAATACAAACCTGGAAATTTTTTGAAAAGTTCGGGAAAATTTTAAAAGAATTTTCCAAGGTTTTTGAAGAGAAATTTTATCTAAAAGAGAAAAGAATGTAGGTAGAGGAAAAATATATACCTGGGGTTTCTGAAAGTAAGGGGGAGTTTTGAATAATACACCCAGGGTTTTTGAAAAAAGTTTGATACATATATATATATAATAAAATAAGAGAAACATCGCATAACCAAAGCTGCACAAGCAAGGATGCGCACACAGCACTCCCTAAAAGCTGAATCTAAATGCAATATTTGAAATGGCTGGTGGGATTTTAATCCTAACTCTAAGGTTTAGATCATCTGATTCCAATCAAGATATGCCAATATACCCAAGCCAAAGCTCGAAGTACGTGGCATAGTAAATATTTCTTTGGTTCTAAGGTAATGGCTTCCCAACATCCTTGAGCACCTACTGATATACCTCAGACTATGGCCCTTAGGTACGTAGTAGGGGGGCGCGAACCCAAATAAGTGGTCCAGTTGTGAGGCTCTCTCCCGAACTATGCTTCAGTGAGACAGCCCAGCAACGTGAAGACCAGTTCAATATAGGTAGGGAGGTTTTCAAAAACATGTTCAAATGCAAGAAAACCAGAAAGCTCTAATGCAAGTCCTAAAGAGATAGAATTTAAATGAATAGAAGCATACACTTGCGTACATTGTTCACATTCAATCCCTAGAATTAAGGAGAGTTGTATTTCAGACCTAAGTCTAATGTGAACATGGAATAATCGCCTCAATATGGTCCTACCAAACCATACTTAAATCCTATATGAAATGATGTCAGCTTAGGACAGAGTCTAGGCTCCTAAGGTTTGCATGAAAATGAAGCTGACATTTGTAGAATAAAGACTTAGAAAATATTAAAGCAAAGCAAAGGCATAGACCCAACCAGACGAAGACGAGGTCCCATCACGGTCGCCAAAACTGTGATCATCGCAAAAATTTTCCTCTCTTGGTATTTCTCTTTTTTCCTTCTCTTTTTCCTTTCTAACCTTTATTTCCTCCTTTTTGAAGGGAGAAAATAAAAGTCAGAAAAGAAGAGAGAAGAGAAAAGAAAAGAAAGAAGAGAGAGAGGAACCCTTTTGCGAAGGTCTCACTTGACCTTAATTTAAAAAAAAAGGATTTTAAAAGATTACTCGCTTCCATTTTTGAAATATTTGCGGGAAAATTGGGAGACGGGATTCGCTCGTCGGTACGAGGTTTGACCGTTCCTAGCGCCTTTACCAGGGGTAATCAAACCAAGGATCAAATTTATGCCTTTTTGCTTTGCTAAAAGATTATCTAAGAATTTATTCTAAGTCTAAATGTACAAATAATCATGCTTGTGCAATGCAAAATGCAGAAATGTATGCTTTTTGAGAAAACACTTTTAGAAATCTGAGATTTTTCAAGTGATTCTGAAGTAAATGTGATGAAGAAATGATTTGTAACAATTGAATTTAACTTAGAACTTGAGATAGATCAGAAAAGAGATTTGAAGTTCTAAGTCTTTGAAATAATCAAAGTTTGGGAGAATAAATCTTGACTTTAAAAAGAATGATTTGAAGTTCAGATAAAAGGAAAAGAAAGGAAATTTCAAAGTCAGAAATGGACTTTGAATTGGGATTTTTGATCTTGGATTTAGGAGAGGAGATGAAATTTGAAGTGAAATTTAATTCTAGATTTAAAGTTTGAAATCAGGATGGAATTTTGGATTTAAGAAATCCAAATGGAATTTAAAAATAGAAATGGATTTAAGAAGTCCATATGAAATCTGAAAATGGAATTGGATTTGTAATCTGGAAATCAAGATAGATTTGGATTTGAAATCTGGGATCCAAGATGGAATTTGAATACAAAGTTTGAATCCTAAATGAAATTGGATCCGAAGTCTGGGATCCAAAATGAAGTTGAATTATGGATCCTAAATGGAATTTGGATCTGTTATCATCGCAAAATTTTTCCCCTCCCTTGCGAGAGAGAAACGAATTCGCGAGTCAAACTCGACCAAAGTTTTGAAATTGGTTTTGAAAATTACTCGCCTCCGTTTTAAAAATTTGAGGGAAAATTTCGTGGAATGGAATCCGCCTGTCGGTACGAGGTTCAACCGTTCCTGGCGCCTTTACCAGGGGTAATTGAACCAAGGACCAATTATGTGCTTTAACTCGACTCAAATAGCTAAATTATGCTCTATTTTTCCTAGAATGCACAAAGAATCAGGCTTGTGCTATGGAATTTTGAAAAATGCAAGTTTGAGAAAATATGATGTTTGCTTTGGAAAATTGAAATGCATTTGGAAAAGGATTGGAAAAGTGCTTGAAAATGGAATTCCTGGGAAAATCATTGAATTTTATTGGAAATCAGAAATTTGCATTGGAAAGTGATTTCTCAGGAAAATTTGAACTTTAGAAAATCGATTTTGAAATTTGGAATTGCTTTTTTGAGAAAATGGATTTGAGAATTCTGAGAAAATCTAAGAAATTCATTGGAAAATGACTTTTGAAATGGAAAATGAATTCTCAGGAAAACTAGAAAATATGAGAAAATCGATTTCTGAAAACTTGGGATTTTGAAATTTGAGAATTTTAAAACATAGGAAAATCTTGATTTGAACTTGGGAAATGCTTTGAAATGTCATTTGAAAACTTAGGATTTTGAGAAAATCAGATTCTGAGAAAGACTTGGAAATTCTTGAGAAAAGTGAATTTTTTTGAAATTGAAATTGGAAAATGAATTTGAAAAAAATGCAATTTGAATAATATGAATGAATGAATATGAATTTGAAAAGGGAATTTCATTGAGGAATTGAGAAATCCTTTTGAAGTTTTTAAAAAAAATGCAGTGCATTTTTTAAGTTAGCCTAAGTGTGTAGGCTGAATGTGGCTAATATGAAGATCATAAATCTTGGTTTTCTTCGTATTTTGACTATGGCCATAAATACGAATCCCACCGAGTTTATAAACTCCATAAGAGCTTGTGCACGTGCCATTCGTGTAATCCATAGTGAATTTGAAATAATGTGCATGAATCATACATCACATATTGAAATTTGCATAAATTAAACTATATGCAATGCAACCCTATTCTAAGCAGAAAAGTAACTCTTATTCCAAATTGTTACATTTGAGGTTACATTGAATTGAAATAAAAAAAATAAAAGCAAAGTCTTCTTCTTGAATGTTCCTGCAAAACTAGAAAACAAGGTTAGCACAAAAATGTAGGTTTTTCTGAATTTATCCGAAAATATGGGAAATTATCGAATATTATTCATATATAAACCCAAATTCATACCCCCTTTGATATAAACATGATAAATAATGAATAAATTTCGAAAATAAACTTGAAAAATCGAAGTTGGGGTCAAAATAACCAAAATACCCCTGATGACCTTGAAATCAGGGTTTTCTAAAAGAATTTTTATAAAATTTGGAATTTTGAAAATCAAATGAAATAAATCAAACATAATATGATAAAATATGATGATATGCATGAAATGTTGGAGAACTAGAAATTGAAATTTGGAAATTTAGGTCAAAATGACCAAAATACCCCCGATAACAAGACTATGGCCTTGAAACCAGGGTTTTCTGAAATAAATTTTACAAAATTGGAAAATATGAAATGCAAAGGAGATTGAAATTAACCCTAATATGATTCTACATGCTTATGTACATGATAAAAACCCTAAAATGGCGAAAATATCATAAATATCAAATTTAACCTGATTTTCGCTTCTGAATTTAAAGATAAACTAACACATGGAGCAAATGAACTTGGAATTAAACCAAATTTGGCATGGACACCTAAAATAACCCTAGAAACATAATGGAGCTAGAAAATCTAATTTTTTTATATTTTTAAATATGGAAATTCAAATAAAAACCCTAAATTTTGTGATTTTTGCCTAAAATGTTTATTCTAAAGGGGATTTAGGATATCCAATTTCCATAAAAATTTCCCAAATTTCATGGGGTGACAGAGGACAGTAAGGCAAGGATTTTTGCTTTTAACACTTTCTGGTTTTGAGCTATGGTCGGAGCTATACCACTCCGGCAATTCGGATCGGAATCCGACGACTCTAGGATTTAGGGGAAACAGACAGGTTTCGGTAGAAAACATGGGAAAAATGGTAGACAGATGGGAAAAAAGCTGAAATTGTGGGAGAATGTCCCTTACAAAGAGAGAAAGATTTATTATTTTTACAGAATTGGGATTCGGGTTACGGTTTGAAAAAAGGCATGCTGTTATTAGAGACCCGAATCTCTGAAATTTTGGGATATTGAAATCTGTCAGACAGAAATGCAAATTTCGGGAAAAATACTGAAACAGTTCAAACAATTCCCAAATTTTGGGAAATGACAGAACACTATGTGAGGAACAACTTTTATGTTGAAAGTTTTTGCATACGGGCTATGGATTGAACGGACTTGGTGAATTAAGATCTGTCTATATCCTGACGAAGGAAAATCAAGATTTTCCCAAAGGTCTGAGAAATCTGATTTTTTACAGAGAGAAAAACTATCTAGAAAAACCTAAAAATTTCCAGATCATTAGTAGATTCAATCATGAATCCACTGTGATTTTTGGAGAACAATCCGGATCTCCCAAAAGGGTGGTACCAGAGGTTCTTGTCTGCTAAAGCGCAAACTGGAAATTCGAAGAGACAGAAAACTCGATATAGGGTTTGATCGGTTTAGAGAAGTTACGAAACCCGAACGAACCTGGGCTTTTGGAATAATATCACAAACAAATAAACTCAACTGAAATATATTTTTTTAAGATTTAATGATGAAATAATAAACATGAAATGAGAGCAGGACTGAACACCTAAACCAACAATATGATAAACTATCAATGAAACTAAACTCCATGGCATAAAACAATGAAGGCAAAGCTAAATACACTTTTAAAAAAAAAATGAAATCTATCTAAAATGATAATAAAAAATTCAAGGGGACAGAATCTTAACTTGGTATATGCTATTAAAGAGTGAGGATCCGATCCACTTTATCGGATTGATCGCTCCCACTATGTAGCTTGAACACACAAGATAGCATGCTTTTCCTTAATTTTACAATATAAACCCAGTTCTAAACTGGTTTTTATATTGGATCCATAAAAAAAAAAAACCAATTTTACCTTGGGTTTTGCTTCGATCGGCTGGAGATGCTACTACTTTGCTGTGGAGGTGAAAGGAGTTGCACCGGTTGTTGAAGCAAGAGGGAGGTGCAGCTGCTATTGAGGGTGATGAAGGCTGGAAGCTTTGTGGTGGTCAGCTGTTGGCTGGAGGAAGGCTGGAAGCTTGAAGACAGGTCCCAAGTGCTGCTGGGGATGAAGTGCTAATGGTGGAAGACTGCCCCAAAGTGGAGGCTGGCTGGAAGAAGTTGAAGATGACTGTCGGCTGAAGCTTCTCTTTGGTGGCTGGCAATGGTGGCGTTGAAGGAGCCGGCTGCTGCAAGCCTGTAAGGGTGGCAGTGGTAGGGCTGTAGCAGCAAAGGGGAGAGCTGTTGTGGGTTGTAGAAGCAAAGGGAAGAGCTCAAGGGAGAGAGAGAGAGAGAGAGAGAGAGAGAGAGAGAGAGAGAGGCGTGAAGAGGTGGGCAGCCGTTCTCTTTTTTTTCCTTTTTGTATTGAACTTAGGTTTTGATTTTCATCAAAACTTATTGTTATGTAATGAGCCATACGTGAATGGCTATGGCTGCAGCTTTTGCTTTGAAAAAGATGGAAAGGAAGGAGGGAAGAAAGGGGGAAAGAAGGAAGGGAAAGAAAAGGAAAGAAGAGGGGAAGAAGGGAAAGGAAAGAAAGAAAGAAAGGAGAGGCTGTACGTGAGTGGCTGGGAGAGTAAAGAAAGGAGGAAAGAAAGAAAGGAGAGGTTGTACGTGAGTTGGCTGGGAGAGTAAAGAAAGGAGGAAAGAAAGAAAGAAAGAAAGAAAAGAAAAAGGAAGAAGAAAGAAAGAAAAGAAAGAAAGAAGAAAAAAAAAATGGAGGAAGAAAGAAAGGAAATGGAGAGGAAAATGGGCTGGGGTAGTCGACCCCCTTGTGGGTCCCACATTAGGAAAATAAAATAATAAAATAAAATAAAAAATAAAACAAACAAAAAAAAATAAATAAAAAGGTAAATTTTTTTTTCTTTTTTTTTTATAAATTAAAATAGAAAACACAAATGGATGGGCCATCTCAGAGCGGGTCCAAATTCCACTTTTGAAATTCATTTTGACGATTAAAGGGGTAAAATAGTTATTTTAAAAAGTTTCCAAACGAAACGAGCTATTTTTGGCAGTTTTTGAAACGAGCTCGGATTTTGAAGTTCAATACCTCATTGCAAAGAAAATCCAATGTAGAATTTAAAAATTTAATTTTGGAAGAAATCCAGATTATTTTCTCGAGAAAATATTTCCAAACGAAGCGAGCTATTTTAGGCAGTTTTTGAAACAAGCTCGGATTTTAAAGTTCAATAGCTCATTGCGAAGCAAATCCAATGTGAAATTTAAAAATTTAATTTTGAAAGAAATCCAAATTGTTTTTCTTGAGAAAATATTTTCAAAATGAAGCAAGCTATTTTAGGGAGTTTTTGAAACAAACTCGGATTTTAAAGTTCAATAGCTCATTGCGAAGCAAATCCAGTGTAGAATTCAAAAATTTGAGTTTGAAATAAATCTAGATTATTTTTCTTGAGAAAATATTTCCAAATTTAGACTCCTGAGGTGAAAATGTCAATTTTGGAAACCCGAGGTTTGAAATTGATTTCTGAAAAGTTTTAAAACTCAATCTGGATTGAAATTTATAAAACTGGAGTTCTGGACTTCGAAAATGAAATAAAATGTGATGAAATGTTATGAAATGCTAAGAAATGATATGAAATGATGAGAAATGACATGCGAAATGCAGACCCTGAATGGAGAATTTTAGATGTTAGACCCCGATTGGCAGCTGTACCAGTTTAAAAAGCATTAAAATTGATAAAATTTGCAAAATAGCTCAAGAAATGGTTTTCGGGACTCTACTGGGTCAGAGTGACACTGAAAATTGGGGTTCGAGCTGGATTGAACTGATATGAGCTAGATTGAGCTGGGTTTTAGAGTTTCAAAACTCAACTGAACTGACCAGGCACTGACTCAACTGACCTTTCCGACTGAATTTTCAAGAAAATCTGCCATTTTTAGAGAAATGGTACTGAATGGTCACTGGAGTGAAGTGAATTACGAACTTGAGCTGACTTTGAGCTAAAAAAAAGGTCAATAATACTGACATGAACTAAAATCGAAGCTCAAACACTAGCTCAATTGGCTGAACTCAGCTCAATTTCAGCTGAAAGAGCTGAAATGGACTAAAATGGGCTCCTGAACACTTGGAAATGGTTTTTAACTGAAACTGGAGTGCTTGAACTCCTGGTGAGCTCAAGTTAGACTCTGGGGAGTATGACTGACTGTAAATGACTGACTCGCAGACAATTGGCTTGGATTTGAGTGAGAAATGATCTCATTTTGGCAGAAATTGTCAGAAATGAAAATGACTTTCTCACTGTGAGCTTAGATGAGCTTGAAATGACTGATATTCTAACTGTTTTGAACTGACCAATGAGCTTGGTTGACTCCGACTGACTGGGATCCGAGATGACCTAGGGGTAAAATGGTAATTTTCCTAGTGAAAATGGGTAAAATGGTAATTTTTTGAAACTGACTCGGGGTTTGACTCCTACACTGACCTAATAGGGTTGGCACTGCCTGAGGAGGATTGTTTGAGAATGGATGTGGAAAATTTGGGGTGTTTACAGGATCCAAAGTCTGAGATCCAAGATGGAGTTGGATCCTGGAACCCTAAATGGAAGTGGATCTGAAGTCTGAGATCCAAGATGAAGTTGAATTCTGGATCTAGAATCCTAAATGGGAATTGGATCTGAAATTTGAGATCCAAGATGAAGTTGAATTCTGGATCCTTAATGGAATTGGATCCAAGATCTGAAATCCAAGATGGAATTTGGATCTGAAGTCTAAGATCCAATATGGAATTGGATCCGAAATCTGGATTGGAATTTGGATCTGAAGTCTGAGATCCAAAAGTGGAGATTGCATTTGGAAATCTGGATCCAAGTTGGGATTGGGTTCTAACTTTGGATTTGGATTTTTGAAAGTCCAAATGGGACTTTTGAAGATGGGTCTGGGTTTTGAAAACCCAGATTGAATTTAAAAATTTAGGAAGAGTCAAATTTTGAGATTCAATATCAATCTAAAAAAAAAACCTTGATTTCAAATTAAGAAACATTTTGAAGATAAAAAATAATTTTGAATTTGAAATCAAAAGATGAATCAGAAATTTCAAAGTTAAATTTGAACTTTGAATTTGATTTTGAGATATTGATTTGAGTTTGAATTTGAATCTTGAAAATGAATTTGGAATTTCAAAGTGGATTGGAACTTTGAAATTTTGATTTGAATTGGAAATTTGAAGTTTGAATACAAAATGATTTTGAAATTTTAAAGTCAAATTGGACTTTGAAATTGAATTTTGAATCTTGAAATGAGATAGAATTGAATTTGAATCTATAAATAAGAATTGATTTGAGAAATGAAGAAAATACTCAAAAATCACTTGGAGTTTTGAAAGGGAATTTTGAAAATATGATGCAATTCTATCCTAAATGATGAATGACTTTAAAGAATTTTGAAATTGGATTTGAAAAGCATATTTCATTCTTTAAGTGAATTAAAATAAGATTGAAGATATAATACATCCCTGACTATGGTCATTGAATGTATTATACAATAATCATATTTAAATTCAGGTGAAGAATGAAAATATTTTTTTTTGTGCTTTTATAGAGTTTAAAATGAAATTAACTCTCATTATATCCAGACTATGGTCATTGATATATATTTTGAGTTAATTTTTATTTAAACCTTGATAAAAGATGAAAATATTGAAAATATGATGATTTTTGAAGAAGGGATCCAGTGTGGATCCAGTGTTATTCTATAAAAGATGAAAATTTTAAGTTTTGTTTACATCCTGACTATGGCCATTGATGTAAATCATCAACTTAGGACTTAACCACCTCCTATTGGAATGGTGCACATGCCATTCGTGTTCCCATTCATGAAATTTGAAAATAAAAGAGAAAAACGATATGAAAAACAAGAAATTTATGAAATTTACAATGCTCATTCATGCTATCTAAAAGCTGGAAATACAAAGAATCTCATTAATATCTAGCTATTACAACTTTTAGATTGAAATTACAAAAGATCCCTAATTTATGAAGAAAAATAGTGTTTTCCATGTATCTCCTGCAAAACAGGGTGAGCACAAGAGTAATGATTCTAAGAGTATGCCACTACAAACTATAGGTGAAGCTTGATTTTAGGTGAAGCCCACAAAGACAAGTACACCATTCATTCGGGAAGTACAAAGATATTCAAGGATCTACAACACGGATATTGGTGGAATGGAATGAAGCGCGATGTCGCTAGGTACGTCGCGAAATGCTTGACTTGCCAACAAGTCAAGATCGAACATTAGAGACCCGAAGGTATGATGCAATTGATGGAAATTCCTCAATGGAAGTGGGAGAACATAACCATGGACTTTGTAATGGGATTACCCTGCACACGGAGAAACCATGATGCCATTTGGGTCATCATCGATAGACTAACCAAATCAGCGCACTTTCTGTCGATGAGGAAGGGTCAATCATTGGAAAGCTTGACGGAGTTGTACATTCAAGAGATAGTCAGATTACATGGAGTACCAATCTCCATTATTTCCGATCGAGATCCTCGATTCACTTCTCGATTGTGACAACAACTTCAGTCTGCGCTGGGTATCAAATTAAAGTTTAGTACAACTTTTCACCCCCAGACAGACGGACAATCAGAAAGGACCATACAGACATTGGAAGATATGTTGAGGGCTTGCATGTTGGACTGGAAAGGTGAGTGGGATACTCACGTGGTGCTAGCAGAGTTCGCGTACAACAATAGTTACCATGCAAGCATCAGAATGGCACTGTTTGAAGCTCTGTATGGGCGACCCTGTAGATCGCCAGTACATTGGAATGAGGTGGGAGAAAGAACAATTGAATCCCCAATAATACTCCATCATTATACATAACAAATCCAAAAGATCCAGAATAGACTGCGTGTTGCTCAAAGCCGACAAAAGAGTTATGCGGATCAGCGACGTAGAGAGCTAGTGTTCGAAATGGGAAACCTAGTATTTGTGAAAGTATCGCCAACCAAGAGTATTTTTAGGTTTGGCAAGAAGGGAAAGCTCAGTCCTTGATATGTAGGGTCATTCAGCATAGTAGAGAGGATCGGCGAAACGACATACCGAGTGGAATTACCTCTTCAATTTGCAAACATTCACAATGTATTCCACATATCGATGCTGCGAAAGTATGTACCAGATCCCTCCCATGTGATACAATTCGAGGATATGCAAGTACAAGAGGACTTGACGATAGAGGAGGGACCCGTGGAAATCGTAGATCGTCGCGAAAGAGTAATGAGAAATGAGACCATCACATTAGTTAAGGTTCGCTGGCAACACCATGGGCTCGAAGAATGTACCTTGGAGCCCGAAGAAGCAATGAAAGAGAGATACTCGAACCTGTTTGTATCTAACTTGTAACAAATTTCGCAGACGAAATTCCTTTTAGGGGGAAAGAATGTAAAACCCGCAATTTTTTGACAATTATCAAATTTAATAAAGGTTATAATTCTTGGAAATGGGTATGATAAAAGGATGAAGAGTCGATCCAAATAGATCCAGCAATTAGATTCGAATAGTATATAGTGATTTAGATCTTGGATGGAGTCAAATCCCACTTAAAAATCCAGTTTCAAATTTCAATTTCAACTACATTTACAAAGCACATCTCTAAAGTATCATCTCTAGTGAATATCGCCCTCGTTAGGACTATACCCGATTTATACACGCTTTCCAGTAATTCACATGAAATAACGAGGTTTTTTCCTCGTTTGGGTCCCAAATTCGGGGATTTACTAGTCATATGTATAATGACTTTGATTTATAACTTTTGGAACTTAATCCCTCATAAACAATGCTCACACCACTTTGTACGTCACACTTATGCAATTTCTAGCATCGCTCATCGTTGAAGTGGTTTTAGTCTCAAAGAAGTGCAACCAAGTAAGAGTTAGCGCACTGGGATGGTGGGTTGCCTCAACAGGAAGAGAGTGTGTACACCCGAATTTTTTTTAGAAAACGCTATTTTTGTAAAATGCGTCAAAAGAGGATAAAAGGGTTATTGTTGCAAGGTATTGCAATGAAACATAACCCGGTGCACTGGTGGGGCTCGTTACCCCTTAGGATAGAAACCTCAGTTTGAATCCTCGTGGTACCAATAATAAAGAATTTTTGCAAAAAGTTAGATTAACATATTTTTTTTGGAAATTCTAACAAAAAGGGGTGTTTCAACTTCACATTTAAGACGACTTAAATGGGGAAGGGGTGGCGCCCAAGGAAAGAAGGTTGAGCGTTTTTGTCAATTGGGAAGCCCAACCAAATAAGTAATGAAAAGAAAAAAAAAATGGGAAGAAAACCTTGGAATTCGGATGGTGGGCTGGGGGGTTACGAAAATTGGAAATTTTGAGGAAGCTGGGAATGGATGGTGGGCTTGAGTTTACAAAAAGGGGCCCTTGGGATTCGCCCTCCTCTCTTTACTCTCACGATTTTCCCAATTTCCCCTAGGAAAAACGTCATCACCCACCTCAGCCTATCCCTCTCTCTCTCTCACGCCCTCCACCATTGATTCCGGCAAAGTGCCATCCACCAGCGATTTTGTGTAAGGGTTGACACCAGCCAGTTTATGGATTTTCGGCTTCAAAGAGGTAGGTGTTATCGTCGTTTTTACCTATGTGTTCTGTCATTTGATACTATACGTGAAAAATCTTTCTCTAGAAATAGTTAAGGTAGATTTGCTATATTTCGGAACATGTAGGGGGTACCATCCCTTATAACATATGCGTATTGCCATTGGATACCGTATGTACATGCATTTTTGTCTACAATAAGAGAGGGTAGGGTTGTTCTTGTACATAGATATGAAAGGTCGTTGTTAGTTCTGGAAAAAAAATATAAATAAATTTATATCTAGCTATTGGATGTTGGTTGTGTCACCATACTCACTCACGGTAGGAAAATCTCATGGTAGAGACTACGTGAGTTCTTGTCATAATTTTTGCCAAAACAGATGTATTGAACTTATTGAATCTATACAATCTACTTAACGAATTGACTAAATGAAAAAAAAAATTAATAATAAAGGAAACACTCAGACCGATCCAAATGGACGGTTTGAATGTCTAGCGTTCAGCCAACTAAACCTATTGTTGTAGCCTTGGGGAGGAGGGGGGTTATCAAATACCTTTGTTAGTGTGGTATGGTCTGCCGGACGGGTTGATAAGCTAGGCCAAAATCTGGGCCTGGAACAACTAGCTGAAAAAAGAAAAAAAAATGTCTATGACGTTCGGTTGGGACTATTGCGGCAGCAATGGACCTAAGTGGGTGTGATATTAGGCCTTGCGGAGGACTCTAACTGTTGCCTATTGGATTTACCATTGAGCAGAGTGCTGCAACGTCTCCCTACTAACGTATTGCCGATGTACATGGGGTCAGGTTATGAGATGACCTGCATACGAGAGGGTGGTGTATGTTCACCCCCGATGATTCACTGAATCCAACGTCTGTGTTCGGGGGATCGAATGAGCGCCACGTATTCATGCACATGGGGCTCGTATTCCCGTGTATGTTGACATACTTTGCATCGAACTCTAGTGTTGTTGCAAAGACTTAATCACCCTTACTTGCTTTTCTTGCCCTGAAATGGCGGTTCGAGGAAATGACAAAAATATCCTCCATTCAAAAGTTGTGAAACGACGGGTCGATAAAAGGACAAAAAAGTCCTCCATCCAGAAAGTTTGATGTTAACCATTTAAAGTGGAGACGTTCCCTATTCATTAAACTCCTGCGCCATCTGCTGTAACAGTTGCTCCCATTATCAACCCAAACTTTGCCTTCGTCTCCAGTCGAGCTTTCCGCCTTGTTTTTTATCCTGTTGTACAAGACATTGTCGCCTTCTCGTGCCTGCCTTGTGTTATAAAACATTCCACTGTCTTCTTTTATTTGTCGTTGTTGTTAGGCATTATGGAAGAAAGCAATGATGCACAAACATTCAAACCAGTGCCATTAAGGCAGCATGAGTAGCTTTTCATCTCATCATGCTATCGATGAAGAAGACATGTCGTCTTGTGTGCCATTAAGGCATTGTTTGGTTATTGCAGGTAGATCATGTCCTTACAATGGTTGGAAACTTATCGATATTTGTAAGACGCTGGGACCTGTTGACAAGAATGCTTGTTTACAAATGCTAGGAAGGGCCTCTACCCCATCAGGTATCCTACATTAACTCATCATATGCATTGTATCTCAAACCGTTGTATTAGTAACAGACTCCCATTTTTGCTAGATACATTTTTGTTAGTTAATATCGATTTGTTTGCTATTATGCTCAAGTTCTTTCTTATCGATTTGTAATTTATTGTGCGATATATTTATGGACCTTTTAGATAGTATGGTTTTGTATCGTCGAGTTTTAAGTTATTATGCTGAACTTCCGTATCGATTTTCAATATCTTACAAATTGCTATACATATCATTTTGTAAGATATTATATGTTTTGTAATATGTATTTGTAAGATATTTGTACACAGACTTTGAAAATGTGTGGATGCAGAAACACATCGTTACACGCCTGGCGGGGCGATTTTCGCATGCATATCGCTGCTATCTCAGCGACTTCTATTGAACTCGCTTTAGAGCCTCGCGTTATCGTCAACACACATGTAGGACATGTGTATTTTATTGGCATGGTAAGCGACAAGTCGATGCTCAGTATAAGCAAACATCAAACCGCACTTGCTTTGATACTTTCATTCATTAAATCACTGCTTTGACATGCTTAACCCTAGTGGTATCCGTTGTTATATGCATCCTGATTAAATCGTAGTAAACCTATGTTGCTTGCTAACGCAAATTGATATATTGCTTACAAAACATTCCACTGTCTTCTTTTATTTGTCGTTGTTGTTAGGCATTATGGAAGAAAGCAATGATGCACAAACATTCAAACCAGTGCCATTAAGGCAGCGTGAGTAGCTTTTCATCTCATCATGCTATTGATGAAGAAGGCATGTCGTCTTGTGTGCCATTAAGGCATTGTTTGGTTATTGCAGGCAGATCATGTCCTTACGATGGTTGGAAACTTATCGATATTTGTAAGACGCTGGGACCCGTTGACAAGAATGCTTGTTTACAAATGCTAGGAAGGGCCTCTACCCCATCAGGTATCCTACATTAACTCATCATATGCATTGTATCTCAAATCGCTGTATTAGTAACAGACTCTCAGTTTTGTGAGATACATTTTTGTTAGTTAATATCGATTTATAAGGGTAAAAAGCTACAAACAGAAATTGATATATTGCTTAAAACATTGTTGAGCTTATCATCAGGTTGTAATAAAGACAATGTAGCTCAATCAATCGAAAGATCTGGAGAATTGAATATCTATACTTATGACGCAACTGAAGAATTGAACATCTGCACTAACGATGCACATGAAAAGAAGGGTGCAGGCATTAGACCCACTCTTGACTTGAATGTTCCAGTGGAAGAAATGCAATTCAATGATGAGGTAGACTACCATGACAGTGCACATAATAAAGGTGTAGGCACCGGGAATGTACACGGAAGTACACTTGACTTGAATGTTCCAGGAGAAGAAATGCAATTCAGTAATGAGGTAGATTTTGATGTCATTACACTTAATAAAATCGGAGGAACTGGGAATGTACATGGAATTACACTTGACTATGTTCCTGTAGAAGGAATGCAGTTTAATAATGAGGAAGATGCATATAAATTTTACAATGAGTATGCCTTAAAAGTTGGCTTCAGTGTGAGAAGGTTTTCTTGGTCAAAAAATGCACAGGGTGTCTTGGTTAGAAAGACATATGTCTGTTCCAAGCAAGGTTGGAAGAAATCAATGGGAAATCCAACAAGGAGCATGCCAGAATCAAGATGTGGATGTCATGCAAGATTGGTTTTGAGAAGACATCCGAATGAGAAATTTGTCGTGTGTACTTTAATCAGTGATCATAATCATGATTTATCGGCATCATTTATGACTCTTATGCTAAGGTCACATCGTAAAGTAACTGTAGCGCATGCTGCAATGGCTGAAATAGCTGATAGCGCTGGCATTGCACCAAGGAAGACATACAATTTGTTTACCCGCATAGATGGTGGTCGCGAAAATGTGCCATTCACACCTTTGGATCTAAGAAACCACTTGAGAAGGAAGAGAACAGATAACATGAAGAACGGAGAAATATGTTCTTTGGTTCGTTACTTACAGAATAAATCAAGCAATGAACATGGTTTCTTTAGTGCAATGCAAGTGGACGAAGATGGATATGCTGTGAATATGTTTTGGGCAGATTCAAAGTCTAGAGTAGATTATGAATGCTTCAATGATGTGCTTGTGTTTGATACCACAGTAAAGATTAATACTGAACATTGGCCATTTGCGCAGTTTGTGGGAGTGAACCATCACTCACAGAGTTGTATATTAGGCGGTGTTTTTGTGTATGACTAGACCAAGGAAAGCTTTGAGTTGTTGTTCAGAGTATTTACACAAGCAATGAACGGGAAACATCCTGAAACTGTACTTACAGATGGTGATTACACAATTGCGGCTGCAGTGCTTCATGTGTGGCCAGATGCACATCATCGCCTATGTTTGTAGCATATCTTTTAAAATACAGCAAAGAACATAGGACACATATTTAATCAGAATACAGGGTTTGACAAAACGTTTACAAGGTGTGTACTTCATAGCGTTGACGAGGTCACTTTTAAGTCAGATTGGGACAAAATGATTAAGACATACGACCTTACTGACTGTCTGTGGTTACAAAATTTATATGCAGAAAAAGAGAAGTGGGCATTGGCATATGGAAGACAATACTTTTGTGCAGTTATGATAAGCACATAAAGAGCCGAATCTATGCATGCCACCCTGAAGAAAACCCTTTATTCATGTGTAACACTATTTCATTTCATGGAACAATATGAATTATTTGTAGACGGTCTAAGACAGAATGAGCTTGAACAAGACGTGAAATGCTTCAATACACGACCTCTAACTTTTGGCATGCAAATATTGATGCGACCTGCAGCTCTGTATACACTAACTGTATTTGAATGGATCAAGAAAGAGGTGTTGCATGTCATGAATTGCAAAATAGAAGGACTCGTGCAAACCGAGAATATGCACAAATACCATATTTTTTGTCTGGGCGAAAAGCATCAGGAAAGGCAAGAAGCACATGTCACGTACAATGTTGACAACGAAAGGGTAGAATGTTCGTGCAAAATGTATGAATTCAAAGGTATTCTATGCTGTCATGCATTAAAGGCACTCAATCAAGAGAAGATACAAGAAATACTTGAGTCTTACCTAATGCGAAGATGGAAGAGACGCGCAAAGATTGAAATGCTTGTTATGGACAATGCGAGTAAATCTAGTGTTGACTAGAAGCACCACATAGCTTCTCGTTACCAACAACTATGTAGGTCATTCATGCATGTTGCTGATTTGGCATCGAGAAGTGAAGAATGCTATGTATCTGTGAGAAAAGCTGCAATGGAGTTACTTGAAAACGTGGAGTCAAATCACCTTAAGTCCGTTGCAGCGAATGAATACCAGCAGAAGATAATGGGATTGAACACCGCAGGTGAAAATCATATTTTGCTTGACACTCCAAAGAAGTTGCGTCGAAGCGTAAACATTATCTTCAACAAGTCAGTAGTGAACGTTGTTGATTATGATGGACATATTCATGAAGCGAAGGGTATCAAAAGAAAACCTGCCTCTGATCGCAGTCGTCGGAGGTCAAAGGGTGCACTGGAATTGGTTGGCAAGAAAAGGACTAAGAAACAACCAACCAGTAATAAAAAACAACAAAGCCCTTCAAATGAACAGGTATTTTTGACATTATATTGCTTCCCATTACGTGAAGCTTGTCAATTTCTAACTCGTGTAATGTCCAACATGCAGCAATACCCTACAGAAGTACCAGCAAACGTTGAAACCTCCATTCTTCCCGACCATATTTCCGGAAAGGATCGCTTCAGTTTTACAAGTCTATTGGTATGTAATCAATGTGGTGAGGAGGTATGCATTTCTTGTGAAACTTAATGCACTGTCTTATATTTTCTCTATCATGACAGTCTCTGATGCATTCGGCAGATGGGTATGGGACGCAGGAATCTCGTGTGGGCTATTAGTTTAGTTGTCATGCCTCTTTGCATAACCCGATTGCAACATTGTCGGATTTGTTACGAGTTTATAGTGATTTATCATCGACGACTTGTGGTCAGTGTTTGTGTTTTTTCGATTTGTGGTTATCGTTAAATAGGGATCTGTGTCATCGCAGCATAGTGATGTGTGGGTATTGTTCGAATGTCAATCTAAGCGGGCTGAGAAAGGTTGTTCAAGTAAGTTTTTATGGGGCATTGATCAAGGTTGCGATTCATTTTATGATCTGAGTTTGCTATCACCACGCAAATGAATTCTTACTTAGATCATGAAATGAAACGCAACCATGATCAATGCCCCAAAAAAGCTTACTTGAACAACCCCTCAGATAACGCTTAGAGTGACAGTCGAACAATACCCCCAAATAATTATGCTGCGGTGCCAAATATCGTTATTCGACGATAACCAAAAAATCGCCATTAAGTTATGTCATGAACCAGCAGAATCCAGAAATCGCTATTTAGCGATTAAAGCAAAAAATTTGCTATTTAGCGATTAAAGCAAAAATACAAGCACGGGCCGCAGGTGGTCGATGACAGATCACTATAAACTCGTAACAAATCCGACAATGTTGAAATTTGGTCAATTTACCAACGTTAGTTGGTAAAGCTATGATTGTAAATAAAAGGCGTCGATTCAACTTCTTCAGCAACAATTCTTTCGTTTTCCCAACACCTGGAATTGTTATCTTGTGAAAACTTTTAGCCATATGTTGTAAATAAAAGGCTAATCAATGTGTTGTTTCTCTTCCTCACTTCATTTCTTAATTGGTAAGTAAACCTCTTCGTCTATTACAGAGTGAGCTTTGTTCACTTTAACAGTGGATGTGCAAGTGTGAGGGGTACTCCATAATTTGTCATAATCGCTTTGGAGTTATTAATGTGGGTTCGTTCAGATCCCTCTAGTTTTTATCAACAAACGTTGATTATCGCTTTATACTAGTATCGTTTAACACCGCAACTCGGTGTTGACTAACACCGCTACGTGCTATCGCGATGTGGGCCGTGAACAATAATTTAACGAGTTCTGACGTTGTAATTGACATTAGTGAATAGCGTAAGTAGAAAAGCTACCGCCATCAGAGAAGATCGATGCAACGAAATCGCTACTGATGATCAAAAGTAAACTGTAAGTAGATTGCAATCGCGCAATAGTATGCCGGCCAACCAAAATCGCTACCATATTGTTCTCTACCAGAAGTCGCTCATTTGCGAGGATTTCAATTCATGAGGTCAACGACGCAAACGGCAATGACTTGTCCCTTTGTAAACATTGTAAGTCAACAAGGATTTGTTGTGTTAAATGATACTATTATAAAGCCACAATGAATGTTTTTAAAAAACCGACTACGGCTACGATATTTGGCATGAATATATCGTTGTATCCATGTTTGATAATCAATTGAGTAATCGTCAAAGATTATTCATACCTAGAAAACGGGTTTGTTCGGGTCGGGTCAATCTCCCATTGAACCATTGCTATAATATGAAGTCGAAACGACGGTTTTTTAATTATTTAAAACCCAATCATTTAAGTTGCGGGTTGTCTTCGATAAATGGCGGTATTCGAAATGATGGTTTTTAATTATTTAAAACGCAATCATCTAATTAGCGGGTTTTTTTCGAAAAAGGGCGGCATGGCGAAAGACGATTTTTTTATTATTTAAAACGCAATCATCTAATTTGCAAACGTTTATCGAGCAACGACAGCTTGTGAAATGACGTATTATTAATTATTTAAAACGCAATCATCTAGTTTGCAAAAGGGCGGCATGTTAAAGGACGTTTCCTTTATATTTGACTGACGACGTCGATTCCGTATCTGCGTTGCAAAGGTGGCATCGATATCGTCGTCTAGGCATGGCGCCGAAGAGGACTATGGCAGCAATACGACCAGGCATGGCGCCGAAGAAGAGGACTATGGCAGCAATACGACCAGGCATGGCACCGAAGAAGAGGACGATGGGAGCAGTACGACCAGTCATGGCGCCAAAGGAGAGGACGATTGGAGCAATACGACCAGTCATGGCGCCAAAGGAGAGCATGATGGGAGCAATACGACCAGCCACGGCGCCGACGAAGAAGACAACCACTCCCACAGTACCAGCTTTACCGCTTAAGACATATAATTTTGCCTTTTCATGTCGCATTTCGTCTTTTGTTGTTTACTGTAGAAAATAATTTGAACGGCGAATTCTGAATACTACGCTAATGGTGCACTCAGTGCAACATCCATAGATAAAGGTGGGCGGCAACTCCCTAACGAGGTCCTAGATGACATCGAGCAGATGCAAGATGAATTTACAGACGCGAACACTATCAGTAATTTTGTACGTACGCAACCACTATCATTTACTAGGTCTTCGGTTTGTATGTTTTGAAGTTTGTAAATTTTTGCAACCAGACTATGTGTGATTTTGTCAATTATATTCAAAGCAACACAACGAGCAATACAGTACGCATCATCACCCCTTATTTCATGGTATGTGTGGTCTGCCATTGTTTTATTTGCTTTTATGACTTACTCAAATTTCTTGCTGGTTAAACCTTACTATTTCGTGCAACAGATGTACGTCCGACGAAAACCATACACCAGTGGATTTGCAGATGCACTACCTTGTTGGAACAGCGGTGAAGAGATCGTAGACTTTGCGAATTTTGATAAGGTAAGTTAACAAGCCTCTTCTCCAAGGTTTAGTCGTTACATCCCCATCAGGATCTGTCTATAGAATTATAAATTATTGTATTGATTCACAGATTTTACTTCCTATGTTGTGGCAAACTCCAGAACATTGGGTCTTATACGAGATGAATTTTCTGGAAAAACAACTATGGTGCTACAACTCATTGGACTGTCACAGTGGTGTAGAACGTGACGTTATGCATTTGGTAAGCTTCTGCCCAAAGGTGAAGCGTAGCTATTTCTGATGGACCGGACTGTACTATATTTTCCCTTTATCACAGGCGGGATTCCTGAAGGACTATTTGGGTGTCGACATTTCTGAGTGGATGTTGCTCTGTGCTGACGATGCTCCTGTACAAACTAATGGGATCGATTGTGGCATATTCGTAATGAAGCACATTAAAGCAATATACAAAGGAGAAGAAGTTGTTTTCATTGCTGTATGAACTTTGCATCCGCTGATATTGGGGATTCCTGTTATATATTGGTTTCACATTACATATTTTTGTTGCAGGAAGATATATTGGATTTACGCCTGGAAATATGCGGAAATTTGATTGAGTTCAAAAAGAACAGGAGACAAAATACGTAATGTGAAACCTATTGATTGCTCTCTGTACAACCTAACGAGCACCGCCATCACCGTTGTCGCCCAACTACGGTTGTGCAGTCGCAACATGGTGAGGAGCGGTCGGCGTAGGTGGAGTTGGTTGACGTGGAACTGCCAGTGGTACAGTCGCGGGCACTTAATTGTGTGGAAATGGATTACCGCGATTCCTAAATGTAATGCTTTTCTTCGGTAATTAAAAATAATGTACAGCTAGTGATATTTTGTTGCTGTTCCGAAATCGTTGTATAGCTCGCAACCCGTGAACGAAATGTGTGGAAATGGATTACCGCGATTTCTAGTAACCGCGATTTCTAGTAACCGCTACGTGCTACCGTGATTTGAACTACCAGGTCCCATCGCATTGATTAGTTTTGAGAATAGCTCTCTGACATGCCATTGTTCAAATTCATTAACGCGGAGGGTATTTTATATGAGATTTGCTAATTGTTTATTAAAACAGGTGTATTAATTTGAAAACTGACGTAGGGTGATAGGACGTTTCATTAATATATGAATGACACATCGCACAGGTTAAGGATGTGTTCCAATTTGCTTCGCGAATAAGGAACCGACAAAAAGACAATTCCTGCAAAAGCGACGCGGTTGTTGTATCGATGTAGACTTTTTTCATATGTATGCAATATCATAATTAAAGTAAATAGTCGTTTGAAATTAAAAATATTTACAAATTATTACACAACATTTCATGGTAGTAGTAGTGTAGCTGACGTTAGACCACCATTTGTGAACAACAAATCGACATTTTTGGCTTCACCGCATTCATCTCGAGTCTCTTCTGCGATTTTCATTCTGTGCGTGTCAGCAATAACGTCATGTTTACACATCAAACATTTCATAACGATGTTAACTATTATCATTTCGAACATTACAAGGCTTCGTTCATTGCATACATCGCTATCTATTTTTGCGACTGTCAATCATGCGTGTTGGGCACCGCTGGTCGCTGCCTTTTACATCCTCGTGGCGTCTCTCCTAATTTCGCCTCTGCAATTAGGAAGGTCGTCAATATTTGGCAGAGTTCTTCACGGAATCCAGGTATATTAACCTGCAAAACAAAAATTGTAATGTGGAACCAATAGACATGCATTTAATTACTAATAACATAGGACAAGAAATGGCATACAGCGTCGAAACGGAGTTCTGCACCATTGAATATCACTTCAATGTACTTCATTACAAATACGCCGCAATCAATGCCATTTTCTTGTAATGGAGCATGGTATGTCGTGCGATAGATCCACTCGCTAACATCGACTCCCAAAATGGCTTTGACGAAACCGATCTAAGAATAATGCGACACAAAGTAAATTCATGACCCCAGTACAGGACACGGTACTCATAAAGATGGAATCTTACGAGATGGGAAATGTCTAGCCGTAAACCACTGTCAACTTCCAAAGAATTGTAACACCAGAGTTGTTTTCGTGTAAATTCATCACGTATAAGACCCAATGCTTTTCTGATTGCCAGAGTGTAGAAATCAATATCTGCAAATGGATCGAAAAAATGATGTTAGCACTGTCATGCTATAACCTTGCATTCTAGGTTTGTTTGCTTACCTTTTCACTTGACAAAAGGTCTATGCAATGATTACCGTTAACCCAATAAGGTAGGTCGTCTTTAAATCCACTGGAATATGGCAAACGGCGTAAGATCGTCTGCATACCGAAACATTGCTAACAACAAGGTTAACATACGAATCAATCGGACTTAATCAATAACCAAAAGCAATGTAAAATAGAACCGATATACCATGAAATACGGGCTGACGATGCTTATAGTCTGGCTTGGTGTGTTGCTTTTAATATAACTGACGAAATCGGATATAGTCTGTTTGAAGCAAATATGGTGTTGTTAACGCATGTACACATGGCTTAAGTATATAGACAACTCCTACAAGTTTCATACGTACAAAATTACTGATCATGTTGCATTCTGAGAATTCTTTGCGCATTCGTTTGATGTCCTCCGCGAGTGATTGACTAAGTTTTCGCCCAACTTCGTCGGTGGATGTACTACTGAAATGAATAAGGACATTGCAATGAACGATATGGAAATTACATTACATAGTACACAACACAAACCACAATTTACGCAATATACGCATGACTCACCATTGTTTGTCGTGTAGTTGTCTTCGTCTGCCTCACCAATCACAATTTTCTATGTTCGGGGGGGGGGGGGGGGGGTGGATTCCAGGTTTATGAAGGAACCGTCGATTTGATTGTTGCTGATTCACGAAGTTGAAGATAATCACACCGTTGAGTACTTGTGCGACTATTTATGACCAAAAAGTTCTACTGCTCAACCAACATGATCAATGAATAATGTACGACAAATCCAAAATTTATCGAAGACAACCCCCAACTTAAATGATTGGGTTTTAAATAATTAAAAAACCGTTGTTTCGACTTCATATTATAGCAATGGTTCAATGGGAGATTGACCCGACCCGAACAAACCCGTTTTCCAGGTATGAATAATCTTTGACGATTACTCAATTGATTATCAAACATGGATACAACGATATATTCATGCCAAATATCGTAGCCGTTGTACGTTTTTTTAAAACGTTCATTGTGGCTTTATAATAGTATCATTTAACACCGCAAATCCTTGTTGACTTACAACGTTTACAAAGGGACAAGCCATTGCCGTTTGCGTCGTTGACCTCATTAATTGAAATCCTCGCAAATGAGCGACTTCTGGCAAAGAACAATATCGTAGCGATTTTGTTTGGCTGGCATACTATTGCGCGATTGCAATCTACTTACAACTTACTTATGATCATCAGTAGAGATTTCGTCGCATCGATCTTCTCTGATCGCTATTCACTAATGTCAATTACAACGTAAGAACTCGTTAAATTTTTTTTCAGACAAATACAGCGATTGTTGGGCAGAAATGCTCTATCATAACGATGGCGACCTTATTCAATTCAATGCGACGCGATTTCGTCGGACAGACATCTATCTTCGATTAAAATTTATTTATTTACGACAGCCACAGACGAAACGTGTCTGTTACATGTAATAATAAAGAATTAAACAATAAAAGAATGTCAAGTTACGACAATTAATTATACAATTACAACAAATAGCTATCGTGATAAAAAAGAATGCCCACGGTTTATTACTAGGCACTTGACGAATCAGATGAAATATCATACACTTGTCTCTCTGTTTTTATTGGTGGACCCTCTATCCTGGGTGGCCTCTGGGTTGCATGCATCATACTAAAAAAGTTGGTCATCATCTCCACAACTGAGTTCAATTGTATCCCCATATTGCTAACTTCTGTCCTTAATTTCTTATTCTCCCTCTCCATAAGATCGAACCTTGAGGCAGAGACAATGTGCTTTTTTGTAGCAATTGTTCGCTCCTCATCGTCATTTGTTGGTGAGGGCATCGTTGTTGTAACAGAAGAGAGACGACATTTTCGTTGTAGAGGTTGGGCTGGAACATGAGAGGGGGCAGTTGGGATGCATGGGTTCCCAATTTTATCAATGGGCAGATTTCGGCGCATTGGTTCCCAATAGCGTTCGAAATAGAAGGGATCAAATTGTCGTCCGTTAGAATCATACGATACGGCAGGGACACCACCCGAGTTCCAAATGAATAATTCATCCCTGTAGAGTTCGCGCCAATCCACGTTCCTGCACCCACCACTATTCAACTTCCTTCTCACTTCCAAAGGCATATTTGGTATGTACTGCCCTAAGCCAGATTGTAGGAGAACTCGACTATCATGCTGCAACTCGGCTTCATAATTGCAAAACAGCCACAAATCGCGGTCAGACAATCTAGCAGCCTCTGCAACAACGTCTTGGTCATCGGCCTCCCCATCTCCATAAGGTCTCCACAAAACCTGTATATTGCTAATTCTTTTCAATAACGAGTGACAAATATATTATAATTTACTTAAGCATGATATGGCGACAACAATATGTACTACGGAAAACATTCATGCAACGATGATTACTTAAGAAAGCTAAACATTACAACGATTTATAATACTCAATGATAAGTACACAATTTTAGAATGTCTACCTCATTCAATTGCAACCCATCTAAAATGGACTTAACATTATGCACTGTGACGTTTATTCTAGCCCACCAACTGATCTTTGGAAAACCACAACTCGCAGTGGCAGCACGTGGACACAATGGGATAATATGTTCCCACGCCCAAGCCTAACAAAAACAATATTATTAGTAACACTACAACCTTCAATGAAATTAGCCTACAATTACTAACTATGCAATCAACAAATACCTAAACAAATGACCAAAATCCTCCAACTGTTTTCGTACCATTACTCGCATGGTAGAGTTGACTGTACAAGTGTGCGAGCATAGCGGCACCCCAGGCATAGTTGTCGACTTCGTCTATGTCTGCCAGGTACTGCAGCCACATGGAACTTATTCTCGAACCAGAACAATCAGAAAATAATGTAAGAGCAAACAAATAAAGAAGGAAGTCACGCAACTCTTGGTCAGCTGTTTCAGATGCACAAGTAGCGGAGCGACCTTCCCATTTATTACGGATAAATGACACTTTCATTGATGTGGACTTTATTCCACCAGAAATACATTGACTACATTCGTTCGTCGACATTCCCAAAAGAGCCGTGCATTCTTCCCTTGCGTTATAGTTTGAATGCCGTAATAGGACAACACTGCCATCGCACTTAAGGCCAGTGATCCTCGCCACATCTTCTAGAGTCATGGTCATCTCAAAAGAATCAAACTGGAATGTGTTAGTCTTATCATTCCACTTATTTACCAGGTGAGTCATGGTATTCCAGCAAGTTTCAAAATATTGCTGGTCCAAAAGGGCACCGAAGTGCATATTTCGTAATCGGTCCTTCTGATATGCACTCAGCTGACCATACCATGACAGAACTACAGGCCATTGACACCGGCCTTCGAGCTTTTCACCTGGTGCTCTCCTTCTCCTGTGACCTCCCTGTAACAAAAAATAACATATTATTCATACCAATTGTCAATTAGTTTCATTTGTACTTATAAATACTATTCTACTAACTGTTATAAATAATATTGTTTGCACACAGACTATCGCAGTAATCGCTATAGATATTAATACCTAACACAGTAATCGTTGTACCAAAATCGCTAAACATATTATTAAATCTTCAAAGACATGCCAGATTTATTTACCTTGGTCACTCTGTTCTCCTATTCTCTCTCCAACCTAGTCCTTTCTAGTGGGTCCACTGCCTCCAACTGCCTTTCCCTTTCCTTCACTACTGGATCCACCGTCGCCTTCCTTTCTCTCTCCTTCCTTTCCTCGTCCTTCTTCTCCTTCATTATTCTCTCCTTCCTTTTCTCCAGCTCTTTCTCCTTCCTTTCTCTCTCCTTCCTTTCCTCGTCCTCCTTCTCCTTCCTTATTCTCTCCTTTTCTCATGCTCCCTCTCCTTCCTTTCCCTCTGCCTTCTCTCCTCCTTCTTCTCCTTCCTTTCTCTCACCTTCTGCGCCTTCTCCTTCCTTTCTCTCTCCTTTTTCTCGTTCGCCTCCTTACGTCGCACTTCCTCCTGCTTCTTCCTTTCTCTTTCCTTTTCTTCCTCCTCCTCCTCCTTCTCCTTCCGCCGCCTTTCTTCCTCCTCCTTTTTATCCTTCCAGCGCCTTTCTTCCGCCTGCCGCCTTTCTTCCAACTGCTTCTTCCTTTCACTTTCCTTTTCTTCCTGCTCCTCCTTCTCCTTCCGCTGCCTTTCTTCCTTCTCCTCCTCCTTCCGCCGTCTTTCTTCCGCCTGCCGCCTTTCTTCCTCCTGCTTTTTCCTTTCCCTTTCCTTCTGTTCCTTCTCCTCCTTCTCCTTCAGCCGGCTTTCTTCCGCTTCCAAATAGTGTTTTCTTCTTTCCAGCACTTCCTCCTCCTGCTTCTTCCTTTCTCTTTGCTTTTGAACCTCCTCCTCCTTCTTCTTCCGTTGTGTTTCCTTCTTCTCCTCATCCTCCTTCTCCTTTCGTTGCAATTCCTCCTTATTCATTTGTCTTTGCCTCTCTTCCGCCTCATTCAGTAGCTTTGCCTTGTTTCGCCTTGCTTTATTCTTCAAGATCCCCTTATCCAATTCTGCCCTAGCCTCCATCATTACCTGGTTAAAATACCTTTCCCTCTCCTCCTCATTCTTTCTTTGCCTTTCCCTAAGCTCTGCCATCTTCCTCCGCCTTCTCTTTTCATTCTCCTCCGTATTTCTTTGCTTTGCCTTCTCTTCGTCATCCTTCTTCTGCATTTTTCGTTCTTCAGCATTATTCCTTTGGTCCACAGCCTCGATATCTGAGGGATAATCCTCCGCATAATACAATTCCAAGGCTTTCTCCCTGTCTTCGTCGTTCTCAATGTTAAGTATATTTTGGTACCTCTCAAGAACCGTGGATAGATGAGACTGGCGGATCACTTCTCTAATACACAAACCATAGAACGACGGGGCATCTCTTCTCTGATGAGGAGCAGACATTGTTAACCTGCACAACAAATTAAATGATCATCATGATTACAAATCATCGCAACATTTGGGTTCAAAAGTACACATCTTTGTAAGATTTCTCAAAATTATAAGTCCTTGTATAAGAAGAAACCTACAGATTGAATAACGAAACCTTACACGAAATTCACCGAAACGATGGGATTTTGGATATTCCAACTGTAGAGTAAGCAACAGTAACAACTAATACGCAACAGAAGATGGCAACGATGCTGCGACTGCGCGTAAGACGAAAACTGATGCTCTAGAACAAAGGAAAGGATGCTCCGGCGACAACTGATGAAAGCAGAGTATGCTCCGGTAGAGTTTTCTGCTTAGAGCGAGAATGGATTGTTTTGAACTATTTAAATCCTACAATATAAGGCTTGCTACATACGCAAACTTTGTGAAATGTTTTGGCGCGATAACGATGGAGGGCAGTTTTGTCCTTTTCACGAACCAACGATTCAGTTTTCTAGAAGGAGGGCATTTATGTCCGTTCGAGGAAGAGAAAGCGAATGGCGGTAAAGGATACTTAAGTCTTTGCTGCGGCACCAAATTACGATGCAATATGATGCGAACACACATGGGGATACATGTCGGTCTGCATCTTATACTTTCCCCCCCGAACAGGGCTATAGCGATTTGTAGTGTCTTCCGCAAATCACTATAGCGATTTGTAGTGTTATTCAGTAAGCAAATCGTTGTAAATCGCTACCCGAATTAGGACCAACTTGTCAGGGCCATATCTTCCTAACCGGAGGTCATATTCCAAATCCATAAAACGTGGTGTGTTCGTTATTGAGTCTAGTTTATTTCTGTAAATTTTCAGCGATTTCTATTGTCATTTCATTCCCCATTTTAACTTCAACGATACATTACAACCACAATCATCAAAAGAAAGATTGCTCAAGCTAAGAGTCTTGAGAGAGTAGAGGAGGGCCTCACCACCCACCGAACAACAAAAAATACAACGACTCAACTTCAAGTGCAGTAAGGACCCAGAGTTGAATAAATTTAGAGGCAGCTCATCAGTAAGGACCCACAACAGTCAATGTGCAGGTCAGTCGGTGCTTGATGGAGCAATGTAGGATCTTCTGATGGATGTGCACAGAAGCAGAAATAGAAGGGGGAGAGAGAGTGAGAGGGTTGATGAGCCCCCGGACACCCCTCCTGTAAGGGCAAAAGGCCATGAACACGCTGGGAGGAGCCCTCAGACCCCCCTTCTGTAAGGGTAAAAACTATGAATCAGACTCCATAACTCTTCAAGTTGAATGATGCTACCCACACTGGGAGGAGCTCTCAGACCCCCCTTTCTGTAAGGGTAAAAACTTTAAATCAGACTCCACAACTCTTCAAGTTGAATGATGCTACCCACGCTGGGAGGAGTCCCATGACCCCTCTCCTGTAAGGGTAAAAACTCTGAATCAGGATCTACAACTCATTTAGTTGAATGATGCTACCCACGCTGGGATGAGCCCCCAAACCCTCCTCCTATAAGGGTAAAAACTCTGAATCAGGCTACACAACAGTCAATGTGCAGGTCAGTCGGTGCTTGATGGAGCAATGTCTGATCTTCTAATGGATGTGCACAGAAGCAGAAATAGAAGGGAGAGAGAGAGAGAGAGGGATGATGTTCATGGCGTCCTCCAGGGGAGATTTCTTTCTCGGATAATCCTGCAGTGCAGAGACTGGGTCTTAAATAATCATCTTCGGGGCACTTAAGTCTTTACAACCACTCCTTTTCAAAAATCGTCATTTTTTTTTGCACCAATGAAGGAGAGGGTACTTAAGTCTTTGCAATCGCATCAAACTCCAACACTAATTAATGCTGAAAAACATGGGGATACGAGACACACATGCTTACATACGTGGTGCTCTTTGGGACCCCCGAACATGAGATGTAGCTAACTGCCCTGTTTGGGGGGGGGGGGGGGGGGACATATAACCTGCTTTGCCTGCATACCCATGGGTTGATTGACTATCAGGGTATAAGATATATATTGTAGTGTATGTGTTGCTAGATATGGTGAGGATTTCCATTACTGTTGCCTAAAGATTATGTCATCTAAGTGTTGCCTATTAACTCCAGTTAAATAACACTATGATATAGGAACGATTGGTTGAAGATATGGATCCTTTACAGTTTTAGTAATCCTAGTGTTTTTAAACTTTCATAACAGAAAAAGAAAAATAAAAAAATAAATACAAGTTAATGCCTTAATGGGTTGCCTGCCAAATGGGATGTTGGTACAACCGATAGCTAAGATCTTTGCATGGGCGCTATCCCTTGGATGTGCTGCTACAGCATGGGTTTTAATGAAGAAGGGGTTTAATTACCTAGTGTGTGTGGTTTTATAAAAGGGCTGCTAGAGAGTTGTAGGGCAATATGTTTTTTATATTTTTATGATGAAAACTTTTGGTTGTGCACACATGAACAGGATATGGTAGTCGGTCGGGGTCGGGTTTGCCCGATCTGGACCCACGGTGCTTTGTCTGGCCAGTTACAGGGTGCTACACAACCAGTAGACGCTGAATATATAAATATATATATATATATATATATATATATATATATATATATATATATATATATATATATATATATATATATATATATATATATATATATGGACCCTCTTTCCACCATGTGATGCGTAAGAAAACACCCACTGTTGTCTTAGGCAGAAGGGGCTAGTAGCAACCATTTCCTTAGTTTGAACCATACACATGGGCGATTCGGGGTGGAATGCACATGGTTGTGAGAATCAAAGGAGCCAACAAGCTCGTTCACCTAGAAGGATCATGGAGCATAACTCTAGTATGGTATAACTGGAGATAGAATTTGAGTTATATGTCAAGAGAGACATAGGAATCCGGTAAGCTAAATGGCAAAGGAAATATTCGTCGGGTCACTGTACATGGAATAAATAAAAAAAAAATTATGATGAGAACTGGGTATACCAGAAAGGGTATATGTTATTGGTTTTCATCGGGTTTTTGGGTACACCACGACGGTGTATGTTACTGGATTCCCGGGTTCTGTGTACACTGGATCACAGTGTATGTTACCAGACCCATGGTCCATTTTGAAGAAAATGGATGGTACACACTCTATGGGACATACTTGTATTGTGAGAGCGAGGTGTCTCACCCGGTCCCCAGTCCTCGGAGTTAGGGGACCAGGACCACTAGTGAATTCTAGGTGGTGGGTCCGAGTCTTCTACAGAAGAGTTATGGGTGCATCCAATGTTAGTTCTTGCCAATTGAGGATCTCTCTCGGTCGAGCACTGCGCCCCTTCTGGGTATCTGTACGGCTAGTTTATACGGTTATAAATAATGAACCTCGTATAATATTGGTCTGCTACGATGTCGAATGCCTGTGCGCACCCACCGGGATAATAATGGAATAAATAACTTAAATTATACAGCTGGTAATGAATAATGGAAAGGTATGAGCTCAAATAAACAAAAACTTAGAGATTTGAAGTCATGGGGGCACTTATTTAGAAAAGTATACTAGTTACGATAGAATTTGAAAGAAAAGTCCAATTTCATGATTTCCAAATTAATGTCAAACCATAGCACATTCACATACCTGTTCACATGACACTACAGATATGTATTTAGGACTGTATCACTTACTCAGACAGTGGTAGTCTGATTCCTTTGTGGTTTACTGTTTTCAGGTGAAGACATAAATAGACAGTCAGAGTGAGGGCGGTGGCATCGTCAGGCGATAATGGCACTACTACTTTTTTGTTTAATGTTTTTGGACATCTGAACTCGATGTAATAAACTTTGTTATGATGGAATAAGATTGAAGCTTTTGGTAACTCCTCATTTATCTAGTTGAAGGTCTTTAAAAAAAAAATTTGTTAGATTTTTCATTAAAAATAAATGGGGTGTTCCACGACCACTTTATAAGGGATTGCAATAAGAAGGCTGTTGATGAACAGAGGAGGAATGTTGGATCAGTCGAATCCTCTCGACAAGTATCACAGTGCCCTCAGTTCCAATGACCGCCACCTAGAGTAGAACAAAGGCCTGTAGCAGATCATGTATATGCTGTAACGACTGAACAAGTCGAAAATGGTGACCTGATTGAAGGCACCGTACCTGTGAATGGACATGCTGCTTACGTCTTGTTTGATTGTGGTGCTACTCATACCTTTATCTCTGGTGATTTCATCGAACAACTCCATGCTTTGGTGCAACCAGTTGATAAAATGATTGAAGTATACAACCCGTTGGGTTCATGCATCAAATGTATCCGGTGTGTGAAGAACCTGGATATAGAGATAGTAGGGCAACATTTGCCTACTGATGTCATCCAAATTGATATGGTGCAGTACGATGTCATTCTGGGAATGAACTGGTTGGTCCATAATCATGCTAGGATCTTGTGTCGCGAGGGCAGGGTTATCTTATCTCGATCATGATTGCTTAAGGTGGAATACCGGTTATCTAAACCTGTCCTGTAGAAATGACTCATATCAACACTTAAAGTACAAAAATACCTTAGGAAGGGTTATGCATCCTTCTTACTAAGTCTCTCGGTAGAAAGTTCAATTGTCATGCCTATCGAGAGTGTGGGAGTTTTCTGATGTGTTTCCTGAGAAATTGTCAGGACTTTTGCCACTTCATGAGGTTGAATTTGGAATTCAATCCTTACCTAAAACGATGCCAATATCAAAATCCCCTTTATCGTATGACGTCAGCTGAGCTCAGTGAGCTGAAATGTCAGCTAAAAGAACTGATGGAGCAAGGGTTTATCTGTCCAAGTGTATCACTGTGGGGAGCCCCGGTGTTGTTTATTAAAAAGAAGGATGGATCCCTTCGGTTATACATTGATTATTAGATGCTTAACCAGACAACCATTAAAAATAAATATTTGTTGCCTCGGATTAAGGATTTATTCGATCAACTCAAAATAGTGAGAGTATTCTCCAAGATTGACCTTAGGTCTGGGTATCATCAACTCAGAGTTAAAGAGGAGGATATACCTAAAACTACCTTCAAAATGAGATATGGCCATTATGAGTTCGTAGTAATGTCGTTCGAACTCACGAATGCGTCAGCTGCCTTCATGGACCTAATGAATGGGGTATTCAGTCCATACTTGGACATGTTTGTCATCATGTTCATCGATGATATTCTCATTTATTCTAAGGACAAAGAACAACACAAGGAGCACTTAAGAATCGTCTTGACAACCCTTCAAGATAATCAGCTCTATGCCAAGTTTTCAAAATGTGAATTCTGACTAGACAAAGTGATATTACTTGGCCATGTAATCTCAAAAGATGGAATCATAGTGGATCCTGCGAAGGTGAAAGTTGTGATAGACTGAAAAGAGCCAGAGAATATCATTGAGGTCTGTAGCTTCCTTGGACTTGCTGGATACTACCGAAAGTTCATACAAGACTTCTCCTGAATCGTTGTACCCATGAAAAAACTGTTGAAAAAGGGAGTCAAGTTCGAATGAAATGACGAGTGTAAGGAATGCTTTGAGATCCTCAAACAAAGCCTTATAACTGCCCATGTCCTTACCTTACCTTCTAGTCAAGGAGGCTTCGTGGCTTATACCGATGCCTCAGGAACGAGTCTGGGTTGTGTGTTGATGTAGTACAACAAAGTGATCGCTTATGCATCACAACAATTAAGGATCCATGAAAGAAACTATGAAACCGACGACCTGAAGCTTGTCGTAGTGGTGTTCGCGCTTAAAATTTGGTGACACTACCTATATGGAGAGAAATTTGAGGTCATGTCAGACCATAAAAGCTTGAAATACCTCTTTTCTAAAAAAGAACTCAATATGCGACAATGGTGATGGCTGGGATTTCTCAAAGACTATGAATTCACGCTTTTTTATCACCCTAGAAAGGTGAATGTTATAGCAAGTGCCCTTAGTCACAAGACTGTTGGCACTCTCGCCAGCCTCGCAGGACAATGGAAGTTGATGGAAGATTTCGTCAACTGGAAGTCATTCTTAGTTAATTCAGGCATAATTTGATTGTCAAGTCTAACAATGCAGCCTGAGATCCTGGATTGAATTATAGTCAAACAATTCAAGGACCCCCAGTATTTAGAACTGAAAGCTAGGATCGATAAGGATGATACCTTCTTTCATTTAAAAGAAGATGGAAGTTTATGGATGAAAGAAAGAATATGGGTTTCAAATAGCTTTGAGCTTGAAAAAGAGATACTACATGAAGCCCACAATAGCAAGTATACTATCTACTCTGGAGGTACAAAAATGTTTTAAGACTTATAGAGAAAGTATTGGTGGAGAGGTATGAAAAGAGATGTGGCTACATTTGTCTCAAAGTGTCTGACCTGCCAGCAATTTAAGATCGAACATCAACGACCTGAGGGTAAAATGTAACGAATCAAAATTCTGAAATAGAAATGGGAAGGTATTATGATAGATTTTATTGTAGGATTCCAACGATCTAAGAGACAACACAACTCCATATGGGTGATTATGGACAGACTCACAAAGTTTGCTCACTTCCTTCCAATCAACACTCGATATTCAACCGAAAGATTGACAGAGATTTATATTCAAAAAATTGTTAAACTCTATGGAGTGCCGATAATGATCATATCTGATCGTGACCTGAAGTTCACCTCTCACTTCTAGGAGCACCTGTAGAGAGCCCTAGGGACAAAACTTAAGTTCAGTACAACATTTCATTCCCAAACTGATGGGCAATCCGAGCAAACCATACAAACTCTTGAAGATATGCTAAGAGCATATATGTTGGAATGGAAAGGAGATTGAGATTTCCACTTAGCGTTGGCTGAATTCGCTTACAATAATAGCCACCACGCTAGCATTGAGATAGCACAGTATTAAGCCTTGTACAGAAGACCCTGCCGATCACTAATCTATTGGGGCAAAGTGGGTGAGCGAACCTTGGACTCGCCCATTGTCTTACAACACTACACTGAGCAGATCCATATGATCAGGAAGAAGCTATTGACTGCTCAGAGCCGACAGAAGAGCTACGCAGATCAATGGCATAGGGAGTTCACTTTTTTGGTTGGAGACAAGGTTTTCGTCAAGGTCTCCTCAAGCAAGAGTGTGTTCTGTTTTTGAAAGAAGGGGAAGCTTAGCCCCAAATTCATTGGTCTCTTCAAAATTTTGAATCGGATCGGAGAGACTGTCTACAACGTAACATTGCCATCGCAGTATGCGTAAATACACAATGTATTTCATGTGTCAATGCTTAGAAAATACATTCACGACCCTTCCCACGTCATCCAACATGAAGACATTAAAATTCAAGAAGATATGACGGTGGAAGAAAGGCCTGTTGAAATCATGGATCGTCGAGAACAAGTGCTAAGGTCGAAGGTCATTCCACTTGTTAAAGTGAGATGACAACATCATGGTGTTGATGATTGCACTTGGGAGCTCGAATTCAATATACGAGATAAGTATCTCGAGCTATTCACTTAGTACTTTTAACAGAATTTCGTGAACGAAATTCTTTTAAATGGGTAATGATGTAAGACCCGTAATTTTTCAGTATCTTTCTGAATAAATTCATGAGGCATTTCCAAGTGAAAATAGCATTTGAACTCGAAATGTGAAACAAACCGATTTCTATGAACCAGTTATACTTAGGATATTCGTATTCACTAATATATGCTCAAACCGTCAGGGAGTCATAACTTTCTCCCTGAATAAAATCAAGAGATTTATACGAGCCAACTTTCTTAGTTATGCCGGTACGAAGAGAATGGTGTGCTCAAAATTTAAAAAAAAATACTGAAAATCCAAAAATGTTTATGGGACCCATGAAAATGTTGGTGGGACCCACAAAAGTATTCCTTAAAAAATATCTGGTGGGACCCACAAAATATCCCATGAAATTTCTATGTTGGCCCCACACCAAAAGGAACCTCTTGGAAATTTCAAAAGGGAAAGGGCAAGAAGGAGAAAAAAGACATTGGATTTTTCTAGTTTTTTCTAGAAAAATCTAAAAGAGGAGGTTACTTAGGGGGCAAGTAACCTTGTCTATAAAAGGAGGAGACCCCCCTTTAGAAAAATCATCCCCCCCTCCTTTTGCCTTCTCTCTCTCTCTCTCCTAAACATCCCCTACCTAGCCTAGCCCATCTGACCTAGTCTGAGCCTGCCTGATCTGGTCCTAGGCTGCCTGACCTAGTCCTAGCCCACTTGACCTGGTCCAAACCCTATTGACTTGACTTGAACCTAGTTGGGTTTGAAGTCAAAGTTCAAGTCCTTTTTGGTCTTAAATCTTAGTTTGAATTTCTGAACCCAGACCCATCCAGCTTGGGCTAAGTCTGAATATGCTGAACCTAATTGACTTGGACCAAACCCAGTTTGGTTCAAACCACTTAGGTTGAGCAGCTTGACCTACTCTTCCTCTTTCTCAATTAGGTCGACCTCATCGGACCTAGTCTGATCTCTCAAAGGAAAGTTCGAACCTCGTTCGAAGCAGAAAGAGCATTTCTGAGTCGTTCTTCGCAAATCAACGTGTAAGTTCACTTCATTGATCCATCTTTCTCAAGTATTTGCTTATTTGTATATAGCATATACCTTCTGAAGTAGTATCTCACCCTAGTCCTTGGTTGAGCCCTCTAGGACACTTCGGTGTTCATGCGCTCGCCTTGTGACTATCGTCGGATATATATGTTTGAATGCACAGTATATGCATTCTTAAAAATAGTATCTCGCCCTAGTTCTTGGTTGAGCTCTTTAGAACACTTTGGTGTTCATGCGCTTGCCTTGTAACTATTGTTGGATGCCAATTCTCGTATATATTATCTTGAGATTGTCATCGCATTATATATCGCTAAGGCTCCTGCTTAAATATAATTTACGATTTGCCATTGCATCGTATGAAGCCAAGGCTCTCCGCTTTTTACAATTACCGATTATGTAATTAAATTACGCATTTTGTCCTGTCGTCACATTGAATCATACCAAGGCTTTTCTACTTTCTGCAATTATATATGTAGAATATTTTATTCGATTTCATCCTCCGAACAATAAGTATATGCATTCCTTTACGCCACCACCATATAAAGCACATGGTTTTTCTTATACTAAATATAGTGCATGTAAATGAGCGTTCAAATGGAGATCAACTCCAAATCACTAATGTGATTCTATTACCGCTCCTTGATTAAGATTTTGCTTTATGAATGAAGCCCCTATTGGAAAGGCTTCGCTTTTGTGCAAAACTGCCTTTTAGTAAAGACTAAGTTATTTACGTATGGCCTAGCTATGGCCCAAGATTTCAATAAACCTTGATGGATGCAAAGTACACACAATAGTGTGCACTCATTCTCGAATTAAAGCGTAGCAATTTCTCTGTCAAAGAAAGAAAGTGTTGCTGGAATTCTGAAAAGATGCTCACCGAGCTTAAAAAAAATGCATCCTTCCTCAGACAAAAAGAGAGAGTGCGACTAAAATTTTTGAAGAAGCTCAATCAAGCTCGGAAAGAACGTAGCATGTTACTCCATCATACGGAGGAGGTGCTGCCCATATTCCATCATGTACTTTCTATAACGTAGAAAGGTTAGACTCACTCCTACCGTCAAAGTGAAGGAAATGTTGTCGAAATGGTTGGCAGAAGAGCTGCCGAAACTGGTTAAATGGCACGAGGATTTCCTGTTGTTGGAACGCTGCCAGAATGGCCCGTTTTTATGTTTCGCCTGTAAGGGCACTTTACTCGTAAGGGCTGCAGAGCCAGAGTAGTTGTTGCACCTTGACTAGGCCACTGCTTGTAAGGGCCATAGAGCCAGAGTAGTCATTGTGCCTTGAATAGGCCAATTGCTCGTTGCGGTGATTCATGCCGAGCATCCGATCCATTGAGATCGAGTCATATGCATGCTCATGGATACTGTTATACAACTAGACTCGTAAGGGCCACTGCGTCAGAGTACGTTGTCCATCCAAAGGAGGTGAGGTGCGCATATTGATTGTAGTACTGAGAGCTCAGTTAAGCATGCATATGAATCAGACTTAAATATCTCATGAACCCCATGGCTAATGGCCATGTTAGGGGGGATTATTGAATGGGGTTGGGTACATATATCCTCAGTGCTGGATGCACTGGCTTGTCCGAATGGTAAGAACATATCCGACAAGTAACAGTTACACTGACAGACCCCTTCAGGACTAACGCTCACCATGGTAGACAGTGATGGTACAGCCTGAGTGACATGTATTTGATTATGAACCTGATAGAGTTCAATGGGACCTCAGTCACTCAAGGGGTTTGAGGTTGTGGTTATCTTTAAGATCTAAAGATTGAACCCAACTACTGCAAGTAGAGGATGCATCTGAACTGGCCTGTTAGGGTTCTCCCGGTATGAGTTTACAGCCCTAACATGGATGGGGTCAACAGGCCTCTGAGGTATCTAAAATACATGGAATAATCAACCCTCAAAATGTCGCATTGATGCCTGAATAATGCTTCGCTCACGTACCAATGGTGAAAGAGAATAATATCTAAACAATGTATTAGCTCTAGGTTCAATGATGTATTGAATATATGAGTGAATGAACGTTGTTGTGTCAAGTCCTGCATAACCTTAGCGAAGGTGTCGTGATCGGTATATTACTGGAACGATTTTGTGAAGACCCATGTTGTATCTATACGACTAAATGAAGCTCAAGGAGCTTGTACCTTAAACTCGTAAGATACAGATGTGCCAAGTATGAAGACTTGAGCTTTGACATCCCATTTGAGACCCGGAAGAGGTTAATGCTGTCATAGAGACTTGAGCATGATATTCAAATCACAACCCTAGAGAGGCTTACGCTAAGTCGTGCAGACTTGAGCGAGAGATTCAATTCACAGTCCTGAAGAGGCTTGCGCTAAGTCATGAAGATTTGAGCGAATATTCAACTCATAGCTCTGAGAAGGCTCTTGCGATATATGCCAAGTCGCGGAGACTTGAGCGTCGTTATTGCGAACTGTGACCCTGAGTGGTCAACGCATTTACTTGAGTTGAATGGATGCATAATTGCTTGCTTACCAGACTATCAGTGGTTCTGACCCTGTTTAATGGGGATTTCAGGTGTTGGACCTACGTTGGGATATGCAGAGCAAGGAGGCATCGAGTTCTGGGGTTTCTTTAGACAATGTTGTATTGCTTCCTTTATTAAACCAAGTACTGTTTTTTCAAGCAGTGTTGTTTGTAATAAACAAGTGATTTTGATAAATGGAACACTTTGGTGGTCAAGGAGAGCTTGGTCACATACCTGTGACTTGCCCGAAGTTTTCTAAAACTGACGACTCATTATCGTCTGATTCTGCTGCTAAAAGTTTTTCTAAGTTTCGCTGCAAAGAAAAAAAATCATGAAAATTTTAACTTAGCTTTGTTTTGGAAATCTGAGGCATTACAATTCATGCTCAAGGAAGTAAGCAGTGTAGAAAACCTCCATAAATTATTTTCATAATACTGGCTCATTATTAAATTTTATTTCCAAGGTGATCACTCACCAGCGTTCTACATATTCTCTTAGACTGTATGTTCCGAAGTCTACTTTCTTGTCTTCGGGGATGGCTAGCACATGAAAGTTTTTCTCAATCTCACGTACCCAAGTTCTTGTGGCTTCGGGGTCTGTTTTTCTCATAAATATAGGGGGATCTAACTTTAATAATTTCTCATAAGAAATTTTACTCGGGTTGTAGCACTCTATTGGTATAACTAGATCTTGTCTGTTTTGTGCTTGATCCCTTATAACAGTGGCTAAATTGTTAAGGGTTTGAATAACAAAGTCTTATTGCTAGTTCTATTCCTGAGGTATATTCCTTCGTACTCGAGGGGCCATCCTATATTCAATAAATTTATAATTAAAATAAATGGATAAAAAGATAATATATATATCAGCATCTATTAAATGGGTGTTTATTCTTCAGATTTCTAAAACTAACAAAACCCCTATGTTCTTCCTATGGTCATTTAAAGAACTAACTTAGATATTCCTCGTTCGACCTCGGGTTTCGTCATCCTCGATTAAAATATTGGGCAACACTACCCTGTGCCACTATAGTTAGATAATCATTACTCTAATGTCATCATTGAGTGAACGACTTTGGGTATGCAAACATCAATTTATTCCAAGAGGACAAGAAAGTCACCACTATTCATGTATCCCATATTATATGAATGTTAAGACTTATCTTATGCATGAAAAAGGAAAGTCATAAACCCTCATGCATCTCATATTACATGAATGTTTTGACTTACCTTAGGCATGAACATGTTTTTTTATCTTTTAATTACATTTTATATAAGCAAAGATATAATATAGTTTAAGCAAGTACTTATAATGTAATGTCCGAAGCAAAATAGATCTTGAACCAGAATTTCCAAAACTCTACTCTGATACCATATGTAATGCCTCAAGATTTTTAACCTTTGAAAAAATACTTAAAATTCATAATAAATACATGATCCAATAGTTGGTTCATAGCAAATTCACCATGCTGAGAACATCCACATGGTTGTATTTGCAAAAGAAAAGTGTTGGAAATGCCCATATGTCTAGTTCTCATATTTCAATTCTTATATCCTAGTGACTATATATATATATTTGGTCATCACACCCATTTGATTTTTCTAGATTAGCCCATTCCTGTATGTTCATAGGATTTTGCATTTGAAATACTTTTAGGGTGTTTGTTAGCGTTACACTTTCATTCTGTCTTCGTCATTTCTTGAGTCACGTTCTTGTCATTTGTTGTTTTATTTGAGAGCTTGGTTCTAGTGAGCTAATATACGCTTGCACTTGTGCTCAAGCAGGCCTCCTAGTGCTTAGTTTGGGTTAGAGCATTGTCATTGATAAGGCCTCGCCATCACCAAGTGAAAGCGTTCAAGAGTAACCTACAACCTTTCTACGTTCCAGAGTATATATATAGTCATTAGAATGAGAATTAAAAATATGAGAACTAATGTGTGAACCACAATTTTCATGGATTTTTTTTCTTTTATCTTGAATCTAATCGTATAGATGTGATCTACATGCTTGGTTTTATAAGATCTTGCTCTTGAATTATCCAATTTTGATGTATAAATTAGTTTTTTTTAAGGCTTTAAAATCAATGGCTCATAATCTTCACAAATATTCAAGCATTCAAAAATCATATTTTTCATCAAAAATACACGATTCAATAGTTGATTCCTAGCAAATTTACCATGCCAAGCACATCTACACTTTGTGTGCCCTACTATCTATCTATATATATATATATATATATATATATATATTCACTAGAATATGAGAACTATAAATATGGGCACATAATACATGAGACCATTTTCTGCTTCAAAAATGAACTTTTAGCAATAGTTTTGACCACCTAAAGACATGGCGGTTCAAAACTGCGGCTAAAAGTCCATTTTCAAAAAAAAGATGAACAGTGCAAGGCCACATGTCCAACTTTTGTCTGGCAAAAGGGGGTCCAATGATACTTCCTTTCATGTGTGCGTGTGTGTATGGTTCACATTTGGTACTAATGGTGGTAGGTAATTATATATTGAGCTAGAAATCATAGGTTCAAGCTATATCAACTCAACTTGGCCATATAGTTGTGTTCAACATAGTTTGTTTGCTAAGGTTCAAGTCCCTTTTACGTAAAAATATAATTTTTTGAAATGTAAAATTTTGGTACATCATGGGCCATTGATTTTTGAAGGCTTTTAAAAAAATGCTTTCCTGTCACAATCACACGATTCAAAACTCATTTCCTACTAAACAAACATTGTAGATCACACCAATAGGGCTCGATCTACCAAAATATATGAAAAAAGGTGATTTCTACTCAATACTTTTATACCTTAGAGAGAGAGAGAGAGAGAGCTGTAACGTGAAACTTGTAAAAAGTTCGATATTACATCAGATGTGTGCGCAAGCAGTGGTGTACATGAAATTTTTAAAAGGAAAAACACTTTTAGCGGCGGTCATGACCACTGTTCAAGCATCCAAAATTGGACGTAAGTCGTACGACCTTGCATCCAATTTTGTTTGATGTGAGGGGTTCGAAGTTACCTCTCCCTCTCTATGATTTTCAGTTTTTGCCGTCCTTCAACGTCTGTTCTGGCACCATCAATGGGTTTATCATGTAAAAGCCACATTTTTATGAAACCTTACAGTAAAAAAGAAAACAAAAAAAAAAATACACTCACCCCAATTCACTAATGAGTATGCAAGACAACAAATTATAATGTATTTAAAATGCTGAGGCTAGGGGGTTTTCACGTGTCAAAATTGAGGCCATAGATATCAATTTTCGGTTAATTTTATTATGCAACCCAAATCAGTGACTTTCAGGATGCAATTTTGCATCACATTCATGAACAAAATCAATATCTTTTTTATTCAAAGATATATGGATTTTAAGTTATGGAAGCCAAATTGTGATTTTATCAAAAATTGCTAAAATGCTGTCAAAATAATGTAGTGTTGATGGAGTTGCCAAAAATGTCCTGAATGAAGTAAAAATGTACTGTGGTTGCCAACTCTATCCCAACAGGGTATTTTGGCAAGACCGCTACTTTCAAACAACACATAGTGGTAGGAAGAACCGCAATAAATTACTTCCAAGCAGCAGAGGGTGTTGGAGAAACCAAAAGATGCTCTAAATCAAGGTTACCAGACAGAGCTTAGCAGCAATGTGGCTGTTCATAACTTCTACAAGGCTTTGTTTGGGAGTGTTTGATCAAGATGGAAACACCATTTCCATTTGTCCGCGAAAATTGAGTTTTGTCAAAATGTGGTGTTGAAGATGGAGTTGCCAAAAACATCTTCTTATGAATGGTGTTGAAATATGGTATTGGGGCTACTAACTCCATTGCCAATACAGTGTTTTGGCAACATTACTATTCCCAAACTGCAGAGGGCATGAGAGCACTGAGGAAAAACTGCAACACTCCTCCATTCAAGGCTCCCCAACAGAACCTGGATATTTTTAAGTATCTCAACAGTCCTAATTAGGTTACATTGGGCTCCCATTTCTCCTATCTGGTTTTCTTATGGGTGGGTTATCAAAGATTGAGATTTGATAAGAATGTCAGTCTAAAGGTGAGATCATATGCACAATGTTTTGGATCATAGGGCTAAGGAAGGGATCAGTTTTCATCAATGGCTGCAAGCTGCTCTATGCATTTGTCATTACAAGGGAGCTAACCTCTAGGATTAACTGTTTAGTGCACCTGCTGGGTTTTATTCTTTTGTGATGCGCATCTATACATCGTTTATTTTTGTATACTACTTGTTAGCAGCACTACTCTCCACTCTATTTAGTAATTTGCGTGCTACTGTTTGTTGTTATTGACTGGTTATACCTTGTCATGATTTCTTTGTTTATTTTTTGTTCAATAATAAGATTCTTTTCTTTAAAAAGAAAACAATACCATGAAATAGTAATGAAGTCTCTGGGTTGCTTTCATTCTAGAAGAAGGTGGTGAACAATAGGAAGTTTGACAAAAATTTGAGGTGAACACGATTATGCAGCGACCTGCCTGACAGACACCATCTTGCCATTTCTCGAGATGGATGTGTTCATATCGGGAAATGTTGAGATAGATGGGATCCAGCAGCAGACCTGCATGCTAAGCATGCAGCGCCACTACATAAAAAAATGACCTCAAAATTGAAAAGCACATTACTAAACGGTTTGATTTTGGTGTGGATATAGCCAAATATTATACCCAACAAATCAAACATTAGCTGATTTGAGTCAAAGTCGGATTGGGATTAGGATGGAGAAAAGCTCATATCATATGCAAATTTTTACATCTAATGTTATGTGGAAATGCATTAATTATGGATATCCTTCGGATTTGATAGTAAAATCCAAAACCATATCCAAATCTCATTATAATCAAATATGGTTTTGACTTGCTGAATTGGGCTACACGGATTCATATTTGATTGAATATCTGATAAAATCGGATCCATTCACATCTTGAACTTTTAGACAATGTTGTCAAAATCAGTCTGAATCGGCCTAAGTCGGCTGATGCATGATCAAATTAGTCCTTAGCCGATTCACTTGTCATTTCAATCAAATGCTGCTTTAAATATTTTTAAGGGGTTAAAAATATTAATTAATATTTTTAAGTATTTTTTATTGTTTAATAACACATGTCATCTGCGGGTAAAATGTTGTTGATTAGCAAATGATTAGATTACATTTGATTCATGTTTTTTTTAAGAAACCAATTCACCTGGTGAATCCATTTTAACATTGCTTTTATAGTAGAGTCCAAGACCATGTTTAAGCTAAATTGGTACGTTCTTTTCCCCAAATGTTATTGCAAAGAAATAAAGTGAGGTCCAAGCTTTTTGTCTCCTTTTCACTTAAATGGAAGACCAAAACCACTTCCTATCAAGCGTGGGAACGTCAATGGGTTGCATATTCATGTTATCTGACCCGACTCCAATTAGTCAGATTTTTAAGCAAAACTCAATTTGATTATAATCTGATTCACATTTGGTCTTGAGCTTTGCTATGAATCCATCATTTATCTGGATCTGATTACATATAAAACCAGATTCAGTATGAGCTTTTATCCATCCAAGTCTGAAATCATAATCCAACTCCAAATAGCTAGATCTGGTGTTGCCCACATCCAACTCACATGCCTAGGAGAGAGAGAGAGAGAGAGAGAGAGAGAGCATTCAACATTCAACATTTAACATTCAACATTTTCAAAATACATCCAACAGAATATTGGATGAGAGAAGAACATAGGAGTAAGACAGCTGCACAGTTTCAAGTACAAGCTGATCAAACCCCCGTCTCTACTATATAATTGAAGAGCCAGATACACATCAGACATAACCCATTGGCAAAGCCTTCCAAAATCGAATTTGATGCCCCCGAAGAAGATGTTGTTTCTTTTAGATCACCCACCATGCTGAAAACAACCATACCCGCCACAATAATCTCCTTTTTTTTGTGCCGTAATATCATGGGACCAAGCAAGAGGCCACGAATAACGGAACTTAGACGAATTTGAACATACGGTGCACCACAAGTTTGAAAAAATAGGTCTAGAACGATCGAGCAAAACCAAAATAGGTGAGTCGTGTCCTCTTTTGCCTTCTCGCAAAGAACACACATGCTGAAAAATTGAAACCCCCATTCACTACAAGAAAATACGTTGTTAGCGACGGACGTTAGCGACGGAAAGATTCTGTCGCTAGTTAGCGACGGATTGGCGAGCGACAAATATTCGTCGCTATTATCACTGAATCTTATGAAAGTAGCGACGGAAGATAGTCTGTCGCCTAGTCCGTCGCTAATTAGCGACGGATGTTGCGACGGATTGTTTTGTCGGTACGATCGCACCATTTACCGACGACGTTAGCGACGGAAACTAGTTCGTCGCTAACTAGCGACGGATGTGGCGACAGAATATAATCCGTCGCTATTTTCGCGAATTTGATTTTACGTTGGCTTAGCGACGGAATTAATCCGTCGCTAACTTTCGAATAACCGTAATCCCAACCAGGTTTTTCTTTTCTTCTTTCGCTGCTCCTGCGCCGGTCCCGCTTCCGCCGTTCGCCGTTCGCCGTTCGCCGGTCTCGCTCCCGCCGTTCGCCGGTCCCGCTCCCGCCGTTCGTCGGTCCCGTCGTTCGCCGGTCCCACCGTCCGCCGGTCCCACCGTTCGCCGCCCGGAGAAAGGTAACGCCCTCCCCCTCCCGTTTCCGGCAGGGGGTTAACCCCCGTTTTCACGCAGGGGGTTAACCCCCTGCCGTTTCTGGCAATGGGTTAACCCCCTCTCGGTTCACACAAGGGGTTAACCCCCTGCCGTTTCCGGCAGGGGGTTAACCCCCGTTTCTGGCAGGGGGTTAACCCCCGTTTTCACGCAGGGGGTTAACCCCCTGCCGTTTCTGGCAGGGGGTTAACCCCCTCCCGGTTCACACAGGGGGTTAACCCCCTGCCATTTTCGGCAGGGGGTTAACCCCCATTTTCACGCAGGGGGTTAACCCCTTGCCGTTTCTGGCAGGGGGTTAACCCCCTCCCGGTTCACACAGGGGGTTAACCCCCTGTCGTTTCCGGCAGGGGGTTAACCCCCGTTTTGACGTAAGGGGTTAACCCCCTGCCGTTTCCGGCAGGGGGTTAACCCCCTTCCGGTTCACGCAGGGGGTTAACCCCCATTTTCACGCAGAGGGTTAACCCCCTGCCATTTCCGGCAGGGGGTTAACCCCCTCCCGTTTCTGGCAGGGGGTTAACCCCCTCCCGGTTCACAGGGGGTTAACCCCCTCCCATTTTCGGCAGGGGGTTAACCCCCTTCCGGAAAACGGACGGGGTTAACCCCCGCGTTTTCCGGCAGAGGGTTAACCCCCGCGTTTTTCGGAAGGGGTTAACCCCCTGTGTTTCTTGCAGAGGGCTAACCCTCTGCATTTTTCAGCAAAGGACCCTTGCCCCTTGCCTTTCCGGTAGGGGGTCGACCCGGGCAGGGGGTCGACCCTGGGCAGGGGGTCGACCCCCTGTCGGAACAGCAGGGGAGTCGACCCCTTGTCAGAACAGTTTTTTTCCGTGGTGACTTCATTTTAAAAATTTGTTTTTTTGTGCAGATTTCTCAACGAAACTCGCTTGTGCCCTGCCACCCGTGGTAAGTAAGTGACAAAAACAATGCAAATCGGGTAAATACCCGTGGTGAGTAAGTGAGGCAAGCGCATCACATGTTATTTAATTTATTGAATGTAACACTTTATTGTTTACACACTCACTTAGTTGTTGATATCTAGGACTGCTTTGTTGGAGTTCGGAGATCATGCTGAGCATGATTTTAATATATGAATATGAAAGTGTTCTTATTTTTGGAGTACGGAGTCCATGCTATGCATGGTAGTAGTTAGTGGGATATTGAAGTGTGTTTGCTGCAGGTACATATTTGACATTTGTTTGATATGAATTATTTCGATGTATTGCAATGTTTGATGTGATTGTATCCATGCTTACATGTAGTTACTTTCAATTTGATTATGTCTTCCATGTGAAATTGTATACTGAAAGCATGCTTCAAATGAATGTATCGTGTCATGAATAGTTTGCACATGAAAATATTAAGTTATCAATGCATGCATCATAATTCTTGTGATTGTATGACATCATATATTGCATGATAAATTTGATATTTTCTTCATCATAGCATTCTGATGGTTCTCTTTTAACTGGTTAGGATACTATTCGTAACATCATACGACAGAATGACTGCAAACCGTGAATGGATGTACCGTAGGATAGTGGACAATGAGTTATCGCATGAATATATGGATGGTGTCGACAGTTTTATTGAATTTGCAACGGCAAGTGTCAGTACGGTAGATCCCACAGGTCGGATTAGGTGTCCTTGCAAGATTTGTAAGAATAATCGATTTGTATAACCTCATGGCGTTAGACATCACCTATACAGGAAGGGTTTTGTGAGTGATTATCAGAATTGGACGTTTCATGGAGAAGAATTTAGAAACGATTTTGATGCACGGGTGAATGTGGTGCACGATAATCCATATACGGATTTGATATTTGATGCTGCAGGAACAGAACTGGGTTCTGCTATGAGTTCTAGTGATGTAAGAACTGCCGTAGATGAAGAATCACCAAACGATGCAGCTAGTAGATTTTATGAATGCATTTAAAGCAGGCACAACTGAAACGGAAGGTCCATTCTCAAGATTGTCTGGCATAGAGATTCTAAGAAGATTGCGATACTTTCCAGATGTATTAACAGATGCCCGCAGTCCTACACCCTTCCGTGGATTTGGGAAGGATCACAATTGGACGAAAAAATCTATTTTTTGAGAACTACCGTATTGGCCGACCCTATTGATACGACATAATTTGGATGTGATGCATGTAGAGAAAAATGTGTTTGATAATGTGTTCAATACAGTAATGAATATTAAAGGAAAAACGAAGGATAATTTGAAGGCCCGTATGGATTTAAAATTAATATGTAAAAGACCAGAATTGGAACTCAAAGAGTATAATGGCAAAGTACTGAAACCAAAGGCGAAGTACGTGCTCGGACCTGATCAAATAAAACATGTATGTCAATGGTTGAGACAACTGAGATTTCCAGATGGATATGTCTCTAACATTGCTCGGGCTGTGAAGATTGACGATGGACAGTTATATGGGTTGAAGAGCCATGATTGTCATATCTTTATGCAACGATTGATACCCCTAGCATTCCATGATATGTTAGACAAACCTATATGGGGGATATTGTCTGAGTTGAGCGGATTTTTCAGAACATTGTGCGCACGGGAGGTCGTTGTATCAGATATAAAGAATCTCGAGGACTCTGTCATCACCACTGTTTGTCTGTTAGAAAAGATATTTCCGCCAGCATTTTTCGATGTTATGGAACATTTGATCATACATCTGCCATATGAACTAAGGGTTGGTGGCCCTGTGCAATATCGATGGATGTACCCATTTGAAAGGTATATGTTTTTTTATATTTGTCTCTTTAGTGACAGATATTTAAAATTTGAAATGTATATTTAAAAAAAAAAGGTTCGTAATAAAGCAAGAGTAGAAGGCTCTATTTGTGAGGCGTACACTTTAGAAGAGATTTCAAATTTCTCATCTATGTACTTCGAACCTCATATTCCAACACGTTACACATGCCCGCCCCGTAACGATGATGGAGAACAAGTAACTGTAGCTGACAAGCTGTCGATATTTCAACCACTTGGGCATGCATTTGGTAGTTGTCGATCAAGGCTATTGACAGATCGAGAGCAAGATGCAGCACACATCTATATTCTTTTTAATTGCTCAGCGATCGACCCATACATCGAGTAAGTATATGTATATGCAACTCAATTATAAATCCTTTTATGTTCTATATGTAGATACATGGCTCGATAATATAAGTATTTGTGGTTTGCAGACGATTTGATCTGTAGTTGCAAAACGAAGTTTCACATCTCACTGATGCAGAAGTACAAAAAGAACGTGAAACTAAGTTTGTGGAGTGGTTGAAACAGTTGGTAAAGAAGCTAACATAAATTTTGTACTTATAAACAACACTAAGTTACTTAATTGATCGTGATCACAATCATTGTTTATGTTGGTGCGTAGGTTCGCAATGGTGATGTTAAAGATCAAGGAATATGTGATTTAGAAAATGGTTCGACCAAAGTTGTGCAATGCTACAACGGGTATATCGTAAATGGTTATCGATTCCATACAAAAGACTACGGTATAAACAAATCAATGATAAATAGTGGCATGTGTGTCAAGGGTAGCAGCTACGGTGAAAATGAACATGATTACTACGGTGTTATAGAGGAAATAATGGAGTTGACTTACTTAGGCATGAATAACAGGGTTACGATATTCAAGTGTCATTGGTTTGATCCAACTGCAACAAGACTCGACAAAGCTTCAGACATTGTAGAGGTGAATCATAAATCCAGGTTTGGAACATATGAACCATTCATATTAGCCTCGCAGGCTCAACAAGTTTATTATACTTCATATCCGAGTATAAACAAGTCAGATAGAAATGAATGGTGGGCAGTTTGCAAGGTGAAATCCAAACTATACCCCGAGTATGATCAGTTACAGGAAGATGAGTTAGCTGAAGACAGTGATTACTATCAATCAGATGATGTCTATGACTTCGCTTATGGTCACGATGTTGCGCATGATATGCATGTCATATCTCCATTGGCCGATGAAACATTCATAGAGGAATGTGATCCAAATGATGTACCAAGTGGATGGGCAAACAATGAAGAAGAAGAAGAAGAAGAAGAAGAAGAAAGTCAAACTAGTGACGAGGAAGAATTCTCAAGCTAGTGAGCAAAATGTTATACTACAAACCTCTATTTAAATGCATTGTAATACTTGATGTGAGTTGTATTGCAATACTTGGTGTGAATGATCATAAATTTTATTTGAATGTATTGTAATACTTGATACGAATGATTCGAATGCATTGTAATACTTGATGTGAATGATTTCAATTATGTGAATGTATTATAATTTATGCAATTAACGAATGATTTGAATTAGTGCAATACTTGATGCCAATGATTTGAATTATTTGAATGCATTGCAATGCTTGATGTGAATGACTTGATTGTATTGTAATACTTGATGTGAATGATTTCAATTATCTGAATGTATTATAATTTATGTAATTAATGAATGATTTGAATTAGTGCAATACTTGATGCCAATAATTTGAATTATTTGAATGCATTGCAATGCTTGATACGAATGATTCGAATGCATTATAATACTTGATGTGAATTATTTGAATTATCTGAATGTATTATAATTTATGCAATTAACGAATGATTTGAATTAGTGCAATACTTGATGCCAATGATTTGAATTATTTAAATGCATTGCAATGCTTGATGTGAATGACTTGATTGCATTGTAACACTTGATGTGAATTATTTGAATGTATTTTATGACATATGTTATTTGTTAGAATATGGTTCGTGGAGGTTTTAGTGGTCGTTCATCCAGTAGTAGCCAGGCTCAGCCTTCATCTTCACGGGCTCCTGTGATAGGTATATCATATAACTAATTAGATGCTTGATTAGTTCAAATGCACATTCTGAGAATTTCTAATGTATTTTTTTACAGATGATGTTGCGCCTGTACACGACCCACCTACACCAGTTGATCACACAAGTCAACAGCCAACACAGGAAACAGGGTCTTCTCAGGCTGGCACAAGAAGACTCATTCGAATAGTGTATATCGATAATCGACCGTAAGTATTTTGTTTTAAATTATTGCATATCTTTTAAATATTTTATATTGATATTTACTGTGTAACAATTCATGTGCAGCACGAGGTTTGAGCCACAAGAAGTAGTACGGGAGATTAGGAATTCACTTCTTCAACATCTACCAGGACCAGTTGCTCAATGGAAAGAGTACCCAAAGGAGGTGTTAGACAGATTGTGGTCCTCATTCATGGTATACAGTTGTTCCTCATAGTTAATGTGTTTCATATTTAATTTATTTAAGCAATGTCTACTAACTTTCTGAAAATATTTGTAGGCTTCGAATCGCTTCGCAACTACGGTGGAAGAAAATGATGCAAGGAAGGTGTGGCAGAAGGTGGCTGTCAATCGATTTGCAGACATGCTGCACACTATGAAGACTGCAGCAAAAAAAGCATCTGGCGTAGTAGATGATCCATTACTGTGGAAGGGCCATGGTCCTATTACTATCAGGAGAGATTACTGGGATGAAATGTGCGATAAGTGGGCGGGAGATGCATTTAAAAATCGCTCTGCGAAGGCTTCACCGTCCACAATGTACCCAACCCACATAGGATATATGTAATAGATCATATCCCGTATCTTCGATGGCCAAGGATGTTGAGTCACTCGAAGAGCATATTAACAACAGTATCTATTAGAGTTTATACCATCTACCCTTCAAGAGAGGCACCTAAATAAAAAACAAAAAAATCTCTTTTTAGTAAGTGTTTTATTATTATTATAACTGCTTCTCACGGCATTTCAAGCCCACGTACCTTTAGGATAGCCAATATTTTATGGTATGAGATGAAGCAATAGATGGTGAAAATGTCAACAGATCACCTTGCTCTACTCAAAATGTCATAGTTGCTAGGGTTAGGTTACTTGAACGGAAAATATGAATTAGTTGTTGTCCTGTACTGAATATAAAACAATCACTAAAATGCCTTTGATGGTTACAAATATAATACAAAGGGTCATATGACATCCCATTTCTAGGCAAAAAAAAATTAAGCGAGGTTTTCTACTTCTATTCAGTCAACTCCTTGTAACTGGTAGTGGTCTGCCTAAACCTATCTTGCCTATCCAAAAAGGAAAAGCGGTTACAATCTTAAAACACACACACACACAGATAAGTCTCTGATGCAGGCATGCATACAGGGACAACGAGTGAAAACTCACAGCTGAACTTGTTTCGACCTAATCCAGCACCATGTATGTTTGTTTGTTTTTTTGAGAACTCCAGCAGCATATATGTTATTTAAATATTTTGATTACTGAGGATTGGCCAACTATGAGATTTTTCCAACAATTCAAGAAATCGATGGATAATAATGTTTGAGCTCAAAAAATATGTATTTTTTGAGTCTCTAAAATAGCACCTAAAAATGGCTATTAGTCGCACCTAAGCCGTTTAAATTGTTAAAAACACACCTAAACTTCAGTCAATTAATCAAAAACAGACTTTGTGGTGGTTTAACTGGTGGTTTCTATTATCCAATCGCAGTTAATAACTTAAATTTACATCAACTTTGACATGATCTCTCTCTCTCTCTCTCTCTCTCTCTCTCTCTCAACCCAATGAGACCTGAAGTCGTTGACAACTCCTACAACGGTTTTTCTCCCCATTCTACCTGCCATTGGACTGACTTTGTGACTATCAGGTTTGTGTTTACACTTTACAAATAAAGGATGGAAAGAAGAGGAAGAGCAAAGGTGTATGGTGGTGCCTGGTATTGGGAGTAGAAGAATATTAATAATGGTGTTTGATGTGTGGCTGTGTGAGGGAATAGGAGAATCAAATTTACATGAGCAGTGACAAAAGAAAATTGGATGATAAGAAGGGATTGTTGCAGTACAGAAGAATTATCTATACTGCAATGGTTGGAGAGAGAGGAATTTGTTAGAAGGGTAAAATTGTTATTATAAAACATGAACTTGACAGTATGTTAGACGGTTTACGGCCTTGGACTTTTTAGGTGCGTTTCAAAATTTTAGAATCATAGGTGCTTTTTTATGATTACCCAAAAGTTTGTTGTTTTCTTTAAAGGTTGCCATATTGTTTTAAAAAAAATCACAATTCAAGGGCCTATCAGACCAAGGTTAGGGTGAGCTCAATCCAACTCCGAAGATTCAAATCATGCAAATGGATCTCAGTCAAGTCGAGTGAGACCCACACGGGTTATCACATCTAGAAGGCACTCTTGGATAGTTAGCCCCACCCAATTGGCATCATTCAAGAGGCCTTGCAGGACCTTAAAATAAATCGACACTTAGGTTTTCCTCTTTTATGGCCTTGGAGACCAATAGCCTCTTATATTAGTGTCTCTTATTAGTGTGTTAGTTAGTACTTAAAGCAGTGGGTAATTTGCTTTTATTTTACTTAAATTTTTGTAATTATGTAAGAGCTTCATTGGCCTATCAAAGAGGCTCAACTTGGTATAATAGAGGATATGAAAAATAGAATCAAGTTTATCGCTCACTCACTCTCTCAAGAAATTGCCTCCCCTTTGTGGGACGCTTCTCTATCTCTCTCTTCTACCCCTTGGCTCCTATGCCCTCTTTCCTCTGTGAGTCTGCAACAACTCTCCAAAGGAGGTGGACCATCCCTGTATCAAGCAAAGTTCCTGAGCCTGCTCTAACTAACCAGACTTCTTCCAAACTTGAGGACATCTTTCTCAAATCATGTAGGTCCTTATAACTCATTTCTTAAACCCCCTCTAAGACTAAACTTCTCCTAAACCTAAATCTTGAAATAGCATTTTGTTGTTGTGATTCCTAGAAATTAACTCTCCTTAAAAAATAATGTTTCTCTCAAACCCCACTTAGTTCAGACCTACAAAATTAACCCCAAATACCTGACACCAAAACCTATTCTGACCAAAATCCAGTCCAGAAACAAACCTGATCCAGACTCATGTCCTAATTTTGTCTGTTTTTAGTTCTCAAATTAGACCGACCCAGACACTCAAATTCCACCCAGGCCTTCTCTAACTCGTTCTTAACCTAACCTTATTTTTTGTGAATTTTTTTATTTTTATTTTGAGAAAAATTATTCACTCTCTCAAGGTCTGTCAAAAACTGAACAAAATCCAGTTTTCAAACAAATCCAAAACTTTTCAAAATTGTATCTTTGCAATCCTGAATTTCCTGGCCCTCAAATTTTAATCCAAGCTTCCCCGACGTGTTCTTAGTTTCTCTTATTTTTCGGCATTTATTGTGTTGTATTTTAGAAGAACCTAAATTTTCTTTGAACTCTTTCAGACCTTACCCGGATCTATTTAATAACGCAGTTAAGTACCACTCAAGAGGTTGTCACGTAGCGGCAACAAAGGTACTCGCGAACAAAGTAGCATGGAGGAAAAAAAAATGTAAAGATAGAGGAAGCTCTACGCTTTCGCGTGAAATCCCTCGAAGGAAATCATCACTTTGTTGCAACCAACACACAGGGAGAACGATAGGAATACAGACCACCTACAAGAGGGAAACCTGAAGAGAAACACAACTATTCTAGACTTTTGACTTGATCAAACCTAATCTAAGCCTACCTAAACTCAAACTCGAACCTAAGTCTACTGAAACACATTAGTTACATCTACGGCAAATACGCATTTTGGTTCATTGACACTGCACTCATGTCACCATTACCAAAAAAATGCATCTTTTTTTCATTTTTCTGGTTGTTTTTCATAAAACTAACCTTCCAGATGTGATCTACATGTTTAACTTACTGAGAATGGGCTCTTGAATCGTCCCATTATGACACATAGGCAGGATTTTATAAGATTTCAAAAATCGATGGCCTACAATTCACAATACTTTCATAGTCATAAATTTATGTTTCTTCATCGAAAAAATGATCCAAAAGCTAATCCCCACTATTTTGAACATGCTAAATCCATCCATGGTGTTTTTCTCCATGCATTTGACATGGTCCATTTGATAGAAAATGACACTTTTTTTATTTATAACCTGAATAAATACGAAGACCTGATCGCACTAGCTCACCCTGCCATACCTACAATCATCATGCTGGCAGTGTAAAACTCCGAGGCTAGGACCCCTGCCCTCGGGGCCATGTAGAAAATAACACTTGGATTATGTTTCTTTGATGAAAATGTAAAATTGTCAGCTTGGATATTTATAAAAATTATAGACCAATGATTTTTAAACCTTATAAAAACATATGCCCACATGTTAGGAATTGGATGATTCAAGAGTCCATTCATATAAAAATCAAGCATATACAACACATTTATATATTCAGATTTGAGAAAAATATGAAGAAAAAAACTTCAGAAACCTAGTAGGCAGCTACCCCTACTGTATATGTATATAGGGATAACATTTGGTAACGGCATTGTTACATACAAATGCCTCTAAATCTCCCATTACACATCTGCAGGGTAAGATTTGTAAAAAACACCATGAAATTTTTTATTTGCTCACAGTAAGCTCCTAACTTTGGTAAGCACCTACTCTCTCTCTATATATAGTGTTGGAATTGGATTATATGATCATCTTTTTCTCTATACTGGACTTCCTTGCATTGAATGGTGAAACAAGGGTAAATATTTGGTACTAACAAAGGTACGTTATTATTAAAATAGAAATCACCTACTTTTCATATTTTTTTGTTTTTTTTTTTTAATCAGACCTTATAAATACTATTTATAGTAATTATTTTTAGAAAATGAGTTTTTTAATCATGCAATCGTGACATGTGAGAAGGTTTTTTGTGGTTTCAAAATCAATACCTCAAAATGTACCAAAGATTCACGACCAAAAAATTATGTTTTTACATTACAAAACTCAATCTAAGGTCCAATTTTTAGCCAAAAGATAAATAAATTGAACACATCTATATGTTCAGATGAATCGACACAGCTTGCACCTATGATTTCCAGCTCAATAGTTTCATACCTTCATTAGTTCTAAATATAAATGTATTCAACAATTCTTTTTTATGAAACATAAATTAAATTTGGTGGTTTTAAACTCTTAAATATAATACCATTATCTTCTTCGTGTGATTATCCTAGAAACTCTGTCAAATAAAGTTGGAAGCATGGGGATAATACATATAATTAGTATGTATGACACATCCGACATACATATCTAATGGAGATGTCAACACCAAATACAGTCGAGTCATATCCTTCTACACTCTCGGTGCTATGTTTCATACAATAACTCTTTTCATTGAATATATCAACATCCTTTTCCCCATGGTATTAATGTTAGGGGACCTTGTTGAACATGGTAGGCTCCAGTCTGCCTGGACTCATATTTCCTTCACAAACACTATCAGCCAAGATTGCTCTAATCATTCTATGGATTGATTGGTCACAATTCAGCTATCTCCAAAAGCAAGAAGAAAATTCAAAGCATATAACCATGATCACTATCCTTCCCTTATCTGTCACAAAAGAAGAAAGATGCTTCAAACTTATCAGGTAACCTCAGAGTCCAAAAAGTTATATTTGGCTTATGGATAAGCCTAAACACTACTCTCCCATTAAAATAAAATAAGACTTCAAATGGTAGAAACCTACAACTTCTAGGGCATGGTAGGGGGGGAGGGGGGACGGGGGGACAAACGAAAACATGGTGACTCCATGTGTGATGAGAGCACAACTGTGTGTGCATGTACACGAAATGCTTTATTGTATAAAAGGCAATAATTGTTCCAGTGCAACAGTAGGAAAGAAAACTTTAGGGCTGGCTTGTCTGTTTACTTGGTATTTTTTTAATGCTAGTGTTGCTTCCAGGCAAGGGGGTCAAGACAAACCTGGACACAAATATGCATTATACATACAAAACATATTTTTTTATCTATACCAGCTCTTCCCAACCGAGCCAAACACCCTGTGTTCCGGCTCGACTTGTTTAAGTTAAACGAGTTGGTCGTGGCTCGTCTCGCCGACTAGTGCTGAGATGAAGGCACCAGTTCAAACCCCACTGGTGCAAGTGTGTGTCCATAGCTTTCATGAGAGGTAGGTCACTTAAGGCATGGTGGTCGTGAGCCTCATCTGGGGTTTTTCTCACTTCAGTGATGGTTTCTCGTCATAAAAGAACTATAGGAACCAATCGCGAACGAGTTCATGACAAGCCAAACTGTGCTGAGTCACAAGCTGCTAAATTCGTTTACGAACCCTAATTAATGGGGGGTGTTTTTTTTTTTTTTTTGCTTAATCTGAATATATGTTTTTGTTTTTTAGATAATCAAGGAAAACAACCTTAGTCACTTGTGAGTTTGTTGGTACAAAAAGTCCAGGTTCCCCCTTGCTCATTAAAGAGTGAACCCAGCTTCAGCCGTGTGGCAACATGTACCTGTGATGTCCCTTTAGTTTGGTGATATTTATGAGTCGCCCCTACCATAGAAGCTAGCTTTACCATTGCTTATTTATTAAAATGCATGCCTTGTATAAAATCCATACAAACCAAAAAAAATCATTAAAAACATGAAAAGCAGTTGAATATTTGGTTATCTCATGTTTTAATGCAATCTAAATAATTTTTTTCTCTGCATAGATACATTTGAACATAAAAAATTGCCTAATGTGGTACATGTTTACAAAAAGATTATAATAAAAAAACAAATCTTTATGTTCAAAATAAGCAGAAAGAAATTGCAACTGTTTTTTTTTTTTTTTGTGGGCATGGAAAGTTTTTCTATATGTGTGCACACCACCTAAGATCAATCAATGATGCCTTTTACACAATGCTCATGGTGAATGTAGAAAACAATGCATAATTAATATAGTGACCATAGTCATAAATCTTGTTATCTGGAGTTTCTCACGAGGAAAAATCTTACGATAAATTAAAATTTTTAATTTTCTCAAAATAAATCTCTCAAAAATATTGGTTTATTTAAAATTTAAAAGATATTAGAGAACATATAGAATATGAGAGAACATTAAAAATATAAAAAATTGTGATAGAAATAAGATATGTCAAAATAAGTGATATTTTGAAAATATGATCCTTTTGGGGTTTATATTTTTATTGCAATTAAAAAATGGCTGGTATTTGTGACTATGGTATCGATAGGTTTTTGTGTTTAAACCGCTGCATGAGAAGCTGATGCTGTGCAATAATTCCCATCGTCCATCTTGGATACGAAAATTCACGCTGCTCCGCATGCACCATACTAAACGCCGCAGTATTATTTATTTTTTTTACTTTCTAACGTATGGAAAATTTACTTTTAGCGGCCTCAGTTTTCAAATATTAAAGATGAGATGCTTACTTTTTTAAGAAATTGCTGAAATGACAGCCTGTGTTAACTTTTATATCACCCAACTCTATTTGACTCTTTACCATAACACCTTTAACCTTTTCCTATCTCTAAGTGGTTCAATGTTAAAGCTCCCTATATTTATATCTATAGTTAAGGGCAAATAAGTAATTTCATTGAATGAAAAAGTAACTCAGGTAGGATTCTTGCAATACTTAAAAAGATAGTGGTTTAAATTAAATACTTTGGAGCAAGAGGTGACTAAATGTAAATTTTTCATGATGGAAAACAACACTTAGAGTGTATGCTTTATATATATATATATATATATATATATATATATATATATAGAGAGAGAGAGAGAGAGAGAGAGAGGAGAATGAAAACCTCCTCAATGGAAACCCTTCCAAACCTCTCCAATAAAAAAAAATTGGTATTTTTTTCAAGATTCTGACTATATGGATGTGTTCAGCATGATTGATTTACTATAAATCCATACTTGGATCATGAATTTTGGATAGAAAAAATGGCATTTGGAGCCTCAAAAATTTATGAAAAATATACACCGTTGAATTTGAAACTTATAAAAATCTATCCATGCATCAGAATCAAATGCTCCAAGAACTGATTCCTATAAAAACAATAAGAATTTTGAAAAAAAAATACCAAAAATCCAATAAACCCTTCATTGACAAGGTTTGGGAGGGTTTTCCATTGGAGAGGTTTTCATTCTCCCCTATATATATATATATATTATGATTATTGTTATTGCTGACAAAGACATGGAAGGTACTCATTTTTAGAACCACTCCGTCTTTTGGCTGAAACCAAAAACATATGACAAACATGGCTAGTTCACAATTCAAAATATGATAAATCTGGCAATTAATTTTCGTTAGTAGTTTTACTATTTTGTTACATAAAAAATCCAGTGTCTTAGTCAAATCACTTGTCTAAGTTATCACCTGGAAAAATCAGGTGCCATATAAGTTGTCACTCGAAAAAATTAGGCACCATGTTTTCGACCAAACAAAAGAGCAAAATTGTTATGAAAAAGTAAATTGGTCATGTTTGTCATATTTTTTAGTTCGTGGTCTGGTATGGTATTATGCTAAAAGTTAGCGTCATTACAGCATTGTTCATTATTATTATTATTATTATTATTTTGCATGAAATGATACATCCTTTCTTATGGTTTTAATAAAATATGTAGTTGAAAAATTACTCAAGTTCGACAAAGTAAACCGATTCAGATAAAAAAAGTTGCATCACCAAGTCTCACTGGTTTTGAGTTGATTTTAGGTTGAACAAGCTCATTTTGGTACTCAGGCCTGCTATTATGGGCCAAAGAGAAGCAAAAAATCCACTAGCAAATGAATCAACGAGTCAAAAAAGAGCTTAAAAGAAAAGAACAAGTGAAGACACGAGATTTATGTGGCTTGACACTCAGGCTTACGTTTACAGGTGAAAGAAAAGCAATAAATCCACTAGCAAATGCAAGAAAATACAGAGATGAGATACTCAAATGCGAAAAAGTACAGGTGAGATACAAAACTCTTAACCCCCAATCCCCATACACCTAAAACTCTCGTAACCCAACTCTCAAAAAGAGGCAGCTGAACTGCATATATTACTAAGAAGATAAAACCCTAGCCTGTACAAAAGCAAAAAATTATAAAAGGGCATAAAACCCTATCCAAACGAGTTCAAAATTCAAGACACCCACGACAGATTTGATAATAAAAAGATTTGCACCAACAAAATCTAAAAATGATGTATAACAATTGAGATGACATAAAGAATGGATGGAACCGATCTCCATAATCTCCAAATAGCAACAGGCCCTACAATGCAAATAGTGTAACGACGAAAATCACGCGTGTTTGATTTTTCATTGTTCTAACTTCAAAACATTAAAGTTCAAACCTGCCTGGCCGGTTCATTGATTGATTGATTTTGATTTTGATTTTGATTGATAGAACTTTCATAGGTGCATGCACTTAAACGGTGAGCAACATTCAAGGGTCATCAGGAAAAGGAAGTGTTGGAGGGGGCAGTAGAAGCCACCCTGTCTTAAATGTTAGCAAAAAGCAAAGGGAGCACGGACTTAAAGAGATGTTGCCACCAACAGGCTCGACCTTTGGAGGTCACGGTGGGTCGAGACTTTTTGGTGGTGTCGATGGCTCCAAAATCCACTGTTTTAATTTATACACTGCTCGTTCAAGGAAAACTGCACTTACATGCCAACCAAACCACTACTACCCCCACTCTCTTTTTTCGACAAAGAAAGCTGGGGTTAGGCAGACAGCCAGTTATACAACCATAATGTTGGGATTCGATCTTGCAACGACCCAACACAAGGTGATGTGCACTAACTGCTTCTGCCAGACAAGCGGAGCCCCCATTGGTACCACTACCACTACAAGAAAAACGTTAATTAACGACAAATTATTTTCATCGCAAAGTTGCGGCGGATTAGCGCGAAAAAAGTAGTCATCGTTAAAATTGAAATTTACTGCAGAATTAGCAATGGAAACATTTCATCTCAAACTCCGTCACTAATTAGTGACGGATTAGCGACAGAAAAGTTTTGTGTCAAACTTCATCGCAACTTAGCGATGGAAAATTTTTATCGCTACTCTGTCACTACTTATCGACGAATTTTGACACAAAACTTTTTCGTCACTAATCTGTCGCTATTTTTCGATATAAGCCCGTCTAAGGTGCAAAATTCTCTCTCTCCTCTCTCTCCGATTACCCCCAAAACGGGTTCTCAGTTAGAGAACCCTAACCCTCGGTCTTTGCCTCCGTCGGCCCCTTAGCCTACGCCGGCCCCTTTCCTCCATCGACCCCCCCCTGCATCCGGCTACCTGTCGTCGATAGCCCAAACTGAATCCACCCCGCCGTTGCTCTCTTCCCTGAGCCCCGATCCTCGCCTCACCGGAGGCCACCCGACACCAGAACCCTCGTGTGCCATCTGCCACTAGCGACACCCTCCGCCTTACAGCCCCCCTCAGGTCTCTCTCTCTCTCTCTCTCTCTCTCTCTCTCTCTCTCTCTCTCTCTCTCTCTCTCTCTCTCTCTCTCTTTTCCTCTTCCTCTTCGTCTCCTTCTGTTTTTCGGCCGATAGGCAGAGGCTTCCTGTCCTCTGTTTTTTTCCGACCGACAGGTAGGGGTTGCGCCCCAGCTTGTCTCCCTTTTCCAACCGGCAAGCAGGGGCACCCCTGCCAATTTTTTTGATAGGTCGGCAGGGGAGATACCCCCTGCCGCCTGTGACAAAGAACGAGGCAAGAGCTTTGGGCCCCTCCCTTATTCCTTTCGGCTGGCAGAGGCTTTGCCCCTACTGCCTAGGTGTTTCCAGCATGCAGGGGCAAGGCCCTTGCCCCACCCGTTCCTTCTTTTTCGCCAGAGAGGGGTTGAGTTCCCTCCCTGTCTTCTTTTTCTTGGGTTTTGAGGGAGGGGCTCAGCCCCCTCTCATTTCTCTTTCTTCGTAAGGGAGGGGCCGAGACCCCCTCCCTGCTGCTTGGGTTACAAGGGAGGGGTTCGACCCCGACTACGCCTCCCCTCTCACCGCCGCCCTCACCCTTCTTCGATGTATATAAATGTGCATTGCAATATATAAATATGCATTGCAGGTACGTATCTGAGCTAATTACGTGATGCTTAGTGCTAAGAATCGCATGTGGCTAAAAATGTAATGCAAAAAGAAATAAGAAAAAAATGTAAAGGCAAAAGCAATGCAAATCGGGTAAATACCTATGGTGAGTAAGTGATGCAAGCGCATCACATGTTATTTACTTTCCTTTTCACACACTCACTTAGTTGTGGATATCTAGGACTGCTTCGCTGGAGTTCAGAGATCATGCTGAGCATGATTTGAATGTATGAAAATAGAAGTGCTCTTATTTTTGTAGTTCGGAGTCCATGCTAGTCATGGTAGTAGTTAAAGGGATATTGGAGTGTGTTTGCTGCAGATACATGTTTGACATTATTATGATATAAATGATTGAATATATTGCAATGTTTGACGTGATAGTATCCATACTTGTATGAAGTTATTTTCGAATTAATTATGCCCTCCATATAAAATTGTATTATGAAAACATGCTTAAATTGAATGTATCTTGTTTATGAATGTGATTTTATCTTTCTAAATATCTTTGTGATATATATATATATGTGTGTGTGTGTGTGTGTGTTTGTGTGTGTATCGTGTATCATGTATCCATGCTTGCATGAAGTTATTTTCGAATTAAATATGCCCTTCATGTGAAATTGTATTATGAAAACATGCTTAAATTAAATGTATTATATTTATGAATGTGATTTCATCTTTCTAAATATTTTTGTGATATATATATATATATATATATATATATATATATATATATGTGTGTGTGTGTGTGTGTGTGTGTGTGTATCATGTATCCATGCTCGCATGAAGTTATTTTTGAATTAATTATACCTCCATGTAAAATTGTATTATAAAAACATGCTTAAATTGAATGTATCGTGTTTATGAATGTGATTTCATCTTTTTAAATATCTTTATGATATATATATCCAACAATACATGATAAATTTGATATTTTTTTCATCGTCGCATTATTATGATTCTCTTTTAACTGGTGAAGATAATATATGTAACATTATAGGATAAAATGGTTGCAAACCGTGAATGAATGTACCATATGATAGTTGATAATGAGGTGTCGCTTGAATATATGAATGGTGTTGACAGTTTTATTGAATTTGCAACGGCAAGTGTCAGTACAGTGGATCTCATCGATCGGATCAGGTGCTCCTGCACAATGTGTAAGAACAATCGATTTGTAGAACATCATGGCGTTAGGCATCACCTATACAGGAAGGGTTTTGTCAGTGGTTATTATAATTGGATGCTTCATGGTGAAGAATTTTTGAACGATTTTGATGTATGGGTGAATGTGGTGCACGATAATCCATATATGGATTTGATATTTGATGTTGGAGGACTAGAACTAGGTTCTGCTATGAGTCCTAGTAATGTACAAACTGGGGTAGAGGAAGAAGCTGCAAACGATGCAGCTAGTAGATTTTATGACTTACTTAGAGAGGCTGATGAGCCACTGTGAAATGGTTATGAGAGTCACACTATCTTGTCTGCAGTTCTTCCACTACTGAATTTGAAGTCATAGTATAATTTGAGTCAATCATGTTTTGACCGTATGTGCTCTATTATGAAGACTATGTTGTTCAAAGATGAGAAATTGCCACAAAATTTCTATCGTGCGAAGGTTATGGTCAACACTCTAGGTATGTGGTATCAAAAGATAGATGCTTGTCCAAATCACTGCATGTTGTATTTCAAATATCAAGAAAATATCAGATCATGTCCGTCACGTGGGCATCCTTGGTTCAAGCTAAAGACAAAGGGTAATGGTAGCACGAGGTCAAAAGAAGTGTCATACAAGTCACTCTGCTACTTCTCGCTCACCTTTAGATTGCAACAATTGTATATGTTTTTTAGGACAGCTAAACACATGAGATGACATGCAAATAAAGTTTGACATGGTGAAGACAAGATCACGCATCCTGTTGACGCGAAAGCTTGGAAGCACTTTGATCATACTCATCAGACCTTCACAATGGAAGTGAGAAATGTTAGGCTAGGTTTATGTACAGATGAATTTAATCCATTTAGGGGTAGATCAAGCTCATACTCATGTTGGCCAGTATTTGTCACCCCATACAACCTTCCTTTAAGCTTGTGTATAAAGCGTCAAAATATTTTCTTGTCTCTATTGATCCTTGATCTGACCTCTTTGGGCCAAAATCTTGATGTATATTTAAGGTCATTGATTGATGAGCTGAAAATACTGTGGGATGACAGTGTTCTCACGTACGATGCCCAAAAAAAAAAAAACTTCAATATGAAGGTTGTTGTTCTATAGACAAATAGTGACTTATCTGTGTATGGTATGTTATCTGGTTGAAGCACACATGAGAGGTTGGCATGTCCGTACTGCATAGAGGATACAAAATCTTTTAGATTGATGCATGGAAGGAAGTCATGTTGGTTTGATTGTCACCGTCGATTTCTACCCAGCGACCATCCATTCTGACGACAAAAGAATGTGTTTCGAGCATGCACAACTGAAATAGAAGGTTCATTTACATGATTGTCTGGCATAGAGATTTTAGGACGATTGCAATACTTTCCATATAGACTGACAGATGCCCGTAGTTCGATGCCTTCCTTAAATTTAAGAAGGATCACAATTGGACAAAGAAATCTATATTTTGGAAACTACCATATTAGCCGACTTTATTGATACGACATAATTTGGATGTGATGCATGTGAAAAAAATATGTTTGATAACGTGTTCAATACGGTAATGAATGTCAAAAGAAAAATGAATGATAATCCAAAGTCCCATATGAATTTAAAAGTAATATGTAAAAGACCAGAATTGGAACTCCAAGAGTACAATGACAAAGTACTAAAACCAAAGGTAAGGTACGTACTTGGACCAGATCAAGTAAAGTAGGTATGTCAGTGGTTGAGACAATTGAGATTTTCAGATGGATACGTCTCTAACATTGATCGGGCTGTGAAGATAGACGAGGGACAATTATATGGGTTGAAGAGCCATGATTGTCATGTCATTATATAACGGTTGATTCCTCTAGCATTCCATGATATGTTAGACAAATCTAAATGGAGGGTATTATCCGAGTTGGGTAGATTTTTTAGAATATTGTGTGCATCAAAAGTTGTAGTAACTGAGGTAAAGAATCTCGAGGATTCTGTCGTCACTACTATTTGTCAGCTAGAGAAGATATTTTCGCTAGCATTTTTCTATGTTATGGAACATGTGATTATACATTTGCCATATGAACTTAGGGTTGGTGGTCCTGTGCAATATCAATGGATGTATCCATTTGAAAGGTATATTTTTATTTATATTTTTCTCTCTAATGCTATTCAGAATTTATTGTATTAAGAGATGTATATTGTTGACATTCCAACACGTTACACTTGTCTACCTCGTAACGATGATGAAGAATAAGTTATTGTGGCTGATAAACTATCGATATTTAAACCACTTGAGAATGCCTTTGGCAGTTGCTAGTCAAGACTCTTAGAAGATCGAGAGCAAGACGCATCACAAATCTATATTCTTTTTAATTGCTCAGAGATCAATCCCTACATTGAGTAAGTATACATAATATGTTACACTAAGTTTTCTACGTACATGGTTCGGTAATATAATTATTTATTAAGTGCAGACAATTTAACCTGGAGTTGCGAAGAAAACTCTCACATCTCACTAATTCAGAAGTATAAAAAGAACGTGAAAATAAATTTGGGGCATGGTTGAAAGAGTTGGTAAGGACGATGACATGCATTCTTTTTGTGTAAACAATAATATGTTACTTAATTGGTCGTGATTACAGTCATTGTTTATGCTTGTAGGTCCGCCATGGTGATGTTAATGATCAAGGAATATGTGATTTACAAAATGGTCTAACCAAAATTGTGTAATGTTACAACGGGTACATCGTAAATGATCATCGATTCCATAAAAAAGAGTATGGTGTAAAGAACTCAACGATGAATAGTGGTGTGTGTGTCAAGGGTAGCAGTTATGGTGAAAATGAACTGGACTATTACGATGTTATTGAAGAAATAATGGAGTTGACTTACTTAGGCATACATAACACAGTAATTTTATCTAAGTGTCATCGGTTTGATCCCACAGCAACAAGAGTCGACAAAGCCTCAGGCCTTGTGGAGGTGAATCATAAATCAATGTTTGGAACATATGAACCATTCATATTAAAAAGCCTCGCAATCTTAACAAGTTTATTATACTTCATATCTGAATACAAGAAAGTCAGATAAAAATCAATGGTGGGCGGTTTGCAAGGTGAAGTCTAAACTATAAGCCGAGTATGATTAGTTACAGGAAGACAAGATTGCTGAGGAGGGTGATTACTATCAATCAGATGATATGTATGACTTCTATGGTCATGATGTCATACATGGTTTGCATGTCACATCTTTATTGTTTGATGGCACATGTATGGAAGAATGTGATCCAAATGATATACCAAGTGGATGGGCGCCCAATGAAGAAGACGACGAAGAGGATGAAGAGGAGGAGGAGGAAGAAGAAGAATATGAAAGTCAAACAAGTGATGAGAAAACATACTCGAGCTAGTGAAATACATCTTGTAATACATACATATTACTTTCTCATATTGCAATGTTTGACGTGATTGTATTTATGCTTATATGAAGTTATTCTTGATGTAATTATGTATCCATGTTCATGGAATTGCATATCATGTTACATTCCATGCATACTTAGCATGTACATGCACAGTTATCATGTTACATTTCATGCAATGTTTGACCTCTTTATTTGTTAGAATATGATTCATGGAGGTCAAAGTGGTCAAGCACCCAGTGGTCGAGGACCAAGTGGAGGCTGTGGGACATTATTAGGTAGATATCTTTGTGTTATATTTAAATATAGGAATTCATTATATTTTTTTCTTATATATTGATATAAAAATTGCTATTTGTTAATTCTCTTTATAGGATCTCAGCTCAGTGATAGCCAGTATCAACCTTCGTCTTCACGTAATCCTTCAATTGGTATATCGTTTAAATAAATATACAGTTGATTAGTTTATATGTGCATTGTGTGAATTTCTAACTCATTGTTTTGTAGATGATGTTTTGTTTTTACATGACCTACCTACACCAGCTACTCATACACATCATGAGACAACATCAGATGCAGGATCTTCTCAGTCTGACACACGACGACTCATTCAAATAGTGTATATCGATAGTCGACCAAAAGTATTGTATTGTCACTTATCCAATACTTATCTTATAAATAGTGTAGATCGATAGTCGATTATTAATGTATACCAATTCATGTGCAGCGCGAGGTTCGAGCTACTAAAAGTAATACGAGAAATTAGGAATGCACTACTTCAGCATCTACCAGGATCGACCGCTCAATGGAAAGAGTACCCGAAGAAGGTATTTGAAAGATTATGGTCCTCATTCATGGTATATAATCATTTATCATAGCTAATGTGTTTCATATATGGTTTTTTGTTATAGTCATGTGCACTAACTTTCTGAAATTATTTATAAGCTTCAAATCACTTCGCGACTGCAAAAGAAGAGCAGGATGCGAGGATAGTGTGGCAGACGATGGCTGCCAATCGATTTACTGATATGTTGCACAATATGAAGACTGTAGCAATAAAATCAGTTGGTGGGATAGATGATCCACTGCAGTGGAAGGGTCATGGCCCTTCTACTATCAAGATAGATTATTGGCATGCAATGTGCGACAAGTGGGCGAGCCATGAATTTTGAAATCACTCAGCAAAGGCTGCATAGAACTGAGCAAAGATGCTCGATGCCCATCTACACACAGGTGATTCTGGGACTTTTGGGATCCACTAGAAGAAAATGGTAACTCATCAATATATATATATATTGTCAAATTTATAATTATTTTTGCATACTTTCTAATTGATTTTTTTATCATTTAGCCTTGCAGAAAGCCGAAAAAGGAGGCATTGTGCCTTACAAAGATGTGTTTGTTGAAACACATAAACGTAAAGGCACGGGAGAGTTTGTATCAGAGAAGGCAAGAGCGACAATGGTATGTATTTATTATATTAATAAATATTGTAATATACAAGTTACCATGAATTATATTATCATAAACATTGTAATTCTTAATTATTAATTTCAACTGTAATCATTACTTTGTAGGAGTCATACGAGTAGCAGATGGTAGAGCGATACGGCGATGACTCCACTCAACATCTGCCTTTTGATCCTGTAGCATAGGTGATGCAACCGGTGAACCCAAAAAGGGTCGTGTGTTCGGGTTTGAGAGTAATATGAACACCACACCAGTCGTTGCCTCCTCCAGCCAGGGCTCTCAGAGTTCTTATGTCAGCATCAACTCCCAGCATCCGAGTGACCCTGCTAATTCTTGGCATGGTGTCCACCAGCTTGTTAAGGACACAGTGCGTGACTTTTTACATGAATCCATTTTCGACGTTGTCCATAATGAGTTGTGCAACTTTTTTCGGGATAGGAGAACTTTGTCTGCATTCAACATGAGCTCTGGTGTTCGTCAGATATAATTGATTGAAACACTATAAATTTTTATTGCTAGCATTAGAATACATGTATGCATGATTGAATCACTATAAAAAAATTTGACTGTCGTAAAACACATATATGCATGAGTGAATCACTATGAATTTTTATTGCTAGCATTAGAACACATGTATGCATGATTTCATCACTATGAAAGTTTTTTGACTGCCTTATAACACATATATGCATGATTGAATCACTATAAAAGTTTTTTTGACAACCTTAGAGTACATATATGCATGCTTGAATCATTACGACATTCTTTTGACTGCCTTATAACACATATATGCATGATTGAATCACTAAGAATTTTTTTGGTCAGCCTTCAATAGAACAAATATATAAATGATTGAATCAGTATGAGTTTTTTTTACTGCCTTATAACACATATATGCATGATTGAATCACTATGAAAGTTTTTTGACAACCTTAGAACACATATAAGCATGATTTCATCACTATGAAAGTTTTTTTACTGCCTTATAACACATATAAGCATGATTAAATCACTATGAAAGTTATTTAACAACCTTAGAACACATATAAGCATGATTTCATCACTATAAAAGTTTTTTTATTGCTTTATAACACATATATGCATGATTGAATCACTATGAAAGTTTTTTGACAAACTTAGAACATATATAAGCATGATTTCATCACTATAAAAGTTTTTGACTGCCTTATAACACATATAATCATGATTTCATCAATGTGAAAGTTTTTTGACTGCCTTATAACACATATATGCATGATTTCATCACTATGAAAGTTTTTTGACAACCTTAGAACACATATAAGCATGATTTCATCACTGTGAAAGTTTTTTGACTGCCTTATAACACATATATGCATGATTGAATTACTATGAAAGTTTTTTTACAACCTTAGAACACATATAAGCATGATTTCATCACTATAAAAGTTTTTTGACTGCCTTATAACACATATATGCATGATTGAATCACTATGAAAGTTTTTTTACAACCTTAGAACACATATAAGCATGATTTCATCACTATGATTTTTTTTTACTGCCTTATAACACATATATGCATGATTGAATCACTATGAAAGTTTTTTAATAACCTTAGAACACATATATATAAGCATGATTTCATCACTATGAAAGTTTTTTGACTGCCTTATAACACATATATGCATGATTGAATCACTATAAAAGTTTTTTGACAACCTTAGAACACGTATAAGCATGATTTCATCACTATGAAAGTTTTTTGACTGCCTTACAACACATAAATGCATGATTTCATCACTATGAATTTTTTTTGACAACCTTACAACACATATAAGCATGATTTCATCACTATTACATTTTTTGACTGCCTTATAACACATATATGCATGATTGTGATAGCATGCTTGAATGACTATGACATTTTTTTGACAACCTTAGAAGACATATCTGCATGATTGAATCACTATAATTTTTTTTTTGTCAGCCTTAGAACACATATCTGAATTTTGTTAATGTCCTTCACTTTATTGCTAGTCTATGTGTCATTCTATCTTGTTACTTTGATTGTCTTAGATTAGGTGCATTGCATATAATTTATTTTATTATATTTTATTTATCAATACAAACATTTCGGTTTTCTTGTAGGATGCTGGAGATGATCAATATAGAGGAGATGATGGAGGTATGGATGGAGGGGCATATTGATACAATAAAGAGGAGAATGATCTGAATCATGGCGAGGATTAGCTTCATCTGTTGAATTTGTTTCAAACGAAACTCTTTGTATATGTTCACTTGTAACAAATTAGAACTTGATGAGGATTATACTGAGTTGTTGATTTTGTTTCACTTATAACTTGTGTTAAATTTGCTTCACCTACTTTGTATTTGTATTTTTTATGTGTACTTTGCTTTTTATACACAGGATATATAAATTGTATAACGAGAATTTTTTTCTCGATATTTATATTTCAAACATTTTTTTTTTTGTGACGGATAATATCTATCGCTAATTAGTATCGGCCTCCAATTTAGCGATGAATTTGGGATGGATATTTATCAATCGCAAAACTGAATCGGTGGATATTTTGTGACGGATTGTAATCCGTCGCAAATCTGTCGCTACAATAACGATGAAAGTAGCGACGAATTTGTATCTGTCACAAAACCAAATATCTGTGGATTAGCGATGGCCTCACGACGGATCATGGCATTCGCTAATCCGTCGCAAATTAGTAATGAAAGTCGCAACATATATGTTCCATCGCAAATTAGCAATGAAAGTCGTGACATATATGTTCCATCACTAATTAGCGACAAGGAAATTGTGATGAAAGTTATCCGTCGCTAGTTTGTTTAGCGACAGATTATGTCTGTCGCTAATCCGCAGATTTCTTATTGTGTACCCACACTACACTCTCTCTCTTTTCTCAAACAGACGGGTGTGACCCGACACATGTGCAAGTTCAAGAGTTTCAATAATAACATTTTTGTTACCCCCGCTCGAGTCGCCCGAGTAGCAGCGGGTCTGAGGTGAAGGTGCTGAACCTTTCATTTCAAATTCAATTTTCACTGGATGCCTAAGTGCCTTTTAGCTGGTGGACTCTATAAGAACTAGTGTGGGAGATTCGCCACATGAGGTTTTCCTGGCATCAAGGTTGCAAACGGATGGGATCCAGATCGTCTAAATACATAAGAAAATCATATTCAGATCGTGTCATCACGATGCAAAATCATGTCTTTCTTTACTGGCGCACTAACTTTGCCAGTGAAAATATTTGTTGGCGCAATATTGTGCCCGGCAAAATGTCGCCGATAATGTATTTGCTGGTGCAACTTTACATCGCCAGAAAATGTTATTTTTTGCTGACGCACTTATTGCGCCAGCAAAAATTTAATATTGACGCAGTTGTGCGCCAGTAAAGATATTTTGTAAAAATGGAAGGATCGTTACTGGCAGAATATTGCGCCAATAAGGATCTTGTCTCAAAACTGACGGACTTTTGCTTGGGCAATAATGCGCCAGTAAAAAAAGAGCCAGCGAAAGTCTCTTTTTTACTTGTGCAATATTGCGCCAGCAAAATCCATACAGGAGAAACTTTTTACTGGCGCAGTTTTTGCACCAGTAAAAACTGTATTTTTTTTGTTAATATATTTTCCTGTTACTCATGTAGGTTATTCATAGTCACAGTTAGCATGTCAAATTATCAAACAAGAGGAGGCTTCCAGAAATTGGATCAAACAATGTATTATATTCCTGCATTTTGAGAGTAATGGCGCTTAACAACTACTGATATTATCAGATTGATTAATTATACAATTGATGGACCTGGTTTTCACATGTTTTTGTAAGAAAGTTGCAAGGTACAGGGGTAACACTTTTCCTTCTTATTGACACAATTCAATTTCCTTGTCAAATTGGAGTCGTACATGATATTTGTTTGAAGCCTTGCTTCCACAGCACCAAAATGCAGCTAATGACCTGGGGAAATGCCCGGATTTGTTGAGGAACTGGGTTTCTTGTCATCTGCAGGCCAATAAGTCGATGTATTAATATAATTTTTGTCTTAACATGAACAATATTTGACCAGCAACCCCTTTGTTCAATCTATGCTAATATTTGGAAGATCAAACTTTCTCACTAATTCAGTGAGAAGCAAGGTCATGCAAATGGATGATCTTACCTTGTGCATCTAATTTCTGTGCGAGCAAAAGAGGCTTTACACTGGCGCTGCTGCGGGGATACGCCAGTAAAGGCCCGATTTCTTGTAGCGAGAACAGCCAAAACTCACAAAACTTTCATACTAGATAGGGTCTCTTTTCGTCCCTGCTTGACAGGGAGGCAGGCTCATTAAGTGAGTTGGTCCACGGTGAGCGTTCTTTGTCATCCAAATAATAATAATAATAATATTAATGTTTTTGTTTAAAGTTATATATTTGCCATCATACCTACAATCTGGTGGGAATTTCATGATGTCAATCATTTTGACTCAATCTAACCACTTAGATGTGGTCAATATGATCGATTGAGTAAGAATCAATGTTTTTTTAGTGGAAAAGAATTAGTGTATTTATAGTTATCAGTTTTTGTATATATTAAAAAATGTAGGCATGAGAAGCGTACAAACACATGATACAATGAAAAGCAATCAAGCACACAAAACACTGAATTTACGTGATTAGACCAAACCGCTTACATTTTATTGAGAGAATACGAGAGAATTTTTATTGAAAACCAATAAGTATAAGATGTTACAGGGCTTTTGAGAACAATAAGAAATCACTAGCATGCAGCCAATACGGATTAGCTCGATCAGACAAGTTGATACTTTCAACCTGGAAAATCAAAATCTGCACCTCATTTTTTTTCCTTATTATAAGGTCTGACAAATTGTTTTTCACACAAAGAACCCCAATCACCATGCACACACAACCCAATATGCAAAGTCTCTCCCTATCTTTCTTTTTTCCCTTATTTTTCTTTTGGTTTTCCTCTCAAGAAAAGAGACCACGTTGGACACTTATCATGTAAGATTCAAACTAATCCACACAAGATGAGTTTTCTTAATTGCCCACGCATGAATAATTTTGAAAACAAAGGGTTTCCTTGGAGCAAAAAAAAAAAACTTCAAGTGGGTCTCATGTGAGAAGTCAAAGCCACACACTAACCAACAAAAAAGCCTATATACACATCACATTCCAACAATCCAAAAGCCGATTCTTACTAAACTGGGCAAGTATATCATATCTATAATGTCAAATTTATTAAAAAATAGTAAAAATTGGGTTTTGCACCCACAGTGAATTAATGTACCAAATATATATCTTCTTTTAATTTTGTTAATAAAAAACTTTGTCGATGTTTTCATATATGTCTGCATATTTTTGTTAAAATATTATAAAAAAATATTCAAAATAATTAAACATATTAAAATGATGTTTGTACGTGTCAGTATGTTATAGTGTCTCTGACTCGTGTCATCCATGACACAGCCTCTGAATAGCATGTCACGGTGACAGCTCTCGGACTACCCACATTTTCAAACACAGTTTTTCTCTATGTAGATGGTCAGTGGAGTCTTTCCCCGTCAACACACGCTAGCAAACAAAACTTTTCTTTTCTCTCTCTCTCCCTCTCTCTCTCTCTCTCTCTCTGATCACCACACTCTCATCCTCTCTCTCTCTCCGCCCCTGAGCAGGAAGCGAGATCTGTGGGTGGATTCGAGCTGGACGGCTCTCAATCCCCCCCCCCCCCCCCCCCCGGCTCCATTTGCTTATAAATACCCCCTCTGCGTTCTGTATTCAGTACTCAACCAAGAACAAAAGACACTCTTCCTCTAGTTGCTCTGCTTTGTAATTCTAAGCAATGGCAGCGTTTATGATCACACTAGCACTCTGTTTCAGCTTCTCCTCTTTTCTTTTCTTCTCTTTATTTCACTCCTTCATTTCCGGCCGCAGGCGCCGTGGCCAGTACAGCAAGCTACCTTTGCCTCCTGGCTCATTGGGGTGGCCATATGTTGGAGAGACCTTCCAACTCTATTCCCAGAATCCCAACCTCTTTTTTTCTCAGAAACAGAAGAGGTAAATTGGATCTCTCTCTCTCTCTCTCTCTCTCTCTCTCTTTGCAATCAATTGTTTTTTGAATTGTGGGTTCTGATCACTTTCTTCCCCAGGTATGGGTCTATCTTCAAGAGCCATATATTGGGCTGTCCATGTGTAATGCTCACAAGCCCTGAGGCAGTTCGGTTTGTGATGGTAACTCAAGCTCACCTGTTCAAGCCAACTTTTCCAGCAAGCAAAATGAGGATGCTGGGGAGGGAGGCCCTGTTCTTTCATCAGGGGGATTACCACTCCAAATTAAGGAAATTGGTCGTCAGAGCGTTCTTGCCGGTATCTCTCAAGAACATGGTTTCTGAGATCGATTCGGTCGCCGTGGACGCTCTGCGATCTTGCGACGGCCGTTCGGTAACCGCTTTCCAAGAGATGAAGACGGTAAGTGCTCACTTCAAAACTCAAAATTTCACATGGACCCAGTAATCAGAGCAACCTTAAGAAGTAAAAGTTGCCAATAGCATTGTTATTAAGGATGGCAGTAGACTGGGGCAGATGCGGGGACAAGGTATCCGCCCTCTCTCCTTAAAATTTTGCCTTTCATCCGGACCTTCATCCCCACGCTGATTCCCATTTTAACCTTTATCCTCGCCTTCATCCCCCGTTGAAACGGGGCCCGCTTTTTCTCACCATCTGAAAGAATGAGATCGAACCGTCGGATCGGAGAATATTTTTAATTATTTTACTAACGGAGATCGGGGCAGGATGAGGCTAGGAACGCATAAGTCCATCCCCGCCTCCGTTACCGCATGTGTTTCGATTCTAACTTCCATCTCAGTCTCCGAATCAAACTGGGCAAGGCGGGGCAGGTCCCGTTTTCTCCTGGTCCAGTGTCATCCTTAATTGCTATCATCAGTTCACAAGAAACCGCGTTTAAGATTGAAGACCCTGGCCATGGCTGCAACCTGCCATACATATCATTGTTCCTTGAGCATAAAATTCCTAGGCTGGGACTCTGTCTTCAGGATCTATGCTGGGCATTAGCTTTTTGAAAGGTCTAGGCCCCATCTTTTTAACCAAACGTGATAGTTCAAAAGAAAAAAATAACGAGCTATATTGTAGAAAGACACTTTCTAATTAAATTACTTTTCAAGAAATTAATCTTTGTATTGGATGGTTTGATCACAGTGCATGTTCTAATGAAATGAAACTGGATAAATAAAAAAATAGTACAATTGTAGTAATTTTGTGGCGGTCACTAATGGAGTTTTTTTTTTCTTTTCCTTTTGGCGCCCGCAGTACGCTTTCAACGTTGCATTGCTTTCCATTTTCGGCAAGGACGATTGCTTTGACAGAGAAGAGCTGAAAAAATTGTACTATGTCTTGGAGAAGGGATACAATTCCATGCCATTCAATCTGCCTGGAACTCTCTTCCACAAAGCAATGAAGGCCAGGAAGCAATTGGGTGTGATCCTGGCAGAAATCCTTAACTCCAGAAGGCAAAGTGCAGAACAACATAGTGGTCTTCTTGGTTCATTCATGAGCGAGAAGGAAGCTCTCAGTGATACTCAGATTGCAGACAATGTCATAGGGGTGATCTTTGCGGCCCGAGACACCACAGCTAGTGTGCTCACATGGATCCTCAAGTTTCTGGCGGAGAATCAGGCCGTTCTGAAAGCAGTCACGGTAGATTTCTGCACTTTGTGTTGGTTTCTTTTTTCTCATCTTCGCGTCTTTGTTTTGAGTTTCACCTGGTATTACAAGACTGGTTGTAAATAGCCCCAGGGCTACCGAACAGAAGATTATCCCAGATCTAGCCCGACGTATTGATGGTGAGACAAAATATGATTGAAACAAAAACAGAGAAGAAAGCAGTTATGGTCATATTGTATACAACTGATGTGGTCTCGTTTATATTCAATCTCCACCGCACATCTCACTTAAGAATGAAATATGTCGCAATGGAGCCCATGCACACCTCCATCGACTGAGATGTGCGGTGGTGATTGAATATAACCTTATATACAATATGACGGTAAGTGCCCTTGATAGGGAACAGGTCACTTTCACTTGCTCTTCATGGTTAAAGACAGCCTGCCCCGTTATCAAGTAAGATTCGAGCCTACAACCGGTCAGTTAATGGAGGACTGCTCTACTACTGAGCTACTGATAAACAACGGAAGATTTTGGAAGAGTTCAAACTATATGGAATTATCTTTGCCATTTTCAGGAAGAGCAAGAGGCAATAAGGAGGGGCAAGAAGAAGGGTGAGGCTCTAACTTGGACAGATACAAGGAGCATGCCTCTAACATCTCGGGTGATACTGGAAACGATGAGAGTTGCCACGATTCTGTCATTTACGTTCAGAGAAGCCGTGGAAGATGTTGAATATGAAGGTTGGTTTATATGACTCACTATTACTATTCTTTTTTTATGGTGCTTGGTTTGGTTGTGACCGTAACAAGCAAAAGCATCATATTCTGTGTGGATATGGTTCTGTTGCTGTTCAGATTAACAACTGCCTCTAAGAAAAATTGGTTTCTTTTGCATTATTTTAGTATGGGCAAGAAGACTTGATTTTTTAATGGGTCTGCCCCTGTCTTACTGTTATGATTGAAAGCTGTTAGTTTTTATTAACCCACTGTGTTTGGTGAATGCTGTGTGTTTCAGGGTACCTGATACCAAAAGGATGGAAAGTTCTGCCCTTGTTTAGAAATATTCACCATAACCCTGACATTTTTCCTGATCCTGTAAAATTCGATCCTTCAAGGTTTGAGGTAAGAATCTTTCATAAAAGTAGTTAATGCAAAAGTCCGCATAAGTTCACCCAGTTGGCTTCAGTGAGCATTAGAGTGTGTGTTTGAACAGGGATATAAGGATCGCTTAAGTACCTGCTTATGTGACAGACCAATCACATGACAGCATTCTGAGTGGGGCATGCATTCTGTTGCTGTGGGGCCAATGGAATGCTGTCATGTGATTGGAAGCCCCCGGATGTCATGAGTTTGTTTCTCTCTAAGATAGCACTGTGGAGCTGGTCCACTCTCCTGCACGGAGGTTTAACCTATGGGGTGGGGCTAATTAAGGTTCCTCATTAGCAAAAAAACTTTAAATAAAAAATATACAGCTTTTCTGTGCTTTTTTTTTTCTTTTTTTTACTTCTGTTTGTACTTGAAAAGAGAAGCTTTGTAACAGGTTGCTCCCAAAGCGCATACCTTTTTGCCGTTTGGAAATGGGATCCACTGTTGTCCAGGGAATGAGTTAGCAAAGCTGGAGATGTTGGTGTTCCTCCATCACATAACCACAAAATACAGGTAAAAACTTTAGTATGGTTTGTTACACATCAACTTTTTGATTGGTCTAGTAAATAATGTTCCACAAATAAAGACCCTTGCCTTAAGGCCTAAGCAGTTGGCTTCTTGGTGCCCAAAAGATAGGGTTTCAACTGCTTGAGAATGGCCATATAACAAGGTGTCAATCTCTTACTAGGCTTGCCACCTGAATTGGTTTTTTTTTCCTTGTTAAATTAAAAAAAAAAAAGTAACAATCAATCTTTTAGCTTAGTCCCTTTCTTGTGTGTTTTGGATTTCAGGTGGATCATTTTGGGGTCACATAGTGGAATTCAGTATAGCCCATTTGCTCTCCCTGAGAATGGGTTGCCCATCCAGTTGTCTCACAAAGGCATGACTTGAAGCAGTAACAAGGACTTCACAAATTGCAAAAATGAACGTGCCAAGTGCACCATACAGTCTGGGGGCAGACTATATCAGATTTTGATACTCCAAAAAGAAAGAAAGAAACTTCCATATTTCAAGGCAAGAAAGGAATGTTAAGGGGAACCATTAATGAAGGAAAGGTCTTCCTTTTGTCTAGTAAAAGGACTAGAAAAGGTGAGGAAGAAAGCAATGTTGGGGTACCATACAATCAATAAATATAGAGATCTGTGGTTCATGTGGGTGGATAGAAACTGCAGCTTTCATACAACGAATAAAGACACGACGTGCTTTCTGCCTTTGAGTGATGGTATCAATCATTTTAGCCCAACTTTGATGTGTGTGTTTGAGAGAGAGAGAGATCATGTGTGAGCATTTGTCTGGACATGTAGAGAGAGAGAGAGATCATTTGTGAGTATTTGTCATAACTGCAGCTTTAATTAGAGCTGGAAAATGAGATTAGCCGCTAGTAAAGAGCTCGTTTGAACTTGTAAAATAACCTCAACAAGCAGAAAACCAACAGCAGATTTTCAGCTTATGTATAAGCACGTTAAATGGTAATAAATATAATATATATTTTATATCACATAATTTAGTATAAAATACTAGTAGAAGTGTTTGGCTTGCAAGCAATAGGTTTAATGTTTAAATATATATAGTTTTCAATTTTGAAACCAAGCATTTTTTGTGTAAACATGTCAATTTAAACTTGGCTTAATGGGCCTACGGTTCAAATTCTAGTACTTTCAGCTAAGAAACGATGTATTTTTAATAAATGAGTCAGCTCAAGCTTGGCTCAACTCACCAAAAAAAAGTCAATGCTCGAGGTCCTCCTGAGTCCCTGACCCTTGTAGGTACACCCTGCTTCGGCTTGCGCAGGAGCATACATGCTGGAGCTTGAACCTCCGACTGCAGGGTTAGCATCACCTGCTGCCCTCACCCACTACCATGTGAGCAGATCCTGCAGTCTTTCCAAGTTTATATCTCACTTAGGAAGCAGGTATTAAGACCAGCACGTATCTAGAACTAGAAAAGAAGTGTGTTGTATCCAAAGTGGCAAAAATTTAAAATGATAAAATAACGGCATCAAAAAATTATTTTCAGAAATTAAATTTTTTATTTTTTCTTGCATTCTTATCAGCAAAGTATCAGCAAAAATAATTTTCCCTAGCACTTCAAAAGTAAATGAATACATTAGAAAATGAGGAACAAAACTATGTAAAAAGGAACAAAAAAGTATATAGATATATTTTAGGTCAATGGTCCCAACACTATATGAACAAAATATTAAGTATCTAGAACTATATAATCTATTTTGTTATGGTCGTTTTGTCCCATAAAAAAATGGGCATTGCCTTTCATTATCCTTTATCCATGTGTAAACGGATTGAATAACTGGTCTAAGGGTTGAATAAATCCATTATCCTTTATCCATGTGCAAACGGATCCTCATACGTCATTCTCACGAATACTTTACATAATACATATTAAGAAAAATGAATGATGGGAATCAAATTCACATAGGGCGAGGTGTGTTTTTCAAAATCCCATAAACTCTCTTTGATTCTAATTTTTCACTTTCAATTGAGAAAATTGAGAAAATAACAGGGTCAATTGTTGTTTGTGCAAGCATCCATTGTCATATGAAAGTGAACCACTTTCTTGTGAAGTAACCAAAAAATAAGTTAGTCTCGCACGCACACAGATTTAAACAGATGACCTTTGACTATATTATTGACCTGTCATTCCCAATCTCAGATTCAGATGGATGACTTCTTTTACTATGATAGTTTCACTTGAAACCTCTCTCTCTCTCTCTCTCTCTCTCTCTCTCTCTCTCTCTCTCTTATGAATAAATAATTGTTTGTATGTATCAATAATTCTTTTTAATTTTTTGGTTTCTTGGTAAATGTGTCATTTGACCCCCTAGTTATTATTTACATGCTCTGTTTTGTGAGGATTGACATTTGGATCGTTGAATTCTGATGAGCAAGTTTGTTTTTTTAACAATTTAAAAATCAACATCCATAAATACTTTAAAACAAATCAACTCATAAAAACATATTTTTCTATCAAAAAAACTCAAGATTGAGTCCAAGCAACTTGTTTCATGAGAGGCCAACTAGATTGTATATACAAATGATTCCAACACACACACACACACACATATATATATATATATATATATATATATATATATACTCTCAAGTGAGACAAGTCTCGCTGTGTATATAGAGACTCTCTCAAGTGGGACAAGTTTCTCACAGCCATTTGCAAATGGTATCAACCAGTGCGACTTCAATCTTGTCTTATCGTACATTTTTTATTTGTACAAATCATGTTTTCAATGTGCGGATCGTATTAGCATCCAACATCTCTCACTTGACTATGAAACGTGCACCTACAATTATATAGGTTTTTTATAGTGTCATAATTTAAAATTTTAACCGTTAGTGTGTAATATCATATTCAAATAAATAATTATATTGAGTCTCACTTAGTTAGTTACGAGGGTCTTACAACTCTTTTATGATCATACCATAGAACATCTATAGCATTCACTTTTTTCCTCTAATATCTAAACTATTGTTTATTTTTTATTAAAAATATATTTAAATATCTAAATCAATCCATTGCCATCAGGTTTACTAAATTGCACCAATCTTAGAAAATTACTCTCACTAAAACAATTTTGAGGTCTTACAACGTCCGTACCAAAGACTTACCCTTCTAACTGTACACGTGTCATCTCTTTGGGATTTGATTGGTCGAGGAATTCGTGAGCAAGTGCAACCAACCAAAACATATATGAATAATTTAAAATTTCTATGAAAATAACTTGGAAAAGAAACCTTTGGTAGACTTTTAAGAAAGGGAACATATCTCGAGCAACCAATCCATCTCCATATTCAACCTTTTGGAATACAACAGATATTACAAATTTTCTTGGGAACACCAGAAAGCTTGAAATTGTTTACTCAAAGCGAGAAGACTTGAACTGGAGGACAACTCATTTCTTTCCTTGAAAACTAAATGAGTAAAAGTACCGTCATCATCATGGGAATCCTTTTTCCCAAGGTTGTATAATTTATTGGAAAGTTTCCTTAAATGTGAGCCTAAAAAAATACTCGAAAACAGAGAACAACTAAGATATTCATTAGAATGCTTTATGAATGAATTGCTTGTCTAAAAGGTTAAAGAAGTAACACCTTTTTTGTGCGGAGGATGTTCAGCCACCTCTTCAGATTTCTGTGCCTTGAGACCATTCGCTCATTAAAATGTTTATTGGTAAAAGTTATACAGCAACATTGCACGTGATTCTTGATCCTAATTTTATATAATAACGACTATTTTACATGTTGACTTGGGTGCTGACGTGTTAAAAATGAAACAAGGAGGTGACACCTGTCCATTTTACGTTCTCTTATATTTGATTGTTATCACTCATCCTTATCTTCAAACCCTAATGTCATACTCCTTGTGATATCATCAAATCTGATAATGAATTTAACATGGTCAATTTGATAAGAATTGACTCCTACATCGTATTTTTTGAACAAAAAATTATGAATTTTAATAGTAAGATTTTGGTGTTTTTTTTATGATTGTTGATTTTCTAATCAGCTGAAAAGTTTCTGCACACGGATCAGATTTTGGCGATTAAAATGCCAATTTTGTGTGGGGGCTTGAATCAGTGTTTTAGGCCTTGGCTACTGGTCTTAAAACCGGGCCATTATATAAGTGGGCTGGGCCTCAGTTGGCCCATGGGCTACCAGGCCTACCCAATGAGCCTAGGCTACTTAATTAATGCCTTAGAAATATGGAAGATAGAATCAATAACCTAATTAGTTGCATTAATTATATGAATACTAGAAAGACAATTAGTTGGATGCATGAGACTATTAGATTACCATTTACCTAAAAATTAAGGTTTCTTGGCCTTTTTTTCTCTACCATTTCATCACCTTCATCATGCAAACTGCAAAGCCCCAATCATGTGACCATGGATAAAATATTTTGCTATATATTTTTCATTTGGATATTTTGAACAATCTCTAATGCAGAATTATAAACTTTATGTTTTCTACTTAATTAAAAAATTACTTAAACAGATTTCAGTCAGGTCGAACCGACCCACTTAACATTGGTCCATTGGGCCAATGGTGGGGTCATGGTTGGCTTTTAAAACTTGAGCCCATTAAGAACCGGGTCAATACCTAACCCATTAATAACACTACCAAAAATCTGCGTTTTACTGGCGCAAATATTGGGTTTTGTCAAAGACAAGCCTTACACTAGCGCAGGAAAACTCAGCACCAGTGAAAACATCTTTTTTGGTGCAATCCTACACTGCGCAAGAAAAAATAGTGTTTTTCTAATGCATCTTGAACTTGCGCCAGTAAAAAGATGTTTTTACTAGCCCAAAAAAAAATGTGACTGGTGCAAAAAAAATAACATGTGCCAGTAAAAAAACTTTTTTTCTTGCTCACTTAACCAGTGCACCAGTAAAAATACTTGTTTCAAAAACCAAAAAAAGTTTTCACTCTAACGCGGGCTCTCTCTCTCTCTAAAAAAAAAAATCTCCTCTCTCTCTCTTTGGTCACTAGCCACCACCGCCCGGGCGGAGGGCAAGCGACTACAAGAGGTCAGAGAAGGGGTCAACCACCACCAACCGTGCCTCCACTGGAGCCACCAATGTTGAAACCGCTCCTGCTGACCCGGATTTGTTTTTTTTTTCTTCTTTTTTTCCCTGTTGTTTCCTCTCCCTCCCTCTATATCTCTCTCGGGTGACTAGCCACCACTGCTGAGGCAGAGGGCGAGCGCATGTAAGAGGTCGGAGAAGGGGTTGACCACCACCACCAGCCATGCCTCCACTGGAACCACCGGTGTCGAAATCACTTTTGCCTATTAAAAAGCCATACACGATCAATATAGCTTCAAACAGAACATTCACACAAAACAAAAGCAATGTAACGTAGTTCGACTTTGAACCCTACGTCCACGATCGATAGAACTCTCTTACTCTCTCTAGTTTTTCACACTTAAGAGAGGAGAGATCTTTTCTATTAAAATAGCAAGGGCATATTACATTTGGATAGATTTGATCTTTCCACAAACACTGATTAGGATTCTTATGACTTGGTTTAACATGGATAAGGGCAAAGTTATTAGCTTAACCTTCACATTTGATCTTATTACTTATGGGTCTCTCTCTACTGCCTTCGTTAGGGGACTCGGGTCCTATTTCTTCAATATGCCCCCCTCAAGCGAATCTCCCACAGATTGAGCTTGCTTCTTAAATACTCGAATTATGGTCTCGCCGATGGCTTAGTTAGAATATCAGCCAACTATTGTTGAGACGAAATAAATTTGGCTTACCTTCTCTCAAACAAAATGAAAATCAATTTCTATATGCTTGGTTCTAGCATGGAATTTTGAATTTGCTGCTAGATATGTTGCCCCTAAATTGTTGCACCATAACATGGAAAAACTGTGGAGTCAACCCCAAGCTCATTTACAAGTTGTTTTAACCACAGTAATTCAGAAGCTCCTCCTACTAGAGCTCCGTACTCGGCTTCTGTAATGGACTTAGCAACTAAATGTTGTTTAGAAGAACTCCAAGATAATAGATTAGGTCTTATGAATATACGATAACCATTGTTAGATCTACGGTCATCTAAACATCATGCCCAATCGGCATCAGTATAGCCCTTTAAATCAAGAGAACTTGAACTTGATATGTGAAGACCCATATTAATGGAACCCTTAAGATATCATAAGATTCTTTTAACGTGAACCCAATAACATCAGTGGGCTGATGCATGAATTGGCATGCCTTATTATATGTGGCCTTGAAAATATAACATATTGTAGAGCTCCCACGGTACTTTGATATTGTCTTGGATCATTCAGAAGTTGGCCTTCAAACTTAGGTAAGTGAATATTTGTTGCAGCTAGAGTAACAAGCGGTTTTGAGCTCTCTATTTCTGTTTTGACCAAGATATCATAGATACATTTTCTTTGAGACTAAACAATTTCATCCTTGTTTAGAACAACTTTTATGCCTAAAAAATAATGCAATCTTTCAAGATCTTTTATAGGGAACTCTTTGCTAAAATTTTGAATTAACTGCCAACTTTCCTAGAAGAGTTACCTCTAATAATTATATCATCAACATAGACCAGTACATACAAAACAACAATATCAGTAAATTTGATAAATAATGAAGCATCTTCATTTGAACCAAAAAAACCCATTTGAATCAAATATTTTCTTAATCGGTTAAACCATGCTCAAGGTGCTTGTTTCAATCCATAAAGAGTCTGACTAAACTTGCATACATATTGAAAATGTCATTTATCTTTAAATCCAACTGGCTGACTCATGTATACTTCTTGAAGAAAACTGTGTAGAAATGCATTATTTACATCCAATTGATGTCTTTCCAACCTTGACTAACAACTACTGGCAATATTGTCCTAATGGTCGTAGGTTTTATCATAGAACTGAAGGCCTTGAACTAATCGATACCTTCTTATTAACTATAGCCCTTGGCTACTAGTCGAACTTTGTATATGGCAATTGACCCATATGCATGCCTCTTTATTTGATATACCCATTTGCAACTGATAACATTGTTTGCTTTGTTGGAAGGAACCAGAGACCATGTGTTGTTCTTGATCAATGCATCATATTCACATCTCATAGCATCTTTCCACTTTGGATGACTTGCTGCCTCTTTGAATGAACTCGGTTCCTTTTCTTGGACAAGTTCACTAAGAAGACTCATTCTGAATGCATACTTTAAGGTCATAAAAGTTCTAGGCTTGAGGGTACCGCCTTGGGACCTAGTCACCATACGGTGGGTTCGGGAAGGTTCTATGATATGGTTGATGGATTGATTTGGTTCGTGAGATGACTTAATCTGATTTTGGTTTGGTTCAGTGTCAACATCATTTCGATCTGGATAAGATTGGGAAATAGGTACTGAGTTGAGATGTTCAATGGGTTGAAAATTTGATGGGTCATTGGGTGAACTTTGTTGGACACTATTTTGAACATTTGGTTGGTCAATCTTCTTGGTTTGATTTTGGTTGGACTCATGATCTGAAACCTATTCTGGCCATTGTGAGACTTCATCACTTGTGATTGGGTCTCTTGTGCCAGCATATAGAAATGCAGTCTCATTGAATATACCATGTTTGGAAATTTATATTCTTTTGGCAATAAGATCAAAGCAAAGATAACCTTTATAACTCAGCTTATATCCAATGAAGACACAGGGCTTGGACTTTAGTGATAACTTAGAGTTTGATTATGCAGATAGAAGAGGATAGCAAATACATCTAAATTTTTTTAAGTGATCAAGAGTAAGATGTTTTTCCATTAAGAGCTCATAAGGTGTCTTTCCACTTAGTCTTGTACTTGGAAGACAATTTATAATATGTGTAGCATATCTAAAAGCTGTTGGGAAACTCTTTTTTGATGTCACATAATATGATACACTGTTGTATTTGATTTCATATGATATGATAATATGTCCTCTTGAAAAATGTTATATTATGACTGAATATGTTTTGCCATAAATCTAACGAGTATTTGATGCAAGGATATCTCACCCAAAAAGGATGGAGACTTCCTGTTCAAGTACAACTATGGTGCAATCATACTCCTTGAAGAAAAAGCTTGATGAGCCATGCATTCTCAAAGATCAACTGAAGAAATCGGCTACCTCAAGATGAAGATTTTTTTTCTTCTTTAGAGTCATATGTAACAGAACCTTCAGGAACATGCATATTGCATATTACATACTCATTCATAAAAGCTATATCATAAAAGTATACGATAGTTTCAAAAAGCTCCTTTTTGAAAACTAATAATTGTACCTTCTTACAACCCTTTATGAAAAAGGTATTTTGACATGATTTCAAAATGTAATAATTGTACCTTACATCATATACAAGACAACATGAAAAGAAATGTAGGAAAAAGACAAAACATGAAAATGGCTACATAAAGAAAAACAAATATAATATGTTTTTGAAAAGACTCTAGTTACCTTCTTTAAAGAAATGATTTCAAATATGGGTAAAAGACAAAACATGAAAATCGGCTACATAAAGAAAAACAAATATAATATGTTTTTGAAAAGACTCTAGTTACCTTCTTTAAAGAAATGATTTCAAATATGGGTAAAAGACAAAACATGAAAATCGGCTACACAAAGAAAACAAATATAATAAAGGTTTTGAAAAGACTCTAGTTACCTTTTTACAAACCCATAGAATGTCGACTTACTTGAAGTCATTCTCTTTGTATAGCATTAAATACCTCCTGTAAGAAATCCTTGTTAAAATATCCTTCTCAAGAATGTCGACTTTTTTGTAGTCCTCATACTCTCTGAAGACTTTGAAAACCACAACATAAAGAAAACACTTGACATGACTATGTACAAATAAATATCTCAAAGCACTCATTGTACTTACACTCATTTAAAGTAAAGAAGTACTTATGTACCTCAAATCATTAATTAGAATAAAGACAAAACCACAATCCAACGTTCAATGTACTATTGTAAGAAATAGACTTTTTACATAAAATATGTATTACCTAAAAAATTTACAACGACTAGTGTACCCTATATTTTACTTTTATGGAAAAAGACTTTTTCGAATTTCTCTAAAGATGTTTTTAAAATGACATATCATTTCACATATCAAAAAGGCTACGATTTCAAAATGTAACGACTACTTTTTTAAAAAAAAAGCTATATAAACACACTCAAATAAACTATTCAACATGGAATGGACATGTGAGCTTACAACGAGAAAAATTCCTATTCGATATTTGAAAATAGAGCCTTGAAAAAGAAAGAGAAAAAGAAAAGAAAGAAAAGAGAAAAAGTCAAGTGTAGCTCTTTGACAAAGAGTATCCTCTGAGTGATAAACAGAACATTCTGAGAATCCTTCATTCGTGCATTCATATCATTCTAAAGGTTCTATAGGAAGTATTGTAACTCTGTTATTCACCGTTTTCCTTCTTTGTTGAAAGAAGTAGACCTCTGTGAAAGAGGGTGTTGCCCTTCTCTGTTGAGAGAAGAAGACCTCTGTGAAAGAGGGTGTTGTCCTTCTCTGTTGAGAGAAGAAGACCTCTGTGAAAGAGGGTGTGCCCCTTCTCTGTTGAGAGAAGAAGACCTCTGAGGAAGAGGGTGTTGTATTATTTATCCGGTGACTCGGATGTTATAGTGAAAAAACTCAAGTGGTTTGCTTGGGGACTGGATGTAGGTCTGGGTATTGACCGAACCAGTATAAATTCTGTGTTTTATGTGTTGTGCCTTATTGCCTGATTATTTTATTTTATCGATCTTTATCGTATTTCACTATTCACTCCCCCCTCTAGTGGAATTTCATTTGGTATCAGAGCAGGTTTGCTGGTTTCGACATAACAAGTCTTCCAGCACAAATGGCATCTACCTCTTATGCTCGTGATATTGAAGGTCAACACACATCTCGTCCTCCTTTCTTCAATGGCTCCAACTATGGATACTGGAAGTGCAGAATGACTATATTTTTCAAGTCCATAGATTTTGCTGTATGGAAAATTATTGAGCATCCATACACATCTCCATCCGCAGACTATACTTTATGGTCTGATGAAGAAAAGAAAATTGTAAACCTAAATGCAAAGGCTATGAATGCCTTATATTGTGCCATTGATCAGAACGAATTCAACAGAATATCTATATGTGAATCTGCATATGATATTTGGCATTCTTTAGAAGTTATTCATGAAGGAACCAACAAAGTAAAAGAAGCCAAAATCTCATCTCTTGTAAGAAAATATGAGTTGTTCAAAATGAACAAAGATGAACCCATCACAGAGATGTTTACCAGATTCACCAACATCACCAACGATCTGAAATCTCTGGGTGTAACATATTCCCAGACAGACAAGGTGAAGAAAATCTTGAGATCTCTCACAACTGATTGGGAGAAAAAGACTACAGCTATTGAAGAAGCTCAAGATTTATCTAAGCTTACTCTAGACGACTTAATAGGCAATCTTATGGCCTATGAAGTCCACATGAAAGAAAGAAGGGAAGAAGAACTACCGACAAAGAAAACTCTAGCCTTCCCAGCTTTATCTGAGAATGAAGACTCAGATAAAGAATCCGAAATTGCGCTACTAACCAGAAAATTCCAGCGCTTCATGAGAAGGAACCGACTTCCAAACAAGCACAAGGAAAGAAAAGATCCTAAGGAGGATCCCATGTGCTATCAGTGTAATAAGCCAGGTCACTTGAGGCGTGACTGTCCCCTTCTCAAAAGAAAGTCCAAGACCGAGGAACCAAAGAAGAGGTTCTTCAAGAAAAAGGCTCTGCATGCTCAATGGGATGACTCAGAACCATCCACCAGTGAAGAGTCAAGTGATGATGAAGCCGAAACTGCAAACATGTGCTTCATGGCAAACGAAAGCTCTGTAAGTGAAATTTCTGATTTCTCCTTTGAAGAACTTCTAGATGCTTTTCAAGAACTATTTAAAGAATCTAGAAAATTAAGCTTCAAAAATAAAACTTTAAAATCTGAAAATTTAGAGCTTTCCCAGAAAAATGAAGAACTCAGCAGTAAAAACTCTGAGTTGAAAAAGAAAAATCTTCTTATTACTTTTGAAATCTCATCTACCAGCTTCAAGACTAAAAATCTGCAAGTAGAAATTTCAGAATTAAAAAGTAAAACTGAAAACCTTATGAAAACGGTTTTCAAGTTTACCAAAGGAAAAGAGAACTTGGATAAACTCCTATCTTCTCAAAAAGTCTCTTTCTACAAGAATGGTATTGGCTACTCTCATTTCAATAAGCCTTCTTGTATGAATCAAAAGACCACTTTTGTGAAAAGTTCGTCTGAACCAAATAAGGAGTATTATAATGTTCATTTTTTAAACTCCTCTAAGGTTGTAGACAAACCCAAATCCAAATGGATATGGGTTCCAAAGTCTAACAAAAAAGGACCTGATTGGGTACCAAAAATAAATTTTACTTAATGATTTGCAAGCTCCAAACAAGAAGAACAGATGGATTCTAGACAGTGGATGTTCAAAACACATGACTGGACATTCAGACCTCTTTGTTGTTCTTCATAAAAAAGAAGGAGGAACCGTCACCTTTGGAGATAACAACAAAGGTTTGATAATAGGTATTGGTAATATTGGAAATATAGATAAACCGCTTATCAAAGATGTTCTCCTGGTTAAAGGCCTAAAACATAACCTTCTAAGTATTAGTCAAATGTGTGATACAGGTTATAAAATTAGCTTTAATCATAATGCTTGTCTTATAGCAGACAACAACGAAAATATTATCTTAAAAGGTATAAGAAAAAATAATATATATGAACTATACCTAGAAAACATCACAGAACATTGCCTCATAGCTAATAATGACTCTCAACATCTATGGCACATGAGAATGGGTCATGTCAATTCTAAATACATGTCTAAATTAGCTAAAGATAAGTTAGTACGTGGGTTACCCAAAATATCTTTTAAAAAGGATTACTTTTGTGATGCATGTCAATTAGGAAAACTGTCAAAATCATCTTTCAAATCAAAAAATATCATTTCAAGTAAAAGACCTTTAGAGCTTCTCCACCTGGATCTTTTTGGTCCTTCTAGAGTAGCTAGTCATAATCACAATAAATACGTTTTTGTTATTGTAGATGACTACTCAAGATTTACTTGGGTAATATTTTTGAAAAACAAAAGTGACACGTTTTGTCAATTTGAAATCTTATGTAAAAAATTACAAAATGAAAAATCTTGTTCTATTGTTAAAATCCGTAGTGACCATGGAGGAGAATTTGAAAATGATCTTTTTGAAAAATTTTGTAACTTGCATGGTATTTCTCATAACTTTGCTTTTCCTAGAGCTGCACCTCAAAATGGTGTAGTAGAAAGAAAGAATAGAACCCTTCAGGAATCTGCTAGAACTATGCTCCAACACAATAATCTTGTTAAATCTTTTTGGGCAGAAGCTGTTAATACTGCATGCTACATAACAAATAGAGTTCTCATTAGACCCTTATTAAATAAAACTCCCTATGAACTATTCTATGACAGAACTCCAAGAATAGACTATTTCAAAGTCTTTGGTTGTAAATGCTTTATCCTAAACACAAAAGATAGCCTAGATAAATTTGATGCTAAATCTATTGAAGGCATATTTTTAGGATATTCAAGTCATAGTAAAGCATACAGGGTTTTCAATAAGAGTTCTAATACTATTGAAGAATCTTTGCATGTTAGTTTCTGTGAATCTATTGATCAATCTGTTCATAAGCAAACTAACGATGATGATGTTGAAAGTACAAATTTATTTTTAGATAACACAGCTAAGTCTAATGAAGATGATCATCAAAGAACATATGTCGATATCAAAGATCATCCTCAAAAGCAGATTTTGGGAGACCTGACAAAGGGGGTTCAAACTAGAGCTCAGCTAGAACGGATTGCAAACATGGCTTTCATTTCTCAACTTGAACCAAAGAAGATTGATGAAGCCATCATTGATGAGTTCTGGATGCTAGCCATGACTGAAGAACTGAATCAATTCCAAAGGAATGAAGTTTGGGATCTTGTACCAAGACCAAAGGATCATCCAATCATTGGGATAAGATGGATCTTCAGAAACAAGCTAGATGAAACAGGTAATGTTATAAGAAACAAAGCAAGACTAGTAGCTCAAGGATACAACCAGGAGGAAGGTATTGATTTTGATGAAACATTTGCTCCTGTTGCTGGACTTGAATCTATTAGAATGTTTTTAGCATATGCAAGCTATATGGATTTCAAATTATATCAAATGGATGTTAAAAGTGCATTTTTAAATGGTTTTATAAATGAAGAAGTTTATGTAAAACAACCTCCAGGATTTGAAAATGAACAATATCCAGATCATGTTTTCAAACTCAAACGTGCTTTGTATGGTTTAAAACAAGCACCTCGTGCTTGTTATGATAGACTTAAAACTTTTTTGTTAAAAATTGGTTTTTCTATAGGCAAAGCAGACTCTACATTATTTGTAAAAATAGTGAATGATCATACCCGAATTGTTCAAATATATGTAGACGATATCATCTTTGGATCATCTAACAACACTCTTTGTGAAGAATTTTCTAAGTCCATGCAGAAAGAATTTGAAATGAGTATGATGGGAGAACTCACCTACTTTCTTGGACTGCATATTAAGCAAACCAAGGATGGAGTTTTCATCAATCAATCTAAGTATGCTCGTGAACTTCTAAAGAGGTTCAACATGAACTCAACTGCTTCAAAATCTACTCCTATGAGCACTACTACTGTTTTGGACAAAGATGAAGATGGTAAGTCTGTTGATACAAAGGTATACCGAGGTATGATAGGATCACTTCTCTATTTAACTGCTAGTCGTCCAGATATTATGTTCAGTGCTTGCCTGTGTGCTAGATTTCAGTCAAATCCAAAAGAATCACATCTTAAGGCTGTAAAAAGAATAATGAGATATTTAAAAGATACAGTTGATTTTTGATTATTCTATTCAAAATCCTCTACATTTGATTTAATCTCATACAGCGATGTTGACTTTGCTGGAAGTAAATCTGACAGAAAAACAACAAGTGGAACATGTCACATGCTAGGGCACTCACTAGTTTCATGGTTCAGTAAGAAACAAAATTGTGTATCCTTATCAACTACTGAAGCCGAATACATTGCTGCTAGCCTAGCCTGTACACAAGTCATCTGGATGAAACAAACCTTAAAAGATTTTGGTTTAAATTTTGAAAACACAACTATTTTCTGTGATAATACTAGTGCTATAAACCTATCTAAAAATCCTATCTTGCACTCACGAACTAAGCACATAAAAATAAGACATCACTTCTTAAGAGAACAAGTCTTAAACAACATTATTAAACTCGAATTCATACCCACTAATCAACAATTAGCAGACATATTCACTAAACCATTAAAACATGAAGACTTTACACGAATTAGAAGAGAACTCGGAATATGCAAACTAAGTGACTTATAAATTAATCACACTTATTAAGATTATTACTCCTAATAAGTTTTGTTAAAATCTTATTTTAAAAGGATTTTCCTCTTATCGATTTTTTGTTATTCAAAGTCAAACTATGTTTCCATATTTTCGTATACTCTAAATACTCATAGAAACACATTCATCATGACACATTCTTTATGTCTTTCAACTTGTCATCTTTCAAGTACACTCTCATAATGACTTCTTGTCCTATCTCCTTTCACATACATCCATAAGAACCATTTACTTTAAGTAAAAAGCTATCATGACTTTGATCACTCATTTCATTACACCTTTCATCTCTTTTGTCTTCTTGTGACAACCTCTCATACGATAAGCTAGCCGACCTCCAAACATGATATTATATTCCTCATAACTTTAATTCTTCATTGATTATATTCATGAGATATATTCCCTTTCAAAACCTCTTATCAATATACTTCTCTAAAAATCTTAAAAACCTTTTTATTATTTTTTTAAGTGATTATATTTCACGTAAATTTTTTTACTATATCATCGGTTATTTCATAGCTTAAGTATAATCTATTATCATCCTTTTCATACTTCACATCTTTTATGAAATAGTACTAGTCACTCTCCTTTTTCGACAACAACTTGTCCTCTATTGTTTTTAATACTACTTGTACCACCTTTTTATTACATCTTTCTCATATGAAGTGACCTTCCATCCGTGACCATGACTCTCTCATATATTTTATATCTCTCTAAAATCGAGACCCATTAAAGTCTTGTCCTCAAGCAAAACTTTACTTCTTGTCTATCCTAACTCCACTTTACGTCATATCTAAATCAAGTAATAGTTGTCCTTTCTCATTTCTCTACATATTCGTATCATTTTTTTCTCTCTCTATTCACTCTCCTTTCATGCTTATCAATATATATACTTATTAAATAACAAATTATTGACTCTCACTCTCTTATCTTTGGTTGTCTTATTCCAAAATCACTCTTCACGAATTTGGAATACTTCCACATTAAGTAATATCATGTAGAAAAAGTTGTTTGTTTTATTAGGCCATTATTTGCTCCACTCTCTTTAATATGACACTCCATACCCAATTCATGACACTTCTCACTACTCGATAAACTCTCCCATAGTTTATTTGTTCAAATCTATGTCCTTCTTAACTTACATACCAATATGATACACTATCTTCCACCATTGATTTGATTTGTCATTCACAAGCTCCTTAACTTACAACTCACGAATTTCCTTATTCAAACTACAATCCAAAAATCATTCACTTCCATTGTCATTCAATTATTGTCACAATTATTTTCTCTCTTCTATTTAATCGATTGGTTCATTCCTCACCAATACCACTCGTAGCTCACTATCTTCATACATTCCTTCAAACTCGTCCCTCTCAACATCCTTTTGCAATGGCTTCCTCTTCAAACTCTGCAATCACTGCTGCAGATCTTAGGTATCCAAGTTTTTTTCATGACTACAACTTACTTTGTTCTCGACCCATTCATGAAGGAAAATTAGTTCACTATGAAGACTTCATGCTATTTGACCTAGACAACTATCTCCCCGAACTCAAACATCTACTAGGATCTTCATCCCAAGCTGCCTACTATCCTGAACTAGTTCGACTATTCTATACAAATTTTTCTTATGATCATGAACAAACTACCATCACCACCAAAGTACGCAGACGTCTGATGTTCTTTCATGCTTCCTCATTAGGTAGAATTCTAAACCTACCTTCCACCAGCACAGACCTCAATAACATAGTACCAATCGAACGATCGGTACTTCGAAAAATTCTTCTCTGCACCAACTGCTACCAACTTCCCTGGCACATGAGGAATCTCCAACCTCATGCTCAATTACTTGCCCAGATTCTTCTCCACAACATCTATCCCAAGCCTCCACGCAAGGGATTAGTACCACGAAAAATCTCTCTCCTTATCTACGCATTTTTTTCTTCTACTCCGATAAACTGGTCCTCCATTCTTTTCGACCTTTTTATTCGTTATCAAAAATTCAACCCTCTTCTTTTCGGGTGTTTTATAACTCCCATCCTAAAATACTTCAAAGTACCCCTTCACAACGAAGTTATCCTCCATCCCTCTCAGGTCCTCGATGCTACTACCTTCAATCTCAGGTCCCTGCACCTTCCCGGCTCTGATGAAGACGATCCAACATCCACCTTTGATTACTTCTCTGCAATGATGGAGGTCCACCGCTCTTAGGATCGTATCCTTCGCAATCAAGCCTTGTTGCAACAGACTCGTCAAGCTCAACAGCAGGATCGTGACGTCCGAACACATCAACCTACTCCACCTTCGGAATAAACTTATTTCTTACTGTAATATTTATTATTGGTATGTAATAACTCTCTTACTCTGATCCCTTCCTTTTTGTCTATGACAAAGGGGGAGAAAACCTGTCTCCATTATTGGAGAAATACTCTCTTTAAACATTTTTCAATATTTTATAATATTACTATTTCTATGCATAATGTCTTTTTGACAGGGGGAGCATATTTTGTCATCATCAAAAAGGGGGAGAATGTTGGGAAACTCTATTTTGATGTCACATAATATGATACACTGTCGTATTTGATTTCATATGATATGATAATATGTCCTCTTGAAAAATGTTATATTATGACTGAATATGTTTTGCCATAAATCTAACGAGTATTTGATGCAAGGATATCTCACCCAAAAAGGATGGAGACTTCCTGTTCAAGTACAACTATGGTGCAATCATACTCCTTGAAGAAAAAGCTTGATGAGCCATGCATTCTCAAAGATCAACTGAAGAAATCGGCTACCTCAAGATGAAGATTTTTTTTCTTCTTTAGAGTCATATCTAACAGAACCTTCAGGAACATGCATATTGCATATTACATACTCATTCATAAAAGCTATATCATAAAAGTATATGATAGTTTCAAAAAGCTCCTTTTTGAAAACTAATAATTGTACCTTCTTACAACCCTTTATGAAAAAGGTATTTTGACATGATTTCAAATGTAATAATTGTACCTTACATCATATACAAGACAACATGAAAAGAAATGTAGGAAAAAGACAAAACATGAAAACGGCTACATAAAGAAAAACAAATATAATATGTTTTTGAAAAGACTCTAGTTACCTTCTTTAAAGAAATGATTTCAAATATGGGTAAAAGACAAAACATGAAAATCAGCTACATAAAGAAAAACAAATATAATATGTTTTTGAAAAGACTCTAGTTACCTTCTTTAAAGAAATGATTTCAAATATGGGTAAAAGACAAAACATGAAAATCGGCTACACAAAGAAAACAAATATAATAAAGGTTTTGAAAAGACTCTAGTTACCTTTTTACAAACCCATAGAATGTCGACTTACTTGAAGTTATTCTCTTTGTATAGCATTAAATACCTCCTGTAAGAAATCCTTGTTAAAATATCCTTCTAAAAAATGTTGACTTTCTTATAGTCCTCATTCTCTCTGAAGACTTTGAAAACCACAACATAAAGAAAACACTTGACATGACTATGTACAAATAAATATCTCAAAGCACTCATTGTACTTACACTCATTTAAAGTAAAGAAGTACTTATGTACCTCAAATCATTAATTAGAATAAAGACAAAACCACAATCCAACGTTCAATGTACTATTGTAAGAAATAGACTTTTTACATAAAATATGTATTACCTAAAAAATTTACAACGACTAGTGTACCCTATATTTTACTTTTATGGAAAAAGACTTTTTCGAATTTCTCTAAAGATGTTTTTGAAATGACATATCATTTCACATATAAAAAAGGCTACGATTTCAAAATGTAACGACTATTTTTTAAAAAAAAAAAGCTATATAAACACACTCAAATAAACTATTCAACATGGAATGGACGTGTGAGCTTACAATGAGAAAAATTCTTATTCGATATTTGAAAAGAGAGCCTTGAAAAAGAAAGAGAAAAAGAAAAGAAAGAAAAGAGAAAAAGTCAAGTGTAGCTCTTTGACAAAGAGTATCCTCTGAGTGACAAACAAAACATTTTGAGAATCCTTCATTCGTGCATTCATATCATTCTGAAGGTTCTATAGGAAGTATTGTAACTCTGTTATTCACTGTTTTCCTTCTTTGTTGAAAGAAGTAGACCTCTGTGAAAGAGGGTGTTGCCCTTCTCTGTTGAGAGAAGAAGACCTCTCTGAAAGAGGGTGTTGTCCTTCTCTGTTGAGAGAAGAAGACCTCTGTGAAAGAGGGTGTGCCCCTTCTCTGTTGAGAGAAGAAGACCTCTGAGGAAGAGGGTGTTGTACTATTTATCCGGTGACTCGGATGTTATAGTGGAAAAACTCAAGTGGTTTGCTTGGGGACTGGATGTAGGTCTGGGTATTGACCGAACCAGTATAAATTCTGTGTTTTATGTGTTGTGCCTTATTGCCTGATTATTTTATTTTATCGATCTTTATCGTATTTCACTATTCACCCCCCCTCTAGTGGAATTTCAAAAGCATCAATACAAAACATTAAATTTAATGAAGCATAAGTGATGTAGAGCATCCTGAAGATCCAAGATTTGAAGACGAATTGGATACAAATCCAATTTCCAAGATCCAATCTAGGATGCGATCCAGAGCAGATCCAATCGTGCAAAACTATCGGAGTTCAATTGGATCTCTGTCAACCCAGACCCATTTTGATTATCGTGCTACAATATCTGAGATATTTTGCATCTTTCTCAGAGATTGTATTCTTATTATTTATTTCATTTTGGCATGTGAGGAATCACATTAAATATGTTTTTATTTGTAATGTTTTTTTAGGAGATGGATTCTACGAATCTGGATAGTTGTAGTGCACTGTAGGGTTCTTATGTGGCAATATAGATTGTATGGGGAACATAGGTAGTTTTTTTTATTTTTCATGATTGCATTTTCTAATGCATTTTTGTGTAGGATTCAATTTGCTGCATAATCTAGATCCAGATCTCAATCCATTTCAATGGAGCCTAGTTGGTGCCATTTGGAGTGGACCATCTTAGCCTTTATTCAAATTTCAGTCTTGACTAGTCCAAGTCAATATGGTTGTTGGTCACTTAATACACTTGGCCAAAAATAGCCTAGTCAAAATCGTGGGTTTTGTTATGCTTTGGGAAGGACATTTTTCGCTTTAATGTGGCTCTTCCCCAAGCTCCAAGCCTATTAATGAAGGAAGGTGGACCAAGGGAAGGTGGCCTTAGTGATGAAAATTTCAAAATTTTCTTGGTGGAGAAGAAGTGTTTTGAAGGGTGAAAATAGTATTAGTATTTTGACCTTATCTCCCTAGATACCTGTCTAAATTGCATGATCTTTAGCTTGTTAGAAAGCTAAGATTTTTCCCCACAAGTTTGTTGTTTATCATTTTGCGTGATTCAGCTTGGTTAAGCCGCTAAAATCCTTAGTAAGTTTTCTGCTGATGGTATCAAGCTCTTTGGTTGATGGAAAAGATCGAGTTTGTGATCTTTGAGAAGATCGACCTTGACGTGGCTGTATAAGCATTCTTGATTCGTGTTGGCTGCTGGTTTGATCTGCTGTTCGAGAGACTTCTTTCCGGTGTCGGTTGCTTCCCAGCGACATCCATTTTCATTTTCATCCGAATATCATATTCCCTGGTTCACTTGTCTTTCATTTTTGTTATTTTTATCATATGTGATTTGTGTTTCTCGTTGAATATTGCTTGTAAGTTGCAATAGGTTATGTGTTATTTTTCTATTGAATGAATAAAAGTCTTTTTATGTTACGAAGTGATTCTATTGTTCACAAAATATCTAGTTCAATTGGTTATTATATAACTTGGATTTTCTGTCAAAACCCAGATTCTTGAATCCCGAGTTGTCAGAAATGTTTCTAAAGAAATGATCATATCGGGCTTGATACTAGTCAATTTCTGGCGTTCTTTAGCTTCCCGAAAAGCTAAGATATTTTCCTACAACTTTGTATTTGAAGCCATTTTATGAATCGGCAATTTGAGTTCCTGAAAAGTGTTGTTAAAGTCTCGGACTGACAGAAATCCACTATCACTTGTTTGTTTCAGAACACTCCTAGTGATGTTCGGTATTTTTCAATTATCTGGAGATTATCTGCATAAAAATTCATTTTGTTTGATTCCGTGAAAAGCTTGAACCTAGAACTAAAACTTTCATGTTTTGAGTTTAACTGAATCTTCGTTAAAGTGCCTCAAACATATTAATCTTTGTTGCTATTGTCGAAAATTTGAAGTTTTAATTCATTTGATAATATCTCATACCATTTCCCGAATTCAAAATTTTGTAGAACCTCATATAAAACTCAAAAAAAATCAAATTTTAGTTTGTTAGAAAGGTTTGGATCTGACCTTCGATTTCTCAGTTGGGAGTTTTCACAAAATTTTTTGTTTGCTGGGTCAAAAACTCCTTTGAACAGACTGTCTACAAAATTTGAAAGTCTGTCATAGCCTTGTTCGTCCATCCCAGTCCCGAGTTCGTGGAACAGACACCGCTGGTTTGAATCCAGAGTTTTTGGATTCGTTGGAAAGTTGTGCGAGTTGCACACAACTTTTATTTGGATTGCATCTGTCGAAACAGAGTGTACAAGTCCTCAAATTCTATTTTCTCAGAGTCCTATTCAGACTCATTGTCGTATAAAGCTTTTGTGTGTGTTAAGATTCGTTTGGATCTTGGATTGTGGATCAGAGTGTACCGAGTCCACATCGTGTTATTGCATCATTTTGGTATCAAAGCGAAGGTTGCCGAATTTCTCAATCTGATACGATTCTCGATGTTGTGGGAGGTCAAAAAAAAATTAGGATCCATGCACCATGTCTGGGCAAACAAGAAGTTGGGGTCAAAATGCGTATAACCCTAAAAATGAAATCTGTGACCTTAGGTATGGGACTGGAACTCTATGACATAAAATTGAATATTTAAGTCATAGGATAGAAGATTTTACCAAGGAATGGGAGAGAGCCTTTCCGCATAGCCAACACGGTTCACGAGGAACATGTAAGACATAATATTATAGCTCTGATGAAGAATTTGAGTCAGAACGGGATAAGAAAGCTCAGAATCTGCAAAGTCAACTTCGCGCTGAGCAAATTCAAATTGCAGGAATAAAATTGAAGCTTTGTGAACTAGAATTAGAGGAAGAGCTTCTTCACATATCAGATCTGCTTCAATCCTTGAGGGCGTATGGGTGGTCTGACTCCGTTCGTGGGTCTGACCCACATCAGTACCCGTATGCGGGTAGAAAGATAGATCTGCCTAGGAGATCCAGTCAGGAGTCTGGTGCTCCAAATTTGAATGTTCATTATGTAAATTTTTTACAAAGAAAATCGAGGCAGAGTCCTCGTTCGCTCGTCTCATCCTTTAGTCCCCGACCCAACCCCACCTCATTTAAATCTGATAATTCTAGGGTTAGGTTTAAGGAAATCTCATGTGTGAGTTGCGAGGACGAAGAAAGTTTTATTTCTTCTGACTTAGAATCTCAACAATTCGAAGAAGTCATAATAGAAAATGAGGATTGGGATAGCGAAGAAGAGTCTCAGTGCGAAGAAATTAATCGCCCTCTTGTTATTTTTATAAAGGATCCTCTCGAGGAGCCTTTTCGTGAAATGGTTGGTGGACCGATTTTCGATGAGAAAATCGAGAAGGAACCTTCACCTGAATTTGTGGATGTTCCTATGAGTGCATTCGTTACTGAACCAGTCTTTGAAAAGATGTATGAAGAGATGCCTCACATCTCGTCATTTTGGAAAATAGCACCTCTAGAAGACTCATCCTATGTCAGTCTTGATGATCCGGTCTTTAAAAAAATTTATGAGCTCATAGAAGGTACAATTTTGCCTTGAGATGCGTTTGACATGATTGTCAACATTGATCCGTCAAGTCTCATCAGTGCAACCATTTTCGAGGATGATTTCAAAATTGACAAGACTAATCAAAGTATTAGAAATTCTAATGAAATACATGACAATGAACACTTAGATATTGAAAATTCTCTTAGTGCACCATTAGAAATTTTTGAGCCTCATGTAAACCCTAAATGTGATTCGGGTAAAGCTGAAATGACAATCACGCACAACGCAAATTTATTTTGAAAATATCAGGATTTAGTCGATAATGTTGATTTTGTATCCTTCATAAATCCTCCTAGTAAGTTTGGATTATTGCTACATTGTCTTGCTTGTGACTTGCCTTATAATTGCCAAAATTTTAGTGAAATTTTTGAAATATTGAAAAACATGATAAATAAGCAAATTTTATCTCTGATTGATCCGAAATTTGTTACTATCTGCAGAGTATTGATGCAAGGTAAGATTATTAAATATAATTTCTTAGAAGCTTTTGAGATTCAATTACATTGTTCTGCTTTGAATTTATCTGAATTGCATTTTATAGAGCATATTGCATTACATTGCATCAAATATTCTTGTCATTCTTATATAGACTTTCTTGCCTTATTTAGTTCTCTTTTATTTGCCTTGAACAGATTCTGCGCTGATTACATTTTGAATGTGTGCAGGGATTATGGAGTGGCATTTGAGCAGAAACAGGCTCCGAGGATGAAGCCTTTCGACAAAGGAGGGAATGATGCAGAGCATCCTGAAGATCCGAGCTTTAAAGACGACTTGGATCCAAATCCAATTCCCAAGATCCAATCCAGGATGTGATCCATAGTAGATCCAATCATGCAGGACTATCAGGGTCCATTTGGATCTCTGCCAACCCAGACCCAATTTGATTATCGTGCTACAATATCTGAGATATTTTGCATCTTTCTCAGAGATTGTATTTTTATTATTCAATTTCATTTTGGCATGTGAGGAATCGTGTTAAATATGTTTTTATTTATAATTTATTTATTTATTTTTTTAAGAGCCGGATTCTACGGATCCGGATAGTTTTGGTGCCCTATAGGATTCTTTTGTGGCAATAGAGGGCATATGGGGAACGCAGGTAGTTTTTTTTATTTTTCATGATTGCATTTTCTAATGCTTTTTTGTCTAGGATCCAATTTGTTGCATAATCTAGATCTGGATCTCGATCAATTTCAATGGAGCCTAGTTGGCCCCATTTGGAGTGGACCATCTTGGCCTTTATTCAAATTTCAGCCTTGACTAGTGCAAGTCAATATGGTTGTTGGTCACTTAATACACTTGGCCAAAAATAGCCTAGTCAAAATCGTGGGTTGTGTTATGCTTTGGGAAGGCCATTTCCGCTTTAATGTGGCTCTTCCTCAAGCTCCAAGCCTATTAATGAAGTAAGGTGGACCAAGGGAAGGTGGCCTTCGTGATGAAAATTTCAAAATTTTCTTGGTGGAGAAGAAGTGTTTTGAAGGGTGAAAGTAGTCTCAGTATTTTGACCGTATCTCCCTAGATACTAGTCTAAATTGCATGATCTTTAGCTTGTTGGAAAGCTAAGATATTTCTCTACAAGTTTGTTGTTTACCATTTTGCATGATTCAGCTTAGTTAAGCCGCTAAAATCCTTAGTAAGTTTTCTGCTGATGGTATCAAGCTCTTTGGTTGGTGGAAAAGATCAAGTTTGTGATCTTTGAGAAGATCGACCTTGACGTGGCTGTATAAACATTCTTGATTCGTGTTGGCTGCTGGTTTGATCTACGGTTCGAGAGACTTCTTTCCGGTGTCGGTTGCTTCCCTGCGACATCCATTGTCATTTTCATCCGAATATCATATTCTTTGGTTCACTTGTCTTTCATTTTTGTTATTTTTATCATATGTGATTTGTGTTTCTCGTTGAATATTGTTTGTAAGTTGCAATAGGTTATGTGTTATTTTTTTATTGAATGAATAAAAGTCTTTTTATGTTACGAAGTGATTCTATTGTTCACAAAATATCTAGTTCAATTGGTTATTATATAACTTGGATTTTCTGTCAAAACCCAGATTCTTGAATCCCGAGTTGTCAGAAATGTTTCTAAAGAAATGATCATATCGGGCTTGATACTAGTCAGTTTCTAGCGTTCTTTAGCTTTCCAGAAAGCTAAGATAATTTCCTACAACTTTGTAGTTGAGGCCATTTTATGAATCGGCAATTTGAGTTCCTGAAAAGTGTTGTTCAAGTCTCGGACTAACAGGAATCCACTATCACTTGTTTGTTTCAGAACACTCCTAGTGATGTTTGGTATTTTTCAATTATCTGGAGATTACCTTCATGAAAATTTGTTTTGTTTGATTTTATGAAAAGCTAGAACCTATAACTAAAACTTTCATGTTTTGAGTTTTAACTGAATCTTCGTTTAAGTGCCTCAAACATATTAATCTTTGTTGCTACTGTTGAAAATTTGAAGTTTTAATTCATTCGATAATATATCATACCATTTCCTAAATTCAAAAATTTGTAGAGCCTCACAGAAAACTCAGAAAATTTCAAATTTTAGTTCATTGGAAAGGTTTGGATCTGACCTTCGATTTCTCAGTTGGGCCAGAAGTCTATCATAGTCTTGTTCGTCCGTCCCAGTCCCGAGTCTGTGGAACGGACACCGTTGGTCCAAATCCAGTGTTTTTGGATTCGTTGGAAAGTTGTGTGAGTCATGCATAACTTTTATTTGGACTGCATCTGTCGAAATAGAGTGCACGGGTCCCAAAATTCTATTTTCTTAGAGTTCTATTCAGACTCATTGTCGTATAAAGCTTCTGCGCGTGTCAAGATCCATTTGGATCATGGATTGAAGTTTACCTAGTCCACATCGTGTTATTGCATCAATAAGTGAGCATGCTAAGACCACATTCAGTCATATGACGATGCTTATGTTGCATAATACTGTTTTGTTGTGGGATATATAGACATATGAGCCATCGTCAAATCCCATGCAGATTAAGAAAAATATCAAAGGTATGATTAACAAACTCTCCTCCTCCATCACTATAAAAAGTCTTAATATTATATCCAACCTGTTTTTCTACAATCCTTTTAAAGTTTTGAAAACATGATAAAGCATCTGATTTTCTTTTCAAAGGGAACAACCAAAAGAACCTTGATAAATAATCAACAATAAGCATATAATAATTATATCCTTCTCTGAATGAGACGGGGGTTGATCCTCAGAGATCAACATGAATAAACTCTAATGAAATTTTAGAAATACTTTCAGATAACTCAAAAGAAATTTTATGCATTTTGCTCACTAAACATGCAGAACAAAACATAAAGTCTTATCACCAATCAAATTTAAATGCTTATTCTATCTAAGTAAATCAAGTCTTTTGACTGGAATGTCCCAATCTAAGTTGCCAATGCTAAACTGATGAATCTATCGTTGCAGTAAATGCCTTTGCTCCATTATCATGTGTTTCTTTGATATTGCACCAAAAGTAAACACCTTCACTCGATCATTTTTGGAGTATCGTCCATTTCTATAGATCCTTAACATAAAACCGGCCAAGATAAAACTCAACATAGCAATTGTTATTTGTAGTTAGTTTAGCTATAGTGATCAAATTGTGTTTAATTTCAACAACATGTAAGACATTTTTCAAAATAAAACTATTTCCTTTTGAGTTTAGAGACACGTTACCCATATTTGTAATCAAAAGATTAGCTTCATTTCCAACCATAATGTTGTTTGATCCTTGATATTCAGTTTTTTGTGCCATGTTGGAATCATCAAATGTCATATAATGAGATGCTCCATTGTCTGGATACCAGTTAGGGTCATTAACCAAATTTAGAGTCATATCCACGAAAGCTTTGGGGATATCATAACACTGATGAGTTGTATGATTTCTTCTTTGGCAAAAATTGACACATAACCTAATTTTTATTTTGATTTTGAGATCTTCTATTGTTTTGAAAATTATCATTTTGTTTCTGATAAAACCCACGACCTCTTCTTCTGAAGGGTTATCCACTCCCCCAGCCTCTGAAGGGTTGTACACGCCCTCTTCCTCTTTAAAAAAAAAATGCAGTATTGGAGTTTTCATTTTATTGATTGGTGTTGGGAGGATTTGGAGCAAGCAACTGGAGTCACTTTTCTTGATTTAGGAGCATTTCATAAAGATCAACAAATTCAGGAAGATTGTAGAAAGTAGTAACCATAGTTACAAAACTTTCTTATTCACTAGGTAGGTTATTCAGGGTGTATTGGACTAAGTCACTATCAAAAACATGCTCTTCTACAACACTTATCTTGTTTAGATAATCAATCATATTTGACTCTCCTCTCTTGATGTTTTGCATATCTCTTTTAAGTTGGAAAATGCGGACACTTGATTGTGAAGCATAAGCACGTTCGAGAGACACCCGTGCCTCACATGCTGTAGGAATGCGAATAATCTGGGCCAACACTGATTCAATGACTGGCTTTTATTCGGCTTAATAAAAGTTGGTCAGGTCTTTTCCAAATCGCAAATTTGGGATTTGGAGCAGTGACATTATCTTGAACAATATAATGTGTTGGGGCAGCATGAGATCCATCAACGAATTTGATGAGATCTTGACAAATATGACCGATTCAATTTGAGACCTCCACAATAAATAATTATTTTGATCTAATTTGATCAAAACTAGACTGGCAGAGGCATTCCATTGAATGCTAGTATTGGGAAACATGGAGAACCTTGATGCAGCCATAAATGCAATCACAACACACCTGAGTGCCACGAGATATAGCAGGATGAAAAGCTTCAACATTTCTTGGAATCGAAGATGGATACAGCAAAACGTCCACCTTGTTGGGAAACATTAACTCCAGAAATACATCTGCTCTAATACCATGTTAAAGAGCCATACACGATCGATATAGGTTCAAACAAAACATTCACATAAAACAAAAGCAATTTAATGTGGTTTGGATTTGAAGCCTATGTCTATGGTCGATAAAACTCTTACTCTCTCTCTAGCTTTTCACATTTAGAAAGGAGAGTTTTTTTCTATTAAAATAACAAGAGGAGGTTACATTTGGATAGATTTGTTTCTTTCACAACCAACACTGATTATGATTATTATGAGTTGGTTTAACGTGGATAAAGATGAAGTTGTTAGCTTCACCTTTACATTTGATCTTATCACAACTTATAAGTCTCTCATCGTTACATTTGGATTGAGATCTCTCATCTTGACATTTGGATCAACCTTCATGATTGGATCCACTCCCTTCACTAGTGGACTTGGGTCCTATTCCTTCAACACCGCTGACCTCGATTTGATTTTTTTCTTTTCTTCTTCTTTAGCTATTTCCCTGTTGTTTCCGCCAGGAAGTTGCCCTCGAGTGGAAGGGTGCATGCTTTTACGGCAACAGGGCTCAGTTTGAGCTCACCGGTGCTGACGGCGGCAACAGATTGGGTGGCAGTGTTGTTTATATTAAGGTGAGGGTTCTTTCAGTTTTTGGATTCATTTGATGTTGTTGTTTTTATGGTTTTGTGTTCAGTTTCTTTTAATTGGCGTTGGTTTCATTGTTTTCCTGTGTATTGGAACCAAATTTTTGGTTGGTGGGCGTTCATGCTCGAATTTTTTTTTTTTTGTTGTTGTGTATCTGCACAGGTGTGTTATGGGAAATTTTTGGCTTCTGTCATTGCTTGGTTATCAATGACTAGCATATTGATAGTTGTGATGCTCACCCTGCTTCCCTATGGGGGTTGAGAATTGGTTTCAAGCTTTACTTATGAGCCTATTTATCAAGCTTGACTGTGTTGAAAAATGAACTCAGATACTGTTGTTGGCGAATGCCAATGCTTGTTTGCCAGTCCTTGCTACTGCACTTGGCTGTGAAGCATTATATATAACATCTATCTATTTTAGTTGGCATTGTTGTTTGTTTATTTTGATTACTATGGCACGTGAATTTATTATTTGGTGGATTTACAATCATCACATTTCCTTCACAGGTTAATCCTGGGAATGCTCCTTTAGTTGTTGGCCTGCTTTTAGATGACGAATGTCCTGAAGATTTCATCAAAGGCCTTATTCTTTCTATTTGTTCTCTTCTTCCTGTTGAGGCACTTGTGGCTGGGTGTGAGAAGAGGTGACTTCTTAGTACTGATGAAATGGCAGAAACTTTATCTTGAGGTATGTGCATATTAAAGTGTACAAGATGGATTTAGATGGATTTTATATGCATTTTGATAAATTGACACTGTAATTTGGCAGACAGCAGTTGCTTTTTTCAGTTCATGATGTACCTCACATTTTCACCACCTTCATTGGGGTGATCTTTTTTTACCTAAATTCAATTTGCTAGTCCAATCTGTAGAGGGTATATTGCCAATATTTTGAACCTATCTTACAGACAATACTTTCATTATAGTTCTCCAGTAATTGCTTCTTCACAGTTATGGTATCATTGCTCCAATAGGAGATATAAACACCTATAGATGTAGTTTTGGTTTTCTGAAGATGTTTATTATGGTAAATTTAATAAAGTTTTACGTATGTTAATCCATTTGCATTGCATATAACTAATACTGTGTCAACATAAATAATATATTATGTCAGATATAACCATTTCAGTGCCATAAAATATTGAGAAGCAACAGCCAAACAATGAGTGTGATACTCATTATCACGTCTTATTGAACAAATTTGGATCAATTACCATTTCATGATTTACAACTCTGGTTTTGCAGCATTTGACACCTATTGTTCAAGCTCATGTGCAAAGTTTTATAAAGTTGGGCTAGATGCATACTTTGCTATCAGATTTGTTGCACTTGCGAAGCTCCAACCAAAGAGATTGCTTAATGGTAATTTTTATGAAAACTAGAGTTCCTTTTAAGATGTTCAGGACTCCAAATGCAGTTAATAGCTATTTCTTCAAGTATTGATACTACCAAGAAGGCTTTTTGTGAAATAAAAAGCAACCTTGTTTTAATGATGTGTTTGTTTTATTTATTCAAGTATCGTTATTTATATATATATATATATATTTTTATATTTGTCACTTTTATTGGCACAGTAAATAAGTGCATAGTGCACCAATAAAAGTTTTTACTAGCACTAAGACTGCGCCAGTAAATGTTTTCACTGGCGCAACTCCAGCGCCAGTAAAGAACCTACACAAGAAAAACAAATGTTTCACTGGCGTTATATTTGTGCCAGTGGAAATGTTTCACCGATGCTTATATTGCACCAGTAAAAAGGTTTCACTGGCTCTCACTTTGAGCCAGTGAAAGTGTTTTTCATTGGTGAATGTAAATTACACCAGTAAAAGCTTTACTGGCAAGGCTTTTACTGGAGCAGTTGTTGCATCAGTAAAGGGTTTTTACTTGTGCAAATGTTGTGTCGGTAAAACTAAAATTTTCTGTAGTGTAACTGGGTCCGACCATTTCAAGGCTGGGTCGCACTCAAAACCGATGAGTCAAGCAACAAAAATGCTTGGGCCTTGCTCATGGGAGACCCTCTAAGGCTCGCAAGCCATTTCCATTAGTTTCAAAAGGCACTCAAGATAACGTAAAAGAATCCAAAACGAATCCAATGTTTATATAAACATTTTCTATGAAATGTTTGTGAATTTATAGCTTGGTGTTTTTACTTCCTTGCTACCAACCAAGTTTTGCCTTAAGGCAATGATAAACACATCTAACAGTTCAGATCTAAAGTAAAACACTTAAAAGTATGATTTTTGTAGGGTCCTAATGGGATTTCTTGAAAAATGAAGGATCTTGTGGGTAGTAACAGCGGTAACAAAACTTTCATACTCATGCATGAGTCCGTTTAAGGTATACTGAACAAGCTTAGGCTCAAAGATGTTTTCACCAACATCATCCAAGGAATCAGCTAAGTATTTAACATGATTTAGTTAATCGGTTATATTTTTGTCACCTTCTCGCATCTTGCATATCCTTATTCATATGAATGTTTCTAAGATTTGACCGAGATGCATAGGCCTCTTCAAGGG